>NC_135807.1:74436204-75744120 GCF_964213995.1 Mustelus asterias | reverse complement strand
TGAAACCAAAAGAGAAAATGCTGGAAAAGACATAGAAGCTTTGACTAAGGGTCATCTGGACTCCAAACATCAGCTCTTTTCTCCCTTTCCAGATGCTGCCAGACTTGCTGAGATTTTACAGCAAACTATTACCCCATCTGCCCTCTTAGTTGGAAATAAAATGTGCCATGAGACTATTTCAAAAACAAGCGTGTTCTCTTCTGTTTCCTGTCCAAACTACTGTTTGTGGGAGCTTGCTTGTGTACAAATTGGCTGTCATGCTTCCTACAATGCAATATTGACTTCAGAAGTACTTCACTGGCTATAAAGCACTTTGGGATGTTCTGAGGTCTTGAATAATTATAAATTCTCTTGGTTTCTTTAACTTTATGCTATGTGCAGTGAGCGCGACTAGATTTTGCCTCAGTTTTTTTCACTTCGCTTTAGAATATTGTGTGCATCTTTTTTCACGATAAAGCAGGTCCAGATTTTGCTGCATTTGTGCACAGAATGTTTCAGTGTGAGAGCAGACACAAATGGAACTGAGCACACTGTAATCATCAGTGAGCAGTCCCTTCTGACCTTATGGATAGAGACCTTATGGAAATCGTTGATGAAGCAGCTGAAATTGATTGGTCCCAGACATTGCCCTGAGGTATTTCTGCAGCAATGCCCTTATACTGAGATAATTGACCTCCAAAAACCAGCTCCTGACTCACTAAAACCTTTCCAAAGGCATAAGTCAGCAGTGTGAAGGAATACTCTTCACTTTCCTGGATGAGTTCAGTTCCAAGCTACAACATTGAAGAAGCTACACTCTATCCAGGACTCGGCAGCCCGTTTTATTAGCAACCCATCTACCACATTAAATATTCACTCCCTCCCACCAGCACACCATGTGGGAGGAGTGTGTGCCATCTACAAATTGCACTGCAGTAATTTGCCAAGGCTTTTCAACAGTACCTTCCAAGGCTGCATGCTCCACCACCGAGGTGAACAGGGGCAGCTGACTGAAGAAAACACCACCACCAGAAGGTCACACACCATTCTGACTTGAAAATATATTGCTGTTCCTTTCTCGTCACTGAAACTCCCTATCTAACAGCCTAATGGACGTACCTACACCACACAGACTGCAGCGGCTAACTTGCAACCTCCTCAAAGGCAACTGGAATGGGCAATAACTATGGGCCTTGTCAGTGATACGCATATCCCATACACAAATATAAAAAATGACCAAGGAAATGGTAGTTAGATAGACTGGATATGCCTTGCTTTTTGTGGTCAGGACGTATCTTGGCAATTTCCCACATGGTTGGCAAGATGCCAGCATTGCAGCTGCACCAGAACAGTTTGGTTAGATGCAATCAGAAAACTGCACATTGCAATGACACCATATTTGTAAAACCATTTCAAGGACATCAACATCTATTAAATTGTCATTTTGTTTTGTGGATGTCGCTCAAGGCCAGAATTTATTGCCCATCCCAAATTGTTCTTGAGAAGGTGGTAGTGAGCTGTCTTCATGATGTGGTGATACTGTGCCTTTAAAAATATATATTCATATCATGTTTCTTGAAAGTGGTATGTTTGGAATTCAGCTGTTTTACACAGTGCCAATTTGTCTCCACCAGACAGCTCACATGCTGAGAATGCAGGCTAATGATTGATTTTAGCTAGGGGTGTGTTTGTTTTAATCTGAGTTAATGTATTTTTGTTTATTTTGGGGTATTTTCCCCCGGGACTTTCAGAGTAAGATTTGATTAGGTTTATTGACAGGGGCAGAGTCATGTGAAAACACACGTTCATTTTTACTTTAAAACAGTTAGTTTCTGCCTGGTCCTGAAAGAAACAAGAGATGTCTCTCTGTTCCTCTCTCCGGAAGTGTTCAAAAAGCTCTAGGATTATTAACAAGCACAAGCATGTAAGCCTGTATATCGCTAATTGATTTGGAAGATGAGTTTAAGTGTATAAAAGGAATATTACTTGAACTGGAACTAGTAGAGACAGATTAGCAGTTAAGAATTATATCTTGTCATGTTTTTAAGTATTTCAAATGGTAAAAGTTAAACTAATTCATTTGTTATAGCTAAACTGTATTGTCAAATAAAGTTTGTTTTAATAAAAGCTTCCTCGTGTGTCAACAGAATCACACCTGGAGTGAAACACTTTATCCTCACGCTAAAGCCAAAACAGAACAACTGTTGGGGTCTAGTTGGGCTTCATAACATACTTTGAGGTTTCTGCTTTGGCACCCTAACAATGAACAGCTGCAATCCATGTGGTGAATGTGCACCGCAGTGCTGTTCGGAAAGGACTTCAGGATTTTGACACAGTGATGATCAAGAAGTAATATATTTCCATGTCACGGCAGCCTATGACTTGGATAGGAACTTGTAGGTGGTGGTGCTCCCATAAATTGGGTGACTTGCTAAAACAGTTGAGAGTCAATCATATTGCTGTCGGCTTGGAGTCATAAATAAACAGGCGAGCTGGAAGTCGTATGTTTCTCTCTCTAAAGGACATTAGTGATCCAGATTTTACAACAATTTGTTACATTTATGATCGCCATTGCTGATAACACATTTTTATTCCAGATTTATTTAATAACATTAAATTTAAATATTCCAAAAATTTGAAATAATATTTTTAAATCATTCACCTCGGACTGACAGGCTGATTGAGTATTTCCAGCATTTACTGTTTTAATTTAGAGTTCTAGCATCTGCATTATATTGCCTTTGGATTCCTAGTCCAGGAACCATACCTAAATACATGTCCAATTACGCCTGAATACATAATACTTTCTGAAGATAATCTAATTTTGTATCTATTTTCTTTCTTTCTACCCTATCCCAGTATGATTCTTTCATAGATCATAATTTTCAGCTAAAATTGATGCAATCATTAAGCCACTCAAACTATCATTTCCACTGATAGGTTTATTAGTTAACTGCAACAACAAACATTATGGCCGTTGTGAACTTGAAAGCTCTGTCCAAAAGGACATACGTAACAAGGAAATATTCCAGATGGCGCCCCTTTTCTGGTCAGACACTAGTCTTACAACTATTTCAGTACAGCTATCACATAAAATACTCCAACATTAATTATTATATGCTTATCAGTTCTTCATAGATCAATGCATCAATGGGACCTTTGTGTCCCAAATCACTTTTATGAATCTTGCTTCAGCCTTAAGTGCAGCCAGCAGCTACTGGCAATTGACCATCCATTTGCTCACTACCCAAACAATACCATTATCTGTTTTACAATGCCATTAGTGTTCCAGCAAAACCAATGTCCTTGCTTCTTTGAGTTCATTATTCTGTATATATTCAACAAACTGCCAGGAATTTCAGAGTTCTCACGATGTGGTAAGGGGAAGATTTAGTCCTCACAAAAGCAGCACAGAGAGCACACTAGCCTACCAGGCAACTAAAATTTTCAACGAACTCATTTTGTGTCACATAGAACAGAGCAGCTATATTAACAGTAAGAACGATGGTAAACATTTGGTAACACTTTTACTCTCTACACCTGCACTTTTTCATTTTCAAAGAAGAACAGCGCTGTGAATTAGAATTCATTCAAGTTGAGCAACATGTAATTACTTTTGAATGAATCCCTAATGGCCCATTTTGATGACTTCAGGTTTTGATTAGTATTTTGCTTTCATCCCCAGAGATTCTGGATTTAATTTCATTCAAACACTGGCATGTTTAAAGCTGTTATTTAGTATTCTTTGAAGTGTTGCCTGACTGATGATTTTAGCTGTGAAATAGAAATGGTTTCACACCTGATCACTCAATGCTTACTTTAAAATATATTTGGCTTCCCACCGTTGATAAAGTTGGCCAGGCCTTCATAAACTTTACACAAAATAAGTCACAGATATTCTGTGCTCTAATTCAGAGGCAAGAATGGTTACCAGGCTGGCCTGCTAACAGTGCAATGCAAGGCCCTTTTTAGTTAGGTGGATGAGACATCAATTGTTGAATGGAAATGGGAGGAAGGACAACACAGGTCATGCACTCTGAGTGAAATTAGATCGATTCACTGTAAGAAGTGTTGATAAGTATTATGTTTCATAATAACCAGGGGAAATTTACTTAACCATAACTTATACTGGTCAGTCCTGTATCTTGGTCAGTACTGAATAAAAATTGCTAATATACTCACTCATCTATCTGAGCAATATAGATTTCCAGTTCCTTTACAACTGTCTGTAGCTTATTCAGAAGTTTTTGATATGCATCTTGTGTTTCCACATCCTTTTCCTTTAGGAGAAAGTGCAGACCAGGCCCATTTTGCTGACCCAAACTATGTCCAGAGGGAGCTGCCATGGTGGTGATGCAATGATGGACGTATTCCACTGTGTCCAATTTATCTATGAAATAACAGCAATGTGAAAATTGAGTGCTAAATGTTGAATTTCCTTCATAGTAAGGAAACTGAATATCTAACAATATTGTAATGCATATCAACATGAACTACCTGTCAAATAAGAATATGAGTTCAATCATTTAACAATGAATTAGGTTTCATCTGTCTGATGGAATAACCACATACATGTTACGATTAGGTGATATTACCAATGAATGCCTGCAAAACTTTACTTGTCTGTAGTTCTCATTCAAAAACAGTAAGATCTATTTTACAAGTAGATGGAGTTAGCTCCTTGCAAGGGTTTTATTTGTGTGTCAGGATTAAAAGACCAGAGAGAGAAAAGTCAAATTCTGTCAAATCTTTAATAAGAGGTCAGTTCATAAATGTTTATCATCTCATAAAATAAGTGATTGTACAGTCTGGCACACCCAGAGAGGAGCAGCATTTATTAAGAACTTATTCCTCTTTAAACAGGCAAATAGCCCATTAATTTACTGCAGCTTCCATCCAACAGAGTCCTGTGTCACCCATTACAAACTGACCTCTAAACGTTCTCTCAAACATCAAAATCAAAACACAGACATACTGCAGAACACTGGACTTCAGATCACAAATAGATTTTGTCAGTTATTTATGACTAATGCTTCCTTTTCCATCATGACTACCATGGTGCCGCTTACTAAACTTATTAGATCATAGAATAGAATCCCTGCAGTGCAGAAGGAGGCCATTCAGCCCATCGAGTCTGCACCAACCACAATCCCACCCAGGTCCTATCCTCATAACCCCACATATTTAGATATTTATTTATTTTGATACTATATTACGGTGCTACCCAAGTACCAAGGATGCAAGTGAATCTTAGCTGTGCTGTTTCATTAAGAGCCTCTTGGGACTCAGTTGGCCCACATCTTAAGGCTCCTGCGGCCTGGGAGGACTCTTCAACAGGTTGGATCATTACGAGACTTCATTGGAAAAACTGGTCCTGTATCCTAACACCTACATGATCAGTCATTTGTGCCGACTAGTTGGATAAGCTTATAAGCTGACATCAGTGGAAAGAATCCTATTAGGAGAAAGATTCATACTTACGAGCATACAAAAAAAGGAGCAGAAGTAAACCATTTAGTCCCTCAAACCTGCTCCGCCATTCAATAAGATCGTGGTTGATCTGTTTGAATTCCACATTCCTATCATGAAGTACAATTCTGGCATACTAACTGTGCTAAATTTTGAATCTGAATGCCAACTAGTCACCAAGAATGCAGATTTGATTATATCAATTGGATCCTGCAGATCTTAAGACATAGCACCCCAAAGTTCTCAGAAGTTGCTTCACATCACACTCTTCAGTCGATCTCGCCTGAAGGCCAGTGCTGGATGTATCAATGTTGGATATACTGAATAGACTTGAGCCATCTGTGTAAGAGGTGCCACCAACCACCGCAGATACATCGTGTTTAATCTTTCTCACATATTGGCATTGAGGATGGATAACACCGATGAGCTTCATTGTGACCCTTGTAATCTGCCTTGGGTGCCTCAAAACGGTCTTCAGTGCATCTATGTGAGAGTGATAGTCATCCAACATTCTTTTTGGAACAAATTTGAGCCGATAGAATCAGGTGCCAGAGGCTGATTTCTGCAGAAACACCATTCTGCATTTTCAAATCCAACTTTCATCTCTCACTACTATGCCATCTGGTATGGGAAAATTTCATGAGAATGCAAGGTAATGTCAGAGGATGCAGGTGTAGTAAAAGGGTCTGGCATATGTAGGGCTAATGTGGAAATGAGTACAATATAACCCACACAGTGATGCAAGAGAAAACATGACCCACACTTCGGAGTCAGTCCTATGTTGAATAGAGCTATGTGTACAAGCAAGCATGAAGACACCTCCTCGCTTGAACTCTTTACTATATATATGTACATAGTTCTTGTTGTTAATAAATAAAGACTAGTTCTTGGCCAGAACTAGTTTTAAAAATCTGATCTTTTAAAAGAGCAACCTAGTTCCGAGAGTACCGTAGCCAGGTGGATTCCCCCTGTACACGTGGCTCGTTCAGAAAGGAGAAAATTAAGTAATTAGCAAGAGTCGCAACAAAGTAATCAGCTTTAAATTTCAGCAAAATCAGGATTCAACACTTTAGTGACCCTAAAGCATACTGTTGAAACAGAGAAGTCTGCAGCGAGTTAATCCAGGCAGCCAATGTTTAAAATCATTGCAAGGCTCATTGCAAGCACCATTGTTGCAGGAGCCCACCATAATGGCAGGTATGGGTGAACTCTATGTCTTTGAATGAACAGCGGCGCCAACTTGAATTTCAGCAGTGTCTTAAGGCTGAACCTACACTTGAAATTTTTTAACTATGGATCAGAAATCCACATTTCCAGTTTAGTTTGGATTTATCCAAGGCCCAGATCAATCATGCAATTGGGGACAATATTGTTAGATAAGGAATCAACTGATCATCTGCTACATTTGAATAAGTACTAAAATCAAGCAGTGTTCATTTTAACCTATGAAGCAGCAAAATTCTCAAAAGGGATACATTTGAGAAGCGTGCTCAGCACCAGAGAGCCTGTCGACTCATTAATTAATGATCTGCACAGGATGGCTGAAGGCTGCAAATACAGAGACCTAAAATCTGAATATATCAGGTTTGTGGTAGTAGTAATAGTGGATGACACACAGTCAGACATTCTGCAAGCGAAGGAAGATCGAACCCTTGCGAAAGCTATCCATTTTGTTCAGTAGTCTGAAATCATTGTGTAGTACAGGTCCATTTTAAAAGGAGAAAGTAAACCATGACAAAGGAAAACCCACAGACCAGTTAGTAAAACAGTACAGAAACAGGGACATACCAGATCAAGGGAAACAATACCCTAATCTCCAGTAGAGCGATCATGGCAGCACTATGGAGCAAAGCGCCCCCATAGGCAAAATCAATCTCCTGCAATTTCAGCCCAATGCTGTCAATGTAACAGGATTGGACATTTAGGCAAACTGTGCAAGGCCAAAACATCTAAATGCAGAGAGGACCCAAAGATGACTGATGAGGCTGTGACTGCACACCAAAAAGACACACAGCTATCTTTCTTGGGTGAAGTCAAAGATCCAAGATTTTCATATTGGAATGCGGACATTTCAGTTAACAGCTATCTCACAAACTTTAAATTGGATGTCGGAGCCAGTGTTATGGTCCTAACAGACAACTGATAGTTGTCTGTCCTATCAGTTGGCTTCAAACAACAGACACATCATTCTATGGGCCTGAAGGAATCTAACTTCTGGTCACAGGCATGATTCTGGAACCACTCAGGTACAGAGCAAAGAAATCTTCAAACTGGTATACGTCATCCGTAACCAGTCTTTTTCTGTGCCTGTATAACTCTGGATTTCCTCAAAATGGTAGAAGAGATCAAGACAACTTCTATCGTAAATTGTAAAGAACAGCAATTTTCCAAAAGCTCAAACAAGCAAAAGTATCCTAACTGGGACTTCAGCTCTGAACTGTCTTCTCTCTTTGCAGAGAAGGCTCCCACTCACCATCTTCTACCTCATTAAATATTCCCGGCTACCAAACTCACCACAGGAGAGGGCACAAGATTCCACCCTAAGTATTATGTCTTCATGACAAACCTGTTCTTGCTCTTGAAAATCAGACAAATTATTTCAATAGAAACACTTAATTTGACTGCTTATATTTTTGATTCTGCTACATTGGCAATTCTATCTCCAGTAGTATCATCATGTAATGAATTTGTGTAAACAAGAATTTTGGATGGGAAGACAGAAACTGTAGATAACATATGGACGGTCAAGTTTGGGTAATGAATAATTATGAAACTTGCACATCTGCCAGGTTTGGATTCTCCAGCCCAAACATGCATTATACATTTTCATTAAAGTCAATAAGAGATGAGAGTAGAGGTCTTACCCTGGTCTAAGCTTTTCTGGTCGATATCATTGCTAGATTGTTTCCGACTATCCAGTTGTACACCAAATGCACTGCCCAGTGACGCAACATTCTTAGGATATGACACTTCCATCACATTTATATGGCAATTGGTGGGGCAGAAATCACTGCTGTGTAATGGTGAAATCTTGGACTTGGCTTGCTTGAAAGTCGGCCAGGCTCGGTTTTTCAGAACTCGTGAAAACTAAACCAAAAATATTGGAAAAAGTCTCAAATTATACTTACTGATGTTAGTTAAAAACTATATAGATATTAATCCCATCACTTTTAACAAAAATAATGATAATATGAAAGCTGCATCAAAGCTTCCCAGTGGCTCTGTAACTAATTGCACCATATGACACAGAAGCATATAGACAAGAAAGGCTCCAAAATTATCAAGTGAAACAGCAGTGAGATGAGAGAATTCAGGGTCCTTGAAGAGATGAAAGACATGAAAAAAAATCAGAGGAAAAAAGTTAATTTGCAAAAGTTAGATTAATTCAAAGCCTTAAATTCAGGAAGTTATGTTAAATTTGTAAAGAACACTGTTTTGGTCTTAGTTGGAATATTGCATCCAAACCCACATCCAAATCCAGGCACCACACTTCAGAAGAGAGTGCAGAAAAGATTAATGAGAATGGTCTTCAGGGATCAGGAACTTCAGTTGTGTTGAATGATCGGGGAAGTTGGAACTGTTTTCCTTGGAAAAGAGAAAGTTGAGAGGAAATTTGATAGAGGTATTCAAAACCATGATGGGTCAGAATATCAAGCTGTACAATCAGTTTGGGGTGAGATAAGAAATAGAAAAGGAAAGAATTCAAAACTGGGAGTAGTTTATAGGCCCCTTAACATTAGCTACATAGTCAGACAGGGCACATCAAAAAATAATTAGGGCCAGCAAGAAGGATACTGCAACAATCCTGCGTGACTTTAATCTTCACATTGATTGGGCAAATCTAATTGGTAATGGTAGCCTGGAGGATATGTTTGTCGAGTGTAATCTGGATAGTTTCTTAGAACAGTATATTCTGGAACCTACTGGAGACCAATAATTGGCTGATCAAATCAAACAACACATTATTTTGTAATAGACAGAGGAAGTCTGTATATAACTAGTTCACGCTTACAAAACCCAAAACAAAATGTTTAGTGTTCGATGTGATTTCATGATTGAGCAGGTCTCTTTGAACAATCCTGAATGTGCTAATAGCTAACTAATAACTCATTTAAGATCACCAATCAAGCTGGTCAGGTGGCTCATTTACACTTACTAGAAGCAACATGTATTCATATGCAGTATTCGGACTCTGCAAACAAAAGGAGCGTGTTCAAGCCTAACATCTTTTTTGAATTATCTGAGAGTTTGAGGAGCCAAGAGTTCCCTATTACTTTATCCATGACATCACCATGGCAAATCAGATTTGGCAACTGGTCAGCAACCTATTTCCCCTGTCATTCAAACTGTTGTGATCGTTTGAAATTTGGAATACTTGCATTCATCTTGATGCGTACAAGACAAAATACTTCAGCAACATGTCTCTCTTTTTATCTATATTCAACTGCTGTACTACCAAGTGAAAGAGATGACTGTTTTACCTGCATTATGATCCACGCCATTAAGAAGCTTCTCCACAGTTACCAAACCTATTTTGTCACAATTCAATTGAGTTCTTAGAATCACATGAGATTGCTAGATTTAAGCACGGACATAATCAACATGAAACTGTGCTTTGATTAAATTGTCCATGCGATATCTGCAGCTGTGCAGATGAAAATTAGATTCCCTCAAATCTTAGCACCTCAAAGATGATCTTACCTTCTTGTAGTTTGTGATCCTTCGGTTAATGCGCTCGAGCTTTTCACTGCGCATAATGTTGAATTTTGAATGTAATTCAGGAGGCATTCCTTCACTTAAACAGTTTAGTCTGCTGCAATGTTCCACAAACTGCTCATCATTTTTAGCCAAACATTCAAGGATCTGTAAAATAAATGTTATATAATAAATAGCTTAACACTTATTTCAAACTATGGAGTGAAAAAAGAAAGTGCATCTAATGAAGTTATTATAGAATTGCATAGAGCATTTCCAACAATTTTCATGAGGTGAGTTTTCCACTATTCATTCTGCCAAATTATAGCACAGTGATTAGAAATCAAGGTACTGTTCCCAGGACAGCTCTCACAATGTTCTGAGTAAGTGTGTTATCCAGCCTAGATGTAGTGTGGGCCACCTCTTGATGTGGAAACACTATAAGATAAAAGTATAGAGAAAAATAAGTTGTGGATAACCTGATGATACAGTGGTTTGATTTGCCAGTACAGCACTCAATTGACCCTGATAACCTTTCATTAGAACTGGGAAAGTTAGAAATTAGTTTTAAGCAAGGGAAAAAGTGAGGAGATGGGAGGTGGAAAAAAAAAGAGAATGTCCATGATAGGGTAGACAACAGGAGAGATTAAATGAAAAAACAGTTAGTGGTGCAAGGCCAAAGGGTATTAATTGGACAAGTAGAGTCATAGAGGTTTACAGCATGGAAACAGGCCCTTCGGCCCAACTTGTCCATGCCACCCTTTTTTTTAAACCCCTAAGCTAGTCCCAATTGCCTGCCTTTGGCCCTTATCCCTCTATACCCATCTTACCCATGTAACTGTCTAAACACTTTTTAAAAGACAAAATTGTACCCACCTCTACAACTACCTCTGGCAGCTTGTTCCAGACACTCACCACCCTCTGTGAAAAAATTGCCCCTCTGGACCCTTTTGTATCTCTCCCTATGCCGTCTAGTTTTAGACTCCCATACCTTTGGGAAAAGATATTGACTATCTAGCTGATTTATGCCCCTCATTATTTTATAGACCTCTATAAGGTCACCCCTCAGCCTCCTACGCTCCAGAGAAAAAAGTCCCAGTCTATTCAGCTCTCCTTGTAACTCAATCCATCAAGTCCCGGCAGCATCCTAGTAAATCTCTTCTGCACTCTTTCTAGTTTAATAATATCCTTTCTATAATAGGGTGACCAGAACTATACACAGTATTCCAAGTGTGGCCTTACCAATGTCTTGTACAACTTCAACAAGACGTCCCAATTCCTGTATTCAATGTTCCGACCAATGAAACCAAGCATGCCGAATGCCTTCTCCACCGCTCTGTCCACCTGTGACTCCACTTTCAAGGAGCTATGAACATGTACCCTGGATCTCTTTGTTCTGTAACTTTCCCCAATGCCCTACCATTAACTGAGTAAGTCCTGCCCTGGTTCAATCTACCAAAATGCATCACCTCGCATTTACCTAAATTAAACTCCATCTGCCATTCGTCAGCCCACTGGTCCAAGTGATCAAGATCCTGTTGCAATCCAAGATAACCTTCCTCATTTCTGAAGTATTATGCCACCAATCTTGGTGTCAGCTGCAAATTTACTAACCATGCCTCCTATATTCTCATCCAAATCATTAATATAAATGACAAATAACAGTGGACCCAGTGCCGATCCCTAAGGCACACCATTGGTCACAGGTCTCCAGTTTGAAAAACAACTCTCTACAACCACTCTCTGGTTTCTGTCATCAAGCCAATTTTGTATCCATTTAGCTACCTCACCCTGGATCCCGTGAATTTAACCTTATGCAACAACCTACCATGCGGTACCTTGTCAAAGGCCTTGCTAAAGTCCATGTAGACAACATCAACTGCACTGCCCTCATCTACCTTCTTGGTTACCCCTTCAAAAAACTCAATCAAATTTGAGACATGATTTTCCACTCACAAAGCTATGCCGACTGTAAAGAAACAAAACATGTGGTTAGAGGAGGTATGAATCGCAGAACAATGAAAATTGTTTCTGAAAACAAAATCAAGGAAAATGAGAGCAAAACCAAAACTTTCATAGGAAAAGGAAATAAAATGGGTGTAGAGATTGGAATCTGCTGTTGCTGAACTCAATATTGAATCTAAAAGCTATAGAATGCCTTATCAAATACAGAAAGAAAATGCAAATGACCTGTGATACTTGCTCAGAACTGAAGATTTGGATAAAAGCAAGTTAGTGCTCTAGCTGTGGCCTAATAAGTGTTTTATACAGCTCCATCTTAACCTCTCTGTTCTTATATTCTACGCCTTGGCTAATGCATACAAGTATCCCATATGCCTTCTTAACCACCTTATCTACCTGCCCTGCTGCCTTCAGGGATCAATGGACATGCACCCCCAAGGTCCCTTTGGTCCTCAGTACTTCCTAGTGTCTTACCATCATTGGATATATATATATTCCCTTGCCTGGTTAGTCCTCCCAAAAGGCATCATCTTGCAAGGTTTACAAGGTTACATTTCATTTGCCACTGTTCTGCCAATCTGACCAGCCTGTCTATATCTATATCATCCTATAATGTAATGGTTTCCTCCTCGCTATTTAGCACCCCACTAGTTTTTGTGTCAATCAATTAACGTATCCACCCCAGAGCATCAAACACCAATATATTTCTGCCTGTTTCAAAGGTTTCAATAATTTTTTATGTTGCCTTATTGAGTTCTATGTTCTTAATAGTGATAGTGGAGTCAGACACTTTAGGAACATTTAAGCGGTTATTGGATAGGCACATGGAGCACACCAGGATGATAGGGAGTGGGATAGCTTGATCTTGGTTTCAGATAAAGCTCGGCACAACATCGTGGGCCGAAGGGCCTGTTCTGTGCTGTACTGTTCTATGTTCTATGTTAATTATAATTTAGTTATGTTACAAATATGAGATTGATACGATATGACATTTGGGGTTGTCTTTTTAAGTTAAAGGTAAATGAATGTGAACCCATGTGAACAAATATTTCATTCTTTCAGCTGTTTGAATTTCTCTTTAAATGTAATCGGTCTCTACCAAATCGTAACCAAATCATAAATATCTTGCATTTTCTTTCAGTAAAACAATCTAAGCCTTCCTTTGATCTCCAACAATCAAACCCATCCAAGCACACTGTCACTCAGACTCCCTTCCTCTATCCAAATTTAAAGATGCAGCCCCAAACTAAAATAGTCTTTTAAATCTCATAATCTTAGCACCTAATTATTTCCTGTCGAGCAAATTCTCATTTCTCCATGATTTTCTTCTAATACTTCCACGTTATTCCCACATTTTTCTAATATTTCTAAATTTGTCACCTTTCTTCCAATGGTGGAATATTTCTGTAAATCTCTCCTCAGTATATCATTCCTTATTTTTGTTTTTTTTAAAAAAAAGTACAGTGAAACATGCTGGCCTGAATTTTGCACCTGTTGGGCACACGCACTTGGCAGGCCCAGAAGCGAACACAAAATGCTCTTCCGACCACATTCAACCCCAGAAGGTGATTTCACTCTGGAAGGCCAATAACAGGCAGCCAGTGTTAAACGCATGCTGAGAAAGACTCAGTGCTGTCAAGGGGGAGGGGCAGGAAGAGGTCAGGTGCCAAGAAATGCGAGGGTCCGGCTGATACATCTAATGGGCTCTCTCAGGTGGACAGCTGCTGTGGAGCTGCCTCAGGGAGCTGCAGACCAGTACAAATTAAATGCGATAAAAAAAACACAGCAGACTTTGCCTAGACAGCACATTCAAACCCCTGACAGCAGAACTGAGGAAACCTCAATCCTCAGATATCTTTTTCGTTTTATTTCACCTCAGACACTTCATCTAGAATCATAGAATCCTACAGTGCAGAAGGAAGCTATTCGGCCCATCGAGTCTGCACTGGCCACAATCCCACCCAAGCTCTATCCCGATAATCCCATGCATTTACCCTAGCCAGTCCCCCTGACATTAAGGGACAAGTTAGCATGGCTAATCCACCTAACCCACACATCTTTGGATTGCAACCTCTTTCTGGATCGAGATTGTGGCAAAATTGTGAAGGCCACCAGACCAATGGGGCCGCCCACCAACCTGTTTAATAGTCAGCGAGCATGTTTCTGATTCTTGTGTGCTCCCGCTAACTGAAATATCACGCTGGTGCAGGATGATGTCAGGATGCATGCCTGACATTCCTCCCACGCAATTTCACGCACTTCCAAACTGGGCGTGCGCCCACTCAAATGACACAAAATTCTGGCCATTGCCCCAGAAATGTCAGTCTTGCTCCATCACCATAACAATGCACGAGTAGGATTTCTGGAGTGAGGGTCATTCAGACAAATCTTATGCCTTATTAAACACAGCTGGATTAACAAACAGGTAAGGTGTTTTAAAGTCCACAGTCAGAGTGCTGGCAACGTTGGGCAGCCAGTTTCAATAGCAGGAAAAAAAAAGCAGGATTTCGGCTTTCAAAGCCTTGGGGGCTCGACTCTTCCAGGAACAGTTTAGGCACATCAGAATGCTTGCTTCACAATGATGGGCACACATAGGACAGGAATTCTGCCACATAACATCAATCTGCCTCGTTATCCTTTTTTAGTAACAGCCACAGGGAAGGTTCCCATTTCCAATATCAATCTTGGTAGGTTCCCAACATGACTGAAATCCAGCAGAACCTTGTATGACCCTCATCTGAGCCTTTACAATCTAACCAAAACCAGTCCATTGAAATGGGCACAGGTTTGCATGGCGAATAGATGCTATAGGAGCTGTTTTCCCAGGTTTGTCATTGCAATAGAGAGCAGAATATCAGTAATAATATGTTTTAAAATCCTACATCTGCACACAATTCCTGCCAATTTTTACCATTATGAATTCCTGTGCATTTTTGCCATTATTAATTCATTTTTATAATAGAAATTACCGATGTAAATGTGTCACATTATTAATACCTCCTGAACTAACAGTGACATTGGAATACCTTAGTTTTACATTGCATTTACCAACAATGCTACAGAGACACTCCTATACTTAAACAAGCTTCTGTTATTGTAACCTATGTGGTGATTTACCTTCATAAGTATGTTGAAACCTTGACAAACTCCCCCCTAATCAATAATAAACCCAGCCTTTCAGTCCCTTCATGCACAGATTAATCTTCCAGGCTTCTCCACCAACCACTGCAACCTTGCCAACTAGTTTTATAACTCTTGCATCAGTTCTGGGAAGCTTTCTCAATTGAACTCTATTTGGTGTATCAACCCCCATGAGGCTGGAGAAAAGAGTAAGCTTGAACTGGACCAACACTAAAAATATTCTCCAATTCTTCATATCAGTTGTTGATAAGCCTATTCTTGTTTATAAAGCATTATATTTCTGGTACACATGTATTGTCACAGGAGTTCTCATTAGTCCTTTGAATCATACCTTTGCAGTTAGGTTGAAGAATCCCTTTGGTTCACTCATTTTCTCCAGAACATGGCATTTTGTTCCAGCAGTGCTGTCGTATTCATATACGACACCATATTCCAAATGAACATTATCTACTGTCAGGCTCACATGGTCTTTCTTCCCATCAATTAAGGCCATTGTATTAAACTTATCAAAGACTTCTGGAGAAAAAAACATTGCGTCACCTTGACAATGTTATTTCAAAACAAAACAAAACAAATTAAACACAGAATCAGCGCCATATAAAATGTGCATATGGTGGACACCCAAAAGGAATATACTTTCCGGCAGTCAAATCCATTAATATTTTCATACCGATATCATTAGCATGCCCCAACATTTTTGAAGTTAACCTACAAAGCAGTGCATCAAGAAGCATCCATCTGTTTCCATTTCAACTCATCTTTGTGGCATTCAGTTTGAATACTGATGAAAATGATTGAAACAAAGGAAAAATAGCCTCCAGAATCAAATTGAGCACAATTACGATATAATACCTCATACAGTATAGACAGTATTCAAATTCTGCAACATGCTCCTGTCACCAATTTATATTCTAATGAAAATCCTGATAGTAATTTTCTCACACTGTATGTGTATTTTTCAGAGGTAACAAATGAATTGCTTGTTTACAGTGACAGAAATTTCAATCATTCTTATTGATAATCAGATACTACTTCTTCATAAAAAGTATATTTATACATATTGCTTATTGTTATTTAACAATACAAGTTTCTATCCATGGCAATTGCTGTTTGGAGCTCCATGATCTTAATATTTACCAGAGAGATGGACAGGATCTGTCAGCATGAGGAAACCTGGAAATGGCAGGAATATAAATGTCCTGCTGAATCTGACAGCAGGAACTCATTAGAACATTTTCATCCCATTTCCCTACTGAAAGCCAGCAAGATTCAAGGCTGGAACTTGGACAGGAAATCCTGTGCTGAAGGGGATCACGAAAATTCAGAGGTCATGGGAATGGAGTTCAGAGCACAGTAGCAAAGAGTGTGGGAGCGAGGGAGATCAGATCAAGGGGTAGAAGAGATTGAAGGGGGGAGGGTCCCTCTGGGGATCAGGGGTGAGGGGTTAGTCTGGCTAATGGCAGTGATGAATATGGCTGGTGGTTGTTTGAAGATCGTGGGGGAAAGAGATAATGGGAGGAGAAGAGGTGTTGAGGCGTTTGGAGTGTTCATTGTGGGGAGGGAGGAAAATCATAGTAGGTTTACTTGAGGGACCTAAACCATATGGCCCAGACTGCTGGCAGAGTATTTTCCTGTTCGATCTGGCAGGTCTTGCTGCTGGGCCCTAGGGAACCCAGCCCAACCATTAAATCCAAATCACTAATAAAACCTGAGGCACAGAGCCTTAGTTACATATTGCAATTACCAGCCAGTCACGACAGATCAGGTCACTCATCTGACCACAAACTTGTCCTGGTTAAGCCAGAAGTAGGTACATTGACTTTTCATCAGAACCATTGAGTTGAAATCTTAATTCTGCTTCTCTCTCTGCCGATGCTTTTTGACCTGCTGAGCATTTCCAGCATTTTCTCTTTTTATTTCAGGTTTCCAGCAGCAGCGTTTTGTTTTTGTAGGCACCTTAGGGCTGGATTACCCATTTCTACCCACTTCTGTCCTGCTTTCTTTGGTGGGGATGGGGGTGGTATGGTACTGTTAAAATTGCCACAAATGTCACAACTTTATTTTATAATCCTGAATTTTGGAATGAAAAATATAAGAGTTTAATTAAAAAATGTTTTCCTTCTTTTGACCTGTGATACATTAAAATAAATAAAATTGGCTACATGTTTAATTCAGTAATTGTACGTGTGATGGTGCACTTTGATATCTGTTTGGTTTCCAGAAATGGGAGTCACCTGACATCAAGTAACCTGGAACTATCAGTTTGACATAGCCATGGCAATTTGTACCACTGAGGAAATGCTGTCAGCCGGTGAACACATCCAGCTGAATTCAAATGCACAGAATCATATTTCACCTCCCAAAACACCCATACATTAAACCTAAACAGAAGGCACAGCATTTAAGAAGAATTTCACTTTTGCTAGAGCAAAAATAAACAAAAGGAACTAACCTTAATAAGCAGCTCATTTTACTTACTGCTTGCTTGTGATTTTACTATCTATTGTGGTTCTTCAGTGTTTTAAAAGAGAGGGAAGAAAGGATCTTGCGAACTTATTAATTAATTGGTCTGTAACAGTGCATTTGTCCTTCAATGTATAGCCCTGAGTGTCTTCTACAAATTAAATAGTGTTTCTCTGGGCTTCTTCTGATGGGTGATGTTTCCAGTGTCAAATACCTTGACCTTGATGCCATGCTATCTGGGATATTGAACTAATGCCAATAGATAACACAAACATGTTCTATCTGGAAACTCGTTCGATCATTAAGAGGAAGATATTCCTGCATATCAACTGCAGTAGTGCATAAACATAATGCATGCAAAATTGGCTTCAAACTATCTTATGTTGTGAACATGCACGCTGATGCACATACTAGTGTAAGTTTGCATTTAACTGCATCAAGAACTATGAGGCTGAATTCCTTCTTGCATTGCTCAATCATATCTTGGGATGGCTTGAACACAAAAAGCACTGTATGTGTGAAGAATATCATTTAATTGCATCATCAGATACTTTAAACCGAGGGGAAGGGCTAACTTCAGCTGGAAAAGAAAACTGAAGTAGCAAAGTTGGGTTGAATTAATTTTAAGATATAAAAAGGAAAAAAGAGTAACATAATGCAAATTGGAATCCAATGTGCCTGTAAAGTGTCATCTTCACATACTATCTAACTCTGACATACCTTCATTAAATCCATCGTGCATGTCGCTGTTGCTTCCCGCCGAGGCTGGGAGCTTTAAACTGATTTTCTGTAGCTCTTCCTGGCCACTTTCAGTATTATTATATACCCACCGAATAGAGTCTTGCTGCATAACCAAAACAGAAATATAATGTAACGACAATTCATTTTATCATTTTCATTCCACAATACATAATTAATTTACAGTTACAAGATGAGTAAACTGTAAGAACAGAAATGTGGGTGGAGCTACTGAGTAAGAGTGAAAATGAGGAAATCTGCACATTTTTTCTTTTGTAACTTGCAGCAGCGTTCCGGTGTGGTAAGTGTTCAGGAAAAGAAACGTAGAAATATATGAAATAATATTTTTTAAAAGCCTATGTTTTAATTGACATTTTAAAGTTAGTGGGGGTGATTCTCCCAGATCGCTGCGCTGCTCAGGTTGTGCAGTTGGCCAAGAGACATCAGCGGTGGCTGTTTCGCGGGCTCCCCGCTGGGCAGCCAGGCCTCCGTGCATCTCCCAGCCTCAGATTTTCAGCGCCAACCAATTTGCATGGCAGCGATTTACGCGTTACCATACCTTGACATATGATTAGCGGGTTCAGAATTTCCCCTCCCCCCACTAGCGTCTCCCACTTCTCACGCTGGCAGGGTTTACAACTGCTCTATAAAAGTCGGGACCTGCCATGGCAGCATTGAAGAGGAGCAAAGAGGTAAGTGTTATGGAGCTGCAGCCCCCGGAGTGCAGGGGAGAGTGGAGTCCAGGTCCGGAAACATTCTGGATGGGGATGGGGAAGTTCATTGAGGGCTGGACGTGCTGTCCCCAGGCCCAGAGATGTTTCATTGTTATCTCTGTGGGGTGGGGTGAGGGACTTTACTGAGTGCTGGTCAGGCTGCTGTTTCCAGGCACAGGGATGTTCCATTGGTCGAGCTGTGGGGTGTGGTGTGGGACTGCACTGAGTGCTGGGGTTTTAGGGAGGGTGAGGGAACCATGTGCCGCTTGAGGGCTCATCAATTCAGGCAGTTGGTTCTCCTAGCAGGGGTGCTCATGTTAACACAGCCACTCATACTGCATGTACTCTGGGGTGAATGGGAACCCATCTTGTATATTTAGGAGGCTATCCCTGTCCCTTGCCCCTGACCTGAAACACATGCCTGGAAGGGAATGCTGTATTAGCACCCATGACAATGGCTCAAGGGTGTGCAATGTCCACGCCCATACATCAACCTGTATGCTTTCCCCGCCTGCCGTGTTCATGATGCCAAAGGCAAAGCAACCTAATCAGATGACGCATGGCACCCCAGACTGTGTTGCCAGCATCCACGAGTGGGAGCACTGGTCCCAGTGAGGGATTGGGGGGGCTGTTAGTTAAAAACAAAGACATGTATCTATCAATTTCTCTTTCTTTCGCTCTCTCACCCCCATTGTGCAGATGGATTTCGGACTTATAGGTCTGGAGCTGGCCATTATGGTGCCATGGTCCCGGCTGCTGAGGAGGAGGAGGCGGCTCAGGAGGGGAAGGGAAGTTGCACGGCCACTGCAGAAGCAGCCAGTGGCAGACCCTGGAGGAACAGCCAGTGGCAGACCCTGGAGGAGCAGCCAGTGGCAGACCCTGGAGGAGCAGCCAGTGGCAGACCCTGCAGGAACAGCCAGTGGCAGACCCTGGAGGAGCAGCCAGTGGCAGACCCTGGAGGAGCAGCCAGTGGCAGACCCTGCAGGAACAGCAGAAGGAGGGTAGGGGGCTGCTGGTGTGACCCAGGAAGTGGCAGCGCAGACTCCCAAAGAGAGGGCCAGCAGAAGGAGAATGCAGAAGCAGAGGGTCTACAGGACCAGCTCCACCTGTGTAAGGAAATGGTGCGGCACTTGTGTGAGGTCCTGGCAGACGTGGCAACTCAGGGGAGGGGAGGGCACCCCCTCTCAGTAGAAGTCAAAGTGACAGCGGCACTCAACTTTTATGCCACAGGATCACTCCAGATACCCAGTGGGGACATCTGTGGAATTTCGGAGGTCTCTGTCCACATGTGTGTGAACACAGTAAGAAGTCTCATAACACCAGGTTAAAGTCCAACAGGTTTATTTGGTAGCAAAAGCCACTAGCTTTCGAAGCGCTCGCTGCTCCTTCGTCAGGTGAGTGGGATTTCAGTTCACAAACAGCTCCAACGCTGACATCTCCACAACATGTGAGAGAGCCAGGTCACAGATGCCTTGTACGTCGGGGAAGGCCAGTACATCAATTTTGATGTTGGCCAGGTGCAGGAGGAGGCCCAGGCTGCAGGCTTCAATAGCTGGAATGCCCCATGTGCAGGGGACAGTGAATGGGACACACATCACCCTGCGGTCCTCGCGAGATGAGGGCCAACCTTTTATCACTCTGTTCTAGGTTAGATGGGGTTAGAATGATAGCCACAAGTGCAAGATTGAATGATTGTGGTTGAGTCAGCAACTACGTAACACTGAAAATTAGATTGGATCAGAAGGAAAAGAAAAAGAGATATGGGAACGGGATGGGTAACTGTGTTTTAGCTCATTGGAGGGTTAACACCTACATGGTTGGGTTGGGCCAAATGACTTGTTTCTGGGATGTGGGGCAGAATTTTGTGACCATGCCATGGCAAGTTTGTTGGCTCCTTGACGTCATTATCAGTGAATTTCTGTTTGTGTGCTGACAACATTCAATGGGGTCATTTCCTCCCAAAAAATCTAAGTGCCCAATGAGCGGGAAAATGGGAGATTTTACTGCCCGTTTTTTGGGCATACTCCATGGGGTGGATTTTCGGCACTCTGACACTGATAAGGGTGGGGGGGCAGGGCCTAATTCCACTTGAGAGGCAGGCATCAGCATGCTGCGCTATTCGAGTAGCACAGCGGGCTGGGAAAATTGTGCCCAACATCTTTATATGTTGATGGAATATTGGGTTCCCGTGTTAGAAATCTATTAAATCATAGAATCATAGAACCCTACAGTGCAGAAAGAGGCCATTCGGCCCATCGAGTCTGCACCGACCACAATCCCACCCAGGCCCTACCCCCATATCCCTACATATTTTATCCACTAATCCCTCTAACCTACGCATCTCAGGAAACTAAGGGGCAATTTTAGCATGGCCAATCAACCTAACCCACACATCTTTGGACTGTGGGAGGAAACCGGAGCACTCGGAGGAAACCCACGCAGACACGAGGAGAATGTGCAATCTCCACACAGACAGTGACCCGAGCCGGGAATCGAACCCAGGTCCCTGGAGCTGTGAAGCAGCAGTGCTAACCACTGTGCGCGGTAAATCAAAATTACTAACTTGCAACTATTTTATCAAATACAAACCAGGTCATATTTTCTATGATCAATGTTGTTTTTTAACCACATCATTACTGTGACAGAGTTATCTTAAACCTTTTGAATAAAAATGTGTATTTGTTTCAAAGTTTCATTGTATTTTACTTAAAGTGATAGATGCTCAAATGAAATGTACCTTTTTTTTTGTGGGCATGATTTTTGTGGCACAGCTTTTTCATTGGTGGATAGATCTCAATTAGAACACCAAAGTTTACCAAAACCAGCAACTTCAGAAATTTACTCAATGACATGAGATTTAAACTTTACAAGGGTTCCCAAATGTCCATCATTCAATGTCTACGTGGTCCACACAGACATAAAAACTTGGAAACAATTCTCCATTTTCCCAAAATGTAAAGAGAACTCTAAAGGTGCATGCTAAATGTAACTGAGACAGCATTCTTAGCAGACAATAAAAGTTGTTTTAACGAAGAAATATGTTTGCTAGAGATAGAAAGAAGAAACAGTGACTAACCTGTGAAGGACGTTTGTATTTCCGACATGCTGTGACATGTGCGATCACACTTGCATGACTCTCTTTGCTCACATTGATCCCATTAACTTTGATGATGCATTGACCAGGATGCAAGCCAGCTACAGCTGCCACAGTTCCTAGACAATGTAATAACACCTGCAGTTCATAGCTGATCTTGGTGACTTGCTTTCAGGCAAATGAAATATAAAGAAGTAGATTCTACGTCCCTAAATTTTTGATTGTAGAGATGGTGAAACTGGCAGCATCTTCCCCTATCACGGCGCGACATCCACCGGCTATACTTGCTCGGTTAAACGCAAAATTCCAGACATTAGGAATTAGGAACAGAAGTAGTCAAATTCAGCCCTTCAGGCCTGTTCCGCATTCAATCAGATCTTGGCTGATCTCTCCCTGGTCTCAAATCCACCTCCCCACTGGTTCCCCATATTCCTTTATCCCTTTTTTAAAAATTAGAAATATATCTATCTCCTTCTTGAAACCATTCAACGATTCAGACAAGTGCCACCTGTGATATCCTCCTGAAACACAGGGTACACTGTTGCAGTCTTTGCAGATACAATCAACACAGAATGCTTTGGTGTGGACTTCAATTATTTATGCACGACTCTTGCTTTAAAGGCATATAGAGTGTTAAGCCTCGCTGAATGATGTGTGTTTTTAATAGCTTGCTCTCCATATTTACTGCTGAACTATTTCTCCGGCCCTGAAAAACTAATTTTAGAAATCAAGCATCTGTCATTCCATCTTATGATGAAAATTCCATGGAAATTTAAAATAATGAAAATTCATTTTTACTTCATTTTCTTAAAAGTTCTTGATTATTCAGTTTCTGCCTTAATTTTGTGTACATGTCCGAATCTTTGTTTTACTCTCTGTAAAAAGGTTACAAATGGAAAAGTCCATGCTTTTTACTTCCTGGTTTGCTGGCCATGTTGACTTCAATGTTCCTGGATATCAGAGATCCCCTGTAGATGGAGCCAGAATAAAATTGATGTGAAATCAATGCTAAAGAGCTCACTAAATCTTTGTGGACAATTTCTTTCAAGAAAAATGATAATTGCCTTTGCTATTGACTAAAATATCCAAGTCAGAACATATTGTGTTCTCTCTTCAATACATCAGCGATGAATATTAATTGATTATTCATGTAATATTCCCCAATAATTTAATCAATATTATTTCTAATATCAATATTATTTCTAATATTAATATCAACAATAAAATGCCAACATGTGCAAGATAGTTACAATTGATAATTTACAAAGAGTGATCAATTAAAAACCGAAGCAGGATTTATTTTGATGGCACAACAATTCTCTTTGTACCGCTGTTCCTTCCTTATGTCAATTACATTGTTTCATTTTAATTTTTAAAATCACATTTGATTATAAACATGGGGGTGGAAAGAGTTTGCAGAGAAGATAGTAAGCATGATGTTTCAAATTAAGCTCCTACCCACAAGACTTGAATTAGGCAGACAGGGTTAGTCTTTCTGGGAAAATGTAAACAATGTGAATGGAGTTGTTAACATTATAAACATCCTGTTATGGCTTTATATAAGATAATCAGAATGGAAACTAATAGTGGGGATAGGGGACATGACGATACAATAAAAAAGCTGCAAGTCACTTAGATTGCAGGAACGCAAGACTAAAAGAAACGTGAAACTGGGAAAAAATTATTCAGCCTTCAGGGTGATATTGTCATTGGATTAGTAACACAGAGACCCAGGGTAATGCTCTGGGGACCAGGGTTCAAATCCCACCATGGGCGGCACAGTAGTACAGTGGTTAGCACTGCTGCTTCACAGCTCCAGGGACCTGGGTTCAAATCCCGGCTCGGGTCACTGTTTGCACGTTCTCCTCGTGTCTGCGTGGGTTTCCTCCGGGTGCTCCGGTTTCCTCCCACAGTCCAAAGATGTGCGGGTTAGGTTGATTGGCCAAGCTAAAATTGCCCTTAGTGCCCTGGGATGCGTAGGTTAGAGGGATTAGTGGGTAAAATATGTAGGGATATGGGGCTAGGGCCTGGGTGGGATTGTGGTCGGTGCAGACTCGATGGGCCGAATGACCACTTTCTGTGCTGCAGGGTTTCTAAGATTCTAAGATTTCTAAGATGGGAGCGAATGAAAAAGAAACCTGGAATTAAAAGTCTAATGATGACCATGACTTTGAAACCATTGTTGATTGTGATAAAAAAGTTCACAAGTGCTCTTTGGAGAAGCATATCTGCTGTCCTTATGTGGTCTAATCTGCATGTGATTCCAGATCCAGTGCAACGTGGTCGACTTTTAAACACCCTTTGAAATGGCCTAGCAAGCTACTCAGTTGTATCAAACCACCAGAAAGTCAAGAAAGAATGAAGAGGAGCACCTGGCATCAACTTAGGCATCAGAAACTACAATGGCAAACTCAGCTCCGTAACCCTGAAATGTCCTCCGTACTGACATCTGAACATAGAACAGTACAGTACAGGCCCTTCGGCCCTTGATGTTGTGCCGAGCTTTGTCCGAAACCAAGATCACGCTATCTCACTCCCTATCATTCTGGTGTGCCTATCCAATAACCGCTTGAAAGTTCCTAAAGTGTCCGACTCCACTATCACAGCAGGCAGTCCATTCCACACCCCAACCACTCTCTGAGTAAAGAACCTACCTCGGACATCCTTCCTATATCTCCCACCATGAACCTTATAGTTATGCCCCCTAGTAACAGCTACATTCACCCGAGGAAATAGTCACTGAACGTCCACTCTATCTATCCCCCTTATCATCTTATAAACCTCTATTAAGTCGCCTCTCATCCTCCTCCGCTCTAAAGAGAAAAGCCCTAGCTCCCTCAACCTTTCCTCATAAGACCTACCCTCCAAACCAGGCAGCATTCTGGTAAATCTCCTCTGCACTCTCTCCAATGCTTCCACATCCTTCTTATAGTGAGGTGACCAGAACTGCACACAATATTCCAAATGTGGTCTCACCAAGGTCCTGTACAGTTGCAGCATAATCCCACGGCTCTTAAACCCAAACCCCCTGTTAATAAATGCGAACACACTATAGGCCTTCTTCATGGCTCTATCCACTTTAGTGGCAACCTTCAGAGATCTGTGGATATGAACCCCAAGATCTCTCTGTTCCTGACATCTGGGAGCCAAAATTTGTAGAACCGTCCCAGAGATGAGTAAAGCAATCAGCCTGATACACTGATACCTTACAGGTAATATCCCAGACATCGCCGTTCCTGGGTATGTCTTGTACCACCAGCAGAACAGAGGTGGCTGCAGGGTGGTATACAATAGGGTGGGAGTTACCTTGCAAATCCTCAACACCGACCCCGGATCCCATGAAGTCTCATGGCATCAGGTCAAACATGGATGAGGAAACCTTCTGCTGATTACCATGCACCATCTCCCTCAACTGATGAATCTGTATTCCTCCATGTTAAACACTACTTTGCGGAAGCACTGAGCATAGCAAGGGCACAGAATGTACTCTGGGTGGGAGACTTCAATGCCCATCACCAAGAGTGGTTCAGTAGCACCACTGCTGACCAAGCTGGCCAAGTCCTAAAGGACAGAGCTGGAACTGCAGCAGTGGTGAGGGAACAAACAAAATGGAAATACATAGCTTACCTCATCTTCACCAATTTGCCTGCTGCAGATGCATCTATCCATCACAGTATCAGTAGGAATGACCATTGCATTGTCCTTGTGGAGACAAAGCCCTTTCTTCACATTGAGGATGCGTTCCATTGTGTTTTGTGGGACTACCACTGCGCTAAATGGGATAAATTTCGAACAGATCTAGCAACTGAAGACTGAGCATCCATGAGGCACTGTGGTCCATCAGCAGCAGCAGAACTGCACTTAAACACAATCTGTAATCTCATGGCCCCACATATTTCCCCACTCTCAATGAAGAGTGCAGGAGGGCATTCCAAGCGAAACACCAGTCTTACCTAAAAATGAGTGTCAAATGGTGACGGTACAACTCAGGACTACTTGCATATCGAACAGCATTAGCAACACCGCAGAGTGGATGATCCATCTCAGCCACCTCTACAGGTTCCATCATCACAATTGTCAGTCTTCTGTCAATTTGATTCATAACTGATCATAGCTGGATACTGCAAAGACTATGGGCCCGAATAATATTCCAGGCATAGCGCTGAAGAACAAAGAAAATTACAGCACAGGAACAGGCCCTTCGGCCCTCCAAGCCTGCATTAACCATGCTGCCCGACTTAACTAAAACCCCCTAACCTTCCGGGGACCATATCCCTCTATTCCCATCCTATTCATGTACTTGTCAAGATACCCCTTAAACGTCACTACCGTATCTGCTTCCACTACCTCCCCCGGCAACGAGTTCCAAGCACCCACTACTCTGTGTAAAAAATCTGCCTCGTACATCTCCTTTAAACCTTGCCACTCGCACCTTAAACCTATGCCACCTAGTAATTGACTCTTCCACCCTGGGAAAAAGCTTCTGACTATCCACTCTGTCCATGCCTCTCATAATCTTGTAGACTTCTATCAGGTCACCCATCAACCTCCGTCACTCCAGTGAGAATAAACCAAGTTTCTCCAACCTCTCCTTATAGCTAATGCCCTCCATACCAGGCAACATCCTGGTAAATCTTTTCTGTACCCTGTCCAAAGCCTCCACATCCTTCTGGTAGTGTGGCGACCAGAATTGAACACTATATTCCAAGTGCGGTGTAACTAAGGTTCTATAAAGCTGCAACATGACTTGCCAATTTTTAAACTCAATACCCTGGCCGATGAAGGCAAGCATGCTGTATGCCTTCTTGACTACCTTCTCCACCTGCATTGCCACTTTCAGTGACCTGTATACCCAGATCCCTTTGCCTATCAATACCCTTAAGGGTTCTGCCATTTACTGTATACAGTAGTCAATAAAGTAATGGAAGGAGTCATCAACAGTGCTATCAAGCAGAACTTGCTGCACAATAATCTGCTCATTGACGCTCAGTTTGGGTTCCACCAGGATCACTCAACTCCTGACCTCATTACAACCTTGCTTCCAACATGGACAAAAGACCTGAAACTACAAAGGGGAGGTAAGAGTGACGGTCCTTGACATTAAGGCAGCATTTGACCGAGTGTGGCATCAAAGATTACAGTTTTAGATTTCTGGATTCCATCCTTTGGACTCAGGAATAGTTCCCACAGATTGGAGGGTAGCTAATGTAAGCCGCCATTCAAAAAGAGAGGTTGAGAGAAAAGAGGGAACCAAAGACCAGTGAGCCTACTGTCAGTGGAAGGGAAATTGCTCGTGTGCATTATCAATGATTCCATAGCAGCGCATTTGGAAAGCAATGTATAATCAGACAAAGTCAGCATGGATTTATGAAAGGAAAATCATGTTTGACAAATCTACTAGAATTCTTTGAGGATGTAACTAATAGAGTTGACCAGGGAGAACCGGTGGATGTATTTTATTTAGACTTTCAGAAGGCTTCCAATAAGGTCATACATTGCAGATTATGTAAAGTTAAAGCGCAGAGGATTGCAGGTGGTGTTTTGAGATGGGTAGAAAGCTGGTTAGCAGACAGGAATAAATGGGTACCGCAGGGATCTGTGCCAGAACCCCAACTGTTCACATTATATCTTAATGATTTAAATGAGGGAACTAAATGTATTATCTCCAAATTTGCAGATGATACATGCAGGAGAGTGAGCTGTGAGGAGGATGCAGAGATGCTTCAGCGCAATTTGAACAGGCGGAGTGAGTGGGCATATGCATGGCAGATGCAGTATAATGTGGTCAGTAGCAAAAATTGGAATGCAGATTATTATTTAAATGGGTGAAAACTGAGAGAGGTGGATATTCAGTGAGACCCTGGTGCTCTCGTGCATCAATTGCTGAAAGTAAGTGCACAGGTACAGCAGGCAGTAAAGAAGGCAAATGGTATGTTGGCCTTCATAGCAAGGAAATTTGTGTAGAGGGTTGGGGATGTTTCACTGCAATTGTATAGAACATTGGTGAGGCTACACCTAGAGCAGGGGTCTCCAAACTACAGCCCGCGGGCCACATCCGGCCCGCAGCAACTTGAAATATTTATAAATAATAAAACTAATTATTTCCCATCGTTTTTTCCCAACCATGCGGTTGGACAGTTGACACGTGCAGTTCCTGTCCGCCGCGCTCCTTCCCATATGACCAGAGTGGTGTCGGCTTGGCGAACCCTCATTTTCAGTCAGATATACCCGTCAGTTATGGAAGGAAAAAAGAAAGGAAAAGTGGACAGTGAGTGCTGCCTGTTTAATGAAGAATGGGGTGTAAAGTACTTCTTTGTACAAGCAGGTGATAAAGCCTTGTGTGTCGTATGCAACAAAATTGTTGCAGTTTTGAAGGAGTACAATGTACGTCGGCACTGAAACCAAACATGAACCAAGTTATTCCCAATTCACAGGAACACAGCATTCGGAAAAATTAGAATCAATGCAACGCAGGTTGCTTTCCCAACAAGCTTTTTTTACGCAGAGGAGAATGAAGCTTTAACCAGGGCCAGTTACAAACTAGCTTATGCGTTGGCTAAAAGAGGAAAGCCATTCACCGACGGAGATCTCATCAAAGAGTGTATGATGGAAGCAGTGGGAAAGTTATGCCCAGAAAAAGTAAAACCGGTTCAAAATCATCAGTCTTGCGCCAAATACTGTTGCTCGTAGAATTGAGGATATAGGAAGCAATATATTTCATCAAATTTCAGACAAAGCAAGAAATTTTCAGTTGTATTCTCTCGCACTTGAATCAACTGATTACAACTCCTAGTATTCATCCGTGGCGTTGACAGTGAATTTAATGTCACACAAGAATTAGCATCCGTGCATAGCATGCACAGCACAGTAACTGGAGAAGACATCTTCAAAGAATTGCAAAAAACTGTGTTAGAATATAACCTGGAGTGGAATAAACTGCAATGCGTGACAATTGATGGAGGAAAGAACATGTCTGGGGTGAAGAAAGGTTTGGTTGGGCAAATCACAAAAGCTTGTGAGGTTGGTGGATTCTCAAAGCCCATGTTTCTGCATTGCATTATCCATCAACAAGCATTGTGCGGAAAATATGTGGATATGTCTTGCGTTCTGAAACCTGGTGTTTCAACAGTGAATTTCATTCGATCTCACAGGCTTAATCATCACCAGTTTCATGATTTTCTGAAAGAAACTGATTCTGAGTTCATTGACTTGCCTTTTTATACAGCAGGTCAATGGCTAAGTTGTGGAAAGGTTCTATCATGGTTCTTTCAGTTCAGAGAGGAAATTGATTCATTTCTCACAGAGAAGAATTGACCCGAACCACTTTTATCAAACACTGACTGGCTTTGGAAATTGGCATTTTTTGCAGACGTGACAGGCCATATGAATCAATTGAATCTGAAGTTGCAAGGTGAAACAAATTTGATTTGTGATCTATTCGCGCATGTCAAGGCATTCAGGGCAAAACTGATGCTATTTGAAGAACAGCTGAAAGTTCATAACTTGATTCATTTTCCATGTTGTGAAAAATTTCATGAAGAAAGTGAAGCAGAATTTCCTTCTTCATTTGCAACAGAAATCATTAAGGACTTGCAAAAACAATTTCAGGAACGATTTTCTGATCTTGATGGAAGCACAGATGAAATAAAGCTGTTTCAAAATCCATTTGACTGCAATGTTGAAACACTCCCAAGTCAGTTTCAAAGGAAAATTATTGATCTCCAATCAGATGACATGCTGAAAGACAAGTATAAAGAAGGAAATCTGATCCAATTTTATAAATCTTTGCAGCCTGAGCAGTTTCCAAATTTGAAGCGATTTGCTTGTGGATTTGTATCAGTTTTTGGTACAACGTACCTGTGTGAACAAACATTTTCAAAAATGAAGTATGTCAAGTCCAAATATCGAGCAAATTTATCTGATGAGCATTTGAAGTCCATTCTAATAATTGGCTCCTCAACCTTGAAACCTCAGTTCAGCAATATTTTGAAATTAAAGAAGCAGTTCCATCACTCCCATTAATCTTGTGCAAAACTTCATGATTTGTTGGTTACGATTGAAAACTCCAATTGCCAGAATTGTGTAGAAAGGTGCAGACTGAATTTATTTTTGTTTGACCTTTATTAATGGTTCAAGTTTATTTTGAATTTCTTTGCTTTGTTTTACTGAAGTTCTTTCTTGGGGCGTGTTTATTTTTCTTATTGTGTGCCACAAAATTGGGCAAATTCTCATTTCAGGTAAACATTTGTAAAATTTCAGTAAATAAAATTAATTAAAAAGTGAATAGCCTGCTTTTCTCACCTGCAGTTAAGTAATTGATTATTTTGTCAGAGCATTTGCTAATGTTTGACATTTTTACTCATTATATATCATTTCTCAGTGTAAGCACGGCATTGTTTCTTTGTAATTGTCTTATTTCTCTTTTGTTATGAATCATATTACAAAAAAGATCCAAATAAAACTTATTAATTCATTTAAATTTTATTCATTCATTTATAAAACTAATTTTTTTCTTTGGCCCGCGAAAATGTGTAAAATATACGATGTGGCCCTGGTACTGAAAAGTTTGGAGACCGCTGATCTAAGAGTATTGTGTGCAGTTTTGGAGTCTTTATCTGAGGAAGGGTGTTGTTGCTGTAGGGGAAGAGCACCGAAGGTTTACCAGGCTGATTCCTGGAATGGCAGGACTGCGATATGGGGAGAGACTAAGTTGGTTAGGATTATATTCATTGGAGTTTAGAAAAGTGAAAGGGGTTCTCATTGAAACTTATAAAATTCTAACAAGATTAGACAGGGTGGATTCAGAAAGAATGTTCCCAATGGTGGGGGAGTCTAGAACTAGGAGTCATAGTTTGAGGATAAGCGGTAAATCTTTTAAAGTTTATTTTCGTGTCACAAGTAGGCTTATAAAAACACCACAATGAAGTTCCTGTGAAAATCCCCTCATCGCCACACTCCGGTGCCTGTTTGGGTACACTGAGGGAGAATTTAGCATGGCCAATGCACCTAACCAGCACGTCTTTCAGAATATGGGAGGAAACCAGAGCACCCAGAGGAAACCCATGCAGATACAAGCAGACACCACACAGACAGTAACTAAAGCCGCGATTCGAACCCAGGTTCTTGGTGTTGAGAGGCAGCAATGCTAACTCCTGTGCCACCGTGGCACCCTGTTTTAGGACTGAGGTTAGGAGAAATTTGTTCATCCAGAGAGTGGTGACTCTGTAGAATTCACTACCACAGAAAGTAGTTGAGGACAGAGCTGTGTGTGATTTCAAGAAGGGATTAGATATACCTCTTGGGGCTAGAGGGATCAACGGATTTGGGTGGAAGAAGGCAGGATCAGGGTATTGAATTTGACGACAATTATGATCATAATGAATAGTGGAGCAGGCTCAAAGGGCCGAATGGCCTCCTCCTGATTTTATTTTCTATGTATGTTTCTCTGTGTGGAGTCAATGGGAATCATGGGAAAAACTCTGGTATTATCCTTTAAATGAATCACAATATAGGATCTGATCACAGGGGAAATTGCAGCAAAACAAACTCATTAGTTCAGAGACTGAGGGAAATGGATGCCTCAAATTATGTATTATATATGAATTCTAATTTTCCTCTTCAGCCCTCCAGTGGGCACCAAACAGCTGAAACATCTCTACATTTGCAGATGAAGCAGCCATTCAAATTTCCTACTTGGGCTGTTTGCCTTATCTGTCTCATGGTGAGATTTTAAAATGGGACAATGGGGGTAGGGCTGGAAAAAGGAGAGACTTGCAGCTGCCATTCTGATCTCAAGATCCCAGAGGGGGTTTTTAACATCCTTTGACCATATTCAGAGAAACAAGAGATGGGGCGACTCTGAGCATCCTCTTCTGGTTAATTTAAATGCCAGGAGTAGGGTTATGTCTGCCTCCCCCTCTGTAAGTGCATCACTGACAGTGCTATCAAGCAGCACTTGCTTAATAATAACCTGCTCATTGACACTTAATCCACCAGGGCAGCTCAGCTCCTGACCTTATTACAGCCTTGGTTCATACATGGACAAGAGAGCTGAACTCCAGAGGTAAGGTGAGAATGGCTGACCTTAACATCAAGGCAACATTTGCTGAGTGTGACACCAAGGAACCCATGAAAAACTGTAATCAATGGGAATTGAGGGAAACTTTTCGCTGATTGGAGTCATACCTAGCACAAGGGAAGATGTTTGTGGTTGTTGGAGTTCAATCAACTCTGCTTTAGGACATCATTGCAGGAGTTCCTCAGGGCAGGGTTCTGGGCCTACCTATCTTGAGCTTTTACCTATAAAGAAAAAATAAAAGAAAAGTTCTACCCATCTCAATAACAAATATATGGATGGAAAGGGAGGAAATTAAAAGAATAAGCACATGTTACATATTGGAAGCTCAGCAATGTTAAGGGGAAGCTTATCAAGAGTGCGCACCTCTTGGAGGGTTACTGTTTGCTTTTAAAGCTGTCTTGTGGTGAGTGTTGTCTCACTCATGCCAACTTGTGAATTTGGGAGATGTAATAGCATCCTATTGTGGCCACTTGTGTATATAGGTATATAAGTAAAGCAGAAGAAACTAGTTAAGTTGGTACTTTGCGTTCATGTGGCACACAGTCTCTTTTATCTTGCAAGATAATAGTCTGACAATGAGGTAGGATTGTTTAACTTTCCCAGCCACACAAGTTTGTGTTGGGGAGGTTTCCAGAAAACCAGCAGAGGAATTTTACTGAGAAATAAGTTTAAAATTTTGGTCTTAGAAAAAGGCTGTTTAGACATGTGAGTGGACTAACATTAATAGTTTTTGGATGCGTGGGAGAGTACAGCCATGATAGAGAATCTGTGGGTGTGTATGCGGAGCAATGTGAGATATTATTACTCACCACCAATAATATCCACGAAGATCCTGATAATCCAGATATTAATTAGGCAGTGCGGGAAAAGAAAAGGGCGATATTTTTAATGAAGTCAGGTCAAGAAGTATATGAAACACTCAAGGATTTGTTCACTCCTGCTAAACCAAAAGACATGTTGTACAATTTGTGTAAGCTTCAGCAAAACTATAATCCCAAGCTATTGGAGATTGCTGAAAGCTATCAGTCTGGAACAATGAATCTGTTAACCCACGCTGTTGGCATCGCTCCACGTCACAAATCAGCTGGTCAACCAACTGAGCCAACTGAGTTGCTCTTGGAAAGAGCTGGCACAGATATGACAGGCCAAATGGCTTCCTTCTATGCTATTCTTATGTGCTATCAATATAAGACTTGCTCAGAGAAGTAAAGAAAAAGTGATGAGCCCACCATTTATGAGATTTGCGGCAGACAGAAGGAGATAAAATCATTTTTTTCAGTGCACCATTTATGATTCCTACCTCTTGTCTGACTGTTCACTGATTGCAAAATTACTGATAGAATTTCTTACTGCTACATTAGCATCTACAAGTATGCATTTTGAAAGGTCTCCTTTACTTCTCTGAAGTGGTTTTGTCTTATATTGATAGCATATAAGAGTAAGCCCTTTAAATCTGACTCTTTCCTTCAGCAGTTAAGATGCCCATCTAGGCAGAAACTTTATGAATACATGGAAATCTATCTCATTGAAACACCAGTCGGATATTAGCATTAACTGCACGTGGAGTGGCACATTTGCCTCATATGCTCCGTTCAGTAAAATCTGGCAGACACCCAGCAGAGATCATGTTGGCTAAGTTCAAAATTAATCTTTGAGGAATCCGGAGAAGTGCTCCTCCAACTTCACAGGAACATCTGGACCACTGCCACCCCAGGCTTTCCCTCTGGCCTGCAAAATCCTCTCAAATGCCCAATGTGCAACTTACTTAACTGTCTGACTCATGATGTTTGGCATGTTCAATCTACATGGCCCTAAAGTTAGCAAGTTGTCTCTGCAGATCCATTTTGAGTGGATGGCTGGCTGATGGAACATTAATGAAACACACTGCCCCACTGCAGGCAGCCAACACATCCCATCAGCTTTCTGCTCAGGAGTCTATATTCCCACCTAAAGACTGAGTTCAAGGGTTCAAGGCAGTTAATATTCTGAATGATTGCTTCTTTCAAATAATCACAAGAACAGAACTGACAAATATGCTCTTCCGAGGCAGAATTAATTACATTGGAATATGTGTGTGTTCAACTAAAAGGGTTCAAAATAAATAAATCTTGAGAAATAAACAGCAATTATTCCACAGCACTGAGAGATAGGAAGGGCATTTGTGAGACGTTGATAATAATTATGAGGGAGTTTTGGACACTAGAGAGATATTAACAGATTAAGACTAATATAGTGCCCATTTTCAAACACTCGTTTTACTTGAAACCTAAGTAAAATTCTGAGGGGTAAATTTGGCAATTATCTGCGCAATAATAATGCTGTAAATAGTTGCCAACATGGATTCTGAAAGCGAACATCCTATTTGATCAATCTTTTTGCATAACTAGACATTAGTGTCAATAAGGCCCATATCAAAAGGTATAAGTGAAGCCCAAAGTTGAAAACTGTATTTATTCATTCATGGGATGTTGGCATCACTTGCTGGGCCAGCATTTATTACCCATCCATGATTGCCCTTAAACTGAGTGGCTTGCTAAGAAATTTCAGAGGGCATTTGAGAGTCAACCACATTACTGTGGATCTGGAATCACATGTGTGACCAGGCCAGATAAGGATGGGGCAGGTAAGGATGGCAAATTTCCTTTCCATAAAGGACATTACACACAGGCTTTTACGACAATCAACAATGTGTGACATCTTTTATAATTCCAAATTTTAAGGGAATTCAAATTTCACCATCTCCGATCCCAGGGTTTGGGTTACTAATCTCATGAAAATAACACTGCTGCACCACTTCCCCCACTTCGCTGTTAATCTCCGGAATGGTTAAGAAAATGGATTTGAAGTGGAGAACGGACAATGGAGAGGGATCATTACTGTTCATACTTTATAGAATCTAAATGCAAACAAGTCAAATTTGCAGTAGTGTACCCAGAGGAGATAGTGCAAGAAGTCATCTAAGTGGCTGAAACAATGAAAGATGAAATACAGCATGGATAAATACTGCATATTGGAAGGAAAAAAGATGAAATGCCTATTCCATGAATGGTGTTGGAATAGCTAAGGATGAAGGTGAAAGCAACTAGATTTAATATTCGATATACCCAACTGAAGTACAAAGCCAAAGCATCAGCTGAGAAGGGAAACTGAGAAAGTAAACTGATCTTTCTGGTCTCGAAGGGAGCTAAGACTGAAATTGAGACCGGACCCTTGGAATTCAGATTGGTTGTACACTGCTGTCAACTGGGGATCATAAAAGGAGCTGAAACATCTTTGTGAGGAAGACAGCTTGGAAGGCCTTTGTGACTGAAATTGATGACATATGTGCTGAGTGGACTGTTGAGCCAATTCATAAGATCTACCATTCAATGTGCAATTTACTGTGATTTGCCTGTTAATTTATGTTTAACTTATGTTGGTACTGAGGTTTAGAGTATAAGTTGTCATCCCCATTTAGCATTTGGTTTGTTTGACTTCTTTTCAGTAAAAATTGGTTTGTTTTAAACCATGGATTATGGCTTCATCCTTTCAGTAAATAACTAGGGTTTCAGACTTTAAAAAAAGTTACTGGTCTTTACCAAAATCATGTCGACACCAATGTTTCTATAATCAGCTCCTAAATATTAATTGGATCTAAATTATTTTTCTTCATGAAAGTCATGAGATTAATACATGGGTAATATGTATGACTTGTGCCAGCCTGTGCCCCCGGCACTGCCCAAGGGGCAAGGTGCCAATGAGCAGTGCCAAAGGCGGTGCCAGAGGGGTCAGGGCAAATGGGGGGACAGGGCCTGATGGGGACAGGGCCTAGGGATGATCGATGGGCATGGGGGTACCACTGCCACTCTGTATATGGATCGGTGGGGGAAGGAGGGAGGCCGATGATCGGGGGGGGGGGGGGGGGGGGGGGGGGGGGGGGTCGGGACTGCGGGGTGGGGGGGGGGGGGTTGGCCTCTGCAGCGCACGGAGTGTGGGAGATTCTTCTCTGAAATCTCACTGAAAAAAACAGCGTGAATTACTCCAGTTTTCACGCAAATTCGACACAGAATTTTTTTGGGACCATTCTGGCCCATATCTCTAAGCAGTCTGTTTTATGCATTGAAGTTTGTGAAGACATAAATTGTCTTATAGTCTTGGGTAATAGTAGGGATGGCCAAAGCATTTCAAGCTGATTTGTTGGCCTTTTTTCAATTATACAGCATGAATAACCCCAAAGGAATATTCATCCATGACCTTGCCTAATATATCAGATCAAAGCTAACAGAAACTAAGCATAATGAAGAAGTGCATTCGTGGGAAAGAAATCAAGCATGCAAAAATATTGTAAAATGCAGCCAAGGGGGTCACAAAATAAGGAAAAAAAAGTAAAAATGTATCTCTTCTTCCTGAGGCTTTCTTGAACTGGCAAGCTCTCAACATTTCAGTGTTGTCAGTGTCTATAGACAAAGCTTACATTGCTAGTGGACCCTCAACCTAAGTCATGCTATTCAAGCCTGGGAATTTTACATATTAATAAGGCTGCATATGTTAGCAGTGCAACTCTTTTGCCTCAAATCGTGCATTATAATACAATACTAATTGAAAAATATTGGACAGCTACCATTACAGCTCCCATTGGTTGCAAGTGAGATGTTTCCAGTGACATGCAAATAGCAGCATTAACCTGTGAGCATTTTGGAAAGTCCCAGACAAATGGTTTTATCTTCTATTTCCCACTGAATTACAGGATACTTTGAAAGACAAGCATCCAGACAAATTAATTTGCATTTGAAAAGTGGTGGCTAATAAATAAAAGTCAGTATGAATTTATCTTTCACAAATCCTGTTTGATTATTCTAACCGAGTTCTTTGAGAAAGTATTGGAGAGGGAGGTGAGGGCAGTGTAATGCTGTATGTATAGACTTCCAAAAAGACAAAATACCCAAGTACAGAATTTTTAGCAAAATTAAAAAAACATGAGGTAAAAGGGTCATGAATGGTTTATTTTCAGACAGGAGGAAATATATAGTAGTGTTTCCCAGGAGTCGGTATTAGGACCATTGTTCTTTCTGACATATTAATGACCTCTGCATGTGTACACAAGGCATAATCTCAGTTTAAAGATGATATAACGTTCAGAAAAGTGGTTAACAAAATGATGAATAATAGACTTCAAAAGGACATGGCAGACTGGGGAAATGGGCAGACAGGTAGCACATGAAATTTAATGCAGAAAAGCGTGAAATAATACATTTAGGTGAGAAGAATGAGGAGAAGCAATAAAAAATAATTAAACAAGTTTAAAGAGGCTGCAGAAATAGAGAGGATGCTCACAAATAATTTACGGGAGAAGAAAAAATAGAGAATTCTGTAAAAACCAAACATTTGGTATCCTTCAAGACCGCAAGAAACTACAAAGGGTAATGAAGCCCAGTCCATCACGCAAACTTGCCTCCCTTCCATTGACTCTGTCTACACTTCCCGCTGCCTCAGAAAAGCAGCCAGTATAATCAAGGACCACATGCACCCTGGACGTCTTCTCTTCCACCTTCTTCCATCGGGAAAAGATACAAAATTCTGAGGTCACGTACCAACCGACTCAAGAACAGCATTTTTCCTGCTGCCATCAGACTTTTCAATGAACTTACCTGATATTAAGTTGACCTTTCTCTATACCCCAACTATGACTGTAACACTATATTCTGCATCCTCACCTTTCCTACATTCTGCACCCTCTCCTGTAACGAAACCTCTATCCATGCTAAAATATCCATGCTCCAACCCCATGAGCCCTTATCTTGGTTATTAACCTTTGTGAGGAAATGTATCAAATGCCTTTTGGAAATCCAGATGTAGAGGTATCCAGGGTAGCTATAAGCAAATCATGTATAGTGTTTCACTACATTGTAACACTTTTTCAATCAATAAAGGGACAGTTTTAGAACATAGAACAGTACAGCACAGAACAGGCCCTTCAGCCCACGATGTTGTGCCGAGCTTTATCTGAAACCAAGATCAAGCTATCCCACTCCCCATCATCCTGGTGTGCTCCATGTGCCTATCCAATAACCGCTTGAATGTTCCTAAAGTGTCTGACTCCACTATCACTGCAGGCAGTCCATTCCACACCCCAACCACTCTCTGCGTAAAGAACCTACCTCTAATATCCTTCCTATATCTCCCACCACGAACCCTATAGTTATGCCCCCTTGTAATAGCTCCATCCACCCGAGGAAATAGTCTTTGACAGTTTTGTTAGGCCTAATGTTCCTAAAAATTACCAATAGTTGCTACAAGAGAGATTTCATTTCTGAAATATACACAGAAATTGCAATGAAAACAATATCAAGAATTAAGGAAAAAAGCTAATGTACACATATTAATTGAAAATGTCATAAACAATTGGCAAACGGTAAGAGAGATAACCTTCATGAGAACAGGATGACATAGGTGTTACATGGAGTGCAACAAATAAATGGAAGCTCCATAAAACCAAAATGAACAAAACAAGATGTTACTCTCTCTGATCATTAATAGTCAAGTAATATTCTTGCAGTTGAAGCTTTAGTTTGTGGGAATATAACAATTCGGTTTGTTAAAATGCTCTCAGTGGGCATATTGCTTCTGAGGTTAAAATTGGTAAGGATTCATATTCATCTTAAACAATAATAAACTTTTTTGAGATTGGTTAATAAATTTCAACTTACTTTTCTTTCAAATCCATTTATTGTGAACTTATACAGTAAATGGCAGAACCCTTAAGAGTATTGATAGGCAAAGGGATCTGGGTGTACAGGTACACAGGTCACTGAAAGTGGCAATGCAGGTGGAGAAGGTAGTCAAGAAGGCATATGGCATGCTTGCCTTCATCGGCCGGGGCATTGAGTTTAAAAATTGGCAAGTCATGTTGCAGCTTTATAGAACCTTAGTTAGGCCGCACTTGGAACATAGTGTTCAATTCTGGTCGCCACACTACCAGAAGGATGTGGAGGCTTTGGAGAGGGTACAGAAAAGATTTACCAGGATGTTGCCTGGTATGGAGGGCATTAGCTATGAGGAGAGGTTGGAGAAACTTGGTTTGTTCTCACTGGAACGACGGAGGTTGAGGGGTGACCTGATAGAAGTTTACAAGTTTATGAGAGGCATGTTCAGAGTGGATAGTCAGAAGCTTTTTCCCAGGGTGGAAGAGTCAATTACGAGGGACATAGGTTTAAGGTGCAAGGGGCAAGGTTTAAAGGAAATGTACGAGGCAGATTTTTTACACAGAGAGTAGTGGGTGCCTGGAACTGGTTAGCCGGGGAGGTAGTGGAAGCGGATACGGTAGTGACTTTTAAGGGGCGTCTTGACAAATACATTAATAGGTTGGAAATGGAGGGATATGGTCCCCGGAAGGGTAGGGGGTTTTATTTAAGTCGGGCAGCATGGTTGGTGCAGGCTTGGAGGGCTGAAGGGCCTGTTCCTGTGCTGTAATTTTCTTTGTTCCATAATGTAAGGACAATGTCAAGTTACTGAATCAATCAACACTTTGACAATATGAATCATAGAATCATAGAAACCCTACAGTGCAGAAGGAGGCCATTCGGCCCATCGAGTCCCACCGACCACAATCCCACCCAGGCCCTACCCCCACATATTTACCCGCTAATCCCTCTAACCTATGCATCTCAGGACTCTAAGGGGCAATTTTTAACCTGGCCAATCAACCTAACCCACACATCTTTGGACTGTGGGAGGAAACCAGAACACCCGGGGAAAACCCACGCAGACACGAGGAGAATGTGCAAACTTCACACAAACAGTGACCCGAGCCGGGAATCGAACCCGGGACCCTGGAACTGTGAAGCAGCAGTGCTAACCACTGCGCTACCGTGCCGCCATGTTCACAAAATAAGCAAATAGTGTTTCTCTTTCAGCTTTTTGGAGCTTGTTATTTTTGTAATGTTGTATAATATAGCAGTTGCTACAATGTAAGGAAAATATTCAAAACAAAAATACAATAAAACATCAATGAAAAGAAATTTCCATCACAATATATACAGCAATACACTGAAGAGCTTTGTTACAAATGCTTGTCGCAAGATTTGATCAACAATAATGCTGAAAGACCAGCAGTGCACTCTTGATATACTGAACATTGATATTCCCATGTATCATGGTTCCATTCATGAGAGTAAAACTGCATTGACTTTTGCATCTATCTTTCAAAGTAATTTGTGACTCTACTTTTCTTCAGTAATTTGTCCTTGTTTATTTATATTACTCCATACTGTCCAGTTGACAACCTGGAGTCAAAAGGTGTTGCCTATACCTGCAACTATGTTTAAAACTGGCTTAGCCTTTCCTTAGAAAATCTGCAAAATCTGCCACACCTGCCACAGGCCTCAGCAGCACCAATGGACCACTGCTCATCTCTTATCTGACTTACATTCAACACCTGGAGTCAATCATTATGTCGAATAGTCAAAAGCAAAATAATCAACACTTTTCTTGTCTAAATAGCTGGGATTGTCTATTTGATTGAAGAATGCATTTACAGTTTTGTTACAAAGGAAGTCTTGTCCCATAGTCTGTATTTTTTTAAATGGAGAACAATTTGTATAGTTTTGATATATCAAAAATATAAGGCAGAAAGGATGCCCAAGAACAACTGATATTATCAGCTGTTATCTGTGTTACGATAATCAAATCAGACTTCTTAGCCACTCCAATGTTTCTGGTGGCTTACAAAAAAAACTCAACTGTTTGTTCTGAGAACAGATATCTGTTATATGAAAATGGATGTTGTTTGACTGAAGTCACATGCTTTTTAAATAAATTGATTTAAGTGTGTTTGCAGTCTTCTTCGGTTTACAAATTATAATTTATCATTGATAACAAGACTTCAAAACTAATTAATAACAAATGTATACAACACATTCACAGAATACAAGTTACAAGTTTAACAGCAAACCACATGAAGGAAAATAACTTGGCACTATCCACCATTGAGAATGTGCACAAGGCTTGAGGTTGGTTTAAAACAATAGCTGAAAATAATTTACCTTTAACTGGCCTCAGGGCACAGCTTTTAACCAGCTGCTTGTAAGTAGTGTGTGTTAATTATGTCTAGAAAATATTTTAATTTTACCTTGGCCAACAGCATGCACAACTGATGGACCAAACCCTCGAATCTGGAATCCAAGTCCATCTGCAGAGTCTGGAATCTTTATTGTCCTGATCAAAGAAAAGTTCACCAGCTATTTAATGCAGTTTTATGGCAAACGAGAAATATAAATGTTTAAAATTAAATAAAACATTTAACATTGGTTTCCAGAAATGCACATTATGTCATAGATTAAATGAAAAATATTTACAGGGCAACAACAATTAATTAAGGTAACTTTTGTAAATGGGTTAACACTATACAGAGATTCCAAAACATTTTCCTTAATGTTATGATGTTTCTTGTGCCTCTCTCTTTATGTCCCATGGCTCAAGTCAGAATGAAGCAGGCATTTTTTTTCAGACAAACAGAACATGCTTGGAATGAACAGATCAATCAGTACCTCTGCAGGCCAGTTTACAGTGAATGTGACCATTCAGAAGAACTGAAAACTAAGAGGCAAACACATATATATGGAAATGAATCACTCTTGGAACACGTCTGCTTTTATACTAATCCAGGTCACTTCAGTTCATGGGACATAAGGGATGATTTTGCTTGATGATTTTGTTAGAACATAAGAACATAAGAAATAGGAGCAGGAGTAGGCTATCAAGCCCTTCAAGCCTGCCCCGCCATTCAATAAGATCATGGCTGATCTGATAGTGGTTTAGTTCCACTTACCCGCCCGCTCCCCATAACCCTTAATTTCCTTATTGATCAGAAATCTATCTACCTGTGACTTAAACATATTTAACGAGGTAGCCTCCACTGCTTCATGGGCAGAGAATTCAGTTAAGTAATAGACAAAAGAAACAGAAAGAAAGATTTGAAGTTATGTAGCACAGCGTCTTTCACAACCTCAAAATGTCTCAAATGCACTCTATACCCAATTAAGTAATTTTAAAGCATATTGTCAGGAAAACATTGGTGTCATGAAAGTGTTAGGAAAATATAAGAAATTAGAATCTTTTCTAGTGATAACATTCTGGTTGTATATTTTAAAATGACAGAAAATTAAGGCAGAGACAGAATGGCTGTGTGAATGGGACTGGATTTGATATATTGGCGAGCGCAGCAACACTGCCAACAGATTTTACCTAAGGCAAGTTAGGAACAATGGGAGGCAGAACATGAATGGATTTGAATAAGTTAATGTTTCAAAGGAAGAGATACAAGGTGTGAAAGAGAGGTGTGAATAAAGTGTGTACTTTGCATTTATATTCTAATCAAGAAATCAAGGTAATTAAGTCTGAGTTCTGAAGAAGTTAGGTCAGATAAGGGAAGTTCAAAGGGGAAACTGTATTTAAGAACATTACCAGGTGCTATTATCTTGCTATGAATATGCTAGTGCCCCAAATTAGTTCGACACGTCTGCTTTTATACTAATCCAGGTCACTTCAGTTCATGGGACATAAGGGATGATTTTGCTTGATGATTTTGTTAGAACATAAGAACATAAGAAATAGGAGCAGGAGTAGGCCATCAAGCCCTTCAAGCCTGCCCCGCCATTCAATAAGATCATGGCTGATCTGATAGTGGTTTAGTTCCACTTACCCGCCCGCTCCCCATAACCCTTAATTTCCTTATTGATCAGAAATCTATCTACCTGTGACTTAAACATATTTAACGAGGTAGCCTCCACTGCTTCATGGGCAGAGAATTCCAAAGGTTCACTACCCTCTGAGAGAAGAAGTTCCTCCTCAACTCTGTTCTAAACTGACTCCCCCTTATTTTGAGGCTGTGTCCTCTCATTCTTGTTTCCTTTCTAAGTGGAAAGAGTCTCTCTGCCTCTACCCAGTCGAGCCCCTTCACTATCTTATATGTCTCTATAAGATCTCCCCTCAGCCTTCTAAACTCCAACGAGTACAAGCCCAATCTACTCAATCTCTCCTCATAAGCTAACCCCCTCATCTCCGGTATCAACCTGGTGAACCTTCTCTGTACTCCCTCCAAGGCCAATTCATCCTTTCGCAAATAAGGGGACCAAAATTGCACACAGTGCTCCAGTTGCAGCCTCACCAGTACCTTGTACAATTGCAGCAAGACCTCCCTGCTTTTATACTCCATCCCCTTCCTATCTCCATCTTATCTTAAGGAGATATCGAAACATGTATAGAGGGCTGTTTTTAGACCTCAGCTAATAGCAGGAATAGTTCTTTACCTCCCAGTGACAAGTATCTGTGAAGAAAGCCTGTCGTAAAAAGCAAGTTGCTGGTTTTATCTCAGAAACAACCCACAAAGAGATGTAACAGCTTGGTGTAGTAACTGTGACTGGACTTTAACATATTTGGATATCTATAAGGAGTTGTGGGGAAAGGTAGCTCTGAAGACAGTTAAGTTTGTTTGGAACTGTTTAAATTCGTGATACTGTGTATAGCCACATTGTCTTAGTTAAATGTACTTTTAGTTTACTTTATTATTTTATTTCCAAATAAACATTTATTTTATAAAAGCATTAAAAATATCTGGTAAATCATTCTCTGGATTTCAAACCTCTCCTCATTTTATACCAAATTGTAAAAATACAGTTGAAAGCAGTTGTTTCAAGTTTCCCTTCTGGGATTTGAACAATTCAGCATTTACCACCAGCCATGTCTTTAACAGTGTTCACCTTTATAATATTGGAAAGGTTCACACAGCCAGCTCCCGCAAACACAATGTGATAAAGGTCAGATCATCCATTTCTCATTAGTGATGTTGATTGAGGGATAAATGTGAGCCTGGGTACCAGGAATAACTCTTAATTCTCTTCTTCAAAATAGTACAATGAGATCTTCATGTTGCAATTGAAAAATGGCACATCTGACAATGCAGCATTCCCTTAACATTGTACTGGAAGTCAGGTTAGATCTTTGTGTCAAATCACAGGAGTGAGAGTGGCACTTGAACACACAACTGAGTGAGCCAAGGAAAGGGGAAGAGGCAGGAGAGATGGAAATGATGGAAAACTTGAAGATCAGGTATGAAATTAAAACATACCTGTTGAACATCATGTGCATTTTTTGAGTTGCCAAGTTAATTACTGTAAATTTGAAAAAAAGCTTCTTTAATATGGTTAATACTAGGTAGCAAATATATATTTGTTGTTTACAAAGAATAGAACTAAAGTCTTATGTTATGTCAACTCAAACCAGAGGGTGACAGGGTGCCTAGGTGAGAGATGAGTAATAATTCTGAAACTTTGTATTGAGCTTCGTTGCAACAATATACAAGGTCAACAAGAGAGTGGGAATGGGTATCAGAATTGAATTAGTAAGCCACAAGTCATTTGAGCTCATACTTGTGGACAGAGGAAGCTGTTTGGCAAAGTGTTTGCCAAATCCCCGTTTAGTTTTCCCAGTGTTGAGGGAGCGCATTGTGCTCAGTGAATACTATCAACTGGTTTGGAATATGGACACCCCCAACCCACACACATATGGGTAACCTTTCCCCCACCCATGGATAGGGGAACCACCCCAATGGAGCTCCTCAGAGGGTTCACCAGCACTGCAAGTGAGATCGCCCTGGCGAGATTCTTGTTTTCCAGCTCAAATGGGATTTTGCGCCCGTGCCGCCATTTGCACTCATGGCGGGCACAAGATCCCTCCCAAAGACTGTGTGATGATCACCCCACCAATGTTATGGACAGGTGTAGTTGTGGTAGGTAGATTGGTGAGTGTAAGGTCAAGTAAGACTTTCCCCACTTGTTTATTTCCCTCACCACCTGCTGCAAACCCAGTTTTGCATATATACCCTTTAGAACTCAGCCAGCTCAGTTAGTAGTGGTGTTTAATGAACCATTCTTGGTGATGGATATTGCAGCCAGCTCTGTCGGTATAGGTACGAATGAACCTCCCAGTGCTGGACATTGTGGCCAGCTTGGTCAATAGTGACGCTAATGAACCACTCTTGGTGATGAATATTGTGGCTAGCTCAGTCTGTAGTAGTGCTAATGAACCAGTCTTGATAGTGAATTTGTTGTCCCCCACCCAGAGTACATTCCTTGCCCTTGCTACCCTCAACGCTTCTTCCAAATGTTGTTCAACATACAGGAGTACTGATTCATCAGCTGAGCAAGGATGCTCGACATAAGCTGAGAAACCACCTACTGACTATATTTGACATGATGCCATCACTATGCCACCACCTCTGTCCTGCTGGTGGGACAGAATAATCAAGGAATGGTGAGAGAATTTCCTGGGACATTGGCTATAAGGTATGCTTTGGTAAGTATAATTACATCAGGCTGTTGCTTGACTAGTCCATGGGACTGCTCTCCCAATTTTGGCACAAGTCCCAAGATTTAGTCATGTGGATTTTATAGGTCACAGGCCATGGCTGCTGTTCACATTTCTGTTGTTCCATGCTGGATGGTTTGTGCGGTTTTATTACATTCTGATTTTTCTAACACAGTTTGTACAACTGAGTGGTTATAATCCATTTTAGAGAGCTGCTAAGAGTCAACCACATGGAGTCACGTGTATGTCAAACCAGGTAAGGACAGGAAATTTCCTTCCTCAAAGGACATTAGTGAACCAAATGGGTTTTTACAACAATCCAATAATTTTATGATTACCATTGCTGAGCCGAGCTTTTAATTCCACATTTTCATACATTAATTGATCCAAATTGCACCAGCTGCCGTGGTGGGATGTGAACTCGTATCCCCAGAGCATTAGCTTGTCTCTCCAGGTTACAACTCCAGCAAAATTACCACTACACCGCCAGCTCCAAAACTGCAAGAATAGGATGTGGAATGGAAATAAGCATACTCCAGACAGATGTGGGATTTGGTGGATATGTCATCGATGTTAGCAATGATAACTGCCAGAGATGGTGAAAATTCACAAGGCCAGAGTAAATGGAAGAAGCAGTAACACATAGTTATCAATGTAATAGATTTTCCCTCCAAGTCTTTCCCAATCTCACTCCTCACAATCTTCCATTCTGAAGTTGTTTCTTTTTGTAGTCATTACTTTCCCTCATAACCCTAAATCTTCATTATGTTATGATCCCTTTCATCAAGGTGTTCCTTGACCATGATCATTTCCTAGTTACTTCCTAATGTCAGAGGTGTACACTTTCTCTTCATTGCAGCTACAGAATATTCAATTCCCAAGTGCAACAAAGAGGAAATGGAGCTGCAGATCTGTCATGTCAAATGTTCACTCTCTTAATGCTGCTCTACATTTCTGGGAAAGGTGTCCCAAAATAGACGGGAAGGTGCTTTTTTAATTCATTCATTCATAAGATGTGGCATCGCTGGCTGGACCAGCATATATTGCCCATCATTAATTGCCCTCAGGAAGGTGGCTGCCTTCTTGAACCACTGCAGACCATGTGGTGTAAGGACACCCATGGTGCAGTTAGGGAGGGAGTTCCAGAATTTTGACCCCGCGACAATGAAGGAACATTTCCACGTCAGAATGATGAGTTACTTGGGCAGGAACTTCCATATCTGTTGCCCTTGTCATTTGATGGTAGCGGTCATGGGTTTGGAAGATCCTGCCTAAGGAGGCTTGATGAGTTCCTACAATGCATCTTGCAGGTAGTATACATGACTGTCATTAAAGTCTGGTGGAGGTAGAGGGATTGAATGTTTGCGGAAGGGGTGCTAATCAAGTGTGCTGCTTTATCCTGGATGATGTCAAGCTTCTTGAATGTTGTTAGAATTCCACTCATCCAGGTAAGTGGAGAATATTCCATCACATTCTTGACTTGTGCCTTGTAGATGGTGGACAGGTTTTGGTGAGTAAGGAGGGGAGTCACTCGCCAAAAGATTCCAAGTCTCTGCCTTGCTCTTGTAGTCACCGTATTGATATGGTTGGTCCAGTTCAGTTTCTGCTCAATACTCACTCCCAGTATATTGATAGTGGAGGAATCAGCACTGGGAATGCCACTGAATGTCAAGCGGTGAAAGTAGATTCTCTCTTGCTGGTGATGGTCATTGCCTGGCATTTGTGTGACAGGAATGTAACTTGCCACTTGTCAGCCCAAGCCTCGATATTGCCCAGGTCTTGCATTTGAAAATGGGCTGCTTCAGTATCTGAGGAGTCGCAAATGATGCAATCATCCACAAACATCCCAACATCTGACCTTATGATGGAAGAAAAGTAATTAACAAAGCAGCTGAATATGATTGAGCCTAGGACTCTACCCTGAGGAAGTCCTGTAGTGATGTCCTGCAACTGAGATAATTGACACCCCCTCCCCGCTCAAACAACCAGAACCATCTTCCTTTGTGGTAGATATGACTCCAACCAGCAGAGAGTTTTCCCCATCGAGTCCCCTTGACTCCAGTTTTGCTAGGGCTCTTTGATTGCACAATTAGTCAAATTCTGCTTTGACGTCAAGGGCAGTCTTACCTCACCTCTGGAATTCAGCTATTTTGTCCAAGTCTGAACCAATGTTGTAATGAGGTTATGAGTGCGTGGCCCTGGCAGAAGACAAACTGAGCATGAGTTAGCAAGGTACTGCTAGGCAAGTGCTGCATGACAGCACTGTTGATGCACTTACAGCATCAGGAAGAACCACCCTGGCATTTAAATGAACCGAAGAGGATGATCATAACCATCCCATCTCCTGTTTCTCTGAATATGGTCAAAGGATGTCAAAAACAAGATTAATTTTTTAAAATGACATCAGTGGGCCTTGCCCTGGAATGCTGTATTTGCCAGATGGCCTGGGGGACTTTAAGAAACCCCTCAAAGATGAACAGATAAAGAAAGCATGTTGAACCTCATCTCCTCTGGGATCTCATGATCAAAATTGCAGCTTCAAGTCTCTCCTTTTTTCCAGACACTCCTCCCCACCGCCCCATTTTAAGATCTTGCCATGAGACAAGTAAGGCAAATAGCCCAAGTAGGAAATCTGAGTGGTTGCTTCATCTGCAAGTGTACAGACACTTCAGCTGTTCAGTGCCCACTGGAGGGCCGAAGAGAAAAATCAGAATTCATATATAATACATAATTTGAGGCACCCATTTCCCTCACTCACTGAACTGATGAGTTTGTTCTGTCATGATTTTCCCTGCAGTCACATCCTGATATTGTGATTCATTTGTCATTCATTCATTCAAAGGATAATACTAAACTAAAGAAAATCTTCCATTATAAAATGCATGTTTTTTTATTTGATTCTATGAAAACACTAACAAATATAATTTAGCTAGTGCCAGCTGTGGCTCAATTGATAGTATTCTCATATCCAAGTCATATTCTGGGTTCAACGCCAATTTCCGGACTTGAGCGCAAAAATCACTGCTGACAATCCTGTGCAGTGCTGAGAGGTGCTGCACTGTCATCTTCTGGATGAGATGTTAAATTGAGGTCCCAACTGCTTGCTCAGGTGAATTCAAAAGATCAAAAGGCTGATGCCCTCAATACTTAACACTGTGATTCATCACAAAAAAGCAAATCATCTGGTCATTATCACATTGCTGTCCGTGGCTGTTTGTTAAACGCAAATTGGCTGCAATGTTTCACTTCAAAATGACTTAATTGGCTGTAAAGTGTTTTGAGACATCCAGTGGTTATGAAAGGTGCTATATAAATGCAAGACTTTTGTTCTTGTATTCTGAATTATTAAATAGTACTACATATTTGTAAAGCTTTCATAGTAAATGAAGACAAAGAATGTAATTATACTCAATTCCTGCCAGCATTGATTTTGTTTTTATAAATATCATTAGGGAAAGTGTTATATCATTGCAAAATGAGTTTTAAAATATTACAATCGTAGGTTTAAGGGAAAACAGGAAAATTAGATAACAGCAGTAATATTTATTTCAGGTGTGCCAGCACTTCAATAACCATGTGCTGTCCATATGACACGAGATTGAAAATGACACACATATAAAATGATAGAAATTGTAATAAATTACATTCCCTAAATATCATGCTCATTTTAAGACTATTGCACTGAAATAAAAATGAAAACAAATAATATACCTAAACTAATCAAAATAGACTCAGGCTGGAATTTTCTGGCCTTACCCACCTTTGGGATCTTCGGGTCAGGCTGGAAGTCAATGGACTTTTGGCTGGCCCACCGCTTACCCTGTGACGAGTCCTGCAACGGCATGGCCAGAAAATCCCAGCCTTAGTATGTCATTATTCATTAGAAAAATACCTCCCCTCGTGTTCAATTTCAGACAGAATTATTGCTGCTCAGCAAAATTGCTTACTTTTGTCAGGAGCAAAATATAAAATTATTTTCCTTAGGACAAGCCTTCTCTTGTACCAGCAAAGCGAATAAGGATTGGGTCCCAGACATTAGCCAATATCAGTCTAAGTTGGTTTCAGGGAACGCCCCTGAAATCAATCACCGCAATTTATCTTCTATTGGTGTTCTTCTCGAGCAACAACAGTTCAGTTCACAAACATTATGGGTACACGCTTACAAACCACCATTCTATGGTGTCACTGTTGTGCTCTCAAAAGCTACATACATATTAAAATAATCATATTTTGGCTGGCTGCCCAGTCAAAGTCAGCACTTCCATTATCCTAAGGTTGGTCACGGTAGCAGAATGTACCTGATTTTTCTTTCATCCTTTTACTTCAAAAGAGTTTTCACAAGTGTTGGAATCAGTGTCAAGCTGTGTGCTGCTGCAGGAGGCTGATGCCGGGAGGTATTTTGACCACCTCGTTGTGAAACAGCAAGTAGTCAGCCTCCAGCCCTGCTTCAGCCTATTGGAAGAAAAACAATTCCGAAATCTTCAGAGATCACTGAAGACCATCTGAAAAGATAGCGATCAACCTCTACTGCCCAGTTTCTTTGTGCAATTCTTGGCAATGGGCATCTTCCAGAGAAGTTCTCAGAAAATGACAGCAGCCTTATGCTATGACTTTTGCACCATTTATGTTAAATTAAATACTTCTGACAGTTTCTGATGAGAGGTCCCCATGAAATGCCTGTCAAGTACACAGGAGGCAGAAACCCAGCATTACAGGGCTTCACTACTAGTGCCATTAGTATATTGGCAATTAGTGCACTTGGAGTTCAGAACACAAAGATTAGCCCTGTGTCTCTTTACATATTTTCTGCACTTTCAATATTTTCATTATTTCAACTGAGCAGCAGGAGCTACTGGAGTCTAACAAAGATCTGGGAAATGAATCTGAATTGGTTCACAACTGGAGACAAGCCAGTGCATGCTGAGTTTTAAAAATATACTTTTGTGTTGTTGAATTGTATGGAGGGTATTTTTCTAACAGAGACTTAATGCTGAGCATTGCAGGGCTGGATCCTGCAGCGGGTCTTTAATAAATAAAAACAAAAAAAGGGACAGTGGCAATTGTTCAATTATTAAACTTAAACAATTATATGACACATAACTTACTCTCGTGGCTTTGTGCTCAGAAGTACCCTGAGAGGCCTCTTGCTACTAAAGCATTGCTGCAGGAAGTTTTCAACTTCCTGAAAGGGTCGTAGGAAAACCACAACTCCATTGATAGCAAAAATCTTTTTTCCAACTTCAAGACCTGCCATCTGGAGTGAAATCACAGAAAATGAAATGCACAGATCACTTGCACGCAAAATAATAGCTGTTCCATAAACATCAGCATAAGATAAGTCATGTAAGATTTCCATAGTTCATTTAAAGCCTGCTTTCCACGGATGTAGGCACTCACTTTGCCAAACATCATGTTAAAATAATAAACCTTATATGAAAAATAGACACTTCCATTATATTTCAAGATGACAAAGTTGTCCAAAAACTGATTATCCAGGAATTATCCCGATTTCTCTGAGCTTTTCGTTCCATTTCTGAGTACTTTTCACACTATTATCTTTGATTATTTTAAATAGTAAAATGGACACTCATTGTTTTCTTGCCTTTGCCTGTTTAAAACTGATGACAGCTGGATAATCTATTCCTGTCTTCTGCCCGATTCATCCATAACCAGTCCCTGAGAGGAGCTGGAGGTCAACCTATGATGGTTCAATTTCAAATTTTCCTGAACTCTGGTGGGAAAGCCTGTGATCGCCTAGGTGCATGCTCAAGAGGCTAACATAGGAATTGACAGTGCAGACAGTTACAGACTGAATTCCATTAAAGTTGTATAAAGTGACTTGTTGGAAGTAGGCTGCAAATTTTCATATTAACGAACAATCATGCGATTTAAGAGCAGGGGTAGACTATTCAGACTTTTGACCTTGCTTTGCCATTTCATAAGTTCGTGGCTGATCTAATCATGGCTTCACGGGGCGGCACGGTAGCACAGTGGTTAGCACTGCTGCTTCACAGCTCCAGGGTCCCGGGTTCGATTCCCGGCTTGGGTCACTGTCTGTGTGGAGTTTGCACATTCTCCTCGTGTCTGCGTGGGTTTCCTCCGGGTGCTCCGGTTTCCTCCCACAGTCCAAAGATGTGCGGGTTAGGTTGATTGGCCAGGTTAAAAATTGCCCCTTAGAGTCCTGAGATGCGTAGGTTAGTGGGATTGGCGGGTAAATGTGTGGGGGTAGGTCCTGGGTGGGATTGTGGTCGGTGCAGACTCGATGGGCCGAATGGCCTCCTTCTGCACTGTAGGGTTTCTATGATTCTTACACACTTACACAACTCTACTTTTCAGTCTAACCCCTGTACTCTGACTCCCTTGTCAATCAAGAATCTGTCTAACTTAGCCATAAAAATATTCAATGACTCTGCCCCCGAGAAGAGAATTCCACAGATTAATGCCCTCTGAGGGAAATAAAATCATATTTTCTGTAAGATCTCTTATTTTTAAACTGTGTCCCCTGGTTCTAGTCTCTCTCATAAGGGGAAACATCCTCTCAGCATCCACCCCATCAAATCCCCACAGGATCTTACATGTTTCAATAAGATCACCATTCAATCTTCTGAACTCCAATTATTACAGACAAACCTGTTCAACTTTTCTTCATAAGATAAGCCCTTCATCCCAGGAATCAGCCAAGTGAACCTTCTCGGAACTGCTTGTAATGGTATTATATCCTTTAATTAAGGAGACCAAAACTGTACACAGTACTCTAAATATGGTCTCACCATGCCTGCACAACTGTAACAAAACTTCCCTACTTTTATATTCCATTCTTTTTGCAATTAATGACAATATTCCATTTACCTACCTAATTTTTGCTGTGCATGTATATTAACTTTTATGGATTCATGCATCAGGATACCAAATTTCTCTGTGCCGCAGAATTTTGCAACCTCTCTCCAGTTAAATAGTATATTGCTTTTTTTATTCTTCCCATAAAAGAAGGCAAGTTCATATTTTCCCATATTATACCCTATCTGCCAATTTTTTTAATATACCTTTCTAGATTCTATGTCCTCCTCATTCCACTTTCCAACCTACCTTTACGCGATCAGCAAATTTAGCAACCATATATTCGATCCCATTATCCAAATCATTTAGATAAATTTATACAAATACTTGAGGAATATACAACAGTTCTGACATAACAGCTGCTGATATATTTGCCCAATGGTCCATTGGGAGAGTGGAGCCTTTGGAGGCGCTGACAGGTGGGAAAGTCTGAGTAAAACCATTTTGGTGTGTAGAGTGAGTGCTCAAAAGACACAACTCCTGTAACACTTAATTCAAAGATCCTCCAATCCAGCCCATTCTACATCTGCATCCTCCTTTCTCACAGCATAAAAGAAACAATTCCACTTGAAAATCAACATCCACAAAGCAAAGCAAATTTTCAGTAGAAGTTAGCAAAAATGTCAAAAGAAATCTTCCAAAGTGCTAAAGACATGATATGCAGGCAAAGTAGTACCAACCATCTGTAGCAGCACAAATGTGGTATCCTGTGGTATGCAGGCATGGTGTCAATTCCTATGCTAGCCTCTTGAGCATGCACCTAGGCGATCACAGGCTTACCCGCCAGAGTTCAGAAAAATTTGAAATTGAACCATCATGGGTTGACCTCCAGCTTCTCTCAGGGACTGGTTATGGATGAATCGGGCAGAAGACAGGAATAGATTATCCAGCTGTCATCAGTACCTTCTTCTGACTCCTACTGCCATTATACAGTTCTCCCTCTTCCTCTTTCCTCATTCTCCTCCCAACATATTCAATCCTCCGATTCCTCCATCATCTTTCTGCTTTCCAGCAACCTCCCCTGCTTTCGTCTCGACTCCTTCACTGTTGTCTTGTTGCTTGTTCCCTTCCCCTTTAATAACCCTATTTTATGTGAATTCCGTTCTTGATCTTCACTCCCCATGTGCAATGCCATGGAAGATCGACATATTAAAGAACAAGAAAAAATCTGAACAACTGAACCATAAAATGGTTTAATATACTGTTGCAGGATTGAAGTCTCAGTGAATGATGGCTACTGAAACACAATTTCCAGGTCAACCCAGCATCATACATCTCAGGATTTTAATAGAGATGGGCACAAATCCTTTAACCCTACAGTTCTCTGAGATTAACTATTTTGTGATGGATTTTACAAAATTGTGATCATTCAGAATTTCAACAGGCTACCCAAAACACTGTTTTTTAAAAAAAACTCTGTTAAAGATTACCTCAGCATAAGATCTTTTCTCCACAGATTTCACAATTGGAACCTTATTTCTTTCCTCCAAAGTAAAACCATAGCTTCCATCTTGAGCTTTAATCTAAAGACAGTAAAAGGCAATACTTGAACATGAGACCATACCTGCAGTAATTTATAAAATATTTAAACATCTGGGTAGCTTGATACCAATGGATCACATATGTTGCTTTCTTAAGTACATTATATTGTACCAATTATTTTACTATTCATTGTTAAAACCGACGTATGTGAATACATCATTGATAGTCTCGGTTTAAGATGCTTTAATAGAAAACCTGTGTTTATTTAAAAGGTATTCCATACACTATTAGCACTTATAAAGTTCCTTACCATCAAAATATTTCAGCTCAGACTTCTCAACAATGACAAAGGTACATTGTAAATTTTGCTGTCTTGTGCACCAATCTTGCTGTTGCTAACATGTACCCAATTTTGCTGAATTTCTAATTAGAATGCACTATAATAATCAGAGCAGTAAGTTGAGTCCTAAGTGGTGAACAAAAGTAGTGAGGTGACAGCACGTCAGCACAACTTCTTATATAAACGTTAGCCCAGAATCAAGCTGTGTTGACCATTGATTTCCTGCTAACATATCCAATTAATAAGAAAGAGAGATAAGAGAATCGCTGCTGGCCCTTTTCACTCCTTGGCACCTTGGGAACGAACACTCTTTATTACTTTGAGCATTAGCCATTCTTCTAACCACATCACAATTCAAAGGTGTTGTCTTCATCTTACAATACATTGACCACCTTCTCTTGTAAGCATTAGTGGCAGACAGATACTTATCAATCATTCAATTTGCAAACATGACCCTGAGCTTCCAGCTGTCTAGAATCATAGAAATCATAGAAACCCTACAGTGCAGAAGGAGGCCATTCGGCCCATCGAGTCTGCACCGACCACAATCCCACCCAGGCCCTACCCCCACATATTTTACCCGCTAATCCCTCTAACCTACACATCCCAGGACTCTAAGGGGCAATTTTTTAACCTGGCCAATCAACCTAACCCGTACATCTTTGGACTGTGGGAGGAAACCAGAGCACCCGGAGGAAACCCACGCAGACACAAGGAGAATGTGCAAACTCCACACAGACAGTGACCCGAGCCGGGAATCGAACCCGGGACCCTGGAGCTGTGAAGCAGCAGTGCTAACCACTGTGCTACCGTGCCGCCCTAACACCTCTTCTACCCTGACACCTCAGTCCCTTGACCTCGTCCACTTTTCCAATGATGCTGAACATAAGCTTAAGGAATGGCTCAAATTTCAATTAGGCACATGAGCATTCCAGATGCAACACTGGAGTTCAATAATTTCAGATCATAACTGTGTTATTGTCACATCCCCTTTTGTCTTGCATCATCAGTCCTTTTGTAGTTTAATCTTCACTGTCATCCACATGAACATAACCTTCCTTTTTCTTTTCCCCTCCGCTTTCTCTGCCTGTTACAGTTCTGATGAAAAGTCATCAACCTGAATTGTTAATTATGTTTCTTTCTCCACAGATATGTCTGATCTGCTAAGCATTTTCAACATTTTCTCTTTTCACTTCAGATTTCCAGTGTTCACAATATTTTATTTTATAAGATGACATAGGAGATGACAAATAGGACAGATGTACATTGTTCTTCCTACAGCAGGCCGAGGACGATTTCAGGGACACTACAATTCATTCTATACAGATTCTTATCTTCTGTAACATCCTCAATATCACTCAATCATTAACTTGTTACCTTACTCTTAATCACCCATTCAGATATGTCCAGATAGGGGGATGTAGATAGTGGAAGTGAGGATATGTACAAGAGGGTGCCAGTGGAGTTTAGAATGAAAGTGAGTGTAGAGGCAACTGCCCTTGGCAACAGTGGGTCTCAAGTCCCACAAGTCCTCACCTGAAAAGAAGAATATTCTCCATCTATATGCAGGCACCAAAGGCAGCCTTTCACAATGAACTGTAACCAGGAGATTGATAGCCCTCATTATTGGTAAGATGGAAAACACTTTCCATATTTGCTGATACTAATGGAGTTCGCAACAGCTTCATTCAAGTTTCTGACAATACCCCACCACAGAAATAGGAAGTGGCCAGTTTGTGCCTCCATCTCCACGAGAGCATAGACTGCAGCATTGGTGGCACTAGATATATAGTATAGAGAATATTGTTCAAAAGTTCAGACAGCTGGGCCCTATTTGAACTGCCTCCACCCGACAGGAACAGGGTGGGAGTTAGTTTAAACGACAAAGAGGCACTTCTCCCTGATCCTGCTTCTCTCCTGCCCTGCTCTATTTTATTAAATTGCCCTTTAAACAGGTGTGTAGGACACAATCAGCAAGAAATTGAGGTCATGTTTTAAATATGCAGATCAGGTCAGATCGAGACCCAATCTGCAATATCAACCTGAGGAGCTGTGAAAATTGGAAGGGCTGTCTCACAGACTCATCAAGCAACAGACTGGCAAAGACATACTTATACCTTTCAGCCAACAGCCCAAACTCCTCCATCACCTTCCCTGCGTATGCCCTTTCCCATCAGCAGGACAGCTCTAACGGGGTTGGTGGCACAGTGATATACAGTTGGGAGGAAATGGTCCTGGAGTCCTCAACATCGACCTCAGGCCCCAGATCAAGTGTAAGCAATAAGACCTTAAGATAATTGTCATCTATGCCTTCCCTCAACTGATGACATAGTGTTCCTTCATGTTTAATGCCACTTAGAGGAAGCACTGGTGGTAGCAAGAGCACATAATGTACTATCGGCGGAGGATTTCAATGTCCATCACCAAGAATAGCTTTGTAGCATCCTTCCTGGTTAACTAGCAGAGTCCTGAGGATCCAGCTGGCAGACTGGGCCCGAGGCAGGTCACAAGAGAAACAGCAAGAGAAAAACAAGTCTACTTGATCTTGGCCTCAGCGGTTTACCTATCATAGGTGCATCTGGCCATGGCATTACTGGTAGGAGTGCACTGTCCTGATGAAGATAAAGTCCCATTTTCATACAGAGGATAACTTCCATCTTGTTGTGTGGTACCACCACTGTACTGAATAGAATAAATTCAGAACAGATTGAGCAGCTCAAAACTGGCTATCCAAGAGGAATTGTGGGCCATCAACAATAGTAAAGTTGCATTCCACCATAAGACCATAAGACATAGGAGCCGAATAAGGCCACTCGGTCCATCGAGTTTGCAGTTTTGGCAAAATCAAAGAAACAACAGTGGTTTTGATCATATTTTTTCAATCTCCTTAACTATGAAAAGTGGACTGGAAGGCCATCAGCCTGACACCTGTTTGCATCATGGCTGATTTTTTCTCATCCCCATTCTCCTGCCTTTTCCCTATAACCATTCGTCCCCTTATTAATCAAAAACCTATCTATCTCTGTCTTAAAGACACTCAATGACCTGGCCTCCACAGCTTTCTGCGGCAAAGAATTCCAAAGAACTCTTTACCACGATTTGTAACTTTGTAGTCCAGTATATCCCACACTCTATGATTATCATCAAGCCAGGGGACAAATCTTGGTTCAATGAAGAGTGTAGAAGAGAATGTCAGGAGCAGCTCCAGGCATACCTAAAAATAATGCACCAATCTAGTGAAGCCACAACACGGGACCACATGTATGCTATAGACAGACCTACGCAATCCCACAATCAGCGAGTTAGATTCAAGCACTCCAGTCCTGCCACATTCTGTCATGAATGGTGGACAACTAACCAGAAGAGGCGGCTTCACAAATATCTCCACCTTCAATGATGACAGACCCTAGGACGAGTACAAAAAAAAGGCTGAAGTGTTTGCAGCCATCTTCAAGCCAGAAGTGTCAAGTGGATGATCCATCGTGGTCTCCTTCTGAAAAGATCAGCATCAAAGATGCCAATCTTCAGCCAATTGAACAGCAAAGGCAATAAACCCTGAGAACTTCCTGGTTGTAGTACTGAAGGTTCATGCTCCAGTACTACACACACCACTAGCAAAGTTTTCCTGTACAACTACATCTGACATCTACCAAATGAGGAAATTGCATAGGCATGTCCTATCCACCAAAAGCAGAACATATCCAACCATCCCATCAGTCTACTCTCAATCAGAAGAGTGATGGAAGATATCATTGATAGTGCTATAAAGTGGCATTTGCTCACCAATAACCTGCTCACTGACACTCAATGTCCGGGTTCTACCAGGGACACTCAGCTCCTGACTTTATTACAGACATAATCTAAACATGGGCCAAAGAACCTGAACTCAGGACGGGAGGCGAGAGTGACTGTCCTTGACAACAAGGCCATTTGACTGATAATGGCATCAAGCAAAACTGAAGTTAGTAGGAATTAAGGGGAAAGCGTTTAATTAGTTGCGGCTAACAGGGCTGGAGAATTGCCTCCAAAGTGGTTTACAATCGAAAATTGTAAATCAATGAGTTCCTTTTTTAAAAAAGCCTACTTTGATGCAATTTACTTGTTAACTACAGCACAGTAAGCCTGCTGACAGATTAGAAGACAATACTGGTAGTGTGACACTCATAGGACAACAATTCCTGTGTTGGGAAAGGTCCTAAATCTGATTTTCTTGCTCTGAATATAATCAAGGACCTGATCTGTGTCTGGAAGCTTTCTGAAAAACGCAAACCTTTAGTTGAAATAAGGTTACTAATTCCAGAGGGGATTACTTACCTGGTCCAGTATCAGAGTGGAAACCAACGGCTTTATAAATAAATAAGTTTTGGACCAGTTCAGCCTCAGATTGCCTCAGGCAAAGTGACAAGACACTACTCCATTTTAGAAAATGGACTGATTCAGTTTCTACTGGGGACAGGCACCAGTGAACTGTCAATGCAGTATTTGACAGGTGCAAATGACTCTGTCCCCATGATTTATGGCATGCTCCCTGTCATAGAGCTATCGCAGTTTTGGCAAAATCAAAGAAACAACATTTTTTCAATCTCCTTAACTATGAAAAGTGGACTGGAAGGCCACCAGCCTGACACCTGTTTACATCAAGGGAGAAAATAGGTAAATATAGAAGAGCCCATCTCACTTCAGATATGGCAAACTCTCAAAATCCCTGGAATGAGCCTTGAACGCATAAGCTTCTGAATCAGATTTGAGTGCTAACACTCAGCCAAGGCTTACAGCTTGAATATCCTGAAAGGATTGAGCAAGGAGAGAGTATTCATCACATTCAAACTCAGTGATGCAGTGCTGCCGGCGCACACAGGACTGCCACTCTGGCACTTTCAATTACAAGCAGACTTGTAAACTCAATGTGACCCACCAAACCTGGACATGCAAATGATCAATATTTGAAAAATGCTGTAAAGCTGCTTCGATTCAATCGCAGGCTGGTTTCTCCCTGCATTTGCTGCTGATAGGCTCACTAGTGTGCCACTAGTTTCCCACTATTCCCCTAAAATTTCCCACTACAAACTCACTGGAGTTTCAAAATGTTTTTTTTAGATTTTCTAAATCTGTTCATTTTAATTAACATAGAACCATAGAACCATAGAAAATTACAGCTCAGAAACAGGCCTTTTGGCCCTTCTTGTCTGTGCCGAACCATTTTATGCCTAGTCCCACTGACCTGCACTTGGACCATATCCCTCCACACCCCTCTCATCCATGAACCCGTCCAAGTTTTTCTTAAATGTTAAAAGTGACCCCGCATTTACCACTTTATCCGGCAGCTCATTCTACACTCCCACCACTCTCTGCGTGAAGAAGCCCCCCCTAATATTCCCTTTAAACTTTTCTCCTTTCACTCTTAGCCCATGCCCTCTGGTTTTTTTCTCCCCTAGCCTCAGCGGAAAAAGCCTGCTTGCATTCACTCTATCTATACCCATCAAAATCTTATACACCTCTATCAAATCTCCCCATAATCTTCTACGCTCCAGGGAATAAAGTCCCAACCTATTCAATCTCTCTCTGTAACTCAGCTTCTCAAGTCCCGGCAACATCCTTGTGAACCTTCACTGCACTCTTTCAACTTTATTTACATCCTTCCTGTAACTAGGTGACCAAAACCGTACACAATACTCCAAATTCCTATTTCCAGGTTTTATGGCAGTGCCCCTATTTCTATTTATAGGTTATTCTAGGTTAATTTAGCAACATCTATCTTAAAATGTTAGAGTAAATCAAAGCACAGATCAGACTGACAGTGGTTTCGTCTCCGAATCCTCATTTGTTTTTTAAATTATATTTACAGAAAACCACTTACAAAAACTTGGAAATATTTTGAACATTGTGATTAAGGAGTTTATGCACAATTGTAATCATTCTTAAGAGAAGACTCACAAATTTTGTTTAATTTCCATGTCAAAATAACTGATGTTTCTGCTTTGAATGCTTACATTTATCATCCAAATAACTCTCATTTGACACCATCCCCCATAAAAGCAGCCAGTGCTACTTACCAATAATGACTTGGCTATGACATTTTCAACTATTTTCAAGTCATGTCGCACATGCTTCTGCCTTAAGTTTGAGCCTTCTATTTCCTCATCCGCAAAAAAACGAAATAAAAGAGGTTCATCCTTAAATTCGCTCTTTTCCAGTACTATAAGGAAAAACAAGATGTAAAGCACCAAATAAATCTCAGGTACATTCAAAACATATCAGCTTTTGTAACAGTTGGCCTTTATTTGTCTTAAATAAATTAAACACTACAGTATATTTATTTTAACTGAAGTTAAATGCTGCAGTCAGTGATTTTCCATGACTAAAGACTAATTGTCTTTTACCACAGTACCTAAATTAGAAATATCATTTATTTGGCCAGATGGTTTCCAATCATATTTATGGCATAAAAAGTTGAGGTTGACTGCAACAATGAGACACTTTGGAATGATGTATGTGTAATACTGCAGTTCACAATAAAAAAGAAAAACAAATTTAAATTTAAAAGTCACGGCACAGTTAATGTGTTAACTAATGACATTCAACTAAATAAATTTGTACCATTTTATGGTTCTAAGAAGAACTGATGTCTGAAGGATGTTTGAATAATGCGCTGAATTTAACCTTACCGTGGTGCATAAAACCATTGTCACACAGTTCCACACCCAGGATTATTGCTTCCTCTCTGGTTTTACAGTCCCCCTGGTGACAAAGTAATAGACATTCTACATTGCATGTTCTAATAACACGGTAACTACCAATTCCTGCTCGAGTTCTTTCAGTATCATGTTCATAAAGTCAATTACATTAGAAACATTTTAATATAATATTAGGAGTACTTCCATAATTCTACACTGCCAGTAGATAAGCCTTACTGAAGGATAGCATATGATCAAGATAGGGTATGCTGTAATCCTGATTCTCTGCCACAACTTGAACATATATACCATTAACATAGTAAATTGTCCCAAAGAACTACATCAGAGCATTATCAAACAAAATTTGACACCACGCCACATAGGATGTTAAAGCAGAAGACAATTATGTTAATCGATCAATGAAGTAGGTTTGAAGGAGTGTCTTACAGGAGGAAAGAGAAGTAGAGGGGTGGAGAAGTTTTCAGAGGGAATTCCAGAGCCATGATCTCTGCAACTTTTAAAATCAGACTGTGCAAAGGACCAGAATTGGAAGAGTGGAGTATCTCAGACGCTTGTAGGGCTGATGTTGATTAGAGAGAGGAAGGAGCTAGGCAATGGTGAGATCATAAAACATCAATTTTAATTTTGAAGCATTGCTCAGACAGGAACTAATGCAGGTCACCGAGCACAGGAGGGACTTGGTGCAACTTAGAATAAAGGCAGAGTTTTGGACAATTTAAGTTCATGGAGAGTGGAAAGTGTGAGTTACCCAGGACAATGTTGGAATAGCCAAGTCATAGAGTCATAGAGGTTTACAGCATGGAAACAGGCCCTTCAACCCAACTTGTCCATGCCGCCCTTTTTTTTTAAAACCCCTAAGCTAATCCCAATTGCCCGCATTTAGCCCATATCCCTCTATACCCATCGTACCCGTGTAACTATCTAAATGCTTTTTAAAAGACAAAATTGTACCTAGAATCTAGAAGTAATAAAGGCAATGATGAGGGCTTCAGCAGCAGATAAGTTGAGGCAGAGGCAGAGTTAGTCCATTATACGAATGAGGTAGGGGGTATCTTAGCAATGTTATGGATATGTGGTCCAATGCTCATCTCAAGTTCAAATGAGATACCAAGATTGTGAGTAGCCTGGTTCAGCCTCAGTGTGAAGAATGGAGTCAATACTTCAGGAATGGTGGGGACCAAAGAGAATAGCTTCGATATTCCTAAAATTTATTTGGAAAAAAATTCTCCTCAGCCAGTCAGCGATGTCAGCCAACCTGTCTGACAATTTTTAGATGGTGGAAGGGTAGAGACAGAGTGAGGTAGAACTGGGTGTCACTAGCTCACGTATGAATGAGACATGTTTGTGTCAAAGAATGAGACATGATGATAGTGTCAAAGAGTGGCATGCAGATAAGGAATAGGAAGATATAACATTGTAGGACTCCAGATGTAATGGCACAGGAACAATAAGAAAAGGCAATGCAAGTGATTGTATAGATAAGTATGAAGCCAGCGAGTACCATCTAATCCAGCTGGACAACAGTGGAGTGGCATTGGAGGAGAATGGTGTGATCAACATGTCAAAGGTTAGACATATGGAGCAGGACATGGAGGGATAGATTACCAATGTCCTTCCTGGGAGCATGGCTCCTTACTGGGAGCGTAGGACCAGGAAATTACCCTTCAAAACAGTAATACATTGATTAGTTTTTATCCTTTGAAGTAAATAGTATCATCTTTGTATAAAAATAAAAAGCATTTAATGTTAGAAACCATTAAGACACTTCATTTTAAGATTTTGTTGAAAATCAGAACAATACTTTACCAAGAGGACTGGCAGATGTAGCAGTTTAATACTCTCTATAATTTTAACCTTCCAGCTTGAATCCAGTACAGAGTGATCTGGTGAAAGTCTACTCTGACAGTTTAGTGAGTTTGGAAATTTTCAACCCAGTTCCCTGTGCACATTGCTCCACAACAGAAGATTGCCCAGAATTTAACACAAACCAACAATAAGTTGCCAATCTCATAGCTAATACTTCACTGAGGAAGTAAGTACAACTTAGTGTCCAAAAGATGTGTGGGTTAGGTGGATTGGCTATGATCAATACGCGGGGTTAGGGAATAGGCGGAGGAGTGGGCCTAGGTAGAGTGCTCTTTCACACAGTTGGTGCAGTGTTGATGGGTCAAATGGCCTCTTTCTGCACGGCAGCAATTCTATAAGCTCCTACTTTCCCTTCCTGCACCAACTCACAATGTACGACTGAACCACACAGATCAAGGTTTCAATTTTAATCCCTCATCTATTTGGAGTTCAGCAACATCAGCCGGATATATTGGAAAAATCACAACAATTCGTTTCAGTATCTTGAGACTATTAATGAGAAAAGTTAAGCCATGGGTCCTATTTTTAACTGTAACTCCATAAACGTAACCTATACAATTTATTGGTGAATCAGACATAGGTATCACAGCCTCACAGTTCAAGGATAATACACTCACTATTGATGATTACAAGAAAAGAGAGTAATATAGTTGAGGCATCAATGACACTCAGAAAAAAAAGTAAGCGGAAGAATTTGCAGAAAAAAAGGACCTAATAGCAATCTCACTCCGAGAGAAAATGAATTTTACTGGCATCAGAAGTTGAAAAAATATACAACTTGGGTTGATCCTCTTATGATGAGATTAAGGTACATTGCTATAACTTGAATCTGAATCTGGTCCATGCTAACCTTAGTATTTGATGCTGACAGTGGGTACCTAAAATGATAAAAAAGCTTAATTTTCCACCAATCCACCGAAATTAATACAAAAATACAGAAAATTAAAAAGAAAAATGAGAGATGGCTAAATGGCTAAAAAAAACCTGGGGTCATTTTAAATTTTGTAAAGGACATTAGATTCTCAAAGAGTACCAAATATTTATAAATTAAATCACAAACAGGGTCTGAGTTAATTGCAGGTTAGTGAAAGGAAGGTCAGCATAATCTCTGAATAATTGACAATTTAATATGAAATCATGTATAACACCTTCTATCGCTCACAATGTGGGAGAGTCAGCTGCTGAGATGCCAACAAGGGTAGAGCCCTTCGAAATATTAGCATACAGAGGGATCTAGGCATGCAGATCCATAGTTCCCTGAAGGCGGCAACTCAGGTGGACAAGGTAGTCAAGAAGGCGTATGGCATGCTGGCCTTCATCAGTCAGGGCATTGAGTATAGGAATCGAAAAATCATGTTGCAGAGGGATAAGGCTTTGGTTAGGCCGCATTTAGAGTATTGTGCACAATTCTGGTCGCCACACTATCGGAAGAATGTTGATGCATTGGAAAGGGTGCAGAAGAGATTTAACAAGATGTTGTCTGGTTTGGAGGATATGGACTATGAAGAAAGGTTGAACAGACTTGGATTGTTTTCATTGGAGTGTCGAAGGATAAGAGGGGACCTGATACAGGTTTACAAAATTATGACAGGCTTGGATAAAGAGGACAGTCAGAGTCTTTTTCCCACAGTCCAAGGGTCAATTACTCGGGGGCATAGGTTGAGAGTGAGAGGGGTAAAATTTAAAAGAGATCTGAGGGGAAACGCGCTGCCAGAGGAGGTGGTGGAAGCAGATTCCATAACAACATTCAAGAGACATCTGAATAGATATATGAACAGGCAGGGATTGGAGGGATATGGACCACGTAGAGGCAAGAAAATATTGGAGAGGCAGTGTGTCGGTACAGACTTGGTGAGCCGAAAGGCCTGTTCCTGTACTGTATTGTTCTTTGTTCTACTACGGGTTCATAATCAGCTTCCAAGGAGCTTATAATGTCAGTTCTTAAAATATTGATGCAGAAGCATTAAAAGATTGAATTATGAAATGAAAAGTCAGACACTGTACAAACTATTTTGTTTGTTCATTATTAATTTCAAGGTCTGCATGGACAGATAATAAGTCTTAAATAACTCTCTTAACTCTGAAGCACTTGCATAAATCAGTATTTAATTGGTGCCTGAAGGGGCTGTAATTACCTTGGATAAAAAAATCACTTCCATTATTTAGTATGGCTCTATTCCTCCCCCCCCACCCACCCCGCCCCCCACCCACCCCAAGTCATTGTTTGCATGAAACTGTATTGGTGTCGGCACTATGCCTTATTCTTTCTTAATCCAGATTTCACACACTTGGTCTTTGACTCACCTGTTTACCCTGTCTACAATCCTCATTTCATCACTGGTGCTTACCCTCTCTGTTCGTCTGCTTCTATTCCCTTTGGCGCCAAACCCAACCATTCTGGCTCATTAGCTAAATCCTCCCTTGAAACTTAAATCACCAAAATAAAGAGGATATGAAGTCGAACTAAGATGTATAACTTCAGCTTTGTGAATTTGACCACATATTTCAAAAAGCCTTATTTATATTGGAACTGTCACTTTGGTTGATTTTTCAACAGTTCCACTGTGCATTGTTTCAATAATATTCCCTGTCATATTTTCAATATTTCGAAATAAATAGACAGATTTCCTTATTGAGGATGTTTCAAACTACTCAGTTAGATTCATCTTATGATCAAAGTCACACAAAAATATTTTTGTTACTTTACCTGTGCAATTAACCAGTCTGTCAGCTTGTTTGCCATGACCACTGACTTATAGGTTCTCAGGTGGTAGTCTTTATCTCTGGATATGAGAATTATATTAGTTAACAGCATAATTATACATGAGTGCACAATATAGCCTGTGCTATAGACATTACATTTCAGCCTGATAAACGTTTACAAATAGCTTGCTTAACAAAGGCTGCACAAACACTTCAGATTAATTTTGCAAAGGATTTCTTCCCATTTCCTGCTATCAATTCAGCAGAAACCCCAGATGGGCAAGTCTCACCATCCCCAGAGAAAAATCAGTGAGTGACCCTCATGATGCCCTTTTCAGCTGACTGTTCAACGTTTTGGAAAAAGAGGTTCCAAAACTATCTCCATCCTCAAGATTAGGAAGCCTAGAACATCAGTGCAAAAGGGAGAATTGAAGCATGTGCAGCCCTCTTCAGACAGAGGTGCCAAGTGCATGACCTCTCTCTGCCTCCTCCTCAAGTACCCAGCATTACAGATGCCATTCTTCAATCAATTCAATTCACTCCATGTTATTTTTAAGAATGATTTAATGTGCTGGATACACCAAAGACTCTGGGCCCTGGCAGAATCCAAGCCAATCCAAAACAATCCAAGCCGAAGACCTGTATCCAGAACTAGCCATGCTCCAAGCCGAACAATTTCAGTACAGTTACAACACTGGGCATCTACCCAACAATGTGGTAAAAAGATCCAGGCATGTCCTGTCAACAAAAAGCAGCACAAATTCAATCTAGCTGACTACTACCCTTTCAATCTAATTTCAATCATGAGAAAAGCAATGGTTAAACGTAAAGTTGCCATAGTCCCAGATGGCCATAGGCATCTACTTTAAAGGGAGAGCTGACTAATGGTGATTTAATCTAAGGATCACCACATCTCAGGCGAAGGACAGGTTCATGAATAACCTCAATCGATATGGGAATTGAACCCACACTGTTGGCATAGCTCCGCCTCACAAACCAGCTGTCCAACCAACTGACTCCCAGAGAAAAGTAATGGAAGGTGTCATTGACAGTGCTATCAAGCAACATTTACTCAATGATAACCTGCTTACTGATAGTCCTAGTGGGATTTAAATTGACACTTGGTTCAAGACCGAGTCCAAATGTGGACAAAAGAGCTGAATGGCAGAGATGAAGTGACAGTGACCGCCCTTGGTGTGAAGGTAACATTTGGCTGAGTGTGGCATCAACTGAAGTTAATGAGAATCAGAGAAAAATTCTCCACTGGTTGGAGTCATACCAAGCAGAAAGGGTGATGTCAGTGATTGCTGAAGGCCAATCATCTCAACCCCAGAATATTGTGTCAGGAACTTGTCAGGGGAGTTTCTGAGGCCCAACCTGCAGTTGCTTCATTAATTAGCTTCCCTCCAGCCAAGGTCAGATGGGGGAGGTTAGCTGATGATTACATGGTGTTCAGTATCATTCGCAACTCTTGAAAAACTGAAGCTGCCTGCGCCAGATGCAGCAACACCTGGATAACATTCAAGTTTAGGCTAAAAGGAGGCAAGTGACATAGGAGCAGTACAAGTGCCAGGGAATGACCAGTTCCAACAAAAGTGAATCCTTTAACGTTCAACAGCTTTGAATACCCCAACATCAACCTACTGGAGGTTACCATTGATCAGAAACTTAATTGGATGAGCCAAATAAATACTGTGCTTGCAAGTGCAGGTCAGAGGCTGGGAATTCTGCAGTGAGTAACTCACCTCTTGACTCTCCAAAGTTTGTTCACCATCTACAAGCATTCACCATCTACAACGTATAAGTCATGAATGTGAGGAAATACGATCCACTTGTCTGGATGAGTGCACATCCAACAATGCTCAAGTGGCTTGATATTATTCAGGACAAAGAAGCCCACTTGATCGGCACCCTATCCACCAGCTTAAACATTAACTCCCTCCAGAAACAGCATTCAATGGCAGTAGTGTGTACCATTTACATGATGTATTGCAGCTGCAAGGCTCCTTACAAAACTGTAAGACTATCATCTAAAAGGATAAGGGTAGCCAGTGAATGGAAAATCATATTCAAGCTCTCCTTCAAGACACACACCATCCTAACTTGGAACTATATCATTACTCCTTCACGTCAAAAGGTCGAAAATCTGGATCTCCATTCCTAATATCACCAGTAAGTGTTCCCACAATAACTGAATGGCAGTGGTTCAAGAAAGCAGCTCATTATCACATTCTCAGGGTCGTTTAGGGAAGGTAACAAATGATGGACCAGCCAGTGATACTCAGATTCCATGAACACATAAAAATTACTAACTACTAAAGATTGTTTCTTGGACTATGATTTTTTAAGTTCATTTACGGGATGTGGGCATCGCTGGTTCGACGAGCATTTATTGCCCACCCCTGGTTGCCTTTCAGAAGATGGTGGTCAGCTGCCTTCCTGAACTGCTGTAGTCCCTGAGGTGTAGGTACACCCACAGTGCTGTTTGGAAGGGAATGCCAGTATTTTCATCCAGCAACATTGAAGGAACAGCGATGTATTTCCAAGTCAGGATAGTGAGTGATTTGGAGAGGAACCTCCAGGTGGTGGTAATTCCAGGCATCTGCTTCTCTTGTCCTTCTAGATGGTAGTAATCATGGTTTTGGAAGGGGCGAGTTCCTGCAGTGCATCTTGCAGATGGTACACGCGGCTGTCACGGTTTGTTGGTGGTGGAGGGAATGAATGTCTGTGGAAGGAGTAGTAATCAAACATGATGCTTTGTCCTGGATGGTGTCAAGCTTCTCGAGTGTTGTTGGAGCTGCATTCATCCATGCAAGTGGAGAGTATTCCATTACACTCCTGGCTTGTGTCTTGCAGATGGTGGACAAAAACTTGGGGTGGGGTGGGGGGGAAGCAAGAGTCAGGAGATGCATTACTTCCCACAGGAATTCACTTGCTCTGGCAGCCACAGTATTTATATTGCTAGTCCAGTTCAATTCCTGGTCAATACTAACCCCCTGTTGGTAGTGGGGGATTCAGCAATGGCAGTTCCACTGAATGTCAAGGACAATGGTTAGATCCTCTCTTGTTGGAGACAGTCATTGCCTGGCACTTGTATAGTGCAAATGTTACTTGCCACATGGTGTGAATGTTACTTGCCACTTGTCAGCCCAAACCTGGGTATCGTTCAGGTCTTGCTGCATTTAGACATGAACTGTTTCAGTATCTCAGGAGCTGCAAATGGTGCTGAGCACTGTACAGCCATCTGCATACATTCCTAGTTCTGAGCTTATTTTGCAAGGAGGTCATTGATGAAGTTAGCTGAATATGGTTGGGCCTACGACACTAACTGCAGAAATCTTGCAGCGATGTCCTGCAGCCGAGGTGTTTGACCTCCAACCAACACAACCATCTTCCTTTGTGTCAGGTATGACATCAACCAACGGAGAGTTTTCTCCCTGGTTCCCATTGGTTCAAGTTTTGCTAAGGCTCCTTGATGCCATACTCAATCAAATGCTACCTTGATGTCAAGGGCAGTCATTCTCACCTCACCTTTGGCATTCAGTTCTTTTGTCCCTGTTCAAACCAAGGCATTAATGAGATCAGGAGCAAAGTGATCCTGGCAGAAACCAAACTGAGCATCCATGAGCAGGTAATTGCTGAGGGAGTGCCACTGATAGCACTGTTGATAACCCTTCCATCACTTTGCTGATGATCAAGAGTAGACTGATGGGGAGGTAATTGGCACATTGGATTTTTCCTGTTTCTTGTGTACAGAACATACCTGTGCAATTTTCCACATTGCCAGGTAGATGCCATTTTGTAGCTGGCTTGGCTAGTGGCATGACAAGTTCAGGAGCACAAGCTTTGAGGCCAATTGCCTGAATATTGTCAGGGCCCTTGGCCTTGCTGTACCCAGTGCCTTCAGCCGTTTCTTGATATCACATGGAGTGAATCGAATTGGCTGAAGACTGACATCTGTGATGCTGGGGACATTCAGAGGATCATCCACTAGGTACTTCTGGCTGAAGGTTGCTGCGCATGCATCAGCCTTATCTTTTGCACAGATGAGCTGGGCTCCTCCATCATTGAGGGTGGGGGTATTTGTGGGGCTTCCTCCTCCAGTGAGGCCGCACTTGGAATATAGTGTTCAATTCTGGTCGCCACACTGAAAGGTCACTGAAAGTGGCAATGCAGGTGAGAAGGTCGTCAAGAAGACATATGGCATGCTTGCCTTCATCGGCCGGGGCATTGAGTTTAAAAATTGGCAAGTCACGTTGCAGTTTTATAGAACCTTAGTTAGGCCGCACTTGGAATATAGTGTTCAGTTCTGGTCGCCACACTACCAGAAGGATGTGGAGGCTTTGGAGAGGGTACAGAAAAGATTTACCAGGCTGTTGCCTGGTATGGAGGGCATTAGCTATGAGGAGAGGTTGGAGAAACTTGGTTTGTTCTCACTGGAGCGACAGAGGTTGAGGGGAGACCTGACAGAAGTCTACAAGAATATGAGAGGCATGGACAAGGTGGATAGTCAGAAGCTTTTTCCCAGGGTGGAAGAGTCAATTACTCGGGGGCATAGTTTTAAGGTGCGAGGGGCAAGTTTTAAAAGAGAGGTACAAGGCAGATTTTTTACACAGAGAGTGGTGGGTGCCTGGAACTCGTTGTCGGGGGAGGTAGTGGAAGCGGATACGGTGGTGACTACAAGTACATGAATGAGATGGGAATAGAGGGATATGGTCCCCGGAAGCGTAGGGGGTTTTAGTTAAGTCGGGCAGCATGGTTAGTGCAGACTTGGACGGCCGAAGGGGCTGTTCTTGTGCTGTAATTTTCTTTGTTCTCTTTGTTCTCCAGTGAGTTGTTTAATTGTCCACCACCATTCACAGCTGGATATAGCAGGACTGCAGAGCTTAAATCTGATCCTTTGGTTGTGGAATTGCTTAGCTCTGTCTATTACTTGCCACTCACACTGCTTCGCACACAACAAGTCCTCTGTTGTAGCTTGACTAGGTTGACCCATCATTTTTATGCAAGCCTGATGTTACTCCTGGGGTGCTCTCCTGCATCCTTCATTGAGCAAGTGTTGATCCCCTGGCTTGGTGGTAATGGTAGAATGGGGGATATGCCGGGCCATGAGGTTACAGATTGTGGTAGAGTACAATTCTGCTGCTGCTATAGCCCACAGCGCCTCACGGATACTTAGTCTTAAGTAGCTAGATCTGTTTGAAGTCTATCCCATTTAGCACAGTGGTAGTGCCATTCAACACAATGGAAGGTATCCTCAATGGGAAAACGGGACTTGGTCTCCATAAGGTCTGTATTGTGGTCACTCCTACCGATACTGTCATGGACAAATGCATCTGTAGCAGACAGGTTGGTGAGAATGAGGTCAAGTATGTTGTTCCCTCTTGTTGGTTCCCTCACCAGTTGCTGCAGTCCCATATAACAGTTATGTCCTTTAGGACCAAGTAAGTTCGGTGTGTGGTGCTACTACAAAGCCACTCTTAGTGATAGACATTGAAGACCCTAACCAGAGTACATTCTGTACCCTTGCCACCCTCTGTGCTTCCTCCACACACGGTACGGTAGCACAGTGGTTAGCACTGCTGCTTCACAGCTCCAGGGTCCCGGGTTCGATTCCCGGCTCGGGTCACTGTCTGTGTGGAGTTTGCACATTCTCCTCGTGTTTGCGTGGGTTTCCTCCGGGTGCTCCGGTTTCCTCCCACAGTCCAAAGATGTGCGGGTTAGGTTGATTGGCCAGGTTAAAATTGCCCCTGAGATGTGTAGGTTAGAGGGATTAGCGGGTAAATATGTGGGGGTAGGGCCTGGGTGGGATTGTGGTCGGTGCAGACTCGATGGGCCGAATGGCCTCCTTCTGCACTGTAGGGTTTCTATGATTTCCTCTAAGTGGTGTTCAACATGGAAGTGTACTGATTCAACAACTGAGGGGGGATTGTACATGGTAATCAACAGGAGGTTTCCTTGCGCATGTTTGGCTTGGTGTCATGAGACTTCATGGGATCCGGGGTCAATGTTTTGGACTGCCAGGGCAACTCCCTTGCAACTGTATACCACTGTGCTGCCACCTCTGCTAGGTCTGTCCTGCCGGTGCGATAAGACATACCCAGTGATCTTGGTGCCTGAGGCATTATCTATAAAGTATGATTCTATGGGATGGCATGGTGGCACAGTGCTTAGCACTACTGCCTCACAGTGCCAAGGACCCGGGTTCAGTTCCAGTCTCGGGTTACCGTGTGTGGAGTTTGCACATTTTCCCCGTGTCTATGTGGGTTTCCTCCGGGTGGTCCGGTTTCCTCCCACACTCCAAAGTTCGGCGGGTTAGGTTGATTGGCCATGCTAAATTGCCCCTTAGTGTCGGGGGATTAGCAGGGTAAATGTATGAGGTTATGGGGATAGGGCCTGGGTGGGATTGTTGTCGGGGCAGGCTCAATGGGCCGAATAGCCTCATTCTGTACTGTAGGGATTCTATGAGTATGACTATGTCAGGCTGTTGCTCAAGTAGTCTGTGAGACAGCTCTGCCCATTTTGGCACAAGCCCTCAGATGCTAGTAAGGAGGACTTTGCGGGGCCAATGGGGCTGGGTTTGCCATTGCCCTTTCCAGCACTTAGCTCGATGCCGAGTGGTCCATCTGGTTTAATTCCTTTGTGTTTTCTTTCTTGCAGTTGAATACAACAGAGTGGCTTGCTTGGGCATTTCAGAGGGCTTTTAAGAATCGACCACATTGCTGTAGGTCTGGATTTAATGTTTCTATTTTTAAAAATTATTCATCAATATTCCATTGGAAGACAACGTAACTATTTCTAAGGCACGAGAAATTTCAAAATATTTCACAATTTCAGCTTATTATAAGTTCAAAGACTTGGAGCTTCTGCATATTTCCACTAACCATTGAATATTCGGAATTGATTCATGAAATGAATCTGTTTCAAAAGAAAATGTGGACTGCATGGATAACTAAACTGTTATCTGAGCAATCCCTTTAAATAAGTTCATGGACCTTTGGTCATTACAACTGAATTGATCCATTTAGCTCCCTCTAAGCCTGCCCGCTTCCCCTTGCCAACGAAGCCAAGTTTGTGTCCCCTACTCTCTGAGAACGGAACAAATATCTTTCTCTCAATTCTCTCTTTCATCTCAACTAATTCACTCCGAGCTCTTGGTTCCTGCTTCCCTGACCATATTCCGAGTAAATTGCTGACCACCTAACATCCCTTTCCTAGCTTCCATGCTAGCTGACAATCCTTCTCCTCAGGTACTGCCCCACTTATTTCCAAAGTTGCCATCGTCACCCACCTATTGCCACTCCAGCTCAACAAACTTCGCTTGCAACAAAAGCTAGGATCTTCTTGTCTGAATTACTCAGTTACATGCTGCCCTTGACAACTGAGCCAATTGAACAGCAAATTTTAAAGAGTAGGTTTTGTCCTGTGTGTAGGCAGTGGAGCATTGTAGACATCCAAAGGTGCTTTTTGTCCAAACGTTTAATATGCAGATATTAAACGGGGGGGGGGGGCAAAGTTGGCGTGGGTTGGAACGCATGTAAAACCTGCTCTCGCTCATGATTGTGTCGTTAGTGCTATGTTATGCTGGCTCGCCAACTAACGGCCATTCACCATGAAACACACTCTATGAAAAGGCTGAGAATTTCCAGGGAAGGCAGGAAGAGGGCAGGCACCGAGAAAAGGGAGCATGCGGGCTGGAACTTGTAAGGGGAAAATACAAGGGGGGCACACTCTAAAATGGCAATACAAGAAAGCACACTCTAAAATGGCTGCCTGGCACATAAAGGGTTAACTGGGAAAGCCAAAAGAGCAGACACAGGCTCCTGCTGTTCAGAAAAACCTAACAGACAAGCCATTTCCAAATCACAGACAGTGACTCATAGCAAACAAACACCTCAGGAAGCCAAAGCCAAGGGTTAAGACATCTTTTAAGATAAGGAAACCCCAAAACAAAGAGCTTAGATTAATGTTAAAGGAAGGCGGGAAATATGAATGCGAGGGAACCGATTAGCACCTGAACGAGACGAAACTAGCCATTGATAGATACAGACATAAGGAGATGTACCCATTCATAAAATGCTAAATGTCTATACCTGTTTGTACTCTTGTAAACATGGGGAAATGTACCCATTCATAAAATGTTAAATACTTGTACTCACTTAAACAATGTGATAATGTTCGAATCACCGGTTTACCCATTGTGTAAAGGGTATAAAATTGAACCGCTCCTAGCATACAATTGAGAGAAGGTTTGCTACAGACCAAGTACTTTGTCTCCATGGAGCTCCATTTAATAAATCGTATTTTCTGAATCTCGAAGTCTGACTACTAGTGGATTTTTCCCACAACAAACTCCAATGTGCAATGTGCTCCCTCAAGCAATGTGAAATTGTCTCAGGAAACGATTGAACCTTAAAAAATAAATATCAGTGGAAAAACTATGCCACGAGTGCCTAGGCAGCACAATCATAGACAGACCTCAATCCCCAGACATATTTGTTAATTTTATTTGAACCCTGACCTTTTATCCACCTTGGATCAAGGTTGCAGGTTAAACATAAAGGGTGCCTTGCCAATTGGCCTGCCAACTGCAAAGGCAGATGGGCAATGGAAAGTCCCATTCAAATGGTGTTTAATTAATTTAAATTGGCTTCTTGATTGTCATTGGCGTTCTTCCGATTTGCGCATGTGGCCGCCAACCAAAAATAGTGCAAGAGTTTGATGATGTTGGGATGCATGCTTGCCCAGACATATGTAAAATTCTGGTCCTGGACTTTCAGCCTTCCATATCCAGCTGGGGTTATGAGGCAAAGGTGAAATCCAGGGATACTGTCCCAGCAATAGAGTGCCCTTCTTGGTAAACATCAACTATCCATTTGTAGTTTTGTGCATTGTCAAGATGTGGTAAATGAGGAAAACAGTCTCTGTTTGCTCACTTGTACTGTCAAGTGGTAACACTGCAAATATCTGATAGGCACCAGCATTCAGAGATTGTGAGATGGAATACCAGGTCATAAACTGAAGAGGGTATGGTATAAACACCAGCACAGCATCTATAAGTGTAATGTCATATCCTTGAGATAACTTGCTCTTTTACAAAAGCAATTCACTGGTCATCTTTCTTGCACTGCAGCAGGCCTCCAGTAATTCTGCAGCAGAGGCCAATGTGCCCATCCTTATATGTAATGCTTCTTCCTTTGGGAAAAAGATACAAAAGTCTGAGGTCACGTACCAACCGACTCAAGAACAGCTTCTTCCCTGCTGCTGTCAGACTTTTGAATGAACTTACCTTGCATCAAGTTGATCTTTCTCTACATCCTAGCTATGACTGTAACACTATATTCTGCACTCTCTCCTTTCCTTCTCTATGAACAGTATGTTTTGTCTGTATAGCGTGCAAGAAACAATACTTTTCACGGTATGCTAATACATGTGACAATAATAAATCAAATCAAATTAATAATCCAGAGGTCGGAATTATGGGTTATCTCATTTCTCATTGAAGAGTTGAGGAGTGCAGCATCAAGCTAAGGCCACATCCCTTAATAGGGTGAACACTGACAATGTCTACAATTTGCAGTGTGAATGAATCTAATGGCATCTGCTGTAAGTTAGCCCTTGAATGTTTAGATTTTTAAATTTTTGTGTGGCAAGGGAGGGGCAGGACTGGCAGCTCAATGTTCCAGGGTACAGATGCTATAGGAAAGATATAACAGGAGGTAAAAGAGGAGGGGGAGTTACAGTTTTGATTAAGGAGAACATCATGGCAGTATTGAGAGGGGATATATCTGAAGGTTTGCCCACTGAGTCTATATGGGCAGAACTGAGAAATAAGAAGGAAGAGGTCACTTTGATAGGATTGTACCACAGACCCCCAAATAGTCAACCGAAATTGAGGAACAAATATGTAAGGAGATTACAGATAGCTCCAAGAAAAATCGGGTGGTAATAGTCGAAGGACATTAACTTTCCCAACATTTACTGGGACAGCCATAGCATTAGGGGCTTGGATGGACAGAAATTTGTTGAGTGTGTTCAGGAGGAATTTCTCATTCAACATGTGGATAGCCCGACTAGACAGGGGACAAACCTTGACCTCTTCTTGGAAAATAGGGAAGGGCAGGTGGCAGAAGTTTTAGTGAGGGATCACTTTGGGACCACTGACTATAATCCATTAGTTTTAAGATAGCTATGGAGAATGATAGGTCTGGCCCAAAAGTTAAAATTCTAAATTGGGGCAAGGCTGATTTTGATGGTATTAGACAGGAACTTTCAAAAGTTGATTGGGGGAGTCTATTGGCAGGCAAAGGGATGGCTGGTAAGTGGGAGGCTTTCAAAAATGTGTTAACCAGCATTCAGGGTAAGCGCATTCCTTTTCGAGTGAAGGGCAAGGCTGGTAGAAGTAGGGAACCTTGGATGACTGGGATATTGAGGCTCTGATCAAGAAGGAGGAGGAGGCATATGAAATGCATAGGCAGCTGGGATCAAGTGGATCTCTTGAAGAGTATAGAGGTTGTTGGAGTAGAGTTAAGAGAGAAATCAGGAGAGCAAAAAGGGGACACAAGATTGCTTTGGCAGATAAGGCAAAGGAGAATCCAAAGAGCTTCTACAAATACATGGAGGGCAAAAGAGTAACGAGTGAGAGAGTAGGGCCTCTTAAGGATCAACAAGGTCATCTATATGCAGATCCACAAGAGATGGGTGAGATCCTAAATTAATATTTCTCATCAGTATTTACTGTTGAGAAATACATGGATGTTAAGGAACTTGGGGAAATAAATAGTGATGTCCTGAGGAGTGTGCATACTACAGAGAAGGATGGGCTGGAAGTCTTAAAGCGCATGAGGGTAGATAAATCCCCGGGACCCGATGAAATGTATCCCAGGACGTTGTCGGGGGCTAGGGAGGAAATTGCCATTCCCCTAGCAGAGATATTTGAATCATCAACAGCCACAGGTGAGGTGCCTGAAGATTGGAGGGTAGCAAACGTTGTGCATTTGTTCAAGAAGGGCTGCAGGGAAAAACCTGGGAACTACACACCGGTGAGCCTAACGACAGTAGTGGGTACGTTTTTAGAAGGTATTCTGAGAGACAGAATCTACAGGCATTTAGAGAGGCAAGGACTGATAAGGGACAATCAGCATGGCTCTGTGAGTGGAAAATCACATCTCACGAATTTGATTGAGTATTTTTGAAGGGGAACCAAGAAGCTGGATGAGGGCAGTGCAATTGACATTGTCTACATGGACTTTAGCAAGGCCTTTGATAAGGTACCGCATGGGCCTTTGATAAGGTACCGCATGGGCGGTTGTTGCACAAGGTTAAATCTCACGGGATCCAGGGTGAGATAGCCAAATGGATATAAAATTGACTTGATGATAGAAGACAGAGGGTGGTTGTAGAGGGTTGTTTTTCAAACTGGAGGCCTGTGACCAGCGGTGTGCCTCAGGGATTGGTGCTGGATCCAATGTTACTTATATTAATGATTTGGATGAGACTTTAGGAGGCACGGTTAGTAAGTTTGCAGATGACACCAAGATTGGTGGCATAGTTGACAGTGAAGGAGGTTATCTTGGATTGCAACGGGATCTTGATTAATTGGGCTAGTGGGCCGATGAATGGCAGATGGAGTTTAATTTAGATAAATGTGAGGTGATGCATTTTAGTAGATCAAATCGGGGCAGGACCTACTCGTTAATGGTAGGGCGTTGGGGAGAGCTACAGAACAAAGAGATCTAGGGGTACAGGTTCCGACCTCCTCGAAAGTGGAGTCACAGGTGAGCATGGTGGTGAAGAAGGCATTCGGCATGTTTGGTTTCATTGGTCAGAACATTGAATACAGGAGTTGGGACATCTTGTTGAAGTTGCACAAGACATTAGTAAAGCCACACTTGGAATACTGTGTCCAGTTTTGGTCACCCTATTATAGAAAGGATATTATTAAACTAGAAAGACTGCAGAAAGTATTTACTAGGATGCTACCGGGTTTTGTTGGGTTAAGTTATAAGGAGAAGCAGGATATACTGGGACATTTTTCCCTGGAGCGTAGGAGGCTTAGGGGTGATCTTATAGAGGTCGATAAAATAATGAGGGACATAGATCAATTAGATAGTCAATATCTTTTCCCAAAGGTATGGGAGTCTAAAACTAGAGGGCATAGGTTTAAGGTGAGAGGGGAGAGATACAAAAGGGTCCAGGGGGGGAATTTTTTCCACACAGAGGGTGGTGAGTGTCTGTAATGAGCTGCCAGAGGTAGTGGTAGAGGCGGGTACAATCTTGTCTTTCAAAAAGCATTTAGACAGTTACATGGGTAAGATGGGTAAAGAGGGATATGGGCCAAATGTAGGCAATTGGGACTGGCTTAGTGGTAAAAACTGGGCAGCATGGGTAAGTTGGGCCAAAGGATCTGTTTCCATGTTAAAAAAAAAGTTCCTGGACGTGTAAGCTGATAAAATCACAGCAAGTAAAACTAGGCACCTGAGGCCTGAATGAAAATGGCAAGCAATTGTCTGTCCCTTTATATGTCATTTTAGTGATAGCAATCACAACTTGGTACAAATTAAGCTTGTAATGGACAAGGAAACAGACAAGCTGCAAAAAAAAATTTTGGATTGAGGAAGAGCGGATTTTAGTAAAATAAGGCAGGATCTGACCAAGATAGACTGGGAACAACTACTAATGGGAAAATCTACAGAAGAGCAGTGGGGGCATTCAGCATGTTCCCTCTAGGATGATACGTAGGGATAACAAGCCCAGAGAACCATGGATGACCAGAGATACTCAGGATACAATGAGAAGGAAAAAAAAGTATTTTAAAAAGTACGAGGGCAGCAAATCAGTGGAGACATTAGTGAGGTACAGAAAGTGCAGAGTGGAGCTTAAGAAAGCAATTAGGAAAGCGAAGAGGGGTATGAGCTTTTCTGGCTGGAAAAGTGCGGAAAATCCCAAGATATTCTATAAGTATATCAATGGGAAGAGGGTAACCTGGGAAAGAGTAGAGCCCATTCAGGACAAAGGGAGCAATCTGTGGGTGGAGCCAGAGGACATGGGTAGAGTGTTGAATGAATACTGCACATCTGTCTTCACCCAAGAGAATGAAGACGATGATGTGGAATTCAGGAGCACGATTGTGAGGTTCTTGAGCAAATTGACATAGGGAAGAACAAGGTATTGGCGGTGTTGGCAGCCTTAAAAGTGGATAAATCTCCAGGTCCAGATGAATTGTGTCTCAGGCTGCTGTGGCAGGCAAGGGAGGAGATTGCAGGGGCTCTGACCCAAATCTTCAATTCCTCTCTGGCCACAGGGGAGGTCACAGTAAGAAGTCTCACAACACCAGGTTAAAGTCCAACAGGTTTATTTGGTAGCAAATACCATAAGCTTTCGGAGCGTTCACCCCAGTCCAACGCCGGCATCTCCACAGCACAGGGGAGGTGCCAGATGACTGGAGAACAGCTAATGTGGTTCCACTATTTAAGAAAGATTGTAGAGATAAACCAGGGAACTACAGACCAGTGAGTCTCACGTCAGTGGTAGGGAAACTATTAGAGAAACTTCTAAAGGAAAGCATCTATCTCACTTGGAGAGTCAAAGCTTGATCAGGGATAGTCAGCATGCTTCACCAGAGGGAGGTCATGCCTAACAAATTTGATTGAATTTTTTGAGGAGGTGACCAGGTGTGTAGATGAGGGTAGTGGAGTTGATGTACTTTGTATGGATTTAAGCAAAGCCTTTGACAAGATCCCACATGGGAGACTTGTAGAGAATGTAAATTCACATGGGATCGATGGGAATTTGATAAAGTGGATTCAAAAATGGCTCAGTTGTAGGAGACAGAGGGTGATCACAGAAGGCTGCTTTAATGACTGGAAGTCATGTCCAGTGGTGCACCACAGGGATCTGCATTGGGCCCCCTATTATTCATCATTTATATAAATGGCATTGATGACTATATGGGAGGTTGGATTAGTAAGTTTGCGGATGACAAAAAGATTGGATGAGTAGTTAACAGTGAGGTGGAGTGTCTTGGGCTACAAGAAGATATATATGGAGTGATCAAATGGGCAGATAAGTGGCAGATGGAATTTAACCCTGAAAAGTGTGAGGTGATATACTTTGGAAGGATTAATTTGACAAGAAAATATTGAATGAATCGTAGGACACTAGGAAGTTCTGTGGAACAAAGGGGCTTCAGATCTCTGAAAGCCAAAGGGCATGTTAGTAGGGTGGTGAAAAAGACATATGGGACACTTGCCTTTGTCAGTCGAGGCATAGATTACAAAAGCAGGGAAGTCATGTTGGAGTTATATAGAACTGGATTTGTATAGAACGGGCGGTACGGTGGCACAGTGGTTAGCATTGCTGCCTCACAGCGCCAGGGACCCGGGTTCAATTCTGGCCTCGGGTGACTGTCTGCAGAGTTTGCACATTATCTCCGTATCTGCGTGGGTTTCCTCCAGGTGCTCTAGTTTCCTCTCACAGCCCAACAGTGTGCGGGTTTGGTTGACTGGCCATGCTAAATTGACTCTAGTGTCAGGGGGATTAGCAAGGCAAATATGTAGGGTTACGGGAATAGGGTCTGGGTGGGATCATGGTCAGTGCAGTCTTGATGGACCAAATGGCCTCCTTCTACACTGCAGGGATTCTACGATTTGGTGAGGCCACAGCTAGAGTACTGTGTGGAGTTCTGGTCGCCACATTTTCGGAAGGATGTAATTGCACTGGAGGGGATGCAGAGGAGATTCACCAGGATGCTGCTTGGAATGGAACATTTAAGTTAAAAAGAGAGGCTGGATAGGCTAGGGTTGCTTTCGTTGGAGCAGAGAAGACTGAGGGGCGAGCTGATCGAGGTGTACAAGATTATGAGAGACATGGACAGAGTGGATAAGGACCCTTAGTTGAAGGTCGGTCACGAGGGGACAGAGGTTCAAGGTGAGGGGCAGGAGATTTAGAGGGGACGTGAGGAAGAACCTTCGTACCCAAAGGGTGGTGACGGTCTGGAATGTGCTGCCTGGGAGGGTGGTAGAGGCTGGTTGTCTCACATCCTTTAAAAAGTATCCGGATGAGCACTTGGCACATCATAACATTCAGGGCTATGGGCCAAGTGCTGGCAGAAAGGATTAGGTGCGAGTTCAGGTGTTTCTAATGTGTCGGTGCAGACTCGATAGGTCAAAGGGCTTCTGTGCCATATGATTCTATGATTCTGGAACTAATCAGGCTGAAAGATAGCGGCACGGTAGCGCAGTGGTTAGCACTGCTGCTTCACAGCTCCAGGGTCCCGGGTTCGATTCCCGGCTCGGGTCACTGTCTGTGTGGAGTTTGCACATTCTCCTCGTGTCTGCGTGGGTTTCCTCCGGGTGCTCCGGTTTCCTCCCACAGTCCAAAGATGTGCAGGTTAGGTTGATTGGCCAGGTTAAAAATTGCCCCTTAGAGTCCTAAGATGCGTAGGTGAGAGGGATTAGCGGGTCAATATGTGGGGGTAGAGCGTGGGTGGGATTGTGGTCAGTGCAGACTTGATGGGCCAAATGGCCTCCTTCTGCACTGTAGGGTTTCTATGATTTCTGTGATAGTGAAATTAACAGTTTAAAGTCTATGAAAAAGAGTAAATTAGATTGTGTGAATTCAATGCCAAATCAGATACACAAAGAGAATAAACAGAGGGAAAGATAGGTGGGTTTAAGAAAACAGCGGGCAAAAAATAGAAATTTTTTTAAAAATCAGACTTTGCAATTTTAGGAAAATTAAAAACTGAAGGAATGAGATCTCACACTTTTAATTGTTCATTTATAGTGACAAAAACTTTGTTTTTCATAATTATCATATCATTAAAAGGGAACTTGGACTGAAGTGGAAAAGACAAACTTTCTGTGGTGAATTTGGTTCACAGCTTTTGAGCAAATACAGTAAGCTCATGCCAATCAATGCAATTCAATGTTGAACCAGATAGAGAGATGCCAATTTCATTCTGTCAATAGCAAAGCGGCACAGCTCGACTCTAATTGCAATTTTAGATTTGCACATTTATTTAGATACCTGCATTCGTCTGAAATTACTGAGCATTTGTGCATAAATAATGATGTGCACCATTAAGCTCATATCACCTTATATGTCCTTGTTTATTTAAATTGCAGTGATGCCTCAACATCACTTGAGATATGTTATTAAATGTGTTATGATCCCAGCTGATGTTCCTTATGGAAAAGTCAGATCCCGCGGTAGAATCGGCTTGATAGATTCTATCTTTTATTTTTTGTTTAGATACACAGAAATCAACTACTGAACAGAGTCACAGGAGTTTGCTGCTGAACTTTTAACAAAAGAATAAAACAATATTAAACAAGAAAAGATTTAACTATATTACACTACTCCTTTATCCCAACTATACCATTCCAGATATATACAGATTTGTAGGGATAACACAAGTTACAAAATCTATCTTATACTCTAATGTTCTCAGTAAGTACACAGTCCCTGTGAGTCAATAGGGAAACTATGGTCAGGCACCACATACTCTGAAACCAAATGTCAGATGCCACCCAAACAACTTTCTCCCCAGGAACTTGTCACACTGTGAGCCAACTGGTCTCACTGGAACTTTGCCTTCACAGGAGTATTTCCAATCTCCACTCAGAAAATCCCTTGGAATCTTCTCCCAAATTATACTTTCCCTTGGATCTCTTCACAAAACATCCACCTCCAGTAATTCAACATACCCTTCCAGTATTCCTCTACCCTGGAAGCCACATGCATTCAAGCCTCACCTTCCACATACTCTCTCTGATTCCTAGCCATGTCACCAGAACATCACTGCCTCACAGGCCCATAGTAGGGAGTTACTAAGCCTCTGGGGAGAACTTGCAAACTCCACACAGTCACCTGAGGCTGGAATTGAACCAGGGTCCCTGGTGCTGTGAGGCAGCAATGCTAACCACTGTCACTGTGCCACCCTTGTAGACCTGTCTTTTAACTTGGAGCTTCTCTCTCAGCTCCTCACTCTTGACTTCACTGAACAAGACCTTTTTTCTAGATTCCTGTTCTTCATTCCTCTCACCAGAAGCTAGTCTTAGAATTTGCTCCTGTCCCATTTCCTTGTTTCTGGAACTTTCTTTCTATCCCTGAATATTGTCCTGACTGTACTGGCAGTGTTTGTTAAATCCTTACTCCAACTGAACTAACCTTCTTCCGACTGAACTAACTGCATTTCTATGTGGGTGCCTGGTTGCTGGACAACAGCCCAGATTTCTTATATCCTGTGTTTGCTTTGGGGTCATAAAAACTTGATTATAATGCAGGTGTCTAAACACTCACAGACTTCCAGGCAACTTTTAAAAATTAAAGTAAAACCAAAGTTCTTAACCCTTACTTAACACAAATATAGAAAAAAATTAAACTTAAACACAAAACAATACCTTTATGTCTAGCACACACAAGTACAAATTTATATCTTACTTAAACTATCTCTATTTCCTAACAAAGGTAACATCAACAGGTGCCAACAGGAAGAATTGGACTATTCCACACTTTAAACATTCAAGGATGCTGTAACCATAAACTTCAACTTTAGTGGAAAAAGCTTTTGTGAAAGTTGTAATAGTTAGCTTCTATTAATAAATCAGAAATCGAGGAACAGGAGCGAGCAATTTTGTTCTTCCACTCTTTTCTGCTTCAAACAAAAAAAAATACAGTTTAATATTGAAGTGGTGTATTTTTTTAATGTTACATTTATTGCCGAACCTAACTGCCCTGACAAGCGGTGGTCAACGTTCTCCTTGAACCAATGCAGTGATTGACAACATTTCTACACTGGCATTACATAGGACAATCCAATACTTTGCTTATGAATCTGTTTGTTGGTATTCTTTCATAAATGAGTGACTTGTTAGGCCATGTCAGAGGGCACTGAGATTCAAGAGTAGAATATTCGCCACTTGCCTGGATGAATACAGCCCCAAAAACACTCAAGAAAGCTGACATCCAAGCCAATGCAGCTCACTTGATCAGCACCTAATCCACCACCTTAAATATTCACTCTTTTCACAACCAGCGCACAGTGGCAACAGTGTGTACCATCCACAAGATGCACTGCACCAAGGCTCCTTTGATAGCACGACCAAACCCACGACCTCTATCATGTTGAAGGACAAAGAAGCAGATGCATGGGGATGTCTCCACCTGCAAGTTCCAAGCCTAACTTGGAACTTTTTTATGATTGCTGGGTGAAAATCCTGGAACTCCTTCCTAACAGCACTCTCGGTGGACTCACACTAACATGGACCGTTGCAGTTCAAGAAGGTGGCATGCCACCACCTTCTCAAGGACCATTAGAGATGGGCAATAAATGCTGGCCTTGCCATGATGCCCACATCCCATGAGCCAATAAAAGAACATGTTTACGTCACATGTAGGCCTGGCACAAAGTGACATATTCTCTTCTTCAGTAAACCAGTTAGGTTTTTATTACCATCCAGTAGTTATGGAGAACACACTCCTGTTGCGAGTCCATGAATTACGAGAATTATTGAGTTCACTTTCTCAATTGCAATTATAGGAATTGAGCTCATGACCATAAACACTACAATACCTGTGTCACCTGACTTCTCACCTTGTCAGATGATCAACTAGATGTACTAGATGTTGAAACACATTTGTTTCTATAAATAAAGGGGCAGCACTGTGGAAGGCCAAAGCAATTTTTCATATCCAGTAACAATTAATAGTTCAGTACTGTCTCTTACAATATTTAAAACTTTGTAATTTTTCTAATAATGGAATATTTTACAAATATTTACTATATTTGGATTGAGAAACCAATCCTTGGTCAGATTTGTATTCTTCTGCTAGAAATATTGCCCTTAAGGTTCACAGAATTTAAATGTCTCAGGTAAGAAATATGTACAAAAATTTAACATTTTGGACTAATCCGCAATAATACACCAGAATTCAAATTTCCTTTTCATGTTAATTCTTAAAACAAATATTTGAAGAAAATTATTCTAAAGAAGTCAGCAAGCCAGTTAAATGTCTATCTGGCACACTGCATATGGCAAGTTTGATTATAATTCCATTCAAATTAAAACTAAAATTGAAATAATACTTAATTTTACTTACTTGATCACAGGAGTAAAGAGACTATGGAGTCGGTAGTAAAGTCTCACACCCTGTCAAATGAAAGAAAACATTGTTCATTTTACTAGCAGAAGATCACTAGTCATTTAGACATTAATTGACAAGATAATGTTTATTACTTTCCTATAGTTAATTCTTCACTGTCATCATGAACTATATTACTGTAGCCTCTTAGAATTTCCCAATATTCCTTCATCTTCTAACAAGTTTTGCCCCTTAATTTCATACTTGCACAAACTGTTAATGCTCTCATTCCTTCCCTCCAGTCCCCCTACTCTCCTTATATTCTCCCTCTTCTCTCTCTGACCCCGCCCTCTGACTCCACTAGTTCGCTCCTCCTGTCTAACCAAATTCTCCCAATTCTTCTCTTGTCTCTGCTACTTCCCTTCCCCATCCATACCTCTCATTCCCCATCCTACCTTTTCCCAATCTTCCCCTCCTTAATATCCATCTCTCTACCTCCGCCTCCCCTCCTCTCCGCGCCCAGCCTTTAAACTTCACCAATCCCAACTGCCCAACCCATTCTCATCACCACTCTCTGCTCTCCTTCTACCCTCTACTCCTTTCGTCCTCCCTTCTTTTCCCTCCTCTGCCCACCTTACCATGTTTCGCCTCACCCCTGTCCTCGACACATTCACTTCCTCACTCCAGTAAAAATTCTAAGTGTCGGAGAATTCAGTGAATATCTCCCCAGGCTCCAAAAGAATTTGCAAGTGTGGTTGAACTGCGAACTGAATCGCACCACTCTCCCAGGGGATAGTCACCGATTTTCCCACTAGGGACAACACTTTGAAATTTTTTGGAAAATTCCATCCATTGATTCAAAGTGGCAGCACAGTGGCCAGCACTGCTGCCTCACAGCGCCTGGGACCCAGGTTCAATTCCAAACTCGGGTGACTGTCTGTGTGGAGTTTGTATGTTCTCCTTGTGTCTGCCTGGGCTTTCTCTGGGTGCCCTGGTTTCCTCCCACAGTCCAAAGATGTGCGGGTCAGGTTGATTGGCCATGCTAAATTGCCCCTTAGTGTCAGGGGGATTAGCAGGGTAAACATGTGGGGTTGCGGGGATAGGGCCTGGGTAGGATTGTTGTCAGTGCAAACTTGGTGGGCCGAATGGCGTCCTTCAGCACTGTAGACATTCTATGATTCTAGAGTGAGTTGCTCGCTCTTCAAGTGCTGGGTATGTGAGATGGAATAGTTCCATCTAAATGAAGCACAAATACAACTTTTTTTAACGAAATAGCTGATCTTTGGCCTGTGTCTTTAACATCCAACCATTACTTTTGAAATAGCTGGGAGAATTCTCAAGCCCCTGCAGAATTCTGCTCAAATTGTCCAATAAACCGAGTTGATTATACAGAATTCACATGAGTCTGGATCCAGACTCGAAACATTGGCTCCATTCTCTCTTCACAGATGCTGTCAGACCTGCTGAGTTTCTCCAGCATTTTCTGTTTTTGTTTCAGATTCCAGTATCCGCAGTATTTTGCCTTAATCAGCTGAGGGGAGTTCATTTTAAATAAACAGTACTCAGTGAAGAAAATAGGTATTAATAGGGTGAGATTTTACCGGAAATTGGCAAATGCCACAGACAGGCAGGAAAAATGTGGCGTTCAGCCCACTAATGACAATGGTGGCTTTTTCCACCATATTATGCGGCACTTAGTGCCAAAACTGTTCTGCCATGAGTTTCATACCATCTGCCCCGCCATCACCTTGATGCACCATCAATCGAGCAAAGACTAGTTTGTATGCAAGAACAAATAGGCTTTTATTAGCAAAAGACTTGGAGCACACCCATGCCGATGAACTGGTCCAGACTGAGGCAGGGGGGTGGGGAGCAGTCGCCTTTATACCTGGAGGGGGGGGGAGGAGTCTCAGCTAGGGCCGGCAGGGATGTGTCCAGGCATGTCACATATACAGGTAATAAGCTAACAGTGGTTTACCACACACCTCAGCGCTGTAATCATCAGGACACTACATTTAAAGATCTCCCCAGCGTGCACCAACCATATTTCACCGGTCACCAGAAAGTGATGGCTGCCAGGAAATCTACCCCCAAATTTTCAGACATGTCCCTGGAGAGACTGCTCAATACAGCAGAGGCCTGCCATGATGTGCTGTCCCCACGCTCACGAGGAAAACCAGCCAACAAGGTCACTGCCTAGCATGGTAGGCAGTAGCAGCAGTCATGAGTGCCAATGCCCTGCAGAGGAAGACAGCCATCCAGTGCCACAAGAGGATGAATGATCTCCTCCGATCTGCCAGGGGAAGCGACTCTTCACATCACTCTAAACTCAGATACTCACACATCCTTTACATACCCACAGGGCTCTCACTCACTCCCAGCTCAATGGACACAACCACTCACTCTCCCAATGACATCATCATCATCTCGCCTGGGGGTCATGTCCTCATCACCTCACTGGTCCCATTCACCACCCACACATGCCATGTTTCCCATCTGCCCTGGTCCGTGTCCTGTTTACATTCTCTCTATCTGTTTTTGTGCAGGAGAAGCTGGCTCTCAAGAAGAAGGATAGATCCTAGACAGGTGAAGGGATGCCAGATCTGAAGGTCCTCATGGTCTTCGAGGACAGAGTCATCCAGTCATCCAGGGAAGACATTGACTGCTCCTGAGCTGATGGTGAGATGATGAATCAAGTGAGGATCCAGCAATGCATCAGCCAGCAGGCAACAATGCTGAGAGTCATGTCTCCTGTTTCTAAAGGCCCTTGTCATGCAAGAATTACCTCTTCTTTTTTCGTGAACACATCTGGGAAACAGCTCAGGGTATCCACCAGCCAGATTCTTGATTCCAGTCCCAACACCAGCACAGATTTATTGACCCCAATATTGGAGAACCATCACAGCACTCAGTTAACACCCTTGGACACACAGCTCAGTGGGACCTGGCTCCAGAGTAGCCTTGGGCGTCACAATCTGGTGAGCACATCACACTTTCAGAGCCACGGCAGACGGAGGCAGGAACATCCCAGGGTGTCATCACTCAGATGCTTGATGTATGCCAGTAATCTGGTGAGTCCCAGTCAGTCGATGTGTCTTTATTCTTACAAAGGGTCATTAGTGTTTGGAATTCTCTCCCACAGTGGAGGGGTCTGTCATTCAAGGCTTTTTGATTGACAAGGGAGTTAAGAGTTATGAGGGACAGGCAAGAAAGTGGAGTTAAGGCCAGATCAGATCAGCCAAGGTCATAGTGAATGGTGAAGGAAGCTTGAGGGGCCAATTGGTCTATTCCAGTTCACATTTCTAGTGCTTACATGTGCTTATTCATTCTGTTTGAAAATCATTAATTCTGCATTTACGGCATCTATTTCCATAAATTAGGTTCACAAGTACAAAAAAAATCAGACGGTGAAGCCTATAGCAAACTTGTAATGAAGATGCCCACAAAGAATGTAAGCAGAATTACCAAATCTATTCTGGGATACCCAGCTTGAAAAATCTGGGAGAGCTAGTGAGCACCCAAAATGTTCACAATAGTACGTCCTTGTGAAACATAACTCCAGCAAATGTAAAATTCTTGAGAGTTCATCTGAATAACATGAGCTTGAACTTCTGGATTTCAAGGGCAAAACTTCTACCATCAAAAGAGTTGGCTGGGGAGACATTCCCACTGATCCAGAGCCCATTGCCATTTTACGCTCAACTAAGCATTGATTGGATTAAGGCGGGCCCTTTGCCTCTCAGTCGGGAGAAAGTCTTGCCCGGAAGAGCTGCTGCAGTGGCTGGAAAAGGCACGACACAGATCTGCCAGAGCCTAAGTACTGGGAACCGGTGACCCAGCTAAGTGTTAGGGGTCAGAGGACAGGGAAGGTAGGGAAGGCCTGAGGTGGTGGGGGTTGATGAGGGGAAGACCAGGGTCTTGGAAATAGGTAGGAGGTCTGGAGGTCACTCGGTCTTCAGGGCGGGAGGGGGGTGCCCCCAAACAGAAGGGGGCTTCTGATGGAGGCACCACCTCTCCTCCTCCTGCCCAAGTCTAGCCATGGACACCTAAGAGGTTATGTACAATACATGAGTATATTTTTCAGTGGCTTTTAGACAAAAGATACAGAATTATTTCTATTGTTTTTAATTACCAATTGAACCAGAGGTTGAATTGATATAGGGAAAGTTTTACCACATTTTAGATTCTTTAACTCTGCTGATTAAAGCTGTGCGATTCCACAAGTTATTTTTTAGATTGCCAAGGTATTGACATTACAACCGCATAGGAATATTTTTTTCATTATACGTAGCAACATTGTAAACATGTTTAAATACTCTCTTTCAGAATGTATACACAACTTTGCTAAAAATGTGAACAAGTAAACTTGCATGGAAACATTTAAGATGTAACTGAACATAGCAAACATTCTATTCGTTTATTAATTTGTTTAAAACTGAACCATGCTACAGCAGATGCTGAGAATAATTACTTTATTCATTAAAATATCAATATTAAACCAAACAGCATGTTTGAGGTGGAATAAACTGCAATATTGTGCATATTTCAAAAGAAATATTAACTAAAATCAACAAACTAATCAGCAACTTTTTCATAATTTTCTAATAATTATGAAGAGATGCATTTGTGTAAATAGAAAGGCAGTTTTTAAACCTAACGAAAATGTAACTGGAAATACTGTGATCTAGTTATTGTTGTAATGACTCAGGAAGCCAGACTGGAAAGGAACCTAATTCATTACAGAATGCAGGGTAAAACCACTGCCGTGGTGTATACACACTAGTCCCTGCCTGAGACTGCATTCAGCAGGCTCAGTCCTCGGCCTGCCTTATAAAAGATTCAGGTAATGGTTCCAGCTGGGCAGGCTACTGTCTGTTACCAGGGAAACTCATACTCAATGAGCCGCATAGGTAGATCAAGCAGTGATTCCCCATGAACCTTGTGGAGATTATCACAATTGTAAAATGTTGTTTTTATTGAGTTTTTCCTAAAGCAATGTGAAGATGTCAAAAATGGGGAATAGAATAATTTTCCAATTTGGACATCCAGTATACATATGAAGCCTTAACAATGAAGTGCTGAATATCTTGCATGAATTTCCACAGTACTATCTTTTTATTGATTTCGCTACAGTCAATTTCCTCATACTGTACATCCCTATGAATGAACCAATATATCAAGTATCAATCATTTAAAGTTTATTTATTATTAGTCACAAGTAAGGCTTACATTAACACTGCAATGAAGTTACTGTGAAATTCCCCTAGGTTGCCACATATTGGCACCTATTCGTGTCAATACACCTAACCAGCACATCTTTCAGACTGTGGGAGGTAATTGGAGAACCCAGAGGAAACCCATGCTGACACAGGGAGAATGTGCAAACTCCACAAACAATGAGCCGAGCCAGGAATCAAACCAAGGTCCCTGGCACTCTGAGGCAGCAGTGCTAACCACTGTGCCATCGTGCCACCCCAGTACAGGATGCATTCTGCTCCAACATGTACCTTAACCCCACTTTTAGAACAACATCTACTACAAATTTGGTTTGATTTCTTCCATGTTATTGCAAGTATTTCATTACTGCCAACTTCCAGTTTGCCAAATTATGGATGGCTTGATGCTGTCCCATACTCCAAAGAAACTCGGTTAAAACTTCCCAAACTATTCAGTGTAGAAAATGCCATCTTTCTGAACAGAAAGAGGAGCCTTTACTCCCATCATCCTGAAACACATTAAAGAAATAATCTCAGAGATGAAAGGGCAAGTCTGAACCCACTGTGACACCCAGTTTTCTCTCATTAACATTCTTTTTCAACTGAGTACACATCCATCGTGAGTCAATAATCAAATCCTAACTGTTACTAAAATTGCTTTCAGATGTGATTCGTAAGGCTGCCGACTTTATCAATTACATTTTGGCTAGTCACTGATAGATCTACCAATAGGTCAGTAACTCTGTCAGTGAAATACACACTAATGGTTATCCTGCAAATTAAAGAGCAATATCTTCTCATATGAAGAACTGTACAATATGTGTGCGGCAATCTTTATTGGCATCACTTCCATCAAAAATAATATTCACTTCCAAGAAAACAAAATACCAGATATGAATTCTATATTTTGCTCCTTCTGCTCTTTGACCTGTATGAAATACAAATATGTAATCTCAGTAGGTTCCTTATGAAATCAGTACCTTGGAGATAACATCTTGAATTTGACTTCTTGGATGGTATGTCCCATCGTCATATCGAAATCTGTACAGCATATGATCAGGTTTAAACTGGTGTTTGTCTGTTACTGAATACCAAAATATATTAGTCAAAAATTAGCCACAAAAATGCCCAAAGTAGTGCACAACTAAAACATTATTTAAACATTTTGACAAGTTTAAACAATTTAACAATAGTAACGTGATCCAATATAAATGTCACTTTCTGAGATCAAGTATGCATAATCTGGCATAACATTTCTGCCATCATAATTTTGAAAATATATCTTAATATTAATAACTTATAAATGCCAATTACATTTAGACAAAGCAAAGGTTGAATTTCACAGAATCACCAAATTGTTACAGCACAGAAGGAGGCCATTCGGCCCATGGTGTCTGCATTGGCCCTCCAAACAAGCACTGTGAGCAGTTCACAGATTTGAATGAACTCAGATAACATTTAAAGTCTGATAAATGTTATCATACAGTGATTGTGTGCTCTGTCGCTTAGTGAATCTACACATAATTTTATTCAACCTTTAATTGCTGTACATTGAGCTGCTGCAGTAAAGTTAAGAAATTGTTTACAATGAGAGAAAATAGATTTTAAAGTACATCCGCAGCGTAATAGCAATACCAAATTAAAGTGTGTATTTTGCCTTTGCCATGAGAGAGTGCTTGTTCACCCAAACAAAGCACCTCTCATACAATAAATTAAAGCTGAAGATAAACAAATACTTTTTTCAATAATGTCAAAAAAACCCGCGCAACGTTTGAGAAATTCTCGGAATCTGCTCCGCAATATTTACTAATGAAAATTTACAGAAGATTATGTTGCAAATTATTGCAGGAAACTGAAGAAAAACCAGAAAAAATAAACAAAGAAGATTGGAAGTTATAAGAAGAACAACTAGAAACTGAGGTACTGAAAGAGGAGATAAGAAAAGCTATAAGGAACATCAAGAGTGGAAAGGCAGTGAAGGACAACATCAGATACGAGTGGAAGCACCAGAAAAGAAACAAGATGAAACCAACGTCCCACTAAGACTGTGGCGCAAGCAATCGAACAAATGCTGCAAAGGCCACAGGCAAGTTGAGTAAAAAATGTTGGGAGGACACCACTAACTTAAAATATGCAAATATAACATTGAAGTGATCATCCAATCACAAGCTCATTTTCCTCTGAATTCCCTCCTGTTTTCTGGCAGAATAAGCATATTTTCTGGCAACACTCACCACCTCAAAATCACCGGACCAAAACTGCATTAAAATTATCCTCTCAATAAGATCCAGGTCCCCTTTATGAAGATAATAGACATTTGAAAATCTGATTTTAGGGGTGCCTGGATAACTCTGGTGAAGCGCTGCAAAACAGCACAGCCAAAAATTCAGACTCAGTGCAGCTTAAAAAAACAATGCACACTATTTATACAGTGCCTTTCAAAATCTAAGGGCAAGCAAAATGATTTATAGCCAATTAAGCACTTGTGAAATGAAGTTAATGTTTTTAATGTAGAAAACATAGCAATTTGCGCACAACAAGTTCCCACAAATGGCAATGTGTTAATGGACAGGTAATCGGTTTTCTTTTTCTGATGTTAATTGAGGGATCAAGAATGAATTTCAGGATACTGGGGACAAATTCCCTCCAAGTTTATGCCATGGATCTTTTATATCTATTTAAAAGGGTTGACAAGGCCTCAGTTTAATGTCTCAGCTTCGTGCTGTCTATTATTGTGAAGAAGAAAGGATGTTGCTTCTAAAAGCTGACAGCAATTATGATAAAGAATGGAGATGTAAGGACCTTCATCCCCACAGCATGAGAAAGGTGCCCTCGAGGTGCCAAAAGAGAACATGAAGAAAGACTGCTAACAAGCACAGAAAGGAAGTTGTAATTGATAGTTCAGTGCTGGCAATGAAGAAAAGCTGTCATAGCCAATAAAGTCACTTCATACCTGCCTGCTATCTACTCAAAATACTATCAAATTTCAAACGATTGCCTTCATACCATCTACCATCCCCTGTCATCATTCAGAGTCAGAGATTAAGCTAGCTGGAAAGCTACTTTCTCTTCGAAAGTAGTCAATCTGTGATTATTTTGCACATAAAAAATTATCAAAATGTGGCAGCAAACCATTCACTATTTATAATTACTTCGCAACACCTTTTATGCCAACTAACTTAATTGCCCTAGCTCCCAAACTATTAGTCCTCCAAGGAACTCTCCAAGTGAAATTAATTTCAGGGATGGATAGCGAAGGAAGATTCCTCTAGATCCAAAAATGCCTGCAAGGACTCATTTACTCATTTCATGATGAAGGGACCAGCTTCCAGCAGCCTTTCTCTTGCAACGTCCAATGTCTGTCATTTGTGCAAGCCTTGGAAAGAGCCTTAAGGACGCTGGTTTATTGTCAGTCTCTGAAGAGATAGGGGTTTTTGCACCCACCTCAATTGGTGTTGGATACAAACTCTGAGGCGGAACTGGTTGATAGCACCACAAAACTCAAATAGGCTGAATGAAGTCTTGGAAGCTCAGTGTAAATGTACGGCATCAAAGGTTAAGGTTAGGTTCCTTTTGCTCATCATTTTACCTATATGAATGAAATATTCACCACCATCTCCACATGAGATCAGTGCTCCCTAATTACAACTCTTTTGAAAACAGGGCTACAAAATCTAGGCCCATTGGCTCCTTAGCCAATGTTGATCATTCTTCCACATTCTTCCCCTCTTTCACTTTTAGAATCTCATGACTGCTCACTGTTAGGTCTAAAATAAATAAATTCAACTACGTAATCGTTTCTTCCCAAGTGGCTTGTGACTGGTCCAATAATTAGCTTGTCTAAAGCAATTTTGAGTGAAGATAGTACTTGAGGGTTTGGACAGGTTGCACTTTGATCAAATGGGTTTCTATGACCCTCAGGTATTGAAAAAGAGTTTGATCAGTACAGGATTGACTAACCTTGGGCATTCCTGAGAAATCATTGCATCCCTTTCAGTATTCCACACATTAACAAATGAATTTCCATTCAGAAATCCACAGCCCCAGTGAAAAGCTGTACTTCTGTACAGGTGACTAAATAGGGCTATAAAAAACCTAATAGGACAACAACTAAAACCTGCATTGTTGGTGGAGTCACTCTGTTAGTTAAGGCTGACAATACAGTAGGGAAAGATGACCTTAGCTCAAAAGAGCAAGATGCAGAATCAATTTGGGTAGAGATAAAAAAATATCAGAAAGGCAAGGGGTCATTGTGAGAGTCGTTTATAAGCTTCCTAACAGTAGTTACACTGTAGGGCAGAGTATTCAGGAACAAATAAATGGAGTGTATAAGAAAGGTACCATAATAATCATGGGTGACTTCAATCTGTACATAGATTGGGCGGAAGATTGTCAAAGGTAGCCTGAAAAATATGTTCATAGAGTGTATTCAGAAAAATTTATTTGGACAGTACATTCTAGAACCAACCAGGGAGCAGGCAATTCTAGACCTGATAATGAACAATGAGGCAATATTAATGAAAAACTCATAGTGAAGGAATTTCTAGGTGATAATGATCATTTATTAATAGAATTTCACATTCAGTTTGAAGGGGTGAAGTGTGAGCCTAAGATTAGTGTCTTAAACCTAAATAAAGATAATTCTAAGGACATGAAAGCAGAGCTAGCTGAAGTAAACTGAGAAACGAAGTTAAAAGTTGGGATAGGGGCACAGTGGCAGACCTTTAAGGCGATAGAACATAGAACATAGAACAGTACAGCACAGAACAGGCCCTTCGGCCCACGATGTTGTGCCGAGCTTTATCTGAAACCAAGATCAAGCTATCCCACTCCCTATCATCCTGCTGTGCTCCATGTGCCTATCCAATAACCGCTTAAATGTTCCTAAAGTGTCTGACTCCACCATCACTGCAGGCAGTCCATTCCACACCCCAACCACTCTCTGCGTAAAGAACCTACCTCTGATATCCTTCCTGTATCTCCCACCACGAACCCTATAGTTATGCCCCCTTGTAATAGCTCCATCCCCCCGAGGAAATAGTCCCTGAACGTTCACTCTATCTATCCCCTTCATCATTTTATAAACCTCTATTAAGTCTCCCCTCGGCCTCCTCCGCTCCAGAGAGAACAGCCCCAGCTCCCTCAACCTCTCCTCATAAGACCTACCCTCCAAACCAGGTAGCATCCTGGTAAATCTCCTCTGCACTCTTTCCAGCGCTTCCACATCCTTCTTATAGTGAGGTGACCAGAACTGGACACAATATTCCAAATGTGGTCTCACCAAGGTCCTGTACAGTTGCAGCATAACCCCACGGCTCTTAAACTCCAACCCCCTGTTAATAAAAGCTAACACACTATAGGCCTTCTTCACAGCTCTATCCACTTGAGTGGCAACCTTTAGAGATCTGTGGATATGAACCCCAAGATCTCTCTGTTCCTCCACAGTCTTCAGAACCCTACCTTTGACCCTGTAATCCACATTTAAATTAGTCCTACCAAAATGAATCACCTCACATTTATCAGGATTAAACTCCATTTGCCATTTTTCAGCCCAGCTTTGCATCCTATCTATGTCTCTTTGCAGCCTACAACAGCCCTCCACCTCATCCACTACTCCACCAATCTTGGTGTCATCAGCAAATTTACTGATCCACTCTTCAGCCCCCTCCTCTAAGTCATTAATAAAAATCACAAAGAGCAGACGACCAAGCACCGATCCCTGCGGCACTCCGCTAGCAACCTGCCTCCAATCCGAAAATTTTCCATCCACCACCACCCTCTGTCTTCGATCAGACATTCAGCAAAGCTTTATCCAAGAAGAAAGATTCTTTGTGAAGGATGCATTATCCATAGCTAAATAAGGAAATTATAGATAGTATCAAATTGAAAGAAACATTTTTTAAATCCTTCATGGGGTGTGGGCATTGCTGCTTGGATCAGCATTTATTGCCCACCCCAAGATGCAATTAAGAGTCAACCACATTGCTATGGATCTGGACTCACATGTTGGCCAGACCAGGTAGGGACGGCAGATTTCCTTCCCTAAAGGACATTAGTGAACCAAATGGGTTTTTACGTCAATCAACAATGGTTTCAATGTCATTAGACTTTTTAATTCCAGATTTTTGATTGAATTCAAATTTCACCATCTGCTGTGGTGGGATTCAAACCCAGGATCTCTGGATTACTAGTCCAGTGACAATGCCACTACATCCCTGCCTCCCCTGACATTGTACAAATCTGCAAAAATTAGTGGTACGTTAGAAGATACATCAGAATTTAAGAGCCAGCAAAGAATGACTAAAAACATAATGAAGAGGGAGAAAGTAGAGGGAGAATGAAGAGGGAAAAATGGCTACTAATGCATAAACTTTACCATCAGTGTTTAAAAAATATTTGAATAGGAAAATAATAACTAAAGCTAATGTTGGCCCTCTAGAGGGCAAGTCTGGGGAATTAATGTGTAAGACAAAAAACTGGTGGAGGTGTTGAACAGGTATTTTAAGTCCATTTTCATTTTAGAAGATTTAGAAAACTTCCCAAAGATACTTACAAATCAAAAGGTGAAAGGGAGGGAGGAATTTAAACCAATCACCATCACCAGGGTAAAGGTACTGGGAAAATTAGGGAATCAAAGATGGCGCTGGTGTGAGAGGAAGCATGATCCACAGATGGCAAGATCCTTCTTGAAATCCAGCTGTTTGTTGAGGCAGAGAGAGAGTTTAATGTACATCAAGCAAGCTTTAAACATACCTGGAGTGCAGTTGCAAAGGGAGAACTTCGAAAGTCTAGCTGGAAAGGGTTATTTTTAGATTCCTTCCTGGCGGTTGGAATTTACTGTGTGCGCTCAGCAGGGGAGGGGCTGTGGATTTCAGCTCAGTCTGCAAACTCTCTCTCTGTTCTTTTTACACCCAAGAAAGGGTGAATTAAGGTGGGAAGCAGGAGCCACTGAGGTCCTGCTGCAAATTGCAAGCTGCTATTTCTACTTTTGGATTGCTTTTTTTGCAGCTAGAGCTCAATGAGGGGCATGTTGGGACTTGCAGTTCAGCCTGGAACCATCTTGTAGTTTTTTCACTCAGTCAAGTGTGAATTGATTGAGGGTGGGAGACAGCCTAGGGAAGAACTCCTGTGTCATAAAAATGGCAACTGCCAGATCAACCTGGGGACACTGTGCTGTTTCTTTTTTCACCCAACCAAGGGTGAATTAAAGTGAGGGAGAAGAGTTGCAACTTGCAGCTCAGCTGGGAACCCTTTGCTGCTTTGGTTCGCCCAGTTAAGGGTGAAGTAAGGTGAAAAGCAATCCATGTAAGAACCCTGGTAGATCGAACAGTGAGACAGCTTGATATGTGGACCAAGAAATAGCACTCCAGGCTGGAGGAAATGGGTAAGCCCACGGGTGCTGGTACTGGCAAAATGGCAGGAGGCAAACCAAAATCGAAGAGTGGGACCACAGGGACAGAGGGAGGGACCCTGCCATGCTCTCCTGGAGGAGTCCCTGAACAGGGCATGCTGAGCGAAAGGACAGGAGAAGCTATTATGAAGGCCATGCAAAGATTAGACAGTAAGTTGGACCGGTGGGCCACTGAGTTGCAGGCCAAGATCGACGAGCTGAAAGAGAAGCTCGGATCATCTGTTAAATTTCTCCAAGGTGGCACCGTTGCCCATGGGAACCGCTTGAAGGAGCTTGAGCACTCGGAGGCATTTAGTGGAAACACTATCTCCGAACTGAAGAACCAAGTTACTCATTTGACACCGGAGGTTAAGTTCCTAAGGGAGAAATGTGATGAGATGGAAGGACACTAAAGACAAAATAACATCCGTCTGATAGGCCTTCCGGAGGGAATCGAGGGCCCAAATATCACAGACTTTGTCGCCCGACTATTGAAGAATGTGCTGGAACGTGAGGATTAGCCGCTTCTGGATCACGCACACAGAGTGTTACGGGCAAAGTCCAGGCCAGGAGAAGCTCCTCGGCTCATTATTGCATGAGTGCATTACACCTCAGCACGAGACAGAATCCTGCTGCAAGCAGCACAGGCAACCACCCTGAGGTACCAGGAAAATAAGCTGTTGATATTTCCAGATTTTACCCCGGCGGTGGCAAGGAGAAGGGCTGATGTCAAACGACCTCTGTCTTTTTGATTTATATTATTACCATCAATACCAGTGCAATTAGACGGGACTTGGATGGGGTGATGCCGGGGGTACCAAGGGCTTGTTCCCTGGCCACAGGGAGCCCTGTGCCCAGTCGTGTTGGAATGGACTCGCGAGCACTGTGTGGATCTGCATCTGTGTTTGTTTGCTATGTAAAATAAGAAAATTTTCAATAAACATATTTTTAAAAAAGGTATTGGGAAAATTATTCAACCTGAATGCTGACATATCCCCAGAACCAGAAGGTGTACATCCTGGGTCTTAAAAGAAGTGGCTGCTGAGTTATTAGAGGAATTCCTTAGATTCTAGATGGGTCCAAGTAGATTGGCAAATAGCAAATTTAAAATCTTTATTTAAGGAAGGGAGGAGACAGAAAACAGTAACCTATAGGCCAGTTAGCCTAACATCCATCATTAGGAAATTGCACAGTAAGAAGTCTCACAAGACCAGGTTAAAGTCTAACAGGTCCATTTGATTTCACAATCGAAAGCTTGTGAGACTTTTTATTGTGCCCACCCCAGTCCAACACCGACATCTCCATATCATAGGAAATTGCAGAAATCCATTATTAAGGATGTCATAGCAGGATACTTAGAAAATCATAATGGCTCAGACAGAATCAACATGATTTTGTGAAAGAGAAATTGTGTTTAACTAATTTGTTACAATTTTTTGAGAAAGTAACAAGCAAGGTGATGTGGTGTACTTGGATTTCCAATAAGCATTCAACAAGGTGCCACATCGAAGGTTACTACACAAGATAAAAATACATTGTGCTGGGGGTAAATATTGGCACAGATGTAGGATTGATTAGCTAACAGGAAGCAGAGAGTAAGAATAAATTGATCTTTTTCAGGTTGGCACGATGTGACTAGTGAATCATTGCTTCGGCCCCAACTATTTATAATGTTTATCAATGGCTTGGATGAAGGGATTGAATATACGGTAACTAAATTTGCTGATGACACTAAAATAGTTAGGAAAGTACATTGTCACGAGGAAGATAAAGATTCTACAAAGATTAAGTGAGTGGGTAAAAAATTGGTAATTGGAGTATAATCTGGGAATGGAGAGTGGTTGTAGAACTTGGTGGTACAGAGAGATTTGGATGTCCTGGTTCATGAATCACAGAAAGTTCATAAACAGGTACAGCAAGTCATTAGGAAAGCAAATGGAATGTCGGTGTCTATTGCAAGGGGAGTAAAATATAAAAGTAGGGATGTTTTGCTGCATCTGTGCAGAGCCTTTGTGAGAGTAGATCTAGATAGAGTATTGTGTATAGATTAGATCTCCTTATTTGAAAAAGAATACAAGTGCTTTACTAGGGGTCCAGAGGAGGCTCACTCAACGTATTTCTGGGATCACCAGCCGTGATCTTATTAAATGGCAGAGCAGGCTTGAAGGGCTGAATGGCCGACTGCTCTTCTTATGGCCTATGTTACTACACCATTTTTAGGAATGGATTTCAGGTGTTGTTCTACTTGCTGTCCCATTCACCTAGTAACTCGAAACTTTTCTGAAACTGGTAGGAAGCTAAAGGAAAATCCCAAACCTTAAAGAAAGGAGAAACATCTGGACATCCCAAAGCAGATAATGTTAATATGCTAGAGAGAAGAGTCAAATGGTTTTCAAATTACCATTTCAATGGCAAATCTCGATGAGCATGCTATTGTAACTAAATGAATCCCTCGAGGTGGGAATTTGAAAATCTGTCTATTTATTCTCAATACTCCAGACGTTGACAGAATTCCTTCAAACCAACTGAGATTATAGCTAACAGTGGCACTTCACAGATTATATTACATCTTATTTATTTATTTCAAAGATTGCATCGCCCTCCATAAATTCAGTCAGCACACATATTAACCCCACAATCACTCACCATGATGGATGATTCCGTTCTCTAGCAATGCCTGGCCCAGGTGAACTCCTTCCTCAGGTTTACTGATCTCTTTAATTTCCAACAACCAGGTGACAAACTCACTAAAGTGTCAAAGCAATAAGAAATAGAAACAGGATTTAAACATTTGTTTTTCTTAAAATATCACTCCAAATAGTCATTCAGCACTCTGCCTCATGCTACATTTTATCTGTGATGTGGGGATGCTGGCATTGGACAGGGGTAGGCACAGTAAGAAGTCTTACAACACCAGGTTTATCTGTCAGAATTTTGTTAACTCCAAATTCTCCGCAACCATGGTTAATTGGGAATTACTATTGCACACATTAAATATCTTTGACAATTATGTAATATGCACCGTTACACTGGGATAGTTGAGGACATTAAAGCTTTGTTGAATTTGACAAAATAGAAATCTAGATTTTTCTCTACTCCCCTAACGCAAATGGGTAAGAAATCACGCATTACCCACAAATCTCCACATTGACCGAATTTGTCCTCATCTCATACCAACATGGAATGCACTGTCAGCCACTCAATATCCCTTGCATTTAAGTGACAGCAGCTTGGGAAGTATGCCTTATATCTGCCATGACTTCAAACCCAAGCATATCCAGGACAAAAGGGTTGATCCACAGAATAGCAGCAGATGGGCTGGTTCCAAGGTCCAAAATAAAGATCCAACCCTAAGGAAGCAAAGGTACTGTCGCCAAATTTGCAGACAACACAAAAATAGTTGGAAAGGCAAGTTGTGAGAGAGAAACAGTTTACAAAGCAATATTGATAGGTTAAGTGGGCAAAAAGTTGGCAAATGAAGTATAATGTAGGAAAATGTGAAGTTGTTCATTTTAGAAGGGAGAACAGAAGAGCAGAGAATTATTCAAATTGAGAAAAATTGCAGAAAGCTGCAACACAAAGGGACTTGGGGGTAGTTGTGCATGAAACACAGAAAGCTAGCACACAGGTGCAGCAGGTAATCAGGAAGGCTAATGGGAAGTTGGCCCTTATGTCAAGGAGGTTGGAGTACATGAGTAGGGGAGCTTTGCTGCAACTGTATAAGGTACTGATAAGGCCATATCTGGAGTACTGTGAACAGTTTTCGTCTCCTTATTTAAAGAAAGATATTATTTCATTGGAGGCAGTTCAGAGAAGGTTCACTAGGACGATTCCTGGTATGGAGGGATTGTCTTATGAGGAAAGGTTAAACAGGTTGGGACTCTACTCATTGGAATTTAGAAGGAGAGGTAATCTCATTGAAATATATAGGATTCTTATGGGGCTTGACAGGGTAAATGCTGAGAGGATGCTTTCCCTCATGGGAAAATCCAGGAGCAGAGTGCATAGTCTCAGAATAAAGGGGGCTCCAATTTAAGTCTGAGATAAGGAATTTCTTCTGAGAGTTGAGAGTCTTTGGAACTCCTTGTCACAGAGAGCTGTGGGGGCAGAGTAATTGTGTATATTTAAGGCTGAGAAAGATAGATTTTTGATCAGTCAGGAAATCAAGGGTTATGGGTAAAGGGCAGGAAAATGGACGTGAGGAACGTTGGAATAGCCATTATCCTATTGAATGGTGGAGCAGGCCAAATGGCCCACTCCTGTTCCTGTTTCTTATAGTCTTAAGATCTTCTGGGTTCTTGTTCCACTTTACAGTGGTCCTCCTCCATTTCTAGTGCTGCAGTGGACTCATTAGGAACAAACATTGCCTCCTGAAGCCTGGCGCAAGAAAATAGTTTGGGACCCCCAACTGGATTGAGTTGGCAGATGAAGAGAAATCCACATATCCTACATATCAGTCGCTTCAATCACTTTGTTAGGTATGATGTGGAGATGCCAGTGTTGGACTGGGCTGGGCACAGTAAGAAGTCTCACAACACCAGGTTAAAGTCCAACAGGTTTATTTGGAATCATGAGCTTTCGGAACGCTGCTTCTTCATCAGGTGAGTCCTGTAGACGTCTTACACTGCTTTTTGAGGGAAAGTATTCCAGGGACTCAAAAATGTCAGAGAAAAAATTCTCCTCATCTAAGTCTTACATGACTCACTGGAGCGACGGAGGTTGAGGGGAGACCTGATAGAAGTCTACAAGATTATGAGAGGCATGGACAGAGTGGATAGTCAGAAGCTTTTTCCCAGGGTGGAAGAGTCAATTACTAGGGGGCATAGGCTTAAGGTATGAGGGGCAAGGTTTAAAGGAGATGTGCGAGGCAGATTTTTATACAGAGAGTAGTGGGTGCCTGGAACTTGTTGCCGGGGGAGGTAGTGGAAGCGGATACGGTAGTGACTTTTAAGGGGTCTCTTGACAAGTACATGAATAGGATGAGAACAGAGGGATATGGTCCCCGGAAGGGTAGGGGGTTTTAGTGAAGTCGGGCAGCATGGTCGGTGCAGGCTTGGAGGGCCGAAGGGCCTGTTCCTGTGCTGTAATTTTCTTTGTTCTTTGAGTGACACATTATTTTATAAAGCGACCTGTAGTCCTAGATTCTCTGACAAGAGGAAACATTTTCTCCACATCCACCCTGTCAACACAGTGACGCATCCAACTAGATCAGAGATCCCATACTTGAACAGCACCCAATACTCTGCTCTAAACTCTCATGATACTTCCAGCATATCACAAGTGTAGTATGGTCGGCAGCCCATGGTCGGCCGCACTTGGTCGCGGTCATTAGGTTACACTGAAGCTTCATATGTTTCATCTGAAGCAATTTTTTAAAGCGGCATCTCGGCCTTTTGGCTAAGATGCAAATGAGCTCAAGTCTTGGAGGAGGAACCTCCCCCTTCTCCAATCAGCTTGGCTCATGTAGATCAGGCCCAGGACAGGGTGATTTTGGTCGCTCGCCCTGTCTTGTCAGCCTGGATCTGAAATGTCTCAACTTGTTGAGACTCTGAATTGGATTTGATTTGATTGAATTGGAAAAGTATAAAAAAAAATCATGTGAATATTACGAGCATGATCAGTACATTTGAATGCAGGTGCAACTTGAGCATAAAGCAAAGGTGTCCCTGAACCTTCATAAGGGAGTAAGAAGTCTAACAACACCAGGTTAAAGTCCAACAGGTTTATTTGGTAGCAAAAGCCACTAGCTTTCGGAACAGCTGTTCTGAAAGCTAGTGGCTTTTGCTACCAAATAAACCTGTTGGACTTTAACCTGGTGTTGTTAGACTTCTTACTGTGTTTACCCCAGTCCAACGCCGGCATCTCTACATCATGACCTTCATAAGGGAACCATATTATTAGCTCCAGCAAGTCTTTCCAGTAAATAGTTAACCTGCAGAGATCACAAAAAGTCAATCCAAAGTCTTCGGTCATTTGTCTAATCTTAGCTGGGGTAGTGACCCTACAGCTAAATTAGCTCTACTGCCTACAACTTATAAAAAATCGTGCATGTTTCCTGTTCCTATTGACTCATCCCTGCTTTAAAGCACTTGCAAGAGCATAAGTGAAGAGTGGTTTGACCTTAGCCATGATAAGACACTGTCAAATAGTGTGTGAATGTTCACTGTCAATGCTCAGATATCAATAAAAGGTACCTCCACGAAGATTCCAATGGGTACAGGAACCATAAGAACTTTATCTTAGGAAAGATTCAACATTTTCAGAAGGGGAGGGAGAGGGAAAAAGGCAGAAAAAAATAAGATAAAGGAAGTGTTGCATTAATTTTGAACGCTCAAAGCTAACCTGCCCAAGAAGCATTTTGGAAAAGTGCTGAGTTTCCGTTTTCTGTCCTTGATAACATTTTCCTCTTTACACATCATATGGTAGAGCTTTTCCCCTTTTTCAGAAATCATCAACCAGGTATCTTGCTCCATGCCTAGTTTCAAACCTAATTTTAAAAAAAATTAACATCTTTTTTTCCCAAATTATTTTATAATTTGTCACACACAACTTACCATGGAATTCTGTTAAATTAAATTATTTTTCCACTGTTCCGTAGAAAATATTTTTGAGAGTTTCTCTCTTTCTTGATCCACAAACATCTTTACTGAATTACACTGGAAGTCAGGTGAAAGAATTTGGGGGTGCACAAGAGAATTTCCAGAGCCATTGTTAAAACTTGCCTCCATTATGGAAGCCAACAAATTAAAACAACATTCACTTGAAGTATTGTTGAAGACTCAGAAAACATCAAAACAAAAATCAGCCCGACCAATGGAATTTTCTTTTATTCGTCCATGGGATATGGGCATCGATCGCTTGGCCAGCATTTATTGACCATCCTTAAGGCAGTTAAGAGTCAACCACATTGCTGTGGATTTTGAGTCACATGTAGGCCAAACTAGGGAAGGATGCCAGATTTCCTTCCCTCAAGGACATTAGTGAACCAGCTGGGTTTTTATAACAATCGACAATGGTTTCATTAGACTTTTGATTCCAAATTTTTATTGAATTCAAATTTCACTATCTGCTGTGGTGAAATTCAAACCCCGGTCCCCAGAGCATTATACTGGGTCACTGGATTACTAGTCCACACACCACTACATCACTGCTTAAAATCCGTCAATAAACTCAAGGGACTGAATTTTCCCCTCCTGACGCAGAAACAATGTGCACCAGAAGGTCCAAAGTGGAGGCCTGTTGGGCCACATTTTTAAATTTACCTGCCGATTCTCAACAGACACAATTTTGCTCCAAAGCAGGTAATATTATGGATCATGACCTAATGCTCACATAAAGTGACATCGGGGTTGACGTTTAAATGTCTGCCACAAATGCAATTTTCCTTGACATCAGTATTTTTGTCAAGGTGGCTGGGTTTCCAAGGCCTGTGAGAACCAGACCAGGTAAGTCAATTCATGAATTTTGGAATTTGGAATTTTCTTAGTTTAAAAGGTCTTGACAACTTCAAATAACATACACCATTGCATTATGATGATTTAGGCATATTTTAATATCGTTATTGATCATAGGATCCTATCCATAAAAAGTAATTAACCATTAAATTGACCAACATGGTATATTTGTTCCCATGACTTAAAGTACTTTCTCCAATGGATAAAGTCTCTTCTACATTCATCTGTAAATAGGTCAACTGGACACTGTGGTTTGAATTTTACAGTGATTTAAAATCCAAAGTTTTTTTTGACATTGAAAGAAGCTGAACAGTTGCCAGAATTCTCTGATTGAACTCAATCGAGTCTTTGCAAAAAATGGAGCTGATGGCTGGGTCAAGCAGTGTGATAACCCCCACAAGGCCAATGGGGAATCACTGATTGATCTCCCTGTGGGGCTCATTGAGTCTGAGTTCCCCTGGTAACAAGTAGTGAGTGACCTGCCCAGCTGGAACTCATTACCTGAGCCTTTTATAAGGACAGGCCCAGGCAGGACCTTTTGAACTGCAGTCCCAGGCAGGGACTCGTGTGTATACACCATGATAGTGGCTTTGTATGCTGTAAATAAACAGTCGGGCTTCCTGAGTCATTACAGGTAGCTTCAATAGGCTCCACTGCATTGAGCTTTCTCGGGTCTGCTTATTCAGCTTTATAATGCAAACCTATCATGTATAAATGGCTGAGCTTGAAGTCCCACTAACAGATCTAGCCCAGCAGGGTTTGTTGACACAGCTGTAAGGGAAAGAGGAGCAAATGTTTGAATAGCACTATGAAAGGCAGTTTGTTTATTTTGGCAAATTAATGTGCACTTGGGATGAGAGTGCTCTTTCAAAGGGAATTTTTATGGCTATAGAAGAGATTTTATGACCTTGCTCAGGCGAGGCTTGTAAAATCCCACCCGTGGCCAACGGAGAACTACATTCTGTGGGCCTGGTAAAATTCTGGCTCATGTGTTTAACTGAAAGTTTTACAAGCTTCTAAGGGAGACTTTTTCTGGAAGAGTTTGAATTGATGTTTTTTTCTGAACATTTCAAAGACTTCCTAGTGTTCTTTTATGGTTCATGGGCTTCATACATAGTAGATGCTGGGTGAGGGGGCATGGTGTATGGAGGGGCCATGGAGATATGGCAAGAGCATGGAGAACAAGGGGAAATGCAGTGGCACAAGCAGAATGAGGGGGTCTGAAATTGGCATGGACAGGGTACGAGGATGGGTGGGTGACTCGAGCCTATATCCGACTCTTAGAGACCAAAGTTCTAGCTGAATGGGCTGACCTACTGAAGTTGGGAATGCAACTTCAAGAAATGGCCTGATTTGTGCTTCCCAAACTGAAGGGGAAAATCCAGGCCATGAAATCCCATTAATAGCTATAAAATGGTGAAAATATTAGACAAGAAATGTGGATACGAATAACTGAAGAAATAATTCAAATACCCCATGTGAAAAAGGAGGTTCCAAGAAATTGGCCCTCCAAGTGGGGTTTCCAGGAGGTGGGGTGGCCAAGCCATGTTGAGAAAAAAAATGCTGCTGGTGGCCAATGATTCGCTGCATCTATCATGGGAAAACATGCTGGGTGCGGGGGCGCTTTTCTGCACATTTAAGACTCAATGGGTGGGAGTCTCGCAAAAAAATTCTAAGTGCCGAATTCGTGTAAAACTGGACTGAATCCTGCTGGATTATTCAGCCGGATTTTCAAAATGAATCTCCCACACTGTGCATTGCAGAGTGTACTCGCGTGAATCACGTTAAAATGGACACTACAGAAAATAAATAATTCAGGATAGTGGGTGTGCCTGGGTCACAAGGGGCAGTGTGGAGAAAGTGAGAGCGAGCAAACAGTCTGAAAGGGATAGTTTGAATGGGGTAGGGAGAATCAACAGATACTGACTATGGGAGCAGATAATGAAGGAATCAGTAGAATGGCTACATCAGGACCTTGATCTGGGGAACTAAGACACATCGGGGTTTTGCTAAGAAGACAAAGGGGAACTGCGATAGGTTCATTTTTTGCCAGGTTGATTTGTGAAAATAGAAAATTAAACATTTCTTGGTTTGGTGGGTTAATTGCCCTAAGCAGCAAACAGGAAAATAGTGTTGCTCTCAACAAAGATATAGGAAACATTGAGAGGTAGATGTGTGCATGCATCACAATCTTCCTCCAAATTAATTAATAAAAAGTGTCATATTTTAAACCTAATAGGTCACGACTATCCACGGAAAGTTACATCTGAAGAAGATTAGGGCACACGGAGTTGGGGGTAGTGTGTTAAAGTGGATTGGGGACTGGCTATCCGACAGGAAGCAAAGAGTCGGAATAAATGGGTGTTTTTCCGGTTGGAGGAAGGTAACTAGTGGCGTGCCGCAGGGATCGGTACTCGGGCCGCAACTGTTTACCATTTATATAGATGATCTGGAGGAGGGGACGGAGTGTAGGGTAACGAAGTTTGCAGACGACACAAAGATAAGTGGAAAAGTGAATCGTGTGGAGGACGGAGAAGATCTGCAGAGAGATTTGGACAGGCTGAGTGAGTGGGCGAGGATATGGCAAATGGAGTATAACGTTGAGAAATGCGAGGTTATACACTTTGGAGGAAATAATAACAAATGGGATTACTATCTCAATGGAAACAAATTAAAACATGCTACCGTGCAAAGGGACCTGGGGGTCCTTGTGCATGAGACGCAAAAGCCCAGTCTGCAGGTACAACAGGTGATCAAGAAGGCAAATGGGATGTTGGCCTATATTGCGAAGGGGATAGAATATAAAAGCAGGGATGTCTTGATGCACCTGTACAGGGCATTGGTGAGGCCGCAGCTGGAATACTGTGTGCAGTATTGGTCCCCTTATATGAGGAAGGATATATTGGCATTGGAGGGAGTGCAGAGAAGGTTCACCAGGTTGATACCGGAGATGAGGGGTTTGGATTATGAGGAGAGGCTGAGGAGATTGGGTTTGTACTCGTTGGAGTTTAGAAGGATGAGGGGGGATCTTATGGAGACTTATAAGATAATGCGGGGGCTGGATAGGGTGGAGGCGGAGAGATTCTTTCCACTTAGTAAGGAAGTTAAAACTAGAGGACACAGCCTCAAAATAAAGGGGGGTCGGTTTAAGACAGAGTTGAGGAGGAACTTCTTCTCCCAGAGGGTGGTGAATCTCTGGAATTCTCTGCCCACTGAGGTGGTGGAGGCTACCTCGCTGAATATGTTTAAAGCGCGGATGGATGGATTCCTGATCGGTAAGGGAATTAAGGGTTATGGGGATCAGGCGTGTAAGTGGTACTGATCCACGTCAGATCAGCCATGATCTTATTGAATGGCGGGGCAGGCTCGAGGGGCTAGATGGCCTACTCCTGCTCCTATTTCTTATGTTCTTATGGTTGCTTGAATATAAATTCTCTATGCTTCGAATTATCTGATGATTGACTGTTTATACTTGTCCAACTCTACTTTTAATTATATTCATAGAATCTTTACAGTGCACGAGGAAGCCATTCGGCCAATCGAGTCTACACCATCTCTCTGAAAGGGCATTCAATCTAGTCCTAACCCCCTGCCTTATTTCCATTATATTACACACTCTTTCATTTCAAATAACAATCCTTCTGAACACCTCAATCGAACCTACCTCCACTATCCTCTCAGGAAGTTTGTTCCACACTCCAAACACCCTCTGACTCAAAACATTCCCTCACACTCCATTGATTTAAATCATCCATTATCATTACATTATCAGCTCTGTTATCCACCTCTTCCAACCCCTTATATCATCCCTTCCAATAGATTTCTCCAGCCTTATCAGTCTCTCCCCTGTCAGTACAGTTGTTACAGAGCCTTGGTGAAACCACATGTGGAGTAATGTGTACAGTTTTGGTCTGCTTACTCAAGAAAAGATATGCTTGCATTAGAAGTAATTCAAAGGAGGTTCATTTGACTGATTCCTGGAATAAAGTGGTTATCTAATCAGGAAACTTTGAGCAGGTTGGGCCTATACCCACTAGAGTTTGGAAGAATGAGAAGTGATTATGTTGAAATATATAATCTGAAATTTCTGGGAAGTTTAGTAACTGAAGATTGCAGGTATGACAAGGAAGTGAGAACAACAATAACAATGAAAAGGGTTGCATTTAATGTAAAGATGATGATTTTGATTGGATGGCTGAATAGAGAACCAATCAGAAGATTAACTATGAAATTGTAGTGCTGAAACATGGGTGCTGAAGAAAGAGGAGACCAGCCTTTTAGAGAGCTTTGAAATGTAGAACTGGAGATGCATGGAGAAAGTAAAGTTGCTATACAAGGAAAAAAGTGACATAGGTTGTTGGAAAAGTGCTACAAGGACAAATGGAAGGAATAAAAACTAAGAGGGAGAAAAATATCCCTCGGAATCGCATGAAGAATGGGGAAAAATTATGGAGAACTGGGGAGGATCACAGACAGGCGAGTTTGGAGAAGGGAAAAAGGAGTTCTAACCTGCCTTAGGCAGACCACCAGTAATGATGACCTGTTTATAAGAACAGTTTAATCAATCTTTATTCTCACAAATACTTGTCTATTATTATTATTTTAGAAATACATCAATGGCCACCTGGTTGATGTAAGCAGAAAGATTCAATCACAAGTTATATAACTCTAAGACACTTTTAAAAATATACATAATAGGATGCATTTGCAAAATCACAGTAATATCATAGAATCCCTACAGTGCAGAGGGAAGCTATTCGGCCCATCGAGTCTGCACCGACCACAATCCCACCCAGGCCCTATTCCCGTAACCCCACATATTTACCCTACTAATCCCCGACACTAGGGGAAATTTAGCATGGCCAATCAACCTAACCCACACATCTTTGGACTCTGGGAGGAAATCAGAGCACCCGGAGGAAACCCATGCAGACTCAGGGAGAACGTGCAAACAGACAGTGACCCAAGACTGGAATTGAACCCAGGTCCCTGGCACTGTGAGGCAGCAATGCTAACCACCATGGCACCATGCCTCCCCACTAAAGCTAATGTGAAATTATTTAAGTTATAATGTTCAAAGTCTTTGTAGAAGAATCCAAGTTTGCAAAAATAGCTGTGAGCATTGGAAGCCCTTCTACATGTAGTAACTTTTATTGCAAACCAGCTTTCAGACCTTTCTGCCACTATACCATGAATAAAATGATGTTAACATTTTGAAACTGGAGGCAAATACTAGTACAATACAATTTAATTTCCCTTGATTAATCCTGGCTGAGATAAGACCACAAGAAACTACAAAGAGTCGTCAGTCCATCACGCAAACCAGCCTCCTGGCCATCGACTCCATCTACACTTACCGCTGCCTCAGAAAAGCAGCCAACATAATCAAGGACGCGACGCACCCTGGACATCTTCCACCTTCTTCCATCAGGAAAGATACAAAAGTCTGAGGTCATGTACCAATCGACTCAAGAACTGCTTCTTCCCTGCTGCCATGAGACTTTTGAATGGACCTACCTTATATTAAGCTGATCTTTCTCTACATCCGAGTTGTGACTGTAACATGACATTCTGCACTCTCTTCTTTCTTTCTCCTCTATGTACTCTATGAATGGTATGTTTTACTTGTGTAGCGCACAAGAAGCAATACCTCAGGGAAATATTACACAGGGTGGCACGGTAGCACAGTGGTTAGCACTACTAGCTCACAGCGCCAGGGACCCGGGTTCAATTCCCAGCTTGGGTCACTGTCTGTGTGGAGTTTGCACATTCTCCCCGTGTCTGCGTGGGTTTCCTCTGGGTGCTCCGGTTTCCTCCCACAGTCCAAAGATGTGCAGGTTTGGTGAATTGGCCATGCCAAATTCTCCCTCAGTGTACCAGAACAGGCGCCGGAGTGTGGCAAGTAGGGGATTTTCACAGTAACTTCATTGCAGTGTTAATGTAAGACTACTTGTGACTAATAGATAAACTTTAAAATACTTTTACTTTTCACTGTATCCAAATACATGTAACAATAATAAATCAAATCTAGTTGCACAAATGAATATAAAAATTTACATCTTACTCTTTCTTCGTTCTCGTTCCTTTAAAAAGGTCTCTAACCATTCCTGTTTGTCTTCTGATGTTTTTGCCATGCAAACAAACCATTTGTTTTTGGCAGTATTGTGTATTTTCCAACCATTGATCACAGTATGACCACTGCTGTGATAATCCGCTAGAAGAGAGAGCAATTCTAGGTATACACACCATAGCATTATACTGTAAAACAACAATAACTTGTAGTTATATAGCGCTTTTAATGGAATAGAACATCTCATGGTGTTTCACAGGAGCATTACAAAGCACATTGAGACACTGGGTCACATAAGATCAGATGACCAAAGGCTTGATCAAAGATCGAGAGCATCTTAAAAGAAAGAAACCTCCAGAGGTTTCAGGAGGGAATTCTAGAGCTTAGGGAGCAGAGGGCATTGTTAGAACCACATCTTGCAGAACAATATTTTCTTTTAAAATATGGAAGGTTGACAGTGAGGTTGAATGTCTTGGGTTACAGGAAGATATAGACGAGATGATCAAATGGGCAGATAAGTGGCAGATGGAATCTAACCCTGAAAAGTGTGAGGTGATACAGTTTGGGAGGAGTAATTTGACAAGGAAGTATACTATGAAAGGTCTGACACTGGGAAGTTCCAAAGAACAAAGGGACCTTGGCATGTTTGTCCATAGATCTCTGAAGGCGGAAAGACAGGTAAATAGGGTGGTGAAAAAGGCATATGGCACACTCGCCTTTATCAATTGGGGTATAGATTACAAAAGTAGAGAGCTCAAGATGGAATTGTATAGAACTTTGGTGAGGCCACAGCTGGAGTACTGTGTGCAGTTCTGGTCGCCACATTATAGGAAGGACGTGAACGCACTGGAGGGGTTCAGAGGAGATTCACCAGGCTGTTGCCTAGGATGGAACATTTAAGTTATAAAGAGAGGTTGGATTGGCTTGGGTTGTTTTCTCTGGAGCAGAGAAGACTGAGGGGTGACCTGATTGAGGTGTTCAAGATTATGAGGGGCATGGACAGGTGGATAGGGAGCACCTGTTCCCCTTAGTTGAAGGGTCAGTTACGAAGGGACAAAAGATGAAAGTGAGGGGTGGGAGATTTAGGGGGGATTTGAGGAAAACCTTTTTTACTCAGAGAGTGGTGATAGAGTGGAATGCACTGTCTGGGAGGGTGGTGGAGGTGGAATACCTCACATCCTTTGAAAAGTACCTGGATGAGTACTTGGCACGCCATAACATTCAAGGCTATGGGCCATGAGCTGGCAAGTGGATTAGGTGGGCAGGTCAGGGCCTTTCATGTGTCGGTGCAGACTTGATGGGCTGAAGGGCCTCTTCTGCACTGAGAGATTCTGTATGTTGGTCTTCATAGCGAGAAGATTTGAGTATAGGGATAGGAATATTTTGCTGCAATTGTATCGGGCATTGGTGATGCCATACCTGGAGTATTGCGTACAGTTTTGGTATCCTTATCTGAGGAAGGATGTTCTTGCTATAGGGGGAGCATCGCAAAGATTTACCAAGCTGATTCCTGGGATGGCAGGTCTGTCATATGAGGAGAGGCTAAGTCGGTTAGGATAAAATTCACTGGAGTTTAGAAGAGTGAGAGTGGATCTCATTAAAACTTATAAAATTCTAACAAGGTTAGACAATGTAGATTCAAAAAGAATGTTCCCAATGGTGGGGGAGTCCAGAACTAGAGGGTCATTGTTTGAGGATCAGGGGTAAACCTTTTAGGACTGAAGTGAGGAGAAATTTCTTCATTAGAGGGTGGTGAATCCGTGGAATTCACTACCACAGAAAGTAGTTGAGGCCAAAATGTTGTCTGATTTCAAGAAGAAATTAGATTTATCTCTTGGGGCCAAAGAGATCAAGGGATCTGAGGAGAACAGGATATTGAAATCGATGATCAGCCATGATCAAAATGAATGGCAGGGCAGGCGCAAAGGGCCGAATGGCCGACTCCTGCTACTAATTTCTATGTTTCTATGTGACCTATAGGGTAGTCGGGCTAGATCAATTCCTCCGATCCTAATCGTAACTGCATGAACATTAGTGGTGGAGGAATTTAAATCAGGAATCCACAAGAGGGAAGAATTGGATGAGTGCAGATATTGGAGGGCTATGGGAGGAAATAACAGAGATTGGGAGGAGATAGGCCATGAAGGAATTTGAAAATAAAGACAAGAATTTCAAAATTGAGGCATTTCATGACAGGGAACCAAACTAGATCAGTGAGCTCAGGAGTAATGATTGGCCACAACGTGCTACGAATAAGGGCATGGGCAGCAGAATTTTTGATGACCTCAAGTTTGTTGAGTTCAAGATGTAGGAGGCTGGTCAGGAGTGCACTGGAATAGTCAAGTCCAGAGGTAACAAAGAAATGAACAAGAGTTTCAGCAATGGGTAAGCTGATGCAGGGTTGAAGTTGGAAATGTTATAGTGGTAGTAATAGGCAGTCTGAGTCATAGCATGTAACACACCAAAGGAGCTATTAAAATAAAATAATCAAATTTAAACAAGGAATCGAAAGGTATATACTCATCAGTTTGAATTGAACAATAGGATAAATGCAAAACATTGGTAAAGATGAATCATCAATCTGATTGAATCAGGAATGGCATACATTTTATTTATGACACATTGTAAGATATAATGTTGTTCAACAGCAATATAGAAAAGTAAAATGTAACTAATGTATCTATTTTCTCATCATTTGAGTTTGCTAATTCACACTCCAGGCAGTCAAAGTAATTGCATCATATTAAACACGACCTCTTGAATTATATCAAAATATTCAACTAAGTTACTTCCAAGATAACTTATCCTTCACTAATACATCTTGGATCTGTTTGATCAGTTCATACTTACCTAAGATTTCAAGCACCTTGTCCCAAATAACAGACTTTAGTAATTTCTCCACAACTGACTTCAGACGTAACAATCTATAATTAACTGGATTCTCTCGCCCATCCTTCCTAAAATATGAGTGACACTTGCAACTTTCCAATCCATTTAGATCATAAAAAGAACTGTATATTGTAACTACAAACTAGGTAACTTACTGGCAAACTGGGGGCCCTCCCCTTTAGACTGCAAGCTTTATGAATAGTGGGCCAGTGCAAGAAAATCTGAGACTGAAAATCTCCTGGGTGACTCATCGTCACATAATAGCCAGGATATTCCCACCCGGGATCTCTGATACTGACCTACCAAAGCTCTCCTACCTCTGAATTGTCTAACATTTAACATGATCATATTTTGATAGAAATCGGTGATGACTGGCATAGATTTTGTGGTCAGTAGCAAAGGAAAGGCACTCACCACTGACCTCAAAGAGAACTGTTGACAAAGATTTAGCGATCTCTATGACTGGAATCCATCCTTCCTGAGGGCAAGGTCAAATTTAATTCCAAATGTATGGGAGGTCTTTATGTGACAACAGTAGCAAACAATTAAGTTCAAGCATTCACAAACAGCAAACCAGGAAGTTAAAAGCACTTAATATCCTTCACATTTAATTTAAGTTTTCAGATAGCAAAATAAATGTATCTGAAGCTGAAGTAAAGATGAAAAATATTAAACTATGTTTTAAATATATATGGAATGTTTAATAATTGTGGAGAAATTTGATATTTCAGAATTCCGAAATTAGCTTTTTAGACCTAGTTAGGTGTTCACCAGTTAATGTGAAATTAGTACGCCGTTAAAACCCCAATTATACTTCATTTAATAAGGTGCAAGTTTTCCAGGATTTTTACAGCAAGACTAACAGTGTTAGAGTGGAAATTCTCATTAATTCATAACTGCAAGGAAGATAGCAGTCTGTGGAAACTTCTAAAATGCATCCTGTGGAGAAGCATAGGCTCACTTACTGCAATCTTAAAAAAAAATAATTTAAGGGACGTGATCAGTTTCTATAGTGCATCTTGTAGATGGTACACACTGCTGCTACTGTTTGCTGGTGGTGGAGGGATTGAATGTTTGTGGAAGTGGTAGGGATTGAATGTTTAAAAAGTGGTAGTGGTAGGGATTGAATGTTTGTGGAAGCGGGCTGCTTTGTCCTGGATGATGTGCAGTTTCTTGAGTGTTGTTGGAGCTGCACTCATCCAAGCAATTGGAGAGTATTCCATTACTCTCCTGACTTATGCCTTAAAGATGGTGGGGGGCAGGCTTTAGGGAGTCAGGAGGCGAGTTTCTCCTTGTGGAGTATGATAATCAAAAAAAATGGACTGGGTGGGGGGAGTGGAAAAAAGCCTCCTAATTTGCTACAGTGCAGAAGGAGGCCATTCGGTCCATCAAGTCTGCACTGACCACAATCCCACCCAGGCCCTATTTATGTAACCCCACATATTTACCCTACTAATCCCCTGACACTAGGATCAATTTAGCTATCAACCTAACCCGCACATCTTTGGACTGTGGGAGGAAACCGGAGGACCGGAGGCAAGGGAGGAAATTGCTGGGGCCTTGAGAGAAACCTTTGTGTCCTCACTGGCTACAGGGGAGGTACACACAGTAAGAAGTCTGACAACACCAGGTTAAAGTCCAACAGGTTTATAAACCTGTTGGACTTTAACCTGGTGTTGTTAGACTTCTTACTGTGTTTACCCCAGTCCAACGCCGGCATCTCCACATCATGACTACAGGGGAGGTCCAAGAGGATTGGAGAATAGCCAATGTTGTTTTTTTGTTTAAGAAGGGTAGCAAGAATAATCCAGGCAATTACAGGCCAGTGAGCCTCACATCAGTGGTAGGGAAATTATTGGACAGGACTCTTCGAGACAGGATTTAGTCCCACTTGGAAATAAGTGGGCGTATCAGTGAGAGGAACATGGTTTTGTGAAGGGGAGGTCATGTCTCACGAACCTGATCGAGTTTTTCGAGGAAGTGATGAAGATGATTGATGAGGGTAGGGCAGTGGATGTTGTCTACATGGACTTCAGTAAAGCCTTTGACAAGGTCCCTCATGGCAGACTGGTGCAGCAGGTGAAGTCGCATGGGATCAGAGGTGAGCTGGCAAGGTGAGTACAAAACTGGCTCGGTCAAAGAAAACAGAGGGTAGCAGTGGAAGGGTGTGTTTCTGAATGGAGGGCTGTGACAAGGGGTGTTCCTCAGGGATCAGTGCTGGGACCTTTGCTGTTTGTAATATATATAAATGATTTGGAGAAAAATATAACTGGATTGATTAGTAAGTTTGCGGACGACACAAAGGTTGGTGGATTTGCGGATAGCAATGAGGACCATCAGAGGATACAGCAGGATATAGATCAGTTGGAGACTTGGGTGGAGAGATGGCAGATGGAGTTTAATCAGGACAAATGTGAGGTAATGCTTATGGAAGGTCTAATACAGATAGGAAATATACAGTAAATGGCAGAACCCTTAAGAGTATTGATAGGCAAAGGGATCTGGGTGTACACAGGTCACTGAAAGTGGCAATGCAGGTGAGAAGGTCGTCAAGAAGGCATATGGCATGCTTGCCTTCATCGGCCGGGGCATTGAGTTTAAAAATTGGCAAGTCATGTTGCAGTTTTATAGAACCTTAGTTAGGCCGCACTTGGAATATAGTGTTCAGTTCTGGTCGCCACACTACCAGAAGGCTTTGGAGAGGGTACAGAAAAGATTTACCAGGATGTTGCCTGGTATGGAGGGCATTAGCTATGAGGAGAGGTTGGAGAAACTTGGTTTGTTCTCACTGGAGCGACGGAGATTGAGGGGAGACCTGATAGAAGTCTACAAGATTCTAAGAGGCATGGACAGAGTGGATAGTCAGAAGCTTTTTCCCAGGGTGGAAGAGTCAATTACTAGGGGGCATAGATTTAAGGTGCGAGGGACAAGGTTTAAAGGAGGTGTCCGATGCAGATTTTTTACACAGAGAATAGTGGGTGCCTGGAACTTGTTGCTGGGGGAGGTAGATATGGTAGTGACTTTAAAGGTTTGTCTTGACAAGTACATGAATCGGATGGGAATAGAGGAATATGGTCCCTGGAAAGATAGGGGGTTTTAGTGAAGTCGGGCAGCATGGCTTTGCAGGCTTGGAGGGCCAAAGGGCCTGTTCCTGTGCTGTAATTTTCTTTGTTCTTTGACCCGGAGGAAACCCACGCAGACACGGGGAGAACATGCAAACTCCACACAGACAGTGACTTCCCATAATTCATACTGCAAATGTGATGTGCACGTATCCCATTCATGTAAAATATTGTTCAGCATGTGTCAGGACATCAGTGTTTACTTTCTTTGGTTTTGAAATCTACAAGAACAAAATTGCAAATGTTTCTTAGATGTTTATGGAAATGAAGTTGTGCCCAAAAATACAGCCAGAAGTTTTGAAATTCTCAGCTTCTGCAATTTAATTTTTAGCCGTGGTCAACCAATGGGATTACCTTTATACGAACTTGGAAAAAGAAAAGAGCTCATTTTTTGCACAGTTGTCACCTTCAAATCGCCTATGGGGATCAATAGTGACACAGAAATGACACTAACACGAGAGGCAACTTATTGCTCACGTTCTTCAATATGCACGGTACTGTGATGATGCATTTCTAATAATAATGCTAATTTATTTAAGTATTGACAAGGTCTGCCACGAGTTCCATAAATCCCCGGTTCATGGCTGCCTACATGTTTCTAAGCAAGTAGAATGTTACAATTACAACTTCAGCCTTTCTTTTGATCAAATCAAAATCATGAACAGTGTTGTTGCAGGTCATTTGCGATTAACAGAGTTGTTAAATCCTGATGAATACTCAAAGCCATATAAACTGTTAAACAAGCAATTCATCATTTTTGAATGAACATTTGAAATTGATATATTTACCACATGAAGTAAATTACTTAATTTACTTGTATTCCCACTTCGGTCATATTCTTTATATTTGATGACATTTTGAATCAATCACATAAATAAGAACTTATTGACCATTACTTTAGTCAATTCAACAAAGAAATACCTGTTCCATCATCCACATTTTCTACTTCCATGATCTCTGTATTGATTCTGCCACGAAAAAGGTATCGGTGTCCATCAGCCACTTTTTTAGGGTGCGAGGTGTTCTTTAATCGCCTAAAAATTAAGTGACAGCATCATTTATCAGAAACCTAGGCTACCTTTAATGAAAACAAAATACTGCATACGCTGGAAATCTAAAATAAAAACAGAAAATGCTGGATAAATTCAAATGACTTTTCTACAATTCAGTATGGACTTGAAATGTTAACTCATTTACGCTCTCCACAGATGCTGCCAAATCTACTGAGTATATCCAGCATTTTCTGTTGCTATACTTTGCCTACCTTTTTATTTTACTGAGTGCACGGCACTCCAATTACAAAGCAAGTTTATCGAGCTTTTATTTCAACCTCAGCCATCATGAGTACAGCATCTTAATTTGTTACTGAATAAGATTTAATTCATATAAAAACAACAGTATTAATGTGAATTAATGTTTTTGGAGATAATGATGCTGTGGATGAAAGATTATGGATGGGATTTTCTGGCTGCGCTCACCCAAAGACCAGAAAATCCCGCCCGAGATCAAAGGACCTTTTTGCAAGGTCCATGTCCCATTCGTTACGATTCTTGTGGCAGGCGGGATCGGAAAATTCCGCCCAGTAGGTTAGAATGCCGTTCTTTCACTCATTGAACTTTAGTCTGAATCTAACACAGGCAATTAGGATGGAAATTGACTTTGATGATTTTTACACATCCTAAGTAGTTTGAATAATGCGAACTCACTCTGAGTCCCAGTCACCAGGGGTATACTACAAAATCGTCCATTCATCAGCAGTGACTTTGTAATTTCATTTGGACACAGGGTGGTTAACACAGGAAATGAAAATCCCACACTGAGATGTTGAAAGTTTTGTTTTTGCTGAGGTTAAAATTATCTTACTCGACTTAGAAGAGGAGCATCCATGCCCAACCTCCACAAATCTCCTCAAAACAGAGACAAACGTTAAAATATTTAGGAAAACAGTCAGATGTTTTCTCCAATTTCACTTTGTGGTTTCACAATGGCTACTGAGAAGATCAACAATTTAACCGGGTATTTACAATTTTGTCTCCATTGCTTCCAGTGTGATGAATGTCTCACTGGAACAAATCTCCATAAGTAAATGGCAAGCTGGTTTGCACTGGGGGGAAATGATGAAATTTTCAGAGATGGAAAACACAAACTAGTCAGCTTTTAACAAACCTGAACTTTAATAAACTGAGTTTTACATTTATTTCCTGTTCTTTCCAGTTGAATACAACTGTTCAGGATGGTTTCACACCAAATATGGTAAATTCGATACACTTCAGTCAGCTGGTCACTTCTTCAATTATGTGAGAGCAATTAGTAAATGGGCGATAATGTTAAAAAAAATATTATTTGTACCAGCTCAAAAAAGTCAAAACCAGTAAATGACTGAATCGCACATATGCAATTGCAAACAAAACCAATCTGGAGAGAATGATGTAAACCTTAAACATGGAAATTGGCCTTGAAAAGTCCAATGACTAAAACTATGATTTCGACCTCGGACAGAAGCAGGAGGTGGCTGCTGGTCAGGTAATTTTAACACTTTCACCTCTTAAGGATAGCACTAAACTGTCACCCATCTTAAGTTGATAGAAATAACATCAACACCAGTAATAAGGAAATGGATGTCACTGGGAACCAAGAGACGATTCCCCAGCCTAAGGTAGGGGTGGGGTGGAGAAAGGAGATACCAAATAAGTGTTGGTCCTGGGAAGGAGAGAGAAAGACAGGGCTGGGGACATCTAAAGTTTCCATGCTGAAACTGGAGAAGTCTTACTCCTCCTAACCTGCAATGAATCCTCACAGAAATTTAAAGAAAACCTAACTTGGCTTTTTATGATTACGCGGTCGTAATTTTTTTTCATTCATGGGATGTAGGCAAGGCTGGCTAGACCAGCAATTGTTGCCATCCCTAATTGCGTTAGAGAAGGGGTGGGTGAATTGGCTTCTTGAACTACTGCAGTCCATGTGGCTTAAGTACATCCGAAATATTGCAGTGAAGGGGCAGCTATATTTCAAAAATTTCAAAGTCAGTACAGCGACTGACTTGGAGGGGAACTTTCATGTGGTGGTATTTCCATATGCACTGCTGCCTCACAACGCTAGGGACCTGATTCAATTCTAGCCTTGAGTGACAGTGTGGAGTTTGCACATTCTCCTGTGCCTGCATGGGTTTCCTCCCACAGTCCAAAGATGTGCTGGTTCAGTGGATTACTCATGCTAAATTGCTCCTTAGTGTCCAAAGATGCATAGGTTAGTTGGATTGGCCATGGTAAATGCGCAGGGTTATGGGATAGGGAGGGGGGGATCCTGGATAAGATGCTCTTTCAGAGAATTGGTGCAGACTTGATGGGCCGAAGGCCTCATTCTGCACTGTAGAGATTCTATGGATTCCATGTCTGCTGTCCTTGTGTTTCTATATGGTAGCAGTCATGGATTTAGAAGGTACTGATTGAGGAGCGTTGGAGTGCTTCTTGGAAATGGTAGAGGGAGAGAATGTTTGTGTATGGCGCACCAATCAAGTGGATGGCATTGAGTGTCGTTGGAGCTGCACTCATCCAGGCAAGCGGGAGTATTCCATCACACACACCTGACTTGTGCCTTGTAGATGATGGACAGACGTTGGGGAGTCAGGAGGTGAGTTATTCACCACAAGATTCCTAGCCTCTGATCTGTTTTTGTAGCCACAGTATTTATATGGCTAGTTTCTGTCAATAGTAACACCCAGGATGTTGATAGTGAGGGATTCACTGATGGTAATGGCATTGAAAGTCATGGGGCAATGGTTAAATCCTCCCGTTAGAGATCGTCATTGCCTGACTCTAACATGGAATGAATGCAACTTGCCATTTATCAGCCCAAGCCTGGATATTGCCCAATTCATGATACATTTGAACATGGACTGCTTCAGCTTCTGAGGAGTCACGAATGGTGCTGAACATTGTGCAGTCATCAGCAAACATCCCATTTCTGACCTTATGATGGAAGGAAGGTAACTGATGAAGTAGCTGAAGTTGTACCTCGGACATTACCTCGAGGACCTCGTTCGGTGATGTCCTCGGACTGGGATGATTCTCCTCCATCAACCACAACCATCTTCCTTTGTGCAAGGAATGACTCCAACTAGTGGAGAGTTTCCCTCTGATTCCCACTGGCTCCAGTTTTGCCAGGGCTCTTAAATACCACATTCAGAAAAATGCTATCTGATGTCACTCTCGCGTCACCTCTGGAATTCAGCTCTTTTGTCCATGTTTGAAACAAGGCTGTAAAGTGGTCAGGAACTGAGTGACCCTGGAGGTACCCACACTGAGAATCAGTAAGAAGCTTATTGCGAAACAAGTACCTGATGTATAGCACTGTTGATGACTCCTTCCATCACCTTATTTACAATGGAGAGCAGATTGATAGGATTTGTTCTGCTTTTTTTGTACAAGATATACCTGGGCAATTTTACACTTTGCTGGGTAAATGCCAGTCTTGTAGCTGTGCTGGAATAATTTGACTAAAGTTACAGCAAGTTCTCGAGCACATGTCTTCAGTACTATTGCCAGAATATTATCACGGTCTTTTCAGTATCCAGTGCCTTCAGCCATTTCTTGATATCACATGGATTGAATCAAATTGGCTAAAGATTGGCATCTGTGATGCTGAGGATCTGTAAAGGAGTCGAGATGGATTATCCACTCCACAGTTCTGGCTGAAAATTATTGCCAATTCTTCAGCCTTGTCTGTTACATGCATGTCCTGAGCTCCCCAATCATTGAGGATGGGGATACTTGTGGAGCTCCTCCTACAGCGAGTTGTTTAATTGCCCATCATCATTTGCGACTGGATGTGGCAGGAATGCAGAGCTTAGCTCTGATCTGCTGGTTTTGTAATTGCTTAGCCCTGTCTATCGCTTGTTGCTTGCGCTGTTTGGCATGCAAGTAGACTTGTGTTATACCTTTACCGATTAACAACTCATTTGTTTTCACTATTTTTTTATTGAAGATTTTTCATTTTTTAAATATAATCAACAAATTCGCAAAGATTGATCCAGTACAGCAAGAGCTTTTTCAAACAAGTACATGTCGAAAGTGACAGAAAAAATTATCAACACAAATGGTTCGGATTATTGATTATATCCAGCGCCTCCCAACATACAAGTAATGAAAGGATATATCGAAGGATGGGGCGAGGGGATAACAGGATGCAGCCGCATTTGGCTTTGTGATGCATCACCGAGCTCACAGGATAATGGTGATAGAGCTGCTGAACTTCTGGAAAGCAAATCTTTGAACTAGTTACTGCCATTGCATATCGAACTGTACAAAATACAGATGTTAGCAGAAGTAAGATAGCGGGTAAATCAGCAAGGATATTCATGCCACACTTGGACGTACACCAAAGGATGCTTCCCCCATCCCCAGCCACCTTGGAGGCACCAACGATACAATTTGACATCTTCTCCCAGGATATACAGTCTATCTGTACCATAACAGCAGTCAGAGAGTCTATAACCCCAAAAACAACTGAAACACAAAAATACGTGAACCCATAAGTTCTAGGGATGTTTTCCTCACCTGCTATAAGGATTCATAGGGCCCTACCCACTATCTTCATGTTAAATAACTTGCCCACCTCCCTACAATGGCGTCATTCATTTTAACCATAATTGTAATAAAGGATTTCAGGTGAAAAAGTCCACAACTAAAAATGCCAGGAATAAGACGAGAAGACAGATAAAACTCATACAGCTCTAGTAAATTCATGTCCATGGGTTCACCAGGATATCAAGACAACAGGATAACAAGCGAAAATTCGGTACCATGCTCACTCATAAATTGCCCCTATCAATGTAATAAATCACATAACAGGATCAATTAAGAGACAAAATTAAGGGGATACATTCAAGGATTACTTTAAACAGGATAGATCAGTTACAAGATAGCCCCGATCAATATGAAAAAAGCACAGCACAGTGTGATGATACTGTGCCTTTAAGAAATGTATTCATATCATGTTTCTGGTAAGGGGTATGTTTAAAATTCAGCTGTTTTACACAGTGTTGATTTATCTGCAAAATTTATCTGTTGATTCACATGCTGAGAATGCAGGTTAATGATTGATTTTAACTAGGGATGTGTTGGTGTTAATCTGAGTGAATACATTTTTGTTTATTTGATTTTTCCCCGAGGGTTTCAGAGAAAGGTTTGGATTCAGTTGATTGACAGAGTCATGTGCTCAAGGGGAGGAGCTAAGCACAGTAAGAAGTTTAACAACACCAGGTTAAAGTCCAACAGGTTTATTTGGTAGCAAAAGCCACACAAGCTTTCGAAGCTCTAAGCCCCTTCTTCAGGTGAGTGGGAATTCTGTTCACAAACAGAGTTTATAAAGACACAGACTCAATTTACATGAATTAGAGCTTCGAAAGCTTGTGTGGCTTTTGCTACCAAATAAACCTGTTGGACTTTAACCTGGTGTTGTTAAACTTCTTACTGTGTTTACCCCAGTCCAATGCCGGCATCTCCACATCAGGAGCTAAGCATGCAGGGGAAAAGCAGGCAGTTACTGCAGGGTTTTGAAAAAGCAAGACGTCTCTTTATCTTTGTCTCTCTCTCTCTCTTTGGAAGCTGCTGTTTGGGACCTGCTGGGAGAAAGAGGTCTCTCTCTCTCTCTCTGTCTCTCCAGAGGTGTTCTTGAGGCTTGAGCACTTACAGCCCAGTACAAGCACGTGAAGAGGAGTTTAAGTCTATAAGAGGAATATGATTGTTGCTTGATTTGGAACTAAATAAGAAAGATAAGCAGTTAAGAATTGTATCTTGTCATGCTTAAGTATTTTAATTGGTAAAAGTTAAGCTAATTCATTCATTATAGTTAAACTGCATTGTCAAATAAAGTTCCTTTTGATAAAAGCTTCTGAGTGTGTCAATAGAATCACACCCGGAGTGAAACACCTTATCCTCACACTAATGCCAAAATAGAAAAACTGTTGGGGTATAATTCAGGCTTCAAAACATACTTTGGGGTTTCTGATCCATACCTTAACAGGGTCAACACCAAGATATACTTAAAGGGGGTACAGTCCAGGATTAAAGAATCCTGATTTTCGCAGTGTAACAGAGTAATAGATGGTTTTGTGGGACTTCTTACAGAATAATAGATGGCAAATGCCTCTGTGTTCATATATTATACTCCCTCATCTAACCTCATCTCCACTGGAGATCTTCCTTCCATAGCTTCCAAACTCATAGCATCCTTACCACTTCTACCTCCTCCAAAATCCACAAACAGGACTTTCCCAGTAGGCCCATCATGTTGGCCCGACTGAACTCACTTCTTCCCATCTTGACTCCATCCTCTCTGTTCTTGCCCAGTCCCTTCCCACTTACATTCACAATTTCTCTGATGCCCTATGGTATAGCAACCATTTACAGTTCCTCGGCTCTAACCATCTCCTCTTTACACTGATGTCCAAACCCTCGACACCTGCATTCACCACCAGGATGGCCTGAGACCTCTCTACTTCTCTCTTGAACAGACACCTCAACAATCCCCATCCAACCACCTTCCTCCGTCTGGCTGAACATGTTCTCTCAATGAAAAATTTCTTCTGTAACTTGTCTCACTTCCTCCAAATAAAAGATGTGGCTATGGGTGCCTATATGGGTCTTAGTTATGCCTGTCTCTTTATGGGGTATGTGGAACATTCTTTGTTCCAATCTTACTCAGGCCCCTCTCCCACAACTCTTTTACCGGTGCATTGATGACTGTTTCAGTGCTGCTTCATGCTCTCGTCTGGATCTGGAAAAATTTATTAATTTCACTTCCAATTTCCACCCCTTTATCACCTTCAAATGGTCCATCTCTGACAATTCCCTTCCCTTCCTTGAGCTCTCTGTTTCCATTTCTGTCCATAAGTATCCATTACAATCCCACCGACTCCCACAGCTACCTTGATTACAGCTCTTCACACCCCACGTTCTGTAATGACTCCATCCCATTCTCTCAGTTCCTTCGCCTCCATCGCATCGGTTCTTAAGATGCCACTTTCCGAAAAGGCACTGCTCGTCTGTCTTCCTTAATCGTGACCTCCCACCCACTGTGGTTAACGGGGCTCTTAACCGTGTCCGACCCACATCCTGCACCTCTGCTTTCACCCCTTCCCCTCCCTCCCAGCACCAGGAAAGGGTCCCCTAGAGTCAGTTTTTACCCCACCAGCTTCTGTATTCAAAGGATCATCTTCTGCCATTTCCGCCAACTCCGGCAACTCCACCAAACACATCTTTCCCTCACTTCCTGTCAGCATTCCACGAGGACCTTTTCCTCCAGGATACCTTGGTCCATTCCTCCATCACACCCAACACCTCACCCCCTTCCCACGGCATCCTCCCGTGTAATAGCAGAAGGTGCAACATCTGCTCCTTTACCCCATCCCTGCTCACATCTAATGGCCTAAACACTCTTTTCAGCATGCTTCACGTGGACATCCTTTAATCTGGTCTATTGTATTCAGAGCTCCAAACGTAGTCTACCCTCCATTGGAGAGATTAAACACAGACTGGGTATTTGCTTTGAAGAACATCTTCGGTCCGTCCATGAGCAGGACCCGGACCTTCCTGTCGCTTGCCATTTCAACACACCATCCTATTCTCATATCCACGTGTCCATCCTTGGCCTGTTGCAATGTTCCAGTGAGCTCAAAGCAAACTTGAGGAACAGCACCTGATCTTCTGATTCGGTACTTTACAGCTTTCCAGACATAACATGGAGTTCAACAACATCGGAGCACCAACTCTCTCCTCCACTTTCACCCCATTTCCATCAATGTACAAATCTACAACATGGATGAAAAAAATTACGACTGTGAAGAAGAGAATGTCCAGAAATATGATGAAGGGCTTGAACTGAAGATCTTATCCATACAGGCTGAATCACATAACTTCGGAATCACCCAGAATCTAAGTGGATAGCATATTACGATGGAAGTTGATACTGGTGCTGCTGTATCTTTAATTCCTGATTCTACTTACTAGCAAAATCTGAAGCATCTTCCTTTAAATCCAGCTGATGTGAATTTAAGGACATACATTAAAAAGTTACATCATGGTCAACGCAGAGTTGAGTAGACAAACACCAGAGCTGCTTCTTCATGTGGTAATTTTCTAGTTCTATTTGGGAAATCATGTTTGGAGAGATAAAGTTTAACTGGAATGCTGTCAACAGATTAATCGATGTCAAAACAGACCCACAGTACTTTCTGGATAAATATAGAGTGTATTTGAAGAGACACTTGGCTCAATGAAGGGAGCTCAAGTGAAATTCAAGATAAAGCCTAATAGTCAACCAAAAAGTCTCAAAGCAAGAGCGATGCCATATGCAATTCAGCCCAAGGTCAAAGAAGAATTAGTAAGTCTTGTTAACATTGGTGTGTTAGAGCCAGTTACAATGAATGACTGGGCTACCCCAATCGTATCTTCATGAAACCAGATGGTTCAATTCATATTTGTGATTTTAAAACAACTAAAAATCCAGTGTTATGTGCTAATCAATATCTGTTTCCTTTAAGATTTATTTGCTAGGTTATCAGCTGGGCAGAAATTCAACAAGATTGATCTTTCACAAGCATTTTTACAGATGCAGGCATTCACTGAATCACAACCATTGCTCACCATCATGACTCAAAGGTAATTTTCCTTCTACAAGATGGCCTTTTGGAATAACATCAACACCAGCCCTATTCCAAAGATCGATGGATCAGATTTTAAGTGGTCTCTCTGATGTAAAATGTTGCCTGGATGGTATAATTACAGGGTAAGGAGTCTAACAACACCAGGTTAAAGTCCAACAGGTTTATTTGGTAGCAAACGCCACTAGCTTACGAAGGAGCAGCGCTCCGAAAACTAGTGGCGTTTGCTACCAAATAAACCTGTTGGACTTTAACCTGGTGTTGTTAGACTCCTTACTGTGTTTACCCCAGTCCAACGCCGGCACCTCCACATCATAATTACAGGGTCCAGTGAACAGGAACACTTGAATTATTTAGAAGCAACATTGGAACATCTTCAAGCACATAGTCTGCATATCAAGATAGAAAAATGTGACTTTTCCAGATGTCAATCCAGTATTTGGATCACGTTATCGATAGTAAAGGCCTACATAAAGCAACTAAAAAGATAGACGCTATTTTAGAAAGCAACATATCTGACAAATATGACGCAATTGAGATCCATTCTAGAATTAGGAAATTACTATGGTAAATTTGTTCCTAACTTAACTACAGTATTGAAGCCATTGCATAATCTACTATGTGTGAAACAGTCATGTGACTAAACAACAGAATGCAAGAAAGCCTACAAGGATGTCAAAGCTGCTTTACAGAAGTATGAAGTATTGGTTCATTTTAATCCAAAACTACCATTATCGCTTGCTTGCGACGCTTCACCTTATGGAGTAGGGGCAGTAGTTCCACATACTATGCTTTTGAGAGAAGAATGACCAATAGCTTTTGCTTCATGTAATCTGACTAATACTGAATCTAATTACACTCAGCTGGTAAAAGAAACACTGAGTATAGTTTTTGACATATGAAGGTTTCATCATTACTTATATGGTCATTTCACGTTATTGTCTGATCGTCAATCCTTAACTACTATTTTTAAGCCATATAAAGGCATACCATTGTTAGCTGCTAGCCGATTAGATATGGCCACTGATCTCATCTGCACATTATTACGATATAAAGTATCAGCAATCATGGTGTCGCCCTAATGCATTATCACACTTACCTTTACTTGTTCAGCAGATGCCAGTTTTAGTAGTTTTACTAATTGTCTTTATTTATTGCTGGTAGATTATTTGCCTGTGACTGCTTCTCAAGTTACAAACTAGACCAGAAATTATCTCACGATGGGGAAGGTGATGGATATGGTATTGAAAGGTACCATAGCTGGAACACATCATCCACATCCTGATTTGAAACCATTTGTCAAGGAAGCTAAATTTGACTGTCCAAGGTGGGGGCGTCTATTGTGTGGAATCCGAGTGGTCATTACTCCTAGTCTGCTTGGAAGAGCTCATGAACAACTACATGAAGGACATCCCGGTATAGTATGGATGAAGGAATTAGCACATAGTTTTTTTGGTGGCTGTGTCTCGATGCTCAGATTGAAGAAAAAGTGTGACGATGTCAATACTGCGCACAACTAAGATATACATCACCATTATCACCTTTACACCCTTGGGAGTGGCCTAAAATGCCATGGCAACATTTTCATGTAGATTTTCCTTGCTCATTTGAAGGCAGCATGTTCCAAGTCATAACTGATGCACACTCAAAACGGCCAGAAGTTGTTATCATGAGATCTACTACAACGGAACAAACCATTGAAAAACTTGACAAATGTTTTGCAAGATTTGGTAAACCAGAGCAGATTGTTAGTGATAATAGTTCATAGTTTACTTCATAAGAGTTTGAGGATTATCTTGAAATAAATGGTATTCAGCATATAAAATCTGCATCATATCATCCATCAACCAATGGATTAGCTGAAAGATTTATACAATCCTTCAAACATTCTTGAAAAGCTTCAAAAGAGCCAGGTTCATTATCACATCATGCGAATAGCTTTGTGGCATCTTATAGAAACACGACTCGTGACTACCCAAAGTTCACCTGCATTACTACTCTTAAAAAGAAAGTTGAGAACTTTGTTTGATTTGTTATTACCTCCAGAAATTTCAGAGATAGGAGAGCATCAACAACAATCTCAAGTTGCTTTATGAGAAGTGAGGGCAAAACAACACTCACTTCAACAAGGAGATCGAATGTTAGTGCGTAAATATGTCATGAATGAGAAATGGGTACCAGCCATAGTTTTAGCAAAAACAGGTCCAATTTCTTACACAGTTCAATTTCTTACATAGTTCAAACCGAAAATGAATTAATTTGGTCACACCATGCTGCCCAATTGTTGTCATCTCAAATGATTTTTCAGAATCATCTCCAGATGTACTAACTTCTTCAGTTCCTAGTGTTGTGAATATTACTATGGAAAACTTAGTTGAATCTGAGTTACCTGATGATTGTGTCTTAACCACTATACGATGTAAGAATGATACAGAATTAGTTCCAAGAGAAGAAGTGTGTGTTGAAATTTCAAATCATACTTCAAGGGTCAAATTCCAAAACATTGTATACAACCAAAGAGGAACAGACATCCTCCTGATTGACTTTTTACTGTGCATAATGATTCATAATGCATAGTACTGTGTTTATTATATAGATACCATGTATAAAATTGTAGTAATTTTTGTCATGGCCACAGAAGTAAAGAAGGCGAGATGTTAAATATTTAAAAGAGCTTATGATTGCTTTACATGCTGAGCACATGATTTGATGGTGGTGTTATCAGGGTATTCCACAGACTGCTGTTTTACTTTCAGTTTGAACTCCATGCCGAGAACATCTCCGAGAATACATCTGTTGTATTCATATCCACTTAGAATCCATGTGTGCAAACCACGTCCTTTGCTTTTAGTATAAAACCTACAACCTCTAACATAGTTACCACATGACAATTTCCAAATCAGATGGTGAGTAACTTGGAGGGAAACCTACAGATGGTGGTATTGCTAGGTATCTGCTGATTTAAGACATTTAAGTATTGAAGACTCAAGCACATTGCTATGGGTCTGGAGTCACACGTAGGCAAACCAAATAAGGACAGCAGATTTCCTGATCCCTAAAGGGCATTAGTGAACCAGTTGGGTTTTCATAATAATATCTAGACATTTACTGAATTTAAGATTAAGATAGCAGGATTCGAGCCCAGAGCATTATCCTGGCTCTACGGATTACTAGTCCAGTGACAATACCACTTTACCACCACCTCCCAGTGATTCCACAGATAGTCTTGGTGCCATATAAGTCTTTCAATTTCAAGTGTTAAAATGACAACATGACACCAATGACACGAATGGTCTACAACTTCACCATGGTTAAGTAGGGCCCTGTTGCTTGAAACTGATGGTCTTTGACTCAGAGGTGAGAGACACTGAGCAATGGCTGACACCGTGGAAGATGGTTAAAGACAAAGTCTGGAGTAGAAACAAGCTCCAAAGAAACTTGAATTCAAAGACTCACACATACACAACATTGGCCTTTAGAAAGAGTGACCATGTAATAAAATAATACCACAAAGGGAAAGATACGAGTACATTTCATGATTCATAATTTGTTCACAACTTTGATAGCAATAAATGATCCATACAGAGTTGGATCAGAAAAAACTGAGAAGCAACATGGAGAAAATTAAATCAGTTGTGTGATTGGCTCACATTGATGCCTTAGCTTCTTTGCTGATCCATATTTCAAAAAAATAATGTTTAAGTTCTTATTTGAGCTAATGAGAAAAGTACTATTTTTATTTTCCTGCTACAGACAGATTTAATACGAGGCCATACAGATTGACTAGGCGAGGCAAGATGAACAAAACTTCAATCTAAACAGGTAGATAATGCATTTCCAGTAATCTGTCTGTATCTACCTTTGAAAGGCCTACTTTACAAAAAGATTTCAAAGCAACTAAAATGATGTTTTGCCTGTAAAGAGCGATTAGAGAAACTCTGACTCCTTTGATCATGGGGAGTCAACCCAACAGAGCTGCTCAAAATTATAAGAAGTCTCAATAAAGTAAATAGAAGTTACTGGTCAGTAAGTTTGTCATTTGTGGGTATAAATTCAACACATTCACCAAAGAAAATGAAGGGAAAATATTGTCAGAACATGAAATGCCCCATCAAAAACACTGGTGAAAGAAGAATCCATAATAATATTTAAAGTTCACATACATTTAATGGTGATGAGTAGGGCAGACATTGGTTCAGCACCTCCCCCACTGTGATACTGAAGTGTTAGCTTCAGCCTCAAAAAAATTTCAAACCCTTTCTGTAAAACCAGAAACAAAAATGATCCCGATTCCAGAGTCACTGCCACCCTATTCTCCTTCCCCTACTTCCTGACCCCTATTACCTGCTCCAACCCCCACTTAGTTTGAGTCGCTTCCAGCAAGCACGTCCACTGCAGGGAACTATTTCAGCTGGTAATTCAATCAAAGACTAGCAAACCTTACTCACAAGCAAACTACAGAACAGCCATTCTTAAATTATGTACCCCATGTGAAGCATAATGCATTTCAAAAGCATTTCCAAATCATAAATACAGAAGTTACAACACCCACCTATTCTTCTTTTTGCAGTATACCAGTAAGTTATCAAAGAGGAAGAAAACTCGTTCCTGTATGTTTCCAGCTGAAATTTTTAGCAAATTTCCTTGCATCAGCATTTCGGTGCATGAATCTGTTATGTTGGAACCCTAAAAAAACAGAAAATTGTATTAATGATTATGGTTTTCAGCAGCACAAAGTCTGTTTAAAAAATGTCCTTCATCCATAGTAGTTACATTTAAAAAATAAATCGCCTTCATGTTTACCAACTTGCTTTTAAATAAAAATTAATTTGGTAAATTTGCACAGAGATTCTCTTGCTATTCTGCAGTAACTTTGGAAGAAAAGCCAGGAAAATCAAAAGCAAATAGCATACCACCCAGAGAATCCTCACAGAAATGTACAATTAACACCTGATCGCACTGCTTAAGTCACTTTTTAAAACAGCAAACTAGGAAGTAGCAGAAAGCTTGCTCAGTTTCATCTTTTCTTTTTTATTTATAAAGGATTTTGTGGCTGCACACAATTATTCTGAATTCACCATGACACTTCAATCCACTTTCACAAGCAAACTTCATAATCCTTCAACAACTGTTGCGAAGGGTGACAATAAATGTTTTTCTTTCCCCTTATACATTCAAAAATATTAATACTGAACGATAATTACTTTCTTGTGTTGCAGATCTGTACTGAGTTGATGTAAATGCATGTGAGGCGTATGCTATGGAATTAATGCACTATTAATTAATGCATTTCGAGTGTTAACAATGATGGACACCAAGCTTTAGTCATGGGGCTGTATATCAGCACTGGGGTTTCTGGAACCAGGCATTGCACCCTTGAAAACTTTCATCACGTTCGTCAGCCCAATGATATGTTAAACCTTCTTCAAATTGTTTTCTTTGCCGGTTTGCAGGATCTGAAAAATTAATTGGGAACTTGCCTAAATAGTTTACAATTTATTATTCCAAATGTTTCTTCTGTTGTGTTGGATTGCATCCACCTTTTGGCATTGATTTTGAGTTTTTCTGCTGTAAATGTGTATCATATGTAACCAACTTCTTATACTTTGAACTTGTACTTATTCCAATTCAGCTTCACAGTGTTCTCTTACTCACTGTAGGGCTTTTTGCCACCTTTGACATATTTCAGTTCATTCACATCCCAAATCAGGATATCAACTAATAATAATGTCATTTTACACCCGCGATATTACATAAAGGATACTCCAGTACATCCATATCAGGCAAAGGATCATTAAAGATGGAAACTTTGACAAGACTTTACATACTAATGTATTTTAAAATCAGTAACCACTAATTAAGAAAGATTCTATCGTTAATCACAATATTAATTTGTCTATAATCTGTATTGCATAATCTTCTCTTTCAATACTTTTATTCAAATCTTTATAGTCGAGCCATATTTGCTTCCGTTCACTGCTTGGCTTGATAACTAACACCATACCAGTGCTGCACTAGTTTAATTCTGTGACTTTCTTTATTAGCATTAAATTGTCAGCCTTAGCTCAGTGGTATCACTCTCGCCTCTGAATCAGAAAGTCATGGGTTCAAGCTCCACTACAGAGTTTGGAGCACATAATTTCAGCCAGCTCTTGAGTGAACTATTTAGGGAGTACAGCAGATAAGGCTGATTGAGAGCCTATCTACCTTCTCAGCTGGGTGTAAAAGACCGTAATTACAGATGTCCTCCCCAGCATTTTTCTCCTAAAACAATATGATTAGAAACAGAATACCTGATTATAATCTCTTTATTGTTTGTAGGATTTTAATAGGTGAAAGGGTGGGTTTCCCATCCAAGGCTCTGCCTGCCCAGCATGAGGCTGCACCTGAGTTTGGGCAGGTGGGTTCCCGGGGGAATTCCACCCTTTTAATTTGACACACACTCCCACCACCTCTGAACCCACCTTTGGTTAAAATTCTACCTATACGTTTCAATCACTTCACCTCTTACTCTTCTAAACTCCACCGGATACAAGTCTAGCCTGTCTAATCTTTCTTCAAAAGACAACCTGCTCATAGAACCATAGAACCATAGAAAATTACAGCTCAGAAACAGGCCTTTTGGCCCTTCTTGTCTGTGCCGAACCATTTTTTGCCTAGTCCCACTGACCTGCATTTGGACCATATCCCTCCACACCCCTCTCATCCATGAACCCGTCCAAGTTTTTCTTAAATGTTAAAAGTGACCCCGCATTTACCACTTTATCCAGCAGCTCATTCCACACTCCCACCACTCTCTGCGTGAAGAAGCCCCCCCTAATATCCCCTTTAAACTTTTCTCCTTTCACCCTTAACCCATGCCCTCTGGTTTTTTTCTCCCCTAGCCTCAGCGGAAATTTCAGGTATTAGTCCAGTAAACGTTCTCCGGACTACTTCCAATGCATGTTCATCCCTCCTTAAATAAAGAGACCAATGCTGTACACAATACCCCAGGTGTAGTCCCACCAATGCCCTGAAGAACTGAAGCATAGTCTCTCTACTTTGAATTCATTTCCCCTTGCAATAAATAAGAACATCCTGTTAGCTTTCCTAATTATTTGCTGTAGCTGCATATGAATCTTCTGTAATTCATGCACTAGGACAACAAGATCCCTCTGTACCTCAGAGCTCTGCAATCTCTCAATAATTAGATAATACTTATTTTTTATTCTTCCTACCAAAATGGACAATTTCACATTTGCCCACATTATACTCCAATTCCCAGATCTTTACCCACTCTCATGTGGGGATGGCACGGTGACACAGTGGTTAGCACTGCTGCCTCTCAGTGCCAGGGACCCAATTCCCGGCTTGGGTCACTGCCTGTGTGGAGTTTACACATTCTCCCTGTGTTTGCGTGGGTTTCCTCCGGGTGCTCCGGTTTCCTCCCACAGTCCAAAGATGTGCAGATTAGGTGAATTGGCCATGCTAAATTCTCCCTCAATGTACCCAAACAGGCGCCGGAGTGTGGCGACTAGGGGATTTTCACAGTAACTTAATTGCAGTGTGAACGTAAACCTACTTGTGACTAATAAATAAAACTTTAACTTAACTTAAGACACTCTCCTAACCTATCTATGTCCTTTATGTCCTCTTCAGGACTTACTTTTCCTATTTATCTTTATGTCACCAGCAAATTTAGCAACAATGCCTTTGGTCCCTTCATCCAATCACTTATATAAATTGTAAAATGTTGAGGCGCCAGCACTAATCACTGTGAAATTCTACTTGTTTCATCTGGTCAACCATTTATGTCTACTCTCTGCTTCCAGTTAGCTAGCCAATCTGCTATCCATGCTAATATGAGCTTTTATTTTCCACCATAACTTTTGATGTTGCACCTTATTAGATGCCTTCTGGAAATCTAAGTGCAGTATATTCACCAATTCCCCATTATCCATAAACATATTACTTCTTCAAAGAACTTCAATAAATTAGTTAAACATGATTTCCTTCTCACAAAACCATGCTGGTTCTGCCTGATTATCATGAATTTAGCTAAGTGCCCTGCTATAATGTCTTTAATTGTATTAGCTTCAAACATTTTCCCTATGAACGATATTAAGCTAACTGGCCTGTCACTTCCTGCTTTGTCGCCATCCTTTTTGAACGAGAGAGTTGCATTTACTATTTTCCAATCCAATGGAATTTCTGAATGGAGGGAATTTTTAAAAATTAAAATTAACGCATCAACTAAGTCCCAAAGATAAAGTCCATCAGACCTGGGCACTTGTTATCTTGCAGCTCCAACAATCTGCTCAGCAGCACTTCCTTGCAATTTTTTTTAGGTTCTCCTTTGCTTCCATTTCCTGGAACTATAATTATTCTTTGATCCTTTTCTAAGTCTAAAAATAACCAATCTATTTCCTCATAAAACCAAGCAATAAGTTAAACATTTCCTCCTGGAAGACATTCTCAAGCTTTTCCCTTTTATGTTTCAGCTTCCCCCATGACCAGATGTGTGTGTTTTTTTTTTAAAGACTAAAGCCACGACAGAAAGTTTGGGACACCATCTGAGCCATTAAAAAGGTCTGGCAGTAGCCCTAAATAATTTGTTCTGTTCATTCAGATTTCAGAAATATGACCCACTTCCTGTACAGTGAACTTTAGCCAGTTATAAACTCTGAAATTAAAGGGAAGCTCCTAATCAGTTTTTCCACAATTACAGTTATTTTACCTGCCCTCCCACCTTGTCAAATGCTTAATATATTGTAACTACAAAAGAATTTGATACTTGTTAGGAGAGAAGATGAAAAGTTAACTTTACTAAGTTTATCTTAAAGCAACACAACTCACATTTGCCGACTAATAATGAAGTTCTGGCATGGTGGCTGTATAAGCATGTGTGGGATGTTTCCATGCCCCAGGAGGCTGATTTTACATACCAGCACAGAAGGAGAATGCAGATAATGGTGTTAACTGGTGATCTTTGTAAATGCAGAGCCATACTCGTGTCTTTTTATTTCACCATGTCACATTGCCATGGCAGGGTGCTACCTGTTTTAGCCATTAAGTGTGTCAAATACCAGCACCAAATTCTTCACAGCTGTTTTTTCACACACTCACATGAGATGGAGGTTGCCTTAGGCACTTGGGCCAAATGCATCTTTTTTTTAAGTCTAGACAGCAGGCTGGATTTTACACTCGCCCACCAGTGGATTTGTAGGCAAGGTGGGAGGGCAGGTAAAATCCAGCAACTGGCCTTCCTGATGCCTACCCTGTTCTGACATGCCTGAAATTTTAGTGGGGGAGGCAATAAGCGGTTTATCTGCATTGGGCTTATTGAGACCAATCAATGGCCACTTAAAGGTCTCATCTCACTGTTGCCGGTATTTTACCCGCAACAGGAAGAAGACCCATGCCATGCAGAAGGTCTGGCAGCTTCAGTTGCGTAGCATAGAGTCAGACAAGGAAGGTGATCTTCCTTTGGGACACCCTGGGCCTTTTGGAGGCTACCCTCTTTAACCTGCCCCTGGCCTCCTGAACCCAGTCCACAATGTCCACCCCTCCCACCACCATCTCCTACTCACCACGACCAGAGACATACCTATCAATCTGCATTCCTCAACTTTGGAGGCTTATTGTAGTCACAACAGTGGCTTTTGTTGGCACAGCTGGGACCACAGAGCTGCTGGCTGGGCAATATTCCTCCTGAGAGGAGCAAGTTCTTGCCTCAATGCAATTAAAACTGCTTCCAGTGTTGAATTGCTGCAGGGGAACTGTCAGGATCCTCGGAGGGCTCTTCCCCAACTTTTTAGCTGAAACGTGGAGGACTGGGACCCAGGCACTCAGTAAAATCCAGCCCAGCTTTTACAAGACTTTGAGCTTGATTTAATGGCAATAAAGGGAGTCTTGACTGCAATAAGAACATTGGAGCAGGAGGAGACCATTCAGCCCATGGAGCCTGCTCTACTAGTCAATCAGATCATGGCTGATTGTCTACCTCAACACTTCTTTCCCATATCCCTTGAGGTCATTAGTGTCCAGAATCTATCAATTTCTGTTTTGAACATATTCAATGATTGAACTTCCAAAGCCCTCTAGGTAGACAATCCAAAGATTGTCAACATACCATTTGCCTTCCCAATGGCCTGCTGCAGCACCCAAGTCTCTATGGACATCAAGACCTCTCAAGCACTCAACAGTTAAGGAACACTCTGCTTGTTTTATCCGCACCTACTCACATTATATTCCATCTACCATGTTCTTGTCCTTTCCATCCAAGTCTCCTTGAAGCCTCCTTGCCTCTTCCTCATAACTGTCGTTCCCACATAACATTTCCAAATTTGTTACATTTGGTCCCCACATCCAAATCATTGATACAATTTGTGAACAGCTGGAGCCTCAGCACTGATCCTTGTGGTTCCCCACTAGTAACAGCCAGCCATCCTGAGAATGATCTGGTTGTTCTCTTTTTTCTGTCTGTTAACTAATTCTCAATCCATATCAATATATTTTCCCCAATCTCATGTGCTCCAATTTTGTTTACCAAAGGGGAGATGAGGAAAAACTTTTTCACTCAAGAGGATGATGAGGGTCTGGAACTCTCTCCCTGAAAAAAATATTTAAGTTATTTGAAAGGTGTCTGGATACGCAACTCCAGTGCCGTAACCCGCTGGGTTACAAACCAAATGCAAGAAAATGAGATTAGGCTGGGTGGCTCATTTTTAAGCCAGCTCAGACACAATAGACCAAGTGGCCTCTTTATGTGCCATAACTTTCTATGATTTTATTCTAACTTCCTGTGTAGGATCTTATCAAAAACCTTCTGAAAATTCAAATACACCACATGCACTGGTTTTCCTTTATTTATGCTACAGGTAACATCCTCAAAGAACTTCAACAGGTTTGTCAAACATGATTTCCCTTCCATAATTCAATGTTGAGTCTGCCCAATTGTTCAATTATTTTCCACGTGTCTCATTAGCACATCTTTTATAGTAGATTCATAGATATAAGATATATCTATTCAAGATAACATCTTCTCCGTTACAGGCATCAAACTAACAGGTCTGCAGATCCCTGCATTCTTGCTCCACCCCTTCTTAAATAAATAGTGGGGTTACATTTGATGCTTTCCAGTCTGCAGGAACCTTTCCAGCATCTATAGGATTTTGAAAGATAACCACCAACATATCCATTTTCTCTATAGCCATCTCATTCAATACTCTGTGGTGTAGCTCTCAGCTTCAAGGGATTTTTATCAACCTTCAATCTAATTAATTTTGTGAGTATTGCCACTTCATTAATATTAATTTATTTCAGCTCCTCAATTTAACAAGCTCCTTGGTTCACAATATTTCTGGGAGATTTTCTGTATCTTCCTCCGTGAAGACAGACAAAACAATTGTTTAGTTTCTCCACTATTTTCCTATTCTCATTATAAATTCTTCGGCTCCTGCCTATAATGGCATAAAAGATCATAAAATGTACTCTTTTGCTTCTCTTACCTCCAAAAACATAAAATAGCAATGAATTATCTAGCTATATGGAGCGTTAGCAATCACTTTCTAGAGTATTTGTTTAGCAATATTAGATCATTTTCAACAGCAATAGCTCTTCATATATTTTCAGTGCATGGAACCACTCATTTCGGTTTCTTCCCTTAAATATTTTTATTTTGTTACTGGTGGAAACAATGGAGATGGGGGAGGGGATGGAATTTTAAGCCTGGAAAACAGCTAGATTTACGATGGCCTATACGCAAAAATCTGAAACCTAACCACCACTCACCTACTTCCAGTTATCAGGAGGCAGGGTGTTCAGTTAAATATGCTTCAGAATTAGCCACTACTTTAAATTTAATCTAGCCAGCTAGACGTCCCAGATTTCAAGAAACGCAGACGCTCAAGGGAGGTGAGAATTGCATGATTCAGAAGGTGAGTGTCTATTCCCACACTCTTTTCCTGTCTCACCCATTCCCATATTGCAACACATACTCTCACACTCAGTGTTAGGGTTATATTTGACATTCTTTAATACTTAAATCTCATGACTCCAAACCCAAATTTTGGGAGTCAAAATTCACCCCAAGCAGTTTGCAATAGCTCTTTTCTAAAATATATTTTGCCACTACTTCATATAACACCAACTATTGAATATAATGACTGGCATATGCCATTAGTTAATGTTGAGAGCAAAGATTGGCAGGTACTTGATATTTGTTCTCAAGTGCAACCTCCTTTTCTTAGGCTTTCCTCACCTTTCAAAAGTGATGCTGTAAAGTAAATATCATTTTGTTTAAAAGGTGGTGAAATTTTTTTTTAAAATCACAGCCAGAGTATATTTATTAGTCATAAGTAGGCTTACGTTACACTGCAATGAAGTTACTGTAAAAATCCCCTAGTCGCCACACTCCAATGCCTGTTTGGGTACACTGAGGGAGACTTTAGCATGGCCAATGCACTTAACTAGCACGTCTTTCAGATTGTGGGAGGAAACCAGAGCATCTGGAAGAAATCCATGCAGACACAGGGAGAACGTGTAGACTCTGCGCAGTGACCCAAGCCAGGAAGCAAACCCAGGTCCCTGGCACTGAGAGGCAGCAGTGCTAACCACTGTGCCACCATGCTGCCCGCTGCAATAAAGTTCTGTTGCATTACTCACCAACAGTCCAGGATCTAGAGTTGGAATCTCCTACAGTCTAAACATGACACCCATAATTTTAATACAATAAATATACTGCTGCAATTTAACACACAACTGATTCAATAAAATTACTCTGCAGTTCATTGAAATTGAAAGAACTCGCACAGATGTACCACCTGCTTTACTATTCACAAAATGTAGTTACAAGGCAAGTAAACATTGTTTCCCTTCCCCTCCCAAAACCCCATATTCTCAGTTAACTGTGAGAAATCTTGCAGGTGAAGAACATAACACAGAGAATTTTTATGACACAGGAGAAAGCCATTCGATGAGGCTCAAAGTTAACCCCATTTTCCAGCTCTTGGTTTGAGGCCCATAGGTTTTGACTGTTCAAAAGGATTTTATTTATTCTGTAACAGGATGTGGGCATCACTGGCAAGTCAGCATTTGTTGCCCATCCCTAATTGCCATTGAGAAGATGGTGGTGGGCCACCTCCTTCACTTACCACAGTCCTTATGATGTAGGTACAGTCACAGGAACAGTGACACAGTTCCAAGTCAGGATAGTTTGTGGCGTGGAGGGGAACATTCCAAGTCATGATGTCCATTGGTGGGGGGTGGAGTACCTTCACCTAAGGTAGGTTTTGGCTAGGAGCATTTGCCATTTTTTTAAGGCCCATTCAACAATCAAATCAGGATGAAATTTGATGGGATTGTTAGAAACAAATTCTGTTGGCCTACCACTTCATTTTCCAATGTTAACACAGTGATAGACATTTGAAAATCACAAACTAATCTCTTCAAACTTTTCTGAGGAAAATGAAAGACATCCTTGTCACCTTCCATCAAAGTAGTTGTGACAGGGAATATTGGATCTTTTAAGTAAATAATGGATATAAATTTGAAGCAGATTAAAAGTGTTATAAAATTTGTATTTTTCAGATCCTGTAGTTTATTTCAAACCATGGATACTTAATTTGAAGATTGTTAATGGCAAACGACACGTCTTTTATAAGAAAATGCTGAGGAAACTTCTAATTTTTGATACATTTTTACAAAGCCAGTGCGGAATAATCCACTGGGTATTTAAAAGTTCACCACACATCCTTAAAGTGATTGATTAACAATAAATGCTACTTATTCTGTAATGCATGTCTTTTCTCACTTATTTTTACATTATTTAATATGTAGTGAAACTTATCTGCCTCTAATAAATACTTTTGCGTGAAAAATACCAATACAAAAGGTAATATTCAACTGAACCAATAGAAAATGTTATTTGAAATCAACTGTATTACTTTAAAGTTACTCCTCGATTCTAATCTATCCTTGCATTGGCTCCAGTCTATGCTCTGGTTCTAATTTGATTTACTTGGAAAAAAATATTATTTGTTTCTTTGCAGATCTCAGGGTTTGTTCGCCACACTTCTTAAACTGGGAACTATTTTCTGTTACACTATGCTAGCTATCACATCACTCAATTAAGCACACTTTTGGCTTACTGGTCCCCCAGAAGAACATTCTATATGCTATTCATATAGATTTTTCTTTTTGTTGAATTGCCATGTGCAAATCTACTGTATTCGCTTTTGTCACTTTAAGCTGATTTTTTTGCAATGCTACACTTTAAATATAAACAGAACATTTCTTTGTGGTAGCGAAACCCATGTCTGATCAGCTGATTATACAATATTTGCACACATACTCCTGGGTTTAAAATTCAATTGAATTATAAATCCTAAAAGCCAGACAAGAAAGGAAGTAACTGATACAGATGGCACTCATTATTGTTATGCCAATTAGCATATGGCTCTGAAGCTGCTCAAGCTGCAGATATGGTTGCCGTGAAACCGAGGAGTTGGAACATGCTGCAGCTGTGTCACATCACCCGTCCTGCCATCTTTATGTGTTGCTTCAATAAATTTACTTTTCTTAATTAATTTATTGTACCCCTCTTCACCTAACTCCCTCACTCACCAAACCTGACATTTCATGCACTCAAGGCAGCTTTGAGTGCAGACTCCATCCACCCACAAAAACCCTCTTTCTCCCTCAAGGGATCTCACTGACCCCCGACTAACTGCATAATCAAGGTCATTTGAAAAAAATGTCACCTTTTGAACTCACTCCACCACTTTTACCTTCCCATCACCCCAAAACTCCCTCCGTAACCCTAGACCTACCCAATGTCAATATTCCTCTCCCGTCACCCTTGAACCTCCCTGTTATCCCGGACCTTATCACAATCCACCTCCACATGGATTTCCTCCACTGAGAGCCAACACCTGTTACCATCCCCCTGCCCATCCTGACCCTGCCCCTTCCCATTATCCGAGCCATCAGTCTTGCCCCAGCCATGAACCCTCACCCCCTGCAATAAAACATTCACCTGACAGATACTCATCCTGGACCTGCCACGTTCCGCTACCATCTCCCTCCCCTCCCCGTCCACCCCACTCTCTGCCCCTCTGACTGTAACTGTTCCCTCCTATCACCATTACCATTATCCTGAGTTCTCCCATTTTGGATTCCAATGAAGACACTGTCAACACCACCTTCAATGAAAGTTGCCCACCCCCTCCCGCTGCACCTCCTCCGACATTACCTGGACATTTGGTAATTTTTATGTCCTGGCAACATCTTTGTAAATCTCCTCTATACCCTCAAGTGCAATTACATTCCTCCTGTACTGAGGTGACCAGAACTGCACACAATACACAAGTTGTGGTCTAACTATTATTTTAGATAGTTCCACCCTTACCTCCGAGCTCTTGTTTCTATGCATCAGCTGATAAACGAGAGGATTCCATATGCCTTCCATATGAAATTTAATGTCAAGTGATAAATTTTGATTTATCAAAAAACAGAAAGCAAAGATGCAATATAAACAAAATGTTGCAAATTAAAGAATGTGCTGTAGCAGAGTCCTGAAAATGTATCATTGAAGCTGGCAAAACAAGTTCTGAAGGTTGTTAAAAATGCATACAAGATTCCTTGGCTTTATGAACAGGATGTGGAGATGCCGGCGTTGGACTGGGGTGAACACAGTAAGAAGTCTCACAACACCAGGTTGAAGTCCAACAGGTTTATTTAGTAGCAAATACCATAAGCTTTCGGAGCGCTGCTCCTTCGTCAGATGGAGTGGAAATGTGCTCTCAAACAGTGCACAGAGACACAAAATCAAGTTACAGAATACTAATTAGAATGCAGGCACAGGGTATAAAAGTAGGAGTTATTTTAATCTTTATACAACATAGCTTAACAGTGTCTTCTTTTAAAAAAATATATTCATGGAATGTGGATGTCACTGGCAAGGCCAGAACTTATTGCCCATCCCTAATTGCCCATGAGAAGGTGGTGGGGCGCCACCTTCTTGAATCTTTGTAGTCTGTGTGATGTAGGTATTACCAGAGTGCTATTAGAGAGAGGGTTCACAGAATACTACACTGCAGAAGAGGCCTTTCAGCCCATGAGTCTGCACTGACACATGAAAGTCCTGACCTCCCCACCTCATCCCACTTGCCAGCACTTGGCCCATAGCCTTGAATGTTATGGCGTGCCAAGTACTCATCTAGACACTTTTTAAAGGATGAGAGGCTTCCACCTCCACCACCCTCCCAGGCAGTGCATTCCAGAGTGTCACCACCCTCTGGGTAAAAAGGTTTTTCCTCAAATCACCCCTAAATCTCCCACCCCTCACTTTCATCTCGTGTCCCTTCGTAACTGACCCTTCAACGAAGGGGAACAGCTGCTCTCTCTCTACCCTGTCCATGCCCTCCATAATCTTGAACATCTCAATCAGGTCACCCCTCAGTCTCCTCTGCTCCAGAGAAAACAAGCCAAGCCTATTCAACTTCTCCTTACAACTTAAATGTTCCACCCCAGGCAACATCCTGGTGAACCTCCTCTGCACCCCTTCCAGTGTGATCACATCCTTCCTATAATGTGGCGAACAGAACTGTACTCCAGCTGCAGCCTCACCTAAGTTCTACGCAATTCTATCGTAACCTATCTACTTTTGTAATCTATACCCCAATTGAAAAAGGCGAGTGTGCCATATGCCTTTTTCACATCTGTCTTCAGCCACAAGAATGAGGAGGTGGTTATGGAATTCGGGGAGAGAGAGAGACTAAATTCCTAAGCTCTACCACAAAGCTTCAGTTGATGCCCCCTCCAAGGTCTGCCTTACCGCCTTCAGAGATCTATGGACAAACACGCCAAGGTTCCTTTGTTCTTTGGAACTTCCCAGTGTCAGACCTTTCATAGGAGACTTCCTTGTCAATTACTCCTTCCAAAGTGCATCACCTCACACTTTTCAGGGTTAAATTCCATCTGCCACTTATCTGCCCCTTTGACCATCTCGTCTATATCTTCCTGTAACCCAAGATGCTCAACCTCACTGTTAACCACCCAGGCAATCTTTGTGTCATCGGCAAACTTACTGATCCTACCCCCCACATTGTCATCTATGTCATTTCTCTAAATGACGAACAATAGAGGGCCCAGCACGGATCCCTATGGTATGTCACTGGTCACCGGTCTCCAATCACTGAAGCAGCCATCTGCTATCACCCTCTGTCTCCTACCGCTAAACCAATTATGAATTCACCTTAACAGATCACCCCGTATCTCATGTGCCTTCTTAATAATTCTCCCATGTGGGACTTTGTCAAAGGCTTTGCTGAAATCCATGCAAACTGCATCAACCTCACACCCTCATCTACACACTTAGTTACATGATCAAAAAGTTCAATCAAATTTGTGACAAAATCCCTCTGACAAAACCATGCTGACTATCCCTGATCAAACCTTGCCTCTTCAAATGGAGATAGATTCTCTTCTTCAGAATCTTCTCCAGTCGTTTCCCAACCATGGGCGTGAGACTCACCGGTCTGTAGTTCCCTGGCTTGTCTCAACAATCTTTCTTAAATAGCAGGATGACATTAGCTGTTCTCCAGTCCTTTGGCACCTCCCTGGTGGCCAGAGAGGAATTAAACCCCTGTAATTTCCCCCCCCCCCCCCCCTCACCTCCCACAACAGCCTGGGACACAATTCATCCAGACCTAGAGATTTATCCACTTTTAAACCCGCCAATACCTTGTCACTCCCTATGACAATTTGTTCTAGGCCTCACAGTCTCTCTCCCCGAATTCCATAACCACCTCCTCATTCTTGTGGCTGAAGACAGATGTGAAATATTCTTTTAACACTCCACCAATGTCCACTGCCTCCACCTACAGATTTCCCCCTTGGTCCATAATGGGCCCTACTCTTCCCCTGGTTATCCTCTTCCCATTGATATACTTATAGAATATCTTAGGATTTTCCCTACTTCCACCACCCTGGGCTTTCTCATGTCCCCTCTTTGCTCTCCTAATTGATTTCATAAGCTCCATTTTGCACTTTCTGTACTCCACTAACGCCTCCGCAGACTACTCCCCTTCTCTCTCCAGTCTACCTTGGCCAATTTCTGCCTTATTTTGTTAAAATCTACTCTCCTCCAATCCGAAACCTTTTTCTCCAACTTGTCTATTTCTTTGTCCATAACAAATTTGAATTGAACCATGTTGTGGTCGCTATCATCAAAATGCTCCCCCACCAACACATCAACCACCTGTCTGGCTTCATTCCCCAAAATTAGGTCCAGCACTGCCCCCTTGGTCACAACCCCTTGTTGGATCTTCCACATATTGACTTAAGAGGTTTTCCTTATACATTTTAAGAATTCTACTCCATCTAAGCCCTTAACATAATGGCTATCCCAATTAATTGTTAGGAAAGTTGAAATCAGCTAATATAATTACCCTCTTATTATTTTTACACCCCTCCGCGAATTGCGCACATACTTGCTCTTCAATTTCCCGTTGACTATCTGGGGGTCTATAATAAACATCTAGCAATGTAGTTGTCCCTTTTTTAATTCCTAACCTCTACCACAAAGCTTCAGTTGATGCCCCCTCCAAGATATCATCTCTCCTTACTGCAGTAACTGCCTCCTTAACTAACAATACAATGCCCCCTCCTCTTATTTGCCTGAAGATTCTATATCCCGGGATGTTGAGCTGCCAATCCTGCCCTTCACTTAACCACGTCTCTGTGAAGGCTATTATATCATAATTACACGTGTCAATCCTCGCCCTTAACTCATCCGTTTTACCTTTAATACTTCTGACATTAAAGTAGAAGCCCTCCAGCCCAGTCTTACTCCTTTGAAACTTACTACCGCTGTATTCCCTCTGACCTGATTGCTTTTCTATGTTATACTGTGACCCTATTCTGCTAACAGGCTGGGTTCCCTCCCCCTGCCAAACTAGTTTAAACTCTTCCCAACAGCACTAGCAAACCCACCAGCAAGGATGCTAGTCCTGCTCTGGTTCAGATGTAGACCTTTCCGCTTGTACAGGTCCCACCTTCCCCAAAAGCGGTCCCAGTGATCCAGGAATCTAAAACCCTCCATTTTGCACCAACTCTTAAGCCGCACATTCATCTGTGCCATTCTCCTAATTCTGTACTCACTAGCTCGTGGCAGTGGCAGTAATCCAGAGATTACAACCCGCGAGGTTTTGTTCCTTAGTCTGTTGCCTAACTCCCTGAATTCTTGATGCAAGACTTCATCCCTCTCTCTACCTATGTCATTGGTACCAACATGTACCATGACCTCTGCCTTATCACCCTCCCGCTTCAGGATGCCCTGCAGCCGTTCAGAGACATCCCAGACCCTGGCACCAGGGAGGCAGCATACCATCCTGGAGTCTCTTTCACGACCACAGAAGTGCCTATCTGCGCCCCTGTCTATGGAGTTTCCTATGACTATTGCTCTTCTGCGCTTTGACCCTCCCTGCTGAACAACAGAGCAGCCGTGATGCCACTGCACTAGCTGCTGCTGTTGTTTTCCCCCGATAGGCCATTTCCCCAACAGTATCCAAAGCAGTATACCTGTTAGAGAGGAGGACAGCCACGGGGGATTCCATGGTAAAATAGTTTCACGTCAGAATGGTAAGTGAATTGGAAGAGAACTTGTAGGTGGTGTTCCCACACTCTTGCTGCCCTTGTCCAAGTGGTAGAAGGGTTTGGAAAGTGTTGTGAAAGGAGCTTTGGCGACTTCCTGCACTGCAGCTTGTAAATGGTACACACCGTTGCCACTGTGCGCCAATTATGGAGGAAATGAACAGTTAAGGTGGTGGATGGGGTACCATTCAAATGAGTTGCTTTGTCCTGGATGATGTTAAACTTCCTGAGTGTTGTTGTTACTGTACTTATCTAAGTAACTGGGGAGTACTCTATCACACTTCTGATTTGTGCCTTGTAGATGATGGTCAGGCTTTGGGGAGTCAGGGGGTAAGTTACCTGCTGACATATTGTGACCAACTCTGGGCACTTTGGAAAGAAATATCAGGGACTTGGAGGGTATATTAATTAGGATGGCACTTGGGATGAAAGATTTCAGGGACTAGAGAAACTGGGAATGTTCTCTTTACACCAGTGAAGGTTAAAAGGCAATTTGACAGAATTGTTTAAAATCATGAAGGTTTTAATAGAGCAAATAAAGACAAACACTTTCTAGTAGGGTAAAAATAACAGGAGGACATGGGTTTGAGGTCATTGGCAAATGAACCAAAGGTGATACAAGAGAAAATAAATTACACTGAAAGTTGTTATGATAGGGAATGTACTGTCCGTAATGGTGGTGAAAACAGATTTAACACCAACCTTCAAAAGAAAACTGGATAAATACTTGAAAGGGAAAACAATTGCAAGGCTATGGAACAAAAGTGATGATGCGGGACTAATGGAATAGTCAGAATAATAGCGACACGGTGATTAACACTGTTGCCTGGGGCCCAGGTTCAATTCCAGCCTTGGGCGATTGTCTGTGTGGAGTTTGCATGTTCTCCTCGTGTCTGTCAGTTTCCTCTGGATGCTCCAGTTTCCTCCGACCACCCAAAGATGTGCATGTTAGGTTGAATGGCAATGAAAAATTGCCCCTCTGTGTCAGGGGATTAAGAGGGCAAATACGTGGGGTTATGGGGATAGGCCTTGGGTGGGATTATTGTCAGTGCAGGTTTGATGGACCGAATGGCCTCCTTCTGTACTGTAGGGATTCTATTCTATGAATAGTTCTATGAAAGAGTTGGCAAAGGCACAATGGTCCAAATAGCCTCCTTTTGTATTGGACCAATTATTCAATGAGAGTCAAAATTGCAAACAAGAAAATAATGATCTTTAAAACATTGGCATATTTTGTATAAATCAGCCATCTCTCGAACTTCGAAATCTCTAGATCAGCGAAAAAATCAAACAGGAAAACATGTTTTGGAACCTGCTCAAATCATAGCTTTAAATTTGGAGTTCAAACCAGAAGAATAGTTATACCTCCCATCCTTCTATATGAGACTGCCATTCTTCTAGAACTTCTAGTTTTTCCATTTGTCTCTTGGCTTCATTGATAGTGGAGCACACAGTTTTCATGGCCTGTAGAGCCTCAATTACTGCTGCAGAGTCATTGTGCCTTCTTGGTGTCCTCTTCATCAGTTCCTAAATCAAAGCAAAGATGCATTTCCTCAGAAAACTAATGGTTAAAAATGTTAACAACTTTCACCGATAAAAGGAAGTTTTCCTCAAGAAGTTATTTCTGAATGAATAAGTGTTTGGTAACTCCTTTTTAAATTTGACTAGGTTGAGAAAACAGCATAATTTCATTACAATCACTTTAATAATAGCCAATTATGTGCTTTGAAACATTTCTCCACAGTTTGTACTCGTCAGCAAATGGAAAATGTTTGCTGACTGCCTTCCAATTATGCTACCCAATTGAATTGTTAAAGATTTATTTGCAGGATGTGCAAGTAGCTGCTAAGGCTCGGAATTATTCTTCATCCCTAATTGAGAAGGTGATGGTGAGACACCTTCTTTCATACAACTGAATGGCTTCTCAGCCTTTTCAAAGGGCAGTGAAGAACCAATCATGTTGCTGCTGGTCTGAGTTATATATTGGCCAGAGAACAGGTTCCCTTCCCTGATGGGCATCAATTAAACATTTGTGTATTTAAGACACTCAAGTAGTTTCATATGGTTACCATTACCGATGCTAACGTTTTATTTCACATTAATTTAGTTAACTGAATTTAAGTTCCTCAACAGCTGTGGTGGGAATTGAACTCCTGATCATTAGACCAGACCTCTGGATTATTAGTCCAGTAACCTAACCACTGGATCCCAAAAAAGCTAATGAGAAGAGGAATACAGCTTTAGAATTATGGCTCTGGCAAAGTGTCCTCAGAACCAGCTAGCAAGACTGAAGAACCAATGAATTTGTCAACAGGATATCATTCTCACATCTCAATATCAAATACAGATATTAGCCGACAAAAATACTTAATCCAATAAAAATATATACTTGCCTAAATAATTAAGTCTTAAGCAATTCTGAAACCATCTTACAACAATCTGTTATTCTCCAGAAAAACACACTGTTCCCTTTTTTTCTCCTTACTTATGGAACTTGACTTTGTTCGGTTAACTTATCTGAGCCACAGTCTAGATAGGTGCATCCACGCTAACTATTTTTGAGAGTTGTAAATGCTGCAGATTTATGAATATATCAGTATGCTATATAAAAGAGATTACACTAACAATTCGGCCAAGTAGTGGTAAAACCACATTAGAGAATTAAGGAATGTGCATAGAAAATAAATAGCAAATACTTATATATCTAAGGATCAGTCATGTCCTGGATACTAATTCATTCCTTAGACGTGGCAGTGGAAGTAGTAGATTAACATATTCAAATAGAAAATCTGTGTCATGTAACAACTTGTATCATTATCTTAAGTACCTTTAAAAGAAGTGGATACTTGCATATCCTTTGTATGGGAGCAACTAGATATCCTTCAAGTGGAACATCAGGATTTTTGCGTCCTGCCAGCACCATGCAACCCTTGTGTTTTGAGATGAAAAATGACTAATTAGATAATATACAAATCAATAATTCATAGTTTATTATGCAGTTTTCAAACAGCTCCTGCTTTGACAAATCACTTGTAACCAAATTGACTACACATGTATTAAGTCAAAGGTGATAGAATAAAAAATATCTTTCCTTTCCAGCCATCCTTTTACATTTCCATAATTCATATTTTTAATGAGGAACGAGCAGCGCTCCGAAAGCTTGTGATTCCAAACCTGTTGGACTTTAACCTGGTGTTGTGAGACCTCTTACTGTGCCCTCCCCAGTCCAACGCCGGCATCTCCACATCATCTTTTTAATGGAACACTAGCACAACAGATTTCCAATATGCTTCTTCAATACGAAGGGAACATGTTTTGATCATTTATTGTTCAGCAATGAAAACATTAAACTGAAGCCACTTTGACTGGGAACTGAAGGGCCCTAGGATAGATTTCTTTTAAATCGTGAAGACTAGTGAAAGGGCCAATATCCAAACTGAAAGATACTCAAAGGGAGAGATGAGATCAATTGCATCGCAGTGATTAGCTGACAACAAGCTTAAATTTAAGTTTATTTATTGTCACAAGTAGACTTACATTAACAATGCAATGAAGTCACTATGAAAACCCCCTAGTCACCACACTCGGACACCTGTTTGGTACACTAAAGGAGAATTTCGCGGCCAATGCACCTAACCAGCACGTCTTTCCGACTGTGCGAGGAAACTGGAGCACCCGGAGGCAATCCATGCAGGCATGGGGAGAACGTGCAAAGTCTGCACAGACAGTGACCAATTTTTATGTTAGAATATTTAGCAGGAAAGATACAGGAAAGGAGATGGCTAGTTCCAGAGTTTTTCTCAGAGAATAAACAGGAGTACACCAAGTAAGTGTGGTGTGTTTTAATTTAACACAACTCAATATGTAAGGACAGAGGCAGTAAATAAACAGAAGTGCAAGGTAATGAGGTGAAAGGAGCTGAATAGAGTTGAGTGAAGCTAGCTGAAAGCACAATTGACAATACGTCAGTGGCTATTGATCTGGATTTGCAGTGTGGTTACTGACTGTATTAGTCAATGCATGAGAAAATGCCCTCTTTTGTACAATGGGAGAGAAATGGCTCTCCACCAGCAGCACAAAAACATGCTTGTATCAAATCAGCAGCTGATTTTTCACCATGACAGCGTTTATTCTCCACTGACTTGGTGATGGACAATTAAACTCATCGGAGGTGGAAGCTCCACAAATATCTCCATCCTTAACGATGGAGCAGCCCAACATATCAGTGCAAAAGATAATGGATAATGCTGAAGAACTCACAACAATCTTCAGCCAAAGGTGTCAAATGGATGATCCATCTGGCCTCCTCCAGAGGTCCCCAGCATCACATATGCCAGGCTCCAGCCAATTCGATTCACTTAATATGTCAAGAAACGGTTGGCAGCACTAGATAATACAAAGGCTTTGAGCCTTGACAATATTCCAGTGATAGTACTGACGACTTGTGCTCCAGAACTTGCCGCACCTCTAATAAAGCTGTTCCAGTGCAGTCACAACATTGGCATCTTCCTGACAATGTAGAACATTGCCCTGGTATATCCTGTACACAGGAAATAGGACAAATGCAACCTGGCCAACTACCACTACTCTCGATAATCAGTAATGACCTTCCTTCCGTCATAATATTTGGGGGGGGTGTGTGTGACTACAATGCTCAGTACCATTCGCAACTCCTCAGGTACTGAAGCAGTCCATGCCCAAATGCAGAAAGACCTGGACAATATCCAGCTTGGGATGACAAGTGGAGATAACATCCATGTCACACAAGTGCCAGGCAATGACCATCTCCAACAAGAGAGAATCAAACCATTTCCCTTGACATTCAATGGCATTACCATTTTTGAATCCCCCCACTATCAACATTCGGGGGATTGCTATTGACCAGAAACTGAATTGGGTTAGTCATATAAATACTATGACTGCAAAAGCAGGTCAGGGGCGAGGTATCCTGTCGCAAGAAACTCATCTCCTCACTCCCCAAATCCTCTTCACCATCTACAAGGCGCAAATCAGAAGTGTGACAGAATACTCTACACTTGCCTGGATGGGTGCAGCTCCAGCAAGACTCCAGGACAGAGCAGTCCCCTTGATTAGTACCCCTTCCAAAAATGTTCACTCCCTCCACCACTGACGCACAATAGCAGCAATGTGTACCATCTACAAGATGCACTACAGAAATTCACCGAGGCTCCTTACACAGCATCTTCCAAACCCACAACTGCTACCATTGAAAAGGACAAAGGCAGCAGGTACATGGGAACATCTCCACCTGGAGGTTTCCCTCCAATCACTCACCATCCTGACTTGGAAATATATGGCTGTGATATTTTTTATCAAATGCTTTCTTTAGTTACAAAAAAAGGGGTGCTTACCAGTAAAAAGGTCCGCACAGTCTGCATTTTATTCAGTTCCAACAGTAACCTTTGTGCTTTTTCATGATTGCTACAGTACTCATCATAGATAGAAAATCGATGTTTCTGTATTCCCAAACAAAAAACACATTAATCAACTCTTTTAAATTATTGCTTAGTGCTGAAAAATACTTCAGAATATTATAGATAAAATTTCTAACTATACCAAATTACAATACAACAATTTTGCAGCATGGTCCACTAATCAGGGTGGGGGCTGGTGGGGTGGATAAATGACACTGCTATCACTGAGCAGCTCAAATCCAAAGAGGTGCCATTTTCTTTCTAAAATGCAAGACTGGTTTTCACAAGGAGGTAGCTACATAGTGATAGAATATTTCTCACGATAACCATGTAGCTTTGCCACTTTGGTCAATCTGATTTCTGAACTAGCAAGGCCTCGGTTAACATCAAGTTTCCATTTTTTTCTCCTCTAAACACCAGCTGAAAAGAGTGCAGTTGTAGAAAATGATCAGGCCAGTCTAAAATGTGGCAGATCTACCAACCTACGGTCAATTATTCTTGTATTCTGCAAGTTAAATTATGAAAAATGAACTAAAATGATGCCACTTTCATCTCAATTATAGTGCATCATTTGTAATATTCTGGGCATTTTTGACACATCACAGTTGGAGCTCTGTTTCTGAGGTGGATGTCATTGCAACATATAGAAAACTAGAAAGGAAAAGGAAATACCACAAAAAATTGTTACTGAAAATGTTTTATTATTTATCAAAGCCAATCAAAGATATACATTGTCACTGCCTTGTGCTTTCTTTAAGTGATAGTCATTGTCAAATCAAATTAAAGAGGTGAATTCACGATACTATGTCATGAATGCAGCATACAACAAATCGCTCAACTCAGTGATAATACATTCCGGGTCACATTATTGTTGAACCCTGCAAGGTGTTTGACAGGAATCTACAAAGAAAAAATTTGAATTTTGGCATACAATTTATTTTCTGCTCGTATCACTGCTGCTAAATACCACCTGATAAAGAGAGCAGTTCAGTATATTGTTTGTATTCACTTACAAAAGTTATAATTAATTTTCCAGATGGGAAACAGTAATCTTCTCTTGTATACAAAGCTGTAAATATTTCCCACAGATTTTACCCAACATGTCAAAACCTAACAAATTGAAGCAAAAATTATGTCAATTGCTTGTTTTGATATTATTTTCCTTAAACTACTGGATTTCTTGTGACTTTGCAGAAAAATAAATTTTCTTCAGAGGAAACTAGTTACTGTTATAGATACAGCCACGAGAAACTACAGCTTTTAATACTTATGTATCTCCATCTAGGGGTAGAAGGGTGCAACTACAGTGTGACTGAGTCACGAAATGCAGATGCCCAAATAATGCTGTACATTTTGTGATGCTATTGTGCCTTTAAGAAATGTATTCTAAGCATGTTCTTTGCAGTTGTAAGCAGGCACCGAGCCGTCTGTCCTTGTATTGTTGCTAAAGTCATATAATAGGCTTTTTGTTTATTTTTAATTTGGGCCTAAATCAATGTCCTGGAGTCTTATGAGTTTCAGGACCCCTTTGGAATTGCTCGGGGAAGAATAATTGACAGGCCATGATCAGGTGGTTCCTTCACAGAGGAATCCAAGGATTCACTTTCAGTTTTAGTTAGCAGCTGTTGGACTCCAGACTGAAAAGCAGCGAGTCTCTGTGTCTCTCTCTGGTATTGGAACTTTAGCTCTTGGTGGCTGGCCAGCTTGTAACTAGAGGCAAGGAGTGCCCCTGTCTCTTGAATGGTTTGCGACTAAAAGCTAATGGCCAGCAGTGACTATCTCTACCTTGAGTTGTGCTGGGAGCTCCAGGTCAGGGAAGTCAGAGTTTCGATACTCCATCCAAAGCACTAATTCACCACAGATGTTGCAAAGCTGCAAGATCCAGGATCACGTGAGCATACTTGCTTTCTGTGTTAAACCGAAAATAGGGTGTATGCTTGTAAGAATGTTGTGTTGGAACAGTATTCATAGCTGTTAAGGTTTACACAATATCATGGTTTCTTTTTCTTGATTGTAATTGGTCTTTGCAAATTTTTTTTCTATGTGTTAACTGTGTTCTTAAGCTTTGTTTGACAAAAGCTCCCTAGTGGATCATTCAAATCATACCTGGAGTGAAACATCTAATGCTGACCCGTGCCAAAATTCAAAGTGCAAAACTTATGACCTAGACTGACTTCATAAAACACCTTGGGGTTTCTGACCTGGATTATAACAATTTAAGGATGCACAAAAATGCTACATATGGAATTTTTATATATGCTGGATTAGACCATGCAATCAACAACAGTTTCCAGGTCTTTACATTTAACATGTGCTTCATAATTTGTTACTGGCTTTTTGACAAAGAAAATGAAGTGAAGATATATAACATCTCTTACATGTCTCAGATCATCCTTTGACACTCTGCTTACCTTTGCTCTGCCAATTACACATTCTGATCTCTTAATGGATTGTTGTCAGCACCCGTCTTAGCCATGATCATCACCATTTACATTCCCTTTGTCTTTTTGTCTGTGACATCTTTGTCAATCACCACCGCCGCCCCCCCCCCCCCCCCCCCCCCCCCCCCCCCACCCTAACAGGAAAATATCATCACATTTTCTATTGACTTCAGCTCTGACGAAGGGTCATCCAGACTCAAAATGTTGGGTCTATTCTTTCTCCACAGATGCTATCTGACCTGCTGAGATTTTCAAACATTTTTTGTTTTTGATCAAATTGCAGCATCCGCAGTAATTTGCTTTCAGAAAAACACTATTCATTCTTCAAAATAGATCTCACATACATTATATATACATATATAATATATATATATGTATATATATAAGTATACATACAGAGTGAAAGAGACATTTTTGTGGTAAAATTATTGATTACAATTAATTTATCCTCAATTGAAAATTAGATTTAACCAATTCTTCATAACACAAGAAAATATTGTAGTAATTCAGTCCAGCTCGAGCCAGAGATACATACAAACTGAAGAAAACAGCTTCCCAATTCATGGTGGGCACTCGGTTCAGGGAGCAGACGCTCTTCAATCATACTCAGGAATTCTTTATGGACTACAAGAATGTCCTCAATGTTAGAAAACAATGTCTGAAAATAAATATCAAAAATCACATCATGAACAAAATTAGAGCTGCTCAAAATGTGAAACTGTTATCAAATTTATATTGTTTTCCTTAAAGTCAGATTTCTAAAAATTTCCCCTATCCACACGATCCCCATCGACTCCATCACTGCACCGATACATTTCTTCCTTGCCATCTCTGAAAACAGTAACAAATGCTAAGATACACTTCCACATGCATCAAATGTTTTCCAGTACCTCATCTAAATAATTTTATTTGTGAACACTTGGCCCACCTTTGACCAGAGAGAGCACCATGGCTGAGCCGATTCGGTCCACACCTGCAACACATCTATGCATTTTCAGAGAATAGTGAACAAATAAAATCAGAAGATTCAGCTCCCTACCCAAAGTGCTGAAAAGGACATACTTAGAGTCTACACGACTGCCTCAGCTGTTTGCTCAGCATTGATAATAAGGAATCAACTTGGAACCTTCTAGATAAGTAGGATTCATGTGGTGCATTCATGATGGAACTATCTCAAGGGCTGAATACCCCTCTCTTATTCCGAGTTATACATGTCTTACCTTCACGGTTTCTTCAGTCACATTCTTGTCAACTCTAGAAGCAGCATGCTGGATCATTCGCTGCAGAAATACCTGATAAAAATACACAGCTGTGTTACATTAACTTAGCGAGTCATATAAATATTTTACTGTCTGTGACAGCAATCCTAGTGGTAGCAGTATGATTGTAAATGCAGACAAAGTACTCTGTGGAATGGGGTCTATTATATTCCACCTATTAATTTAGCAGAAAAGGTCAGCATTAGTTTCAAGTGAAAGATCAATATTTACGTATGCAGATTTTTTGTCTAATTATAACAAGCAGAGAAAAACATATTCTAAATTTCAAATTGCTTCTTTTATCAATTTTATGCTGTTTCCTTTCAAGATAAACCTAGCTTTTGACATACTTTAATTCAATGTCATGATTTATCTGCTGCATTCTTCACTTGTACTACAAAGACTGATGTTCAATGATACAGGTTTAATTACTGAATCAAGTTCAGAATTTACTTTTATAAATACATATTAATAATTCATTGCCCATTACAGTCATCAAAATACTAAGATGCATCCTGGAAGACCTGGGGAGCGTTTCTCCCAGCCTGCAGCTCTGCCAGGAGACTTCAGCAGAGGCCGTTTAGCGGACTCCCCGCTGGGCACCAAGGCCTCCGCGTGTCTCCAGGGTGGTCAATTCCGCACCGGAAATCAGCGCGGAGCTGATTTAAATATTTAAATTCTTATTTCAATCCTATTACCGGGCCTGGGACTGAAGTCTCTGAGCCCACTAGGAGTGGTTCACTCCGGCGGGGTTTACAACACTAACGGGGAACTGGCGGCTGACCCCCCTGGAGTGAAGGGAGGCCATAGACGGGCCCCCAGGAGGTTAGGGGTAAGGGGCAGTGCCTCCTGGGCATTGTGAGCCTGGCAGTACCAACCTGGCCCCCTGGCACTGCCCAAGGGACAGAATGCCAATGACCAAAGGGAACCTTGGCACTGTCCACCAGACATCAGGCAGTGCCAAGAGGGGGGGCAATCGGTGCGGGTGTGGGGCCTCACTGCCACTCTGCATTTGGGATTGATGGATCGCAGGCAGAGGGAGGGAAGTGGGTGTTCAGGGGACTGGCCATTTTGGGGGTGGGGGGGGGTATTCTGGGACACATCAGGAAGCCAGTGATCAGGGAATGCGAGGGTCACACGGCCACCGATGTGGGGTCACGGGGCTGATCAGCAATCGGGAGGCCAGCAGTGTGGGGCGACTGTGCTGATCTCCGCTCTGACAGATCGGCACCTACGCAGTGGCCAGTTCAGTGCTATGCTACCAGCCTCTCCAACAGAAATAGGCTCTGCTCCCGGATTTTCAACGCGGATCTTGCTAAGGTACTTTGTGATGCTGAGTGTGGGAGATCCATTTTGAAAATCCCACTAAAAACAGTGGGAGTTACTCCAGTTTATACGCAAATTCGGTCCTTAGAATTTTTTGGGGAGAATCGCCCCCCTGCCTGATCTTTACTCAGGTTCCTTATTGTATGCAGTTGATCCATTAAAAAGGAGAAATAAAATCTTGCAGCTCTTCTAATTAGTTTTGTTTAATCTCTGCCAGAGTTCTGAAATGCCCTCAAGTCATAAATTATATTTTGTGTGATTGTGACCATGGTAAACTGTTCCTCCTCGTGCTTATTGTATCTGTTTCCATCTGCAGCCTTTAGCACGAGTGACCGCACCATCCTTCTCCAATACCTCGACTCTGCCATCCACTGCCATCATTTGATTACAATATGATCCATTTAGCAGCAGCTCAGCTGCTTAGCTGCCCTCACCCACACCGTAAGCTCTGAAGTTCCCCAAAAATCAATCCTTGCTCCCCTCCTATTTCTTATTTACGTGCTTCCCCTAAGCCACAATGTCTGAAAACAAAAGCTGGGATTCTCCCAAAAAAAATCTAAGTGTTCAATTCACGTGAAAACTGGAGTAAATCCCGTTGTTTTTTTCAGCAGGATTTCCAAAATGAACCTCCCAGACTCTGTGTACTGCAAAATGCACTAGCATGAATCCCGCTAAAAATCACTGGGCAGGGCTATTCCCACTGGAGAGGCTGACAGCATAGCGCAGAGTGGGCCACTGCGCCTGCGCCAATCTGTCAGCACAGAGATCAGCATATTCGCAGAACCCCCCTCTGCCGGCCTCCTGAGCGCTGGCCAGCTCGATCACTGGCCAGCCCCATGACCTCGCATCACTGCCCTGTCTGATTACCCCCACGGCCCAATCGATGCCCCCCCCCGCCCCCAAAACCGGATGTGTCTGGGCCAGCCCTGATCCCCCGGCAGGCTGACCCCTACCCAACCTAATGTCAGCCCTGATCACTGGCGAAGTGCAGTGTTGACGTGGAGATGCCGGCATTGGACTGGGGTAAACACAGTAAGAAGTCTCACAACACCAGGTTAAAGTCCAACAGGTTTATTTGGTAGCAAAAGCCACTAGCTTTCGGAGCGCTGCCCCTTCGTCAGGTGACTCACCTGACGAAGGGGCAGCGCTCCGAAAGCTAGTGGCTTTTGCTACCAAATAAACGTGTTGGACTTTAACCTGGTGTTGTGAGACTTCTTACTAAGTGCAGTGTGGCAGCGGGACCACTCCACCACCATGGATCTCCCCCCACATAGGCCACGCCCCCACAGGCTGTGCCCTCTCTGGCCCTGCCACACGCCAAGGTGCCGCCTGGGTATTGCCACTTTGCCCCTTGGACAGTGCCAGGGCTCGGAGAATTGTCCCCAAAAATGTAAGATTCCACACCCCCACCAATGACACGCAACTCTATTTCGCCACCACCTCTGCCTCTCTCGACCCCACCACAGTTTGGAGATGAGTTTCATGGGAATAATGGTGTTGAAGGCTGAGCTGTAGTCCATAAATAGGAGTCTGACATAGGTGTCCTTGTTATCTAGGTGTTCCAGGGTTGTGTGCAGAGCCAGGGAGATGGCGTCTGCTGTGGGTCTGTTGCGGCGATAGGCAAACTGTAGTGGATCCTGGTAGTCTGGGAGGCTGGAATTGATTTGTGCCATGTCTAGCCTTTCGAAGCACTTCATAATGATCGATGTCAGAAGCACCGGCTGATAGTCATTAAGGCACGCTGCTTGGTTTTTCTTAGGTACTGGGATGATGGTCGTCTTCTTGAAGCAGATAGGGACCTCAGATTGTTGTAAAGAGAGGTTGAAAATGTCTGCGAATACTCCCGCTAGCTGATCTACACAGGATCCGAGTGCTCGTCCGGTACCCCATCCGGGCCAGTCGCTTTCCGTGAGTTGACCTTCGAGAAAGCTGCTGACATCTGCAATGGTGACCCCAGATACAGGTTCATCCAGGGTGGAGGGCATTCTCTCGCTGACCTTTTGTTCAAAACGGGCATAGAATGCATTGAGCTCATTAGGGAGGGGTGCGTTGGAGCCGGAGATTTTACATGCCTTCATCTTGTAGCCTGTTATGTCTTGTAGGCCTTCCCATAGTCGACGGGGGTCAGTGTGGCTAGCCTGGCACTCTAGCTTGGTCCGGTACTGTCTTTTGGCATCTTTGATGGATCTCCTTAGATCGTATCTGGCTTTCTTGTATAGTCATGATGTGGAGATGCCGGCGTTGGACTGGGGTAAACACATAAGAATTCTCACAACACCAGGTTAAAGTCCAACAGGTTTATTTGGTAGCAAGCGCCACTAGCTTTCGGACATCTGCAATGGTGACCCCCAGATACAGGTTCATCCAGGGCTTCCAGGGTGGAGGGCATTCTCTTGCTGGTCTACAAGACATGGCAAGGTCTACAAGACATAACAGGCTACAAGATGAAGGCATGTAAAATCGCTGGCTCCAACGCACCCCTCCTTAATGAGCTCAATGCATTCAACGCCCGTTTTGATTTTTGTGAACAGATCTCCCACTCACCTGATGAAGGAGCAGCGCTCCGAAAGCTTGTGGCTTGTGCTACCAAATAAACCTGTTGGACTTTAACCTGGTGTTGTGAGAGCTCTTACTTTCTTGTATAGGTCAGGGTCACCTGACTTGAACGTCTCAGACCTGGACTTCAGCAAGCAGTGGATATCCCTGTTCATCCATGGTTTCCGATTGGGGAACATACAGATTTGCTTCTTTGGCACAAAGTTTTCTACACACTTACTAATAAAGTCAGTTACTGTAGTGGCGCCATCGTTCAGGCTGGTTGCAGAGTTTTTAAATACTGACCAGTCCAAGCAACCCCGTAGGAGATCACCCGATTCCTCAGACCAACATTGCACAACTCTCTTTGATGGATTCTCCTGCTTCAGATTTTGCTTGTAAGCCGGGAGCAGGAGCACAGCCTTGATTTGACAAAGTGTGGGCAGGCAATAGAGCGGTAGGCATGTTTGATATTTGTGTAGCAGTGGTCTTGGGTGTTTAGGCCTCTAGTGGAACAGGAGAGGTGTTGGTGGTAACTTGGTAGTACGCTCTTAAGCTTGGCCTAATTGAAGTTCCCGGCCACGATAGACAAGGCCTCGGGATATTTCATCTCAAAGCTATTCGTACTGGTGTATATTTCATCCAGCGCTATCTTCCGGTCCGCATGGGGTGGAATGTAAACTGCCATCAGGATAACAGAGGTGAACTCCCACGGAAGGTAGTAGGGGCAGCATTTTAGAGCCAGGTATTCTAGGTCTGGGGAGCAGAAAGTTCAGTAAGAAGTCTCAAAACACCAGGTTAAAGTCCAACAGGTTTATTTGGTAGCACAAGCCACAAGCTTTCAGAGCACTGCCCCTTCATCAGGTGAGTGGGAGTTCTGTTCACAGGGCATATATAGATACAAACTCAATTTACAAGATAATGGTTGGAATGTGGGTTTTTACATGTAATCAAGTCTTAAAGGTACAGACAATGTGAGTGGAGAGAAGGTTAAGCATAGGTTAAAGAGATGTGTATTGTCTCCAGCCAGGACAGTTAGTGAGATTTTGCAAGCCCAAGCAAGTCGTGGGGTTACAGGTAGTGTGACATGAACCCAAGATCCCGGTTGAGGCCGTCCTCATGTATGCAGAACTTGGCTATCAATTTCTGCTCAGTGATTCTGCATTGTCGTGTGCCGTGAAGGCCGCCTTGGAGAAACCTTACCCGAAGATCAGAGGCTGAATGCCTGTGACTGCTGAAATGTTCCCCAACAGGAAGAGAACACTTCTGCCTGGTGATTGTCGAGCGGTGTTCATTCATCCGTTGTTGTAGTGTCTGCATGGTTTCCCCAGTGTACCATGCCTCCGGACATCCTTTCCTGCAGCGTATCAGGCAGACAACATTGGCCGAGTTGCAAGAGTATGTACGTGTTCCTGGTGGATGGTGCTCTCACAAGAGATGATGGCATCCGTGTCGATGATCCGGCACGTCTTGCAGAGGTTGCTGTGGTAGGGTTGTGTGGTGTCATGATCACTGTTCTCCTGAAGACTGGGTAGTTTGCTGCGGACTGTTTGAGGTTGTGCGGTTGTTTGAAGGCAAGAAGTAGGGGTGCGTACATGGTCTTGGTGAGATATTCGTCTTCATTAATGACATGTTGAAGGCTCTGGAGAAGATGTCGTAGCTTCTCCGCTCCAGGGAAGTACTGGACGACGAAGGGTACTCTGTCCGCCGTGTCCCGTGTTTGTCTTCTGAAGAGGTCGGTGCGGTTTTTCGCTGTGGCGCATCGGAACTGTCGATCGATGAGTCGAGTACCATATTCTGTTCTTATGAGGGCATCTTTCGGTGTCTGAAAGTGTCTGTTACGATCCTCTTCATCTGAGCAGATCCTGTGTATACGGAGGGCTTGTCCGTAGGGGATGTCTTCTTTAACGTGTTTAGGGTAGAAGCTGGAGAAGTGGAGCATCGTGAGGTTATCCATGGGCTTGCGGTACAGTGAAGTGCTGAGGTGACCATCCTTGATGGAGATGCCTGTGTCCAAGAGTGCAACTGATTCCGGAGAGTAGTCCATGGTGAGTCTGATGGTGGGATGGAACTTGTTGATGTCATCATATCGTTGTTTCAGTAATTGTCAACAAATTCCATCCCACTATCAGACTCACCATGCACTACTCTTCGGAATCGGTTGCATTCTTGGACACATGCATCTCCATCAAGGATGGTCACCTCAGCACTTCACTGTACCGCAAGCCCACGGATAACCTCACGATGCTCCACTTCTCCAGCTTCCACCCGAAACAAGACATCCCCTACGGACAAGCCCTCCGTATACACAGGATGTGCTCAGGTGAAGAGGATCATAACAGACACTTCCAGACGCTGAAATATGCCCTCATAAGAACAGAATACGGCACTCGACTCATCGATCGATAATTCCGATGCGCCACAGCGAAAAACCACACCGACCTCCTCAGAAGACAAACACGGGACACGGCGGACAGGGTACCATTCGCCATCCAGTACTTCCCCAGAGCGGAGAAGCTATAACATCTTCTCCAGAGCCTTCAAAATGTCACCGAGGAAGATGAACATCTCGCCAAGGCCATCCCCACACTCCCACTTCTTGCTTTCAAACAACCGCACAACCTCAAACAGATCATTGTCCGCAGCAAACTACCCAGCCTTCAGGAGAACAGTGACCACGACACCACACAACCTGCCACAGCAACCTCTGCAAGACGTGCCGGATCATCGACACGGATGCCATCATCTCACGTGAGAACACCATCCACCAGGTACACGGTACATACTGTTGCAACTCGGCCAACGTTGTCTACCTGATGCGCTGCAGGAAAGGATGTCCCGAGGCATGGTACATTGGGGAGACCATGCAGACGGTACGACAACGGATGAATGAACACCGCTCGACAATCACCAGGCAGAAGTGTTCTCTTCCTGTCGGGGAACACTTCAGCAGTAACGGGCATTCGGCCTCTGATCTTCAGGTAAGCGTTCTCCAAGGCGGCCTTCACGACAATGCAGAATCGCTGAGCAAAACTGATAGCCAGTTCCGCACACATGAGGACGGCCTCAACCGGGATCTTGGGTTCATGTCACACTGTCTGTAACCCCCACGACTTGCCTGGGCTCGCAAAATCTCACTAATTGTCCTGGCTGGAAACAATACACATCTCTTTAACCTGTGCTTAACCCTCTCTCCACTCACATTGTCTGTACCTTTAAGACTTGATTACCTGTAAAGACTCGCATTCCAACCATTATTTTGTAAATTGAGTTTGTATCTATATATGCCCTGTTTGTGAACTGAAATCCCACTCACCTGATGAAGGAGCAGCGCTCCGAAAGCTAGTGGCTTGTGCTACCAAATAAACCTGTTGGGCTTTAACCTGGTGTTGTGAGATTTCTTACTGTGTTTACCTCCACATCAGAGCAGAAAGTTGCCAGTGTTGCTATGTCTAGGCACCATGAGGTGTTGATTCGGATTATTGTTACAATCCTGGGATGACTGTTAATGTTTAAAGAGAAAGTCAAACACTCAGCAATCAACTGAAAGAAATTAAAGCACAAAATTCTATGGTTTAAAACAAATTTGATTTTACTCTTCAAGAAACAGGTAAAGTAAGCACTACTAAACACTTACTTGGAAGTACAGAACTTGAGTATTACTGATAAAAAGAGACATGCTGCTGAAACTTTTATAGAGTCATAGAGGATTACAGCATGGAAACAGGCCCTTCGGCCCGACTTGTCCATGCTGCCCTTTTTTTTAAAAAACCCCTACGCTCGTCCCAATTGCCTGCATTTGGCCAATATCCCTCTATACCCATCCTACCCATGTAACTACCTAAATGTTTTATAAAAGACAAAATTGTACCCCCTCTACGACTACCTCTGGCAGCTTGTTCCAGACACTCACGACCCTGTGTGTGTGAAAAAATTGCCCCTCTGGATACTTTTGTATCTCTCCCCTCTCACCTTAAACCTGTGCCCTCTAGTTTTAGACTCCCCTACCTTTAGGAAAAGATATTGAATATCTAGCTGATCTGTGCCCCTCATTATTTTATAGACCTCCATAAGGTCACCCATCAGCCTCCTACGCTCCAGGGAAAAAAGTCCCAGTCTATTCAGCTCTCCTTATAACTCAATCCATCAAGTCCCGGTAGCATCCTAGTAAATCTTTTCTGCACTCTTTCTAGTTTAATAATATCCTTTCTATAATAGGGTGACCAGAATTGCACACAGTATTCCAAGTGTGGCCTTACCAATGTCTTGTACAACTTCAACAAAACGTCCCAACTACTGTATTCAATGTTCTGACTGATGAAACCAAGCATGCCGAATGCCTTCTTCACCACTCTGTCCGCCTGTGACTCCACTTTCAAGGAGCTATGAACATGTACCCCTCAATCTCTTTGTTCTGCAACTCTCCCCAGCGCCCTACCATTAACTGAGTAAGTCCTGTCCTGGTTCAATCTACCAAAATGCATCACCTCGCATTTTCTAAATGAAACTCTCTCTGCCATTCGTCAGCCCACTGGCCCAATTGATCAAGATCCCGTTGCAATTGGAGATAACTTTCTTCACTGTCCACTATGCCACCAATCTTGGTGTCATCTGCAAACTTACTAACCATGCCTCTTTTATTCTCATCCAAATCATTAATATAAATGACAAATAACAGTGGACCCAGCACTGATCCTTGAGGCACACCGTTGGTCACAGGCCTCCAGTTTGAAAAACAACTCTCTACAACCACGCTCTGGCTTCTGTCAAGAAGCCAATTTTGTATCCATATAGATACCTCACCCTGGATCCCGTGAGATTTAACCTTATGCAACAACCTACCATGTGGTACCTTGTCAAAGGCCTTGCTAAAGTCCTTGTAGACAACATCAACTGCACTGCCCTCATCTACCTTCTTGGTTACCCCTTCAAAAAACTCAATCAAATTTGTGCGACATGATTGTCCACTCACAAAGCCATGCTGACTGTCCCTAATCAGTCCTTGCGTCTCTAAATGCCTGTAGATCCTGTCTCTCAAAATACCTTCCAACAATTTACCCACCATAGATGTGAGGCTCACTGGCCTGCAGTTCCCAGGCTTTTCCCTGCAGCCCTTTTTAAACAAAGGCACAATGTTTGCCACTCTCCAATCTTCAGGCACCTCACCCTTGACTATCGATGATTCAAATATCTCGGCTAGGGGACCCGCAATTTCCTCCCTAGCCTCCCACAATGTCCTGGGATACACTTCATCAGGTCCCGGGGATTTCTCTACCTTGATGCGCTTTAAGACTTCCAGCACCTCCTTCTCTGCAAAATGTACACTTTTCGTCTAGCAATAATCAGGACAGGCGCAAGAATGCCTATTTTCATTTTATGCTGCATGAGAAAAGGTTGCTAATTCTCTTAAAAATCTTAGTTGTGGACTTCTCAGCTGAAACCTAGGGTTCACTGCAGTCTTTCTTAGTCGCTCCACCTCCTGATTTCTGATATCCATTTTGTTTCTATTCTACTAGTGCTTTTCAGCTTTTAGCAGACTTTCTTTTTCTGCTTGTTGAACTCGGGGCTAACAGTCACCAACTTGGGTGCTTTTAACTCCAACTCCAAAGACCTTCTGGAAAAATCCCACATAAATATATACAGAATTCCAAACAAAGGCTTCACCCTGAAGTACGCAATGCTTTATCACAACCGAAATTAGCTGAGATATCCGATAGGCTTAGATTTTTTAACCTTTCACTTCAAAATCAAATTTCTCGACTACATGAATAAATTAAATTCCGAATAAAGTCAGATAAATTCTCCTCAGACTTACCATTTGCAGCTCCCAGCTAAATGAATGTCGCTTACAGTTTTATGGCTTTTACCCTTCTACCCCTGACCACATAAGTACACATGAAACCCTTTGAATTACTACTACTTGAGGTATTCTGGCAATTTCTAAAGTCTAGCATTTTACCCTTACAAATTTAATCTTCCCAAAACTAAAAGTTACCTCTAAAATATTAGCATGAACCATGATCATTAAACTATATAAATGAAAATTCTTGCTGAATTATTAGAATATATTAAAATACTGCAGCATTTAGTCAATTTGATGTGACTAAGAGGAATAATAAATATGCCTATTGGAAAATAAAATTACCATGTCATTAAATACACAGAGCTCATACCTATACTGACCGATGATGGGGTGAAATTAATACATTCAATATTCATTGTTTTATTTCACGTAGTGAGAATGACTTATAAAAGTTTACATACAAAAAGGTGTGTTCACTAGGAAGGTTTGCAAATATTCTTTTACTCTCTTACTAAAGTCACATTTCAGCTGTCAACTAGCATAGAGATATTGCTTCTAATGGCCCATAAAGGCGAACAATCAACTCAGGATATCCACCCAAATGTCCTTCCATTGCTTAGCCAGCAATTTTCTTCAGCATTTACAGCCTTGTTGCCATTTACAATGCACATGTGTAAGATATCAGTGTACTGTGGGGATACAATGCATATGGACTCAAGCTGATATGGCAATCTTTGTTAAAAGTTTACAAAAGGAAAAAGGAAGCAAGATTGCTTTAAAGTAATCAGAAATCAATGCTTCAAAGGAATTTAAAAAACAGAAGAACGCTGTAGTAACCAGCAGAGCCAGATTTACATGTAAAGAAAGTAAGTCACTCATCGGCACCAAAAGGCATTCTGGATTATATTGGCACACTCATGTCATACTACCCATGCCTATTGTCAGAGAGAAAACAGGAACTGTCGTTAAGATGATCTGTCAGATGTGGAGCCTGATGTCGGAGAAGACAAACCACATATTCACCAACATTAGTCAATGCTGATGACCACAAGTGAGCTTCACTTCAGGAATTAACACACTTGCAGTTCACATAGATCGATTAATTCTGGGTAGAAGTTCACATGGCCACATCTGTGCCACCAGTTATCTTCTGTTCTCTGGGAAAGCTTGTAATTTGAAACAATATGCAAAGTTCTTAAATGCTTCTGCCGATTATCAAAGAGGAACAAGATGAACCAGTTTTCTTTTGCAAACAATGCATTGTCCAGCAGTCTTATTTGAGTTTCTTATTGATTTAATTATGTGACTGATGTCTCCTGAGATACTCCGAAATAATCTACTTCATGAAAATTGTTAGATGTACTGATCTTGTCAGCCAGCAACAGTGCCATGCCTGAGTTGGGATTCTGCTGGAGGTCTAGTTATAGCATACAACTGAACTTGGTCACAGCCTCTGTTGCAAAGCACTGGTTGTGAAGACAATTTCTTAGATGAATTGAGATAAGTGCATTTTTGTGGATAGATGCGAGATGCAATAAGTACACCTCTGGTACAAAGTCGCAGTGAAATTTCCATTAAAACTCATTGTATTAGTGCGACTCATTGTATTAGTTCAAATGATATGGACAAGCAAAATCTAATCCCAACCCAGCCTTACGACACTAAAAGTTAGAAAGCCGGGAACATAAAAAATGATAATGCAGTTTTAAAATAACATAATAATAACATGATTAATGTATAGCACAGCCCAAGTATCAAAGAGACATTACATATGCCTGCATTTAAACTTACTTCCACAGTGAAGCTGCCTCTTGATTTTGGTGGGAATCTCCAGCCACCAAATCCCCCCAACCATGAGTTGTTAGACAGGATGATATGGACAACTATCCAGTAACCACTATGTTCACATGGAATTCTGATACATCGCCATTGAGTTTAGAGAACCAATGATTTCATAGGCTGTTAGAAGTCAAACCTAAATATAAATGTTTAAAGTTCTATCAACCAACAAATATTACTGACCAGTTCTTTGGAGGTTCTTGCAATGGAAAAAAGCTTATTTGTGTCAAGTGACTCCTCTGATCTTGAATCACTAATATGTTCTGATAATTCTCACCCATTTTGGTCTCTCTCTGTGCATAACGAATACAACTATGGTCATTCCAAATCTGAGCTTTCCCTCTCATTAAACCTTAGCAGCAAGTATGTTCTCTTACATGATCTTATTCTTCCCCACATCCACAATGTGTTGAAATTGAAATGCATTGTAATCATCCACTCCAATGCACTCTTTGCCAGCACTTCTAAACTGTGGATCAGATTGCCTTTTTTAATTTTTCATTCCTTCTACAGTTTTAAGATTTTTAAACTCAAGCTGGTCTTACCTCACTGCATTGTGCCTGCTGGCCACAAAGCCAGCAAAGATGATAAGGTGTCAAGATCAGACGAACAAACAGTACCATTGTTGGCTCAAGGATGCATATTGCAAAGCTTTTCCAGTCACCCTGTTACCTATTTGCTCTGTCACCAAAGAACAATTATTACTCAAAAAATAATTTGATTTGCAGTTTATCCAGTTAGGATAATATTGCTCCCCTTAACAAAACCTGATATTTCTCTTCAGTGTTAGACAAATATTAATTGCATCAGGCAATAGGAATCTGACAGGAAAAAAGTAAATTGATGTAAAGTTACCTCAGCAATTTGCTCACCACACCAGTTAAAGATCCTTCTAAAAGATGTAGGTGTTACTGACAAAAAATAGGAGGCTAATGGTAAAGCTTAATGAGAAGTGTGAAATCTGTAAAGTATTGGAGAACACAGCTGCTTCCAACTGTAATGTGACTTTAAGAGGATACGGCTACAGACAAAAAGGTCAGGAACAAATAGAAAAATATTTTCATTCCATTTTTTGTAATGATGAGTTTACAACTGTGTGAAAATATGAACAGTATGGCCTTGAATACCACAGCTGCAGGTCCTTTGAGCAATGTACTCTGCACAATTAATAATGCAGTGATCTATGAAAAGCTGCATAACATTTTAAGTGATCAGCTGCATGCAAGTTAACCGCCGCCTTGGCACGGACAGTCGATTTTGCTTTAACCACCTCCCTTTCAGCATTTCTTCTGCTCCCAAGGTATTTCAGTGTACCAGATCAGCAATCCTCGAGTGTTAGCGAGGGGTTATCTGCCATATCATAGAATCCCTAATGCAGAAGGAGGCCATTTGGCCCATCGAGTCTGTATCAACAACAATCCCACCCAGGCCCTATCCCATAACCCCACATATTTACCCTGATAATTTCCCTGACACTAAGGGGCAATTTAGCGTGACCAACAAACCTAACCCATACAGCTTTGGAGTGTGGGAGGAAACCAGAGCACCTGGAGGAAGGCCACACAGACATGGGGAGAATGTGCAAACTCAATACAGTCACCTGAGACCAGAATTGAACTTGGGTCCCTGGCACTGTGTGGCAGCAGTGCTAACCACTGTGCCTCCCTAACGGAAGTCATCCTCATACATGGTTCTACAAGAGCAAAACAGGATCATAGCTCAAGAGAAGTTCTCAAGACTCTCCAGGAAGTAGGCCTCATGCTGAACAAGTGTTAATTCGCCAGGACTAACATAAAATTCCTAGGGCACATCATCCACTGGCGTGACATTGTGGTTGATCCACAGTAAACAACAGCCATTTTGAGTTTCCCCAACTAATGTACATCACCAACATTCAATGTTTATTTGGAATGTCGACCAGGTGGGAAAATTTATCCCCAACATGGCTATACTCATGGAATCCTTATGATACTTCCTGAGAAAGGGCCAACAATGGTTCTGGGGTCTGGAACAATTCAAGGCCTGTCAATCCTTTAAAGATCACCTAATCTCCTCAGAGGTCCTGGTGCACTACGACCAGGCCTTGCCAACTGCCCTCACTGTTGATGCTTCCATCAATGGCCTCAGTGGTGTTCTCATCCAGCTGCAAAAGAACAGTGATAGAAACCTGTCTATTTTGCTTTGAGAGCCCTCACAGAAGCCGGACAAAGGTGTGCCACTATTGAAAAAGAGGCACTGGATACATTGGCCTTCATAGCGAGGAGATTCAAGTACAGAAGCAGGGATGTCTTGCTGCAGTTATACAGAGCTTTGGTGAGACCACATCTGGAATATTGTGTGCAGTTCTGGTCTCCGTATCTGAGAAAAGGGTGTTCTTGCTTTGGAGGGACTGCAGCTAAGATTTACCAGACTGATTCTTGGGACGGTGGGACTGACGTACAAGGCGAGATTGAGTCGGTTAGGATTATATTCGTTGGAGTTCAGAAGAACGAAGGAGGATCTCATCGAAACATATAAAACTCTAACAAGACTAGACAGGATAGACGCAGAAAGGATGTTTCCCATGGTGGGGGAGTCCAGAACCAGGAGTCACAGTCTGAGAATACAAGGTAGACCACTTAGGACTAAGATGCGGAGAAACTTCTTCACCCAGAGAGTGGGGAGGCAGTGGAATTCTTTACCTCAGAAAGCATTTGAGGCCGAAACATTGTATGTTTTCAAGGAGTTAGATATTGCTCGTTTGCTAAAGGGATCAAAGGATATCGGGAGCAAGCAGCAACAGGTTACTGAATTGGATGATCAGCCACGATCATAATGAATGGCGGAGCAATCTCAAAGGGCCGAATGGCTCACTCCTGCTCTTATTTTCTATGTTTCTATTGTTTACCCATTGAAAGTAATGAAATAATGAACACTCTATGGAAAGTGAGTGAGAAAGGTTACCATTCTAAAGATTGACCTTCCTACCTTGAAATGAATGCTGCAAAGGAACCCTCTAAAAGTAAATGGTAAGGTACAAGTCCAAGGCTCAAACTTCTGGCTGTTCACATCAGTGGAATCTTCCAGTTCTGCCAATGGTGCAACCCAGTCATGGGTTTCCCAGCAGAGCCACGAGTTTCCCGGTGGAAAGGGATGCATTCAATGAGAAACCTCCAAATACAACAGCGGGACTAGTAGATTCCACCTCCGGCCAATGGTGGGCCACTTCTGCTGCCACGAACTACACAGCGGGTTGGACTGAAAATCCCACCCCATCCCAATTTTTTACAAAAAGAAATACATATACAAAAAAATTATTAGGGATCCTAAAGGGGTGCATCATACAATGCAATCCTTTGTACAGAATATGAGGGCTTCAGACTTAATTTATTTTGTGTTGAAATTTTGGTTGTGTATGATAACTATAATTTTTAATTAAAGAGACAGAAGGGAATCTGCTAAGTGTATAATGATTGTGATTAATTGTGTGCAGGCGTCGGGCATTCACTTGAGCCTCCTATAAATAGACACAGGCTCAAACTATGGCTATTATAATAATAAAAATAAAATACTGCAGTTGCTGGAAATCCAAAAATAAAGCAGAAAATGCTGGATTAACTCAGCAGGTCTGGCAGCATCTGTAGAAAGAGAAACATAGGAAATGTTTCCTGCTATAGAACTGCTTTTAACTGTGTTTCTCTTTCCACAGACGCTGCCCAACCTACTGAGTTAATCCAGCATTTTCTGCCAAACTGTACCTATTGGGTGGGAAGGTATATCACTGCAATAGTGTGTAAAGATTGGCTCCAATTCTATCCTTTGCCAATTGGCTTTCCAGAATTGAACGGCTTACTCATCAGCTGACTCACTTACACACAGGCAAAAATCAAGTATATTACCATCACACACACAAACATATTGCTGGGTAAGTTTTAAAAGTGTTTCCCTCCAGCCAACATTATGTCACATAATTTTGTTTTTATAGGCTTGTATTAGGAATTAGCCAGTGGTCCAAGTCCCACAGAAACAAAGAGAAACTCACAGCAACCAATGTCAATCAAAAGCATAACCTCGGCTCCATCGAAACTGGAATATTTAAAGAGAGAAAATGCAGCAAGCCATTCAAAATTCCATTGACTTTGATTGGACCAGAGGATCCCTCCGGTCCAATTCCGCCTTTGCAGTTTGTGGCATACACAAAGCCTTTAACAGGAGTCCATCAATCCATTCCATGGCAATATTTTTCATGACCTCATATAAGTTTAATCCAGTTCACTTTATTGCAAGTTTTTCTTAAAATCTACAAAACAAGCGTGCATCTCTTAAACACATTCTATACTCCTCATTTCATGCCACACTTTGCAAAACCCAAATCTTTGTTAAGATAGTTTCATTCTTGCTTTTGTCAGTGCTTTGAACATAATCTTTGAGGCAACAAACATATGGTACAAAATACATCACATTTGCTAATATTTAGCTCTTTTCCCCCCAACACCGGTAACACAATTATTTTCATGAAATTATCTGTCCATTCCCCTTTAAATACTTAATTCTACATAAATCAAAAAGATTTATGTATTGCCTCCTCTCTCTCATGTTTTGATTATTTCTGCTGGAACTTAAACAAAGCCTGTAGCCTTTTCACACTCAAACTCACTTATTGTAACTTTCATTTCACATTCAGGGAGCATAAAATCAATTTCCACTTTTCTTAATTTCAATGTCAAATAGCTTTTTACACTTTGACATACAGTTCAATTCAAAAGAAAAGATGAATGATGCTGCAAAGATTAGTGGGAGGCCAGAAGATTGGGATAAATTTAGAAACCAGCAAAAGATGACTAGAAGGAGAAATTGGAGTCTGAGAGAAATCTAGCAAGAAATATAAAAACAGGCAATGAAAGCTTCTTCAAGTACATAAGGAAAGGAGTAGCGACAGTCAGCATTGGACTATCAGAGGGCGAAACTGGGGCACACATAATAAAAAGGAGACTTTGAACAAGCATTTTGTAACTGTCTTCACAGTATAACACATAAAAAGCATCCTAGAATAGAGAGCAACTTAAAACAACAAACCAGAGAAAAAGTACTAGGAAAATTCATGGGAATAAAGGCTGACAAGTCATCTGGACCTGGTGGCCTGCATCATATGGTCTTAAAGGAAGTGGCTGCAGAGATAGTGGATGAATTGGTTGTAATCGTCTAAAATTCCTCAGATTCTGGAATTTCCCAGCGGACTGGAAAACTGCAAATGTAACAACACTACTCAAGAAAGGAGGGAGATAGAAAGAAGGAAACAATAGGCCTGCTAACCTAACATCTATCATTAGGAAATTGCTAGAATCCTTTCTTGAGGACATAGGAGCAGAAAATTTTAAAAAATCATAATACAATCAGACAGATTCAATGGGTGGAATTTTCCCAAAAAGGTGCTAAGTGTTGAATTCGCAGGAAGACTGGAGTAATTCACACTGTTTTTTTCAGTGGCAGTTCAGACTAGAATCTCCCACACTCTGTGCAATGCAGCGAGAATATTACATTTCAGGGGGCAGGGTCTATTCCCGCCCAGGAGGCTGAAACCAAGGAGACTCTGCGCAGGCGCAACAGCCCTGCACTGTCAGTCTCTCATTTGCTGATCAGCTCGAAGGCTGGCCTGACCCGGGATCCCTACAGCGCTGCCCACTCCAAATGCCCCCACGGCCCGACCGCATCCCCCCGACCATTCCCACCCCACCCCGCCCCAGACTGCCCCAATACTCCCATACCACCACAGTGCAGACCCTTCACCCCCTCCCCCAGCCCGCTGGCCTCCCTCCTGCTCCCATCGATCCCGAGGCTGAGGAGCAACGGGACCCCCCGCTCCCCCCCCCATGATCACCACTTAGGCCCTGCCCCCATCAGACCCCACCCCTAAGCCCTGTCCCCTTGGCACTGCCCCATGTCAGATGGGCAGTGCCAAGGTAGACCCTGGGCATAGACACTTACCCCCCTGGGCAGTGCCAGGGGGCACAGTCTGGCACTGCCATGGTGCCCACGCCCAGGGGGCACCCCAGCCACCCGACCCCTTGGGGAGCCCAGATTGCTCCCACTTTACTCCAGCGGGGTCAGGCCACTAAGTCCCCAAAAGTGGGGAGCCAGTGTAATCCCCGGAAGAGTGAAACACTCTTGCGGGGTGGAAAAGGCTAGCAGGCCTGGAGAATTCAGTCCTAGGCCCGCTAATAGCATTTAAATGATACGTAAAATATTTAAATACTAACCCCACCTCCCCGCCAATTTTCACCGCGGAGCGGGCCAAGCATAAAATCCAGCGCTGGGAGATGCGAGCAGGGCACGAACACTTGTGGGAATCCCACAAATCGTCCCCCGCACAATTCTCCCAGCTCACTGTGCTAAAAAATTAGCACAGCAGGGTGGGAGAATCGTCCCCAACATGATTTTGTGAAAGCGAAATAGTATTTGTCAAATTCTTTGAGAATGTAACAAGCAGGGTGGATAAAGGGGAACTATTAGATGTGGTATATTTGAATTTCCAAAATGCATTCACTAAGGTGCGAAGATTACTGTACCAGAAAGAGCTCTGTGTTGGGGGTGATATATTAGCATGAATAGAAAACTGGCTAACTAACAGGAAACAGAGTCAGCTGTTCACGCCAGTAGGATATTTTGGTCCCGCCAACAGGTTTCCCAGCTGAGTGGGGTGCAGTCAATGGGAAATCCCATTGACAGTGGTTGGACCAGAAGATCCCACCGCCAATGAACAGCTTCCCGCCATGAGAAACATGCCGTGGGGAAGCCAGAAAATCCCCACCAGGATAAACTGTAATAGAGGGGTGCTGAAGGGATCAGTGTCAAAGCCTCAACTATTTACAAGCTATTTAAATGACTTGGACAAAGGGACTGACTGTATGGTAGCAAAATTTGGTGATGATACAAAGATCATGTATGATTTGGGAAAATGTGAGGTTGTCCACTTTGGGAAGACAAATTGAAAAGCAGAATATTATTTAATATTCTCATCTCTTAGTAGGGCGGCACGGTAGCACAGTGGTTAGCACTGCTGCTTCACAGCTTCAGGGACCTGGGTTCGATTCCCGGCTTGGGTCACTGTCTGTGTGGAGTTTGCACATTCTCCTCGTGTCTGCGTGGGTTTCCTCCGGGTGCTCCGGTTTCCTCCCACAGTCCAAAGATGTGCGGGTTAGGTTGATTGGCCATGCTAAAAATTGTCCTTAGTGTCCTGGGATGCGTAGGTTAGAGGGATTAGGGGGTAAATGTGTAGGGATATGGGGATAGGACCTGGGTGGGATTGTGGTCGGTGCAGACTCGATGGGCCGAATGGCCTCCTTCTGCACTGTAGGGTTTCTATGATTAATTGGAGAGACACTGAAGAATGCTGCAGTACAGAGTACAGGGTGTCCCTGTCCATGAACCATAAAAAGTTAGCATGCAGGGACCGCAGGTAATTTGAAGACAAATGGGATGTTGGTCTTTATTGCACATGGATTAAGTATAAAAGTAGGGACATATTGCTACAATTATACAGGACGTTAGTGAGACCACAGCTGGAGCACCGTGTATAGTTTTGGTCTCCTTCCTTATGGAAGAATATACTTGCATTGGCAGCAGTTCAGAAAATGTTCCCTCGACTGATTCCTGGGATGAAGGAGATCGTTTATGATGAGAGGTTGAATCGATTGGGCCCATTCTCAATGAAGTTTAAAAGAATGCAAGGTGATTTTATTGAGACATTTAAGATTCTGAGGGCTCGACAGGGTAGATGTTGAAAGAATGTTTCCTCACATAGGGGGAATCTCGATTTAGGGGGTGCAAATTAAAAATAAAGCGTCCACTAAGAGATGAGGATCAATTTATTCTCTTGTTAGCCTTTGGAATTCTCTTCCCAGAGAGCAGGGAAGGCTGGGACACTGAATACATTTAAGGCTGAGTTAGCATTTTGATCGACAAGAGAGTCAAGGGTCATGGAGGCGAGCAGGAAAGTGGAGTTAAGGTGACAATCAGTTCAACCATGATGTTATTAAATGGAGCAAGCTTGATGGGCTGAGTAGTCTGCTACTCCTCATTTTCTTAGGATCTTATGATTTTATTATGAGATCTTCAACATGTTTATGTCATCTGTTCCTTACTTCACTCGGGTCCGTTAATAATTGTCCACATTTACTTTTTGTTTTAACTCTCTTCCCTTGCATGATTATTTCACTGTTCTTCGCACTCTGCAATCCAACTCCTCAACAAACAGTTCAGTAATCCTTCATCCTGATTTCTCTCGCCTTCACCAAGCTCCTGTATCGTTTTCTGTCATGTTTACAATTTTCTATTTCCTTTGCTTATTGATTTTAACCAACATTTCATGGGAAATGGGAAAGTTGCATGCAAATGGATAGGTAAGAAAAGTCAAAAGGAGATATTAGTAACAATATAAAGTAATACAGTTTCATCAATGTTATCAGAAAAAGACAAATTAATTGGATTATGCATGTGCTGAAAGGGGATGAGATGTTGAAAGAGCTGTTAGAATAGAGATTGAATGTAAAAACTCAAGAGGGAGAAAACAAAGTATACTTCTGGGCCACCTGAAGAATGGTAGATCACATGGAGAATTGGAAAGAGTATTATAATACAGAAAGGTTTGGAGAATGGAAAACTGAGACAGAGTCAGTGGGATGATGGCAGTAGTACAAAGTTTGGAAATAAGTGTGTGAGGAAATAACCTTTGTCCAATAATTTCTTTTTTAATAATGAAGAATAAGAAAGCAATTTAGTAAAGGACGGACAGCAGTGGTAGCCAAGATTGTGATGAAGACAACTGATGTTGTTTCAGTGTGCAGGACCTTTGTTTTTGTACTTGGTTTTTCAATTTTGCTTTGAGTCTGGATATTTGAATCAGAATTTAGTAACAAAAAGTAATGGCTTCATTTACAAAGAAACACAGATCATGATTTTTTTAGTTTATAATTGCAAAAACAGCAATATAGTAATAACCAAGAAATCTGTTTTTTCAATAATGTTGGATGAGGAATAACTACTTGACTTCCTTGATTATTCAGTACTAATTATAAGAACGCAATTATTTTCATTTGGCTTGGTTTCAGTCTATTATTGAGCTAAAATTATTCTGTTGTATCAGCCAAGACTAAGTTGGTAGTTGCAGATCAGAGGTTGCAAGTTCTCATTCCAGAAGTGCATAAAATCTAGACCAATGCTCCCATACAGTATTGGGGGAGTGCTGAACTGTCAGAAAATATATAAAACCAAGGTCATGTCTGCCCTTTCTGATGTAAGAAGTTTAACAACACCAGGTTAAAGTCCAACAGGTTTATCTGGTAGCAAAAGCCACACAACGCCGGCATCTCCACATCATGACTTCCTGATGTGCACAGAAAATCTCATTATAGTACTTCAAAGATCACCTGGAGAGTTCACCCTGCTTTTCTGCCTATTATTAATCCCTCAAATCAATGTTCCCTAAGGCCCAAAGCTGGTTGTAATTTAGATTTAAATTCATTTGCTCATTATCACTTTTCTGCTTGTTGGGCTTTGAGTAATTTGGCTGCCAAGTTCCCTATGTTACAACAGTGACTACACTTTAAAAATACTTCATTGACTGAAACACCTGGGAACATCTTGAGATCATAAAATGCGAGTTTGTCCTTTCAGGAGTTATGTTTACAGTGATAGTTGTAATTACTAGCTATCTTCTGCTACAACATTCTGATCAATGCAGGAAACTTGACCATAAAGACCTTGCTGAGATTAAATACTGTTATAAAGCAGAGGTTGATCCCCCCGCTCTGAGAACTAACAGTGAAACACCCAAAGAGTACCTCGCCCTATTATCTGTAAAAAGGGTGTGTGTTAAGTAGTGCGAACTGCTCTTCAGCACTTCTAGTGGTTAAATAAAAATAAATCTCTGACACTCTCTCCAAAATCAACACATAACAAATATATCTAACTGTGAGCAAATTAACTAAACCATTAACAAACTGAATCAATCCCTTCTAACAATAACTATTCCCAAATAAAACCAGAAAAAGCACCACCTTTTAACAAGACCACGCCATGCTTTTCCCACTAGCATTTTACAAACACCAAATTCTAACTTCCTACCTCCTAATCTACAATTACTCTACCCAACTTCGCAACAATACAAACAGGATATTTACATCAACATGAAAGAGGAATCAAAGGTAGGCATTTGGGACAAAATTAACAGTCACTTGGACAATTGCAAATTAATTAGGGAAAGCCAGCACAGATTTGTTAAAAGCCAATCCTGTTTAACTTAACTAAGGTATTTGAGGTAACAGATAGGTTGATGAACATAATGTGATTGATGTGGTGAACGTGAACATTGAAAAGACACTCGCTAAGTGCCACATTGTAGACTTCTCAGCAAGGTGAAGTTCATATGGAATAAAGGGGAAAGTAGCAACATGGATATGAAGTTAGCCGAGTGACAGGAAACAGACAGCATTGGTGAAAAGTTGTTTCTCAGCTAAAGAAAGGTGTTCAGTAGGGGCCAGTATTTGGACCACCATTTTTCTTGATCTATGTTATTAACCCAAACTGTGAAGTACAGGGCACAACTTCAAAATCTGCATATGACAAAAACATGAAAGCATCATCAAATTGTGAGAAATACAGTGATACACTTCAAGAGAGCAATAGATAAGCTAGTGCAGATTTCAAAGGAATTTAGACAAGCCAGTAGAATGGCAAAATATGACAGGCAACGTATAGTAAAGGTTAACATCAGAAGCATATCTGATTCTGATGGAATGATGACATCAGGTTACATGACTGCGAAGAAAGAGAGGTCAGGAAGAAGAGAAGCTTTAACGTTGTATGGAGGTCCAAATGTGTAAATACTCACTGTAAATAAACAGTTATGGTTAAGAGACTACAGATTTGAGCAGTATATTCTTGGGAAACTAGACAATCCCCAAAACGCGATCTAAGCATCTACCAGATAGAACTTGAGGAGTGTGATGCTTTGGTAGGAATAGAAAGGCAAAGAAATAGAAAATAAAGAGCACAACTCTAAAAGGAGCAGAGATCTGGAGGTATGAGCGTACAAATCCTCGAAGGTGACTTGACAGGTTGAGAAAGTGGTTAAAATGAAATGCAGGATCATGGGCTTTAGCCGTGGGGGCTGAGGAGTACAAAGCATGGAAATTACGATGAACCTTATAAAACACTGGTTCAGCCTCAACTGGGGCATTGCATTATGTCCAATTCTGGGCTGTCACTGGGATGATGCATAAGCACAGGTGATCAATTTCTATCTACAAATTTTCAGAAGAAATTAATGAAAATTTTGAAATGTGTTTCATTATGTAAACCTATACAGGTGATGCATGCACCTGCAGCTTGTGGGGCAGGAGGTACTGATGCTGAAACCTCTGTAGAACGTACACAACAATCCATAAATAGGAAGGGAAATCTTTCAGAATAAATCAGCATAAAAGTAGATTTTGGTACTGAACTATAGTCAGAGGTCAAAGGCTTATTGTTAGTGAATGTTTGATGCTACTGTGACTTTTAAAAATTATTTTAATCATGTTCTCTGCAGTTTTTACGAGCAGGCCTTGCCTTTTTGATTTTGGCACTGAACTGCCTGTGAACTGACATCTTTTATTGTTGCTGAAGCCAAATAGGCCTTTTGTTTTTTTTAATCTGGGTCCAATGCAGTGTCTTGGGAGTTTTATGACCATTTTGGGAATTGTTTGATTTGCGACTGATTGACAGGTCAGGTGCCTTTAGATAATTCTTTTTCCCCCTCACAGGAGAGATCCAAACTTTCAGTTTGCTCGAAGCTGTTTGGATTGCAGGCTGGATGCAGTGTTTTTATCCCTTTCCCTGGTATTGGAAATTCCACTGTCTGCTGGTGAGTTAGAAGCTAGAGGCAAGAGGTTTCTCTGTACCTCGAAGTGTGCCGAAAGTTCCGGGGAGGAAAGCCTCAGCATTTCAATTCCATATCCAAAAGACTGATTCACAGCAGGTTTTGCAAAGCTGCAAGGTCCAGCATCACGTGAGCATACTTGCTTTCTGTGCGAAGCCTGGAACTGGGAGTATGTTTGTAGGGGTTTGTTTGGTTGGAGCAGTGTATTTAGCTGTTAAGGTATATAATATATCATGGTCGTTCTCTTTTCTTGTTTGCAATTGGCAAAAGTTATTGCTAATTTTCTTATTATATGTTAACTGTATTCTTAAATAAACTTGGTTTGATAAAAGCTCCCCAATGGGTCACTTGAATCATACCTGGAGTGAAATAATTTATGCTTACCCATGCTAAATTCAAAATGCAAAACTTATGGCCTAGGCTGACTTCATAAAATACCTTGGAGTTTCTGACCTGGATTACAACAAACATGAAAAAGAAAAACTTGCATCGATGATCACAGAACATTCCAAAGTGCTTTGCAGCAAATGAAGGACTTTTGCATTGTCGTTATTGCTGTAATGTCAGAACATGGCAACCAATTTGTGCAAAAAGTTTCCACAAATAGCAATGTGGTAATGATAAGATAATCTTTTTTCTCATTATGTTGGTTGAAGGATAAATTGGACCGGATACTGGGGTAACTCCCCTGCTCTGCTTAGGGACAGGAGACAGTGCTATGGGATATTTTACATCCAATTGAGGAGCAACTATGACCTCAGTTTAATGTGTCATCTGAAAGGCAGCACCTGTCAGTCTTGATTTTTGTCCTGGAGTGGGACTTAAACACACAAACTTCTGACTCGGTCAAGATTACTACCGATTGAGCCAGGACTGACACAGCACAGTCTATTAAAAAAACTTCTTTTCATATTTAATGCACTTATCATCAAACATTCGGTGTTTTGGCAATAACCAGATTTTTTATTGGCCTCATTCACAGTTAATGCAAAGCTACATCTTCAAAGAAATCAAAAGAATATCAAGGGCGACATTTGGATTTCTCAAGACATCATCACAACCCTGACTGTGACTTAAATGCAGGAACTGAATGTTCGAGAGTTGACAGTATCTGCCCTCAAATTCAAAGCACCCTTCAACTCAGTATAGCCCAATCACAACTGAGACAAAAATAGACATCAAAAGAAATTTCTACCATTAGAACCATAGAATCTCTACAATGCAGAACGAGGCCATTTGGCCCATCGAGTCAACACCGACTGTCCAAAAGAGTACCCCACCCAGACTCTCCCCTCTGCCCTATCCCTGTGTCACTGCTCATTTATTATGGGTAACCACCTAACTTATACATCTTTGGACACTAAGGGGCAATTTAGCATGGACAATCCACCTAACTTTGGATCGTGGGAAGAAACCAGAGCACCCAGAGGAAACCCACATAGACACAAGGAGAACGTGCAAACTTCACACAGACAGTCACCCAAGGGCAGAATCAAACCTGGGTCCATGGAGCTGTGAGATAGCAGTGCTAACCACGTGCCACTGTGCCTCCCATTGTCCAACCTTACTTGACACAAAAAGATAAATTTGATTGTTGGAAGACCATCATCACATGCCATAATATATTGATACAGTTCCTTATGAGGCCTTCAGTCCAACTCTCTTCCACAGCTGCCCACAACAAACTTCCACAAACAGGCAGGGATAATAACCAGATAATCTGATTTTTGTGATGTTGATTGAGGCTCCCCTCCCCTAGTATAGCTGATAAACTCTATCTGTTGGAGTGAGAGGACAAGGCCTGGGAAGTGAGGTCACTAATTAATTGGAAGGTCCAAGGTCACACTTAAGAGTACTGTGTTCAATTCTGGTCACCATATTACAACGAGCTAAAGAGGCACTAGAGTGAGTGCAGGGAAGATTTGCAAGGATAATGTCAAAAATGTGTGGTGATCATATCAGGAAAGGACTGACAGATGAGGTCTCTTCTCTCTTGAAAAAAAAGGCTGAAAGGTGACCTTAAAAGAAGATTTTAAAATTAAGAAAGATTTTGATAGAGTGGATGCAAAGAAAATGTTTCCTCTTTTTGGGGGTGGGCACAGACGAAGATAGTCAGCAAATAATTCAATCTGAGTGAAGAAGTTTCTTCTGAATTCCTAAGAATGGTTTCAGTTTGAAACTAAGTACCATATTGTAAGATTTCTAACATATACTAATTTTAGTATTTTATATTAATTAGGACTAACATTTAGGGATCTCATACTAACCACACTTTAGACAGACTAGCTTAAGTTCTTGCCTGTTGAGGGAGAGGTAACTGATCAGGCTACTAGCAATATGCAGCTGTGAGACTCAAGACAGCCAGTACTCAGTGAAGAACTGTCTTGCTGATAAGAGTTTGCTTGCCTCCCTGACTGAAGTGTACCCAGACAGCTTCTCTTTGTTTTAAAGTCACGTTCAAGGCCTTCTAAGAAATCCTTCCTCTCATGATTAAAGCTAATACCAACACATGAACCTTTCAATTCGAATAGTTTTCTAACATGTTGATCATTTATGTACAGCAAGAAGTTTAACAACACCAGGTTAAAGTCCAACAGGTTTATTTGGTAGCAAAAGCCACACAAGCTTTCGGAGCTGCAAGCCCCTTCTTCAGGTGAGTGGGAATTCTGTTCACAAACAGAGCATATAAAGACACAAACTCAATTTACATGAATAATGGTTGGAATGCAAATACTTACAACTAATCAAGTCTTTAAGAAACAAAACAATGTGAGTGGAGAGAGCATCAAGACAGGCTAAAAAGATGTGTATTGTCTCCAGACAAGACAGCCAGTGAAACTCTGTGGGGGTTACAAATAGTGTGACATGAACCCAATATCCCGGTTGAGGCCGTCCTCGTGTGTGCGGAACTTGGCTATCAGTTTCTGCTCAGCGACTCTGCGCTGTCGTGTGTCGCGAAGGCCGCCTTGGAGAACGCTTACCCGAATATCAGAGGCCGAATGCCCGTGACCGCTGAAGTGCTCCCCAACAGGAAGAGAACAGTCTTGCCTGGTGATTGTCGAGCGGTGTTCATTCATCTGTTGTCGCAGCGTCTGCATAGTTTCCCCAATGTACCATGCCTCGGGACATCCTTTCTTGCAGCGTATCAGGTAGACAACGTTGGCTGAGTTGCAAGAGTATGTACCGTGTACCTGGTGGATGGTGTTCTCACGTGAGATGATGGCATCTGTGTCGATGATCCGGCACGTCTTGCAGAGGTTGCTGTGGCAGGGTTGTGTGGTGTCATGGTCACTGTTCTCCTGAAGGCTGGGTAGTTTGCTGCGGACAATGGTCTGTTTGAGGTTGTGTGGTTGTTTGAAGGCAAGAAGTGGGGGTGTGGGGATGGCCTTGGTGAGATGTTCGTCTTCATCAATGACATGTTGAAGGCTCCGGAGGAGATGCCGTAGCTTCTCCGTTCCGGGGAAGTACTGGACAACGAAGGGTACTCTGTCCACTGTGTCCCATGTTTGTCTTCTGAGGAGGCCGGTGCGGTTTTTCGCTGTGGCGCGTTGGAACTGTTGATCAATGAGTCGAGCGCCATATCCTGTTCTTATGAGGGCATCTTTCAGCGTCTGGAGGTGTCTGTTGCGATCGTCCTCATCCGAGCAGATCCTGTGTATACGGAGGGCTTGTCCGTAGGGGATGGCTTCTTTAACGTGTTTCGGGTGGAAGCTGGAGAAGTGGAGCATCGTGAGGTTATCCGTGGGCTTGCGATACAGTGAGGTGCTGAGGTGACCGTCCTTAATGGAGATGCGTGTGTCCAAGAATGCAACCGATTCCGGAGAGTAGTCTATGGTGAGTCTGATGGTGGGATGGAACTTGTTGATGTCATCATAGAGTTGTTTCAGTGATTGTTCACCATGAGTCCAAAGGAAGAAAATGTCATCGATGTATCTAGTGTATAGCATCAGTTGAAGGTCCCGTGCGGTGAAGAAGTCTTGTTCCAACCTGTGCATGAAGATGTTGGCATATTGAGGTGCGAATTTGGTCCCCATGGCTATTCCGTGTGTCTGGATGAAGAACTGGTTGTTGAAGGTGAAGATATTGTGGTCCAAGATGAAGCGGATGAGATGTAAAATTGCATCTGGAAACTGGCAGTTGTTGGCGCTGAGCACTGAGGCCGTTGCAGCAATGCCATCGTCATGGGGGATGCTGGTGTAGAGTGCCGAGACATCCATTGTGACGAGGAGCGCTCCTGGTTCAACTGCTCCATGTGTGCCGAGTTTCTGTAGGAAGTCCGTCGTGTCGGGACAAAAGCTGGGGGTTCTTTGTACAGTGGGTTTCAGGATGCCCTTGACATAGCCGGAGAGGTTCTCGCACAGGGTCCCATGGCCCGACACGATGGGACAGCCAGGTGTGTTTGCCTTGTGTATCTTCTGTATACATTTATGTATACAGAATAAGTCATTTGAAACAAATTATTTGATTATTTTTCCTGCTTTACCCCAAGGGACACTGTTTAACCCTGGTATTAATAGTTTTCAGAACATGCATGATTAGTTCCCATGTGTGTGAACACAGTTTGAGATAGCTAACTAGCCATATTTTATGATAAGATCGAGTTTTATGGGAATGTCATTTGCACTTCTCATTTATGCAACACTTAAAGATAGCATTGAATACAAAGAATGAACTTGCTTTCTGTTACTGGTTACCTGACTTGAGCCATGAAGGTGGGGAGAGAAAGTATGTGACCTGACTTTCAGGCCATTGAGGGGGTTAATACCGGCTATGTCCAAAGATGACACAAAGTGTTACAGAACGAGGAATAAGTATGGTTTCAAGGCATCAATGGCACAACATAACCATTGTTCCTATGGTGACAACTCTCTTGAGATATAGCTCAAATCAGGAGAAAGACAAATATACTATGTGTGCTGTCAGCAACCTCAGGAGTCCAGACCCTCAGGGGGGTAAGAATATCCGAGCTGTCTTCACTTCCTTTTGTTAATAAAGTCTACTTGATTCACTACACCTGATTGTACCTTGTAGGTAAGCTCATAAAAATTGTGAATTTGGGATATAAAGTTTAATTGATTGAAGTTATTGGCAGTCCTAAATTCTAATCAGGTCCAAATTCCCACCAAATGGAATGATTGTAAACGAATAGTATAGACACATTTAAATGTAAACTGGACAAACATATGCTGCAGAAGGAATAGATTGTTCCAATGGAAGATGTGGGTGAGAACAGATAGGAGTTTTAGAGGATATGACCTATACATAAACAATGTGTCCTCAAAGCTGGGTCTATTTGGTGGTATACTTGGTAGAATTTCCATAGTAGCCAGGGAATGCCCCTGAATATGTCCCAAAACTAGCTGAGATATGGAGAATGAGTGGAGCACTCATTGTCCACACAAATCAGAATATAGACTGGATCATAAATAGGGTAAAATCCTGTACAATAAAATTTGTGATATCCCACAGGCAATCAGCCCAAAGTGTACCTTCTCTCATCACAAGAATTTGGCTTCAATGTTCACATCAGAAGATTGAAGAGTTCACAAAAAAAAGATTTGTTGTCATGCAAATTTTTGTATTCTGGTTGGGTGAGACTTCACTATGTGAATGAAGTTACCCTCATTTTCCTGATGCTTGCCAATACCTGCAGTCACTATCATATCAACCCATCTGTGGGTTTCCCTGGAAACAAAGCAGATAGACATTTTAACACCAGAGGAAGCCAGTCCACAGTCTTTGACTGTGCTGAATTTAAGCCATGATGTGGAGATGCTGGCGTTGGACTGGGGTAAGCACAGTAAGAAGTCTCACAACACCAGGTTAAAGTCCAACAGGTTTATTTGGTAGCACAAGCTTTCGGAGTGTCACTTCTTCACCTGAAGAAGGAGCAACACTCCGAAAGCTTGTGCTACCAAATAAATCTGTTGGACTTTAACCTGGTGTTGTGAGACTCCTTACTGAATTTAAGCCCCAGGCAATGTTTCAATTCATTCAGACCTACTTTCTTACCTTCTCATATCCTTTCGTAGTCTGTACTTGAGAAATTCCCTTTATGAATGCTGTAATCAGTTTAATATCAATCATCACATATTGGAAAAGCATTATATATTCTTATAATGTGAGAAAATATTTATTTTCCCCCTTATGTACCTGCTATGGGCATTGAGATGGCCTTGTAACTTTGATTTACCTACAAATGGATTTACCTTGTCTGTGAAGCATATGCTTATCACATCATTTTGTTATGATCCCCTCAGCGACCATTACTGTTAAAGAGAAATTCGAACACTCTGTTATTTGCAGAAATAATTAAAGTCACAAAATTCCATGGTTTAAAATAAATTAATTTTACTATATCGGAATCAAGTATAGTAAAAACTACTACATAAAGACTATTAGGTAATTACTTACATTTTACATCAAAAAGCACAGTGAGACACAATCACACATCTTTTGACTAAAATCCCCAACTCAACCTTCCCTTTTCTACCATTAGTCTCTGTCAGGATGCCATTGGCTATTTGGTTATCCATATTTTTTGGGATTAACTACAAGCTATTCCACAGCTACCCTGCAAAGTTTGGAACTTTTTATCTCAAACCTGAGCTTCAACCACAATTCCTGCACAGTAGTTCAATAGAAAATTAGAAATACCCTGGTTTCTAATCACTCTGTTCTCAGGTCCACAGCTGATTTACAACTCCTGGCAGTTCTGCCTCTTTGCCTGATTTCAAGTTGACCTGTTTGTTTCAACGGTGAGGGTTCCTTTTGCTCCAAGCCAGACAAAACATTTAACCTCTTTTTCTCCCTCAAACTTTGTCTTCAAACTGAGCATGAATTCCCATCTGCATTCCGTGCAGTAAACAATAAAGTTAGTATTTTCCCTGCATAAAGTGCAGGCCAAGCTAATATTTACCTCTTTTGCTCCCTTAGTTCAGTGAGCTGCAAACTACACAAGACAAAAGTTATCTCTGACTGTGATAATCCTAGCCTTTTTGGAAAGCCTGTAACTTAATCCCAAGAATGGCTTCTCCTATTTTGATTTATTATTGTCACATGTTAGTATACAGTGAAAAATATTGTTTCTTGCGCACTATACAGACTAAGCATTCCTATCACAGAGAAGGGAACGAGAGAGTGCAGAATGTCATATTAGAGTCATAGCTAGGGTGCATTGAAAAATCAACTTAATATGAGGTAGATCCATTCAAAAGTCTGATGGAAGCAAGGAAGAAGCTGTTCTTGAGTTGGTTGGTATGGGACCTCAGACTTTTGTCTCTTTTCCCCCGATGGGAGAAGGTGGAAGAGAGCATGTCCGGGATACGTGGGATCCTTGATTATGCTGGCTGCTTTTCTGAGGCAGCAGGAAGTGTAGACAGAGTCAACGGATGGGAGGCTGGTTTGTGTGGTGGATTCAGCTTCGTTCGCGACCCTTTGTAGTTTCTTCGGTCTTGGGCAAAGCAGCAGCCACACCAAGCTGTGATACAACCAGAAAGAATGCTTTCTCTGGTGCACCTGTAAAGGTTGGTGAGAATCGTAGTGGACATGCCAAATTTCCTTGGCTCTTGAGAAAGTAGAGGCATTGGTAGGCTTTCTTAACTATAGCATCGGTGTGGAGGGACCAGGACAGGTTGTTGGTGATCTGGACACCTAGAAACTTGAAGCTCTTGACCATTTCCATTGATGTAGACAGCAGCATGTCCTCCACAACGCTCCCTGAAGTAAATGAGTATCTCCTTCGCTTTGTTGACATTGCGGGAGGGTTTATTTTCGTCGCATTAATTCACCAGATTCTCTCTTTCCTATATTGTGTCTCATCATTGTCACTGAGATTTGACTCACTAAGGTGGTGTCATCAGCAAACTTGAAAATCGAGTTGGGGTTGAATTTGGCTACACAGTCATAGGTTTATAAGGAATTATAGTAAGATGCTGAGAACTCAGCCTTGTGGGGCACCGGTGTTGTGGATAATTGTGGAGGTGGTGTTGTTGCCTATCCTTATTGATTGCAGTCTATGGGTTAGGAAGTCTAGGATCCAGTTGCAGAGGGAGGAGCCGAGCCCCAGGCCACGGAGTTTGGAGATGAGTTTTGTAGCAATAATAGTGTTGAAGGCTAAGCTATAGTCAATAAATAGAAGTCTGACATCTTTGTTGTCCAGGCAATGCAGGGTTGAGTGTAGGGCCAGGGAGATGGGGCCTGCTGTGGATCTGTTGCTGCTCTACGTGAACTATAATGGATCCAGGCTATGCAGGAGGCTGGAATTGATTCGTGCCATGACTAACATTTTGAAGCACTTCAAAATGATGGATGTCAGAGGAACTGGATGATAGTCATTAAGGCACTCTGCCTGGCTTTTCTTTAGTACAGAGATGATGGTCGTCTTCTTGAAGCAGATAGGGTAATCAGATGGTGTAGAGAGAGGTCAAGGATGTCTGCAAATACCCACGCCAACTGGTCCGCGCAGGACCTGAGTGCTTGTCTGGGTACCCCATCTGGACCAGTCGCTTTCCGTGGGTTGACTTTCGAGAAGGCTGTTCTGACGTCTGCGATTGTGACCTCGGATACGGATTCGGTCGAGGCTTCCAGGTGGAGGGTGTGCTCTCACTGACTTCTTGGTCAAAACAGGCATAGAATGCGTTGAGATCGGGGAGGGGTGCATTGGTGTTGGGGATTCTACATGCCTTCATCTTGTAGCCTGTTATGTCTTGCAGACCTTGTCAGAGTCAGTGGGCCAGCCTGGGACTCTAGCTTGGTCCAATACTCTCTTGGAATCTTTGATGGATTTCCATAGATCATATCTGGATTTCAAGGTTGCCTGACTTGAATGCCTCAGTCCTGGACTTCAGCAAGCAGTGGATATCCCTGTTCATCCATGGTTTCCGGTAGGGGAACACTCGGAGTTGCTTCTTTGGCACACAGTCTTTTATAGATTTACGAATGAAGTCATTTACTGCAGTGGCGTACTCGTTCAGACTTGTTCATTGAGTTTTTAAATACTGACCAGTTCGCTGACTCAAAGCAGTCCCGTAGGAGATCAGCCAATTCCTCAGACCAACATTGCACAATTTTCGTTAACGGATTCTCCTGTTTCAGTTTTTGCTTGTTACTTTGCAACCTACTATCCCCTTCTCCATGATAACAGGAAACACCTTAACCCTTCTCCAAGTAGTATTGTTAATTAGCTACCTCTGACCACAACACCTTTTCATCTTAGAAACAAAGGGGCAGGTTTCAGCACAACTATTTACAATTTTGATACCGGTTTCAGGAGATTTAGCAACAGCTACGATTGTCTTCAAATGTAAATATCAGTCACGTTCTTTTGAGTGACACAATTTGAGTGTTCCCTTTGATCCTTACTAATTACCACCAAGCTTTTACAGTCAGGTAGACTCCAGAAGACATCACATGATCTCTTTCATTTACCCTAAATTTAAAGAAACCGTTACAAACTAAAAGGTACAGTCTTCAAATATATGGATTATGTAATTAGATATTCACAACACTGTCCACCTTTTAACTATCTCTATATTCTTACTGCTATTTTTTCTTCTATGCGACGTCCCACACTTTTACCACTGGTCACTTCTGCAACACAATGCAGCTGCCTTCTGGAAACTCATATCTATGTCTGGCCCATTCATCCAACTATATTCACTGTTTCCGAGAATAGAATCCCTACGGTGCAGAAAGAGGCCATTTCGGCTCATCGAGCCTGCACCGACAACAATCCCACCCAGGCCCTGTCCCCTTAACCCCATGTGTTTACACTGATAGTCCTCCTGACACTAAGGGACAATTTAGCATGGCCGAGCAACCTAGCCCGCACATCTTTGGACTGTGGGAGGAAATCGGAGCACCCGGAGGAAACCCACGCTGATACAGGGAGAACGTGCAAATTCCACACACAGTCACCCGAAGCTGGAATTGAACCCAGGTCCCTGGCGCTGTGAGGCAGCAGTGCTAACCACTGTGCCACCATGTCGCCCTTGTCAAACAACAATTATCAGTGTAATCAAACATGAATTATTCTTTACAAATCGAACTGGACCTATCAGTCCACACCAATGAAGTATTAATTTGTTTTATCTCTAATCAAGAGCTCTAATAGTTTTCTTATTATTGACATAAAGCTGATTCTTCACTTGCTGTTGGCTTACCCTTTTTAAGCAAGGTTTAGAAATTGTCACGCTCCAGTCCTTTCGTACAGCAATTTTTTGTCATAAAGGAGAAATGAAGAAAATTGACAAACTACACATACAAAAATTAGCTTTTGAAGGACAATGAGACTGTTTCAGCATCAATTATGAACTTAATGCACTGTTAAAAACCGAGTACGCAACATTCAACAAGAATGTAACATTTTCAAGGATTTTTACTGTGAGACTCATTGTGCAAAAGAGCAAATTTTATCAATCCAGCAATTTCTGCTGGATTGAAGTCTGGGGAGACTGCAGCAACACATCTTCTACTTCTGCTGCTCCTTCAGTTGTCTCAACATCACAGATTAATATCTGTGTTACGCAACATTTATATTTATAAATGTAGAATTAGCTAATGAGGCATGGTCTGCTGAAATAGTAGTCCTGATAATGAAAACGATCCAAAAATGGGTTTTGAAGATTTCAAGTGATGGGCTGTGACTACTTCCTTTGGCAGCTTATTCCATTGTGGGATTGTTCTTGGGAAGAAAGATGGTCCTGGAAACAAACGGTCTGAAGTAGTTTATGTGAACGGATACCTCGGCATTTGTCATTGCCAGTGGGCACCAGGTTCTTGTTTTAGTCGATTCCCACCAGTCCATTCCACATTTTATAGAACAGGGTGGCACAGCGTCACAGTGGTTCACACTGCTGCCTCACAACTCCAGGGACCAGGATTCGATTCCAACCTTGGGTGACTGTGTGGAATTTGCATGTTCTCCCCATGTTTGTGTGGATTTCTTCTGGGTGTTCCGGTTTCCTCCCAGAGTCCAGAAATGTGCAGATTGGCCATGCTAAATTACCCCTTGGTGTCCCAAGATGTGTTGGTTAGATGGATTAGCTATGGGAAATGTGGGGGATTACAGGGATAGGGTGAGCATGATGGGGTGGGAGAGACTTGGTCAGATACTCTGTCAGAGTCAGTGCAGATTCGATGGGCCGAATAGCCTCTTCTACACTGTAGGGATTCTATGATTTTATGGTCAGTCCATTTTCTCCTTTCTTTGCTGTAGTCATCCTTATTCCAAATCTTTGATCAAGGATGTAACACCAGTGACACAGTTGTATTTCCCACAGTGATTAGTGCAGAATCATGGATCTTTGGATCGCTCCAAACTTATCTATATTGCTTGCCACATAAGAATCCCACAAATCTTGCATTCTTCACAAAAATAGACAAACAATTCTAAGAAGTATTGTAGAATCACTGACAGCCACTTCTAGATTTATGCATTTGATTGTACATGTACAGTTTCCAGAAGTTGCTTTCAGTATCAGAAGAACAACAGTGAAAAATGATAATTTTGCAGTCATTACCTTTGCAAAATTTGAACCACTAAGGCACCCAGAGCATTAAAACCAGTCCTGCACCTTTAGATAATACAACACATTTCATTTACTGATAAAATCATAATGGATTCAAATCATAAAATCTATTGTTCTTGATTACATTTTTCAGTTGGTCCATCATAAAACAAGACACTGTGTTAATAAAACCCATTGTAGGAAACAAATAACCTCACTAGCAAGATATTGAAAGTGGATATGAATATTTCAACAGAATATGAGAAATCAATTGACATATTAAAAAAATCAGAATAGCAATTTTGGACAAGACATAATCAACTGTGACATTTACTGCAACAAAAAAGTGTAATCCCATTGTCTATTGATTTTTTTCCATCTCTGAGGAAATGTCTACATTTGAGACCGGAGATCAATAAACACTAAACCTTCTTTTGAACAAACATGTTGCCCAGCAACTAGAAAATAGGTCTCCTTCTTCAAAGCCAATATGTCTAACAAGTACCCAATCTGCTAACCCCTGTATTCCATCCCTGCTGTCGTTGGAAAAATTACCACACATTTTTCTTCAGTGCACACTTTGAAAGCTGACGCTTTGCTTTGGTTGTGGAGTCATTGTTGAAAACAATTGCACACAACATCTATGTTCAGTAATTTTTTGCATCTACACTAGCAAAGTGGCTCATTACCCACTTCAGAAGTGTTGAAGACACTCACCTGTTCACAGACAGGGATGCAAAGACTTCAGCTCCACCTCACTGACCCCAACTCCCTTTGAAGAAGCAGATTCCTAACCAGCTAACAAGATTCATAGGCGGAGTGCAGTCTTTAAGAGAACAGGGGATCAGTAAATCATTAAATGATTATTAGACAAGCGAACCCAAACAGTTTACACACGTGAATGCTGTAAGTGAATCAAAACAAGTAGTTATGATTTTAAAACATAAATGCTGATATTTTGAATGTATTGTTCACTTTAGCCAAGCGGAGTTACCGAAAGGCATGGTGATAAATGTCAAGAGTTTAAATCCAGAGGTCTGGGAACCGGCTAGTCAACAGTAGTCATATTGGGAATTCCTGTGAGGGAATGTATTTTGCAACATTAATGAATAGGTACATTCACTGCCCAGATACAAGGATAGATATGCCCCTGGACGCAGGAACACATGTCTATTCAACTTGGCAGTGAGCCGGTGGGAACATTCACTTTGACTTTACGGTAGCATCTGATGTTACCAGGCAACAGAGATGTAGTTAGAGCCAAGAAGGAAGGCAATGTACGGACTTGTCGGATGAATAAGATATCACCATGCTATTAAGTATCATATTGTTGGCTGAGGTACATGACAGAGTTAAGTATTGATGTATGATTACCTAATGAAATTGATTTTAAACTCGTGAAAGGCAAAATTATTGATTAGGATAAACTATAATTGATCTGTATTCCATTATATCTGTCAGATCTTGCAGGGTGGTTCTGTAGCTCTATTTCCAGAGCTGTTTAACCTTTGGGAGGCTCCAGTCGGCTGTATGTTTGTTCAATGTAAAATAAATTTGTTATGTCTTTGCACAGAGATATTTGCTTTGTGAGTTTTGAATTGTTTAAGTTAAGACACAATTGACCACCTTCAAATTTCCCCACAACACTCTTCAAGCACACATCACACTGAAAATAAAGATGTGAATTTTCATGGACTTCTTTGTCAACAAGGCTGAAACCATTAATTCACCTTTCTCTGTTACTTCCCCCATTTCATCTTGCCCATCAAGCCAAAACTGTCCCCAGACTCTCACACCTCTCATCTTACGTCTTTCTCCCTTATGCCATCTTTAAGCTCATTTTAACCCTGAAGAATCAGCCTCCTGGTTCTTGGCTATTATTCCAATCAATTTCCTGCCCACCCATCTGCTTTATACAGCCCTCATACCAGCTGATATTGTAAATCACCCCAGACCAATCACGTGAAAGAATTTTTAAAAATGTTTTGGCTCTCAAAATAATAACAAAGTTTTACTGCTTTAAGAGTAAGATTAAGCAAGATTGTTTTCCCCTTGTGGGAGAGCCTAGGACCAAAGGGCACAATCTCAGAGTAATGGCACAGAGATCAGGAGGAATTTCTTCTCTCAGAAGGTAGTGAAATAGCGGAATTCTTTACTGTAGAGGCTGGTTCATTAATTACGTTCAAGGCTCAGATAGACAGATTTTTAATCAGTAAGGGAATTAAGCGTTATTGGATAAAGCAGGAAGCAGTTAAACTCCTCGGACTCCCTAATGATTCCTAATATTAGATTTCAGAAAATGTGTGCCACTGAAATGTATACATCAACATCATGCTGAGCAGAGCATATAAAAACTGCATTCATCATGGACCCAAATGTATGGATTTCATTTTTCATGAGACTTTGTAGAAATGGAATTGTTATTTTTAATCATCAGATCAATCAAGATCTCATTGAATAGCAGGGCAGACTCAATGGCCTGAATGATCTACTTCTGCATTTCATGGCCTATGGATTGTGTATGCAGTTCAATACACATACTCACGTTATTTCCCATTGTTCACCTGAACACTTGGACTTGAAGTTGTGTGTTTTGCAACATCTGGGATGGAATTTTCCCAAAAAAATACTAAGTGTCATAACGGTGAGAATACCAGAATGATCCGCGTCAGTCCATCAGGCATGCTCAAGTCACTTTCTTGGAGACTTGAGTTGCATGCTTGTACTGAGTGGGGGGCAGGGCTTAAACACACCTGTGAACCCAGCTGCAGAGAGTTCAAGTGCCATTTCACAAGGGTACACTGATCTCACAGTGCACTGGGAGAGCTCCCCTTCCTCTGCCAGAGTGCTAGGTGGGCACTGGCTAATGGGCACTATCTATCCATGCCAACGACCACCCGGGGCCCTGAGAAGCCTCCGAGCCACTAGTGGAGACCAGTAGTGATTCTCACCGTTCTTGCATGTGCCCGAATGTTGGAAGATCCCTGGAGCTGGGAGAATCGGATGTCGAACGGGCAATGAATATTTACATACCACTTTAAATATGCTAATCAGCCTCACGCCCAGATCCAGCTCGCGTCATTAGAAAGGAACTGGGACGATTGTAAACTATTTGGCACCAGGTACTGAACTGGTTTTTAGGCCTGCACGCTATTTTCTATTGACTCTATTTAATAAATATTTTTGTTCCAAAGAAAGTTGCCAATACATGATGTTTCTCAATTTTCACTGATTATCATTTTAAGGTGTTGAAAATGGCACTGATTCAAAACCACATAATATCAAAATACTAATACAAGGCATGTCACTTATTATGCAAGATATGATGAAAGAAACATTTCAATAAGTATTTAAAAAAACATTGAAAGCTCTGAGAAATTCTAATTAAAGAGAACCATCTTCACGGGAAGTGGCTCAGCAACCTTTTTCTCATTTGCTCATGAACACTTACATGAATTACATTGAAATATATCGTATAACTTGCAAAGTGCGGCATTATAAGAATAATGCTTGGTTGTCCTGATGCTTCTCTTCAAAGAAATAAAGATTGCCAAATACTTGTTTATGAAGAGATGGCTCTTTTGTGTATAGATCAACATTGGTTAAGATGACTCAACGAACAGTAAAAACTCTTTCAGTCTGTATTTTACCACATATTTTCTGTGATTAATTAGTTTTGGAAAGATTGCTGGAAGCATTTTTATATTAGCTCAACTCTTAACTTTTCAATCTTTGCTCGTTTCACAAGAATTCTCAGTACTTAATAAGCGAACTGTCCAGATGTTGATTGTGGTTTCATGCCTCAAATCAATGCCACAGCATTCCATATCCACTCAAATCAATGGAACAGAGTGTCTTGACTGACCCCTTAAGTCTAAGCACTTTGCTTTGTTTGTCTGGATGAGGGATTCATCATAATTAGCTAGAAGCAAGGGTAACATTCCCAATATATGAATCAGCATCTCTTAATTCAATGCCCACTTTTCTCACTGCTCGAACAAATAGCCTGGCAAATAAGTTCTGATCTGCTTTCAAGCAATGCCCCTACCCTTTACTTTGGTTACTATAGGCTTTTCTGTGTCCTTGAAGGCCATCAATTTCATCTTATCGACAGGATCATGAAAGCTGGCATCTTGGTGTTGCAGTTGCTTTTGACGAAACATCATGAACACTTCCTCTCCCTTTTCCTTGCCCTCTATAAAGATAATTGACTACAGATACTGGTGCAATTTGGCCTGATGTGATATGATGCAACTAATCCATCTCCAAGGGAGGATCAAAATAATTAACCGTATTCTGAATGATATCCATGACATTCTTCATTCTTTTCATCATCCTCCTTTCTAGTCTTGTCAAAGTCAATGTAAGGTCTCACTGACGTTCTATGACCAGCCATCACTTGACAATTTCTGCTTACAGTTGCCCCCTCATGCTGTGACAAAGTCCACCTTTATACAACTCCTTTATTGAGTGTGAATCATGTCAAATCTCTTTTTGTCGTGGAGTCACAGTTGGCCATCTGTTCAATAACTTGGTCATGTGCAGGTCTGGGAGATGTCATAATCTTGTTGTCTCGGGAAAACAAATTGTTCTACTTCTAACTCTGTATTGATATCAGGATAACTTTCTTTCGAGCTGCACATCGCAAGCCAATGTGCTGATTGAATCAACCATGTATCTATCATAAGCAGGGGCGATGCTGATGGAGGGGTAATGTCACTAAACTAGTAATCCAGAGGCCTGGGTTAATGCTATGGGGACATGGGATTCAAATACCACCATGGCACCTGATAGAATTGAAGTTCAATTAATAAAATCTGGAATATAAAAGCTCACCTCAAAAATAGTAACCATGACCACTGATTGTCGTAAAAACTCATTTGGTTCACCGATATCTTTTAAGAAAGGAAATCTGCCATTCTTAGCTGGTCTGGCCTACATGTGATCCTGTGCAATGGAGTTGACTCTTTTGGAGCTGGGGGCGGCACGGTGGCACAGTGATTAGCACTGCTGCCTCACAGCACCAGGGACCCGGATTCGAATCCCGGTTTGGGTCACTGTCTGTGTGGAGTTTGCACATTCTCCCCATATCTGCGTGGGTTTCCTCCGGGTGCTCCACAGTTTCCTCTCACAGTCCAAAGATGTGCAGGTTAGGTGAATTGACCATGATAATTTTTCACTCAGTGTACCCGAACAGGCGCCGGAATGTGGCAACTATAGGATTTTCACAGTAACTTCATTGCAGTGTTAATGTAAGCCTACTTGTGACTAATAAATAAACGTTATAAACTCTTAACTGCCCTCTGAAATAGCCTTGTAAGCCACTAAGTTCAAGGGCAATTAGTGATGGGCAACAAATGCTGTTCTTGTTAGTGATGCCCATATCCCATTAAAAAAATGAAAGAATCATGGCAGCATGGAGTGAACATTTGAAAGACGAAGATCCCAGCTGGTTTATCTGATTTCTCTGATAAATTGCAACAATTCATTACCATATCGATGTAATTGCTCAAGAACTAAAAGTCAGAGTGCTTTTGCTATTATTAGCAAAGTTGTTGCAACGAATGAATAAATATCAAAATTATCACTGGCAAAGGAAGTCTAAAGTTTAACTGCTGGATTTTAAGTCAGGTGTTGCTCATTCACTGGTAAGTGTTGATGTAAGCCTGCCATCTCAATCTCTGCAGAGCTTCACACAACCATGTGAACTTTAACACTCCTGTTGTAATGATCGTCACTTACAACACCTTTCCCTGAACCTGCCGCAATTAGTCTGAACTCAATGAAGACATCCTGAAGACCAGCATCTGCAAATCATTTCCCAACACAAGCCATTGCAGAGTGAAACTTCCTCATTGTGAAAAATAAATCTCTGCATGAAGAGGAAATTCCTCCAATGAATCTCCTGGACCTTCACTCAAAATTGTTTGCTGTATCAAGTCCAGTAGGGCTGGCATCAATGTCTGGGAGGTAGCCAAAGTTTGACTTCCATGGGACTGAAGGTCTCTTAAACATGGTTTTGAAACCAGGCAAAACATCATTCATTCATTTCTGGCAACTTGCTGAGGAAGTATACAAGCTTACTCAATGTGCAAATGATCTTCAAGTTTTAATTGGACTTTCTCACTAAAAGGCCGTGGACCCGTCCTTTTTCCTTCAGCATAAGAACATAAGAACATAAGAAATAGGAGCAGGAGTAGGCCATCTAGCCCCTCGAGCCTGCCCCGCCATTCAATAAGATCATGGCTGATCTGACGTGGATCAGTACCACTTACACGCCTGATCCCCATAACCCTTAATTCCCTTACCGATCAGGAATCCATCCATCCGCGCTTTAAACATATTCAGCGAGGTAGCCTCCACCACCTCAGTGGGCAGAGAATTCCAGAGATTCACCACCCTCTGGGAGAAGAAGTTCCTCCTCAACTCTGTCTTAAACCGACCCCCCTTTATTTTGAGGCTGTGTCCTCTAGTTTTATCTTCCTTACTAAGTGGAAAGAATCTCTCCGCCTCCACCCTATCCAGCCCCCGCATTATCTTATAAGTCTCCATAAGATCCCCCCTCATCCTTCTAAACTCCAACGAGTACAAACCCAATCTCCTCAGCCTCTCCTCATAATCCAAACCCCTCATCTCCGGTATCAACCTGGTGAACCTTCTCTGCACTCCCTCCAATGCCAATATATCCTTCCTCATATAAGGGGACCAATACTGCACACAGTATTCCAGCTGCGGCCTCACCAATGCCCTGTACAGGTGCATCAAGACATCCCTGCTTTTATATTCTATCCCCTTCGCAATATAGGCCAACATCCCATTTGCCTTCTTGATCACCTGTCGTACCTGCAGACTGGGCTTTTGCGTCTCATGCACAAGGACCCCCAGGTCCCTTTGCACGGTAGCATGTTTTAATTTGTTTCCATTGAGATAATAATCCCATTTGTTATTATTTCCTCCAAAGTGTATAACCTCGCATTTCTCAACGTTATACTCCATTTGCCATATCCTCGCCCACTCACTCAGCCTGTCCAAATCTCTCTGCAGATCTTCTCCGTCCTCCACACGATTCACTTTTCCACTTATCTTTGTGTCGTCTGCAAACTTCGTTACCCTACACTCCGTCCCCTCCTCCAGATCATCTATATAAATGGTAAACAGTTGCGGCCCGAGTACCGATCCCTGCGGCACGCCACTAGTTACCTTCCTCCAACCGGAAAAACACCCATTTATTCCGACTCTTTGCTTCCTGTCGGATAGCCAGTCCCCAATCCACTTTAACACACTACCCCCAACTCCGTGTGCCCTAATCTTCTTCAGCAGCCTTTTATGGGGCACCTTATCAAACGCCTTTTGGAAATCCAAAAACACCGCATCCACCGGTTCTCCTCCATCAACCGCCCTAGTCACATCTTCATAAAAATCCAACATGTTCGTCAAGCACGACTTTCCCCTCATGAATCCATGCTGCGTCTGATTGATCGAACCATTTCTATCCAGATGCCCTGCTATCTCCTCTTTAATAATGGATTCCAGCATTTTCCCTACTACAGCATATAAATCAATATTTGTGGGGGTCAGTTTTCGTTTCCTTTAGAGCAGGTGCTTCTGGTTGCATTGTTTTAGCTGACTGATGCCTTTAAATTATGCCATTTTTTGACAATGTCTATATCTCCAAAGTTATTATCCAGCGGTATGTGCACATTGAGCTTGATATTGGGTGGGATAGACTGCTCATGTTGTTCAATTCTGAAGCTTAGCGAGTGCTTGGTTGTGCTCTAATGCCCGAGTGTCTGAAGCGTGGTGCCCTAAAAATCCAATTAACAGCACTCAGCTGGTCATGTGACTGACAAACATTGCCAGAGTTAAGTGTTTTGGCATGAGTCTCCTCCCTCGAATCCCAGCATTATGATGTCTTGGCCGAGGGAACAATCTTACCGCTGTTCATATCATCTTGCTGCACCTGTGAGTTGTCATCTGGACGTTCACTTGTTATTCCTGTTGTCCATGAAGGACATTGAACAGCTCATTAGTTACCAAATCCTTTGCCGCATCTAGGTCCTCAGCAATTAGTAGACATCTAAGTGGAGGAATGACATCAAATTTCAGTGTAAATGCAGCATGATACAAGGCTCAGCATTCAGGGTTTGAATCTGATACTCTAACAAAAACTACGGCTCTAGGATCCAAGTTGGCATCTGTGTCTGCAACAGTCTTGCTTGTGCTTGCTTCCGATGACAAATCTTCAACTGTCTTCTCAAGAGCTTCATCTGTCACAAGATCCTCGACAAAGACAAGATCTCTCTCATTACTATGAGATGAGAAGCATTGGGAAGGAATGAGATTTTGCCATTCTTCATATAAGGAACTCATGACTGCATCATCATTCTGGGTTTTCACATGACTTCTGCATATTCCATAACAATATTTTCTAAAAAATTCTCCCTTTTTGAAGATGGAAACATTGATTTTTGAGATGAGGTCTCTGAACGAACAATGGTGCGAATTTGAAGTACTTCCAAGATGGGGACTCAAGATATCCATTTTTTGAGATTCAGCCCATGACTCCACATGCTTATTCTTCGCAACATACACCCGCTAATTTCCAGAGATTAAGAACCAATTCTTAGGTTGACCATTCCTATTTAAAAGGACTTCAGGTATGACACTGTACTCACTCTTCCGCCTCTGTTGTGTTGCTGAGTGTTTCTGCTGATCTACTTAAATGGAACCACGGGAAGTCATAGACTGTTTTCTTATATAATCTTTCCCCTCCTCCCATCAGATGGAAGTTGGAAACAGCAAGTTGCATAATTTATTTCACTCAGTTGGAGCAACTCAAAGTTTGTTTTCAACAAGTGTCAATTTTGTTTTAAATAAACTGTACCTCTAAGATCTAAATTTTGTTCCACTCTGAAAGTTTCTCGAAAATTGCAATTTAAAAAATTATCCAATAAACAATAAGAAGTTTTAATTGTGGTTCTTGGAAGCTGGGAATTTCAAAACAGATCAGAAATAAAGGCACCTGGTACCAGCCAGCTGAAAACTGGACTATCCCATATAAAAGAGGACAAATGGCAGCCCCATACCAGAATCAGAGATACTGTCTGACATCTTCACTGCCAGACCCTCATTCCATCCTTGGGTTTAATAAAATCCCATTATTCCCACAATCGTGCTGGTAAGAAGCCCTCTCTTCTTGTGAGCAGTTTTGGGCCTCATATCTAAGGAAGGATATGCTGGCCTTAGAAAGAATGATCCCTGGAATGAAGAGTTTGTTGTATGAGGAACAGTTGAGAATTCCAGGTCTGTACTTGTTGGCGTTTAGAAGGATGAGGGGGGATCTTATTGAAACTTACTGGATACTGCAAGGCCTGGATAGAGTGGACATGGAGAGGATGTTTCCACTCGTAGGAAAAACTAGAACCAGAGGGCACAACCTCAGGCTAAAGGGACGATCCTTTAAAACAGAGATGAGGAGGGATTTCTTCAGCCAGAGAGTAGAGAATCGGTGGAATTCTTTGCCGCAGAAGGCTGCGGAGGCCAGGTCATTGAGTGTTTTTAAGACAGAGATAGATAGAGTCTTGATTAATAAGGGGATCAGGGGTTATGGGGAAAAGGCAGGAGAACGGGGATAAGAAAAAAATCAGCCATGGTTGAATGGCGGAGCAGACTCGTGGCCTAATTCTGCTCCTATGTCTTATTGTCTCTAACAACTGCAAGCCCCAAAATCCCTCCCCAGCACTATCAATTCATTCAATACTCCATAACGCCAGGATCCCCACAGTCGTATTACCAAATTCTAGAACCACCTCTTCAGTGCTAGTGAAGGTCAGACCCCCTCCTGTGCTATTGAAATGCAGAACTTCCCAGTCCTGCAAAATGCAGAATTAATGTATATTTTATATACATATGAACACACATATACATGTGAAATGTATAAATAACATATGCAGATACATACAGAGGAATAAAATAAAGATGGTATAAATGTGAAATCATTTTTGATCTGCTTAGAAACCAACACTGAATTCTCTTTTTTTTGTCTTTACAAACATGTTTTTGGCTCACAGGAGAGAGCTGGCGCCAACAAAGAAAAAGGATTAGAAAATCTGATCTGCATCATGAATTGAACTGAAAAGCTGCACTGACAGTACTCACAGTTAGAGCCTGGGCTAAACGCCACCCCAATGCCTGTGAATGTAAGTGCAATTGGGCCTTAACCCCCACTGCTGGTGCAGCCAGGGAATCCAGCAACTTCCTGTTGTGAGTGTCATGGAACAGTGTGTTTGTTCGTGGGATGAATGTGACCCAGCGCAACCAGCCAAATACCTTCATCACACTCTTGTCAAAAGGGGTCTTGGCATTGGTCCCCGAACTGCTAACTGTTGCAACAACTCTAGCTTCCTCATTGGATTGTAAACCGACAACCATTTACTTCTAAATTATCCAAGTGAGGAAACAAGTCAGTAAACAGTGTGCTTAATAAATCCTCTTTTCCCTGTCATCTCGCATTGGATTTCAGAGAAACCCCACAAGTATCCATCCACATGTTTTTGAGTCCTCAAGGATTTTTCACTTGGCCCAGTGTCTATGATTTATATAAACACATATCCCCTCCAAACAGCACTATACCCAGATATAAGAGTCCGTTGTAATGGATAGAAACTAAGGAAAACTTGGCATTATATTTCAGGTTTTGTTAGTGGGAAATTTCTGTAAGTACCAGCTTCTGTCTTAAACAATTACCTTCCTTAGCATTTTGAGTAGTGAGTAGTTAGTAGATTGCATGATTAGAACAAGCATCTATCCAATTATTTCTGTTCAGCAGGTCCCAATGCTAGTTTTCCAAACAGCTGCATATCGATCAACGAGCCAGTCAGCTTCACAATAGCAAAAGATTTAATCCATGAATCAAACTTTCCTACTTATTTGATTATCCCTAAGGTTTAAGGGCAATGACACTGTGATCTAGAATGCTCCAGCTAATGGAGGTGTGGTGGACACCCCTCTATGATAAGTGGGAGAGGATGATGTGATGAGTTACAAATATTCTGCACTCCCTCGTTTCGTTCTCTATGAACGGTATGTTTTGTCTGTATGGCGTGCAAGAAACAATACTTTTCACTGTATGTTAATAGATGTGACAATAATAAATAAAATCAAAATAAGAAATGCATCCTCAATCAGCCATCTAAGTTGCTGATTTTACAGAGGTGTGTTTTGTGGCAGTGGAGAACCTCAGTGCAAAGAAGGAGGGCACCTCATTAACACATTTAAATTGACTCCCATAGTGCAGTTGGGAGCCTGATTTAAACTTAACAGTTGCTGACATGTTTCCTGATGCCGGCATCTCCACACCATGTTTCCAGGGGTCAGCAAACCAACAGTGAAAGGGAGGTGGGAGCTATCGTCTCTCCAAGTGGCTTTTCCAGCACTCCTTGTGTGGCGGGAGAAACAAGATTGTACTGGCCCCTAGAATCCTTTCGCCACTCCCATGTCAATCTTAGCCTCACTCACCACTCCTTCTGTACTTGCCAATTTCACAACTACCACCCACAAGGCCCGGAAATGCTCCTTCCCTGTCACAACTATGTTCTGAATTTGGAGGACCCCTGAATCACCAAATCAGAGATCAGCAATTATTTTTAAGTGCTTTCATGGGGTGTAAATGTCACAGCAAGGCCAGCTGATGGCTGTTGGGCAGTTAGTTCTTCAGCACCTCGCCACAGTCATAGAGCGAAAAGGAGCAAGAGGGGGTTTGGAAAGGTAGGAGTTTGGGGGGAAAACAGCATCTGGAAGGAAGATCGGAGGCCAGAGGTAAATTCAGAATTCAGGGCAGGGGTAGAGGAGCAGAGATCAGAGACCAGAAGGATAATTGGAGTCCGGAAGAATCAGAGACTCCAGCTGGGTGTGGACGTGGAGATCGGAGGCTCGTGGAGGAGACTGAAGTCAGCCAGGTTGCAGGGGCAGAGGTGGAGATCAGAGCACTCTGAGGGGACATCAGAACAAATGGGTTCAGGGGAGTTTATTGTCCAGTTGTGGGATGTTGATGGAAGCAGGTAAACTGGATTCAGCAGGTAAACTGGATTCAGCAGATAAACAAAAAAGCACATAACTCCTGGATCCAGCAATCCTCAGCTTCCTTAAGCCGTTAGATTTCCTGAGGCCCAGAAAACTAAGCTAGCCAGAGTTAAACATTGGTTAAATATGATGTATGCGGCCTCATAGTAAGATTTATGTTGTAATCCCACTCCAGGAATGGGGTGGTTTGATATCCCAATCTCTCCTCAGTTAAAACCGGAAGGTGTTTGGAAGCAGATGGAGTTAAGGTTCAGATTTTTAATAGTTTCATCTTCCATCATTTTTTGGAATTAAAATCCCTCCACCTCTATTAGTCCAAGGCAACAGAAATCATGCTCCTGGCACATGAAAATTGGAGGAAACTTGACTTCTGTCCAAAGCAAAGGTGAAATCAGCACACTCCATCCTTGGTAAAATCACTCTTCTTTCCACTTCACAGAATCGCAGAATTGTTATGATGCAGAAGACACCCATTCAGCCGATCTGTCTACACTCACTCTCCAAATAATGCTATGACTTTGTGGCATTCTCCTGCCTTTTTCCCATAACCCTGCACATTGTTTCTATGCTCTAATGTCTTGAGATGGATAAAATGGAATGAACAGATGGGAAGCAAACAGTTGGCATAAATAGGTATTTTTCTGATTGGCCGTCAGTGAATAGTGGGGTTCCACAGGGATCTATGCTAGGATCCCAATTGTTCAAATTATGTATTAATGGTTTGGAAGAGGGAACTAAATGTACTGTCTCCAAATTTGCAGACGATACAAAGTTGAGTGGGAGGATGAGCTGTGAGGAGGAGGATGCAGAGATACTTCAGCGTGTTTTGGACAGGCTGAGTGCATGTGCATATGCATGGCAGATACAGCGTAATGTGGATAAATGTGAGGTTATCCACTTTGGTAGCAATAATAGGAAAACAGATTATTACTTGAATGGGTGTAAATTGACAGAGGTGAATACTCAGCGAGACCTTGGGAGTCCTCATGCATCAGTCACTGAAAGTAAGCGCACAGGTACAGCAGGCAGTATTGTACAGAAGGCAAATTGTATGTTTCATAGTGATAGGGATAGGGGTGTTTTGCTGCAATCGTATAGAATGTTGCTGAGGCCACACCTGGAGCATTATGTGCATTTTTGGTGTCATTGTCTGAGGAAGGATATCCTTGCTATAGAGGGACTACATCAAATGAGGAGAGACTGAGTCAGTTAGGATTATATTCACTGGAGTTTAGAAGAGTGAGAGGGGATCTCACAGAAACTGGAGTACATTCAGAAAGAATGTTCCCAATGGTGGGAAAGTCCAAAAATAGGGTTCATAGTTTGAGGATAAGGGTAAATCTTTTAGAACTGGGGCAAGGAGAAATTTCTTCAGAGGGTGGTGAATGTGTGGAATTCATCACCACAGAAAGTAATTGAGGCCAAAACATTGTCTGATTTCAAGAAGAAATTAGATATAGCTCTTGGGGCTAAAGGGATCAAGGGATATGGGGGGGAACGGGAGGGGGGGGAGAGATCAGAATATTGAATTCGATGATCAGCCATGATCCAAATGAATGATGAAGCAGGCTCGAAGGGCCAAATGGTCTACACCAATTCTAGTTTCTAAGTTTCTATTCAAATAATCATCTATTGCCCCGTCTCCACCACACTTCCAGGCAGTGCATTCCAGACTCAAACCACTTGCTGTGTGAAAACGTTTTTTTCTCATATCACATTTGCTTTTTTTGCAAAGCACATTAGATCTGTGCTCTCTTATTCTTAATCCTTTTATAAGCAGGAACAGTTTTTTCCTATCTACTCTGTCCGGCCCCTTCATGACCTTGAACACCTTATCAAATCTCCACTTAGCCTTCCCCTCATCAAGGAGAATAGTCCCAACCTCTCAATCTATCTTCATAAATGCAGTTTCTCATCTCCGAACTGTTTTTGTAAGCCTCTTGTGCACTCTCTCCAATGCATTCACATATTTCCCAAAATGTGACACCCAGAACTGTACACAATACTCCAACTGAGGTCTAAGTATTGTCTTATACAATTCAGCAGAATCTCCTTGCTCTTGTACTATCTGCCATCATTAATAATCACTATCAACCATGCTCTCTAACTTTCCGCCACTTTTAATGACTTATGCACATATACATCCAGGTCTCCCTGCTCCTGAACACCCTTTTGAGTTGTACCCTGTATTTTATATTGTCTCTCCATGTTCCTCCTACCAAAATTAATTATTTCACATCACTGCAGTGCCTGGATAGTGGCAGGGCAGTGCCAGGTGAGGATGGAGGTTTAGGGGGTGTATTTTCACTTTTGTGTACGGGGATGGTCTTTAAATATAATGCCTCCATCTTTAAAGAACTAAGTTGCTGGCAGGGCGGGCTCAATCAACCTTGGGACCTGCCCCTTGGATTATTTTTCTAAGCTCTAACATATGGTGGAGAAAACTGCAATTGGGACCGGCATCTTCAACACTCCTTTTCCCACCTGCTGCCACACTCTGCGTTAAAACAAAAATTCCACCCATGATGTCAGGTTCCTCATGTACATCAATGACACCAAGCTTTAACTCATTACTACCTCTCTCAACCTTTCCAGTATCTCTAAAGTGTCACACTGCTTGTCCTATTTCAAGTACTGGGTGAGCAGAAATTTGCTCCTACTAAATAAGAGGAAGACTGAAGCCCTTGTTTTTGATGTCACCAGAAATTCTGTTTCCCTTGCTACAAACTTCATTCCTCTCCCTGTCAACCATTTGAGGCTGAACCAGGCTATTTCCAATCTTCATGTCATATTTGATCGCCGAGATGAACTTACAAACACACATCATGTCATTACTTAGACCACCCATTTCCACCTCCATAAAAGTCTGCCCCTGCCTCAGTTTCTCTGCTACCTTTATTCATGGCTATTCCAATTGTTACACATATCAAATTTTACGATTCATATGTTTTAGGAGTATGACCTTTGTGAATGTAAATGTTTAAATGTGGGGTAAATTAAACACTTGGTTTGAGAAGCCGACAAATAAACCTCAAGTAATTGAAAATCAAAAGGTGGCCTATATATCATTTATGAAGGTCATGGTGGGAAGCATTGGAAACTAAACAATGGCCTCCCTCTGAGCTTCTTGGTGGAGATGGAATGCCCACTGCTGTCTCAATAAGGGGCTTAATTATTCATATGGTTTCCAAGAGAGATTTGGGAAATGGAGATAATAGGATGAATTTTACCGGCCTGCCCGCCATAGGAATCGGAACAAGCAAGGGGTGGACAATGGAAAGGTCTACTGACCTCAGGCAGGCTTTTCTGGTTTCTGATTTCCAGAAAATCCCGCTCAATTAGCTTAATCTCTACCTGGGACATCGCAGGTGTGTCACGGTGCTGTGGGTCTAGACTGGAGGGAAGTACTTCTGAGGGTTCGGGTTTTATCTGTGTGATTCTCACAGAAAGAGGAAATTAAAGTCTGGGTCCAGACCAGTTTGGAGAAGGAAGGGAAAGAGTCAGCCAGGAGCTGTAAGGCAGTGGAACCAGTAGCAGAGGGCTATCAAAAACCAGGTATAATTTCAGATTTGAAGTTTCTGTGCAAGAATGCACAGTAGGCCCGCACTTGAGCTGGGGAATCCAGAATTGTGAGGTGTTGAAGGAGAGTTGGAGCGTTCACCTGGCTAGTCGCTCGTGGAAAGATTCCAAGAAATCTCATAACTCAGGGAATAGTTGGCACATTAAAGAGAATCAAACTAAATTCCAGAGAGTTGTGGCATACCTTGGTTACTTCCAGGAAAATGAAAGAATCCTCAAGATCCCATAAAGTATAGGAAACGCTTGGCTGGAAGGTAAAAATGCTCTGCTGAGATTTGACATCTACATTCTGTGGAGATTTGCAGTTTAAAGTGTAAGTGATCACAAAAGTATAGTGTTAAGTTAGTCGTGCTTGCTTTCTTTAACTCCCAGGGATCAATCGGATGAACCTTTGCTGCACTCCCTCTATAGCAGGTATATCCTTTCTTAAATAAAGAGGCCAAAACTGTACACAATACTCCAGATGTGTTCTCACCAAGGCCTTCTACAGCTGCAGCAAGACATCCTTGCTTCTGTACTCAAGTCCTCTTGCAATGAAGGCCAACATACCATTTGCCTTCCTAACTGCTTGCTGTATTTGCATGCTTGCTTTCAGTGACTGGTGTACAAGGACACCCAGGTCCCTTTGTATGTCAACATTTCCCAATAATTGGGAGTTTGAATTTCTTTCTTAAACGTATCTGCTAGTATCTACCAAGATCATAACACAACTCACTCCTGACTTCCCTCCTACCTTCCACCCTCCATAAACTTGAGATCACTCAAAACTCTGCTGTGCTGTCCTAACTCACACCAATTCAAAGGGGTCACGAAAAAGCATTGGCCAGCAGGATTAAGGAAAATCCCAAGACTTTTCATACATATGTAAAGAGCAAGAGGGTAGCCAGGGAGAGGGTTGGTCCACTCAAGGACAAGGGAGGGAATCTATGCGTGGAGCCAGATGAAATGGGCGAGGTATTAAATGAGTACTTTGCGTCAGTATTCACCAAAGAGAAGGACTTGGTGGATGATGAATCTGGGAAAGGATGTGTAGATAGTTTGAGTCATGTTGAGATCAAAAAGGAGGAGGTATTGGGGTTCTTGAGAAACATTAAGGTAGACAAGTCCCCAGGGCCTGATGGGATATACCCCGAATATTGAGAGAGGCAAGGGAGGAAATTGCTGGGGCCTTGAGAGAAACCTTTGTATCCTCACTGGCTACAGGGGAGGTCATGATGTACAGGGGAGGTCCCAGAGGATTGGAGAATAGCCAATGTTGTTCCTTTGTTTAAGAAGGGTAGCAAGAATAAGCCAGGTAATTACAGGCCGGTGAGCCTTACATCAGTGGTAGGGAAATTATTGGAGAGGATTCTTCGACACAGGATTTATTCCCACTTGGAAATAACTGGACGTATTAGTGAGAGGCAACATGGTTTTGTGAAGGGGAGGTCGTGTCTCACGAACTTGATTTTTTCAAGGAAGTGACGAAGATGATTGATGAGGGCAGGGCAGTGGATATTGTCTACATGGACTTCAGTAAGGCCTTTGACAAGGTCCCTCATGGCAGGTTGGTGCAGAAGGTGAAGTCGCATGGGTTCAGAGGTGAGCTGGCAAGGTCGATACAAAACTCGCTCAGTCAAAGAAGACAGAAGGTAGCAGTGAAAGGGTGCGTTTCTGAATGGAGGGCTGTGACAAGTGGTGTTCCTCAGGGATCAGTACTGGGACCTTTGTTGTTTGTAATATATATATAAATGATTTGGAGGAAAATGTAACTGGTTTGATTAGTAAGTTTGCGGACGACACAAAGGTTGGTGGATTTGCGGGTAGCGATGAGGACTATCAGAGGATACAGCAGGATATAGATCAGTTGAAGACTTGGACAGAGAGGTGGCAGATGGAGTTTAATCTGGACAAATGTGCGGTAATGCATTTGGAAGATTTGATACAGATAGAAAATATACAGTAAATGGCAGAACCCTTAAGAGTATTGATAGGCAAAGGGATCTGGGTGTTTAGGTACACAAGTCACTGAAAATGGCAATGCAGGTGGAGAAGGTAGTCAAGAAGGCATACGGCATGCTTGCCTTCATCGGCCGGGGCATTGAGTTTAAAAATTGGCAAGTCATGTTGCAGCTTTATAGAACCTTAGTTAGGCCGTACTTAGAATATAGTGTTCAATTCTGGTCGCCACTCTACCAGAAGGATGTGGAGGCTTTGGAGAGGGTACAGAAAAGATTTACCAGGATGTTGCCTGGTATGGAGGGCATTAGCTATGAGGAGAGGTTGGAGAAACTTGGTTTGTTCTCACTGGAGCGACAGAGGTTGAGGGGAGACCTGATAGAAGTCTACAAGATTATGAGAGGCATGGACAGAGTGGATAGTTAGAAGCTTTTTCCCAGGGTGGAAGAGTCAATTACTAGGAGGCACAGGTTTAAGGTGCGAGGGGCAAGGTTTCAAGGAGATGTACGAGGCAGATTTTATTTTTTACACAGAAGGTGGTGGGTGCCTGGAACTCGTTGCCGGGGGAGGTTGTGGAAGCAGATATGGTACTGACTCTTAAGGGGCGTCTTGACAAATACATGAATAGGAAGGGAATAGAGGGATATGGTCTCCGGAATCGTTGGGGGTTTTAGTTCAGTCGGGCAGCATGGTTGGTGCAGGCTTGGAGGGAGGAAGGGCCTGTTCCTGTGCTGTAATTTTTTTTGTTCTTTTTTCTCTTTGTTCAAATCCCATTCAATCATCAATAAGCTTACTGATCTACATGTGCTCCCTGTTAAGCAATGCCCCAATTTTAAAATTCTCAATCTTGCTTTTAATTCCCTCTATGACCGCTCCCTTCCCTATTTCTTTAGTGCTCCCAGCCCCACTAACCTCTGAGATAGCAATGCTCCTCCAATTTTCAAATCTTGCACATCCCCAATTTTAGCTACCATACATGCAGTAACAGAAGCCTCAAACAGTATGTAGCTCTTCATTGTTCAAGCATGTCCATGCTGCAAAATCATCTTCCATGAGTCCTCAAGACTGAGAAGTCCAATGCGGAATTTGCCTGGATGTCTATGGATGTTAATACTGTTGATGTTGGGGGAATTTCTGTCGGCGAGCCACCTCCGGTCTTCCTCAGGGCACATTGCATATTACTAGTATGGCATAATTGGTACTGGAAACATGTGGAATCAAATTTCAGTCAGGTTTTTGACAGCTCTAGAGAATTTGTTTGATTTCTATTTTACCTATTTTACCATTTTAATTCTAAGTGCTGGGCGGACTTGAAACTGAGAGTGTTTCAGATCCGACTTTTAGACCCGTTCTCAGGCACCCCCATACGCATTCTGCCTGCAAAAATATCAGTGATTCTGCATTGAGCTGCAGAAGCCTGTGGGCGGGGTTTAATGCGACTGAAATCCTGCAGCTCCAGTCGGCACCTCCAACTGCACATGTGCAGACAAAAATAGAGAAACGCTCTCCTGCCACATCACTCCCGGGCCGGATAATGCCTCCCCCTGGGCCCCACAGACATTGCCCCACCCCCAGAACATAACTGACCCCCCCTTGCCACCCAGACCGATTGCAGGCCCCTCCCCCTGCCCCCTCCACCAATCACACGCATAGTGGCAGCAGACCCCCCTTCTCCCCCCACCAATCACACGCAGAGTAGCAGCGGGCCCCCCCCTCCCCTCCACCGATCACATGCAGAGTGGCAGTGGACCTCCCCCGCTCCTCCCCCCCGATCTGAGTCAGAGAGCCATCTGACTCGCCTCCCTCCACCCCACCAGAGAGTCATCTGAGCACCCCCCCCAACCCACCCCAAACAATGCCACTGTAAGCTCGGAACTTACCTCCTCAGAAGCTGGAGCATCCGAATCGGACCTTTGCAGAGCATGTCTGTTTCGTGCCGAATCTGTATGGGCAAACACGGTGGTAAAGGGGGAAGTGCCGGTAAGTTTGGGTGTGCAGCCCATTAGGTCAATTTAAATGCATTTAAATTGACGTCGCATCCGTTTCGGGTATGGTCCCGGCGGTGGCCATTTTTGGCCCTTGGTAAAGGGGGAACTGGCACGAAGGCGGGCACAGATCACGCGACTCACCTCACGCCCAACTTTACCAAGTTTTCGTGCCCAAAAACAGGTGCAACGTGATGGTAAAATCGGGCCCATAGTTTCGATATATTCCTTGTTTTGGGCAGCTGGGACAGAAAGAAGTTTTCTGATTACAACCCCGTGACTTCAATGAAGATACGTAGTCTGGAGCAATTGAAGGGCTTCCCTGATCAGACTTAATGTTGATGTCTCCAGGTATGTCTCTATTGGCTTCCTTAAGCATCGTAGCAAAGAAAAGGTTGAACAGTTGGGGAGACACGACGCACTCTTGCTTTATGCTGCTGGTTACTGCAAAAGCATCGGACATCTCACCACAAGCCCAAACACGTCAAACCATGCCATTATGCAGTCGGCGAATGATTTGAGACATATTAGCTTGGAAAGCAAGTGTCATAGATCAAGTCGACTCACATTGTCAAAAATTTTAATTTGGTCTATGACCAGCAAATATAAATCCTCCTGTTACTCTCTGCACTTGCAGTTTTCTTGCTACAAACAACATATCAGCTATCCCATAGTTAGCCCCAAAACTACACTGTGATTGTGAGAGAACATTATCGATGATTCTGTCTAATCAACAGTTTAATGTGACCCACGTGAGAATCTTTCCTGCCAGTGAGAAAACTTATTTCTTGATAGTTGCTGCATACATTTTTGGGTGCTCTTTCCTTCAAGAAACTGACATCCTTGAGGTTCTTTGGAACTTGTTCCTGATCCCAGATACTCTTGAATACAGCTGCAAGTTTGTCAACAAGCTCTGTACAACTATACCTCTAAATCTCTGCTGAAATGCTATCTAAGACAGGGATTTGTCTTGTTTAATTACCTTTGTCACATCAATCAGTGGAAAGGGGAAATGATAGGTTTTCTTTCTCAGGCAAAGTGCTCACACCACCTTCCCATTACTGTTGCCTTATCAGTGAATAGTTCACTTCTATCAGCAGTTAAAATAGGAGCAGAGGTTGCGGTGCATGACTCTCATAGTCTTCAGCGCATTGTAAAAACATGGACCATTTCTCTCAGCTAGGTGTTGCAGCTCATCAGCTTTTGTATTCTACCAGTCATTCTGCATTTAGCATTTTTATCAGCTTGCTGTTTGGTTGTTGACTATAGGGCTGCTTGCATATGCAAGCTGTTTCTGTATGAGAAGATGGGTGATCTTATCACATAATTCTCATCAAACCAATCTTGGTGCATGTGTTTGCAGTATCCCTGAGTGCCTACTTGAAGATCTGATCTCAGAGCTGCTTCCATTCACGTTCTCTATCATTTGGTGCAAGAAGATCAAACTGCAGCATGGTGTTAAGTTATGTAGTAGGGTCTAAGGCAATGGTGGGGTTCTTGAGGGTTTTGCTTTGCCATACCTAGAGAGTTGATTTTTGGTGTTTTCACTGGATCTTTAGACTCAACTCAGTGAACAGCTGGTAGTAATCTTCCAAGCAGTCAGCTCTTTGCATGGCACAAGTTATCTTGATGTCAACCTTTTCTTTCTGTCTGACAAGCACATAGTCAAGGAGATGCCAATGCTTAGGTTGCTGATGTTGCCAGGCTGACTTCTGTTTTCCTTTCTCCGAAATATAGTATTGGTTATGGCAAGGTCATGCGTCGGTCACAACATAAACAGCAGTTTCATTGGGGTTTTCCTTTCCAACTGCACGTTGGCTAAGGATGTTTGCCCACGTGATGTGGTTACATCTGACTCTGTTATTGAAATCACCCATAAAGATGATTTTGTCATCATTATGGAATGACATAATGTACGTTTAACATCATAATGTTCGAATGCACTTTCTTGGAGTGTTATCATACAAAATTGACACGCAAACCAGTTAAGAATTTCCTCACCAAAACCCTATACCTTCCAACCTCTCTTTCTTCTGTCAAAACACTCCTTAAAATTTACCTCTTTAGCCAAGCTTTTGGTCATCTATCTTAATAGCTCCCTCTATGGTTGTGTCAAATTTTCTTTAATAATTCTCCTGTGAAATGCCTTTGGACATTGTTACAATCCCAGCTGATCTTACTACTAGAAAGATCCCAGAACGGAACCCCGGTTCAAAAGACTGTAACTTTTACTTTTTGTAGAAAGCATGGATGAATAGGGTCATAGGGCTACCAATTAGCTTTTAATATCAAGAAAAACATTTATTAAACATGAAAAGTTTGACTATAATACAATACTCTTTCACTCCCACTTATCCTCACAAATATACACAGATTTTAAGGATAACTCAAGTTACAAAATATATCTTATGCTATAATTTTCTCAGTGAGCAGCTTCATAGGCTGTTGTGAAATATCACCAACCTTAGGATTACTTCAGATATCTTTGGCTTCCCACTAGCTAATTTAACCAATTGCTTCGCTTTTTGATTGTCTTTAACTTCTATGAACAGTACCCTGTTCCAATTCAAGTTTATGTTTGTTCCTTTGACTTCAAACTTCTTGGAATGTCTCTTTCCATTCTCTAGTTTTCATAACAAGCTGTTCTTGACTTTTTAAGTGTGCTTTTTGGGAAGTCTACCTTTTTGTAGCTCCCTTGTCCTACTTTTGGCAGAGCTGTTCTCTCTCTAGCTCCCTAGATCCATCTACTGTGAATTCAGCTAAACATCATCACAATAATGTGATCACAATAATATCTGAAGTGATTCTAAGGTCTGTGATATTTCACTACAGCCTGTGAAGTGATAGTCAAAGCAATTAGTGGCTGGATCTTTGATAGTTTGTGTGAAAGCTTGAAAGCATTCAAGGCAAAGGAATACTGAAAAAAAAGTTGTAAAACCTGGAAGTGGAACCTTGTTGGCAACAGCTGAGGGAAAGCATTGCTTGGAAGAAGATTCTAAAGCGTGTTTTCTTGAGAGTGGGATTTGGACTCAATTGTACAGAAACTGGAGTCGAGTGAGCTAAGTTGGCTCACCATGAAGGAACCATCTGGGGGAATTTGAGGAGAAATCCATAGAGTTTAACTTGAGTGTCTTCTGTCACTTGATTTCCGAGTGGAGTATGCCTGACCACAGTCAGACTGTGGTTTTAAAGGCACTGTGTGCTTACTGAAAACATTATAGCATAAGATATATCTTGTAACCTGTGTTATCCTTGAAGTCTCTCCTAAAGTGGCCCCTGGTTGCTATGTAACACCTCATTCTTTCCCCAAGCTTCTGTTTAGTTTTCCCGTCATAAATTCTCTCAGCACAATACAACCAGTTTGAACTGAAATCAAAAATGACCATACATGCAAACATTTAACATGACTTTAACTGGAGCTGTACCCTTTCTTGCACAAAACTGCTAAATTAAACCCACTTAAGTCTATATCTTATTTCCAATATTTAACAATAGAATTATAGATCATTTAAAACTACTTCTGTTTCTTGGCAATATTTTATCATGTTAAAGACATTAAAACATTGTTGCGCCGCTGCAATGCCTGCTTGAGGCCAAAACTATTTTTGTTTTTGGGCCTTGTGTGAATGCAGTTAATGAGCTACTTTTGCCAAAAAGGGGTTGTTCAGCAGCTGTGGGAGAGCAGAAAACCAGCCATCTACTCTGCTGAGCGAACCAGCAGGTTGGGCCTGGAAAGGAGGAATGAATTGATCCTATCTATATTTCCAAACTGCATTCAGGGGTGCAACAACTGCACAGTTCCCCAAATTTGCAAATTTAAGCAGTTTTCCACCCAAAACACACATCATAGGGGCGATTCTCTAAAAAAAATTCAAAGTGTCAAATTTGCGGGAAAACTGTCGTAAGTCACGCCAGTTTTTTCAGTGGGAGTTCAGAGAAGAATCTCCCACGCTCTGTGCAATGCAGAGGCCACCAGCGTGAATGACATTAGATCTCAGAGGGCGGGGCCTATTCACGCTGGAGAGGCTGAAACCAGCGGATCTCTGCGCATGCGCAGTGGCCCCGAAGTGTCAGTCTCTCACTTGATGGCCAGCTCGATCACCAGCTAGCCCATGATCCCGCAGTGCTGCCCCCCAAACCCCCATGGCCCGATCCCAGCCCCCTGTCCATTCACAGGCCAGCCCCAAACCCCCCCACCATTCCGGCCTGTCCTGATCTCCAGCTCCCCCACCCCACACCGGCTGACCACTCTGCCGTGCCCCCCCCCCGCCCCCAATCGCTGGCCTCTCTCCAGCCCCAACTGGATCCTAATGCAGAGTGGCAGTGGAACCCCCACTGATCGTCCCCAAGACCCACCCCCTTGACACTACCCCATGTCCATTGGGCAGTGCCAAGGTGCTCTCTGGGCATGGGCAATTTGCCCCTCGGGCAGTGCCAGGGGACACAGGCTGGCACTGCCAGGGGGCTAATGCCCAGGGGCACCAGCCCCCCACTGCCCGACCTCTTTGGGTGCCCCAATTGCCCCCCCCTTCACTCCAGCGGGGTCGTGCCGCTAGTTCCCCGAAAGTGGGGAGCTATAGTAATCCCCGCGGAAGTGAAGCACCCTGGGAGATGCTAGCGGGCCTAGAGAATTCAATCCTGGGCCCATTAATAGCATTTAAGTAGTATGATGAATACTATTCAAATGCTACCCCTGCCTCCCAGCCGAATTCAGGCACTGTGCAGACACTGCCGGAAATCCGGGCCTGGGAGACACACACGCAGCGCGAATGCTCGCGGGAATCCCACAAATCGGCTGATGCACGATTCTCCCCAGCCCGCTCACTAAGAGATTAGTGCAGCGGGATGGGAGAATCACCCCCCCATGTGTTTTTCACCCACGGAAAAGCTCGCTTGAATATCTGGCAGTTCTTGGACATCCAAGGAGTGCGCTGAGCCCCGCCTTCCGTTTTTACTCTTCTCGGTGCATGCTCTTCAGGTGCAAAACAGACAGGCATCAATTACAATTCATGTAATGATCTTCATGACTAAGAAACTAATATTGTCCAAATAACTCCATTAGAAATTAGCTTATCTGCAGAAGAAGAACTTTAACTCTGCCTTACACACAAGAATATATATTCACAGATATTCATTTGGGCGTGGTATTACTCTGGACAAAATAGAAATCCTTTAGCTTTTTGTTTACCTATTCTAAGCCAGTCTTTATTTGAATCAAAGCCATTTAAAGAACATCGCACATTCAACAGAATTATAGAATGGTACTGCACAGGAGGAGGCCAGCCAGCCCATTAAGTCTGCTTCAGCTTTTTTGAAGAGCAATCCAATTAGTCCCACTCCCTGTTTTTCCTGATATCTCTGCAATTTTTCTCCTTCAAGTTATTTATCTACTCGCTTCAGAAGTCTCCTGCTGAATCTGTATCCACCACACTAAGCAGGGTTACATGAAGAAATTTATCCTCATGTCACCTTTTTTGCCAATGACCTTAATTCTGTGTCCTTTGGTTATGAATGTTTCAGCCATTGAAAATAGAGTAAATAATGATCAATTGTTTTTAAACACCTCTGGTAAAAAATCAGTCCACAGAACAGTGATCCCTCATCCCCGGAACCATTTGTTTCCTGCAATCATTTCAACAGATCAATGTTTTAACAAAATAAACTAATCCAATTTCCATTTGCTTCACGTCATTACATTATTACCAGGAATGCTTCAAAAGTCCCCAAGTTCAAATTGTAGAAAGTGGAAGAAACACATCCAATTCTTTGCAACCCAGATGTTCCAACATTCCAGGAAATGGGCTTGGACTGAAACAAAGCTCTAAAATACCCAGAGCTCATTCATTCATGCATATTTTCAAAGCTTTACTGGCCACAAGTATAAAACCAGATCATGTTTATGCACCCAAAATAGCAACACCAAAAAAATCCATGGTTAGGGTCACTGGAAAAGTACCAAATGTTCGTGTTAGATCAGTAAAACTAAGCAAAGCATTACAACTACTGTCGAGTCAAATTGCTTAAAACAAAGGTTTCAAACTAAGGTCCCTGGAACTTCAAGGATCTATAAGTGGATCCAAATTGATCAGTGACATCTGTATTTTTCTATACTTGCTTCCTGATTGATGTATAAAAAACATTTTTGCCATGTTAATATTTTCCTTTGACATTTTCCGCAAAAATGACAGATTTTTCTTTCAGAAGTTAGGTGTGGTGCCCATCTAAACCATAATAAAAATTCAATAGATACTTGTAAAACTTAATTTGTACTTATTTTTGGTAAATTTGGATGTTACCTTTTCAAATACTTGCAAAAAGTTGGACAGGTGCCATTATTTTCAAGAATGTTCAAACTGGGTCAAATATCTGCAATGAATTCCCACACAGAAAAATTGAGATCCAGTGGTTTAAAATATGATTTTTTTAAAATTACTGTCATGTGAGTATGCCTGGTAAGGCCAGCATTTATTGCGCATCACCTGTTGCCCTTGAGAAGGTGGTGGCAGGACACCTTCTTGAATGCAACTGACTGAGTTGCTAGGCCATTTAAGAGGGCAGTCAAAAGTCAACCACATAACGTACTCTGGTTTCACAGATAGGCCAGATCAGGTAAGCACAGAATATTTCATTCCCTGAAGGATATCAGAGAATCAAATGGGATTTTAATGACAATCTGGTAGTTTCATAGCCACCATTACTGATACCAACTTTATAGCCCAGGTTTCTTTATTTAATTAATAGAATTTAAATTCCCCAACTGCTGTGTTGAGATGTGAAGTCATGGCTCTGGATCATTAGTTCAGGCATCTGGATTACTAATAAAAGCAAAAGACTGAGGATGTTAGAAATCTGAAATAAAAGCAGAAAATGCTGGATAACCTCAGCAGGTGTGACAGCACCTATGGGGAGAGAAACAGTTAACTTTTGAGTCCAGATAACCTTTTCGGGAAACAGTTCTGTTTTTACCTCTGGATTACTCGTTCAGGAATAAAACCACAATACAGTCACAATACAAGTGACAAGGCAGTCACGGATCGTGCTACTCGCCTCATGGCCAACTTTATCAAGTTTTCACACCTGAAAACGGGCACAACTTGATGGTAAAATTGGGCCCAAAATGTTGACTCTATTCTCTCTCCACAGATGCTGGCAGACCTGCTAAATTTATCCAACATTTCCCGGTTCGGTTTCAGATTCCAACATCCACAGTATTTTGCCTTTATCTTAGGCAATAAGCTGATCATCCTTGGTGACTTCAAAGCCAGAATTGGAAAGGACACAGACCTCCAGGGAGTTAAATGGACGGAAGATGACATAGTCAAGCAGTTGCTAGTGTTTGGAGCGAGGGTGTTGCTGTGAGGCCATTTACCGTGTCTCTCTCATGGAATAAGGTGTTGGTTATGACAAAGCCGTGTTCTAAGCATTTAGTCAGGATCAGGGTACCATTGGTGTTATATTTCATTCCCCCCTTCTCTGCCAAATACACCTCCCTGAAGTTGACAAAGGATGTATAAAGCTTTTAGTGGTGAGGCTGAGATCAGGGTGAAGGAAGGCCATGTTGTGGAGGTGAAAAAGCAGGATTTTTTGATCGATAGGATGTGGGGTTTAAAACTCAGTTTAGGGTTGAACCATCTAGTTTAGCCTGACACCGTGGCCAGTGAACTGATAGACTTATTGGCAAGGGAGAGAGAGATCTGCGTTTGGCACTAAATGCACTGACACCCAGATGAGAGTGCTTCCAAACATATGCCTAGATTTTAAAATGTTACATACTTACTGAGTGTCACAAAAGGAATTAACCAAATAGATATGGAACAAAACAAACAGAAAACAGACTGAAGAAAAAAAAAGAATCAAAATTGCAGTGTTAACATTTCCAACTGATGAGAACGCTCACGAATCAGCTTCAGCGAGACCAGGAAATCTCACATTTCACAATCACATCCAATCACCATTTGAAACCCATTCTTTCACAAATTTCTAGTCATGCTTTACACTGCTGAGTGGTGCTGTCACCAAGATTGCTCCAAGTGCTTCATAAATCATGCACTTGGCATGCAAATAAGGACCTTTTTGTAAAAGTAAGGATTCTCAATCTTCAGCTGAAAGTTCTATCCAGTGTTAATTCAGTCCATCCACAATGGATGTTAAAGTTCAGCATTATGCAGAAGGGAGCTTTTAAAGGATCAGAGGCTTTTTTGGCAAATCATTTTTAAATAACAGTAAGATCTCACTAGAAGCTCCCGAAAATCATGACTTTCAAGTGAAATTACTTTATGTGGACTGAGAGTTCTCAGAGGGATCAATGTTAAAGCCAGAGTTCGGTTTCTTCAGACATCTCTTGTCCAGAAAAGACAATATGCGAGTTGAAGTATTGTACCATACATGTGCAAGTTGCATTCCTGGTTGGAATAACTTGTAAAGTAAAATAAATCACGGAATATAACAGAAATACTATATACAGTATATCCTCTGATTGCGTGCGAACTTGTCCTGCATAAAGAGAGATGGAGAGTGTGTGAGCAGGACACATGTCAGGGCAGATGATAAGGATGTCTGCAATGTGTGGGTGCTGAGTGGATCCATGGATGGGATGAGGACGTGAACCCCAGAGGATTTGAGGCCAGATGGCGATGTGAAGGTGTAGGCGAGAGAGTGAATGTTGAGGTCCCTTGAGCTGGCAGCATCAGAGATGCCAGTGAATGTCTAATGGGCTGGAGAGCGAGTTAGCCAACCTGCTCTGTGCAGCAATGGCACTGATCATCACTGCCAATCCCTTCCAAGTTGGAGTGGTGATGTTGGTGGACCTCTTTTAACAGAGTGGGATAGCAGACATCATGGTGGGCCTCCACAGTGTTCAGTAGGTGGCTCAGGCAGGCATCACTGAACTTAGGCCTGCTATCTTCTTGGCTTGTAGGGACAGGTCTTCAATGGAGCAATCCTGCACTGCATACACTGAGACAGCTGTGTGCAGCTGCTCTTTAAGTATGACACCTGGAGTGAGATACCAGTGAGTTCATGTCAGGGTGGGCAAATCAGAGGACGCCCACCTGCAATTTGACATTTGTCCTATGTATGCATAATTAATGAAGTGGGTAGCAGACAAGATGGCATTAAAACCCACCGTTGCCGCCAGCAGGAAAAATGCCAATTTTCTCACCCACCACCACAGTTAAGAGCGTGTATGGGAAAATCCCGCCCATAGGATTATACAAGTTAGATTTTTAAATGGAAAGATGCAAGGTCAGATCTTCCCCCAAACACAGGAGGTTAAACCAAGCAAAATGACTCACTGATTTAAGGAAGGATTGGGTATTCATTATTTGATATTATGTAAAAAACAATGTACTGTGATTAAATTGAGTGAATTTGATCATAACTCCTGTTTTATATGTTCACTTAATGTGAAATAAAGCAAGCTAATAATTTGTATCTAACCTCATCCTGTCAAGTATATCCTCAAAAATATTGGGACGCTGCACATGGGAGAAAACATAATTTACACACATTCAGATCTGATCACAATGGAGTCCTATTGTTATGTCCTTGGGTTATGCAATTATTGAATCACAAGTACATGAATAGGGAGGGAGTAGAGGGATATGGACCAAGTACGGGCAGAAGGTTTTTTTTTAGGTTTAGTTGGGGCATCATGATTGGCATGGGCTTGGAAACCAAAGGGCCTGTTCCTCTGCTGTACTTTTCTTTGTTCTAAGGCCACACTCCTAAATTTAAGATGTTCAGACGACAGTACTTGCGGAAGTAACCACTCTATCCAAGAGAAAATCTAATTATAAACATAATACAAGCTTGGAAATCATCTGTCTCATTCAACAATTTGCTGCCTTGAATGGCATAAAATAAAAGTGTTCTGTACATTAATTCTTCATGCTATTTCAACCACTGCGGATGTCCATTTTTGCTGTGATGCTACTTTATTCTCCACCATCAAATAAACTCTCTGGAAAAGTTGAAATCAAGTATAACTTATTTATGATATGCATATGTGAATTTAGTTGTTTTTCACTTTTGTGATAGGATAGAAAAGGTGCACACCATACATTGGTATTAGTTCTCCCAAGTACTTCCTCAATGCGGTGGAGTCCTGTTCTCTGCCACCAACATGAAAGAGAAACAATACAAGTTGCCCCACCAATAGTTCTAGTGTGGTGATGTACTGTGATGTTTTAAATCCATTGATGCACCTCAATGAGCACCCGGAAACAAGGCTTTAGTACTGAAGGCTTTAATACATTAACAATGAAACTACTAACACAAATTCACCCGTTCAGACTGAAGGGGTCCTGCCGGAGCAGGGGGTCTTATACCCTGCCACCGGAGGCGGGACCCCACTGGAGTGTGCCATGATAACACTTAGGACAGGTAAACACCCTAACCCAACAACATAGTACAACCCCCATAACAACAACACCCAGTGGTGAACCAACGATGGTTCACCACATTCACCCCTCCTTTAGGAACCAAAGGTGGCGGGGTGGATGAAAACAGACAATGACAAAAAAAATAACAGGATTCACAAGTCCAGACGGTCTGGAGGACCACACCGACGCTGCGATCTTCTCAACACCGGTTGCGAAACCGGAGCAGGTGCTTGCGGTGGCTCTCTCAAAGCAACATCTGGCTGTCCCCTCAAAGACTCCCGGGCCGGCCGGCCCTGATGAGGCGATGGTGTAGGGGATCCTGGAACGTTTGGTGGTGGTGGTGGTGGTGATGATGGTGGCGCCGATCTCCGAGTCTCAGGCAAGCTGTACATGGGAGTAAAAGTGTTATGCACTGGTCCCAGTGCTGACCGCGCCACGTCTGGGGAAGTAATGAGGAGTAGTGGATCTGTGACTGGGGGAATAGGAGCGACAGGAGTTGCTACGTCCCCTGCGGGCGCCAGGTCTCTAATGGAGACAGTGTCCTCTCGCCCGTCAGGATATGCCACATAGGCATACTGAGGGTTGGCGTGGAGGAGTTGGACCGGTTCGACCAAGGGGTCGGACTTGCGAGCCCTCACATGGCGCCGCAGAAGGACGGGTCCTGGGTACGTCAACCAGGCTGGCAATGAGGTCCCCGAGGACGACTTCCGAGGGAATGAGAACATCCTCTCGTGGGGAGTAGCATTGGTTGCCGTACACAGGAGGGAGCGGATAGAATGGAGCGCATTTGGAAGGACCTCCTGCCACCGGGAGACTGGAAGGCCCTTGGATTTCAGTGCCAGTAGGACAGCCTTCCAGACTGTAGCATTCTCCCTTTCCACCTGTCCGTTACCCCTAGGGTTGTAGCTCGTGGTTCTACTGGAGGCAATCCCGAATGAGAGCAGGAATTGCCTCAAGTCGTTGCTCATGAACGACGAGCCCCTGTCGCTATGAATATAGCAGGGGTACCCGAACAGGGTAAAAAGCTCACTGAATGCCTTGATGACGGTGGCAGTCGACGTGTCCGCACAGGGGAAAACAAACGGAAACCGGGAAAATTCGTCTATTATGTTAAGATAATAGACATTCCGATCCGTTGAGGGAAGGGGGCCCTTAAAATCTACACTCAGCCTCTCAAAAGGGCGAGTGGCCTTGACCAAATGTGCCCGGTCTGGTCGATAAAAGTGTGGTTTGCATTCTGCGCAAATCCGACAACTTCTAGTAACTGACCTGACCTCCTCCACCGAGTAGGGTAGGTTGTGGGCTTTTATGAAGTGGTAGAGTCTGGTGACTCCAGGATGACACAGATCATTGTGGAGAGCCTTCAAGCGGTCCTCCTGCATGATGGCGCATGTTCCGCGCGAGAGGGCATCCGAGGGCTCATTGAGCTTCCCTGGACGATACATAATATCGTAATTATAGGTGGAGAGCTCAATTCTCCACCGCAAGATCTTATCGTTCTTGATCTTGCCCCTCTGCGTGTTACTAAACATAAACGCCACGGATCGTTGATCCGTGATCAGGGTGAACCGCTTACCTGCCAGGTAATGGCGCCAGTGTCTGACTGCCTCCACAATGGCCTGAGCCTCCTTCTCCACCGCTGAGTGCCGAATCTCGGGGCCTTGAAGGGTGCGGGAAAAAAACGCGACGGGCCTGCCTGCCTGGTTTAGTGTGGCGGCTAGGGCGAAATCAGATGCATCACTCTCCACCTGGAAGGGGATGGATTCATCCACCGCGTGCATCGTGGCTTTCGAAATGTCGCTTTTCAAAACCTTGAAGGCCAATTGGGCCTCCGGCGTAAGTGGGAAGGTCGTGGACTTAATGAGCGGACGAGCTTTGTCCGCATAGTTGGGGACCCACTGTGCATAGTACGAAAAGAACCCGAGGCATCTCCTGAGTGCTTTCGTGCTAGCGGGCAAGGGAAGTTCAGTGAGTGGTCGCATACGGTCTGGATCAGGGCCAATGACCCCGTTTTCCACCACGTATCCGAGGATGGCCAACTTACGCGTACGGAATACGCACTTCTCCCTGTTATAGGTCAGATTCAGGCGAGATGCAGTGCGCAGAAAGTGTTGGAGATTCGTGTCATGGTCCTGCTGGTCATGGCCGCAGATGGTGACGTTATCCAGGTACGGGAAGGTAGCCCGCAACCCGTTCTGGTCCACCATTCGGTCCATAGCACGCTGGAAGACCGAGACCCCATTGGTGACACCAAATGGAACCCTGAGGAATTGGTATAGACGACCATCCGCCTCAAAGGCCGTATATTGTCGGTCCTCTGGGCGGATGGGGAGTTGATGGTAGGCGGACTTAAGGTCTATGGTAGAAAACACTCGGTACTGCGCAATCTGATTGACCATATCAGAAATGCGCGGGAGAGGATACGCATCCAGCTGCGTGTATCTATTAATGGTCTGACTATAGTCGATGACCATCCGAGGTTTGTTCCCGCTTTTGACTACCACGACCTGCGCTCTCCACGGACTAGCACTGGCCTGTATGATCCCTTCCTTGAGGAGCCGCTGAACCTCAGATCTAATAAAGATCCGGTCCTCAGCGCTGTAACGCCTACTTTTAGTAGCGATGGGCTTGCAGCCAGGTACCAGATTTTTAAAAAGGGATGGTGTCGTGATCTTCAGGGTGGATAGATTGCACGCGGGGCGTTTTGGGCAATTTGGAGGCTGCGGCTGGCTCCCTACGGCCAGTGAAGGGAGTGGCCCACCGTACTGTAGGATCACACTCTTCATGTGGACCATAAAATTTAGTCCGAGGAGAATTGGCGCGCAAAGGTGAGGTAACACAAGGAGCCTGTATTGCTCGTAAACTGTGCCCTGTACCTCAAGAGTTACCATACATCGTCCTTGGATCGGTACAGACCGGGACTGTGATGCCATGGAAATGGTCTGCTTGGCAGGGAGAACCCGGAGTCCACACCTTTTAGCAGTTTCAGGGTGTATGAAACTTTCGGTGCTCCCACTGTCAAACAGACAATTTACAGTTCTGCCACTAACCTTTACCTCCATCATAGAATGTTCCAGTCTGAAATGCCTGGTCTGATCCAGAGAGATCGACGCCACCGTTGGCCCCTGGGCGTCACTGCATGCTGCCGATGTGGATGCTGAGGACCCCTGCTGGTCGCTGCTGCATGCTGCCGATGTGGATGCTGAGGACCCCTGCTGGTCGCTCCTAGTCGTCGTGGACCATGATGGCCGCCCCCATGAATCGCATGTGGCCGAGGGCTCCAAGCGCAGCGACTCCTGGTGGTCTTCCTCCTCCTCTGTTTGCCACGATGGCGCCGTCCTGAGATCGCACGTGGTCGGACCTCGCGGGTACTGCGACGCCGAAGGAGATTGTCTCCGTTCTGGAGGGTTACAAGCTGCACTGCCGTTTTTACGTTTGGACCTGCAGACTTTGCTGTAGTGGCCTTTTTTACCGCACTGGCTGCAGATTGCCGTTCTTGCCGGACACTGCTGCCGTGGATGCTTAGCCCCACCGCAAAAATAGCATCGCTGGCCCCCTGGAGCTGCCGCCGTCGTCGAATCGATCTGGGAGCGCGGGTTCGCGGGGCGAGGAGGGAGCAGAGCTTGCTCCAACCACGTTGACTGCACGTGGTCCTCGGGGTACAGCGCCAAGCTCTTCGACGCCGCCTCCAACCTCACGGCCATCCCCATTGCCTGGGTCAAGTTGAGTTTCCCCTTTTCTAATAATTTAAGTCTGATGTACGAGGACCCTACCCCTGCTACGAACGCGTCTCGGGCGAGGTCGTGCATGTACTGCTCGGCGGAGACGTCCTTACAGTCACAACCCCTGGCAAGCTGCAGGAGTTCATTGGCGTAGTCTTCTATGGTCTCGCCCGACTGACGACGTCGTGTAGCGAGGAGATAACGAGCGTGAATCTCGTTGGGTGGCGTAATGTACCTATTCTTTAGGAGCTCGACGGCACCCTGGTAAGTGGAAGCTGCACGAATGGCTAGGTAAATCGTGTCGCTTACCCTTGCGTGGAGGACCTGGAGTCTATCACTGTCCGTAGTGATAGCTACCGAGGCTGCCAGGTAGTCCTCGAAGCACTTCCACCAATGTTCGAACGTGTTAGCTGCACCGACCGCACGTGGGTCCAGTGTCAGACGATCCGGTTTTAGGATCTGTTCCATATTCTCAGTTAATGTATTAAATTGATGCACCTCAATGAGCACCCGGAAACAAGGCTTTAGTACTGAAGGCTTTAATACATTAACAATGAAACTACTAACACAAATTCACCCGTTCAGACTGAAGGGGTCCTGCCGGAGCAGGGGGTCTTATACCCTGCCACCGGAGGCGGGACCCCACTGGAGTGTGCCATGATAACACTTAGGACAGGTAAACACCCTAACCCAACAACATAGTACAACCCCCATAACAACAACACCCAGTGGTGAACCAACGATGGTTCACCACATCCATATTAACATGTTAATGATTAAGGAAGCAGAGACAGAACAAGGTGCATATACGATTAGAGTTTGGAACAGACCACTGACTTTTCCCACCTCATAGAAAGCAATTAGAAGAGCAAAAAGAGGGCATGAAAAAGGACTTGTGAACAAGATTAGGGAGAATCCAAAAATATTGTATAAATACATTAAGGGGAAGAGGTTAACCAGGGAAAGCGTAGGGCCCATTAGAGACCAAGGGGGCAATCTGCATCTGAAGCTGCAGGATATTGGAAGGGTGTTAAATGAATACTTCTCATCAGTCTTCACTCAGGAAGAGGAGAACGTAGGTACAGAATTCAGGAAAAGGGACTATGAGGAATTTTCACAGCTTGATATCGGAAATGAGGAGCTATTGGAGGCTCCGAAGGGTTTAAAAATGGACAATCCCCAAGCCTAGATAAATTGCATGCCAGGCTGCTGTGGAAGGCGAGGCAGGAAATTGCAGGGGCTATGACACAATTTTTTAATTCCTTTCTGCCATGGGGGAAGTGCCAGAGGATGGCTAATGTGGTTCCACTTTTCAAGAAGGGTGATAGAGATGAACCAGGAAATCACAAACTGGTGAGTCTCACGTCAGTGGTAGAAAAACTGTTGGAGAAAATTCTGAAGGAGATAATTAATCTCCACTTGGAAAGGCATGGGTTAATTAAGAATAGTCAGCATGGCTTTGAACCAGGATCCCTGGCACAGTGAGGCAGCATCGCTAACCACTGTGACACTCATGTGTGTTCATGGACAACATTATGGGAGAACAATCTAATGACAGTTGCACAAAGATGAATCACGCAATAAATATAATAAAGCAACATCATGATAATTAACTCATCAGTAATTAGAATTAAAAAATCAGCCTCAGTATTTAAACAGAAATTTATAAATTTACTGTCTTCTTAGTGCCTCAGGATATCTACTCATGTTGGGGAAGTCAGAATGAATGATGATGTTACACATAGGTACCGACACTTGTACAACATAAAAAATAAGCTTATATTTTAAATTATCTTCATAAAGCTTCACAAAAAAGGCAACACCAATTTAAAACAGTTCAATTGTTCCCAAATGAAATGAATAGAAACCTATGAGAGTTAAAGGAAGAATATCTGCAATGGAACAACTACTGATCATCACAACCATCTATTGCATCGGCAAGGAACTCTTCAATAAACCTCCAAACTCTTTCATTGAAGAAGCAAAAGTTCACTCACTAATATTTAATTTTTTCCACAGACTATGGCTGCAATCCAGGACAGGAATTTGAATTTGTTTAGGCAAACTGAATGAACTTGTCCCACTTACACAATCAGGCAACTTCATAGCCAGAACTATATTCTACAGATATAAGTGTTGTTCATCAAACTATGTGCACAGAATTACAATCAGCTTTTCAAACCCTGTGCAACGGGAACTGAGCTGAATTGTGACAAAAACAGATGGCATGCAATAACTTCATCTTGTAACTGGAATTTGTAATATTTGTTGCAAGTCATAAGAACCTAAGAAATAGGAGCTGGAATAGTCATATGGCCCTTTGAGCCTGCTCCGCCATTCAACAAGATTGTGGCTGACCTACTACTTCAATTCCATCTTCCCACATTATTCCCATACCCTTTAATTCCCTTAGTACCAAAATGCCATCAAAGTCTGTCTTGAATATATTCAATGACTGAACATTGACAACTCGGAGGCAGAGAATTTCAAAGATGCACAATTTAGGCATCTTTTCTCATCCTTGACACAAGTAGCCAATCCGTTATTCTGAGACGGTGACCATATTAATGATTTCATGCAAGGGAACCATCCTCCCAGTCCTTGGCAAGTTCCTTAAGAGTTTTATGTGTTTCAATTCAATTATCTCTCATTTTTCCAGTCTCCAGGGAATACAGGCCAAGCCTACTCAATCTGTCCTAATGGGACAATCCCCTCATCCCAGGAACTAGTCCAGTGAACCTTTGCTGCAGTTCTTGTTTGGCACTATGTTCTTCCTTCAGGAGGCCAAAACAATTCTCGAGTCTGCTGGCAATTGATATTGATGTGCGTTAAAATTAAGCACAGCCAGGAACCTATTGTCGGATTTTGATCACACTCACTCTGTTTCAGAAAGCACAATTCTGAGAGCTGCCAGTGGTAAACAAAAATGAGTATCACTATTAGATAACGATCCTGCCTAAGCCCATCTGCTGTTGAAACCCTAAGCCACGACTCTGTTCTCCCAACTCAAATGCTTTAATGGCTCTCCTGCTTCTTTCTTCCAATTATATCAGCTCATACAAAATTCTGATGCCCGTATCCTATTTCATACCAAACCAAGCTTATCCACAATCAATATTCACCGACCCACATTAGCTCCTGGTTGCCCAACACCTCAATTTTTAAAATAGGGAAAAACAAAAAGAGTAAGTGAATACCCGAAGAGCTACAGCTCCCCAGCCGGTAGACACTATTGAAAAGGAGACTGTTCTCCATTTCTCTGGTAGTCCTACATTTTCATTATCATGCAAATTCTGAAAGATTTATACCCCGGCAGTAACTACCATTATCCATATTAACAAAATAGAATCCAATTTAAATCAGGCCCAGTAAGTGGCCAGTGCTTATGAATGCTACAAGATTGACTTTTGCAGAACAATTACTGAGTAGAGATTTGGTTACACCAGCAAAGAATCAAAAGGAGTGCTCAAGACCAAGATCATCTCCATTTTTAAATGGTTTGTAACTCATCAACCAAGAAGTAATTCAGCCTGCATTTAATGTCCTTTCAGCCCTAATTCACATTTGTACACACAAATGGAATGCTTTCCAACCATATGATGCTCTATCCAGTAACTGAACTAAATCCAATGGCTTAGCTCAGTGGTTCCCAAACTTTTTTCACTGGGCCGCACTTTTGGAATAAAAATTTGCTCGCGCCACACCAAATTTTTTATTGATAAGAAATACATTCAAAAACAAAAGAAAACTCCTAGCAATGCTTGATTCATAACATAGAACACAACTACTTTATAATATGATCATGGGACATCCAGAAGGTATAAAACAATGCATCACTTGATGCTCTTGCTCTCACTTTGGAAAAATATCAATCCATGTTTAAATGTTTCTTTGATTGTCCTTGAATCTTCCTGCCACACTTGCCATCCTCTCTCACCGCACCAGTGTGGCGCGCCGCACCCTTTGGGAACCACTGGCTTAGCTGAACAACAAGAAGAAACTGATGCAAACTGAGTCAATGCATTTAAGCAACAAGCAGCCCCAGGAACAAAACTGACCAACAGCATGTTAGAATTTCCAGTTAATGGCCAGCTCAACAGCAAAGTGAAGTTTCAATTGTTGTAGGTATCAGTATACATTCCAAAACACAGGTCAAGTAATAGAACATACAATTTTTTGTCTGCACTATGCATACTAAACTGGAATGTTTGGCTTTGTTTTTACCATTTTGCCCCAGTGACCTTTTATGAAATTCAGACAAAATGCACGTTTCTAACAAGGTTATGCTTTTTTTGTATTATCATGACATGCTTTACAATTATCGGGTTCCCTTAAGTTACCTGTATATTCAATCAATCTAAGAAATGTTGGGCAAACTGTGTACTTCAGATGTTTGGCTATTCTGACCGTTATCAGAATGTTTCCTTGCACTGGGCAGGCTATGAGCTCCTCTGAGCACTACACATTTTGGCCCATGCACAGCTTAAAAGTCAATGAACTTTCAAGAAGCAGTGAACAGCCTGTTGTCTACTTCTACAGGTAGCACATTCCAGATTGCTGAGAGGTCGCACTCACAGTCAACTGAGAGGATATCATTTTTCCTGTCCTTGAAGGTCCCACTCTACCTTCAACTCTCACTGATCCTAATTCACCACTCCTCTCACAGATCATGTTATACCTCTTTGCTCATGAGCCCCAATCCACCCCCCTGCTTGCATGCCCCAACCCATCCCTCCTCACCATAAAATACTTGAACTGTTTGTTCCCCATTCCTGACATAAGCGCTTGCATATTCAGGACACTATATGAAATAAGAAAGGGACAGGGAGGATGCAGTGGGCGTGGAAGTCTAGACTGGGACCATAAATAACCTTTAAAATCTATTCATCTCATCAAACAGTGAAATCAAACTCTCAGAAGCTGGTCTCCCACCTGTTATCCATTTGCTCAGACACCTAAATTAAACCTACGGTTTCCAGGCTGTTATATTTAGTACAGTCCAATATTAAAGGTAGGTTTTCATTGGCCATGCACGATATATATGATCAATATCCCAATCTACGTCAGAGATGTAGCATCAGAAAGCATTAGGTGCTCATTATTAACTGCACATTAATTGCATTTAATTTTATACAGGTGGGAATTAATTGGGGATTCACTTGTGCTCTTTACAAATGGGAACAGACTGAAGTTTGAATTAATAGTTGGATTAGGAGTTGCATGTTCTTTTGCATCTCTGTAAATAAAAGTCTATAAACTGCATAAAGATTACACTCCAGTTCTATCCTTGACCACTGTGTTTTCTGGATTTAAACATGGTGGTGGAAAACTATTACCTAAAAATGAAAGTTGGAATCACGACAAAAAAAAACATCCATTGGTCATTGTGGAACCTGGCAGAAATTGTGTAAATTGTTGGGGTATGATTACTCTCTGATATTCTGGGTGTCTGCACCATATGACGAGTGGAAGAAAGAAATGCACATGTGAACAAAGGTATTTTACCAAGGAGAAAACAAGATATGGCCTTGGCATTGTTGCTTTTTACAAGAAGTAAACTCAAAAATAAAACATTTTGAAAGATGAATGCTCATCAGTGCTAAAGGTTTGGACTATCAAGTACTGCATAAAATTCAGTAATGAAGCAGACTTCCTTAACTGAGATAATGCATGTACGTCAACGGTATGTGGAACAAAATGGTTAAAATATTATCTTAATTCACTAAGTAGTAATGATCAATGCAAAGTTAAGAAATATAAAGTAATTCTTGATTTAAGGTTTAGTGATGTCAGCATACTTAGCTTGAAAGGAAGTTATAATTCCAGAGAAGAGTTGGGGTAAGTCATTTTGCAAGTATTGCAGTAGTTTCTAAAGGGATGCTCTTGAGTAAACCTACGAAAAAGGCACAAATGAAACTTGGCATGGAGCATGATACACAATTATTTTGAAAGGCCAGCTGACCTGCAGTTTATCCAGTCAGAACATAGTATTCTTGGATATTGAGCAACTGAAAGTCCTTCCAGCCGTGGACTCTGTGTAAGGAGTTATGCTGTGAATGATCAAATGCTACACAAAATATTAGCTGATCAACAGACTGCAAGTTGAGTTCACTCCATATGGTTGGAGGATATAATTCCTTCCAATTAATCTGTGGGCAAAATCCAAAATTGTTTTATGTGTTATGTGATAGTCCTCCTGCTCCAGCAGGTACGACAATTTTTTTCCCCACATCTGAATGCTTCATATGCAGGGGAACAATCTTTTATTGAGACTAACATCTTGAAGAATATTTGGAGAGCACTGAGGCATTGTATAAGGTATTTCAGACAGAATTCAATTAAAGAGATTTAGTATACTATAAAAGGGTCAGTGAATGGAAAAGTAATATTTTATGATGGTAAGACAGTCAAACCGTGAATGTTTGTTCTTCACGAGTAATCAGAATTAATTGCAACAATCTCAAACCAGAATTTTCCCATCCCATGGGGATCGTAGCAGATGGGACACAGACCATGCAAAGGTCCGTTGACCTTGGGCGGGATTTTCCGGTCTTGGGGCAAGCGCAGCTGAAAAATACTGCCCTGGGAAGTTATAGAAGTAAAAGACACACTTTGTTCATGAAATGTATTTTGTAATGAGGATTCTGAACAAGATAATATAGTAGGTGAAAGGCTGGATGATGGCAATTTGAATGATCATGACACAAAGGACAGAGTTGTTACATCCACAAGCCAATTGTCCAGAATGAGTTCTTGCGTGATATGTATATTCCAGGGGGGCTTAATGAACAGAGGAATACAACAATTAAAGGAAAAGGAAGAAAAACTGATGACGAGTTTAAATATTAGTTGAATGTTCAGGATGATGGCTAAGAAGTCACGTGCATTGTCTGGCAAAACTGGCTTCAAGAGTGGAAAGTTAAAAAGTGCAGTGCGAATAGTGATAGTAAGTTGGGAAATGGCTCGTCAGAAAACCATCATGAGCTATAGAAGATGAATAAGGGAGATCTTGCAGTAGTATCCCAACAAATTGAAATAAACACCACAGGACAGTCTCACAAGAGGACTGGAAGAAGTCCTCGTGATTGTGACGTGTTGGTGGCTCTCAATAATTTTAAGGATAAAGTAAAAAGGGAAGTAAAACAAGTTGTATAGTTTATTATGGAATACCTGACAGGAGTCTACCAACTTTGAAACATAACTGGGTTTGTACTTAAAAGTTCTCTCCCCCAGCTGAAAAGTAATTTTGAAAACCTTTATAGCTTTAGAATATGTTTGGCCACATATTTCTGGGGATGCAGATAAATTCATATAAAAAAGGCATTTCTGTGGGCAGTACTTTTCAGAGGAAGTTGTTTCTGAAATCATCCAAAAAGAGGCATTAGACACAACGAAAACTATGGAAACTGAACAATTGCATCGATGGATTGATTGATGCTTTCAGGATATAATGGCCGGGATTCTCCGATCTCATACATCCTGCCGCTGAAAATGGAGAATTTGGCACTCAGCCAAATCTTCATTCACTGCCGAAGGGCTGGGAATCCCAGCCATGGGAGAGGTCGGAGAATTTCAGCCAATATTTATCAGTGAGGTTTGTTTTGCTGAAAATAGATTGGTGTTCAACTGACAGCAGTTCTTGATCTCATAATTTGCTTCACTAATGTCTTGTAGGGAGGGAAATCTGTCGTCCTTACTTGGTCTGGTCTACATGTAACTCCACATCCACAGCAATGTGGTTGACTCTTAAATGCCCCTCAAGGTAGGCAGAAATGCTGGCCCAACCAGCAATGCCCAGATCCCATGACTGAACTAAAAAAAGGTGGTGATTTTCAGGCTTCTTCAAGATGTATGTTGATTATTTCTTATGGTGGTATTGCAGAATTTAAGAAATGAGTTATTAATAAGGTTAAAGTAGAATTTAAAATTGGAACTCAGGTTTCTGGGGATTATAAATATATTGGTTTAGATATTAAGCAAAATAGATCTGGAATTACTTTAAATCAACAATCCAAATTGTCAAACATTTTAAGTGAGAATCTATTATGCTGAATCTGTGAATGTTAAGTAGATAATCATTCCTTGTGGGATAACACACATATTACAAAATGAGAGAGTGAGAAAATTATGAATTGACTTTGCTGGCTGGAAATAAATGCTGGAAAGTAATCTCTAAAATTAAATGTTTGGATACAAATCATCAATCACAAAATTTAGCATTTGGGTACAGCAAAGTAGTTACCAAAGCAAATTGAATGTTGGGCTTTATTGCATGAGTGGGGGGGGGGGGGGGGGGGGATTGGTGTGTAAAAGTAGGGAAATTTTGCTACAATTGTTCAGGACATTGGTGCTGACCAAACCTGGGGTTTTGTGTACAGTTTTGGTCTTCTTAAGGAAGGTTATACTTCCTGTTCAGAAAAGTGCTCCAGTTTCCTCCCACAGTCCAAAGATGTGCGGGTTAGGTTGATTGGCCATGCTAAAATTGTCCCTTAGTGTCCTGGGATGGCGTAGATTAGTGGGTAAAATATGTAGGGATGTGGGGGTAGGGCCTGGTGGGATTGTGGTCGGTGCAGACTCGATGGGCCGAATGGCCTCTTTCTGTACTGTAGGGTTTCTATGATTCTAGGTTCACTAGGTTGATTCCTGTGATGAAGGGGATGTCTTATGAGGAAAGATTGAGCAAGTTGGGCCTGTACCATTTGGAGTTTAGAAAAATGAGACGTGACCTTACTGAAACATGTAAGATTTTGAAGGGACTTGACACAGCACATGCTGAGAGAATGATTCCCCTCAGGAGATTCCGCTGAGGGAATCTAAAGCTAGAAGACAGAATTTCAAAGGAGGTCTTCCATTTAAGAGATGAGGAGGAATTTCTTCTCTCAGAGGGTTGTTAACCTTTGGAATTCTCTACCCCAGACAGTGAGGGCTGGATAATAGAGTATATTTGAAGCTGAGTTAGACAGATTTTTGATCTACAAGGGAGTGAAGGATTATGGGGGCAGGAAGGAAAGTAGAGTTAAAGCCAAAATCAGCTCAGCTTTGATTTTATTAAATAGCAGAGCAGGCTCATGAAGCCAAATCACCTAGTCCTGTTCCTCATTTTTATATTCTAATGCTCTTATGTCACATTGTCTTACAGAAAGAAGTGCACTTGCAAAAAGATTATTAGGGGGTCCTGGAGCCTGACAGTCCCACAATGTAATGCTTTGTACAGAATATGGACATCCTTCTTTTATTTTGCTTTGAAATTTTAGTTGCACCAAGTTCAATGTTCATTCAGAGAACAGGAAATCTAATAATTGGACATTCATTGTATTTTATTGCATGCAAGTGATGCGTACTAAATCCAGCTTCACTTGTGTTTCTGTTAAATAAGAAACTGGTTGGGTTAAAAGTTGTATGTTTTGTAATGTGCATCTCTGTAACAAAAAAATAATAAAATTTGTGGAAAGATTGCCTCAAGTTCTATCTTTCATGCCAAGTTTTCTGCCAAACTCTCATTGAGACTAAACCCATGGATCAACTGCACATCCAGACTCTGTGTTTATCTGCCAAGATGGGCCATACCCACTGGGTTTGTGTCCTTCAGTTGCTGTCAGTCTTTCCAGGCCATTCGACACCAGGTTGAGTCCTGAGCATTGGGAAGCACTCTTGACTCTTGCTCCAATTCTCAGGGCAGGCACTTAGATGCTCTGTGGTCCCAATAACTTTCACCCAGTTCAGCCCCTCCCAGCATGAGCCAAGTCTCTGCCCATAAACTTGGCCAATGTATTGGGACCACTTTCACCCTCAGAAGCTCAGTTTCACCTGGGGTTGAGGACTTTTCCCACTCATCATCTCTCACTCTCTTCACCACCGATTTCAGGACACACTTCCTTTTCCAGCTCTCTCACAAACTCAGCTCACAACTTCTCCAATCCAAAACCCTTTTGCCTGCATTTGCTGTCCCTCCTCACTGTATTCTCTTTCCGCTCTCTCAGATTTGATATTAAGACTGTCCCCTCGCTGAATCTCACTGTTGTGAAGTGCATATTTATTTCAATGAACAGTACATTCCAAATTGCTGCTTGTTACATATGCATACACCTTGGAGAGACCCAACATTAAACAAAACAGTACCACCCATACACCCTAGACTTGAGGCGCAATATTAGTCTAAGCAGGCCAAAGCATACACCTTAGAGAGACCCAATATTAGAAAAAGCATTCTACAACAGGTAATATTTTCATGTAGCATTGATAATATAACATCAGTTAGATTTTAGTTTGTTGCTATTGTAACTTAATATTTGAAACAGGATTTTCTTCCATGAAAACTGTCAATGTTTGATAGAATAATTACTGTCATAGACTAAATATCAAGGCAGAGTATGAAACAATTTCAATTTACTGACTAAAATTCTTATATCAAACCTACCGAGAAACACAACTAGAATTAAATCTGTTCTATTAAAGTCCTGATGAGAAAAAACATTTTTAAAAACAATATCATGTGCTAATTTTTTCCAGTTTGGTAAATACCAGATATTCCATCCTGTAGAACAGGTCATTAATAATCAACTGTTCAAGACAGCACATAAATTAAAATCCAGAGAGAGGGAGAAATGTGTACACGCCTGTAGATCCAAGTCATCTTGAAGTAAAACATTGTTGATTCCTCTATAAAAATATTCTGGAACACTAAAACACTTAAAAAAGAGGGACACATCTGCACATCCATTCATATTCAAATTCTTGCAGACCATTTGATTACTTCTATTATTGTAGGACTATAGAAGCAGGAGTCTCCAGTTCAACCCCGAAAGGCAGACCCCCTATTTGATTCGGTCATGGCTGATCTCTGTCCCAATTTTATTTGGTAGCAAAAGCCACACAAGCTTTCGGAGCTCTAAGCCCCTTCTTCAGGTGAGTGGGGACCCCACTCACCTGAAGAAGGGGCTTAGAGCTCCGAAAGCTTGTGTGGCTTTTGCTACCAAATAAACCTGTTGGACTTTAACCTGGTGTTGTTAAACTTCTTACTGTGTTTACCCCAGTCCAACGCCGGCATCTCCACACCAATTTTATTTACCCACTTTAGGTAAAGATATTCTGGGAAATGGAGCTAACAAAAATCAATTAATCTCAATTTTGAAATTTTCAATTCACCGAGCCTCAAGACCTTTTGAGGGAAAGAGTGTAGGTTAGATGGGCTTTAGATTGGTTTCACAGGTCGGCACAACATCGAGGGCCAAAGGGCCTGTACTGCGCTGTAATGTTCCATGTTCTATTGTGTAAAGAATTGCCTCCAACCACCGTCCCAATGGTCTAACTCTAATTTTAAAAATTATGCCTCCCTTCTGGACTCCCCGACCAAACAGCATAAGTTACCTTTATCTACCCAATCAAATGCTTTAATCATCTTAAACGTGACAATTAAATCATCTCTTATTTCTGATACTCAAGTACAGGACTAGTTTATGCAACCTGTCCTCATATAATAGCATTTTTAGCTCCAGTATTTCTCTTCTCAATCTGCACTCCCCATTTCCTAGTTTAATAAATAGAGGTATACTGCCCAGAACTGAACAAATTACTTCAGATGCAGTCTAACTAAAACATTTTTGAACGGTAGTATAACTTCCACTCCTTTGCCTTTATCTCAAGGAAATTGGAATGCAAACACTCCATTAGCCTAAAATGTCTTTTGTTCCTGCCCAGTAGTATTTAGAGATTTCTGTACATGGGCCCTTAAAATCTCTGCTCATCCTCAATTCCTAGCTGCTCAGAAATTAGAAAATACTCTGATTCATCATCTTAGAACGAAAGTAGATGCCCTCACACTTCCTGTTTTGAACTCCATCTGCCACCATTTTGCTCCCTCACTAAATCTACTAATGTTCCTTTGGAATCTCAAGTTTCCATTTGCGTAACTTACAGTGCTACCTCACTTCGTGTCATCAGCAAAATTGGATATACTGTACTGCTCTCTATTCTTAGTGAAAAACTCAAGCCACACTACAGATCCATGGGGAAGATGACTAGTCACATCCTGACAATTGGAGGACGAAGCAATTGTCCCCACTCTGCTTTCTATCTCCTAACCAATTTCCCATCCACGTCAATATATGTTACTTACAATATATGCACTTACATATTTACTAACAATACTGCAGGAAAGATGTTGATCTCCACTCGGATATTTTAAACAGGAATATTAATATGACAATCATAGCAATAGATTTATTGGCCACAAAAATGCATATGCCAATGATCTCTTGATCATTTCTACCCCCTTGGAGTTTCTGGGTTCAAAGGAAGTTCTGCACTTGAATTTCTTTGTCCACACTCACTACAGCAGCATCTGTTCGAGACAAATGAGTTAAGATTTACTGTGCAGTGACCCTCATTCTTAATTACGTCGTGATCTTACATTTCTGCTATCAATAGCAGAAATGTATGTAGCACTGGTAGAGAAAAATACAAGAATTAAATCATAAAGATAATTCTAGCTGGAGGACTTTTGGATTTTTTTCAGAAAGAGGCACTGTAGTAATCTCTTCCTTTCAAATTCCTTGTGGTTGATAGAATTTAGTAATATACTAGTATCAGGAGAGCTCAGTATCAAGCTAAAAGCAAACAGGTTACAGTAAATGTTGATCATAAACCTGAAATATTACTGCAATTTTGTGATGTGCATAATACTACATAAATCATTTTTTGAAGCCGAGAAGTGATACATTATATGGGACATTTTTATTCTCATTAGATTACATAATTCACATACACACATTTTCTTCAAAGAATTCAGAAAAATAAGGGTGACCAGTTGACCTATTCTTCCATAGAAACTCAGAAACCTCGAATCACATTCTCCAAGTGCTTTCTAATAAGGTTTTTCAGTCACAAGGTGAAGAAGCTACTCAAAATAGATTGTAGCTAAATTCTTTATTGAAGAAGATCTTATAGGTTAGAAATTTGAAAGGACCATCTTTAGGTGCTCATGTGCGCCGGACTGATCAGGTCAGATATTGAATCTCAGACCTCATTGTCCTAGAACCAGCATGATAAAAGTGAGGAAGAGGCAAGAAAACCAATTAAAACAGGTATGTGAATCAGACCAAGCATTCAGGGCTGTGGGTCCAATCAAACGCCTGGAATCACTGGACCAGGAGTAGGACAACAGTCAGGGTTCGGAAGGAGGCTAAGAATGTCAATAATTGAGGATCAGGGCCAGTGCTGATTCCACACTAGTTAAAATACTTCACTTCTTTGTTGCAGGCATTGCATAGTGCCGATAACCCTGAACATCACACACAAGTGCACTGGCTGCCTGAGGGCAAACCAATCTTGGAGATGGGAACTCAGCCAGGTGTTAGACCCCTTAATTGAATATGCAAACTTCTAATCTCTACCTAAGGCATGAGTAAAGTACACCTCATCTGTCCTAACCTAATATGAAGCTCAGCACAAAAGAGTGCGCACACATCCTGTCCGTTATTTTGGGACAGTAAGAAGTCTCACAACACCAGGTTATTTTGGGGTCAGGTAGCCCAATTTCTAGTTCAACAATTATTATTTCAATGCCAAATATTATGGAAGTAAATCAACTTTACATTAAAAATATATAAATTGGAAATGTGATTTTTTTTCAGAGCAAGAGATTGGGAGGTATAAAGACAGTCACAATATTGTTTTCAAAAAATTATATTGTTATTAGTATAAAATATTTCTAAGCTATTTCAAAAGTGGCAACGCAAGACTTCATGTGAACCCTGAGTGAATAATTTTTGGAGATACAAGAGTTGTTGAGCAGGACAGAAGGTTGAGCTAGGGGGACACTTCAGATGCAAGAGCAGTTGTGTAACGTGTAATCGCATCCTGAATGATAAAAGTAATAAAACTAATCATGAGGCTCCGATTACATTCATGATAAATGGACTAAGAACCTGGTAACTAATATCAGACGACACTGATTAATAATAGGATCCACATCATTGATGCAATAGATTATTGGTTAGTAAAAAAAAAGTACAGATTATTAATGTATTTCCATATAACCCATAATGTAGGAGGAGGCCATTCGGCCCATCAAGTCTGCACCGATTCTCCTAAAGAGCATCTATTGATGCAATAGGACTCTGATCATTAAATTGAAATAATAATGATCGTCAGCATCCTGATTACTGATGCAATAATTTCCTGATTATTGAAGCACTGGGAAGCTGATTATTAAAGCAAGAAGAATCATGCAATTATATCCTAATTATTAATCTAATAGAATCCTGATTAATGTGATAGGACACTGATTATTTGTATAATAGGATCCTGATTATTGATGTAACAGTATCCGGATTATTAATGTAACAGTATCCTGATTAATGTAGCCCTATTCTGAATCTTAAAGTAATAGAACTCTGATTATGATTGTAATAAGAACCTGATTATTTATGGTTAATGTACCATCCTGATTCTTCATACAAGCCAATCCTGATTAGAATTGCACTTTCTACAAAAGACAAACATCTGTCTTTTTACAGGCTTTCTTGCAGAAGTAATCAGGCCTTAGAGAGCAGTCTATTAGGCGATGCCCATAAACAAAAAAGACAAGCTGTGGGATTCTCCCCAAAAAATTCTAAGTGTCAAATTTGAATAAAAACTGGAGTAAATCCTGCTGGTTTATTCAGCGGGATTTTCAAAATGAATCTCCCACACCCTGTGCATCACAGAATGCCCTAGCATGAATCCCGTTAGAAATCAGTGGGCAGGGCCTGTTCCTGCTGAAGAGAGTAAGAAGTTTAACAACACCAGGTTAAAGTCCAACAGGTTTATTTGGTAGCAAAAGCCACAAGCTTTCGGAGCCCTAAGCTCCTTTTTCAGGCGAGTGGGAATTCAGTTCACAAACAGGGCATATAAAGACACAAACTCAATTTACAGAATAATGGTTGGAATGCGAATACTTACAGTTAATCAAGTACTCCCCGCGTTGGAGATCTCTACTGCCTCCCGAAGATATACAAGGCAAACACACCCGGCCGTCCCATCATATCAGGCAATGGGACCCTGTGCGAGAACCTCTCCAGCTATGTCGAGGGCAGCCTGAAACCCATTGTACAAAGAGCCCCCAGCTTTTGTCGCGACACTACGGACTTCTCACAAAAACTCGGCACACATGGAGCAGTTGAACCAGGAGCACTCCTCGTCACAATGGATGTCTCGGCACTCTACACCAGCATCCCCCACGATGATGGCATTACTGCAACGGCCTCAGTCCTCAGCGCCGACAACTGCCAGTTTCCAGATGCAATTTTACAACTCATCCGCTTCATCCTGGACCACAATGTCTTCACCTTCAACAACCAGTTCTTCTTCCAGACACACGGAACAGCCATGGGGACCAAATTCACACCTCAATATGCCAACATCTTCATGCACAGGTTCGAACAAGATTTCTTCACCGCACAGGACCTTCAACCGATGCTATACACTAGATACATCGATGACATTTTCTTCCTTTGGACTCATGATGAACAATCACTGAAACAACTATATGATGACATCAACTAGTTCCATCCCACCATCAGACTCACCATGGACTACTCTCCGGGATCGGTTACATTCTTGGACACACCATCTCCATTAAGGACGGTCACCTCAGCACCTCACTGTTCCGCAAGCCCACGGATAACCTCACGATGCTCCACTTCTCCAGCTTTCACCCTAAACACGTTAAAGAAGACATCCCCTACGGACAAGCCCTCCGTATACACAGGATCTGCTCGGATGAGGAGGATCGCAACAGACACCTACAGGCGCTGAAAGATGCCCTCATTAGAACAGGATATGGCGCTCGACTCATCGATCCACAGTTCCGACGCGCCACAGCGAAAAACCGCACCGACCTCCTCAGAAGACAAACACGGGACACGGTGGACAGAGTACCCTTCGTTGTCCAGTACTTCCCCGGAGCGGAGAAGCTACGGCATCTCCTCCGGAGCCTTCAACATGTCATTGATGAAGACGAACATCTCGCCAAGGCCATCCCCACACCCCCACTTCTTGCCTTCAAACAACCACACAACCTCAAACAGACCATTGTCCGCAGCAAACTACCCAGCCTTCAGGAGAACAGTGACCACGACACCACACAACCCTGCCACAGCAACCTCTGCAAGACATGCCGGATCATCGACACAGATGCCATCATCTCACGTGAGAACACCATCCACCAGGTACACGGTACATACTCTTGCAACTCGGCCAACGTTGTCTACCTGATACGCTGCAGGAAAGGATGTCCCGAGGCATGGTACATTGGGGAGACCATGCAGACGCTGCGACAACGGATGAATGAACACGGTTCGACAATCACCAGGCAAGACTGTTCTCTTCCTGTTGGGGAGCACTTCAGCGGTCACGGGCATTCGGCCTCTGATATTCGGGTAAGCGTTCTCCAAGGCGGCCTTCACGACACACGACGGCGCAGAGTCACTGAGCAGAAACTGATAGCCACGTTCCGCACACATGAGGACGGCCTCAACCGGGATATTGGGTTCATATCACACTATCTGTAATCCCCACAGCTTGCCTGGACTTGCAGAGTCTCACTCGCTGTCCTGTCTCGAGATAATGCACATCTCTTTACCCTGTCTTAATGCTCTCTCCACTCACATTGTTTGTACCTTTAAGACTTGATTAGCTGTAAGTATTCGCATTCCAACCATTATTCTGTAAATTGAGTTTGTGTCTTTATATGCCCTGTTTGTGAACAGAATTCCCACTCACCTGAAGAAGGAGCTTAAGGCTCCGAAAGCTTGTGGCTTTTGCTACCAAATAAACCTGTTGGACTTTAACCTGGTGTTGTTAGACTTCTTACTGTGTTTACCCCAGTCCAACGCCGGTATCTCCACATCCTGCTGAAGAGGCCAGCAGCATAGCACTGAGTGGGCCACTGTGCACAGTAGCCCCGGCACTGTCAGCCTCCCGATCGCTGGCCAGCCCCGCAACACTGGCCATGCAACTGCCCCCCCACCCCCGATCGCTGTCCTTCCTGACATGTCTGGGCCCACCCCTGCCCCCGGCCCACCTCCATCCTCCCTCCAGCCCACAGTACCAATCTACCCCTCCCACCCCTGAGCAGAGTGGCAGCAGGACCCCTGCACTCACATCGATCTCACTCCCCAGACTCCCCCTCCAGACTTGGCACTGCCAAGCTGACAATGCCCAGTGGACACACCCCCTTACCACTGATCTTCTGGTGGGGCCTCCATGGCCCCCCTTCAGTTTAGCAAGGTCGGGCCGCCAGCTCCCCGCCAGTAGGGAGCTGTTGTAAACCCTGCTGGAGTGAAACGTGCCTGGTGGGTGGAGGTGGGTAAAGAGGCTCGCAGGCCTGGAGACATCAGTCCCAGGCCCACTAATTATATGCAAATTATATTGAAATGGCCATTACTATAATTTAATCAGCTCCGTGCCAATTTCTGACATGGAGCTGACGCCGCCGGAAATCTGGTGGCCAATGATGCGCGGAGGCCATGCCGCCAGCGGGAAGCCCGCGACACGGCCTCTGCTCAAGTCTCCTGGCCCGCTGCACTGGCTGGGAGAATTGCCCCCAGGATTTATAGGGGCCTCACAGATGTGGACAAATTCCCCTCCAACTCAATTTTCAAGTTTGCTGATGACACCACCGTAGTGGGTCGGATCTCAAACAATGAGTTGGAGTACAGGAAATGTCAACAAAACAAGAGGAGATAGTCATCGACTTCAGGAAGCGTAGTGGAAGACATGCCCCTCACTACATCAAGAGAGACAACGTGGAAATGGTCGAGGGCTTCAAGTTTCTAGGTGTCCAGATCATCAACAACCTGTCCTGGTCCCTCCATGCTGTCCCTCTAGTTAAGAAAGCCCACCAACTACCTTTCTTAGGAGACTAAGGAAATTTGACATGTCCACTTCCGCTCTCACCAACTTTTGCAGATGCAGCATAGAAAGCATTATTTCTGGTTGTATCACAGCTTGGTATGGCTCCTGCTCTGTCCAAGACCGCAAAAAACTACAAAGGGTCAGGAATGAAGGCCAGTCCATCATGTAACCCAGCCTCCCATCCATTGACTCTGTCTACACTTCCTGTTGCCTCAGAAAGGCAGCCAGCATACCAAGGACCTTAAGCACCCTGGACATACTCTCTTCCCCCTTCTTCCGTTGGGAAAAAGATACAAAAGTCTTGAGTTGGTTGGTCACGTACCAACCAACTCAAGAACAGCTTCTTACCTGCTGCCATCAGACCTTTGAATTGACCTACCTCGTATTAAGTTGATCTTTCTCTATACCCTAGCTATGACTGTAAAACTACATTCTGCACTCTCTCCTTTCCTTCTCTATGTATGGTATGCTTTGTCTGTATAGCGCACAAGAAACAATATTTTTCACTGGATACTAATACATGTGGACTTTAAGAAAGAGGTTGTGCTGGAATCTTTGAATGGCATCAAGATAGATAAGTTGCCGGGTCCGGTTGGGATGTACCCCAGGTTACTGTGGGAGGTGAGGGAAGAGATTGCAGAGCCTCTGGCGATGATCTTTGCGTCGTTGATGGAGACGGGAGAGGTGCTGGAGGATTGGAGGATTGCGGATGTGGTTCCTATTTTCAAGAAGGGGAATAGGGATAGCCAAGGTAATTACCGACTGGTGAGTCTAACCTCAGTGGTTGGTAAGCTGATGGAGAAGATCCTGAGGGACAGGATATATGAACATTTAGAGAGGTTTAGTATGCTCAAGAATACTCAGCATGGCTTTGTCAAGGGCAGATCGTGCCTTACGAGCCTGGTGGAGTTCTTCGAAAATGTGACTAAACACATTGACGAAGGGAAGGCGGTAGATGTGGTTTATATGGATTTTAGCAAGGCGTTCGCTAAGGTCCCCTTTGCAAGGCTTCTGGAAAAAGTGAGAGGGCATGGGATCCAAGGGGCTGCTGCCCGGTGGATCCAGAATTGGCTTGCCCAAAGGAGGCAGAGAGTGGGTATAGATGAGTCTTTTTCTAAATGGAGGTCGGTCACCAGTGGTGTGCCCCAGGGATCTGTTCTGGGACCCTTGCTGTTTGTCATTTTCATAAATGACCTGGATGAGGAAGCGGAGGGATGGGTTGGTAAGTTTGCCGACAACACGAAGGTTGGTGGGGTTGTGGATAGTCTGGAGGGATGTCAGAAGTTACAGAGGGACATAGATAGGATACAAGACTGGGCGGACAAGTGGCAGATGGACTTCAACCCAGATAAATGCGTCGTGGTCCATTTTGGTAGGTCAAATGGGATGAAGGAGTACAATATAAAGGGAAAGACTCTTAGTACTGTAGAGGATCAGAAGGACCTTGGGGTCCGGGTCCATAGGACTCTAAAATCGGCCCCGCAGGTGGAGGAGGTGGTTAAGAAGGCGTATGGTGTGCTGGCCTTTATCAATTGAGGGATTGAGTTTCGGAGTCCGGGGATAACGATGCAGCTATATAAGACCCTCGTCAGACCCCACTTGGAGTACTGTGCTCAGTTCTGGTCGCCTCACTATAGGAAGGATGTGGAAAAGATTGAAAGGGTGCAGGGGAGATTTACAAGGATGTTGCCTGGATTGAGTGGCATGCCTTATGAGGATAGGCTGAGGGAGCTCAGTCTTTTCTCCTTGGAGAGACGAAGGATGAGAGGAGACCTAATAGAGGTGTATAAGATGTTGAGAGGCATAGATCGGGTGGACTCTCGGAGGCTTTTTCCCAGGGTGGAAATGTCTGCTACGAGAGGATACAGGTTTAAGGTCCTGGGGGGTAGGTACAGGGGAGATGTTAGGGGTAAGTTTTTCACACAGAGGGTGGTGGGCGAGTGGAATCGGCTGCTGTCAGTGGTGGTGGAGGCGAACTCAATAGGGTCTTTTAAGAGACTCCTGGATGAGTACATGAAGCTTAATAGGATTGAGGGTTATAGGTAGGTCGAGAAGGTAGGGATGTGTTCGGCACAACTTGTGGGCCGAAGGGCCTGTTTGTGCTGTAGTTTTTCTATGTTTCTATGTGACAATAATAAATCAAATCAAATTATGTCAAAAATCAATCTGAGCTCCATGACAACCATTGCTGATTTAAAATGTATTTATTTTTAATCATGTTCACTGCCGTTACAAGCACCTTTTTTTCTCATCATTCCCAATCTGTCTGATTAGATGTCCTTTTATTGCTTCTCAAATGGTTTAAATGGGGTTTTGTTTATTTTTAATCTGGGCCTAATGTGATGTCCTGGAGCTTTACAAGTTTACGACCTTTTTAAATTGTTAGGGGAAAGAATGATTGACAAGTCAGGTGACAAGAATTATTTTACTTTCAGCTTGGCTGTTGTTTTAGTTATAAGTGGTTTGGGCAGCAGACTGGAAGCAGGTTTTCTTGCCTCCCTCTCTGGAGTGAAAATTCTGCTGTCGGTGGTTTGTTAGCTAGTAACTAGATTGCCTCTGTCTCTTGCAGTGGTTTGCTGGCTAAGAGCTAGAGCCAGCAGTGGTTTTATCTCTACTTCGAGGTCTGCTGGACATGACAAGACTGGGAAGTCAGAGTTTCAATTCATCAACCAAAGGACTAAGTTCCAAAATCACGTAAGCATTCTTATTTTCTGTGCTAAACCTGTGGCAGGTGTAAGTTTATAAGAAGATTTGTTGTATTGGAAAGTGCACTTAGTTGTTACGGTTTATACAATATCATGGGTGATTTTTTTCTGGTTTGTAATTGGTAAAAGCTATTGCTAATTTTCCATGTGTTAACTGTATTCTTAAATAGATTTTGTTTGATAAAAGCTCCCTGGTGGGTTATTTGAATCATACCCGAGGTGAAACATCTCATGCTTACCCTAGCCAAATTCAAAGTGCAAAATTTATGGTCAAGGCTGACTTCATAAAATACCTTGTAGTTTCCGAACTGGATTATAACAATATGAGCTTGCAACTATACCAACATATCCCTTGCATCAGCGAGGTTTACTCATCAAACTGCTGCATAAATCAAATGTGGAATAAATATTAAAATATCTAAACCAGTGTGAGAGCCTAGAGAAAAACAAAAGAAGCTTCAAAATTCTTTCTCATTCAGGCATAAGGCTTTAAACATAGCTTGGCTTGTATTGGAATTTCATTAAAGTACCAATCATTAATGAGCTTCAAAATGCCACAGGTTTATAATTTAGACCTTTTAAGTCTTCATTCAAGTGTTCTACTTCATGTGACTGACAGTCAAGCATTAGCAGCAGTTCCCATTTTATCCACCAAATTAATCTTCCATGCATGAAAATTGTCCTCTACACTGGTCACTTTTTCCTGAGCAGAGCTTGATTCTTCATGGACATTCCTGCATTTCTGATACTAACTTTTCTTGGTCTTGGGCTGGTCATTTTTCCACCTCAACTGGTCTAACCATAGGAGGTTGGACTCAGGGAGCAGCCCAGAATGTTCCTCCTACAAAATCTGTTTCTTTCATCTCAAATGCCTAAGAACTTCAAAGGAGCCAAATCATTAAGACTGTATAAAATCTACCCCTTCCCTGGGTAAACTAGAAACAATTTCCACACCAACAACTCTGTTTACTAAGTCACTTTATAATTTAACTTTGCACAAGGGAATAAGTTCATAAATCCTATGAGTACAGCTGTTAATATTTTTTCTTTCATCAAACTATTCAGAACATAAATCGTATTATCACTCACGATCAATGACTGAATTGCGCCAGTTTCCCTTAAAATATTAATTTGCTTACAAGTTTCATCAGAGGAGCATTTGTAATTTAACAATGTGAGCCTGCAACTATGTCAACATACTTCTTGTATCACTGATGTTTATTCAGCAAAGTGGTGCATAAATCAAATTTAAAATAACAATTTAAATATGTAAAACCAACGAAAGAACCTAGAGAAAAGAAAACAAAAAAAAATATTTCTTGTTCAGACAAAAGGCTTTAATGCAACTTGGCTTCTCGAGGAATCTCATTAAAGTGCCAATTATTAATGAGCTCAAATGCCACAGATAAATGAACTGGTCGTGGAAAGCTCCAAAACAGCTAACTTGACACAGACAACACTGTTTGAGCCTGTAGCTCATCCAAAGCAGGAGGCAGAAACATGGTGTGACCAGATGCTTACATAAATGTGCAAACACCATTGAGACATATATTTTATTTTTCAATATTTAAGCTGAAAATAAACACAAATTCAAATACCTAACCTACTTGACAGACAAAAATAAGTTTCACATTCTGTCTGATTATCATTAAAATTCCAACTATTACAGCTTTGTAAACAATTATTCATGGCAGTTTATTCAAAACATATATTTATATGACTTCCCATGACAATACACACAGCTACAGATAACAAGTCAAGACCCAAATATGGTCTTCAAGTTAAGCAGGGTCAGAGGGCAGAGATTACTTGAAACAAGGTCAAATGCAACAATGACAGCCAAGATGCCAGAGATAAGCCAGGAAGCGACTTGGAGGGAGGTGGAGAGACTGACTGGAGGAAAAAGAATGGGAGGGCTGGGTACGGTGTAATGTAATTTAATTTTTTCTTGGTACTTTTATTCCAACCAAAAAACCTAATTCAAATCAAATCCAATTTATGGTTCCCACGTGAAGGACAAACAAGATCCAAGATCCAAGCTGACAAGATGATGCATTGCACCCCATCCCGGGCTTGATCTGATGCTTCATGTTAGCCCAAAAGCCAAGATGCCTTTGAAAAATTGCATCAGGTAAAGCCTTGGTTTAACCTTATTAACTATCCTGATCCTTTACTCTATCCTAGCCTGGGCAAACCACCATCGCATGCGTCAGCACACCCCAAATACAATGGCCAGCCTCATCATGTGCTTGATCATGATTTCACCCCTGCCAAGTAAGTAATTTTTAAAATGTGGTTTACAACACACTATTGCAAAATACACTGAAAAATCCCGTGACGAGGTTAAAATTCATTCTCACTACTCGTGGCTCCTTAATGTTGAGATGGTTTCCACTGATATTTTTAACTACATCAAGAAGCATTTCCTCAGTTGTTGAGCATCATCATTCTGAAACTTCAATTCACCAACAGTACTTAAAAACATCTTACATTTCCAGTTCAGTCGTGCCATAATCTGGGGGCTGGTTAGTTCAGTTGGCTAGCGTATGGTTTGGAATAAAACCAACAGCAAAGATTGAATTCCCATTCCAGCTGAGGTAGAGTGTTGGGAACTGCAACCTCGTCCTGTCCCAGAGAGTGGAAGGCAATGGTAAACCATCCACTGACAAAAAGCCCTCAAGGAAATGGTTCAGGGTGAAGCATCAGCAGACAATAAGCCAAGGACCTACCTTTGGGCACAGCACACATATAGACAATGACAGTGTCACAATGCAGTCCTGACCGAAAGGTAATATCTCAGCGTGCTGTTATATTCTGATTATATAAGATTGCTATTCCACGCAAGAAATTTAGCAACCCAGGGGAAAATATTATTGGTAATCCTATTCCTATCACAGATTGCAATAAAAAGAACAAATTGATTGTTTGATGCATTCCACCATAGCCTTAGCGAATGTATGAATGCCCAGCAAGTTGTGACCCAGTGGCCAGTCCACCATACAGAAAGTTTTAGCCACATAGCTATCATCCATCTAATGAACACGATCAAGCCAGCACTGACATCAATGATTTAGCAATGAGTCTATGCTGATCCAATTAGCACAATTCGCACACTGCAGACCGCCAGAGATGGTGACCTTCTCCGGCTTTGTGATGCCAAGGATACGCCAGAGACAGCGAAGCTGGAAACTGTTCAACATGTTCTCCAGCCTTACATATGTTGTCCAGGTCTCACTACTGTACAGGAGTGTGCCAAGGATGCAGACTTGGTAGACTTACTGTTTGGTGTTCTCAGCTGCTGCTGTTCCACACTTTCTTACCGAGCTTTGACATGATAGCTGTGGTTTTTGCAATGCATGTGCCATGCTTATGAATATGCGTACAATCAATTTAAAATCAGTAGAGGAATAATTCTATTTGTTCATTTGTTTTCACCATCACCTTAATAGGGCCACTGACATCATCTTGCTTCTTCTCTGGATTCCTTCAAGTCTCCCTCAGTCCATATCTGATTATCTATCCATCCGACTTTTCTTCTTCCTCTTCTGTTTTCACTTTCAATTGTTGCCAGGGCAAGGCTACTGAGTCTTAATTTATAATGTCCATCCTTGGTCATAGTTCTCTCTTTAACTGTAATTTGTAACCCATTTCATTCCTGAACTTCTACTTCTGATTTAATCCACTCATCTGTCCTTTTGTCAATCCAGTGAATTCTGAGCATCCTCCACCAAATCCACATTTCAACAGCTGATAGTAGAAGCCATGATGCAATGTCTAATTGTCAATATATCACAATGCAATTACAACACTAACTGTAGTGAAAACAGCTTTCATCAAAGGTTTGTCTGCTTGTAGCAAAGACAATTGGGACGTCAATGTTGATATAAATGTGGACAAATCAAAAAGGCAAACACAGTATGGTAGAGGAGTTTCTAGTATGTTTCCACGACAGCTTCCTAGATCATGCAACCAACTAGCAGAAAATCTATTTTAAATCTAACATTGTGCAATGGGGCAGGGTTGATAGTAATAGGTGCGCTGGGAAAAAAAATGATCAAATTACAACAGAATTCCATATTGAGTTTGAAAGCAAAATACTTCAGTCCAAAACAAGCAGCTTAATTTGAACAGTAATTACATAGGGAAGAACTGGCTGAGGTTGATTCTGAGGATTATAAAGGGAAATTGTGTTTAACAAATAGGATTTTGAGGATATAACTGTTGGGCAAATGAAGGGAAGTCATTATATGTAGAATACCAAAACTCATTTGATTAGATGCCATACAAAAGGTGAAAATGCAAGATAAGAGCTCATGGATTTGGGGTGTATTAGCATGATTGGAGAATTGGCTAACGAACAAAAATTAACAGCAAGGATAAACAGGGTATTTTCAAGTTGGCAAGCTGTAACTATGAATCTGTACTGGGGTCTCAACTATTTAATTACTTAGATGAAGAGGTCTAGAGCAACTGTATCTAGGTTTGCTGACAATACAAAGCTAGGTAAGATGTGTGGAGCAGTGATGGGTAATCTAGGCTACTGAGTGAGCCACATGAGTGTCCCTCCTCGGGTAAAATGTTCTTTCGGAGAGCTGGTGCAGACTTGATAGGCCAAATGGCCTCCTTCTGCACTACAGACTGGTTGTGTACAATTCTGTTGCTGCTGATGCCCAAGACACATTTGTCACCAGTCCTTCTCAGTGCCTGAAACTGTGACCATCCAAACCTGGCTTTCTACATCCCGCTGCTCCATCAATTCTAGGAGGTTCATAAGTGGTTAAATGGTGTATTGAGCAGTTTGTGTATAGGAATACAATCAACCCCAGTGCAATAGAAGATGGAATTTGAATTGTCAGGAGAACATGCACAAACGAGATATTATTTTCAGAATCGCTCCAGCTATTTCTCTTATGCTCAGTACCAAACAACATGATCATAAAAGAGTCTTCACTCCTTATGAACCAAACTCATACACATGACACCTAGTAATGAAGCATTGCCCAGGTTTTTGGAAATGTGATAATGTTCACCTGATCTTCAGATAGTGAGAAAATAGGCACTCTTATTATGGCTATAACTGAGGAATCAGATTTATTAAAAACATAAATTACACACTTGTACAAAATCAATCAGCAAAGGAAATTTCATTAAATTATACCAATTAAGTTACAGCTTCACAGTTCACAAAATAAAAGACACCATGATTCACTCTTGATAATATTGAATGGGGACCAGCAACCATAACACACAAAATTTACTGAGTTTGAGTTCACTCCCTCAGAACCTTCAAGTATTCACTTTTATATTGATAAAATAAGAACTGCAGAACTGGCAGGAAGCTCCTGAATATATTTCTCTGCACAAGCACAGAGCCATCAATCACTCTTTCCTTGAAAGATAGCATGTAGGGAAACTCCACCATGAGAACTGGGTTCAGGTTTTGCAGGCATTGCCATTGCTCAGTGAAAAATGACAGCCTGCCTCCACAGACTCTACAGGATGGTTTCCTGGTAATGAGTTCTGTTCTTTTGAAAAGCTACATTCCTGAACCACTGGACCATGTTTGCAACATAAACATCAAAAGTGCCTAAATGCAATACATTTTTTCCATAGGGAATTCCAAGAACATGGAAAAATATAGCACTCATAATTGACTTTACAGTTCATCTGACCAGTCTCAAATAATAACACCTGTCCATCACTCACTCTTTTAAATAGCTCTATTCTCTATTGCCTCCATGGACAGCGCTTTCCACTGGTAGTCCATAGTATTGATTTTGCTTGCCATCAAGGCCCAATGGCTTATCTTCCTTTGATTTCCTCAGGTGTTATATTTATTTTATCATTTACTCTGATGTCCACCCAGCCCTGAAATTCAGTGAGAGTGACTCATGATGGTCTCCTCAATGAGCAAGGAAGAATATTCCTGCCACTCTAACAGCCAACCTCTTTTTTTTTAATTTTAGCTCCCCTCTTTGACCTTGTAATTGATTTTGGCCATTGTGCTACTTGTAGTTTGAGACAGTACTTCAAAAGCTTTTCACCTGGCCTTTTTTTCTTTATCTGTAGATGCTGGCGTTGGACTGGGGTAAACACAGTAAGAAGTTTAACAACACCAGGTTAAAGTCCAACAGGTTTATTTGGTAGCAAAAGCCACAAGCTTTCGGAGCCTTAAGCTCCTTCTTCAGGTGAGTGGGAATTCTGTTCACAAACAGGGCATATAAAGACACAAACTCAATTTACAGAATAATGATTTTTACAATTATAAATTGAGTTTGTGTCTTTATATGCCCTGTTTGTGAACAGAATTCCCACTCACCTGAAGAAGGAGCTTAAGGCTCCGAAAGCTTGTGGCTTTTGCTACCAAATAAACCTGTTGGACTTTAACCTGGTGTTGTTAAACTTCTTACTTTTTTTCTTTAACAGTGCTGTCCAGTCAGTTCCCTTAGCTCACATTTCATCCTATCAAAACCTGCTCTCTGAATATTTCTGTTACAATGCACATTGCTATCAAAAACCTAACCTTAAGCTTCACCTTAATTAGGGTCACTCATACTAAACTATACATTAAATATGAGTTGCTTAACACTTGTTTGTTACTTAATGTCAGGTTTGATAGTATCACTAGTCACGTTAGTTCAATGACCATTGTTCCACGCAAACAGTCCAGATATTAGAACACTGGAACAGATTATGCCATTCGAGTCCTTGAAGCATGTTCCACCATTCAATCAAGTTACAGCTGAGCTGTTCCTTCACTCTGTTTATCCTTTTTGATACAAAAATCAATATCTTTACCTAACAAAGATCCATTAATCAATCCAGACTTGAAAATTTCAATTGACATCGCATTTTGTGGGAGAGTGTTCCAGGTTTCCTTTACTACTTGTATGACAGGATACTTTCTGATTTCATTCCCATAGATTATATTGTTTTATTCTGGAATCCCTCACCAGATGCTACAGTTTATCTGTATCTTCCCGTGTGAAACACAGAATTATTTCCCCCTTAACCATCTGAATTCAAGGAAATGCAAACCAAACTTTTGCAACTATCCCCATATTTTAACATGGGATCATTCTGGCATTGTATTCCTCCCAAGGTCACTAAATTTTTCCTGAGATTCCTGTTCCAGATTGGGCCAAAATGCAAATAGGCATGGGAAAAAATTGCCAAAATATCACGCAGCCAGAAATTTCAACTCTGTTGCTGCCAGCAACAGCTTTCAGTCAGCCAGGGACAGGGCAGGCCTCAGAACCAATTTGTGCTGACTAAACAGGTTAATTAAACTACTTAGGGATGAATACAAGTCCGACATTCAGATGTTTTGGAGTTTTCAGGTTTCAGACACATTGAGAGCAAATGTGCAGCAAGCGTGTGCCTGGCTAGCTCAGTTGGTAAAGCATGTGACTCTTAATCTCAGGGTCGTGGGTTCAAGCCACATGTTGGGTGAAACTGTTTCATGAATGTGTGGAATTCACTATCACAGAATGTAGTTGAGGCCAAAACGTCTGATTTCAAAAAGAAATTAGATATAGCTCTTGGGACTAAACGGATCAAGGGATATGCAGGGGGGGAAAGAGGGAATCAGGATATTGAATTTGATGATCAGCCATGATCAAAATGAATGTGCAGCAGGCACGAAGGGCTAAATGAACTACTCCTAATTTCTATGTTTCTAAGTCAGAGACAAGTCAGGAGAGAAGAAAACGTCATGAAAGTTAATTGCATGGAATTGGATGGTGAGCTATTGCTGCCTCACTTAGAGCAGTACTTTGGGCAATTGAAGGTGACAGGAAGGGGAATAGTGATGGGAGTTAATGTATGATAATACATAGGAAGATGTCTTACACACAAGCATTGCGGCCCAACTCGGTTCCCACAGCTAATTGGATGGCAGACCCTCCTTTTTACCTCCTTTCCCTAACCCAGGGAAAATCACTCTAATTTCCCATGGAGATGGGTTCGTGACCCAGTATTTAATCTGTCCCATTTCCCATCTCCTAATGGAAAATGTGGCCCTAGTCTTCCATGTGGGTCTGACCAATGCTTTAATAACTGAAAATTACCTCCTTCACTTTTGCATTTCAACCCCTTTGAGATAAAAGCCAACATTCCATTAACCTTCATGGCCATTTTTTTGCAGCTATGCACTAACCTTGAATGGTTTGTATACATGGACATCTAAATCTATTTTTTCTCCACAGATTCTAGTCCCTCAGCATTCAGAAAAAGTTCTGATTAGTCCTTCTAAAGTAAATTATCTTATACTTCTCCACAATGAACTCTCTCTGCTATAGATTTTCCCACTCAGTCTACTTACATTCCTTCACAGAGTATGTCCATTTGTAGCTTCCTTCTTAATCTCACATTCTAATGTAATATTGTTTGCAGAAACGTATAACTCTATATTCCTTCATCCCAGTCATTAATACATGTGAAAAACAGAAGTGCTAGTACAGATACTAGGTGGACATCACTTGTTTAATCTAAACAGTGACGTTCTCTATACCACTTTGTGTCCCCTATAACCAATGACCGGTGCATGTCTCAAGGTTTCGTCCAATTCTATGTGCTTTCATTTTTCTTGTTAATATCTCATACAAAACCTTTACAAATACCTTCAGGAAGTCCATATGGACAATAATATAGACACTCATCTATGCTCGGAACCAGCCCAAAAGTTCAATTATTGATCAACCAGGCCTGTTGCAACTGTCACAAATCGATGCTGACTCTCTTATCAGCTCACACTTTTTCAAGTGCTCCATCTCTATTGAGAAATTTCAGTATCTTCCCACCTTCCTTGGGAGGTGTTGACCCGTTAGAGAGAATCTCCATTACAAGGGAGGAAGTGTTAGGTTTTTTAGGTAACATTAAAACTGACAAACCCCCAGGGCTTGATGGCATCTATCCTAGACTGCTTAGGGAGACAAGAGATGAAATTGCTGGGCCTCTGACGGAAATCTTTGTCTCTTCATTGGACACAGGTGAGGTCCCTGAGGATTGGAGGATAGCGAATGTGGTACCGTTATTTAAGAAGGGTAGCAGAGATAACCCGGGTAATTATAGGCCGGTGAGCTTGACGTCCGTGGTAGGGAAGTTGTTGGCGAGGATTCTTAGAGACAGGATGTATGTGCATTTAGAACGGAATAATCTCATTAGTGACAGACAGCATGGTTTTGTAAGAGGGAGGTCGTGCCTTACAAATTTGGTGGAGTTTTTTGAGGAAGTGACAAAAACGGTTGACGAAGGAAGGGCCGTGGATGTCGTCTATATGGATTTCAGTAAGGCATTTGACAAAGTCCCTCATGGCAGGTTGGTTAAGAAGGTTAAGGCTCATGGGATACAAGGAGAGGTGGCTAGATGGGTAGAAAACTGGCTTGGCCACAGGAGACAAGAGGGTAACAGTCGAAGGGTCTTTTTCCGGCTGGAGGTCTGTGACCAGTGGTGTTCCGCAGGGCTCTGTACTGGGACCTCTGCTATTTGTGATATTTATAAATGATTTGGAAGAAGGTGTAACTGGTGTAATCAGCAAGTTTGCGGATGACACGAAGATGGCTGGACTTGCGGATAGCGATGAACATTGTCGGACAATACAGCAGGATATAGATAGGCTGGAAAATTGGGCGGAGAAATGGCAGATGGAATTTAATCCAGATAAATGCAAAGTGACGCATTTTGGAAGAACTAATGTAGGAGGGAGTTATACAATAAATGGCAGAGCCATCAAGAGTATAGAAACACAGAGGGACCTAGGTGTGCAAGTCCACAAATCCTTGAAGGTGGCAACACAGGTGGAGAAGGTGGTGAAGAAGGCATATGGTATGCTTGCCTTTATAGGACGGGGGTATAGAGTATAAAAGCTGGAGTCTGATGTTGCAGCTGTATAGAACGCTGGTTAGGCCACATTTGGAGTACTGCGTCCAGTTCTGGTCGCCGCACTACCAGAAGGACGTGGAGGCTTTAGAGAGAGTGCAGAGAAGGTGTACCAGGATGTTGCCTTGTATGGAGGGTCTTAGCTATGAGGAGAGATTGGGTAAACTGGGGTTGTTCTCCCTGGAAAGACAGAGAATGAGGGGAGACCTAATAGAGGTGTACAAAATTATGAAAGGTACAGATAGGGTGAACAGTGGGAAGCTTTTTCCCAGGTCGGAGATGACGATCACGAGGGGTCACAGGCTCAAGGTGAGGGGGGCGAGGTATAACTCAGATATCAGACGGACATTTTTTTACACAGAGAGTGGTGGGGGCCTGGAATGCGCTGCCAAGTAGGGTGGTGGAGGCAGACACGCTGGCATCATTTAAGACTTACCTGGATAGTCACATGAGCAGTCTGGGAATGGAGGGATACAAACGAATGGTCTAGTTGGACCAAGGAGCTACACAGGCTTGGAGGGCCGAAGAGCCTGTTTCCTGTGCTGTACTGTTCTTTGTGTTCCTAATTACCCTCGAGAAGGTTTTTGAGAGAAAACCTCTTGAACCGCTACAGTCTTACGGTACACCCAGTTAGAAAGGGGGATTTCGATCCAGTGAAGTAAAGAAAATATTGTTCCAAATCAGGATGGTGTGCGCTTTGGAGGGGGAAGCTTGCAGTTGGGTGGTGTTCCCATGCATCTGCTGCACTTGTTCTTCGAGGACATAGATTTGGAAGGTGCTGTCAAAGGAAATTTGGTGAGTTTCTGTGGTGGATTTTGCAGAGAGGACACACTGCTGCAACTTTGTACCAGCAGTAGAGGAAGTGCAAACATAAAACTTACTCATTATACAGTCATATATATTTTGAGAGGTCAATTCCATAGTTACCCAGGAGTTAGAATCCTTCAAACTTTTCCTAATTATTCTGTGAAGAGAGTTAGAAACATCCCAAGTCCAATTTAAGTCCAGAGTGTCAGATGGTTCCAGGTGCAGAGTACTTGCACATCAGAAGTTTGAACTTCCTGGACAATTCCTGGGTGGTCCTTACATGGCGGCGGCGGCCAGTGGGGGGGGATAAACAAACCCCCCCCCCCCCTATTATATTTAAGGAAGAAAGCATATTGAGAAGCAAAGATGTAAAGATGCATGAAATATTTCTCTGCCACCTCAACTTAAAAGCTGGTGATACAAAGCTTAGGTACTATGGTGCCCTCACTAGTCAGTGGGTCTAATTACAGTGAGAATTTTACATGGGTATTTTCTGTTATAATCTTGGTGGTGGTAAAACTGTGTCATGGAAAACCAACAGGAATCAAGTACCATGGTAACTTGTTAAAATGTTATATCTGACATTTCTAAAACAAAACCTAATTACCTGATTGCCTAACCAATGTTGCCTAAGTACTCAGTCATAAATAAATCAAATCCTGTTTCCAATTGGAAAAGCAAAATGCTGCACATGCTGGAAATCGGAAATTAAAAACATAAAATACTTGAAATCCCCAGGCCTTACATCATTTAGTGAGAGAATGAACCAATTTGCCCACGGTCATAAATCCGAAACATCTATCCTTCCGCCTCAGATGTTGCTGACCCGCAGAACATTTCCAACATTTTCTGTTTTTACTATTTCTGATTGAATTGATATGGATCTAACATCATGTTTAGCTGCCGCACGATATGCAAGTACCTGCCTTCACACTGCCCACCCACATCAGTTTTCAAGTCTTAATTTTATGAATGGGCTAGTTTAACACTGCAATTTTAACGACGTACATGGAACGTCTAAATTACATCTTCCTATTCATTGAACATTTTGGTTGGGAATCGGTTCTTTCCCCCCACTTTACACGTGGGTTTCGAAACTGCTGTGCAATTCAACTGACCATTGTTATCTTTGAAATGTACAAAGCAGTTAAAAGCTTCCAAAATAATCGCTCCTTTGTTTTGTTGCATTTTTTCCTTCAGGATACCAACCATTTCACAGCCTATTGTCTGGTCTCCTTCCCGATCCCACGGGGCGCCCTTAAATCAGGAAATAAAGTTTATATAAATAGACACCAAATTCCCTGGATTCGCGTCATTTCCTCTCTAATCACAGAAAAGCCAAATCGCCTTTTCCCAGCGTTTCCCGCAGGGCTGATCATTGTACTGCGCAAAGTTTCTCACCATCTGCACAGTTTCGATTGATTAAAAACACAATTAATATCTCCGCTTTTTCTTAAAAGACACCTGAACTGTGTTTATTCTGCAGACTATATTGTCATAATGGAGAACTGCAAGCTGCTACTGTTAATTATAAAGTTATATTCGGGCTTTCAATCACATGGGAGAAAGCTGCACTCCACGCCAGCCATGCACAGCAATCAGAAATGCAATTGTAGCAGCATTGAAACGGTCACAAAACCTAGTTTAAACACAGTAAGAAAATCTAGACGAGATCGAGCACTTAATTTAACTGACGCTCAAAAAAGAAGTTTGTACCACGATCTGTCCTCGGTATAAATTGTCATTAACAAGTATTGCTGAACGATGATCAACGTGTTTGGACTTATAACTACTCCAGAACTTCTGCTGCAATACTTGAAATGTGTGGACGGTCTTCAGAAATGATCGGAAGGTGGATATATTTCATTGTTACACTTAGCATTAATGCAAAATTCAACACGTGATAGAATTTACTCCTCCAACAATTTCGCCAACTGATATTAAATGACCTGATTATAGTCGTCCAACTAGATGCATTAGCATCACATTCTAACAAACTATCATTTCACTTAGGTCAAATTTCACGCAGGGAGTCATTGAAGACCTTTATGCTACTCCTAACTTGACAAAAATACACACCAGTACAGCTGTACCTGAAACAGGTCCATGAAACGTGTTCAACTTAAGAGGCGGTTTAAAAAGTAAATATATAAGTATACTTACGGAGACGAGGAACTCCAGTGTGTCTACATAATCCCTCTCGGTCTTCAGGATTTCAGTCAAAACACAAACTCGAAGACGAAGCTGCTTCTCCAAATCTTTACCGCTAATTTCTCCTTTACCCTCCGACTTTTCTTCGGTCATTTTACTAAACCAATACTTTTTTAAATGTACTCTATTATCAGCAGCTCGCACCGAAGTACCACCACGTCGTTTCCCTTCTAAAAAGTGTTTTTCTCGTCACTTGAGAGGGATCAATCCGTCAATTTGAGGGACAGTAAACATTGTTTTCCTCAGCAACTTTCAGTTTGATGTTTAAGAGGAGGAATGGCGGTAGGGCTGTTTTCCGTAAGCTGGGCGACTGGAATAAATCAAGGAAACAGGCGAATCGGGAGTGCACAGGAATCGGGTCGGCGCTCACTGCTCAAGGGGAAGCCACATGGAACAAACTGTGGGAAAGGCACTGTTAAATTTACACATTCATCAAACACTTCCAATCCGATCCTGGTGGAATCAGGAAAGAGGAAAAGGAAAACAATTTTGGAAACCGTAACGTGCGACACATATTCAGAATACAGTTCCATTTCATAGCATATTTGGAATGTGGACAATGTTTTCATAAAATTTGTTCCCGGTCCTGGTTCTTAGAGACATAGTAAGAAGTTTAACAACACCAGGTTAAAGTCCAACAGGTTTATTTGGTAGCAAAAGCCACACAAGCTTTCGAGGCTCTAAGCCCCTTCTTCAGGTGAGTGGGAATTCTGTTCACAAACAGAACTTATAAAGACACAGACTCAATTTACATGAATAATGGTTGGAATGCGAATACTTACAACTAATCCAGTCTTTAAGAAACAAAACAATGGGAGTGGAGAGAGCATCAAGACAGGCGAAAAAGATGTGTATTGTCTCCAGACAAGACTGCCAGTGAAACTCTGTCTTGTCTAGAGTTTCACTGGCTGTCTTGTCTGGAGACAATACACATCTTTTTAGCCTGTCTTGATGCTCTCTCCACTCCCATTGTTTTGTTTCTTAAAGACTGGATTAGTTGTAAGTATTCGCATTCCAACCATTATTCATGTAAATTGAGTCTGTGTCTTTATAAGTTCTGTTTGTGAACAGAATTCCCACTCACCTGAAGAAGGGGCTTAGAGCCTCGAAAGCTTGTGTGGCTTTTGCTACCAAATAAACCTGTTGGACTTTAACCTGGTGTTGTTAAACTTCTTACTGTGTTTACCCCAGTCCAACGCCGGCATCTCCACATCTTAGAGACATGTCAAAGATATCCAGGAATCCTTCGTGTTACTAAGTTTATAGTTTACCTTTCGCCCGAAAAGTTTAGATTTTTGAGGTTAATGGGATCAGCATGTATTAAAAATCTGAAGGAAAGATAATCTGAATCAGAACAAAATATTAAAGTCGACTAAATTTATTGTAAAAATCGCATTTATGTATCACGCTTTGATACGATTTCCAGTGGCAGAAGGGTCGGTAACCAAAAGGCAACTGAAAAAGAATCAGAGAAGTCAGGAAGGCAACTTTTGCAGCAATCTGTAATGAACTGTCTGAAAGGGTGGTGGAATCTGATCCAAGGCTACATTTCTAAAATGAATTGGATAACTTGAAGGAGGAAAGAGAAGACTAATTGGATAGCTCTTTTGAAAAGCACGTGATGGGCCAAATGGTATCCTCCTGTGCTGTACCATTCTATTGATTCCCATATATTTTGTGCTTATTTCAACACTTTAACTTAGTTTAACTTAATTAAAAATCTTAGTTTTCAAATACTACTCCAACTGTATAACAGCTGGGACATTTGGTAAGCTTTGGTAGAAAAAAACAAAAAGTTAACTGTTTTATCTATTTGCTGAAGAAATTAGAGTTTTGGCTAAACCAACAAATAAAATCTAACCAATTTGTCGCGCTGTAGTATTCCAGTTTGTTCATCCATAGTTAAGTAACATAGGTGACCATGATTTTCCAAATCTTCCAATCATAGTAACAGTGGGTGACCTCATTGTTGGTGTGCTGGTTAAGCCAAAAAAAATCCAGCTGCTTCCTTCGTTTTCAGTCTCTTGCTCTTCTTTCCCATTGATATAAGCAAAGAGGTGTTGAACTTGCACAGAGAGAAGGGCATGCAGACTGAGATTATGCCTGAATGAGATGTAGATTGAGTGAGTCATTGGGAATTTGGTGCAAAGGGGCTGAGAAATGCTCCTTTTTCTACTCCTTTTCAGCCTCCAGGTAAGATTCCTTCCATGTCTCTAAGCTAGGTGATTGCAACTTTCTATTCCTTTATCTTTATTACTTTAAATTATTAACTAATTGACTAAGTAGATAAAGTTGGGAAAAAATGGCAGGGCAGGTGATGTGCTGTGACTGCAGCATGTGAGAATCTGTGGAATGCACTGCAATCCCAGACAACCACATCTGCCGAACGTGTCTGCATCTTTGGCAACTTTGGTTCTGAGTTGCTGAGCTGGAGTCTGAGTTACAAACATTGCGGGGCATCAGGGAGCGGGAAGAGTTACCTGGACACTTAGTTCTGGGATGCAGTCACTGTCCTTACATTAGACAGAACTTTAGAGTTTGGTCAATGATCAGGAAGGGGTAACTGTGAGTCAGGTAGGTAGGGGAAAATAGCATGTATTGATGAAAGTGCTTCCACTCCTGACTTTGTCCAACAAGTATGAAATATTTGCTGCCTGTGTAGATGCGAAGGGCTGCAAGGTGGATGCATGGACTGAATAGTGAAGGATGCCATTCAAGTTGGAAGAACAAAGAGGAATATGGTAGTGATGGGAAACGGTATGGTCGGGGAATGACGCTGTTCTCTGCAGTCGAGAGTGAGATTCCAGACAGGCATGTTGCCTGTCTGTGCCAGGGTCAAGAACATTTGCTCTGGAGATGAACTTGTAATGGGAGGAGGAGGATCCAGTGATCTTTGTTCATATAACATGGGTAAAACTAAGAAGCAGATGCTGCCTATTTTGAGGAGCTAGAGGCTAAATTAAAAGGCAAAACCACAAAGCTATTCATCTCTGGATTATTACCTCAGGCATTGGCATCGAGTAACTAATTTGAGAGTCAAATGCATGGCTTAAATAGTGGGGTGGGAGAAATGGGTTTCAATTCCTGGGCACTGGGTATTGAAGAAAGTGAGAACTGTACTCTTGGAACAGTTTTCACCTCAGCTGTGCTGGGACAAGTGTTCTGGCAAATTGTATAATTAGGGAAGTAGAGAGGGAAATATACTTTAAAGTAAACAGCGGGGGTGAGGAAAGATATGGTAAACTAAAGAGAGAGAAGAGGATAGGATAGCAATAAGGGAAGGTTATCAAAGTGTGTCAGAAAGGAACAGAACGGACAAGCATAAGTGTATGCTAGAGACTGTGAAAATAATTAGTCAGAATTAAAGGCACTCTACCTGAATGCACGCAACATTTATAACAAGCCAGATGAATTGACAGCACAAATAGAAATAAACAGATATGGGGCGGAATTTTCCCATCCTGCCCATCATGGGAATTGCAGCAGTGGGACCATGCAAAGGTCTGTTGACCTCGGGTGGGATTTTCTGGACTTGGGACGAGTGTGGCCAGAAGATGCCATCCATGATCTAATTACCATCACAGAGATGTGGCTGCAGGGTGGCCAATGCTGGGAATAAAAAAGTCCAAGGCTATTCAGCAATTAGGAAGGATGGGTAAAAAGGAAAAGGAGATGGAGGTCACATTTTTAATAATGGATAGGATCTGTATATTAGTGAGAGAGGATCTTAACCAAGATTAAGATATAGAATCAGTTTGGGTGCACTAATCAGGATGAATTCCTGGAACATATACACAATGATTTCTCGAACAGTATGTTGATGAACCACCTAGAGAACAAGTTATTTTAGATCTAGGATTGTGCAATGAGAAAGGGCTAATTATTAATCTCATTGTAAAGGAGCCTTTAGGAAAGAGTGACTATAATACGGTAAAATTTTACAAATTTGAAACTGATGTAACTCAATCTGAAACTAGGGTCTTTATTCTAAATAAAGGAAACCACAAAGATATGAGGGGAAAGTTGGCTGAGGTAGACTGGGCAACTACATTAAAATGGTCGACAAGCAATAACTAGCATTTGAAGAATGAATACATGGTAGGCAGGAAATTTATATTACTTTAAAGTACAAAAAAACAGGAAAAGTGAGCCAACAATGGCTAATGAGAGAAATTAAGGATTCAATCAGATCAAAGGAAGAGGTATGTAAAGTTGCCAAAAAATAGTAAGCCTGAGGATCAAGAGCATTTTATAATTCAGCAAAAGAGGATCAATAAATTGATATAGAAAATACACTAGTGAGAAACATAAAAACGTACCATAAGAGTTTCCTTAGATATGTGAAAAGGAAAAATGTATGTTGACTCTGCCCAATTTTACCATTATTTTCGAAGTTATCACATCCTTCACAATATATTCAAATATTTCCCTATTACTGACATCAAACAAATAGGTCTGTAGTTCTACATTCACCATTATTAAATAGTGGGATTACATTTGGTACTTTCCAGTCTGCAGTAACCTCTCCAGAATCCATAAAAGTTTGAATGCAATCTCTATAATTACCTCATTCAACAATCTGAGATGTAAGTCATCTGGACTAGGAAATTTATCAACTTTCAATCCAATGAACTTTTCAAGTACTACCTCTTCACTAATACTAATTATTTTCAGTTCCTCAGTTTCATAATATCCTTGATTGTGTAATATTTCTCAGAGATTTCCTGTATCTTCTTTCATGAAGGCAGACACAATTGTTTGGTTTCTCTGCCATTTCCCTATCCTCCACTATGAACTATCCTGTCTCCACCTGTAATTGGCCCACATTTGTCTGAGCCAATATTGTCCTTTGCACATACCTAAGTAAGCTTTTCCAGTTTGTCTTTCCTTTCTTAATCAGTTTCTTAGTCACCCTTTGATGGGTTCTAAATTGTTCAGTAAGAAGTCTCACAACACCAGGTTAAAGTCCAACAGGTTTATTTGGTAGCAAATACCATAAGCTTTCGGAGCACTGCTCCTTCGTCAGATGGAGTGGAAATGTGCTCTCAAACAGTGCAAACAGACACAAAATCAAGTTGCAGAATACTGATTAGAATGCGAACCTCTACAGCCAGCCAGGTCTTAAAGATATAAAGATTTTGAATAAACTGAAGGTCGATAAGTCCCCTGGGCCTGATGAAATGCATCCTAGGATTCTTTGGGAGGCAAGGGATGAGATTGCAGAGCCTTTGGCTTTGATCTTTGGGTCCTCGCTGTCCACGGGGATGGTGCCAGAGGACTGGAGAATGGCGAATGTTGTTCCTCTGTTTAAGAAAGGGAATAGAAATGACCCTGGTAATTATAGACCGGTTAGTCTTACTTCGGTGGTTGGTAAATTGATGGAAAAGGTCCTTAGAGATGGGATTTACGACCATTTAGAAAGATGCGGATTAATCCGGGATAGTCAGCACGGATTCGTGAAGGGCAAGTCGTGCCTTACAAATTTGATAGAATTTTTTGAGGAGATAACTAAGTGTGTTGATGAAGGTAGGGCAGTTGATGTCATTTACATGGATTTTAGTAAGGCGTTTGATAAGGTCCCCCATGGTCGGCTTATGATGAAACTGAAGAGGTGTGGGATAGAGGGAAAGTTGGCCGATTGGATAGGTAACTGGCTGTCTGATCGAAGACAGAGGGTGGTGGCCGATGGAAAATTTTCGGATTGGAGGCAGGTTGCTAGCGGAGTGCCGCAGGGATCAGTGCTTGGTCCTCTGCTCTTTGTGATTTTTATTAATGACTTAGAGGAAGGGGCGAAAGGGTGGATCAGTAAATTTGCTGATGACACCAAGATTGATGGAGTAGTGGATGAGGTGGAGGGCTGTTGTAGGCTGCAAAGAGACATAGATAGGATGCAAAGCTGGGCTGAAAAATGGCAAATGGAGTTTAACCCTGATAAATGTGAGGTGATTCATTTTGGTAGGACTAATTTAAATGTGGGTTACAGGGTCAAAGGTAGGGTTCTGAAGACTGTGGAGGAACAGAGAGATCTTGGGGTTCATATCCACAGATCTCTAAAGGTTGCCAGTCAAGTGGATAGAGCTGTGAAGAAGGCCTATAGTGTGTTAGCTTTTATTAACAGGGGGTTGGAGTTTAAGAGCCGTGGGGTTATGCTGCAACTGTACAGGACCTTGGTGAGATCACATTTGGAATATTGTGTGCAGTTCTGGTCACCTCACTATAAGAAGGATGTGGAAGCGCTGGAAAGAGTGCAGAGGAGATTTACCGGGATGCTGCCTGGTTTGGAGGGTAGGTCTTATGAGGAAAGGTTGAGGGAGCTAGGGCTGTTCTCGCTGGAGCGGAGGAGGCTGAGGGGAGACTTAATAGAGGTTTATAAAATGATGAAGGGGATAGATAGAATGAACGTTCAGGGACAATTTCCTCGGGTGGATGGAGCTATTACAAGGGGGCATAACTATAGGGTTCGTGGTGGGAGATACAGGAAGGATATCAGAGGTAGGTTCTTTACGCAGAGAGTGGTTGGGGTGTGAAATGGACTGCTTGCAGTGATAGTGGAGTCAGACACTTTAGGAACATTTAAGCGGTTATTGGATAGGCACATGGAGCACAGCAGGATGATAGGGAGTGGGATAGCTTGATCTTGGTTTCAGATAAAGCTCGGCACAACATCGTGGGCCGAAGGGCCTGTTCTGTGCTGTACTGTTCTATGTTCTATACAGACAATGTGGGTGGAGGGAGCATTCAACACAGGTTAAAGAGATGTGTATTGTCTCCAGACAGAACAGCTAGTGAGATTCTACAAGCCCAGGAGGCAAGCTGTGGGGGTTACTGATAATGTGACATAAATCCAACATCCCGGTTTAGGCCGTCCTCATGTGTGCGGAACTTGGCTATCAGTTTCTGCTCAGCGACTCTGCGCTGTCGTGTGTCGTGAAGGCCGCCTTGGAGAACGCTTACCTGAAGATCCAAGGCTGAATGCCCGTGACTGCTGAAGTGCTCCCCCACAGGAAGAGAACAGTCTTGCCTGGTGATTGTCGAGCGGTGTTCATTCATCTGTTGTCGTAGCGTCTGCATGGTTTCCCCAATGTACCATGCCTCGGGACATCCTTTCCTGCAGCGTATCAGGTAGACAATGTTGGCCGAGTTGCAAGAGTAGGTACCGTGTACCTGGTAGATGGTGTTCTCACGTGAGATGATGGCATCCGTGTCGATGATCCGGCACTTCTTGCAGAGGTTGCTGTGGCAGGGTTGTGTGGTGTCGTGGTCACTGTTCTCCTGAAGGCTGGGTAGTTTGCTGCGGACAATGGTCTGTTTGAGGTTGCGTGGTTGTTTGAAGGCAAGAAGTGGGGGTGTGGGGATGGCCTTGGCGAGATGTTCGGCTTCATCAATGACGTGTTGAAGGCTCCGGAGGAGATGCCATAGTTTCTCCGCTCCGGGGAAGTACTGGACGACGAAGGGTACTCTGTCCACCGTGTCCCGTGTTTATCTTCTGAGGAGGTTGGTGCGGTTTTTCGCTGTGGCGCGTCAGAACTGTTGATCGATGAGTCGAGCGCCATATCCTGTTCTTATGAGGGCATCTTTCAGCGTCTGGAGGTGTCTGTTGCGATCCTCCTCATCCGAGCAGATCCTGTGTATTCGGAGGGCTTTCCGTAGGGCATGGCTTCTTTTACGTGTTTAGGGTGGCAGCTGGAGAAGTGGAGCATCATGAGGTTATCCGTGGGCTTGCGGTACAGTGAGGTGCTGAGGTGACCGTCCTTAATGGAGATGCGTGTGTCCAAGAATGCAACCGATTCCGGAGAGTAGTCCATGGTGAGTCTGATGGTGGGATGGAACTTGTTGATTCTAAATTGCTGCCATTTCTCAAGTTTACCACTTTTTCTGGCATCCATATAAGCCACTTTCTTTGATCTAATGTAGTCACCTTTCTCATCGGGTGTTTAGAGGAATGGAGATCTGTTGTAGACATAAAAAAAATAAGAACATGAAAACTAGAAACAGGAGAAGGCAATTCTGCCCCTCGAGCCTGCTCCGATCATGGCTGATCTCATCTCCACCTTCCTGCCCACTCCCCATAACCCTTCATCCCGCTACTCATTAAAACCTAATCTCCTCAAATTTGTTTAGTGTTCTGGCATTCACTGCACTCGGGTAGAGAATTCCACAGATTCATGAACCTTTGAGTGAAGTGATTCCTCCTCATTTCTGTTTTAAATCTGCCAATCTTAAGCCTAAAACTATGGCCTCTCATTCTAAACTGGCCAACAAGGGGAAACATCTGCTCTACGTCCACCCTGTCAATCCTCTTCAGCACCTTCTATACTTCAATTAGATCTCCTCTCATTCCTCTGAACTCCAGCGAGTATCTGCCTGAACTGCTCAATGTCTCTCTCCATAAGACAAGTCCTTCTATCCTGGAAGCAATCCATTGAACACTGACACAGTGGTTAGCACTACTGCCTCACAGCATCAGGGACCTGGGTTCAATTCTGGCCTTGGGTGATTCTGTGTGGAGTTTGCATGTTCTCCCCATGTCTGTGTGGATTTCCTTCGGGTGCTCTGGTTTCCTTCCAAAGATGCGCAGGTCAGTTGGATTGACCATGCTAAATTGCTCTTAGTGTCCAAAAGATTGCAGGTGGGTTAGGATCAATGCGCGCGGTTATGGGGATAGGGTGGGCGTGTGGGCCTAGGTAGAGTGCTCTTTTGGAGGGTTGGTGTCAACACAATGGGACAAATGGCCTCCTACAATGTAGGAATTCTATGAACCACCTTTAATACATTTGCATCCTTCTGCAAGTAAGAAGTCCAGAACTGTGCACAGTACTCCAGATGCGGTCTCACCAATGCCCGATACAGTTGAAACAGCACCTCCCTACTTTTATACTCTATTCCATTAGCAACAAATGTCAAAATTCCATTTGCCTTCCTTATTACCTGCTGCACCTGCCTACTTTGTGATTTATGCATGAGGACACCTAGATTCCTCTGCAACGAAGCATTTTGAAGTTTCTTTCCATTTAGATAATGAGTTGCCTTTTTATTCCTCCAACTAAAATTGATAATCTCACACATCCATGTTAAATTCCATCTGCCAAATTTTGGCCCACTCACCAAACCTATCCATATCCATTTGTAAATTTCATACTTCCTCATTGCAACTTGCTTTCCCACCTACTTTAGTGTTGTCTGCAAATTTGAGTATAATACATTCTATCCCTGCATCCCAGTCATTAATATAGACTGCAAATAACTAGGGCCTGAGGACCGAACCCTGTGGCATACCACTAGTTACAGCTTGCCAAACAGAAAAGACCCATTTATCCCCACTCTCTGCTTTATGTTGGTTAACCAATGCTCTATCCAAGCTAACATAATACCTTACTCTGTGGGATATTACCTTGTGTATTAACCTTTTGTGCAGCACCTTATCAAATGCCTTCTACATAAGTTTGCTTGTTACATCTTTGAAGAACTCCAGCAAATTAGTCAAACGTGTTTTACCCTTCATAAAACCATGCTGACTCTGATGGATTGCCTTTTGACTTTACAAATGTCCCGTTACTACTTCCTTAATAATGGATTCGAACAGTTTCCCAACAATAGACATTAAACTAACTGGTGTGTATGTAGACCATGTAGTACTTTTAAAAATATTGCTCATTGCCTACCTACCATCAAATCTTTTAGTGTATTTCCTAATCCACCATAGCCAACTTGCCTCTCATTCTTCATAATTGCCTTTCTTCAGATTTAAGACCCTAGTTTCAGAATACATTATATCACATTCAACCTTAATGTGAAATTCCATCACATTATGGCCACTATTTCCCAAATTTTCCTTTAAAGCCTCTTTTGAGTCCATCACCGTCGAAGTGCCCATGCCTCATTTGGAACTCTCCCCACCCATCTGGCGGTTGCTTGCACTGTTATGTACAGAGGTGAAACCCACCCCCCACCCCTCCGGCCCCGCCAAACGACCTTCACATATCTCCTCATGTCCCTTGTTGGTTTATTTATTCTTTACACCGTAGCCCTCCCTAAGCACAAAAGAATCATGGTTGGAATTGAAACCAATCCCCACACATCCAAATGCCTTTGTCCAGCATGAATCTAACTATCGGTTTTATCTCTCCAGGCACAGAAACATTAAATTAAAACCACTTAAAACCAAGGTATGTGGCCATGGAGTGTAGGGCTGAGTGCAAATTGAGCAAGGGTTTCCATGTTGGACACCAACTTCCCACATTGCCTCAATGCTCTCGCATGCTTGAGCCACAAAATCAGGCAAAACATAGATGGACTCCTACATCATTCGCTCTAGTCTGCTGAGTGACTGTCAAATCTCTGCCTGATATTCCAATGCTTGTTATTGTGCCTCCACCATTGAACTGGCAGCCACTTCCAGAGGCTTATCATCTGACTGAAACTGAGCAGGTGGCTGGTTTTCAGCAGCCCTCAAAAGGTCAGAGACCTAGCCTATCCCTGTCTCTGATGTGCCTGTGAGGTGTTCTCCAGAAAATGATGCCAAGCCTAACCCAAAGCTACGCCTCACTGAAATGTGTGTTTCTGTGCTGGTGGAGAGTGCAGATGAGCAGAGTGATTATTCTTCATGAGTCTCCCTCATCCTCGGACGTGCTTTGGTGGCTCAGACTGCTGCTGAGCTGCCTGGAAGGCTTTGATCTGCTGGTGCCTAGATAAAGGAAAATAGAGTTTTATTGGATAAGCTTAAGCTATATCAGACTACATTTGACTCACTGTGATTCAGTATTTGATGAAGTGATGGGGCTATGATCCATCCTAGATTGTTGAGAGAGGCCAATCTTGCCTTCCTCACAGGAGCGATCCTTCTCCTCCCTAACATGGTCAGCTGCAACTGCCAAATTTTGGTGAGGACGATGATCTCTGCCATCCTTCCACTAGTCTAGGCTCATTTGCACTTGTTGTGCACCTGTTTGAAGGCCTGTATGAAGATGAAAGAAAGGAATGGAGCAGAGGTTGGGTGAAATGAACCCTCTCCAGAAGGGTCAGAGGATGGAGTGTGAACAACTCATGGGATGTTGGTGATGTGAAAGTGCCCATGAGAAAATGAGTGTTGATCTGTTTCCCCCACTAATGGATGTGTGAGATATATGAAGAGAGTAGCCATTTGAGTGCATTATACCATAATAACAGTTTGATACTGGAGGAATGGAAGGAGCTGAGAGATGACTTGCCCTCGTAGAGTGGATGAGATCATTCATCCGCTTCTGACAATTTGTGACACTTCAGGCATGGTTGACAGCAATGCTGATTGCCTGGATGACGACCTCCCAGGCCAGAGACATAACATTCGGGTTCTTTTTGGAGCCATCTCTGAGGTTGAGGACATGCCTCTTCACCTGGACTACACTGATCAAGGCATCGAGGACCAGGTGACTGAAGTGGGGTGCTGCATGCTTCTTGAGACTAGTAGCCTTCTGCTTCTGTCTGAATGACATCTTTAGCAGTCACTTGATGACAGATGCGCTGAAGAGAGTTGTGTGAGTCTGTTACACTGGCGCTTAAATATGGCACCGAAACCTTTGAGCCCACCAGCTCACAGCAGTGATTTGGGGAGATACTCATCTGTGCATAATGAATGAGGTTCCAAACGCTGAATTGGGCGTGGGTTCCCATCATTCTGGCTGGCAGAAACAAGGCCACTGGAATCGCCTGACACCACACTTATACAACAAAATTGAGAATTACGCCCATAACCGCTGATCAGCAGAATTTCAGAGTAACACCCAAATCCTCTTGAGTTTAAGTTTATTTATTAGTGTCACAAGTAGGCTTACATTAATGCTGTAATGAAGTTACTGTGAAAATCTGCAATTGCCACATTCTGGCACCTGTTCAAGTACACTGAGGGAGAATTTAGCATGGCCAATGCACCTAACCGGCACATCTTTTGGACTGTGGGAGAAACCCGGAGCACCCAGAGGAAACCCATACAGACACTGAGGGAACACTCGTGCCTGCAAATGGAAACACCCTCTGTGTGTACTCTATTCAAACCTTTCAGCTGTTTTTTCAAGTGGAAAGAGACCCTAACCTGTTCATCCTTTCCTCATAGGTACAACTTCTCAATTCTGGTATCATCTTTATAAATCTTTTTTCACTTTCTCCAGGGTCTCTATATCTTTTTTATAAAATGGTGAGTAGAACTGTGAACACAACTCCCAAGTGTTGTCTAATCAAAGTTTAATACACTTTGGCATAACTTCCCTAGTTTCCAAATCAATCGCTTTAGAAATTACCCCTAGTGTTTGGTTTGCTTTAGTTATGGCCTTATTGAGATACATTTCAACTTTTAGTGGTTTTGTATTTGTACTTCCTTTGTTGCTCTACCCCATTTTCTAAGCAAAACATTACTTTCTTCATTCCCTTTACCCTGTAATACTTAATATTTATTTGTGTTGAACTTCATTTTTCAGTTATTTTCCCATTCTGCAAATTTATTGATCTCATATCATGATTTATTTTTCAGTTCTACCAAATGTTGACAATTCAATTCAATTTGGCATCACCCACAAATGTAACAATTATGTTTTTGATTCCAAAGTCTAAATTATTAATATAAATTGTGAACAACAGTAGTCACAGCATTGATTGTTGACCCACAGGGTCTTCAGCCCCTCTTATCTGTAATCCTTTACCCCTACTCTCTACTTCCTGTATTTTAAACAGCCAGCTATCCATTCTGCTACTTGTTCACTTACTCCACATGCTCTGACCTTATTCATCAGTCTACGATATGGAACCTGATTAAAGGTCTTTTGGAAATCTAGGTATATCAAAAACCTTTGTCTACTCTCTTCAAAGATGTCAATAAGGTTGGTCAAGCAGAGCATTCTGTCTTGAAACTCATATTAATTAAACATTATTATATTTTTGGTTTGTAGATCTTTTTCTATTTTCTCTTTTAGTAGGGATTCCATGCCAATGTTAAATTAACTGGTCTGTAGTTTCCAGGACATGTGCTAACTCCCTTTTGACTGGATAAAGGAATGCCTATGGAGGTATGTATATGTGCTTCCAGAAGGCATTTAATAAATTCCCTAAAAAAAGGCAGTTGAAGTTGAAGCTTATGAAATTGAAAGCAAATTATTGACTTGGTTTGGAAATGGACTGAGCATCACAAAATTGAGAATAGAGATAATGGACAGGTATTCTAATTGTCAGGATGTGACTCGTGGAAATTTTAAATTTGGAGTTGATAGATTTCTGCCAACCTATTTGTGTAAAAGACAAGCTTCAGCTGTGCAACACCTTGGTTAGAAATGCTGTGAGCAGTTCTAGGTACAGCATCTTAGGAAGGATATGGAATGCTGGTCTTTATCTCTCCAGCACTAGAAAACAAAGGGGTATTGCTCCATTCAGGCACAAATGATAGACTGTCCTGAAAGGGAATGCAGCATATTTCTTTTTTTAGCAGAGTGGTACCAGAACTCAGTTAAATTATAAGTTAAGTGCCCATGGTGTTAAGGGTAAGATCCTGGCATGGATAGAGGATTGGTTGACTGGCAGAAGGCAGGGAGCAGAGATAAAGGGGTCTTTCTTAGGATGGCAGCCAGTGACTAGTGTTGTGCCTCAGGGGTCAGTGCTGAGACCACAACTTTTCACAATATATTAACGATTTAGAGGAAGGAACCGAAGGCACTGTTGCTAGGTTTGCAGATGATACAAAGATATGTTGAGGGACAGGTAGTATTGAGGGAGCAGGAGGCTGCAGAAGGACTTGGACATGTTAGGAGAGTGGGCAAAGAAGTGGCAGATGGAATACAATGTGGAAAAGTGTGAGGTTATGCATTTTGGAAGGAGGAATGGAGGCATAGACTATTTTCTAAATGGGAGAATGTTTAGGAAATCAGAAACACAAAGGGACTTGGGAGTCCTTGTTCAAGATTCTCTTAAGGTTAACTTGCAGGTTCAGTCGGCAGTTAGGAAGGCAAATGCAATGTTAGCATTCACGTCAAGAGGGCTAGAAAACAAGAGCAGGGATGTACTTCTGAGGCTGAATAAGGCTCTGGTCAGACCCCATTTGGAGTATTGTGAGCAGTTTTGGACCCCATATCTAAGGAAAGATGTGCTGGCCTTGGAAAGAGTCCAGAGGAGGTTCACAAGAATGATCCCTGGAATGAAGAGCTTGTTGTATGAGGAACGGTTGAGACTCTGGGTCTGTACTTGTTGGAGTTTAGTAGGATGAGGGGGGATCTTATTGAAACTTACAGGATACTGCGAGGTCTGGATAGATCGAACGTGGAGAGGATGTTTCCACTGGTAGGAAAAACTAGAACCCGAGGGCACAACCTCAGGCTGAAGGGACGATCCTTTAAAACAGAGATGAGGAGGTATTTCTTCAGCCAGAGAGTGGTGAATCTGTGGAACTCTTTGCCGCAGAAGGCTGTGGAGGCCAGGTCATTGAGTGTCTTTAAGACAGAGGTAGATAGGTTCTTGATTGATAAGGGGATCAGGGGTTATGGGGAAAAGGCAGGAGAATGGGGATAAGAAAAAAATCAGCCATGATTGAATGGCAGAGCAGACATGATGGGCTGAGTGGCCTAATTCTGCTCCTATGTCTTATGGTCTTTTGGTCTTATTAAGAGAGAGATTACCTGGAAGTTAGAAAATTAGGGGTTATTCCATTGAAGTTTTCAAGATATTAAAAAGATCTGATAGGGTAAATAGGGAAAAATTATTTCCACTGGCATGGAAATCCAGGATTAGGAACATTGCAGCAAAATTAAAGCCAGCTCTTTCATAAATCAAGTAAATTTTCTTTAGCACATCTTCACACCCACACTGTATTCCCCTTTGGAGAATAGTGGGGGGAGCGGTGGAAGGATTATTGAGCTAATTGTCAGACAGTTGAACCATGTTATGAATGTTCTTTCTGTGACCAATAAGTGCTGGTGTTGAACCCAAACCCCTGAAGAAGGGGCTTGGGGCTCTGAAAGCTTGTGTGGCTTTTGCTACCAAATAAACCTGTTGGACTTTAACCTGGTGTTGTTAAACTTCTTACTGTGTTGAACCCAAAACCAGAGATTCAGATCCGGCAGTAGGGGTCACAAGGCCTCCTAACAAGTAAAGTAATGTTTCTAAACACAATAGGAAGGAGAAATTTAGAACTTTCTTTTACAAATGGCAATTGGTGCGAGATCAATAGTTAATTTTAAATCTGACATTGACAGATATTTGTCACCCAAAGGTATTAAGGGATAGGGGTATGGGTATGTGGAGGTGGTTACAGAATAACTACAATCTCATTGAATGACCCAACAGTCTCAAAGTGCTCAATGATCTACACCTGTTTCTATGCTCCTAAGTTCCCTTCTTAAATTTATATATAATGTTAACAATCTGTCAGTCTTCTGGCACTACATCTTCTCTGAATGATATCTTAAATATGTGTAATAGCACATCTGCAGTCTCCTCCCAGTATTATTTTAGAATGCATGCATGCAATCTATTCAGACCAGGAGTTATATTTTCTTTGGGTTGAATTCATTTATTTAACATTACTCATTTTTCTTATTTTAAATGTGTTTTTTATTACTTCTGATGTCATGTCCATTTGATTTGTCTTGTTGGTAAATATTGAAGTAAAATGATTATTTTATGTACCTGTGATTTCTGTCACTGATTGTGACTTTATGCCTGATGCCCATCCCAACTTTCTTTATTTGTTCCTGGGCCAGAATCCCAATTTTGGCACAAGTCTGAGATGTTACTGAGAAACACTCTTCAGAGTCAACTGAACAGGGTATCTTTTGGTCATTTCCAGTGCTTAGCTCGATGACAGGTATGCTGTCCAGTTTTATTCTTTCTTGACTTTTCTGTTTGATGCAACTGAGCAACTTGATAGGCTATTGTATAGGCAATTAAGTGTCAACCACATTGCTGTACCTCCTCTTGCTGTCACCTTGACATGGTGGGGAGGCTTGAATGCCTCAGGGCTCCTGAGAGCTATGCCAGTGAGATTTTCCACTCCTGGTTGATCTAAGCAAACCGTTACAGGTCTCAGGTGTAATGTCCGACAAAGAACAGCAAACTGGTCCTCCAGGTTAGGGACAACTCCCCCACCCTGTAAAAATAAGATCAAGACACAGAAACTGCAAAGAGCAAAACAGCAACTCACAAGGGTCCTGCAGGAGATTCTAGCCAGATAGCTGACAGCATGACTAGCTCAGACCAGAGCCCTTCTAGGGAAGTCAGGGGTGCAAAGACAAAATCAACTTTGACTCAATTGTTGGGATTCGTCTGGTAAACCTTATTTGAATTACTCCTAACACACTTGCATCTTTCCTTAAATAAATAGGCCAGCACAGTACACAATACTCAATGTACACAATACTCCAATACTCCAATGTCCTGTACAACTGAAGCAAAACCTCCCTGTTATTGTAATCAATTCCCCTCACAATAAATGATAACATTCTATTAGCTTTCCTAGTTACTTGTTGTACGGTATACTAGCCATTTGTGATTCATGCACGAGGACACGCAGATCCCCCTGTGTCTCAGAGCTCTGCAATTTCTCACCTTTTATAAAAAAGCTTTTTTATTCTTCCTGCCAAAATGGACAATTTTACATTTGCCCACATTGAACTCCATTTGCCAAATTTTTGCCAAATTGTTAAATCTATCGATGTCCCACTTTAGCCTCCTTGAGTACTTCTAAAATTGGGATTTTATTACATAGCAAGTTGGAAAGGAGTCCTGCATACATTAGCAAACTATATTTTCTTTTCCCCTTTATCTATCTCTTGTAACTAATTAATTTCAAGGTTTTGAAATTCCCCATAATTATTATTCTATGTTTGTTACTTCTTTCCCTGCTTAATTTGCATATTTCTTTCTCAACCTCTCTTCCGCTGTTAGGTGACCTGTAGACTATCCCTGTTAGTGTGTTTGATCCTTTTTTATTTCTTATTTTTATTAATTCCCATTCCAGAATATAAAATAAAGAAAACATCCACATAATGAATGATAATATTATAAATAGAATGTCTGGGGTGGGGGAGGTGATTACGTAATGGTAATGCCACTGGACTAGTAATCCAGAAGCCCAAGCTAACGGTCAGGGAACATGAGTTGAAAACCCAGCAAAGCAGCTGGTGGACTTCAGATTTAATTAATAAAATCTGGAATTAAAAATCATAAAAGCCCACCTGGTTCACTAATGTCCTTTAGGGAAGGAAATCTTCCATCCCTTACCCGGTCTGGCCACGTGACTCCAGACCCATGGCAATATGGTTGGCTCTTAACTGCACTCCAAAATGGAAAAACAAGTCACTCAGTTCAAGATAATTAGGGATGGGTAACAAATACTGCCCTGGCCAGCAATGCACACATGCCATGAAAGAATAATGAAAAAAATGATGCGTAGAGAGACAAGGAAAAGAGAAAGATACAACAGGTTCCAACTAATTGAAGAACTTTAAGTGCGGTTTTTTTTATACCCTATCAGGTCTGATATTCTATTTCACAGAAATTATATTAAATGTCATCACTTTGAATTGATTGATCGTATATACATTGTCAAAATCAGGACACCAATATCTTGCCAAATATCAGTTGGCCATGTTTTCCATAATACATGCTGCTTGTTTGATGCAAATTTTCACTACTAAGCAAATCATTCTGTATCCCTGAGACTTTACAAGCAGAACTATCAATATTTGCAAATAACTACTTTTAAATAATCAACAGGTTTGGGAACACAGGTATCACATTTGTACAAATTAACTGGATTTGAAACAAAGCCAATTTACTGACCACTAGTTGTGAGATATTATCCTCACTAACTGAAATTTCTAATCTATTTTAATATTTTGGGGATGCAATAACAGCAAATTCCTATTCTGCTTCCTTTAGTACTTTCCCAAGGTCCCAAAGACAAATTTATTATTATTATTTTTAATTCAATAATCCCATTTTTTCTAAATTACTAAATTAATGGGATGAATAGGCGATCAGTCTAAAGTAGAAGTCAGCAATCAAAGGCGAATATGTACAAAATATTGGATACGTGAAACAGATTGCATGACAACAACTTAATCAATGGGTTTAGATAGCATTATATGTTGCATGCATAGAGCTAGACAGCTTTATAACAGGCATCTGGATCCTAAAATAAAATTATTGCTCTAAAGTAAAAACAGAAAATGCTGGATAAATTCAGGAGGTCTAGCAGCATCTGTGGAGAGAAGAACAGAATTAATGTTTCGAGTCCGTATGACACTTAAGTCTATACTATTTTTTGTGACTGCATATCAAGAGAAGAAAGTCAAGGATTGGTTTGACACAGAAATGATTTGCAGGTTTTTTACATAAGGCTCACAAAATGTTGTTAGAACCAGTGAAGGTGCACAAAGACCTCCTGTTGCTTTCTTGTAGGATTAAACCTGAGACAGATGTTGCAGGAGGCATGAGGGGAGACATTTGAGCAAGAAAATAAAGTAAGCCTCACCAACAAGTCAGTGTTTGTAATGTCATAAGAAATTTAGTGATGTAATATGCTTGGTCAAGGTTAGAGTTATTTCTTGTGACTTCATGGTCTACATTACACCTTGCCCATCACACTTCTTCCACCAAACACTCCCATTTTCTCAAAACAGTAAGCACTAAACCTCTAGTTTCAGTTATACTAGTAGCAACTTCTGCTGACCACACACTAAGCACCTATAGCACATTGCTGCCACCTGGTTGGTCAGGGAAATCATTGCAATCTTCTAATATTTGACAGTCAATGTCATCCTGCTGCCACTTTCCTGCTCTATGACAGTTCCATATCCTACTTACCTCTTTCTACATGCCATATTTATCGTGCACACATCAGTGTGCTTCACACAATTCACGAGCCTTTGTTAGGAATCTTTGGAATTCTCTGCAGCAATGGGCTGTGAATGCTAAGTTGTTGAATATGTTCCATTGATGCCAAGACAAATTAATAAGCTGCCCCTTCTTTCTGCAGGACAACTTGGACCTGAATAGCTATGAATAGGAAGAGGACCAACCCCTAGTTCCATAGAGCAGGATTCCTTGTTAGTACTGGGCAAACAACATTTTCTTAGAATGGCGGCAGTATGGCTGTGCCTTCATCACATAGTAATTCAGTGTCCACATAGGTGCCCAAGTCAACTACTCCACACTGTCTTGGTATCAGCCAAATTACATCTGCAGCCGTTTATTTTCAGGCTTGAACTCCTAGTGGTAGTCCACCATGCCATGAACATCTCCAGTATCTTCATTTGAGCAATAGCAGCATTCCACAAACCATATAGAAACCACAAGGAAACCAACACAAAGCAACACAAGAATGGATAAAGAGCACTTAGAAAGTACACTGTTGAGTAATGCAGGTATCTATATTGTGCAATGGCACTTTTTGAAGCCTTCAAAAAACATAGAAGGATGAGAAATAGAAGCAAGAGTAAGCTATTCATGCCTTTGAGATGGCTATGCCAAATCAATAAGATTATGGCAAATCTTCTACCTCAACTCGAAGCAGTAGTTCCGCATTATCATCAGATAAAATCAAAAATCTAACCATCCCTTACATTAATTTATGGGTACTCAGCTTCAAAATTGAAACAAGCACACGCTGTTCTTTCCTTCCCAGAAAGCAGTATGTTGCTTGGACAGCTGTGGCCATTATCAGTGCTTGACAGAGTTTCAGGTGCAAATGGGTTTCAACACAGTAGTTGTTGATTGCTGATAAGAGACATGTTGCCAAAGCTTTTAGTCTTGCAGGGCAAACACAAGAATGCAAAATTTAAAACTATTACAACAATTTATGCTTCAGGAGAAAAGGACACAAATTAGTTGATAAATCAACTTACCAACTGAGGTATTGCCATTGAGAAAGCAACAAGGAGCCATAGATTCCTCAAACTATCAGGTAATTTGAAAAAAAGATGCAAGTCTGAAACATATTAATTTTGTTTGAAGAGAACAGGTCCCTCACAGCAGAAGAGGGTCACCTGGCTTGAGGGACCAATTAGGATTGAAAGTCAGTAATCACCCTATGTTGATGAGAGTTTAAAAATGAATATCATTTGGAAATAATGTGACCAGAGAGGTGAGATTTAAAAACTTTGAATAAGTTAAAAATTTGATCGAAAGGTTTAATCACTATTAAATAGTGAAATAAGAATTGTACGGATTTGTAAAGCTATGAAATAAGAATTGTATGGATCTGTAAAGCGATCAGTCTTTCAAGAGGATTTAGGTAATCTAAGTTTTACTTTGGTTAATTATAAACATTGAAAATATGGAAATTGTGAGGAATGGGTGAATGACTAAGCAATATCTAATGACATTACGAAGTAAATTTATCGCCCTCCTGTGGCTATCTACCAACACTGAATGAAGAAAATAGCTCCAGAAAGTAATTATTTTCTCTGCAGTGCAGTCAGGTATTTGATTCTTTTCAAACCATCTTCTTGATATTTTTATTAAGTTCACAAAATCACTTCTACCACTTTCTCCTTTTAGTGAAGGAAGGTAGTGCTCTAGGCAATTACTTGATTAGCATTGTTTCCACAACGCAACTGTTTATGGCAGGATAATTAACTCTGCTATCATTACAAATGTTTTTTAAAAACTAACCTATGGTGTCATTGTAAAATTTCATTAAAACAGATGGATGAGTCTTCAATTATGAGTCTTTAGAAGCATCATAATAAAGAAACAAGAAAGTTGTTTGCCGTCAAATGGGTGCAGGGGGATTCCTGCACCCAGCATCAATATCAGTGCTTGGATTTGCACTCTTCCCAGAATGTTTTCTATCTTCTACCGTGAAGACAGGTGTAAGGGGAAAATACAAGGGGGGCACACTTTAAAATGGCAGCACAAGAAAGCACACTCTGAAATGGCTGCCTGGCACACACAGGGTTAACTGGGAAAGAGGCCAGAAAAACAGCCACAGGCTCCCGCTGTTCAGAAATAACGTCAAGCCAGAATCCTGACAGACAAACCACTTACAAAGTACAGACAGTGACTCATAGCAAACAAACACCTCAGGACGCCAAAGCCAAGGGTCGAAACATCTTTAAGATAAGGAAACCCCTAAACAAAGAGCTTAGATTAATGTTAAAGGAAGGCGGGAAATATGAATGCGAGGGAACCGATTAGCACCCGCACAAGACGAAACTAGCCATGGATAGACCCATTCATAAAATGTTAAATGTCTATACCTGTTTGTATTCTTGTAAACATGGGGAAATGTACCCATTCATGAAATGTTAAATACTTGTACTCACTTAAACAATGTGATAATCTTCGAATCACCGGTGTGCCCATTGTGTAAAGGGTATAAAATTGAACCGCTCCCAGTATACAATTGAGAGAAGGTTTGCTGCAGACCAAGTACTTTGTCTCCACGGGGCTCCGTTTAATAAATCGTATTTTCTGAATCTCGAAGTCTGACTACTCGTGGATTTTTCCCACAACACAGGTATAATGCATTAATTTAATGTCTCCATATTTCTTTATTCCCTTTTATAACTTCTTCTGTCTGTACCTCCACGTGTTTTTTACATTCCAACAGAATCTTTCAAAAATTTGGATTTATGAGTAAAGAAGTAATTACTTTCTGGAGCGATCTTCCTCGCTTCAGTCTGGGTGGGGAGGGAGGGGTGCGTTGTTGGCTGGCTTACACTGGCACAAGAAAGGATGCCCCTTCTTGCCTGACCACAAGATTTCACTGGGCAGGCTGGACACTTGGCATAGGCTTCCCACCGCAACAGGCAAAATCTCAGCAATGGCAGGAGGAAGCCATTAATTGGTAAAATTATAGCAGGAGTGGATATGCACCTGGAATGGTGCCCAAACACCACCACCACCCCCCCCCCCCCCCCCCACCACCCCCTCAACCAGCCCCCGGCAGTTGTAAAGTTCAGCCCCAAGGATTTATCAAGAATGAGGAACGTAAAGTAGTTAGACTGATTAAAATATATAATACTGGAGCAATGTGTCTAAAAGTCAATAAATCCCCAGACCTGATGACCTGCATCCTAGTGTTTTGAAAGAGATAGCTATAGAGATCGTGGATACATTGGCTTTAATCTTCCATAATTCCCTAGATTCCATAACAGTTCTCATATATTTGACATATATGCAGCGCCACTATTCAAAAAAAAATAGGAAGAGAGGAAAAGGTGAACCTTGGCCAGTTAGCCTGAAATTAATAGCAGAGAAAATGCTAGAATCTATTATTAGGGATGTAGGAACAGGACATTATGGTTTTGTAGTGCAATGGATAGTGTCCCTGCCTTTAAGCCACAAGCGCCAGGTTCAAGTTCCACTCCAGGACTAGATAATCAAGAAATATATGTGCATAATACAGCCAAACACGTTGAGTATCAACTTGTAAATCTTTCAAACATATGTCAATGACAATCAGTAAGAGTGGGAAAAATTTGTGGTCAGCCGTCTGCAGAAGGCAACAGCAAACCACTGCAGCACTTTGCCGAGTATAACCATGAACTAACACAGAAGTCTATGTTCGCCAATGCTCTTTCAGCACATGGTACCTGAAGAAAAGCTAACGGGACAGTTAAAAAATCATGATATGATTAGGAAAGGACAACATTAATTTCTGAAAGAGAAATCGTGTTTGATAAATTTATTAGAGTTCTCTGAGGATATATTTAGTGGGATGGATAAGGGACTCAAGCATGTAATGTTATAGGATTTTCATAAATTATTCAGTAAGTTGTCCAAGAAAAGATTATTACAGAAAATCAGGGTTCATAGTATTGGGAATATACGTGCATGGTTTTAGGGTTGGTTAGTGGATAGAAAACCATAGAAAAGTTAGAGTACAGAAGGAGGCCATTCAGCCCATCTTATTCATGCCAGGCCAAGGACACCCAGGTGCTCTTTCTAATCCCATCTTCCTGCACCTAGCCCATGGCCCTGTAGTTTACAGCACTTAAGGTGTAGAACAAGGTACTTTCTAAAAGAGTTTAGGGTCGCTGCCTCCACCACCAACTCAGACAGTGAAGTCCAGACACACACTACTCTTTGCGTAAAAAACCCTTTCCTCATGCCCCCTCTACACCTTCTGCAACTTATCTTAAATCGATGTCTCCTGGTTCTAGAATTCTCAAACAAGGGAAACAATTTCACCCTGTCCACTCTATCTCGTCCTCTCATAATTTTGTACACCTCAGTCAAGTCACCCCTCAAGTCTTCTTTATTCCAAAGAAAATAACCCCAACCTATCCAATCTCTCCTTGTAGCTACACTTTTCTAGCACAGGCAACATTCTTGTAAACCTCCTCTGCACTCTCTCCAGAGCAATTATGTCCTTCCTGTAATGTGGTGACCAGAACTGCACACAATAGTCCAGTTGTGGCCTCACCAGTGTTTTATACAATTCCAACATTATATCCGTACTTTTATATTCTATAACATTGCCAATGAAGGAGAGCATTCCATATGCCTTCTTTGCAATCTTGTCTACTTCAACTGCAGCATTTTGTGACCGGTGTACTTGTATGCCAAGATCTCTCACTTCATTTACCCCTCTTGATGTGTTCCCATTTATTGTGTACTCCCTATAACTGTTTGACCTCCCTAAATGCATGACCTCACACTTCTCTGTGGTAAAATCCATCTGCCAATTTACCACCCACTTTACTAACCTCTCTATATCGTTTTGGAGATTACACTCTACACTATCCACTACTCAGCCAATCTTTGTGTCATCTGCAAAGTTCCCAATCATGCCCCAACATTCATGTCCTAATCATTAATATACAAACAGTAAGAGTCCCAATTCCGAGCTCTGTGGGACACCACTTGAAATAACTTTCCATTTGAAAGGGCATCCATCAACCACTACCCTTTGTTTCCTGTTACTGAGCCAACATTTTATCCAGTTACCAAATTACCCTGTATCCCATTGGCTATTACCTTTTTGACCAATCTGCCATGTGGGACCTTGTCAAATGCCTTGCAAAAATCCATATACACAACATCCACTGCAGTACCTTCATCAACCCTTCTTGTCACTTCCTCAAAGAATTCAATCAAATTTGTCATGCAATACCTTTCTTTAGCAAATCCATGCTGACCATCCCTGACTGGTCCTTGCCTTTCTATGTGACAGTTAATCCCATGTCTCAGGACTGATTTCACTAATTTGCCCACCACTGATGTAAGACTAGCTGGCCTATAACTGTTTGGCATTTATTTTGATCCCTTTTTAAACAATAGAACTAATTTGCATTTCTCCAGTCCTCTCATACCTCCCATGTATCTAGTGAGGATTGGAAAATCATCCTCAGAGCATCTGCTATTTCTTCCCTGATCTCCTTCAGCAGTCTTGGAAACAATTCATCTGGCTCTGGCGACTTATCAATTTTCAAGGATTCCAACTCTTCGAGTATCTCTTCTCTCTTTATGAGTATCCTGTCCAATATTTCAGTTTTCCTCCTGGACTACTATATAGAACAAAGAACAAAGAACAGTACAGCACAGGAAACAGGCCCTTCGGCCCTCCAAGCCTGTGCCGCTCCTTGGTCCAACTAGACCAATCGTTTGTATCCCTCCATTCCCAGGCTGCTCATGTGACTATCCAGGTAAGTCTTAAACGATGTCAGCGTGCCTGCCTCCACCACCCTACTTGGCAGCGCATTCCAGGCCCCCACCACCCTCTGTGTAAAAAACGTCCCTCTGATGTCTGAGTTATACTTCGCCCCTCTCAGCTTGAGCCCGTGACCCCTCGTGATTGTCACCTCCGACCTGGGAAAAAGCTTCCCACTGTTCACCCTATCTATACCTTTCATAATCTTGTATACCTCTATTAGATCTCCCCTCATTCTCCGTCTTTCCAAGGAGAACAACCCCAGTCTACCCAATCTCTCCTCATAGCTAAGACCCTCCATACCAGGCAACATCCTGGTAAACCTTCTCTGCACTCTCTCCAATGCCTCCACGTCCTTCTGGTAGTGCGGCGACCAGAACTGGACGCAGTACTCCAAATGTGGCCTAACCAGCGTTCTATACAGCTGCATCATCAGACTCCAGCTTTTATACTCTATACCCCGTCCTATAAAGGCAAGCATACCATATGCCTTCTTCACCACCTTCTCCACCTGTGTTGCCACCTTCAAGGATTTGTGGACTTGCACACCTAGGTCCCTCTGTGTTTCTATACTCCTGATGACTCTGCCATTTATTGTATAACTCCTCCCTACATTATTTCTTCCAAAATGCATCACTTCGCATTTATCCGGATTAAATTCCATCTGCCACCTCTCCGCCCAATTTTCCAGCCTATCTATATCCTGCTGTATTGCCCGACAATGCTCTTCGCTATCCGCAATTCCAGCCATCTTCGTGTCATCCGCAAACTTGCTGATTACACCAGTTACACCTTCTTCCAAATCATTTATATATATCACAAATAGCAGAGGTCCCAGTACAGAACCCTGCGGAACACCACTGGTCACAGACCTCCAGCCGGAAAAAGACCCTTCGACCACTACCCTCTGTCTCCTATGGCCAAGCCAGTTCTCCTTGTATCCCATGAGCCTTAACCTTCTTAACCAACCTGCCATGTGGGACTTTGTCAAATGCCTTACTGAAATCCATATAGACGACATCCACGGCCCTTCCTTCATCAACCGTTTTTGTCACTTCCTCAAAAAACTCCACCAAATTTGTAAGGCACGACCTCCCTCTTACAAAACCATGCTGTCTGTCACTAATGAGATTGTTCCGTTCTAAATGCACATACATCCTGTCTCTAAGAATCCTCTCCAACAACTTCCCTACCACGGACGTCAAGCTCACCGGCCTATAATTTCCTGGGTTATCCCTGCTACCCTTCTTAAACAACGGGACCACATTCGCTATCCTCCAATCCTCAGGGACCTCACCCGTGTCCAAAGAAGCGACAAAGATTTCCGTCAGAGGCCCAGCAATTTCACCTCTCGTCTCCCTGAGCAGTCGAGGATAGATGCCATCAGGCCCTGGGGCTTTGTCAGTTTTAATGTTCCCTAAAAAACCTAACACTTCCTCTCTTGTAATGGAGATTTTCTCTAACGGGTCAACACCTCCCTCCGAGACACTCCCGGTTAACACGCCCCTCTCCTTCGTGAATACCGATGCAAAGTATTCATTTAGGATCTCCCCTATTCCCTTGGGTTCTAAGCATAATTCCCCTCCTTTGTCCCTGAGAGGTCCGATTTTCTCCCTGACAACTCTTTTGTTCCTAACGTATGAATAGAATGCCTTAGGATTCTCCTTAATCCTGCCTGCCAAGAACATCTCGTGACCTCTTTTTGCCCTTCTAACTCCCCATTTGAGATCTTTCCTACTCTCTCTGTATTCCTCCAGAGCTCCATCTGTTTTTAGTTGCCTGGACTTAACGTACGCCTCCCTTTTCATTTTAATCAGATCCTCAATTTCCCTGGTTATCCACGGCTCTCGAATCCTACCTTTCCTATCTTTCCTTTTTACAGGCACATGCCTATCCTGCAGCCTTATCAATAGTTCCTTAAAAGACTCCCACATGCCAGACGCGGACTTACCCTCGAACATCCTCTCCCAATCAACATCCACCAATTCCTGCCTAATCCGGCTATAGTCAGCCTTCCCCCAATTTAGCACCCTGCCCGTAGGACAGCACTCATCCTTGTCCATTACTATCCTAAAGTTAGCAGAGTTGTGGTCACTATTTGCCACATGTTCCCCTACCGAAACTTTGACGACCTGGCCGGGCTTATTTCCCAGAACTAGGTCCAGTATAGCCCCCTCTCTAGTCGGGCTATCTACATACTGTTCCAAAGAACCTTCCAGTACGCATTTTACAAATTCCTCCCCGTCCGGTCCCCCAGCTCTAAGCACTTTCCAGTCTGTGCCAGGGAAATTAAAGTCCCCCACTACAACAACCCTATGTTTTCTGCACCTATCCAGAATCTCCTGACATATCCTTTCCTCCACTTCCCGTGGGCTGTTGGGTGGTCTGTAGTACACCCCCAGCATAGTGACTGCACCCTTCCTGTTTCTGAGTTCCACCCACAGCGACTCAGTACATGACCCCTCTAAGTTGTCTACCCTCTGCACCGCGGTAATATGCTCCTTAACTAATATCGCTACTCCCCCACCTTTTTTAGCCCCTCCTCTGTCTCGCCTAAAACACTTATACCCCGGAATATTCAGCTGCCAGTCCTGTCCTTCTTTTAACCAAGTTTCCGTCACCGCAACCACATCCAAATTCCGCACAAGCATTAAGGCCCTAAGTTCGTCTGTTTTACCCGTTACACTCCTCGCATTGAAGCAGATGCACTCCAGACCTCCAGGTCCAGTCAGGTCCTCCTCCTCCAGAGTGCTCCTCATATCTGCATCATCCCTTTCCTTTTTAAGCATGGAGACAAAATAATCATTTAAAACCCTTCCCATAGTCTCTGCATCTACACATAGGTTCCCTTCTTCATCTCTGATAGCTCCCACTTTTTTCCTTAACTCGCCTTTCACCATTAATATATTGGTAAAACATATTTGGGTTTTCTTTAATTTTACTTGCTAATCTTTTTTCATGTTCTCTCTTTGATTTCCTTATTTCCTTTCTTTCTTCATCCCTGCACTTCCTATATTTGTCACGGCAATCTGCAGTGCTTAGTTCTTTATGCCGATCATGCCTCCATTTTCCTAATCTGAATCAGACCGATCTGATCCAACTCCTGGGATCCCATCCCCCTCCCACGCTTGTTTAAATACTCCCCAACAGAACTAGCAAAACTTCCTGCAAGGACATTGGTCCCAGCTCTGCCCGGATGCAGCCTGCCCGGTTTGTACAGGCCCCATGTTCCCCAGAACCGGCCCCCTCAAGAATCTGAATCCCTCCAGGCTACACCATCTCTCCAGCCACATGTTCATTTGGTCTATCCTCTTATCCCTGCTCTTGCTAATGCGCGGAACTGGGAGTAATCCTGAGGTTACTACATTGGAGGTCCAGCATTTTAATTTATCTCCTAATTTCCTGTACTCAGCCTACAAGTCCTCATACCTTGGTTTACCTATGTTATTGGTATCTAGGTGTACCACGATCACTTGTTGTTCACCTTCCCTCCCCCGAATGTCCCGCAGCCATTCCATGACATCCTGGACTCTGGCTCGAGGGAAGCAACATACCATCCTTGATTCACGTTTTCAGCCACAGAAGCATCTGTCTGTGCCCCTAACTATTGAATCCCATTTCACTATAGCCCTGCCACTTGTTTTCTTGATGTGGAGATGCCAGCGTTGGACTGGGGTAAACACCGTAAGAAGTCTCACAACACCAGGTTAAAGTCCAACAGATTTATTTAATAGCACAAGCTTTCGGAGCACTGCCCCTTCATCAGATGAGTGGGAGTTGTGTTCACAAACAGGGCATATATAGACACAAACTCAATTTACAAGATAATGGTTGGAATGCGAGTTTTTACAGGTAATCAAGTCTTAAAGGAACAGACAATGTGAGTGGAGAGAGGGTGAAGCACAGATTAAAGAGATGTGTATTGTCTCCAGCCAGGACAGTTAGTGAGATTTTGCAAACCCAGGCAAGTCGTGGGGGTTACAGATAGTGTGACATGAACGCAAAATCCCAGTTGAGGCCGTCCTCATGTGTGCGGAACTTGGCTATCAGTTTCTGCTCAGCGATTCTGCGTTGTCATGTGTCGTGAAGGCTGCCTTGGAGAACGCTTACCCGAAGATCAGAGGCTGAATGTCCGTGACTGCTGAAGTGTTCCCCAACAGGAAGAGAACACTCCTGCCTGGTGATTGTCCAGCGGTGTTCATTCATCCGTTGTCATAGCATCTGCGTCTCCCCAACACACCATGCCCCGGGACATCCTTTCCTGCAGCGTATCAGGTAGATGACGTTGGCCGAGTCGCAAGAGTATGCAATGTGTACCTGGTGGATGGTGTTCTCACATGAGACGATGGCATCCGTGTCGATGATCCGGCACGTCTTGCAGGGTTGTGTGGTATCGTGGTCACTGTTCTCCTGAAGGCTGGGTAGTTTGCTGCGGACAATGGACTGTTTGAGGTTGTGCAGTTGTTTGAAGGCAAGTAGTGGGGGTGTGGGGATGCCCTTGGCGAGATGTTTGTCTTCATCGATGACTTGTTGAAGGCTCCGGAGAAGATGTCGTAGCTTCTCTGCCCTGGAAAAATACTGGACGACAAAGGGTACTCTGTCCGCCATGTCCCCTGTTTGTCATCTGAGGAGGTTGGTGCGGTTTTTTGCTGTGGCACATCGGAACTGTCGATCGATGAATCGAGCGCCATATCCTGTTCTTATGAGGGCGTCTTTCAGCGTCTGTGGGTGTCTGTTGCGATCCTCCTCATCTGAGCAGATCCTGTGTATATGGAGGGCTTGTCCGTAGGGGATGGCTTCTTTAACGTGTTTAGGATGGAAGCTGGAGAAGTGGAGCATCGTGAGGTTATCCGTGGGCTTGCGGTACAGTGAAGTGCAGAAGTGACCATCCTTGATGGAGATGTGTGTGTCCAAGAATGCAACCGATTCCGGAGAGTAGTCCATGGTGAGTCTGATGGTGGGATGGAACTTGTTGATGTCATCATATAGTTGTTTCAGTTATTGTTCACTATGAGTCCAAAGGAAGAAAATGTCATCGATGTATCTAGTGTTGAAGGTCCTGTGCAGTGAAGAAGTCTTGTTCGAACCTGTGCATGAAGATGTTGGCATACTGAGGTGCGAATTTGGTCCCCATGGCAGTTCCATGTGTCTAGATGAAGAACTGGTTGTTGAAGGTGAAGACGTTGTGGTCCAGAATGAAGCAGATGAGTTGTAGAATTGCATCTGGAGATTGGCAGTTGTTGGCGTTGAGTACTGAGGCAGTTGCAGCAATGCCGTCATCGTGGGGGATGCTGGTGTAGAGTGCCAAGACATCCATTGCGACGAGGAGTGCTCCTGGTTCGACTGCTCCATGTGTTTTGGGGAGACCATGCAGATGCTACGACAACGGATGAATGAACACCGCTCAACAATCATCAGGCAGGAGTGTTCTCTTCCTGTTGGGGAACACTCCAGCAGTCACGGGCATTCAGCCTCTGATCTTCAGGTAAGCGTTCTCCAAGGCGGCCTTCACGATTCACGACAACGCAGAATCGCTGAGCAGAAACTGATAGCCAAGCTCCGCACGCATGAGGACGGCCTCAACTGGGATCTTGCGTTCACGTCACACTATCTGTAACCCCCATGACTTGCCTGGGCTTGCAAAATCTCACTAACTGTCCTGGCTCGAGACAATTCACACCTCTTTAATCTGTGCTTAACCCTCTCTCCACTCACATTGTCTGTACCTTTAAGACTTGATTATCTGTAAAGACTCGCATTCCAACCATTATCTTGTAAATTGAGTTTGTGTCTTTATATGCCCGGTTTGTGAACACAACTCCCACTCACCTGATGAAGGGGCAGTGCTCCGAAAGCATGTGCTATCAAATAAACCTGTTGGACTTTAACCTGGTGTTGTGAGACTTCTTACTTGTTTTCCTCCCACCCCTCTGAGCAGCAGAGCCATCCATGGTATCGTGAATTTGACTGCTGCTGTTTTCGCCTGAGAGGCCACTGGTCCAACAGTATCCAAAGTGGATATCTGTTTGAGAGGGAAATCTTCCACAACCATCCTGAGTCTTTTACTGTTACTGATTGTCACCAATTCCCTTTCTGCCTGTGCAATCTAACCTGTGGTGTGACCACCTCGCTAAACATGCTATCCAGAACTTGCTCAGCATTGCGGATGCTCCTCAGTGAGTCCGAAATCTGGTTAGCTGGAAGCTGTTTTTGGACACACCTTCTGCACCCATGGTCATACTTCCCAGATTGTGCAGAAAGAGCATATTATGAAGTCTCCTGGCATGATGTCCCCCTTGATTAAGCTAGTTAGTCCCTTTTAAAAAATTGTGTTAGCTAGGGGCCTTATTTACCTTGTTTCTTATCAAACACATCTACTATAATTGTACAGTACTATTCTATACTCCTTTTATTTTAGTCCCTACCTCAGTATTAAGCAATTAGTTACTTTAATAGATTGAGGACTTATTCACCAATCAGCTGCTTTAGTTTGGTTTGGTTTGTTCACTTGCTGAACTCCACTCCAGAAAAATGTCCCTAGCAGTTCCAGTGCTTTCCCCTCCCCAAAAGTAAGTGAGGGCCCCAAGCTTCACTCTCCCTTTATCCTCCGCTCCCAGAAGAGTATCCTTCACAGATCCGGTGCTCTCTGTTCCCCGAAGGTAAGTGAATTTAACAAGTTGGAATAAAAGGGTAATTTTCAGGTTGGCAGGCTGTAACTAATGGTACACAGAAGGATCAGTGCTTAGACCTCACCTATTTACAATCTATCTTAATTAATTAGATAAGGCTGCCAAGTGTAATGTGTTCAAGTTTTTTGACAATACAAAGTTAAGTAGGAATGTAAGCTGTGAAGGGAGTGCGAAGAAACTGCAAAAGGATTTAGACAGGATAAGTAAATGGGCAAGAACGTGGCAGATGAAATATAATGAAGGTATGTGTGAAGTTCTCCACTTTGATAGGAAAAAGTGTTTTTTTTAATGGTGAGAGATTGGAAAATGGTGATACTCAGGGACACCTGAATTTCCATGTGCACAAATCACAGAAAGTTAACATGCAGATAGAACAAGAAATTAGGATTGCAACATGTATGTTAGCCTTTAGAACAAAGCAATTGAAGTATAAGAGTACAGAAGTCTTAATATAATTATCCAGGGCCTTGGTGAGACAGCACCTGGAATATTGTGTACAGTTTTGGTCTCCTTACCCAAGGACCAATATGTCTTCTTAGACGGAGTGCAACAAGCATTCATTAGTCTGATTCCTAAAATGAGAGGATTGTCCTCTGAGAAGGGATTCAGTAGACAAGACTGATACTCGTAGAATTTATAAGAATGAGAGGTAAATCCAATTAAAAAGTACACTATTCTTAAGGGGCTTGACAGGGTAAATTATGAGATGTGTCTAACTTATCACATCTATTTGGTGAAAGAGATCAAAAGTTATTCCTCAGTTTAGATTATTTTTCACAAAAGTAAAACATTATAAGTGGATTGCTCCTAATTTTACCCTTCCCCTCCCCTCCCCCCACAGAGAACAAGTGCCTCCTCTTGTGCTCAAATAATGAACGTCCTCCACTTGTTTATTCTTACCCTTAAATTTCACAGTTAACAGATTCCCTTTTTGAATTTAACAGTCAATGCTCACAGCAATATTTCAGAACAAAATTTAAGAGCAAATGATTTTGCATATTCCATGTATAAAGTATTAAGCCTTCTAGGATCCACAATAACTTCTTTGTACAAGCACTCCTTTTTGTACAGCTATCAGATAATTGAGAACTTGCATCAACCCATTTGATTGTGAAGATTTCCTTTTTTTCTATCATTTGGTAGCAAGGTCAATCCGTAATATTTTTTCGCTTTAACTTTTTTGTTGATTGAATATTATCCCACAAGGAATAATTATCTATGTAACATTCAATGGGAAAACCTTTTTCAGTACACCTCTTGCATAAAGGTTCCCAGGGTTTTTTTATTCCTGCATGGGACATGGGCATCATTGGCCAGCATTTAATGCCCATCCCTAGTTTCCCTTGGAGGGCAGTTAAGAGTCAACCACATTGCAGTGGCTCTGGAGGCAAATGTGGCCAGACCAGGTAAGGATGGCAGATTTCCTTCCATTAAGGGGCATTAGTGAACCAGATGGGTTTTTCCTACAATCAACAATGGTTTCATCAGTCGACTCTTATTAATAAATAACAAAATAATAAAATATTTTTTATTGAATTTGAATTCCACCATCTGCCATGGCGGGATTCAAAACCGGGTCTCCAGAACATTAGCTAAGTTTCTGGACTAATAGTCTAGCGATAATACCGCTCGGCCATTGCCTCCCCACAACAGCACAGTGGTTAGCCCTGCTGCCTCACAGCACCAAGGATCCAGGTTCAATTCTGGTCTTGGGTGACTGTCTCCGTGGAGTTGCATGTTCTCCCTGTGTCTGCATGAGTTTTCTTCAGGTGCTCTGGTTTCCTCCCATAGTCCAACTATGTGCAGGTTAGGTGGATTGGCCGTGCTAAATGCTCCCTTAGTGTACTTGAACAGGCAGTGTGACAATTAGGGGATTTATAAGTTCTATTTGCAAGGATCTTTTTCTGTATGAATCTATCTCTGCAACAAAAATGGCTGTCCCCATCTGGAACTTCAGATTAAACTCCAAATTTCTTCCAACTATCTAATTCCCATTGTTTTGCCTCTCATCAGTTTAGCCTCTAGTTTATTGACAACCACCAAAACTTTATGATCATCAGGACTTCTGCTTCCAGTCGTATCTTGCGCCTGTTCTGTTACCGTAGCTTTGTGTATTCTATTCAAGCTGTGACCAGTACAAGCACTTAAAATTTATTTGTGACTATTACTTTCCCTCATGCAATCAGAGACGCTCCACTATGTGGTCATTTTCAAATACAATAGTCACCAGAAAAATGACCAAAACTCACATTGCACTTTCTTATTTTGGTTTATAGTAGAGAAAAAAACCAGGGATTGTTTTTCTACTTCAGGATGTTTCTGGAAAAGTGAGCATTTTAGCACAAGAGAGCAGGACCTGAGGATTATGTAGTTCAGCCAGATTTCAGTGTGAAAGGCCAGAATACTTGTCTGGCTTATCTGTTCAAGTCTGTGTCCCTTGGACTTAAGGGGATGGGGATGAGAGCTGCATCAGGAGGAACAGCAAGAGTAATGATTTTAAAGGTGGAGATCAGGATGAGGTTGAGTAAATCAGTAACTCTAGAAATGTTATGGTAAACAGAGGGCCAAAATGGGCACATAAATTAATCCACTGGTGTTGGATACTTAAAGCTATATTTATCTTAGAAGTCAATGCAACATTAAACCAGCTTTGTAGAAATGCACATCAATATTTAGTTGTATTTTGTTCCCTATATTGGCATTAGTGGAATGTGCTGATTTTGGTCAGTAATGTTTTCAAACAAGATTTTTCTCTAGCTGTAACTGTGGAAGAAGAATTCATATAACACCTTACATAACCTTAGGACATCCTGAAGCATGTTACAGCCAATTAAATTTTATTGAACTGCAGTCACAGAACTGCAATTGAAGCGAACAAAACACTGAGGATAAAAATTCTTCCTGGGCTTTGCATAGTTATTTAAAATTTAAGCGAGGAAGGTGAATTTTTAAGGTAATAATAAGTGCATGTGTGATGATATTCATTTTGTCTGGACCCACTAGCACCCCATAAACCTCATTTACAGATCATAACCCTGTTCACTGGAAGTCTAACAGGAAGTCTGTTTTTGCTGCTTCTATTTAATGAGTGATGCTTTCACTGAGCAATGCCATCTATTGAACGATGGCCTGGAGGAGACTTCTACCACATAGCTCTTTCTGTAACTTGAAGCTTAACTTTAGCAGTTAGCTCTTCGGATACTAAATTTATCCAAATCATTGCAGGGGACATATGCCTGAGCAGCCAGTACAAAGAGCATTCACGTATCAAATAAATTACATTAGATTTAAAAAGAAATACTTCTCTTTTACTGCACAGAATTTCCAGTAGGGTGGCAGGATTGTTAAGCAGACAGAATGCAAGAACTGACACGTAGGAGATCGTCAGTTCTTACATCAATCATGCAGTCTGCATGAACAGGAATGGCTTCAATTCAATTCAGATGATATCTGACCATGAAAGATCATATACAGAGGCAGATTTACAATGAAATGCTCCACACCGAGGCACAGCCAATGGAGGGCAATTAGCAGGCAATGCAGAGTGAAATCAGACTCTGATTGGTGAGTCTGAAAGTAAGAAGTTTAGAGGCTTAGAGCTCCGAAAGCTTGTGTGGCTTTTGCTACCAAATAAACCTGTTGGACTTTAACCTGGTGTTGTTAAACTTCTTACTGTGTTTACCCCAGTCCAACGCCGGCATCTCCACATCGAGTCTGAAAGAGCAGGAAAACACTGGTCTGAACAGTTAACTTGAGGTGTGCATGCATGAAGAACGAAGAGAGGCAACTAGGCAAGTAGGGTGAGGCAAAGGCTGCTGAGATTTTACCATTTTTGTGAAAGACAAGCAGGTTTGCAATTCGACCAGGGGAGGCCAGCAACACTGAGATGTGAGGCGCCAAAAGAAACCACAAGATGAGGTCAGCCAGAGAGTGAGGGGACCAGCTGAGGGCAGGCCAGCAACAATAAAAGCTATTATGAGGTGAGGTCAGTCACCAAGGGGAGCAGCGGGCAAGGCGAGCAGGCGAATCAACCCAGGGCTCAGGGCAGGCCAGCAACAGTAAAGCGTGAGATACTGAAAGCCATCACGAGGTGAGGTCAGCTGCTGAGCAAAGGGAGCAGATGATTTGACCCAGGATTGAGGGCAGGCCAGCAACAACGAGACACTGAAAGCCACCATGAGGTGAGGTCAGCAACCGAGCGAGAGGAGCAGGTTAGGTGAGCAGGCAAATAGACCCAGGGCTAAGCAGCAACAGTAAGACATGAGGCACTGAAAGCCACCGAGCAAGGGAAGCAGACGAGGTGAGCAGAGCTGAGGGCAGGCCACCAACAGCAACGTGCCAAAGGCCACCATGAAGTGAAATCAGCCTCTGAAGAGAGCAGCAGGTGAGGCCAACAGGTGACTTGACACAGGGCTGAGGGCAGGCCAATAACAGTGAGGTGCAAGGTGCCAAAACTCACCGCAAGGTGAGCTTAGTCACTGAACAAGGGGAACAAGTGAGGCGGTCAGGTGACATGACCCAAGGCTGAGGACAGGCCAGCAACAATAAGGCACAAGACACGAAAGGCCACCATGAGGTGAGGTCAGTCGCCGAGCGAGGACAGCAGCTGAGGCGGGAAGTTTAGCAAGTTCACTAGGCTAGCAACAGTGAGGCACCAAAATCAAGCCACCATGAGGTGAGGTCAGCTGCCATGCAGGCAAGGCGAGCAGGTTTGCGACTCGACCCAGGTCAGGCCAGCAGCAGTGTGGCACTCAGTACAATGCCCTGAATCAAGCCTTAGCCATGAGGAGATGATGAGTGAGGCAGGAGGCTGCTTTGAAGGCCCAGGCGACTGAGGTGAATGAGAATGGGAGAGTGTGAGGGGTGGGGGAGACTGAGGGGATGGAGGGTGAGTGTGAAGAATGGTGGACACTGAGGGATCGGATGAGAGGAGGATGTGAGGGGGTGGGGGGATACTGAGGAGATGGGGGTGGGGAGGATTAGGAGAGTGTGTGACTAGTTAACCAGGGTTGCAGGTTTGTAAGGAGGGAGAGTGTGTGAGGGCCAGATTGCATTTTCGAGGGAGGGAGAGTTTGTGATGGGTTTTAGGGTCCATGGAGAGGGAGTTTGAGGGGCGAGAAGGGGAGAATGAGCAGGATAAGATTAAAGTGAGTGAGTGTTGTTTGAAAACCAGAATCACAGCTTCATAGTTAAAAGATAAACCCGATTTTTGCAGAGCTTGAATTGAAGCTGATAAACATATGGGATTAACTGCAAATGCCTGCTCTTTCAGATACTTCATTAAAATCAAGATCAGTTTCTTTCGCAATATGAAGCGACATTATCAATCTGACAGTCAAAAACGCAGAAAATTAAAAAGTGGACGAAGCTAGGCAAAAGGACAGTTTGTCATTTTATTTTAAATAGTTCAAAGTATTGAACAGTGTGCAAACTGCACATTCATCCTTATCCAACAAAAGTATGGGTGAATTACCTGATGACTTCGATTTGCCAATTTCTGGAGATTCCACATGGCCTGAAAATGTTGAACAAGAAGTGAACTCTGAAATGACAATGGAACTCCAAGATATTGCTGATTCTTCTGTTGAAGTCGCGGAAGAAACCTACCCTGAAGACATTGCCTTGTGGCCAAAATCTATTCCAAAGGGTATGATTGAATATTTTGTACTAAATAACCCAGAAAACATAGGTGATAGGGAAAATTTGAGAAAAGAGTTTGAGGTTGGAGAACAAAAGCAGCTTAGAAAGTTAAATTATTAGTCACAAGTAAGGCTTATATTAACACTGCAATGAAGTTACTGTGAAATTCTCCTAATCACCACATTCCGGCGCCTGTTCAGGTTAATGCATCTAACCAGCATGTTTTTCAGACTGTGGGAGGAAATTGGAGCATCCAGAGGGTACCCACGCAGACACGGGAAGAATGTTAAAACTCCACACAGACAGTGACCAAACCAGGAATCGAACCCAGGTCACTGGCACTGTGAAGCAGCAGTGCTAACCACTGTGCTACCATGCCATTCAGTCTTCATCAATCCCATTTCCTGAAGGTGAAGAGAAATGAGACAACAGAAATTAGATGGTTTTTTTTGGAAACCCCAAAGGCAAGAAGCCTATTATGATTTCAAATTATTCCCTGACTCTAGTAAAGGAAAAGAAGCATTCACTGATGGATACTCTAATTGGAGAAATATTGAAAGAGATATTGCTGATCGTGAAAGTTCCAAAGCACATATTAAAGCTATGCGAATTCATTCCAAGATGTAAATTATCTGGAAAAATTAATTTGCTCAGTTTAAAATGGAGTGTTCTTATGGAGGGAAGTGTTGAGACATGTTGGGGGCAATTCTTAGCGCGGCAGGCCAGGAGAATCGTGTGTTGGCCGATTTGCACATGTGTTCCCGACGCGTGCGCATCTCCCAGCGCTGGATATCCAGTGCAGTCAGGACCACACTGGAAACTGGCGGGAGAAGCAGGTAAGTCATTATAATCTATTTTTAATCTTATTTAAATGTGATTATTGGGTCTGCTAGCATCTCCCACCCTGCCAGTACAATTTCACTCCAGCGGGGTTCAGACTAGCTCCCCACTTTCAGAGAACTTGCGGTCTGACCCCGCTGGAGTGAAGGAGGGATCAATAGGAGCCCCTCAGGAAGTCGGGTGGTGGGGGAATGCCCCCTGGGCATGGGCACCCTGGCAGTGCCAGCCTGTGCCCCGGCACTGCCCAAGGGGCACCTTGGCACTGCCCACTGGGCATGGGATGTGCCAAGAGGGCGGAGCCTGCTGGGGTGGGGCCTAGGGGGTGATTGGGGGTGGTGTGGGGTCCCACTGCCACTCTGCATTGGGATCGATCAGGGCTGTAGGGAGGCCAGCAATCGGGACAGCTGGGGAGGGTGGTCTGCCGGGTGGGTCCGCCTCCCATTGGCAGTGGGGGGGGGGTGGAATCTGCCGGTGGGGGAGGGACCGTCACTGCTAGGGGGAGGTGGCTGGAGATCGGGGTGCTCCTGGACGGGTGGGGGGTCGGGGCTGGCCTGGGAATGCTCGTGGGGGCTGCGATCGGGACATGGGGGGGTTGGAGGGGCAGCACTGTGAGGGTCCCGGGCTGGCCAGTGATCAATCTGGTCAGCAAAGTGCAGGTTAACAGTTTGGGGCCACTGCGCAGAGGCCCAGAACTGTCAGCCTCCAACGTGAATAGGCCCCCCCCCAGAAATTTAATGATATTCACGATTGTGACCTCAGCATTGCACAGAGTGTGGGAAATTCGAGTGTGAACTCCCACTGAAACAAAATCGTGATTTACACCAGTTTTTCCACAAATTCAGCACTTTGAACTTTTTTAGAAGAATTGCCCCACTGTCAAACTGCTGTCTTCTTTGGGACTACCTCCAAGAGGACCTGATGAGTCATCATTGTCAACTCAAAGAGGTAATTTCTTAGCCTGCCTTGAATATCACAGTGAATTTGATGAGCTTCTCAAAAGGTTATCAATATTGTGGCTCAGGATAGACCAATTTTTTAACATACAGAACATATGACAACTTCATCACTTTAATGGCAAAGCAGCTCAGAAACCAATTCCCTAATTAAGTGAAAGATGCCAAATACTATTCCATAATGGTTGATTCAATACCAGATGTGAGTCATGTGGACTAATTCATATTACTTTTAAGATATGTGACCAGCGATGGTGAACTTGTGGGATGATGCCTTTGTTTTGCCCAGCTACAATCCCACACTTCTGAATGCCTGGAGACAACTGTTTTGGAAATCTTTGAAAATTTAGGTTTGGACATCAAAAAGTTGAGGGCAGTTCTTCGATAATGCCGCAAATATGGCAGGAAAATAATCAGATCTACAACCAAGACTGAACGATGCAAGCCCATACATTATTCATCCCATGTTCCAGTCATTCCTTGAATTTAATTAGTAATGCTGCAGCTGAATCCTGTGAGGTGGCTGCACATTTTTTTTTACTTTGTTCAAAATGCGTATGCCTTTTTTTTGGTTTCCATCCATTGGTTGAATATGTTGCAGTCACGGTTGGAGCAGGCAAATGGAAAGCATTTGATGGTCAAAGGAATTTGTGTCATCAGGTGGTCCACTCATGCAGATGCTGTTTTGGCTTTGAAAATGAACTTTGCTGATATAAAGGAAACCCTATTTGACAAAGCTGCATCAAATTCAGAAAAACCACATGTGAAAGCTGAAGCAAAATCCATAGCAGAGAAGTTAAAAAAGTACAATATTGCCAATTTTACTCTTTGTGGTACCATTTATTTCAAAGAATTAATGCTGGGTCAGGAAATTATGTTAATGCAATTTTATTGAATTTTGCAAAATTGTTAGCCTCAGTTAAAGGTTTTGTTATGGACATTCGACATGATTTTAGCTCAGTGGAAGCAGAAGCATCAACATTAACAAAAAATACAGGTCCCTCTGATGATCAGACATGTTCAAGATGCAGGAAGTTATTTTTGCATGAAACTAGAGGCAATTAAAATCACTAAAAGAGAAAGAGAAGATCATTGTTGAGACTCTCAATAATATTTGTGGCACAATAATGGTGCAGTTGCAGAGTAGAAGTGCATCTCTGAAAAAAACTGTTGATTTATTTTGCATGCTTTTTGACAGTAGTTTGGATGAAAATGCTAAAAGCTACCATGGAAAATATTAAGTGAATTCTCTTGGGAGGACATAGACACAAATCCTTTTGAAGATGAAGTGAAACAATTCATTCATTTCATCAATAATGATGAGCTCTGTGCTTCGAAATCACCAGCTGATTTGTATATGATGGTTTGCAGGCAACATTTTGAAATGTGAGAACCATTCTGAAAATGTTTTTAACATCAATGCTTCTGGTGAACATCCCATTCTTTTTCTGTATTGAAAATAGTTAGAAATTATTTGTGAAGTATGATGAGTCAGGAATATTTGATAAGTTTAGCAATAATGATGATTAAAAGTGCATCTTCACAAGATTCTACCTATAACAATATAATTGCTGATTTTGTAAAGCAAACTTATAGAAAAATAAACTGTCTAAATTGCCATGCCAAGGGATAAAACAAGAAAATCTTAAAAATCTATCCGTTTTAAAAAGTAAAAGTTTATTTATTAGTCACAAGTAAGGCTTACATTAACGCTGCAAAGAAGTTACTGTGAAATTCCCCAAGTCGCCACACTCCAGCGCCTGTTCGGATGAATGCACCTAACCAGCACATCTTTCAGACTGTGGGAGGAAACTGGAGCACCCGGAGGAAACCCACACAGACATGGGGAGAACGTGCAAACTCCACACAGATAGTGACCCAAGCCAGGAATTGAACCCAGGTCCCAGGCATTGTGAGGTAGCAGTGCTAACCACTGTGCCACTGTAGCACTGTCTTCCATATTCTCTTGTCTAAATTCTGTTTTGCAAAATGGACCATTGCTGATCTGATATAATGGTTGCAGCTGGTCACGTGCTAGTAGTTCTGACCATCACTGCTCCCAAGACTGGTCTTCTAGAACAAAGAATGGGATCTCGCAGACAAAACCATTGATATTGGACTTGGATTCATTGGACACTCCACTCGATTGTTTTTATGGCAATAACTTCTTTGATGTTGTAAGGAAGTTTACTTACATTTTTGAAACTGAATGTGACTCTAAAGTATACTGAATGGCAGCGTGTGCGTCTTGTTGATTGGAATATTTGCTCCTGCACTGGACTGACTCATTCTGCCCTGTGCTGGTCTTTGTCGCATTGATATCATCAGCAGATTTTTATCTTGTTGCTCATCAGCAAGTTCCATATTTGCTTGCCTCAAGACACACATTACAATATTGACCATCTTTATCACAATTCTGACAAGACGTTTGGATTTCAATTCAGCAATCATTCACACAGGTGTATTGGCAAGTTAAAAAGCACTAAAGCAGTGATCAATTTGTGTATTTTTGTGGCTTCCACCTTTGTATTCTGTGGGATGAAGGTGGACAGGGCTGGGGCAGGAGCCACAGGAATGAAGGTGAGCGCGGCGCCCCATGAACTGTTAACCAAACTCTGTTGCAAGTAATGACCCATTATTCACAAACATTCAATATCTGCATCGCTGACGAACAGTGCCAACAGTACCATCTGCAAGATGCACTGCAGGAACTCACCAATGTTCTTTAGGTAGCACCTTCCAAGCCCACGGTCACTACCATCTAGAAGGACAAGGACAGATACCTGGAACTACCATCATCTGAAAGTTTCCCCTCCGAGTCACTGACCATCCTGACTTGGAAATATATTGCTGTTCCTTCACTGTCGCTGGGTCAAAAGCCTGGAATTCTCTCCTAACAGAGATGACTGTGAATGAACCATCTGAGCCATTGACAGGACATCTGGACTCAGCTGGATGAGGAACAAGCATTTTATGTAATTACTTCAAATGAAGGACTGAGAGAGGAACTCACCCAGCCGTAATCTAGAAGTTACATCTAGAATCCGCTAGCCATTACCATATTTAGGTCACTGGTCAGTTGGAGAGAGGGGATTATGTGATAAGTCAGCTAACCCTCTTTTGTAATTTAAGAAACTTCTCTACATGCCATAAACAGAAGCAGAAAAGATGCCGAATTGCAAGATCCCTGTATGGGTCGCTTTCCCTTTCTCTGTCTCTCTTAATCCAATTTACAAATTTGAACCCTCTGTTGTTTGCAATACACATGCCACATGCAGAGATTTTTAAATAAATCACCACAACAGCTGTTGGCTCCAGAGGATAAATCAGCTGTTAACATATTTAAAGCGCCTTAACATGAATCCTGAAGGACCACTGAGCTCACCCTGGAGCCACCCGAGCAATAAACCTACAAGATCCATATAGTCTTAATATTTATTGGACTTGAAAACATCACTTAATCTCTTCTCCAACTCTTTAATTGATTTGTGTGTGTGTGTGAAGTTCAAGTGCATGTGTGTGTGAAAATCAGAACATTTTTATTGTTTTTACTTAGATTAAGCACACTAATCATCTTTCTCTTTTTTAAACGTACAAGGAAAACTGTATTTCTGTATCTTTTACAGGCACATAAGATAAACAGTTAAATCCTGACTGAATTGGCAAGCATATTATTTTTTTAAAACCCTGTTGTGGTCAAATGAAGAGGGGGAAACAAGGGGAACCATTCTACCCCTCCTCATCTGATCATAACAACAAGGATAAAGTTCTATCCATGCATTTTATCCTGCCTCCCTGGGTGCATTGTGGTTCTCAATTTTGGCTCGTACCATGTGCTGGTATCATATGCTCCACCAGTAAACCCTTATCTTGATTCTCCTTCTGATGCCACAAAACAAGTCCCTCATTTGTTCGCAGGCCTAACAGCAATTGAAAACTCCATCCATTCTCTCACTTAACTCTAAGCAGCTTTGACCCCACTTTGATAGAAGTCTCTCTAGGTAAGTTACCATACTTTGAAACATCTTTTACAACTGGACCTCAAAGATGACAACCTGAAAAGGGAAAGCTTTGCCTATGTTCCTCCTTGCATACCTTGACCTTACCAGCAAAAAACCCTGTTAGAGCAATCTCACTGGATCCCAGTTATTCAAACTAGAGTGGTAATTTTAAGACAATGTTGCTGATAGAGCGTCTCGTTCATTGTGAACACATACAAGGAATTCAGGCACACATTTCCCATTGTTCTCCATTCCTCATTATGAGGGTATCTATGAATAGAGTGGCCAACTCTACGAAATGTCAATTGTAGCAAGCAAATAAGTTCATGCATATATCACAAGAATATATCACCAGTAGTTCAATGCAGATCGGTGATGCATTGCAAGGCCAAGGCTAATTTAATTTTTATTCTATTGAACGTGTGAGACATATTTGTATCCAGTGTCTGCAAACTGCAGATGGAATTTAATATACTTAAGTGTGCAATGCTGTATTTTGGTAGAAGGGATAAGAAGGGGAAGTTTGGACCTTATGACACAGTTTTATAGTGTGCAGGGACCAAGGAACCTTGGAGTCATGCGCACAGATCTTCAGAGGTGACAAGGCATATTGAGGGAGTAATTAACGAAGTATGCGATCTTGGGCTTCATTAATGGAGGTATTGTTATAACAGCAGGGAAGTTATGCTGAACTTTTATAAAGCTGTGATTAGGCCACAACTGGAGCACTGCATTTAGTTCTGGTCACCACACTTGAGAAAGGATGTGAATATCCTTGTGAGAGTGCAAAGGATATTTTGCAGAATGGTGCAAGGAATGGAGAATTTTAGCTAAAGTGTTAACTAAAGGTTAAGCTGAAGAGCTCAAGTTATTCTCCTTGGAGCAAAGGAAATCTGATAGATGTACATGATTAAGATAGGTTCAGATAAGATTTTTTCAAAAGTTGAATTTAAAAGTACTAAGTATCACAGTTTTAAGGTTTTGGGCAATGGATACAGGTGGAATGTGAGGAAAAATTTCTTTACCCAATGAATGGTAATGACCTGGAACTCACTGCCTATAAGGTTAGTGGAAACAAAAATGACTAATGATTTCAAAACAAAATTGGATAGGCACTTAAGGGAAACTAATCGGAATGAGGGAAATACACTTGCAGGACTGTGGGGGTAGAGTGGGATAATGGAACTGCCTGGATTATTCTACAGAGTGCCAGCATAGGGTCAATGGGCTGAATAGCATAGCTCTGTGCCATAATGACTCTAAATCTGTAACTTTCTGGCAGAGTGGTATGAAGTGAAGTTAGTTTGTGAGAGGCATGAGAGCAAAATATGACATGAAAGTTGAAACTCCACTATTGGCCACTAGTTGCCCATCCTCCATTCAGTCAGTATCAATATGCTGCCTGCTCTCCTGATTGTGGAATCTGTCCTGTATACGTGGAGCAGCCTTTGCTGGAGCCCTCAAGGGCACACACTCTATCCCCACAGTCCTGCAAGTGTATTTTCCTCATTCCGATTAGTTTCCTAACAGGGTAAGTTAACATAATTTAAGGTTCTGGTCTGTAATGATTGACCTAATATCAGGCAGGACAATATAATGATGCTCCAAATACTCTGAAGTGGGAGGGAAACAAAACAAACCAAATGTGATCACTGTCTAGTGATCTTATTGCAAAATACGAGGGTGTGAAGGTTGATCAGTTGGCTATGTTGCCCACTGCCAGTGCATGGTTAATTATGCTTCTGAACTTCACCATCTGTGCTCATACATTAGGGAAGGTATTGGAGGACTGTTGAACTCTGTTATATACACTCCAAAATAAATCATCAATTTTGAAAAATGAAGTGAGAAGCAGCAAAAATATTGGGGATAATTTTAGAATGCTATAGATTCAGTAGTTGGCTGGTACTAATCTACTTTCCTTCATCACATAGTAAGGTCCTCAACATGTACATACATTTCCAGCAACAAGAAATCGTTACAGAGAACAATATATTGGTATTCAAACATACCACTAAACATTAATGAAAAGTGTTTCTAAGTGAGGTATTTTGGCTCTACGTGGACAAATTGGGCCAAAGGGCCTGTTTCCATGCTGTAAACCTCTATGGTGTTGTAATTTCATATCAGTACCTCGGCAATTTTGGTTTGAAAACTGTTCTTCCAAAATTTTGCTTAGAAACAGCAAAGGACATTTGTGTCTTCAATGGCTCAATAAAGATTATACTTGTAGCATATGTATATCCAAAGATTTCTCCTCCGGTGCTCAGTGCTCCCAGCATGTACCAGAATGGCTTCCTTCAGACCATGTTTTCATTTCAGGATTATGCTGTAAGGCCAACTTGTGACAAAATAAAAAACAGTCGCCTGGAATGAGGGATCCAACTTGCACTAACCTGTCAACAAACACCCTTCAGGGAAGCCAGCCTCATGACAGACAGGTATCTTTGCCAAAGTCTTTCCTAGGAGGGCCTGCAGTAATTAATTGGTCACAGCTATGCCCAGCATAGATTACTGAACTTGGACATCTAGATTGCCATGGTGCTGGAACATTCCAAGCAGTGTGGCCCTTTCATCTACAGAAGATATGTGTCAGCCATATAGCTGATGAAGCTCTGCTGCTTGAGAGAAAAGATGGTGCAAAGTGTCATGTGGAAGCTTGGAATGTCAACTCATGTTTGCATATCTATGGTTCATTCAACATATTCATTTATATTGCTGAGATGCAAGCTCCACACCTCCATCTGGTGGAACGAGTATTCAATGGCACAGAACATGGACTGGTGCTGTTTTCACAAAGAATGTGCTTAAATGTTTTATCATGAGCTTTGCTGCTCAGCACAATGCATAAGAGTACCAATTGTCCTACTGAGAGCTTAAACCCAGATTTGTGAGTTTTCAAGGGCCATCTGATTACTATCACCCTTGGAAGGGGAAATAAGAAGCATCTCTTTGGAATCAAAATGAAATAATTAGCAAAGGACGATTGGGACTTAATCAATCTTCTGTGGGAGACTTGAAGGCAAGTCCACAGTACTTTCAAACATTTTTGACCAGCCAGCCAGCTTGACCTGGAGGGCCAAGTCTGTCAACAAAAACTGTGATTCTTCCCACCTGGCTCTAGATTACCCTTTAAGTCATATGCATGCCAAGCTAGAAATCTTAAAAGACAATAAGCAACTTTGTAAACGTGACAATACAAAAACAATATACAAATCAAAAACAGCCCATGAATGGCACCATTTCCTATAGGCTGACTCATTAACTTAAGTTTGGTTTTCCTCACCAGGGACTCCAAGAGTTTCACAAACATTTTGGAGATCATATTCCCTAATTAGGCCCACTGTTCTGTGAAAACCAAATCCCCCCAAAATTACAGGACGCTGGGGATAGAAACATTGGTCATTTGCATCGACCAAGTGATCATTTGGATAAATGAGATGGTATTATTTGAATTGATTTGATTTATTATTGTCACATGTATTAATATACAGTGAAAAGTATTGTTTCTGATGTGCTATACAAAGCATACCATACATAGAGAAGGGAAGAAGAGGGTGCAGAATGTAGTGTCACAGTCATAGCTAGGGTGTTGAGAAAGACCAATTTAATGCAAGGTAGGTCCATTCAAAAGTCTGATGGCAGCAGGGAAAAAGCTGTTCTTGAGTCAATTGGTACGTGACCTCAGAATTTGTATCTTTTCCCTGATGGAAGAAAGTGGAAGAGAGTATGTACAGGATGCATGGGGTCCTTGATTATGCTGTCTGCTTTTCCGAAGCAGTGGGAAGTGTAGACAGAGTCAATGGATGGGAGGCTGGTTTATATGATGGACAGGGCTTTGTTCACAACCCTTTGTACAGTGGAGCCCTGTTTTAACGCGATGGTTGGGGCCCATAAAATGTGATCGCGAATGTTATCGGGGTCGCGCTAAATTGGGGTCGCGCTAATTCACTGAACCGGAAATAGTTTTTAAAAAAGTGTCCGTCGCGCAATCGCATAATATCCAATTTCGCGCTAAATCGGGGCGCATAAAATCGGGGCTCCACTGTAGTTTGCTGCAGTCTTGGACAGAGCAAGAGCCATGCCAACCTGGTATACAACCAGAAAGAATGCTTTCTACGGTGCATCTGTAAAAGTTGGTGAGAATTGTAACGGGCATGCCAAATTTCCTTCTCCTGAGAAAGTAGAGGCTTGGTAGGCTTTCTTAACTATAATGTCGGATGGGAGGGATCAGGGCAGGTTGTTGGTGATCTGGACACCTAGAAAATTGAAGCTCTCGGCCATTTCCACATCTTCCCCATTGATGTAGGCAGGAGCATGTCCTCCACTTCACTTTCTGAAGTCAATGACTATCTCCTTTGTTTTGTTGACATTGAGGGAGAGATTATTGTCATCGCATGAGTTCACCAAATTCTCTACCTCTTTCTTGTATTCCATCTCATCAATGTTTGAGATCTGACCCACTACGGTGGTGTCATCAGCAAACTTGAAAATTGAGTTGGAGGGGAATTTGGCCACACAGTCAGACGTGTATAAGGAATATCGTCAGGTGCTGAGGACACACCCTTGTGGTGGACCAGTGTTGAGGATGATCGTGGAGGAAGTGTTGTTGTCGATCCTTACTGATTGCGGTCTGTGGGTTAAGAAGTCTAGGATCCAATCGCAGAGGGAGGAGCCAAGGCCCAGGCCACGGAGTTTGGAGATGAGTTTTGTAAGAATAATGGTGTTGAAAGCTGAGCTGTAGTCAATAAATAGGAGTCTGACATATGTGTATTTGTTATCCAGATGTTCCAGGGTTGGTGTAGGGCCAGGGAGATAGCGCCTGCTGTGGACCTGCTGTGCCAATAGGCGAAGTGCAGTGTATCCAGTGAATCTGGGAGGCTAGAATTTATTCGTGCCATGATTAACCTTTTGAAGCACTTCATAATGATGGATGTCATAGGCACCAGATGATAGCCATTAAGGCACGCTGCCTGGCCTTTCTTTGATACAGGGATGATGGTCGTCTTCTTAAAGCAGATAGAGACTCCGATTGATGTAAAGAGAGGTTAAAGGTGTCTGTTAATACTCCTGCCAGCTGGTCCGCGCAGGATCTGAGTGCTCATCCGGGTACTCCATCCGGGCCAGTCGCTTTTCGTGGGTTGACGTTCAAGAAAGCTGATCTGATGTCTATGATTGTGACCTCAGATACAGCTTCAGCTGGGGCTTCCGGTGAAGGGCGTGCTCTCGCTGACCTCTTGCTCGATATGGGCATAGAATGCATTGAGGTCATCAGGGATTGGTGCATTGATTCTACATGACTTCATCTTGTAGCCTGTTATGTCTTGCAGATCTTGCCAGAGTCGGTGGGAGTCCATGTGGCTAGCCTGGGGTGCTAGTTCGGTCTGGACTGTCTTTTGGCATCTTTGATGGATCTCCTTAGATCGTATCTGGCTTTTTTGTATAGACAGTAAGGAGTCTAACAACACCAGGTTAAAGTCCAACAGGTTTATTTGGTAGCAAACACCACTAGCTTTCGGAGCGCTGCTCCTTCGTCAGGTGAGTGGGAGGTCTGCTAACAAACAGCAAACAGGGCATATAAAGACACAAACTCAATTTACAGAATAATGAATAATGATTGGAATGCAAGTCTTTACAGCTAATCAAGTCTTAAAGGTACAGACAATGTGAGTGGAGAGAGCATTAAGCACAGGTTAAAGAGATGTGTATTGTCTCCAGACAGGACAGCCAGTGAGATTTTGCAAGTCCAGGCAAGTTGTGGGGGTTACAGATAGTGTGACATGAACCCAAGATCCCGTTTGAGGCCGTCCTCATGTGTGCGGAACCTGGCTATCAGTCTCTGCTCAGCGACTCTGTGCTGTCGTGTGTCGTGAAGGCCACCTTGGAGAATGCTTACCCGAATATCAGAGGCCGAATGCCCGTGAATGCCCCTCATGGGTTCCGCACACGAGGACGGCCTCAACTGGGATCTTGGGTTCATGTTATCCATAGTGGCGTTTGCTACCAAATAAACCTGTTGGACTTTAACCTGGTGTTGTTAGACTCCTTACTGTGTTTACCCCAGTCCAACGCCAGCATCTCCACATCATTTTTTGTATAGCTCAGGGTCGCCTGACTTGAACGTCTCAGACCTGGACTTCAGCAAGCAATGGATATCCCTATTCATGATGTGGAGATGCCGGCGTTGGACTGGGGTAAACACAGTAAGAAGTTTAACAACACCAGGTTAAAGTCCAACAGGTTTATCTGATGTGGTAGCTCACCTGAAGAAGGGGCTTGGAGCTCCGAAAGCTTGTGTGGCTTTTGCTACCAAATAAACCTGTTGGACTTTAACCTGGTGTTGTTAAACTTCTTACTGTGTTTATCCCTGTTCATCCAGGGTTTCCGGTTGGGAAGCAGACAGATTTGCTTCTTTGGCACACAGTCTTCTACACACTTATTAATGAAATCAGTTACAGTAGTGGCATACTCGTTCAGGTTGTCACTGAGTTTTTAAATATTGACCAGTCCACTGACTCGAAGCAGTCCTGTGGGAGATCATCCAATTCATCAGACCAAGATTGCACGACTTTCTTTAACAGGTTCTCCTGTTTCAGTTTTTGCTTGTCAGCCAGGAGCACAGCCTTGTGGTCTGATTTGCCAAAATGTGGATGGGCGATAGAGTTGTAAGCATGTTTGATATGTGTAGCAGTGGCCTAGAATGTTTGGGCCTCTGATGGAACAGAAGACACGTTAGTGATATCTTGGTAAGACGCTCTTGAGCTTGGCCTGATTGAAGTCCCTGGTCACAATGAACATGTCCATGGGATGTTTCATCTCAAGGCTATTTGCAGTGGTGTATATTTCATCCAGTGCGGTCTTCAGATCCACATGGGGTGGGATGTAAATTGTTGTCAGAATCACATAAGTGAACTCCCGTGGAAGGTAGTAAGGGTGGCATTTTAGTGTCATATTCTAGGTCCGTGGAGCAGAAACTCGCCAACGTTGCTACATCTTGGCACCAAGCTGATTAGAAGGCAGACCCCCATCTCCCCTGGCCTTGCCTGAGGCCGCTGTATGGTCCATTCAGTGGATTGAGAAGCCCTCTTGTTGTATCACACAGTCCAGTTAGATCCTTTATCTCTTTTAGTTCCTATCAATATTTCTGCCAGAATGGAAAGGGTAGGATCCCTTGCAAATTAAGTAAATACATCATACAACATATTTCCTATTATTACCACATGAGCAAATCTGGGCACAAGAGCTACTGTTCACCCTGATCTCTTGAGGTGCAAAAGGTCCTGGGGTGAAATAAAATTCAAAATGCTGATTTTGCCAATGCAATTGGGCACATTAGAATTGACTGCATTACAAGCGTGAGCAGAACCATAAAGTGAGCATTTAAAAAAAGTTTTTGCTGCTGTTTTAAAAGTTTATTTATTAGTCACAAGTAAGGTTTACATTAACACTACAATGAAGTTACTGTGAAATTCCCCTAATCGCCACACTCCGGCGCCTGTTCGGGTGAATGCAGTTAACCAGCACGTCTTGCAGATTGTGGGAGGAAACCGGAGCACCTGGAGGAAACCCATGCAGACACAGGGAGAACGTGCAAACTCCACACAGACAGTGACCCAAGCTGGGAATCGAACCTGGGTCCCTGGCACTGTGAGGCAGCAGTGCTAACCACTGTGCCACCGTTATGGTCCTCACCGCCCCCTGACCCAAGCTTCACCTTCTTCACCTGATTCCCATGCCCCATAACCGAACCTCCCATGTCCAACCTTCTTGATGTCTGACTCCCTCAGCCCACTGATGTCCGACAGTCCGTCCTATGTCCGACCCCCACCTCCCCACCTCCCAATGTCCAAGTCCAACACTCCCTAATGTCCCACCGCCCTCTCCAATGTCCCACAACCCCAGCACCTGAGGCTGGTGCATACCCAATGACTGAGAGTGTGAAACTCAAAACTTTCTCACCTTTGATCGCAGATGGGAAGCGGGGGGAGGTCGATGGGCATCTCCATTGGAAAACCGTTTCAGTCTGGGGGGGAGTCCTCCCCTCAATGACTAGGGATATGTTTACATTTGCATGTAAAAATGGTACAGCAATTATCATGGGAGATTTTAATCGACATGTCAATTGGTCAAACCAGATCAGTCAAGGCAGCCTTGATGAGGAGTTCATAGAATGTATCCGAGATAGCTTCCTTGAACAGTATATAACGGAACCTACGAGGGAGCAAGCTATCCTAGATCTGGTCCTGTGTAATGAGACAGGAATAATTAATGATCTTACAGTTAGGGATCCTCTCGGAAGAAGCGATCACAGTATGGTTGAATTTAAAATAAGATGGAGCATGAGAAGGTAAAATCCAATACCAGTGTCTTACGTTTAAACAAAGGAGACTTCAATGGGATGAGGGAGGAGTTGGCTAAGATAGACTGGAAGCAAAAACTTTATGGTGGGACAATTGAGGAACAGTGGAGGACTTTCAAAGTGATTTTTCACAGTGCTTAGCAAAAGTATATACCAGTGATAAGGAAGGACTGCAGAAAAAGAGATAATCAGCCATGGATATCTAAGGAAATAAAGGAGGGCATCAAATTGAAAGAAAATGCATACAAAGTGGCAAAGATTAGTGGGAAACTAGAGGACTGGGAAATCTTTAAAGGTCAACAGAAAGCCATGAAAAAAGCTAAAAAGAAAAGTAAGATGGATTATGAGAGTAAACTAGCTCAGAATATAAAAGCAGATAGCAAAATTTTCTACAAATAAATAAAACGAAAAAGAGTGGCTAAAGTAAACATTGGTCCTTTAGAGGATGAGAAGGGGGATGTAATAACTGGAAATTAGAAAATGGCTGAGGCATTGAACAGGTATTTTGTGTCGGTTTTCACAGTGGAAGACACAAATAACATGCCAGAAATTGATGACAAGTAGGCTATGGCAGGTGAGGATCTAGAAACTATCATTATCACGAAAGAGGTAATGTTGGGCAAGCTAATGGGGCTAAAGATAGATAAGTCTCCTGGCTCTGATGGAATGTATCCCAGGGTACTAAAAGAGATGGTGGGGGAAATAGCAAATGCACTCGTGGTAATTTACCAAAATTCGCTGGACTCTGCGGTGGTTCCTGCAGATTGGAAAACAGCAAATGTGACGCCACTGTTTAAAAAAGGAGGTAGACAAAACTATAACTATAGGCCGGTTAGCTTAACTTCTGTAGTAGGGAAAATATTTGAATCTATCATCAAGGAAGAAATAGCGAGACATCTGGATATAAATTGTCCCATTGGTAAGATGCAGCATGGGTTCATGAAGGGCAGGTCATGTTTGACTAATTTAGTGGAATTCTTTGAGAACATTACATGTGCAGTGGACAATGGGGAACCTGTGGATGTGGTGCATCTGGATTTCCAGAAGGCATTTGACAAGGTGCCGCACCAAAGACTGCTACATAAGATAAAGGTTCACGGTGTTATGGGTAATGTATTAGCATGGATAGAGGATCGGTTAACTAACAGAAAGCAAAGGGGGTAAATGGGTGTTTTTCTGGTTGGTAATCAGTGGCTAGTGGTGTGCCTCAGGAATCAGTGTTGGGACCGCAGTTGTTTACAATTTACATAGATGATTTGGAGTTGGGAACCAAGTGTAGTGTGTCAAAATTCACAGATGACACTAAGATGAGTGGCAGAGCAAAGTGTGCAGAGGACGCTGAAAGTCTGCAAAGGGATATAGATTGTCTAAGTGAGAAGGCAAGGGTCTGGCAGATGGAGTACAATGTTGGTAAATGTGAGGTCATCCATTTTGCTAAGAATAACAGCAAATTGGACTATCATTTAAATGGTAAAAAATTGCAGCATGCTGCTGTGCAGAGGGACCTGGATGTCCTTGTGCAAGAATCACAAGGAGTTGGTTTGCGGGCACAGCAAGTAATTCAGAAGGCAAATGGAATTTTGTCCTTCATTGCTAGAGGGATGGAGTTTTAAAGCAGTGAGGTTATGTTGCAGCTGTATAAGGCGCTGGTGAGGCCACAACTGGAGTAGCGTGTACAGTTTTGGTCTCCTTACTTGAGAAAAGATATACTGGCACTGGAGGGGGTGCAGAGGAGATTCACTAGGTTGATTCCGGAGTTCAGAGGGTTGGCTTATGAGGAGAGATTGGGTAGACTGGGGCTATACTCATTGGAATTCAGAAGAATGAGGGGAGATCTTATAGAAACATATATGAAGGGAATAGATAAGATAGAAGCAGGGAAGTTGTTTCCACTGCCAGGTGAAACCAGAACTAGGGGGCATGGCCTCAAAATTAGGGGGAGCAGATTTAGGACTGAGCTGAGGAGGAACTTCTTCATACAAAGGATTGTGAATCTGTGGAATTCCCTGCCCAGTGGAGCAGTTGAGGCCATCTCATTGAATGTTTTTAAGGCAAGGATAGATAAATTTTTGAACAGTAAAAGGATTAAGGGCTATTGTGAGTGCGCGGGTAAGTGGAGCTGAGCCCACAAAAAGATCAGCCATGATCTTATTGAATGGCGGAGCAGGCTCGAGGGATCAGATGGCCTATTCCTGCTCCTAGTTCTTATGTTCTTATGTTCCATACCGAATCTAAGGATGACAGGCATTTGGGGGGGTCAGGGGTTTGGGGGAGTTGAAGATTTGATGGGGAGGGGGGATGTCGGGTCTGTTCAGGGAGGGGATAAGGACTGGCCCACGGATTGGAGGGGGATAACCACATGTAGCCGGAGGGTAGGGGGGAATCCCTTCGGGTGGGGGGGGGGGGGGGGGGGAGTGCATGGGGGGGTGTCAGGTGAAGGGTTTGAATATCCTGGGGGTTAATTAGTTGGGGGAGGGGGACCTGGAGTGGAGGGGGATGTCACCTGCGGGGCTCAGTCCGGGTGTTTAAAATAGTTACATCAAAGTCAGAAGTAGTTTTATTTCTTCCAACTCTTTCAGAGTAACTATTGGTGTAAAACTGACAGGACCATCCAAACTTAGCGATTTAAATCGCTTTTATTAGATGGTTCCCAGCACAGCGCAATTGTCCAGGGGAAGTTAATTGCTCCTGGAGAATTGCCATATAAAGCTTACCTGGGAATTTCAGAGAGGGATTCCCAAGCACATCTTTGGGGTGCCCCCGCCAAATCCGACACTGGGAAGCTCGGAAGTTACTAGTCAAGATATCATACTAAGTTTACGCTGCTAAGCTCAAAATCTTTTGTTTAGTTCTTCAAAGCTGACAAAGAAAAATGTCATTAATTCATCAAGACCAGTTCCTTGCAAACATCTGCCATAATGTTCACAGCTTACCTTAACACTAAATTGTCTCACTAGCAGAAATTCAAATGGAACTATTTAAAAGGTGATTAAGATAAAATCTATAAAGGTCACTTCAAAGCAACAATAGAACTCTAAAAATTAGAACTATCAAAATCTTAACATCCTGCAACTGACAGAAGATTGAGAGCATGAAGTGGCTATCATACACTCAGAGCACATGTCCTGCCTGCTGCCGAGTTCTACAACCAAATTCCCATCTGACATCCCTATGTATTCGCACACTTACACTGTGTGATACACTCATGAGTAACATTTTGAAGCAAATCTCCAGTGCCACTTACCTTGGCGGAGAGCATCAGATCATTCATCCTTTTTCTGCACTCCCGTGTGGTTTTTTTGTGGACCCCCACATGCGCTATGACCTCCATCCAGGCTACCATGGTCACACGGGAGGTCCTCATGCTGCTATTTCTCAGGAAATCGTAGCATTCCTGCAGTGCAGAAGGAGCCCATTCGGCCCATTGAGTCTTTACCAACACCAATCCCATCCAGGCCCTATCCCTGTAACCCCATGTATTTAACCCCTTGACACTAACGGACAATTTAGCATGGCCAATCAACCTCACCTGCACATCTCTGGACTATGGGAAGAAACTGGAGTACTCGGAAGAAACCCATACAGACACAGGGAGAATGTACAAACTCCACACAGTCACTGGAGGCTGGAATGAACAAAGTCCCAGGCGCTGTGAGGCAGCAGTGCTAACCACCTTTGGACGGCCTGGAGAAGTATCTGCAGGGAGGCATTGCTGAAATTGTATTTTCTGGACAAATAATGTAGAGCTCCCGGCTATAGTGAGTGATTGGCTGTCTGGGTACCCTTTAAATATGGCAACCGGACCTTCAATCCCCTGAAGTAAGGACATGGATGGCGAATTCCAGTCTATGCCAATCGCAAGAATCACTGAGTTCCTCGTATATTCATATGTAATGAACTGAACAATGTAAGATCATGACATAAAAACAGAAAATGTTGGAAAATCTCAACAGGTCTGACAGCATCTGTGGAAAGAGAATAGAGCCAATGTTTTATTCTGGATGTCCCTTCATCAGAGCTTGCAATTGCGCGTGGTGAACAGTCCCAATCCCAAGCAGAAGTCACTCTCATTTCTGCTCTTGTCACCCAACTTATACTCCAGAACAGAGTATATTACCTTTACTGTCAGATTCAGAACACATCATTTATAGGTCCTTGCCTCCCTTGAGAGTGGATTCAGCAGGCTTGCTTTGCAGAACAGTTTTGGATTGTAAAACCCTTTTGAAGCTGTTCTCTTGGCTCTGGCAGTGAGTGTATTCATCTTGATTGATGACATTTAAAATCTCAAACCAATTTTCAAAAGATTGAACATTAACTCATCATTATTAATATTGCAGCATTGCATATAGTTTGTATCGTGTGCTGAATATGGTGACCTGAAAGTCAAACGTTTGGTGGGCATTGAAATCGTACTGGACAATACTGCCCTCAATCTCTTTTTTGTTTCATTTATTGTCCTGTCACCATCTCCTTTGTCATCCACCTCCATCCCTTTTGTATTTTATTCACTCTTGCATTCCAATCTATCTGAGAAATGCTTTGTTCTTTCCACTTTCCCTCTTTCCCCTGCCTCTGCATAACAACTAATACTTAAATAGTGCCTGTAAGGTAATGAATGGTGTGGAGATGCCAGCGTTGGACTAGGGTGAACACGGTAAGAAGTCTCACAACATCAGGTTAAAGTCCAACAGGTTTATTTGGTAGCAAATACCATAGGCTTTCGGAGCGCTGCTCCTTTGGAGCACTGCAGGAAAGGATGTCCCGAGGCATGGTACATTGGGGAAACCATGCAGACACTACAACAACGGATGAATGAACACCGCTCGACAATCACCAGGCAAGACTGTTCTCTTCCTGTGGGGGAGCACTTCAGCAGTCACGGGCATTCAGCCTTGGATCTTCAGGTAAGCGTTCTCCAAGGCGGCCTTCACGACACACGACAGCGCAGAGTTGCTGAGCAGAAACTGATAGCCAAGTTCCGCACACATGAGGACGGCCTAAACCGGGATGTTGGATTTATGTCACATTATCAGTAACCCCCACAGCTTGCCTCCTGGGCTTGTAGAATCTCACTAGCTGTTCTGTCTGGAGACAATACACATTTCTTTAACCTGTGTTTAATGTTCCCTCCACCCACATTGTCTGTACCTTTAAGACCTGGCTGGCTGTCGGATTCGCATTCTAATCAGTATTCTGTAACTTGATTTTGTCTGTTTGCACTGTTTGAGAGCACATTTCCACTCCATCTGACGAAGGAGCAGTGCTCCGAAAGCTTATGGTATTTGCTACCAAATAAACCTGTTGGACTTTAACCTGGTGTTGTGAGACTTCTTACCGTAATGAATGGCCCAAGGCACTTTGCAGGAGTGGAATGAACAACATATAACAACTAATGGCATAAGGAGATACTAAGTCAGATGACCAAAAGCTTGGTAAAAAGGTAGGTTTTAAGGAATGCCTCAAAGGAGGAAAGCCAATAGAAAGGCGGAATTTTACAGTCACCCAACTACCTGCCCTCACCCCAATTGAGGCACTTAATTTTCAGGGCCAGTTCCACCCTGCTGCAATTTTTAGGCAAGCTGGAGGTGGTCAGGGAGAGGTGACATGCACAGCATTTTAGCCTGTGGCATTTATGCCTTGGGCAGGAAGTCCTGTAATTTCCCAAGGTTTGTACATTTTCCCCCCCCCCCAACTCCCACCTCTGGCTGTCCTCTCTCGTGGCCTTTGCAACTGAGTATCCACAGAGCTTAGAGTGACTGCTCTTGACATTAAGGCAACATTGGACTGAATTTGGCATTAAGGAGCCATAGCAAAACTGGAGTCCATGGGAGTCAGTGGGGAAACTCTCCATTAGTTGGAGTCATATATTACACAAAGAAAGATTGTTGTGGTTACTGGAAATCAATCATCTCAGCTTCAGGACATCATTGCAGGGTTCCTCAGAGTGGAGGCACATCAAATACCTTCCTTTTATCATAAGGTCCGAAATGGAGATGTTTGCTGATGATTGCAAAATGTTCAGCGCCATTCGCTACTCCTCAGATACTGAGGCAGTCCGTGTCCAAATGCAGCAAAATCTGGAAACGTTCAGGCTTGGGCTGACAGGTGGCAAATAACATTCACACCACACAACTGCCAAAGACCATCTCCAACAAGAGAGAATCTAAACTTCACTCCATGAAATTCAACTGCATTACCATTGCTGAATCCCCCACTATCAACATCCTGGAAATGACTATTGACCAGAAACTGAACTGGACTAGCTATATAAATATTGTGGCTACAAGAGCAAGTTAGAGGATAGGAATTATGTGGAGAGTAAATCACCACCTGACTCCCCAAAGCCTGTCCACCATCTACAAGGCACAAGTCAGGATTGTGATGGAATATTTTCCATTTGTCTGTGTGAGTGCAGCTCCAACGACACTCAAGCTCAACGCCATCCAGATGAAACAAAGAAGCCCGCTTGATTGGCACCCCTTCCTCAAACATTCAATCCCACCATCACCGACAAAAAGTGGCAGCAGTGTGTACAATCTGCAAGATGCCCTGCAGGAACTCACCAACGACTGCTACCATCTAGAAGGACAAAGGTAGCAGATACATGGGAAGACCACCAGTTGGAAGTTCCCCTCCAAAGTTCTCACTATCCTTACTTGGAATCACTGTTCCTTTACTGTCACTATGTCAAATTCCTAAAATTCCCTCCCTACAGCACTGTGGATGACTGCAGTCATTCAAGAAGGCAGCTCACCACCACCTTCTCAAGAACAATTAGTGATGGGCAGTAAATGCTGGCCGAGCCAGTGATGCCAACATCCCATTGCTATAATTCAAGTCAGAAACTCCAAAGAGTTTTATGAAGTTCACCTGGATCATAAGTTTTGAACTTTGAATGTGGCTAGGATAAGCATGATATGTTTCACTTCAGGTATGATTCAATTGACCCACGAGGGAGCTTTTATCAAATGAATTTTATTTAAGAATATAGTTAACATGTATAGAAAGAAAATCAGCAATAACTTTTATCAATTACAAACAAAACAACCACAATAATGTATAACCCTTAACAAATATATCTAAAATGTTCCAATCAAACAAAACCTCCCATAAACAAAATCCTTTCCACAAGTTTAACACAGCAAGGACTAATGCTCATGTGATACTGGAACTGAGTTCTTTGGTTGAAGAATTGAAACCCTGACTTCTCAGCCTTACAACTTCTAGCAGCCCTCTGGATACATCCAGAACAGTTTGAAGTCAGAACAGCTTCTCAAAACACCAGAGAGACTCTCTACTCAAGCCACCAATAAGAAGTCTCACAACACCAGGTTAAAGTCCAACAGGTTTATTTGGTAGCAAATACCATTAGCTTTCGGCGCACTGTTCCTTCGTCAGATGGAGTGGAAATGTGCTCTCAAACAGTGTTCTCCACATCAAGCCACCAATAGCAGATTTTCTACTCCAGGAAGGCAAAAAGTTTTGCTTTCAGCTAACCAGCAGAATTTCCAAAACAGGAAAAGAGAGAAACACTTCTTTTCAGCTTGATGTCCCTTCTAAAACTAAAACTGCAGCCAACCAAACAGAAAATTAAACCTTAAATTCACTAGGAAGGGAAAAAAACTGGCCAGAACACCTGACCTGCTAGCCAGGCTTCCTTCTACCAATGCAGGAAAATAAAAATCCCAGACCAAAAACAAACAACCCCATTTAAGCCATTGAAGCAACAATAAAAGAACTTCTACAGACAGCCCAGCAACAATGAAAACTGAGGCTGAGACAGCTGCAGATAACATGATTAAAAGAAAACATTTCTTAAAGATACAGTAATGTCACACCATCAATTCATAAAAATCAACACCCCTTCTCACTGGGGTCCCATCTCCTGGCTCTATGGAGAAACACCCAGACTCAGTGCATCCTGGACTCCCAGAAATCTGTTCTATGGGAATTCGAATCGTTACAGCAGTTGCCACCACTCCTGGTGGTGTTGCTGAGACCGAAGATCTGCTGGCCAATCAGATTGGCATCTGCTCTCTAACTGGGCACTTCCTCCACAGATTGTTAATTGGCTGAGGGGGCACCTGTCTAAAGCAGGGGTGCTTTCCCTATTAGCCTTTTTTGCTGGCAGGAAACACCACCATCCAAAATATTCTGCCTATAGGGAAAGATGGAAATGGATTTGAGAGATTACAACATTAAAATCTTGAGAGGGATTGAGGGGTTAGAGATAGGGTGGTAGTTTGTAAGGACAGTGTGGACAGGAGCTGCACATGACCTGCTAGCCAGGCTTCCTCCTAACAATGCAGGAAAATAAAAATCCCAGACCAAAAACAAACAACCCCATTTAAGCCATTGAAGCAACAATAAAAGAACTTCTACAGACAGCCCAGCAACAATGAAAACTGAGGCTGAGACAGCTGCAGATAACATGATTAAAAGAAAACATTTCTTAAAGATACAGTAATGTCACACCATCAATTCATAAATTCAGAGCGAGGCGATAATGGTAGATTTGAAGGAGAGAGGAATGATATTTGAACAGAGAGAATCATTTTTAATATTGTCCTAAATTGGGGCCAGGAGAGGAAGTTGGGCAGCCAGCAGTTTAGTGGGAATAGGATCAAGGGAGCAAAATGTGAGTCTCATGGACAAGATGAAATCAGAGAGGGTATGAGGGGATATAGGAGAGAAACTAGAGAAAGGTGAGAGAGAAAGGGCAGAGGATGCATTAGAAGAAGGTTGGTCAGATGGGTTAGTGGAAAGCAGCGAAGCGGCAGAGGCAGCTGATCAGATTGCCCCTAAGATCGAGACACTGAAGTCAATGAAATCCATGTGCTTATTGTTGGAGGAAAGTTTGGGGGCAGGGGAGAGGGGTTTAAGATGACAGTAGAGAAAAGAAACTAGGAGTTATTGTATTCCAGGATGATTGTGGAATAGTGGGCAGTTTAACAATCAAGAGCAAGCCAACTAGATCTCTCTGAGCGGCTAAAACAATTAGCTGCCATACCCTTTCAAGTTTGCTTCCCTAGGACTTAAAGGAACAGAGATGAGGGTTGTACCAAGTTTAAGTTTATTTATTAGTGTCACAAGTCAGCTTACGTTAACACTGCAATGAAGTTACTGTGAAAATCCCCTAGTCGCCACACTCCGGCGCCTGTTCGGGTACACTGAGGGAGAATTTAGCACGGCCAATGCACCTAACCAGGGAGAAAGATCAGAGAGAGGGCAATGGATATATTCAGGACTAGGGCATCAAAGGTGGATGTGACGGTGCAGATGAGCGAATTAATTGGTGCCAAAATGTTGAGGTGAACAGAAGACCAGACGCTGGACTGTTAGGATTTTAAAAGCGCAGTTATAAGTGAACTAGAGGATAGATTTTCTCCAGGGACAGATATAGAAGCTGTTTAAACTAACAGTTACCTTAAGGCATAGGCTATAGCGCATCCACTTTTAGAATCTGGAACAGCAGAAGAGAGAATTTATAGGGATAAAGAGCAATGGATGGCAGCAGATGGGCATGAATAGAAGTACACAGTGAGGAGCTCCCTAGGGAACCAGCTGCCCAGTGGCCATATTGCATCCAATTCTGTATTTACTTAAAAGTAACTCAAGCTGAAATGTTAACTCTGTTTCTTTCTCCACAGATGCTGTCTAACCTGTTTTCATTTTGTTTATAGTATTTCTTGAGATGTTTGAATTTTCAGTATATTTCTGTGATTTGACACAAGTGTTGGTGCCAGCTGCACAAAGTTGGATGTTCCTGATCTAAGTGAAATACTACATCCTTAGATCAGTGACAGAGTTAGTTCCAGAACTCAGTATAACACTCAGCCAAGTCTGCTTGGTTATTTGCTGGTAATCCATGCAAGACCAGAGCTCAAAACTCTTCTGTTGCAAAAACATTCCTGTGGCTGTAATCTGTAAACAAATTTTTCACTGGAATTTCTGGAAAAGAGGATTTATTTCTACAAGCTTCCCAATAAATCTTGCAAAGAAGAATATGATGCAGAACAAAATATAATTTTGTTGATCTTCCAGGATGCAAATAATGAATATCACATGCAAGACATTATAACTTTGCTAAAATGCCATGATGTGGAGATGCCAGCACTGGGCTGAGGTGAACACTCAACTGATGAAGAAGCCGCGATCCAAAAGCTTGTGATTCCAAATAAACCTGTTGGACTTTAACCTGCTGTTGTGAGACTTCTTACTCGGCTAAAATGTGCAATAAACATAGGAGTAAATATTCTAATTGTGTCCCCTGTACACTGTCTAACCCACTGTGACAGCATATTTAATAGTCACACAGGCTATGGCTTCACAGGAATGCTAAATTGTAAAATTGACCCTATAATCTTCCCACTTTTCTCTCTTGGAGGTACTGACTAATTGTTATGGAAGCCTCCTTATATTAATTTCAATTAAATTAAAATCAGGCAGATTTTTTATCTCACACACACACACACACCTTGTTCTTTTCAGTGGTAGAGGTTGTGGGTTTGGAAGTTGCTGTCAAAGGATCTTTAGTGAATTGCTCTTACCCAAGTGTTCCCCCACAGACACTATGTCCACTTGGCCCAGCTCATTCTCGAAATCCATCAGATCCAGCAATGCCTGCATTCCAGTTGGGCCAAGAACATACTGAGCAAGAAAGTTCTTTGAACTCCTATAAGAACATCCTCCCCTCCTTACCCTTCACTCTAACATTATCCCATTCAATATTTGGGTCAGTAAAGTCCCCAATATCACCCATCCAATTGTTATTTGCACATCTTTGTTATTTCCTTGCATACCTTGACGAAACACATTTATCCAGAATCCCAGTGTGGTTTCAGAACTGGAAGATCCACGATTAACGTAGTCTTCCCAGTCCAGCAGCTACAAATCCTGTGAACAAAGCAGACCAGTATATATTGACTTCACTTATATCACCCAGGCATTCAACCATGTGAGCAGAGGCAGTCTGTATAAGCTACTAGAGAAAATTGGCTGCCCTCTCAAGTTGCTCAGTGTGATCTCTTCTTTCTAAGACAACATGATGGGTAAGGCCAGCCAGGATAGGACAACATTGCAACCCTTTGAAGTCCCGAGTGGAGTCAAATGGGGTTCTGGCACCAACACACTCAGGCATTTTCTTCTCTTTGTTACTGTCATATGCCTACAGTTCATCTACAGAGGGTGTTTATTTACACACCCAAACTGACATAAATCTGTGCAGTTTTTCTCACCTAAGATCCAAGACTGCAGCAATTCCTCATTAGAATTGTTCTGATAATGCCATACAAGCAATTCCATACAGAGGAACTAAACGGAAATTTGCAGACTCTCTGGTGCCTGTAAAGAGATTGATTTTACCATCATCATCAAGACTCTACATATCTAGGTTCCATAGTAATGAGTAATCCATCATTTAATGCTGAAATCATCACACAAGATGATCTATTTTTGGTAAAAGCAAAAACTGAGTCTGTTTTTGGTGCCTTCATTGAGCTATAAATATTACCAGGACCAGGAGGATTATTCAGAGTAAAAATTATAACCAGTGTGTATTTAGACTTAAACCAAAAAATGCCCAATTGTTAGTTTTGTCAATCCAAACCATTCAGGGAAAGTAGGTAAAATAAAATCCACTGACTTGTATTTTGTAAAATTTGGATAATAGTACTTTTTCTGGAATAAATGTTATTTCCTCACCTAAACAGTGATACGGTGGGGATATTCAGACTCCTTGCTAAATAACACTGAAGGTGCCAGATCAAGGATGGAACAATAATGCCCCACTTCAGGATTTTTTAAGCTCAAAATTATTCTGAAATGACTTATTATTTTAATTGAATTTTTCTAAACAATGATAAAGGTTGAATTTTGTGCAATTGAAATTGGCTGAAATATTATGAAATTTCTAAAAAGAAAGGAAAACAAATTATCTTAGTTATTAGCTAACTCATCTGAATAAGAAATATTGCTCTCCCTGATGGCTCAGTTAGTAAATGCAAAGCCCATATTAAAGCTCAAACATACAGATGAAGCAGCTTCTGCTTCAATCCCCACACTGTAACTAGCCAGTAAGTACTTTACAATTGCACTCAGTGGCCTAAAGCTGTCGGAGAGAACTATATAGATCAAGGTTCCCGATGGTGATTGTTATTCAATGGCTCCTGCTGGAAAGTGAGCAGGTGAAGGCAGCATGGGACTCAGTGTGATGTTGGCTACCATCTATTTGGGTTGGGAAGCATTTTCCGATCAGGGCCATTGTGATCTCCTGGACTCGTTTCGATCGCCTCAGGGGGTCGGAGAGGAATTTCCCAGATTTTTTTTCCCCATATTGGCCCTGGGGTTTTTCACTCTGGGTTTTCGCCTCTCCCTGGAGATCACATGGTCTGGAATGGGGGGGGTGGGGGTGAGTTAATAGGTTGTAATGAACAAAGCATCGTAGCTGTGAGGGACAGCTCGGTGGATAGGATATTGGTATGTAGATAGGCTGGAAAATTGGGCGGGGATCCTGGATTCAGGATTCAATCCTGGACTGGGGAGCGGCGCGGGCTTGGAGGGCCGAAGGGCCTGTTCCTGTGCTGTATTGTTCTTTGTTCTTTGTTCTTTGTTATTAGCTACAACATTCCATTTCTTGGGTTCACACATGAATAGGCACCGCATAAGGACAGAAGATTCCCTGGTATATGCAAAACCATTATTGTGTTCCACACGGTCAGCACCCAAGGGTAGGAACACAACAAGGAGGCCATTTAACTCCTTGAGATTATTCCACTGTTCAATTTGATTATGACTAATCTGTACCTTAACTCAATCTACTTACCATGGTTCTGTAATCTTTAATACACCATTTCTCAGCCCATCAAAAGTCTATCAATCTCATAGAATCCTACAGTGCAGAAGGAGGCCATTAGGCCCATCAAGTCTGCACTGACCACAATCCTACTCAGGCCCTATCCCCATAACCCTAGGTAATCCCCCTGACACTAAGGGGCAATTTAGCATGGCCAATCCACCTAACCCACACATCTTTGGACTATGGGAGGAAATTGAGCACTGCAGGAGGAAACCCACGCAGACACGGGAAGAATGTGCAAACGCCACACAGGCAGTGACCCAAGACAGGAATTGAACCTGGATCCCTGGCACTGTGAGGCAGCAGTGCTAACCACTGTGCCATTGTGCCAACCCCCAGTTTTGATAGTTTCAATTGGCCTAACCTCAACAGTTCTGGGGGTGGAGAGTTCCAAATTTCCACAATGCATTATGTGAAGAAGTGCTCCCTGACATCATCTATTGATAACGGGGCTCTAATTTTAAAGTATTGTCCTTAATATGGTTTCCCCCACCAGAGCGAATAGTTCCCCTCTTTCTCTATCCTGTCAACTCCTTTAATCCTCATAAAACATCTGAATCCTATCATCGTATATCTTAATCTTATATATTCAATGCAAATACAACTGTTTTTTAAAATTAACCCTTTCAGCACTAGGTATCATTCAGAACTAAGCACAATCCTTTAAATAGTGTCTAACCAGAACTTCACATAACTGGAATATAAATTTCACCTGCTTGTACTCCAGACCCTGTAAGATAAAGGATCACATTCCATTAGTCAATGAAATTATTGTTGGTAACTATCCAATCGTTTTTAATAATTTCTGTACTTGTACTGTTAAATCCTCTACAGTTCCTGGTGTAATACTAGAAAATATGCTAATAAATACTTGGGTCCAAATGAATGATCTCTCACTCCCCCACACTGAACTCCATCTGACATTATGGGACTGAAAAGCAAACGTGTTAAAAAGAGAATTAACAAGGACCTAACATTTGAAATTTCACCATGGAAGTGTGTAAGGGTGTGTGAAAGTTTCCTCCACGTTTTTGGGAAATCAATTCAATGATTTCAAAAGGAAACTTGAGGGAAATAAACTTGCTGAGCTGGGGTCCAGAATGAAAGTAGATGACTGAATTGCTCTTGAGGGCGGGCATTCGATGGGCCATATGGTCTCCTTTGCTATAATGGATCAAATTGATGAAGCGATCTTAAAAATTTCCACATAGGAATTTCACATAATCACGCAAAGAGTCCATGAAAATATTCCACGTAGTATGGTCTCAAAGCTAAATCTTTATTTGAAAGATGTTTCATGTTTTGGTTTTTTACTTTGAACGTACAACGAATGTAGATATCTGATTCAGTATCGTAGCTTTCAACTAAGAATTGGGTCACTTTTTGCTTCGGATGTGCTTCAGATTATATTTTCCAACAAAAATTATGGAATGTATATATAAAATATACTTTAATTATTTACATATCACATCTGAGTCATCGTTAGGTGAATATAGTCTATACCACCCACCCCACTCTGAAATGTCAATGCCCCCTTGATGCGGCTGCACAGTTGGAATTTGGCTTCGGGGTCGCAAATCTTCCCTGGGTGGTTGAAGTAGGTCAATAAACACGACACACTTCCCACTGACGGAGGCTGCAGAATGTATGCCCTCTTTTTAGGGCAGAAGGTATGCATGCAAGAGATGTTTCATTTTCTCCCCTTGCACATACATCTGTGTTGGAGACGGCGGAGAAAGCTTCTCCTTCCTCGACCGCTCTCATCGCTTCTTCTTCAAAGTGACCGTTTTTTTTTGGAGCTCGAGCCGGGCCCCCGCCGCGCGCCGCCCGCGGGGGTCACGTGTGGGCCGCCCACTTTGCAAACACCGCGCCGGCTTTCAGTGCTGCTGCTGCCAGCCTGGAGCTCGCCACTTGCTGAAGGCATTCTTTGTCGTGCCATGTACCACCTTCTGCTGTTGCAGAAAACGGCAAAATCGCTGTTTTGGAAAACTGACTTCGGGGATCAACTTCGGGGAGGGGAGAAAAAATAGTTGAAAATTAAATATCAGGGCCGTTAACATTTATATATTTATTTTAAAATTACTTTGCCTCCAGCTTCTCATCCACATGGAAGACAATGCGCGTTTTGTAGCGGCTGCCTTAATGTTCGCTTCAGTGATTTTTTTGAATTTACGAAGTGCACAGACCTCGCTCTATAATAATCGGTATGACGGGTAAGTATTTGATTTTCTGAGCTCTGTTGTTTAAAGTTGTGGTTCGGCTCGCTGCTGCAGTTTCTTTGGCATCTCTCAGGTGTTGAGTTTTCTGACGTATGTGACAGTTCTGTGAAAGCATGTGTTGCAATTTTACTAGAAATGTAAATTAATTTCTGTAAATTGAATACTGGAATTGTTTATGATAGTAATAGTAAACAACAAAACATCTTGCCTGATGATGTGGAGTGCTAAGACAGATGCAATAATGTAAGCATTTGATTCTTCTGTATTAGTAACTATTGGAAAATATATAAAACTTAACATTTACATGTTCCAGTTTCGAAGAATGTAGACCCAATAAATATGCACTACATTGTACAATATTGACTGCAATTGAGTTCGTGGTAGACAGCAATGACTAAATATAACTGAAAATGTTATTGTCCCAAGAGAACTTTAATATATAAATTTGTCTGAAAAATCCCTTTTAATATTTTAACTTTGGTGACAAAATATTATACATGGATCAGATTTTGTAAAATCTTGGTTTTAAAAAATCAAATCTTTGCCCCCCCCCAGTCTAATCTAAACAACAACAAAACACAATAAAATGTTATACATAAGAAATTAGACTTATAAAATGTACAACTGTCTATTTGTTCTGAAGGTTAAACCAAGAATAAAGAATACCATGGATAATAAAATACAAGAGATTTCCTTGAATTATTTTTTAGATGAAGTCATAAACAGAGTGAAGATCAAACAATTGGTCATGTCCATCCCAAAACTGGTGATTAAAATACCTTGAAATCACCCCATGTACCTTGAATTTGGTATTTAAAAAAATATATATTTTCTTTGTGTGGTCTCACTGGCCAGTTTTCCTTTATTACCCATCCCAACCTTTTCTTTGTGGTTGTGATGGGCCATCATAAAGTGCTAGTGCTGGGTAAATTAATAAGATTAAAAGCTAACAAATCACAAGGGCTTGATAATCTACATCCCAGAGTATTAAAGGGACTGGCCTTGGAAATATTCATTGGATCGGTGGTCATCTTCCAAAATTCGATAGACTTTGGTGCGGTTCCTGCAGGTTGGAAGATAGCAAATGTAACCCCACTATTTAAAAAAGGGAGGGAGAGAAAAAAAGGAGAATTACAGACCAGTTAGCCTGACATCAGCAGTGGGGAAGATGCCAGAGTCTATTATTAAAAAAAATGTGATAACAAAACATTTAGAAAGCATTAATGTGATTGGACAAAATCAGTATGGATTTATGAAAGACAAATTATGCTTACAAGTCTACTGGGTTTTTTGTGGATGTGACTTGTAGAATAAATAGGGGAGAACCAGTGGATGTGATGTATTTGGACTTTCAGAAGGCTTTCGATAAAGTCCCTCATAAGAAATGAGTGGGCAAAATGGGATAGGGGGCAATGAATTGGCATAGATCGAAACTTGGTTGACAGACAGGAAACAGAGTGTGAGAATAAATGGGTCTTTTCCTGAATGGCAGGCAGTGATTAGTGGATTACCGTGGGGATCAGTGATTGGGCCCCAGTTGTTCACAATGTATATAAATGACCTGGATGAGGAAACTAAATGTAATATTTCCAAGTTTGGTGATGACACAAAACTGGCAGAATTGTAAGTAGGGTGCAAGGAGGCTTCAAGGTGATTTACACAAGTTGAGTGAGTGGACAAACATGGCAGATGTAGAAAGGAAGAATATTATTTAAATGGTGATATATTGAGAAGTTTGTATGTACACAGGGATCTGGGAGTCCTTGTACACACACCGTCAATTAAAGTGTAGAGACAGGTGCAGCAAGCAATTAGGAAGGCAAATGGTATGTTAACCTTCATTGCAAGAGGATTTGAGTTCAAAAGTAGACATGTCTTACTGCAGTTATTTCGGGCCTTGGTAAGACCACTCCTGGAGTATTGCATGGGGTTTTGGTCCATTGGATTGAAGATGGGAGGGACTGTCCTATGAAGAAAGATGGGTTTGACTGGGCCTGTATTTAGGACCAATAATATGAAAATATTTTTACTGCCCATTTGATACAACAAGAAAATAAAAGTGAGGGGTAATGAGATAAGGAACCATCAGCTCCTTGTCCTCAGTTGTTTGTTGTCAGACTCCTGCAGAGTTAGAAGGATGAAAGGAGATCTGATTGAAATGTATAAAAATCTAACAGGGCTGGACAACGAGATACAGGGAGGATGTTTTCCCTAGTTGTGGAATCTAGAGCCAGGGGAACACAAGTTCAGGATAAGGAGTAGACCATTTGGGACTGAGGTGAGGAAAGATTTCTTCCCTCAGAGGATAGTGAACCTGTGGAATTCTGTTCCACAGAAGTTTGTGGAGGCCAAGCCACTGAATGTATTCAATAATGAGATGGATAATTTTTTAGAATTTAATGGCATCAAGGGGTGCGGGGAGAAAGTGGGAATATGACATTGAAATTGAGGATCAGCCATGATCATGTTGAATAGCAGAGCAGGTCCGAAGAGCGAAATGGCCTATTCCTGCTCCTAGTTTCTATGTAATGATGGTGTGAGGGAAGAAATTGTAGAAAATTAACCAATTGTTGGTGAAAGAGCATGAATATATTTCCAAATCAGGATCACATGTGACTTGGTGGAAATGTGGAGGCGATGGTGCTCGCACAACATTGTTGCTCCTTTACTTTCATGAATATTGCATGATCACGCTAACAGTAAATCAGGGAATTCATTACTGTTATAACATGCACATTACATAATAGCCTGTTATAATAGTACACAATCTTGGATAATAACAAGACATATGAGGGACTGCACAAAGTTTTCTTCTTCCTTGGCAGTCCCTCAGGATTGAGGATAACTTGCTTTCACTCCAGGGAGATGGGTTCTACGGTGGCTGAATAGTCCAATTCTGGAGCCACAGACTTTGGCAGGTGGTGTTTGATGAGGTGGGTGGGTGGGACATTCTGGATTCTGCGCTCTCTTTCCGCTGTTTAAGCTTGGCCTCCATGTGCTCTACCCGGCGACACTCAAGGTGATTGGCGCCTTTGAAGATGCTTCTTCTCCAGTTTGTGTGTTCTAAGGCAAGCGATTCCCCCATGTTAATGGAGATGTTGCATTTATTTAGGGAGGTTTTCAGTGTCCTTGAGTATTTCCTTTGTCCTCTCATTGATCACTTGTCATTGCGGAGCCCAGAGTAGCGCACTTGTTTTGAGAGTCTTGTTTCGGGCTGTGGACAATGTGACCCATCCATTGCAGCTGGTCAAGGGTGACCAGTCCCGATACTGCCTCGATACTGGTGACATTGGCCTGGGGAGGACGCTCATGTTGGTACACCTATCTTGCCAGTGGATTTGCAGGATTTTGCAGAGGCATCTTTGATGATATCTCTCCAGGGATTTGAAGTGTCTGCTGTGCATTGTCCATGTTTCTGAAGCATACAGGAGGGCGGGGACCACGGCTGCTCTGTAGACCATGAGCTTGGTGCTGGATTTGAGGTCTTGGGCTTCGCTCACTGTTGCTCAGGTATCTGAAGACACAAAATCTAAAGTTTTTAAAGTTTATTTATTAGTCACAAGTAGGTTTACATGAACACTGCAATGGAAGTTACTGTGAAAATGCTCTAGTCGCCACACTCCGGCGCCTGTTTGGGTACACTGAGGGAGAATTTAGCATGGCCAATTCACCTAACCTGCTCATCTTTGAACTGTGGGAGGAAACCAGAGCACCCGGAGGAAACTCATGCAGACACAGGGAGAAGGTCCAAACTCCACACAGACAGCGACCCAAGGTCGGAATTGAACCCGGGTCCCTGGCGCTGTGAGGCAGCAGTGCTAACCACTGTGCCACCCAAAGTGCCACCGGAGCCGGCAAAATGTGTATGGGCGCGCTGCAAAGAGGATTCCAGGCGCGGATCTATTTGACGCCTAGAACCGGCACTTAGACTCAAAATGGTAAAATTCCCCCCTATATCTTTTTGTAACCCATGAGACTCCGCCTCACTGTTAACCACCTGTCCAATCTTTGTGTCATCTGCAAACTTATTAATTCTACCCCCCACATAGTCATCAATGTCATTTATATAATAGGAGGCCCAACATAGATCCCTATGGCACGCCACTGGACGCTGGCTTCCAATCACTAAAGCAGCCTTCTGTTATCACCCTCCGTCTCCTACAACTGAACCAATTTTGAATCCACTTTATCAAATTACCCTGTATCCCATGTGAATTTACCTTCTTCACAAGTCTCCCATGTGGGATCTTGTGAAAGGCTTTGCTGAAAACCATATAAAATACATCAACTGCACTACCCTTGTCTACTCACCTGGTCACATCCTCCTAAAAATTCAATCAAATTTGACCTCCCTCTGATGAAGCCATACTGACTATCCCTGATCAAGATTTGCCTCTCCAAGTGGAGATAGATGCTCTCCTTCAGAAGTTTCTCTAATAGTTTCCCTACCACTGACGTGAGACTCACTGGTCTGTAGTTCTCTGGTTTATCTCTACAACGCTTTTTAAATAGTGGAACCACATTAGCTATTCTCCCATCATCTAGTACCTCCCCCGTGGCCAGAAAGGAATCAAAAATCTGGGTCAGAGCCCCTGCAATCTCCTCCCTTGCCTCCCACAGCAGCTAAGGGCACAATTCATCTGGACCTGGCGATTTATCCACTTCTAAGGCTGCCAACACCTCCAATACCTTGTCCTTCCCTATGTTAATTTGTTCAAGAACCTCACAGTCTCTCTCCCTGAATTCCATACCATTGTCCTCATTCTATTGGGTGAAGACGGATGTGAAGTATTCATTCAACACTCTACCAATGTCCTCTGGCTGTATCCACAGATTGCCCCCTTGGTCCCTAATGGGCCCTACTCTTTCCCTGGTTATCCTCAACCCATTGATATACTTATAGAATATGTTGGAATTTTCCCTACTTTTACCAGCCAGACCTTTCTCATATTCCCTCTTTGCATTCCTAATTGCTTTCTTTAGCTCCAACCTGCACTTTCTATACATCACTAATGCCTCCACTGATTTGCTTCCTTTGTACTTTTTAAAAGCCTTTCTGTTCCTTCTCATTGTTTCCTGAATATCTCTGGGCTTGTTATTCCAACCTATCACCCTGGAGGAAACATGCTGGGCTTGTATCCTCCCCATTTCCTTTTTGAATGCCCCCCTCTGCTCTTCTGTAGATTTTCCTATTAGTAGCTGTTCTCATTCTACCTTGGCCAGATCCTAAAATCAGCTTTCCCTCAATCCAAAACTTTATTTGTGCAGTTTTTCTGGTTCCTTGTCCGTAACAAGCTTAAATTGTATCATGTTGTGACCGCTATCACTAAAATACTCCCCCACCACCACCTCAACCACCTGTCCAGCTTCATTCCCCAGAATCAGGTCCAGCATAGCTCCTTCCCTTGTTGGACCCTCCCCATATTGATTTAAAAGGTTCTCCTGTACACATTCCAAGCAATCGACTCCATCCAAGTCCTTAACACTATGTATATCCCAATTAATATTGGGAAAGTTGAAATCACCTAATATAGTAACCCTATTGACTTTACACACCTCCACAAACTGAGCACATATTTGCTCCTCAATATCCCTCCGACTATCTGGAGGTCTACAATAAACACCTAACAATGTGACTGCCCCTTTTTTTTATTCCTAAGCTCTAACCACAAAGCTTCAGTTGATGCTCCCTCCAAGATATCATCTCTCCTTACTGTAGTAACTGACTCCTTAACTAATAATGCAATGCCTCCTCTTTTACCTCTTCCCCTGTCTTGCCTGAATATTCGATATCCCCGGAATGTTGAGTTGCCAATTGTATCCTTCCTTCAACCATGTCTCCCTTATGGCTACTGTATCACACTTCCACGTGTCAATCATTGCCTTTAACTCATTTGTTTTACCTGCAACACTCCTGGCATTAAAGTGGAGACCATCCAGCCTGGCCTTACTGCCCTGAAACTTAATACAGCTGCACTCCCTCTGACTTGTTTGTTTTGCTATGTGATTCCATGTCCTTATTCTGCTAACAGTCTGTGTCCCCTCCCCCTGCCAAATTGGTTTAAACTCCTCCCAGCAGCACTAGCAAAATGTCCCACAAGGATGTTAGTCCCGTTTTGGTCCAGTTTTGGTAGACGGTCCTATCTTCCCCAGAAATGGTCCCAGTGATTCAGGAATCTAAAGCCCTCCCTCCTACACCAATTCTTAAGCCACACATTCATCTGCACTATCCTCCTATTTCTGTGGCACTGGGAATAATCCTGAAATTGCAACGCAAGAGGTCTTGCTTTTAAGTCTACTGCCTAACTTCCTGAATTCTTGATGCGAGACTTCATCCCTCTTTCTAACTTTGTCATTGGTACCTTCAGAATGTCCTGCAGCCATTCAGTGATATCCCAGATCCTCTGTGCCCTTTTTTTGGTCAGAGGAGGAGGGAGGGAAACACAAATGTAGAGTTTTGAACTTAACTGCTCCTTGAAACCAGTTCTTCCTGTACCCACTTTTCAGTAGATGTGACTGCGCCAACTTCTCCCAGAATGCTCCAGTAAAGTCTCTCTGCTGCCTCTGTTTATCACTGGAGGGATTCTTCCGCTTACCACTTTTCAGTAGATGTGACTGTGCCGACTTCTCCCAGAATGCCATTAGACTTCCACTAACCTATTTTCGCCAATGACTGGAGTGTGGTGGCAGCAGCACATTACAAGATGGCTCCGGTACTGATCAAATGGGTGCACTGACTCTAGTGATTGAGCTCCACAGGAGGAGGGATGTCGTGTACTTGCAGTGTGGAGAAGGAAGGTGTCCACCTCGATTTCCTGTCCCCGTCTCCTGCAGCAGCCAGTGCTGCTTTGCCTGTTTTGTGTCCTCCTCCCACTCCTCCTGTAGGCTGAGAGATCCCTAGCAAGATGCAGATGACCAACTTTGCAGAATAATGCATGCATGATATTTATAGAAGGGCAAATCCTGTGAGGCCACACACCGTGCAGTTTAGTCGCCACATTGCATATTAAGTAGTGATCAAAATCCTCTAACAATTTTTTAACATGCAGTTAGCTGTTAAGGCATGTTAAGTCCCCGGGCCCGGATGGAATGCATCCCAGGGTACTGAAAGAAATGGCTGAGGTAATAGCAGATGCGTTAGTAGTAATTTATCAAAATTCGCTGGACTCTGGGGTAGTGCTGGCTGACTGGAAAACAGCTACTGTTACGCTGCTGTTTAAAAAAGGAAGTAGACAAAAGGCGGGTAACTACAGGCCGGTTAGCTTAACATCCGTAGTTGGGAAGATGCTAGAGTCCATTATTAAAGAGGAAATAACAGAGCACCTGAATAAGAATGGTTCGATCAAGCAGACGCAGCATGGATTCATGAAGGGAAAGTCGTGTTTGACGAATCTACTGGACTTTTATGAAGATGTCACTAGTGCGGTTGACAGAGGGGAACCGATGGATGTGGTGTTTTTAGATTTCCAGAAGGCGTTCGATAAGGTGCCTCACAAAAGGTTGCTGCAGAAGATTGGGGTACACGGAGTTAGGGGTAAGGTGTTGGCGTGGATTGGGGATTGGCTATCTAACAGGAAGCAGAGAGTTGGGATAAATGGGTGCTTTTCTGGTTGGCAGTTGGTGACCAGTGGCGTGCCGCAGGGATCGGTGCTGGAGCCTCAATTGTTTACCATTTACATAGATGATCTGGAGGAGGGGACTGAATCTAGGGTATTCAAGTTTGCTGATGACACGAAGGTGAGTGGGAAAGCGAATTGCATGGAGGACGCGGAAAGTCTGCAGAGAGATTTGGATAGGCTGAGCGAGTGGGCGAGGATCTGGCAGATGGAATATAACGTTAGCAAATGTGAGGTTATCCACTTTGGAAGAAATAATAGGAAATTGGAATATTATTTAAATGGAGAAAAATTACATCGTGCGACTGTGCAGAGGGACCTGGGGGTCCTTGTGCACGAATCGCAAAAACTCAGTCTGCAGGTGCAGCAGGTGATCAAGAAGGCGAATGGAATGTTGGCCTTTATCGCGAGGGGGATAGAATATAAAAGCAGGGAGGTCTTGCTGCAACTATACAGGGCACTGGTGAGGCCGCAACTGGAGTACTGTGTGCAGTTTTGGTCCCCTTATTTGCGAAAGGATATATTGGCCTTGGAGGGAGTGCAGAGAAGGTTCACCAGGTTGATACCGGAGATGAGGGGTGTAGCTTATGAGGAGAGATTAAACAGATTGGGTCTGTACTCGTTGGAGTTTAGAAGGATGAGGGGTGATCTTATAGAGACATATAAGATAATGAAGGGGCTGGATAGGGTAGAGGTGGAGAGATTCTTTCCACTTAGAAGGGAAACCAGAACTAGAGGGCACAGCCTCAAAATAAGGGGGGGGCCGGTTCAGAACAGAGTTGAGGGGGAACTTCTTCTCTCAGAGGGTAGTGAATCTCTGGAATTCTCTGCCCATTGAAGTGGTGGAGGCTTCCTCGTTGAATATGTTTAAATCACGGGTAGATAGTTTTCTGATCGATAAGGGAATTAGGGGATATGGGGAGCAGGCGGGTAAGTGGAACTGATTCGCTTCAGATCAGCCATGATCTTGTTGAATGGCGGGGCAGGCTCGAAGGGCCAGATGGCCAACTCCTGCTCCTATTTCTTATTTTCTTATTTTCTTATTAATAAAAGCAAAATATTGCAGATGCTGGAAATCTGAAATAAAAACAGAAAATGCTGGATAAGTCAGCAGGTTCTGCAGCATTTATGGAGAGAAACTGAGTTAACCTTTCGGGTCTAAATGATATAATTTAATGCTAATCTCGGCCAACACTTCAAGACAACACTGAGGGAATATTGTATTGTCAGCAACACACCTTTCAAATCAGAGATTGAGCCAAAATCTTTCTTCAGATTTATTTCTTCAAATGGACCTAAAATAATCCATTTCTTTATTCGAGGAAGGAACTTCTGTCTGAGCGTTAATTAAACTTTCTCCATCATCCAATATTATCAAAATAGATTGGTCATTTATCTCAATGGTTGTTTGGGGGTCCTTGTCTGAAAATTGTCTGCCACATTTACCTGAACCAAAAGGGATTATACTTCAAAATTTTAAAAAAAACTTCCGAAGACCTTTGTGAATATCAATGGCGTTATATAAATGCTAATTTATCCTCTTCCTGACTCCCTGCCAAAAATAATTTTTTGCATACAATGTTTTGCAAACGTAGAAATTGTAAAGAGAAATAGGGTTAAAAAATGAGTAGTGTTCAGAGAAAATAGGTAGTGTGTGCAAATGATGAAGAAAGAAAATGCTGGATAGCTGAAAGAAAAACAGAAAATATTGCAAATGCTTACTGAGATAGTCACGAAAAGATGAGATTTTTCTCTTCTTCAGTACATAATTTAAAATTACAAACCCAAAATGTCACCGACCTGTTTTTGACCTCTTATAAATGTTCATTCATCTGATGTGTATTTCCAGCATTTTCAATTTTACAGGTCTGCAAGTGTCTTAAAATTCCTGGGGTTCTTTACACCACACCGTATCTCAGTTAGATGCAAGCATGAAGGTCAAGCATATGGAAAGCCAGAATCATTAAGAAAGCAAAAACAGAAACTTTGGTCTGAATTTTCAGAATGGCAAGTGCTCAGTGCCCATTGTTCTGCGAGTCAGCAGGAAATGCAACACTGCCAACTCCAACAGGCCCACTGGCACTTCATGCTCGATTGAGCTCTAATTGGCAGCAGATATGGTTGAATTCACCTTGGAGAACTGTCAGACAATCAGATTGGCTGGCAGTTCTCCAACTTCACCAGGCAGCGCTGCAGTGGCTGGAAGAGGTACTGCAGTGCCATGCTCTACACTTAAGTTCCAGGACTGAACAGGAGTCTTGGAGAGGAAAGGAGATGCTCCGGGGATTCAGATGGGGGATGAGTTCAATGTCGGGGGATAGGCTGGGGGTGGAGGAAAGGCAGGAGCTCCCTGCTCCTCCAGTCTGAAGGGGGCCTTCAAATTTGAGGCCCCTCACTTCCTGTCTAAAATTGAGGGCAAGGACCTTTTCAAATTTGTACCCATAGCCATTGGGCGCCATCAACCTAAAAATTGAGGCTGGGTGGGAAAATGTCCATAAGTGGCTATTAAGTGGAATCCTGTCCATGCTATTTTACGCTCGCAATCCCCCACTCCCCTCAACCTAGCGCGTGGGGGATGGGGTGGGGGTTTGTAAAATTCTGGCCCTTGAATTAATTTGTGCTGAAGTGGCTTACACAGGAAAGCAAGCTAAGATCAGAATTAACTGGCTGACTTTCCTTTAATGGTCATGCTTAAGAAATCCTAGTGGTTCACATTTTGTTCTACAAAGCAGTTTCTATTTGTTATGTTATGGAATAATTTTAGAATGAGTTTGGACTATATGTTACATAAGATTCATTGAAATTCATTAATGCTTGCATTTTTTCAATTGAGATGAACAGAAATTGGCATTGTTTCTATTTACACCTGATTCTTAGCTAAATTTACTGTGGAGTGGTTAGATTAAATGAATAGAACATAGAACATAGAACATAGAACATTACAGCGCAGAACAGGCCCTTCGGCCCACGATGTTGCACCGACCAGTTAAAAAAAAAAACTGTGACCCTCCAACCTAAACCAATTTCTTTTCGTCCATGAACCTATCTACGGATCTCTTAAACGCCCCCAAACTAGGCGCATTTACTACTGATGCTGGCAGGGCATTCCAATCCCTCACCACCCTCTGGGTAAAGAACCTACCCCTGACATCGGTTCTATAACTACCCCCCCTCAATTTAAAGCCATGCCCCCTCGTGCTGGATTTCTCCATCAGAGGAAAAAGGCTATCACTATCCACCCTATCTAAACCTCTAATCATCTTATATGTTTCAATAAGATCCCCTCTTAGCCGCCGCCTTTCCAGCGAAAACAATCCCAAATCCCTCAGCCTCTCCTCATAGGATCTCCCCTCCATACCAGGCAACATCCTGGTAAACCTCCTCTGCACCCTCTCCAAAGCCTCCACATCCTTCCTGTAATGTGGGGACCAGAACTGCACACAGTACTCCAAGTGCGGCCGCACCAGAGTTGTGTACAGTTGCAACATAACGCTACGACTCCTAAATTCAATCCCCCTACCAATAAACGCCAAGACACCATATGCCTTCTTAACAACCTTATCTACTTGATTCCCAACTTTCAGGGATCTATGCACACATACACCTAGATCCCTCTGCTCCTCCACACTATTCAAAGTCCTCCCGTTAGCCCTATACTCAACACATCTGTTATTCCTACCAAAGTGAATTACCTCACACTTCTCCGCATTAAACTCCATCCGCCACCTCTCGGCCCAACTTTGCAACCTGTCTAAGTCTTCCTGCAAACTACGACACCCTTCCTCACTGTCTACCACACCACCGACTTTGGTGTCATCAGCAAATTTGCTAATCCACCCAACTATACCCTCATCCAGATCATTAATAAATATTACAAACAGCAGTGGCCCCAAAACAGATCCCTGAGGTACACCACTTGTAACCGCACTCCATGATGAATATTTACTATCAACCACCACCCTCTGTTTCCTATCCGCTAGCCAATTCCTGATCCAATTTCCTAGATCACCCCCCATCCCATACATCTGCATTTTCCTAGATCACCCCCAATCCCATACATCTGCAATAAGTGGTCTGTGTAAGCAGAGCTGTTGTTCACGGTAGAAAATATTAGTCTTGGCTGCTTAGAGCATGCATTGTGGTAGAACTAATTTTCAATCTAAATGAAAAGTAGCAATTTTCTGCCTGTTCCCGAGAAGGGAATAAAAGTAGGCAGATCAAGCAGGCTTTAATTTTGTTTGTCCCAGTGGAGTGAAGAGGTAATGGAGTTAAAGTCACAATACAGAACTTAACCCTCTGATTTCGGGCCAGGTGCCTCCTGAAATAAAATTGGAACTTCATTATGGTGTGTAAATCAGAGTGCTCTGTACATCAATGGAATTATGACGGACAATGGATGCCATTTGCTTCACATACTCCTCAGAGGTTTGGCCTGGTGCTGAAGAGCAAGTGTCATGAGTCAGGTCAGAAACTCTAAGGTATTTTATGAAGTCAGCCTAGATCATAGGTTTTGCACTTTGAATTTGGTATGGGTAAGCATAAGATGTTTCTCTCCAGGTATGACTCAATGGCCCACCAGGGAGCTTTTATCAAACAAAGTTTATTTAAGAATACAGTTGAACTATAACAAGAAAAATCAGCAATACCTTTTACCAATTACAAACAAGGAAAAAAAACCATGATATTGTATAAACCTTAACAACGAAATATACTGTTCCAAACCAAATATCCCCACAAACATACACTCCATTCTACGCTTAGCACAGAAAGCAAGTATGCTCATGTGATGCTGGATCTTGCAGCTTTGCAAAATCTGCTTTGAATTAGTCCTTCGGATATGGAATTGAAATGCTGAAGCTTTCCTCCCCTGGAAATTTCAGCACACTTTGAGAGACAGAGACACTATTTGCCTCTACCTTCTAGCTAGCCAGCCACCGACAGCAGAATTTCCAACACCAGAGCAAGAGAGACAATAAACACTGCTTTCAGCCTGCAGCCCAAACAGCTTCTGCCAAAATGAAAGTAAAACCCTTTGGATTTCTCCTGTGATTAAAAAGAAACTGTTCAAAGGCACCTGACCTACCAAACAGTAATATCAGCCTAGATTTTGCTGAAAATATGTAGAATTTGAACTGATGACCTTCTTACTCCAGGAAAAGTAAGTTAACACTCAGCCTAGGCTGACACTTCACGATGTGAAAGGGACTAAAATATTAGTTGAGAACAGGATTGTGGGCTTTATAGATATAGAGCAGAATTTTCCGTCACGCTCCCCACAGGAATCGGAGCGGGCAGGACACAGACCATGCAAAAGTCTGTTGACCTTGGGTGGGGTTCACCGGCATTGTGGCGAACGTGGCCGGAAAATCCCAGCCATAGAGTGTCACTCCCTGAAATAGAAAAGTGGTCATGCTGAATTTTCATGCTGAACAATCACTGTTGAAATATTGAGTACAATTTTGAACCGGACTATCAGACACATGAAAAGGATAGTGTGAAGTTTCACCAGAAATATATCAAAAATGAGAAACATAGAAAGATAGAAGATAGAAGCAGGAGGAGGTCATTTGGCCGTTTGAGCCTGCTCTGTCATTCATTAAGAGCATGGCTAATCATCCAACTCAAAAGCCTAACCCTGCTTTTTACAAGAATGGGGCTTATTTAGCTTAAATAAGTCAAATAAATGGGCGCAACAGCCATTTGCATGCATTTAAATTGACTTAATTGGCTGCATGTCCAACTTTACCGGCACTTCCCTCTTTCCCACCGCATTCGTCCATCCAGAATCGGCGCAAAACAAATATGCTCCATATAAGTCTGATTCGGGCGCTCCAGTTAGTGAGGAGATAAGTGTCCAGCATCCGATGGCTCTCTGCTTGAGATCGGTGCGGGAGGGGGAAGGTGGGTCCGCTGCCACTCTGCCTGAGATCAGTGGGGGTGAAAGAGAGTCCGCTGCCACTCTGCCTGAGATCAGTGGGGGTGAAAGAGAGTCCGCTGCCACTCTGCCTGAGATCAGTGGGGATGAAAAAGGGTCCACTGCCACTCTGCCTGAGATCAGTGGAGGGGAAGGGGGATCCGCTGCCACTCTGCCTGAGATCAGTGGAGATGAAAGGGGGTCCACTACCACTCTGCCTGAGATCAGTGGAGGGGAAGGGGGGTCCGATGTCATTCTGTCTAAGATCAGTGGGGGGGGGAAGGTGGGTTCACTGCCACTCTGCCTGAAATCGGTGGGGAGGGAGGGGCGTCCACTGCCACTCTGCCTGAGATCAGTTTGGGGGGGGGGGGGGGGAGAAGGGGGTCCACTGCCACTCTGCCTGAGATTGTGGGGGGAGAAGGGGGAGGGTGGATTACTTTGCCTGAGATCGATGGGGGGGGAGGGAGTCTGCTACCACTCTGCCCGAGATCAGTGGAGGGGAAGGGTGGGAGGGACTGTGATCGGTCTGAGTGGCGGGGGTGTGGGGGATAAGGGGGTCAGTAATGTTGTGGGGGTGGGGCAATGTCTGTGGGGGCCAGGGGGTTGCATTATCTGGCCTGGGAGGGATATGGTAGGGGAGCAGCATTCTATCTTTATTTTTCTGCGTATGCACAATTGGAGGCACTAATGGGAGCTGCAGGGTTTCACACTCGTTATGAACCACCCACAGGCTTGGACAGTGCGATTCGGACTTGCTGATATTTTTGCAGGCAGAGTACATATGGGGGCGCCTCAGAACGGGTCTAAAAGTCAAATCTGAAACACTCCCAGTTTCAAGTCTGTCCAGCACTTAGAATCAAAATGGTAAAATAGGGCCCTTTATTTTCTAGCTTATGACTATTCCAGTTCCAAATAAGCCCCATTCATGAATAGATTAAAACCACTTTTAAATAAATACAGTTAGCAAGTCCAGGCATACTTGCTATAATTTTGTGTTAACAGTCATAAAACTTTCAGAGAGATTTTATGGAGAGAGAGTTCTCAGGATCAGCTTGCACATGCCTCTGTCCTTAGCAGGCCTGCAACTACCTAGTTTTTTTCCTACTACAGACCTAGCTGCTCCCATCACCACATCAGCACCTGATGGATAATGCATGACCCTATCAATCAACTTAATCAAAAGTCCAAGGGAAAATTTCCATCTACAAACAAAAATTCATTAGCTCTATCCCAAGTAAACATTACATGGCTAAAGTAATTATCCTGCTCTCCCAGCATCTGAGCTGCAATTCCTCCAGACTTACCGACTGCCTTTAGAATAAAGCTGACCTTTTAAACATTCCCCTTAAACATAGAAAATGTGAGTGTGTGTGTGTGTATATATATATATATATATATATATCAATCAATTGCACTATTATCATCATAAGAGTCACAATGTGATGTAATGAAAAGTAATCTATGAGTAGACAACAGAGCAGCTAAACACCTCAATCCCATATTTCAAAAATGATAAAGAGGATATTATAATGCATGAAGCAGGTGTCCCCAACAGGAAGTTATGATGTTTGCCCAATGGCGTGCATGTAGGGTGTCTTTTGAGGGTGGCACGGTGGCACAGTGGTTAGCACTGCTGCCTTACAGTGCCAGGGACCCAGGTTCTATTCTGGCCTTGGGTCACTGCCTGTATGACGTTTTCACATTCTCCCCATGTCTGTGTGTGTTTCCTCCTGGTGCTCGAGTTTCCTCCCACACTCCAAAGATGTTCGGGTTAGGTTGACTGGCCATGCTAAATTGCCCCCTGGTGTCAGGTGGATTAACAGGGTAAATACGTAGGGTTGTGGGGATCGGGCCTGGGTGGGTCTGTTGTCAGTGCGGGCTCAATGTGCCAAATGGCCTCCTTCTGCACTGTAGGGATTCTATGATGAGTTGCCCTGTTTGGCACTTCAAGTGCACTTTGGTTTGTGATATGTCTTAAATACAAATCACTTCTATTACTACAACTACCATAGTATTTTATATATCACTACACTGTAAGATAGAGCACATAGAGGACGAAATTATGGGAGTTTGCAAGAAAGGTACTAAAATAAACATGGGTAATTTAAATATTCTTATAAATTGGATGGATTAGATTTGCAAAGGTAGCCGGGAAGGTGAGTTCATAGCGTACACTTGGGATCATTTCTTGGAGCAAAACATGTCAATCAGGGTGCAGGTTATTTTAGACCCGGTAATGAATAATGAAAGCAGATTAATGAATTAGCTCATAGTAAATGATCCTTCAGGCAACAGTGACCATAACATGATACGATTTCACAATTCAGTTTGAGGGTCAGAAGTTGTGTCATAAATTTAATTAAAGACAATTACAAGGGTATGGAGATAGAGCTGGCTAAAGTGAACTGGGAAAATAGGTTAAAAAGTAGGTTAGTGAAGAAGCAATGGCAGACTTTTAAGGAGATATTTCATAGCTCTCAGCAAGTATAAACTCCGATGAGAAGGAAGCACCATCTGTGGCTAAGAAAATTAAGGATAGCATCAAATTTAAAGAAAAATATACAATACTGCAAAGGTAGGTTAAAAGATTGGACAGATTTTGGAAACAAGCCAAGAATGACTCAAGAGAGAAATTAGAGTATGAGGGAAAGTTGGCTAGAAATATAAAATAGAAAGTAAGAATTTCTAGAAGTATTTAAAAAGGAAAGGAATGATTACGGTGAACATTGGTCCCTCAGAGGAATTAATAATGGGAAACAAAAATGGAGAAACCATTAAACAGGTATTTTGTGTTTGTCTTCACTGTAGAAGATACAAAGAAATCCCAAGAATACTTGAAAATCAAGAGATAAAAGGGTGGGAGAAACTGAAAACAATCATTAGAGAAAAGAGATTGGAAAAACTATTGAACTAAAGGTTGACAGACTGGTTAGCCTGCACCCTAGGGTCTTAAAAGAAGTGGCTGCAGAAATAGTAAGGTGCGATTTTTCCGCCCTGCTGCACTGGTCAAGTCTAAATAAACCTGTTGGACTTAAACCTGGTGTTGTTAAACTTCTGCACTGGTCAAGTAGCATAGCGGGACAGGAAACATCGGGCTGTTCACGATGTTCCCAGGCCACTTTTATTGACGTAATCAGCTTCGTGCCTGGAAAGGGTGCAAGACTGATTTAAATATTTATATCCTCATTTACATCTGTCTAGTGAGCCCGGGATGCAATTGTCTGGGCTCACTTAGCTTTCCAAACGCGCCGGTGGAGGTCCTCACCAGCAAGGATCACAGCTGGTCCCCACCAACGGAAACCTGACGTGATAGTCTCACCAGTCGGACTGGAGGCCATTGAGGATCCCCGGGTGGTCGGGGATGGGAGGGCAGTGCCCCTTGGCACTGCCAGCCTGGGACCCTGGCACTGACCACCAGGCACTGGGCAGTGTAAAGGGGACAGGGCCTAAGGGACAGGGTCTCACAGGGATGTCGGATGGGGCTGGAATCAGCCAGTGGAGATCTGTAGGAGGGGAGGAATTGAGGAACTCTGCATCGGGGGGGTGGGAACTGGTGGTGGGGCCGCTGATTGGGAGTCAGGGCCGCTGATCAGGAGGCCAGTGATTGGGGTGGGGGGCTATGTAGGGGGTGTCTGTGGGGGTGTCAGTGGGGTGGTGCTGATCAGGGGGTGTCTGTGTGGGGGTCTGAGGGAGGTTTGTGGGATGGGTAGTGATCAGGGGGGTCTATGGGGGGGCTGTCTGTGTGTGGGGGGGGGGTCTCTGGGGTCCTGTCTGTGTGGGGGGTGGTGTCTGGGGGGTTCGGGGAGCGGTGTGGACAGATCTCCCATATACTGTGTGGACGATGATCTGCAGCCAGCTTCCCCAGCGAGCTTAGGCCCCCTACCGGCGTGAAGCTCCCAACTGCCAAAACAATTGACAGAGTGTGGGAAAATTGCGTGGGGTAGCTTGCTGAATAAAATGGAGTGAAACTCTCTGGTTTCCAGAGGTTTCAAATCGTAACAGCTCTGTTATAAAGGAAGGAGACAGATAGCAGGGAACGAAAGGCAGTTAACCTAACATCTTCACTGGGAAAATTTTAAGGAGATAATAGCAGATCATTTGGGCAATCATTGCATCAACATGTTTTTGTGAAAGGGAAATTGTGTTTCACTAATTGATCAGAGATTTTTGAGGAAGTAACAAGCAAGTGGATAAAAGGGAACCTGTAGATGTGGTTGCTACATAAAGTAAGAGCTCATGGTGAAGGGAGTAACATATTAACATGGATAGCGGATTGGCTAGCTAACAGGAAGCAGAGTGTCCAGATGAATTGGTCATTTTCAGGTTAAGGAGCTATGCGTAATGGAGTGCCAAAGGGATCAGTTCTTGGCCTCAACTATATTTACAGTATGTATCAACGACTTGGCTGAATGATAGCTTAATTTGATTATGACACAAAGATAGGTAGAAATGTAAGTTAGCAAAAGGATATAAATGGAGAGAGATTGCAGAACCCTACATTACAGAAGGATCTTGGGTGTCCTGATACATGAATCACAAAATATTAGCATTCAGATACAGCAAATAATTAGGAAGGCAAATGAAATGTTGGCATTTATTGCAAGGAGAATAGAATATAAAAGTAAGAAAGTGTTGCTAGAGCTGTACAGGGCGTTATTGGAACCATATACAGAATACTGTGTACAGTTTTGGTCTCCATATTTCACAAAATATATAATTATATTATCAATTTGAACAAGGTTTACTCAACTGATTCCTGGGATGAAGCGGTTAAACTATGGAGAAGGATTGAGCAGCTTGGGACTGTGCCCATTGTAACTTAGAAGAATGAGCGGTGATCGATTTGAGATCCTGAGGAGATTTGACAAATGGATGTTCCCTGGTGTGTCTCCTTTTTTAAAGCAAATCATGGGAACATAAAGTTCTGGGACAACTCAATTTATGTACTTTTTGCAGTGCACAACATTTGTGTAATCTAATCTGTCTGACGTTCCTCTGTTGCTGATCCTTTTCTCCAGGAATATAATTTGTAGGAAAACCCTGTGTTCAAATTTATGAATATGACTAAAAATGACAACTTCACAAAACCTTTCACAAAGGTATCGATATGAAAGTAGGCAACAGTTGTAAAAGAAATGCACAAGAATATTTACCAAGTTGTCTTCAAAGACCTTGGGGGGCATTTTCAGGCCTCCCCATGGCATCTTTCTTGCGGTGAGAGGCAGCGCGCCATTTGCCGGCGGGATCTTCTGGTCCCACAACTGTCAATGGGATTTCCCATTAGCTTCACCACACGCCACCGGGAAACCTTTGGCAGGGGCAGGCCGTTGGTGGGATCAGAAGATCTCGCTGGCATGAACAGACGGAAAACTCCAGCCTCTATCCCTTTAAATCAAAGTGTCTGCATCATCATAATCCTGAATGTCCTTTTTGAATGGGGCATATTGATGGTCTAGTGCAAGGGAAAAACATGGGTGTCAAAATGTTATCAACTCTTGTTGTTGTATAGTAAGGAAGTAGTAATTTCTTTCTGTTGTGAGTTTCCTGCACTTGTCACAATGCCCAATAGAAATTGGCATTATGGGCAGAAATCAAGTACAAGTGATCTGTGCCCACATTTACATTCTATTACTCAATGATTACAGTAATATATGGGCTGCCATGAAGCAGAATATCTTGTTTTTATGATTCAGGATGACCAATACCATTGCTGTAAACTAACTTCATTACTAACACCCTTTGTTAACGTGGACTCATAACTGCAAGACATCTGCAGCCTTGTTGTAAACCTTCCTTTACACATAGTATCTGACCTTCACCCTCTAGATGAGGTGCCCCCCATGTATATATTTAAAGGTAAAGTCACCCTAGTCCCAGATGACCATAGGCTGCTCTCCTCCCCTATCAGGGGGATAGCTGACTGGTGGTGATTTAACCTAAGGATGACCAAACTTCAGTTGAGAGGCAAAGTTGAGAAGGCAGGGCCTTCATAAATAACCTCAGCCAGAACAGGAATTGAACCCGTGCTGTCAGCATCACTCTGCATAACTAACCAGCCATCCAGCCAACTGAGCTAACAGACCCATATAATTTCTAATACTGGAACTCACTACCACTACTACAATAACCTATTAAAACAAAATACACAAAACCAAATTTAATGTTACAGAAAAAGACATTCTGGCTGATTAAAATAAATAACTACATTGGGAGAAATGGAAATATTCTACAGAGAAGTTTTTTGTAACACAACTTGATACCTATCATAGATTTAATAAGAATGATAAGTCAAAACATAGTTCGAAAGGTAAAGAATGATGAGCGAAGTTTTGATATTGTACCTATTTGAAGAGAAATTTACAACAAAATATAATTTGCTTTTTTTTTAATAAACTAGAGATCAAGTAATTCGATTAGTTCCAAAAACTGAAGAAGAAGTGGATGCATTAAAGAATATCATTGAACAGGTAAAGGTAGGTAGCAAATTTTTAATATTTATTTTAATAAATCCTTAAGAGGAAAAGATTTTTCAATATTGATATTGAGCGTCCACTATTAATTTGAATAATGGGCAAAGAGGCAGACTTGATCACAGTGCATGGTAATAAAAGGAACCTTATCTGTGTGTGCGGAATAAATATTTTTAAAGATTCAAAATAAAGAAAATTGTAATAAATATAAAATTAGATATGTTACTCCATCATTTATGGTGCTACAAACACTGAGTTGAGACCAAGAGGAGCAAAGCAAGAATTGAGGATGGGAGCGGGGCGCAATTCCCATCCCCATTTTGCCGTCATACATTCTGTTTTTATTTTCAGATATTTTGTTTTTATTACTAGCCACTCTAGCTAAGACCAAATGTTGTTTTCAGGCCAAGAGGAGTTGGGTGCCAATGGGGATAATTGCAAGATGGCCGAGGAAGCGGGTGAAAGAGAAGCAATGAGATGGGAAAAGTGTCATAGGCAAGGGAAGAAGACAATGGAAGAGAGTAAGGGAGAACAGTCAGAAGCAAAATGGGGAGAGGTGGACTACACTCCCAGACACCACAGTAAACAGCAGCACTTGGTAGGACAGTTTTTTTCTTTCCAGCCACACCAGTTCTGGGAAAGAAACAGAATGGCACCAACATTGGTTATAACAGACATATTGAAGTCAGGTCCGGAGTTAGATGTGTGGGGTGTGAAGCAGGGAATTGTACAGCTGAAAGATGCAAGGGCACAATATCTGATGGAGATGGTTTTAAAAAGTTAGTTACATACATTTAATTAAAATAACAATTAAAGTTCAAATCAATTTGGAATTAATTGTACAATTTTCTCCTGGTCTTTTGTTTCTTACCTTTGACCAACATGGCTGACAGCGCTACAGGCTCAAAACTTTCAGCACCATTTGGCTCAAGCCTATAATTACACACAAGTTTACCACATTTTGTTAAATCCTACCTAGCAGTTAGGGTATTACTAATGTTAGCTAAAAAATTCTCTTGCAGAGCCACCTACAGATAAATTAATAATGTATATGATATGATCGAAGAGTCTTCATGGCATTTTGAAATTAAATGGTGTGACCCATTTACTATATTAACCTGTAATAGGCTGATCTTTAAATGTCATATCTTTGAAAAGTAGGTAAGTAGATGTGATTGGAGCATAGGAGTTTCTCTGCAATAGAAACTAAAGAACGAGGAATTGCAAAACTGAGGCTCAATAAGAACATAAGAACTAGGAGCAGGAGTAGGCCATCTGGCACCTCGAGCCTCCTCCGCCATTCAATAAGATCATGGCTGATCTTTTCGTGGACTCAGCTCCGCTTACTTGCCCGCTCACCATAACCCTTAATTCCTTTACTGTTCAAAAATTTATCTATCCTTGCCTTAAAATCATTCAATGAGATGGCCTCAACTGCTCCACTGGGCAGGGAATTCCACAGACTCACAACCCTTTGTGTGAAGAAGTTCCTCCTCAACTCAGTCCTAAATCTGCTTCCCCTTGTTTTGAGGCCATGCCCCCTAGTTCTGGTTTCACCTGCCAGTGGAAACAACTTCGCTGCTTCTATCTTATCCATTCCCTTCATAATCTTATATGTTTCTATAAGATCTCCCCTCATTCTTCTGAATTCCAATGAGTATAGCCCCAGTCTACTCAGTCTCTCCTCATAAGCCAACCCTCTCAACTCCGGAATCAACCTAGTGAATCTCCTCTGCACTCCCTCCAGTGCCAGTATATTCTTTCTCAAGTAAGGAGACCAGAACTGTACACAGTACTCCAGCTGTGGCCTCACCAGCACCTTATACAACTGCAACATAACCTCGCTGTTTTTAAAGTCCAGCCCTCTAGCAATGAAGGACAAAATTCCATTTGGCTTCTTACCTTAATTGCTTTCTTAATATCATCACCTTTTGGTAGGAGGGTGTCATTAAAATGTAGCATGTTTACATTGGTTGTTTCCATTATAAGGTATGGATATATGAATTTATAATAGGGCACAAAATGCAAAGGAATGTAAATTAACTTCCAGCTATGTAAAGCTTTGGTTAGACCCGCCTTGTGTACCATGAAACTGGAGTGTCCTCTCCAAGGCTCAAGCGTGGGCAAAATTTACAGAGACCCTGGGCTACCCAAATATCGGGGTTCTCCCGTTTACCACCCCGGTTTGAGTCCAAAGGGATGCAAAGAAGTATATTTAACACCAGCTTGGTTGAAGGAGTTTCTGGAAAGATGACGGGGGCGATTCTCCCAAAAATATTCTAAGTGTGGTATTCATGTGAAAACTGGAGTAAATCACGGTGTTTTTTCAATGGGAGCTTAGAGAAGAATCTCCCACACTCTGTGCACTGCTGCGTGCACTAGCGTGAATCACGCTAAAAATCAGGGTGTGGGACCTATTCCCACCCAGGAGGCTGGCAGCAGAGTGCTAAGCATGTGCTGATCTGTCAGTGCTGAGATCGCACCTGTGCAGTGGCCCCTGTCTGCTGACCTCCTGATTACTGGCCAGCACGATCGCTGGCCAGCCCCATTATTCCCGCAACGCCGGCCCTCTCAGCCCCCTACAGCCTGATTGTTGGTCTCCCGGACATGTCCAGGCCCAGCCTTGAACCCCCCCCACCACACCCCCTCCCCCAGCCTCGACATCCCTCCCGCAGTGCCGGCCCCCCTCTCCCCAAAGCAGGCCGCCCCACCCCACTCCACCCCAATGCCCTGCCCCGTTTGCTGGCCTCCCTTCCTTCCCCACTGATCCTGACTGCAGAGTGGCAGTGGGACCCCCCCCCCAATCCCATCACTGCCAGGTGGGCAGTGCCAAGATGGCCCTTGGGTATTGACACTTTACTCCTTGGGCAATGCCAGAGATTCCAGGTTGGCATTAAGGTGCCAATGCCCGGGGGACACCTCCCACCGCCTGACGCTCTGGGGGTCTGGCCGCCAGCCCCCTGCAAGCGGGGAGCTATAGTAATCCCTATTGCAGTGAAATACTCCTGGCATGGGGGAGAGGCTAGTGGGTCTGGAGACTTCAGTCCCAGGCTCGCTAATTACATTTAAAACAGATTCCAATGAAGGGCTGCATATGTGATGCAGCTCCACGCTGGAAGTCTGGTGCTGGGAGACACACTCGGGGCCGGATGCCCAGGGCGGATCACACTAATCCGGCCCCGCTTAAATCTCCCGACCCACTGCACTAAAAAATCAGTGCAGCGGGATGGGACAATCACCCCCGACATATTTGGACATGAATTCACCTTTGGGCTCCTCTCCAGATTTTTTGTCATTTACTGAAGTTGAGTGTGTTTTGCTAAATTATCTTTTGCATTCTTCCAGCTTGAAGCTGCCTAGTATGCAGGTATTATTTTAACTAAATGATATGAGTTATTAAAATGGTCTAAAAAATAGTTGCTGCAAAATTAAATAAGTGTTGCAGCAAATGGATTAAAATTAAAATTTGAGGCTTTCCGTATATGTGTATACATCTATGTGCGTGCCAAAAGTAACTAGTATTGGGCAATTTATGATCCAGTCTTCCAAAAAGAAGATTGCATTTCAATATTTAGCTTTGCCTTTGATTAGACATGATTTTGTGAGAGGGAGGTCATGCCTCACTAACCTGGTGGTGTTTTTTGAAGAAGTGACCAAAATGGTTGACGAAGGAAGGGCCGTGGATGTTGTCTATATGGACTTTAGTAAAGCGTTTGACAAAGTCCCTCATGGTAGGCTAGTGAAAAAGGTTGGATCTCATGGGATAAAGGGGGAGGTGGCTAGATGGATGGAGAACTGGCTTGGTCATAGAAGACAGAGGGTGGTAGTGGAAGGGTCTTTTTCCGGCTGGAGGCCTGTGACTAGTGGTGTACCGCAGGGCTCTGTATTGGGACCTCTGCTGTTTGTGATTTATATAAATGATCTGGAAGAAGGAGTAACTGGGGTGATCAGTAAGTTTGCGGACGACACAAAACTGGCAGGACTTGCAGATAGTGAGGAACATTGTCAGAGGCTACAGAAGGATATAGATAGGCTGGAAATTTGGGCAAGGAAATGGCAGATGGAGTTCAATCCTGATAAATGCGAAGTGATGCATTTTGGTGGGAATAATGTAGGGAGGAGCTACACGATAAATGGAAGAACCATAAAGGGTGTAGAGACGCAGAGGGACCTGGGTGTGCAAGTCCACAGATCTTTGAAGGTGACGTCACAGGTGGAGAAGGTGGTGAAGAAGGCATATGGCATGCTTGCCTTTATAGGACGGGGCATAGAGTATAAAAGTTGGGGTCTGATGTTGCAGATGTATAGAACGTTGGTTCGGCCGCATTTGGAATACTGCGTCCAGTTCTGGTCGCCACACTACCAGAAGGACGTGGAGGCTTTGGAGAGAGTACAGAGGAGGTTTACCAGGATGTTGCCTGGTATGGAGGGGCTTGGTTATGAGGAGAGATTGGGGAAACTGGGGTTGTTCTCCTTGGAAAGACGGAGGATGAGGGGAGACTTAATAGAGGTGTATAAAATTATGAAAGGCATAGATAGGGTGAACGGTGGGAAGCTTTTCCCCGGGTCGGTGGTGACGTTCACGAGGGGTCATAGGTTCAAGGTGAAGGGGGGGAGGTTTAACACAGATATCAGAAGGACATATTTTACACAGAGGGTCGTGGGGGCCTGGAATGTGTTGCCGGGCAAGGTGGTGGAGGCGGACACACTGGGAACGTTTAAGACTTATCTAGACAGCTATATGAACGGAGTGGGAATGGAGGGATACAAAAGAGTGGTCTAGTTTGGACCAGGGAGCGGCGCGGGCTAATTGTTCTTTGTTTCTCGTTTCAAGGCTTCATTCTATGATCATCTTGCTGGTGCCAGTACAGAGCGAGACTGCGGATAGTTGGGAACCTGTCTCGGGGGCAGGGAATTCAGATGGTGTTCGTAAAGCAGAAGGGGAAATGAATAGGGTTGGGAAGCATTTTCCGATCAGGGCCAGTGTGATCTCCTGGACTCGTTTCGATCGCCTCAGGGGGTCGGAGAGGAATTTCCCAGATTTTTTTCCCCCATATTGGCCCTGGGGTTTTCACTCTGGGTTTTCGCCTCTCCCTGGAGATCACATGGTCTGGAATGGGGGGGGTGGGGGTGAGTTAATAGGTTGTGATGAACAAAGCATCGTAGCTGTGAGGGACAGCTCGGTGGATAGGATATTAGGATGTAGATAGGCTGGAAAATTGGGCGGGGATCCTGGATTCAGGATTCAATCCTGGACCGGGGAGCGGCGTGGGCTTGGAGGGCCGAAGGGCCTGTTCCTGTGCTGTATTGTTCTTTGTTCTTTGTTCTTTGTTTGTTCTTTGTATTCCTGAAGTATTGTTATCTATAAGAATAGAGCTCATGTCACTGTTTGTTTTGCCACATTAGAACACAGCTGACAGGAAAGTCCAGAAATGAAAGGAACATGCTGACTTGGAGAAGTTTTCAGATCAGGGTATACACTGCACAATAGAGCTGGAATGGAGGCTACCTGGTGGAAGATTGCATTGGTACTCCCCACTATGAATAGGACTTCTGGATTCCAATTTAATTTTGCTTTGAATTTTTTCTTCCCTTAGAAGCAGAATACCAATTCTATCCGGGTTGTTCAAGTATTGTAAATGGAAGTTGTATGTATTGAGGAGCAACAGATCAGCTACACTCCTATGTGTGTGCGAGTGTGTGTGAGAGAGAGGGGTGAGTGTGTGCGAGAGAGAGAGAAGGGTGAGTGTGTGCGAGAGAGAAAGAGGGGTGAGTGTGTGCGAGAGAGGGGTGAGTGTGTGCGAGAGAGAGAGGGGTGAGTGTGTGCGAGAGAGAGGGGTGAGTGTGTGCGAGAGAGAGAGGGGTGAGTGTGTGCGAGAGAGAGAGGGGTGAGTGTGTGCGAGAGAGAGGGGTGAGTGTGCGAGAGAGAGAGGGGTGAGTGTGTGCGAGAGAGAGAGGGGTGAGTGTGTGCGAGAGAGAGAGGGGTGAGTGTGTGCAAGAGAGAGAGAGGGGTGAGTGTGTGCGAGAGAGAGGGGTGAATGTGTGCGAGAGAGGGGTGAGTGTGTGCGAGAGAGAGAGGGGTGAGTGTGTGCAAGAGAGAGAGGGGGTGAGTGTGTGCGAGACAGAGGGGTGAGTGTGTGCAAGAGAGAGAGGGGTGAGTGTGTGCGAGAGAGAGAGGGGTGAGTGTGTGCGAGAGAGAGAGGGGTGAGTGTGTGCGAGAGAGAGAGGGGTGAGTGTGTGCAAGAGAGAGAGAGGGGTGAGTGTGTGCGAGAGAGAGGGGTGAATGTGTGCGAGAGAGGGGTGAGTGTGTGCGAGAGAGAGAGGGGTGAGTGTGTGCAAGAGAGAGAGGGGGTGAGTGTGTGCGAGAGAGAGGGGTGAGTGTGTGCAAGAGAGAGAGAGGGGTGAGTGTGTGCGAGAGAGAGGGGTGAGTGTGTGCAAGAGAGAGAGGGGTGAGTGTGTGCGAGAAAGAGGGGTGAGTGTGTGCGAGAGAGAGAGGGGTGAGTGTGTGCTAGAGAGAGAGGGGTGAGTGTGTGCAAGAGAGAGAGGGGTGAGTGTGTGCAAGAGAGAGAGAGGGGTGAGTGTGTGCGAGAGAGGGGGGTGAGTGTGTGCAAGAGAGGGAGGGGTGAGTGTGTGCGAGAGAGAGGGGTGAATGTGTGCAAGAGAGAGAAGGGTGAATGTGTGCAAGAGAGAGAAGGGTGAGTGTGTGCGAGAGAGGGAGGGGTGAGTGTGTGCGAGAGAGAGGGGTGAGTGTGTGCAAGAGAGAGAGGGGTGAGTGTGTGCGAGAGAGGGAGGGGTGAGTGTGTGCGAGAGAGAGAGGGGGTGAGTGTGTGCGAGAGAGAGGGGTGAGTGTGTGCAAGAGAGAGAGGGGTGAGGGTGTGCAAGAGAGAAGGGTGAGTGTGTGCAAGAGAGAGAGGGTGAGTGTGTGCAAGAGAGAGGGGGTGAGTGTGTGCGAGAGAGGGGGGTGAGTGTGTGCAAGAGAGAGAGGGGTGAGTGTGTGCAAGAGAGAGAGGGGTGAGTGTGTGCGAGAGAGAGAGGGGTGAGTGTGTGCAAGAGAGAGAGAGGGGTGAGTGTGTGCGAGAAAGAGGGGTGAGTATGTGGGAGAGAGAGAGGGGTGAGTGTGTGCAAGAGAGAGAGGGGAGAGTGTGTGCGAGAGAGAGAGGGGTAAGTGTGTGCAAGAGAGAGAGGGGTGAGTGTGTGCGAGAGAGGGAGGGGTGAGTGTGTGCGAGAGAGAGGGGTGAGTGTGTGCAAGAGAGAGAGGGGTGAGTGTGTGTGAGAGAGAGGGGTGAGTGTGTGCAAGAGAGAGAGGGGTGAGTGTGTGCGAAAGAGAGAGAGGGGTGAATGTGTGCGAGAGAGAGAGAGAGGGGTGGGTGTGTGCGAGAGAGAGAGAGGGGTGAGTGTGTGCGAGAGAGAGAGAGGGGTGGGTGTGTGCGAGAGAGAGAGAGGTGAGTGTGTGCAAGAGAGAGAGGGGGTGAGTGTGTGCGAGAGAGAGGGGTGAGTGTGTGCAAGAGAGAGAGGGGTGAGTGTGTGCAAGAGAGAGAGGGGTGAGTGTGTGCAAGAGAGAGAGGGGTGAGTGTGTGCAAGAGAGAGAGGGGTGAGTGTGTGCAAGAGAGAGAGGGGTGAGTGTGTGCGAGAAAGAGGGGTGAGTGTGTGCGAGAGAGAGAGGGGTGAGTGTGTGCTAGAGAGAGAGGGGTGAGTGTGTGCAAGAGAGAGAGGGGTGAGTGTGTGCAAGAGAGAGAGAGGGGTGAGTGTGTGCGAGAGAGGGGGGTGAGTGTGTGCAAGAGAGGGAGGGGTGAGTGTGTGCGAGAGAGAGGGGTGAATGTGTGCAAGAGAGAGAAGGGTGAATGTGTGCAAGAGAGAGAAGGGTGAGTGTGTGCGAGAGAGGGAGGGGTGAGTGTGTGCGAGAGAGAGGGGTGAGTGTGCAAGAGAGAGAGGGGTGAGTGTGTGCGAGAGAGGGAGGGGTGAGTGTGTGCGAGAGAGAGAGGGGGTGAGTGTGTGCGAGAGAGAGGGGTGAGTGTGTGCAAGAGAGAGAGGGGTGAGTGTGTGCAAGAGAGAGGGGTGAGTGTGTGCAAGAGAGAGAGGGTGAGTGTGTGCAAGAGAGAGGGGGTGAGTGTGTGCGAGAGAGAGGGGTGAGTGTGTGCAAGAGAGAGAGGGGTGAGTGTGTGCGAGAGAGAGAGGGGTGAGTGTGTGCAAGAGAGAGAGAGGGGTGAGTGTGTGCGAGAAAGAGGGGTGAGTGTGTGGGAGAGAGAGAGGGGTGAGTGTGTGCAAGAGAGAGAGGGGTGAGTGTGTGCGAGAGAGAGAGGGGTAAGTGTGTGCAAGAGAGAGAGGGGTGAGTGTGTGCGAGAGAGGGAGGGGTGAGTGTGTGCGAGAGAGAGGGGTGAGTGTGTGCAAGAGAGAGAGGGGTGAGTGTGTGTGAGAGAGAGGGGTGAGTGTGTGCAAGAGAGAGAGGGGTGAGTGTGTGCGAAAGAGAGAGAGGGGTGAATGTGTGCGAGAGAGAGAGAGAGGGGTGGGTGTGTGCGAGAGAGAGAGAGGGGTGAGTGTGTGCGAGAGAGAGAGAGGGGTGGGTGTGTGCGAGAGAGAGAGAGGGGTGAGTGTGTGCGAGAGGGAGAGAGGGGTGAGTGTGTGCGAGAGAGAGGGGTGGGTGTGTGCGAGAGAGGGAGAAGGGTGAGTGTGTGCGAGAGAGGGAGAGGGGTGGGTGTGTGCGAGAGAGAGAGGGGTGGGTGTGTGCGAGGGAGAGAGGGGTGGGTGTGTGCAAGAGAGAGAGAGAGAGAGGGGTGGGTGTGTGCGAGAGAGAGAGGGGTGGGTGTGTGCGAGAGAGAGAGGGATGGGTGTGTGCGAGAGAGAGAGGGGTGGGTGTGTGCGAGAGAGAGAGAGGGGTGAGTGTGTGCAAGAGAGAGAGAGAGGGGTGAGTGTGTGCAAGAGAGAGAGAGAGGGGTGAGTGTGTGCGAGAGAGAGGGGTGAGTGTGTGCGAGAGAGAGAGGGGTGAGTGTGTGCGAGAGAGAAACACAGACAGGGGCGAGTGTGTGCGAGAGAGGGAGAGTGGGGCAAGTGTGCACGAGTGAGGGAGAGTGGGGCGAGTGTGCACGAGTGAGGGAGAGTGGGGCGAGTGTGCGTGAGTGAGGGAGAGTGGGGTGAGTGTGCATGAGTGAGGGAGAGTGGGGCGAGTGTGTGCGAGAGAGGAAGAGGGGCGAGTGTGCACGAGCGAGGGAGAGTGGGGCGAGTGTGTGCGAGAGAGGAAGAGTGGGGCGAGTGTGCACGAGCGAGGGAGAGTGGGGTGAGTGTGCACGAGTGAGGGAGAGTGGGGCAAGTGTGCACAAGTGAGGGAGAGTGGGGCGAGTGTGCACGAGTGAGGGAGAGTGGGGCGAGTGTGCACAAGTGAGGGAGAGTGGGGCGAGTGTGCGCGAGCAAGGGAGAGTGGGGTGAGTGTGAGCGAGCCGGGGAGTGTGGGGCGAGTGTGCGCGAGCGATGGAGAGTGGGGTGAGTGTGAGCGAGCCGGGGCGAGTGTGCGCGAGCGAGGGAGAGTGGGGTGAGTGTGAGCCAGCCGGGGAGAGTGGGGCGAGTGTGCATGAGCGAGGGAGACTGGGGTGAGTGTGAGCGAGCCAGGGAGTGTGGGGCGAGTGTGCGCGACCGCGGGAGAGTGGGGTGAGTGTGCGAGCAAGGGAGAATGGCATGAGAGTGCACAAGCGCAGGAGAGTAGAGCGAGTGCAGGAGAGTGGGGCAAGTGTGCACAAGCAAGGGAGAATCGGGCGAGTGTGCACGAGTGAGGGAAAGTGGGGCTATTGTGTGTGAGAGAGGGAGAGTGTGGCGAGTGTGTGGGTGAGAAAGAGAGTGGAGGGGGAACGTGGGGGTGTGAGAGTGAGCGTGGGCATTCAATAGACGCGGGTTGTGGTGGGCAGGTGCATCAGCATAAGTGGGGGTTGGGCAGGGGGTAGTTAGGTGTGGGGAGGGCACGTGGCCATGTCATAGAATCATAGAATCATAGAAACCCTACAGTACAGAAAGAGGCCATTCGGCCCATCGAGTCTGCACCGACCACAATCCCCATATCCCTACATATTTTACCCACTAATCCCTCTAACCTACACATCTCAGGACACTAAGGGCAATTTTAGCATGGCCAATCAACCTAACCCGCACATCTTTGGACTGTGGGAGGAAACCGGAGCACCCGGAGGAAACCCATGTAGACACGAGGAGAATGTGCAAACTCCACACAGACAGTGACCCAAGCTGGGAATCAAACCCAGGTCCCTGGAGCTGTGAAGCAGCAGTGCTAACCACTGTGCTACCGTGCCGCCCTGTCTGGGTGGGCGTGGGGGTGTGATGTGTTTTGAGTGGAATGACGGGCATGAAGACCACATACATAAGTGGTGGTTTGGTTGCATGGGCGTGTGCAGTGGGTTGGGCACCTAAGCGCGAGAGGATATTTTTAAGCACAAGCGTATGCGAGAGAAGGGTGTGTGCGCGCGCGCGCGTCCAATCCGAGAATCCAACTTTTCGCACCACTCCCCCCCCTTTATAAATGGCAAAGGTGGGACTTGAGTACTTTTAAATAAGATAACTTCTTAATTATAATAAACATGCCCATGTATATGAAATTGTAAAGCCTTCTATAAGTTAGGTTTTTGTGTGTTTGTACCTGTGACGTCAAAACAATAATTTCTGTGGTTGAAATCTTCACTGCATTAAGAATGTTTCTCAAGGATTCCATCAGTACACTTCGGAGATCAAAAAAATGTTGTGCCTAGAAAAGTTTTGAAACACTGCTCTAACTGATATTCTGATCCTTTTTGGTGTGGAGAAATGAATTTCTAAATAGAAGATTTAGTTTATTCATTCAGCAATTGACTTACTCATTTTTGTTAAAAATAGGATGGAATGAAATGCTAAGTTAATGCCAAATGTTGACTTTCACCAGCTATTTTTCAACTGCATCGGAGCTTGCAATAGTGCACAGTTCAATATATAAAATAAAATCATGCCCAAGGGTTCCATTTATAGCTTATGTTTGTAGAAGTGTTTTGTTAAGGCCTCATGGGTAATGAATGTCTGTCAAACATCTGTCATTTAACACAGTGACTTATATGGCATTGGGGATAGATAGTGCTTTGGATTATCCTTTTCCTGAAATCTGTCATCTTGTAGCTCTTTGTTCAGCAAAGATTTATTTTACTTTTTCAGTGGCAGTATTATGTGGCTGTGTAACATGCAATATTCAGCAGTCATGCTGCCAGCTCATCCGGGATTGTACTGCAAGATATTACACAAGCAGTCCAAACATCAGAATTGTTTTGACAAACTAAAGACTTGTTCTATTATATTTCTGCTCTGCAAATGTCCATCTTTATAACCCTTCCTCGTGAAGTTTGAAGATTCTGCGGTGCCTGCTGTGTTTGGATTGGACAATCCAAATGCCAACCTGAAATTCTGTCTTCTCCTTTGAACTGATGGAGCACTCTGATTTCCTGAAGATACGTACATATCATTGTTGTTGAGCCATTAGTTTGCTTGGTTTGGCTGCTTATTATTCCAGTGTTAGGGGAATTAATCCTCTTGTTAATAAAAGGCACTGCTTGGATGTTGTTGTGATCTCCATAAAACCTGATAACTTTTAAAAAATTAATTTTCAGATGCAAAGAACCAATGGACAGAATTTCAAAATTTAAAACTTTTACTGTACCAAGTAAACTAAAATCAACATAATCAAACATTGCTTAATAAGAATCTAAATCGTAGAACTGAAGAGAAGTATTTTCACCTTAACTAACTATGTTTTATGAAACCCTTTCAGTATGCGCTGTGCTTCTGGCAGATGCAAAAGCCTTCAAAAACATGATGCTCCTTTCTATTCAGTTCACAATTTCAAAAATTATAGGAGCGATTTTACCAGAATTTGGCAGTATTGATTCTGGTGAGAAAAACGCCATGTTTCTCTCCAGAGAACGAGGTCGGTTTTCTCTCCAGATCTTACCACACTCAGCCAAAATAAACAGCTGAGCAAGTTTCACACTGTCATGCAGTGGGGTGGAGCCTCACCATGCCCCCCCCCCCCTCCAACAAACAGTGAATCAATGCCGGCATTTACCCCTTCCCTCTGAACATCAGATCCCTTTCCCCCTGTGTGGAAGGGGGTTTTAGGTCAGCTAGTTAGATCCACAGGCAGATTTTAGTTTACAGTGACAGTGCAATGGGAAAGTGTTAAATGATTCTACCTAACGAGATAATGTTAACAGTTTGCTCATAAGTAAATGCAATATCAGTATTAAAATGAATGAAATATCATTTTTAAGTATATATTGGAATAGTAAATGATTTAGAAATGTATTTTTAATAGTTACATGTATTTTTAATATATAAATGTATTGTTCTCCTCAGTTCAAAATGCAAGTGCTGCAGAAATGATGATAAGGTTAAAAGTTCAGCAGTTAGAAGTCCATTAGTCAGCAGAATGAGTATTAGTAGTTTCAAAATCCCGGCACAGTTATTGAAATATAATGTATTAAATAGAGGCATCCATTATCTAAACATGAGAAAGTATCTTTCTAATGGGCCTGGAGAGATGCTTATCTCACTGTCTTGGCAATGCGTCTATGGGAAAGGTATAACAGTAGAAGCGTCTCTAACAACATAGTAACCAGGAAGTGGGCTTTGCCAGAGGGAAGATGTCAGGTATTAAATGGACAAATAGAATATCATTCTGTCAAGTAGCATATTGCAATTGGCTGAGGTAATCTGCCTTGTACTGGACTGACATGTTAACACTGAATGAAATTGAATCTAAGCTAATTAGAAGGTGTATCTTAGATAACAGAAGGTATAATTGTTCTGTAGTTTGGCTGAGTGCCTCAGATCTTTGGAGGGGTCTTGTAGTGCTGAACCAGAGCTATTTGGCCGTCGGTTAATATTTTGTTTGTCTTGTATGATTTTTGTGCTTTAAATAAATTTTGACTACGTCTATTTGAATAGAGACCTTGCCTTTGCAAGTTTTCAAAGTAATTTTAAGTTTTTCAAGAAGTTTGGCCACCATTGTAAAGAAATCCCCACGATGCTCTGAACGTCGGATCCCTTTCCCCCACCACACAACCATTGCCGGCATCTCCAGCTCCCATGTCTGCTCACAGCCACCACCACGTACAAATGAATTCCAGCATCCCCCTCAAACAAGGTCCCTCATGGCAGGCTGGTGCGAAAGGTTAAATCTCACGGGATAAAAGGTGAGCTAGCTAGATGGGTGGAGAACTGGCTTAGACATAGAAGACAGAGGGTAACAGTGGAGGGGTCTTTTTCCGGTTGGAGGTCTGTGACTAGTGGTGTTCCGCAGGGCTCTGTACTGGGACCTCTGCTGTTTGTGATATATATAAATGATTTGGAGGAAGATGTAGCTGGTGTGATCAGTAAGTTTGTGGACGACACAAAGATTGCTGGAGTTGCGGATAGTGATGAACATTGTCAGAGAATACAGCAGGATATAGATAGGCTGGAACATTGGGCGGAGAAATGGCAGATGGAATTTAATCCAGATAAATGCGAAGTGATGCATTTCGGTAGATCTAATGCAAGGGGGAGCTATACAATAAATGGCAGAACCATCAGGAGTATAGACACACAGAAGGACCTGGGTGTACAAGTCTACAGATCCTTAAAGGTGGCAGCACAGGTGGAGAGGATGGTCAAGAAGGCATATGGCATGCTTGCCTTTATTGGACGGGGCATAGAATATAAAAGTTGGCATATGATGTTGCAGCTGTATAGAACGTTGGTCAGGCCACATTTGGAATACTGTGTCCAGTTCTGGTTGCCACACTACCAGAAGGACGTGGAGGCTTTGGAGAGAGTACAGAAAACTTTTACCAGGATGTTACCTGGTATGGAGGGTCTTAGCTATGAAGAGATATTGGGTAAACTGGGGTTGTTCTCCCTGGAAAGACGGAGGATGAGGAGCGACCTAATAGAGGTGTATAAAATTATGAAGGGCATAAATAAGGTGAACAGTGGGAAGCTTTTTCCCAGGTCGGAGGTGACGAACACAAGGGGTCACGGGTTCAAGGTGAGGGGGGCAAGGTTCAACACAGATGTCAGGGGGACATATTTAACACAGACGGTGGTGGGGGCCTGGAATGCACTGCCACGCAAGGTGATTGAGGCGGACAAACTGGGATCGTTTAAGACCTATCTAGATAGCCACATGAACAGACTGGGAATAGAGGGATACAAACAAATGGTCTAGTTGGGCACATGAGCGGTGCAGGCTTGGAGGGCTGAAGGGCCTGTTCCTGTGCCGTATTGTTCTTTGTTCAAACCCCCATGAGACTCCCACTGTGATCTGCCTCTGACACTGCCCCCTGTCAGATTGGCATTGTCAGATTGACATTGCCAGGTTGGCATGGGCATGGAGCTTTACTCATCTTTACTCCCCCTGGGGGATCCCCACAACAGGTTAATGTCTGGGTATAAACCTCACCGATGCGACATCATAGCACAGAGTGAATATAAGGTTGGGGGTGGGGGTCAAAAACAGTGAGTATTAATTATATTCAAATCCATTAAAATGTATTTAAATTAGGCTCACACCCATTGTGGGTGTGAATCTGATTACATCGCTGGAGAGGAAATCACAAGTTGCGATTTTATTCATAAGATCACCGACTTCCTGGTTTCACTGCACCTTGAGGCCACACCGCCAGTCCCGCAGATGGCGAACATGTGCTCAAGATCCCGTCCTATATATTTTTGCTTTTTGTCCGCCTGTTGAGTTCTAGCTTTGTCTAATTCCTTTCTATCAAAAGTGATTGAAGTTTTCATTTATGTTCAACCACAAGTACCCTTCCTCATACTTCTGTGGTATCAGAAATGGACTCAGTTTTTCCATTCTCCTTCAAACATTTTAACAGCTAACTTATTTCACATAGAACAGGGAACAGTTTTCCTTTTTTTGTCACATTTCACAATTAAAACATTCAGTGCAGAATTTGTCCACCCATCTGGGACTAATCCCATGGCAGGGGGGTGGTAAATAGGAGTGTTTCCCATTGCAGAGGCCGGCCAACCTTATAATTCGCACCGAGTGATTTTGTGTCGTATTTCGTAGTGGGGCAGGCATAATGGCGCATGGCCGCCATCATATCTGGGAGCTGTATTTAAAAGGTGACCAGCAGCATTGACCCACCATGGAAGAAAGGAAATGCAACTTAGAGAATACACTGAGGCTGCAAGAACTACTTGATGACACTGAATCTGGAATATCCATCTGTGGTGTTCTGGGGTCCAGGGTTGCTGGCAGACTCCATCTTAAACTCCAGAGACAGCTTCTGGTAAGATGGCAATGCGGAGAATCGGTTGTGGACAGAAAATTGCAGTTGTGCCTTCGTCTGCATTCTATTAGCAGGATACAAATCAGTTTCACACCAGCCTTCAGTGGGTTTCCTGACCTTCCATGTGCAGGCACCAGCAGAAGATCCCATGGGAAATTCGTACCAGCATAAAACTGATTTTTGGACTCTGCCGAATTCTCCCCCTGCTTACCACTGAATCCGCTGGAGTTGGCAAGGAAGAACTTTGCCCGCACTTTGCATTGCCTTAATGATATTTCATGTTAAAAGACTACGTGGTTTTGCATTCTTCATGTTGGTTTTTAAAATCTGTGTTGAATTGTGCATAGTCTGGACCTTGGGACAGTATTCATAATGAGCCCAGAAGGTTTTACAATTTGTTTAATTGATTTGATTTGATTTATTATTGTCACATGTATTAACATACAGTGAAAAGTATTGTTTCTTGCGCGCTATACAGACAAAACATACCATTCATAGAGAAGGAAACAAGGGAGTGCAGAAGGTAGTGTTACAGTCATAGCTTGGGTGTACAGAAAGATCAACTTAATGCAAGGTAGGTCCATTCAAAAGTCTGACAGCAGCAGGGAAGAAGCTGTTCTTGAGTCAGTTGGCATGTGACCTCAGACTTTTTTATCTTTTTCCCGACGGAAGAAGGTGGAAGAGAGAATGTTCGGGGTGCGTGGGGTCCTTAATTACGCTGGCTGTTTTGTTGAGGCAGCGGGCAGTGTAGGCAGAGTCAATGGATGGGAGGCTAGTTTGTGTGATGGATTGGGCTCCATTCACAACCGATTGTAGTTCCTTGCGGTCTTGGGCAGATCAGGAGTCTACCAAGCTGTGATGCAACTAGAAAGAATGCTTTCTATGGTACAGCTGTAAAAGTTGGTGAGAGTCGTAGCTGACATGCCAAATTTCCCTAGTCTTCTGAGAAAGTAGAGGCATTGTTGGGCGTTCTTAACTATAGTGTCAGCATGGGGGGACCAGGACAGGTTGTTGGTGATCAGGACACCTAAAAACTTGACGCTCTCGACCCTTTCTACTTCATCCCCGTTGATGTAGACAGGGGCATGTTCTCCTTTACGCTTCCTGAAGTCAATGACGATCTCCTTCATTTTGTTGACATTGAGGGAGAGATTATTGTTGTCGCACCAGTTCACCAGATTATCTATCTCATTCCTGTATTCTGTCTCATCATTGTTTGAGATCCGACCCAGTACGGTGGTGTCATCAGCAAACTTGAAAATCGAATTGGAGGGGAATTTGACCACACAGTCATAGGTGTATAAGGAGTATCGTAGGGGGCTGAGAGCACAGTCTTGTGGGGCACCGCTGTTGAGGATGATCGTGGAGGAGGTGTTGTTGCCTATCCTTCCTGACTGTGGTCTGTGAATTAGGAAGTCCAGGATCCAGTTGCAGAGGGACTTATCCCTCTTTTAATTGATTAGCTTTGTCAAGAATGACATTACGAATTGCTGTCAAACCATCTGGCTTCTGGGTACTTTGGGCTGTGAATTAGAATCGAAGGATAAATCCCCAGAAAATGTCCTTATTATCCTCTCATTTCAGCAGTCTCCTTTGTTCTTCAAAATGCTAAATAGTCACCAGGGTATTCACTTTTTAAAACTGACTGTGAACCACTCTGTTCAGTTACAACACATGATCCTCATTTTCTTTAATATCTGCATATTTCTTCTCCAAGTCATTGAAGGAATTTTCAAGCAGCTAAACATCCAAACTCTCCTGCATAAGAATTGAATTCGCCTCATCCTGTTTAAATTCAGGATTGCCTTTTCATTACATATCATTCTGTTTAAATTCAGAATTATTTTTCATTTAAAATTCTTTTGCATGATTTAACCCTTCCTTTTTTTTGCCAGGAGGCACGGGTTTAAAGGTTTAACGCTGCCCCCTTTTGTGCAAGCAGTCAGTTTTCTGTTGAGTAAAATCCTCTTTAGCAGCTTTAAGAACTTTTAGGTTATTTCAATATTCAGCAAAGAAAGCTCGATACTCTGTTTTATGCAGTTCACAATTCTTAAAATTTCCTTTAGCTTTACATTCTTCCATTGAGTTTGAACTTTGTCTAATTCCTTTCCCACAAGCAACTTGCCTTGTCATTCTGATGTTTTCATTTACGTTCAAGAACACCTGTCTTTCCTTGCATTTCTGTAGTGTCTCTGTCGTGTCGGCACTGGATTCATCTTTTCCACTCTCCTTCAAAGCATTTCTTTCCTTTGCATCATTAGCTTTGAGTTCTGCTGCTATTTGCTTTGCCACATCTTCTCATATTTTTCCTGCATTTTTAATTCATTCAGCTTTTACTCATCTCCAACTGCCATGTTTCTTTTCAGCCTACTTCTTTTAAAATTAGTTGGCTGAGTTTCTCACTCTTTGGAAATATCTTTAGACGAAATATTAACTGTCGCTGTTGTTTTACAGAAAGACATTGGCCCAGAATTTCCATTTCCTGGGGAAATCATACCCGGGAGGTACCACAGAAGATGCATTGGGGGACCACCCCGAAGTCCCCATGCAATGACAGCAAAGCAATTGCCCGGGAAGTTTAAACTTCCAATGGGCAATTATCCTGCATTATGAACTATCTGATATTCCATTATAAATCTGAGACTGGGCGGCATGGTGGCACAGTAATTAGCACTGCTGCCTCACAGCGCCAGAGAGCCGGGTTCAATTCCCAGCTTGGGTCACTGTCTGTGTGGAGTTTGCACATTCTCCCCATGTCTGCATGGGTTTCCTCTGGGTGCTCTGGTTTCCTCTCACATTCCAAAGATGTGCAGGTTAGGTTGATTGGCCATGCTAAATTGACCCTAGTGTTAGGGGGATTAGCAGGGTAAATATGTGAGGTTGCGGGGATAGGGCCTGGGTGGGATTGTGGTTTGTGCAGACTGGATGGGCCAAATGTGGCCTCCCTCTGCACTGTAGGGATTCTATGACTTTAGATGGTTCCTACTCTCTTAGAAAAATAGTTACCCAGGAAAAGATAGAAGGACGAAAACCACTTTTAACTCCTGGAAAGTAACTCCTGCCCCCCCGCCCCACCACCACCATAGCCCCCCTCCCCCCCCCCCCCCCACCACCACCATACCCCCCCCACCACCACCACCATACCCCCCCATCACCACCATACCCCCACACCACCACCCCCACCACCATGCCCACTCCCCCACCGCCACCACCATACCCCCCCACCACCACCACCATATCCCCCCCACCACCACCACACCATACCCCCCCACCACCATACCCCCCCCACCACCATACCCCCCCCACCATCACCACCATACCCCCCCACCACCACCATACCCCCCCACCACCACCACCATACCCCCCCTCACCACCATACCCCCCCCACCACCATAGCCCCCCCACCACCATAGCCCCCCCACCACCACCACCACCACCACCACCACAGCCCCCCTCACCACCACCACCATACCCCCCCACCACCACCACCATACCCCCCCCACCATCACCACCATACCCCCCCACCACCACCATACCCCCCCCACCACCACCATACCCCCCTCACCACCATACCCCCCCCACCACCATAGCCCCCCCCCCACCACCACCACACCCCCCCCTCACCACCACCACCATACCCCCCCACCACCACCACCATACCCCCCCACCACCACCACCATACCCCCCCCCCCACCCCCCCCCCCCCCCCCCCCGCCAGCCCAACTATCGTCTTGACCACCCCGACAAACCTCCCAACTACCCACCCAACCCCCCTGAAAATCCTTCTGACCCCTAAACACATGATATCTGTTGTGGGGTTTTTTCAGAGATTGAGTACTGCCAAAACTCAGCTAATACAAAGACTCACGAAGTCCGTATCCTGGTTAAAGACATATCTTTATTTGACCAACGATCACTGGGAGGGATAGCACTGGGCAGTTCAACACCTCCCTGAAGAGAATGCCCTGAGCATTCCAGTCGCACTCTGAGGTTACAATTCATCAGATGGGACCGTTATACATTTTCAAGTTTGCTATTCCCGCCTTCCCGTTAGTTATGAACCAATCATCATTAGTACAAATCAATCATTGTTAACAATTGTCATATACCTTAGCCAATTACATCCTACCCGCTGACATGGGATTTCATTGGTCCATAGAATCCGGATTCTCCTTCCCCCTGCCACCTAGCAACCCTTGACGCTTAGCTATAGAGTTCAAACACACTGTTCTCACCAACTCTCAATTATGTCAATGGTCGAGTCAGACAGTTGATATTCCCATGTCTGAGAAACACTGTCTTATCAGTACAAAGTGAACAGCTCCATTCATATTATGGCTTTGGGAACCCATACTGTCCTTAACATATGCTGATAGAAATATACACATTCTGTCATTTCATTGTTCCAAAGAATGTGGTTCATCTCACTCAGTCTTCATCCCATCATGCTCTGGAGCAACCTGCCTTTGGCTTAAAGGTACAGACTACTTTCCAAAATACATGTTTATATGAGAAATACTTGTTCAAATCTCTTACTTGTTTAAATCTCTGACTGATTATATGTGTCTTTATGCAAACAGTACCTGTTAGTATGTAAGTCTGATCTGGAATCATTTCGCTTAGTGCTAATAATTTTATCAGTGTCTTAAATCCCTGATTATTTGGAATTTCTGGAACAATATCCAATTTTTCCCCCATTCCCAAATATGTCTTCTACTATTCCGAGGAGGATAAGTTTCCTCTCTCGGGCTGTTTTGCCCACCAAGATCAGATTTCTTATCTCCAGTTTCTCTGAGAGTTTCAAAACAAAGGCTTGTTGCTAACATGCTTGTGACAACTCATGGTTGTCTGCCATTACTACATTTCCTTTTAAACTTGGAAATATTATAGTCTTTCCGGTGGGGTCTTATTCTCAAAGCAATGCTCACAAAATTCTTCCATCAGAATCACCTCTGCAGTTTTCTGAAAATCTTGTTGAACTTTCATTGATTGTACTACCTATCGAACACAATTACCTTTCACCAAGCAAATTCCACAAGAATCTGACTGCTTCTTTTCTAAATTTCTGTCTGCCTCTTGGCACTGAGTCATAAGCATTGAGAACAGCAATTTTCACCATATCATAATCGCTAGAATGCTAATCGATTAAAAAAAAGTAAATTTCAGTGGGTTTCTGTTTGATTTTCTCACCCTGTGGCAACCAGATCATATGGATGTGCCTTTGAGCTAAGATATTTATCTTCACTTCACCATCTTTGAAGAATGTCCTGTTTCACTTTAAGTTAAAAGAACCATTGTAACATATGTAACGGTCAGTGCTCATGACAATCTGCACAAATGGCAATTAGAGTGTGATCAGTGATCAATTGTACTCAACTATATTAGAAGAATGGAAAAATTGTATATCTCTCCAGTTGATGCTGCATGCTTGTGCTGAATTTGATCTATTTGTGTATGGAGTAAAAAAGGACTTATGATACATGAAAGAACTGTAAACTTAAGACATCTGCTTGATACCTAGATCTGTTCAGTGGTACACAACGCTAGTGCTGTGATTTCTTTCATTTCTATCAAGAGCATATATTTCTTCTTGGCTGCAGTTTCAAGAGTTGCCCAAGGCAGAGATAACATTATTGTTGAGGCACTGCTCCATATATCTTGCTCCTCACTGAATTACAGGCACAGTTTTTGCTATTTCATCTGCATTAAGTAGATGAATTCCTGAAAGCCTACTTTATATGACCTCAAATCTTATTTGGACCCTGGTTTCCTGCTAACCCTCCTTGTGCTCTTGCCAATCTTTCAACAACAAAAAATTGATCCTGCAGCAACACCCATATAACTATGTTTACCCAAAGACTCCTCTTTAACAGTTCCATAAAGTAATGCTGTTCATTCTTTAAAATCTGGCTGCACTTCTCTGGTGCGTTACAGATCTTTAATATCTGTGAAATTAGCATAATGTGTAAAGCTGCTCATTACTTGTTATTTGCTGAATGTAGATTTAGTAATCTCAAGCACCATTAGTGCAAGTCTAATCTGTTGTGTCTATTACACTTGCTTATTCATAGGAAAAATAAAGGATATGGGCAATAGGTATTGCTCACTCAATTTTGTTGATGTTAATGTTGAATATGTTACAATCTTGGACCTTTAGATTAATGGAGAAAACCTCTATTCTACTTAATGTAATTGTGTTGATTAGCATCTTGTATACAGGGTGAACATTTTAACAAAGCACTGTAGATCTGCGTCCATCTCACTGATCATCTATCGGTCACACTTTGGTGTTTGGTAACTCTTGGAAGGCCTGACATTATTGCCCCTGGAGATGCAAATTAAAGTAGTTTTTAAAAAGCTAACAGGAGAAATGAAAGGAGACAGACTGACTGACTGAGCAGGGAATATGAATCGTGATTTATATGTATTCAGCAATGTAAAAGTGGCCACAGAAGTTAAAAGAATGGATAATGCACTATTAAGTTAAGCTTATTGTTCCCGTGGAAGCAATTTTATTGAATTGTCAGCCTTAAGCATCACTAAGTAAATTACAATCCATTAATACATCACAAGAATAGTTATATAACAGAATATCAATTTATAACTGGAACTGAAATGCATAAAAATTACAAATTGCTTTCTGCCTACAGGTGGATTTATGGCAACCCAGCAGTATCCCATCTTTGAAACTTGGTGTTGTTGCAGATATACATGTGCCCAGAAGCAGTTCTCAACAATTCTTCTGGTCACTTCTGCGAAATGGAATTGAGTTTAAGTAAGTCTATAATTTATATTTTAAACTTGCATATTTTTGTCTAAATCTATGTTGATTTTATTTTCTACAAATTCAATTCAGTAACATAATGGTTGACAATTTAACTTACTTTGTACTTCTCATTTTCAGGGCTTCCTAATTAACACATCGTGTCCTTATTGAGTGGGGTGGGCAGGTCAATTTTCTCCAACACTTACCACACTGTGGCTTTAAAATCAGCTGCCAGAAAACAAATTGACTGGTCTGGTTTGTCGTTCTTTCAAATATCTCTCATTTTCCCATTGAACAGATGGTTCACTTGGCTTAGCATCCCCCCTTGTGGCACTGATGAAATTATGAACTTGCTGTGTACACAGGAACTTGGACCTTTACTATTTGCTATTACTATACTTGCACTGTTATCCTTTGGCAGAGTAAGAAGTACTCACCATCTGCTCACTTAACCCCCATTCCCACTCAACTGCTGACTACCATTTTCCTTTCTTAGCCCCAATGCTCGCTGACAATGTAAATTTTCCTTGCTTCTCTGCTGCTGATCCCTTCCTTGCATTATTGCTGTCACTACAACCCCTAAAAAATATCCCACACAGAACCCATTTTATCCTTGGCAACTATGACCTCATCTCCAACTTCCCTTTTCTTTCTAAAGTCCTTGAATGTGTTGTCATCTTCCAAATCCACGGAACTCCATTTCTGAAACCCTATCTCCAGTCAGGTTTTTACCATTATCAAAGACTGAGATGGTTCCTATTAGTCACAAATGAGATCTTATGACTGTCATACATTTTCCCTTTATATTTTCCTCCACCTCTCTGCAGTCTTCAACACAATTAACCATACTGTTCACGCCTCTCTTCCATTTTCCAACTCCATGTAACTTTCCTTTCTCGGTCGCATTCTTACTACCCAACCAGAGCAAAACTTTGTCAAACTTAAGTCAAATCATGGATGAACATTTTACCAAATATAATTTTTCAATAGCAATTTTCTCTTTACACTGAGCAGTACATTTTATTTTCTGTGTTTATTTGATTTGGATCCATCTATCTTGGAATATATTAACTTATTTAATTTAGCTGGTACAAATCGCATGGGTTGAAAGAATGGGGGTGGAACGGTGGGATTCTTCCAAAGAAATTCCAAGTGTCGAATTTGCATAAAAACTGGAGTAAATCCTGCTGGCCTTTCAGTGGGATTTTCAAAATGAATCTCCCACACTCTGTGCACTGCAGAGTGTACTAGTGTGAATCATGTTAAAAATCAGGGAGGCAGGGCCTATTCCCGCTGGAGAGGCCGGCAGCATAGTGCTGAGTGAGCCACTGCGCATGTGCCAATCTATCAGTGCCGAGATTGGCGCATGCACCGCACCCCCGCATTGCCGGCCTCTCGATTGCTGGCCAGCCCAATCCCTGGCCAGCCCCACAACCCCCGCATCGCTGGCACACAGACCCCTCTATGGCCCAATTGCTGGTCTCCCAAACCGCCCCCCACCCCTGCCCGACCCCCACCTCGATGATCAACCCTGATCACTGGCCTCACTCCCTCTGTCATCCTGAGTATAGTGGCATCCCCCCCACCCCCACCAATCTCACCCCCGCTCCTCCCAGGCACCCCCCCCCCCTCCCCACAAGGCCCCATCCCCATTCGGCAGTGCCGATACCTGGTGGGCAGTGCCAAGGTGCCCTAGGGCATTGGCACTTTGCCCCTTGGGCAGTGCCAGGGGGCACCCCTGGTGGCAGTGCCCAGGGAGCAATGCTCAGGGGGCATCCACTTTACCCCCAACCTCCTAGAGGGTCTCCAGAGCCCATCTTCATTCCAGCAGGTTCAGGTCATTAGCTCCCTGCAAGTGGGGAGCTATTGTAAACCCCGCTGGAATGAAACACTGCTGGCAAGGGTGGAGACTCTTGCGGCCCTGGAGATTTCAGTCCTGGGCCCGCTGATGAAATGTAAATTCTAATTTGAATAATTTATACAGCTCCGTGCCGATTTCTGGCGTGGAGCTGATGACGCCAGAAATCCAGCGGCCGGAGACTTGCGTAGGCCATAGCACCCAGCAGGAAGCCTGCCTCACGGCCACCATTAGAGCAGCGCAGTGGACCAGGAGAACAGTCCCCTGGAACTCTGTCAGTACATACAAGTAGAAACTGAACCAAAAAACAAGTTTATTTAGAAAAGAGAGTGTAAAACAAAACAAAATAATTGAATTTTATAGTATGATCCCAAAACAATAAAATAATTTCTGAATCAAACTGAACACTGTGCCATCCTCAGCAGGCATTTCCTCCATCACTGGTGTTGTAATGAAGGAAAGATCATTGATGAAACAGCTGAAGATGGTTGATCATAGGGCACAGCTGTGAGAAACTCTGCAAAAATGTTCTGGGGCTGAGAGGATTTACCTGCAACAGCATTTTTTATTGTGCTTGGTGTGTATCTAACCTGTGAAGCTTGTTTCCTCCAATTCACATCAACTTCAATTTTGCATGATTTGCAGTATGGCTGATTTTTTAATGACCACAGGAGATGTTAATTGCTGAACAAACCAAATCACAGACGGAGACTTGTTTCTGGACCATTATCCTTTGTTTCACATTCTGAAAATGAAAAGAAACCTCCTGATCTCAGCAGCATTGAATTCCAGGATCACTTTTGGGATTTTAAAAATTAAGATTTATTAACAAGGAGAAAAGAAAACATTAGCACATAAGGTTACAGTTATGCCATTAAACTAGTGTTTAATTGCATAACATCTCCCAAAAAAACTCACTTAATCATACCCACAAGTAAACATCTTCCAGCCAACACTCGCTTATAAATGAAAATCCAGTAATATTGAAGAAGAAAAAACTGTTATTGCTGTAGTAAACATATACCACATAACTTCTCAAACTCTCTTGCACTCTGCCGCAGAAAGCCAAGAAACTTCAGAGACAAGACTGCTTTCTGAAACCCAAGGCTTTTCTAGTTTGACTGTATGGCCGATTCAAACTCAGTACCTTCTCCCAGTACCATGCTATTCTCAGGATGTCTTCCCCACAGTCAACATCTTTCCTTAAGTATCCATTTTCCCTTTCATCTTTGGTTCCATTATGCTCAGCACCCCTTTGAACTTAACTTTCCGAAGATACAAAAATCTTTCATGTTTTTTTCTACTGCTTGCTTCTCCTTTCATATCAAATAAAACTTAATAACCTACCCATGTTTGCTCACGAAACCGTTGCAAGCTGTAAAGGCGTTTTACTGCCCTTTGAAATTTAACAGCTGTAAAAACCAAGTTCCTCTGTATCTCCTAATGCAATTTTTAAAACTCTTATTAACTTAAATCCACCTGCCTCAGAAAAGCAACCAGTATAATCAAGGACCCCACGCTTGCCAGACATACTCTCTTCCACCTCCTCCCTTCGGGACAAAGATACAAAAGTCTGTGGTCATGTACCAACAGACTCAAGAACAGCTTCTTCCCTGCTGCCATCAGACTTTTGAATGGGCCTACCTTATATTAAACTCATCTTTCTCTGTACACCAGCTATGACTGTAACACCACATTCCGCACCCTCTCCTTTCCTTCTTCCCTATATACTCTATATTATGCTTTGTATGTATAGCTCATAAGAAACAATACTTTTCACTGTATACCAATACATGTAACAATAATAAATCAAATCAAATCACCTGACCATAGCTTTATTAGAAAGACATGCATTTAACACCTCTGCTCCTTTTATCTCTCAATTCTCTCAGACCAGCTATCTCCACAGCCTTTCCCCAGCTTAATTAAATGAATTATACACACTGTCATATTATTATTTCCTTTGAAAAGAGTTAGGAACTATGTTGTTATGTATATATAAGTATGCATAAGTATACGGGATGCCACATCACTCACTACTGCACTGTGTACTGAAATAGCAATGCATATCATTCTGCAGTGCATGGTGAGAACTGGAAAAGTACACAGTGTCAGTTCCAGTATTTGTGTCTAAAAGTGCAATTATTTCAAACTTCTGGGAAGTAAAGTTTAAAGTTTATTTATTAGTGTTACAAGTAAGCCTACATTAAAACTGCAATGAAGTTACTGTGAAAATCCTCCAGTTGCCACACTCTAGCACCTGTATGGATACATTGAGGGAGAATTTACTTATGGCCAATGTGCCTAACCAGCACATCTTTCAGACTGTGGGAGGAAACCGGACCTTCCGGAGGAAACCAAACCCATGCGGGCATGGTGAGAATGTGCAGACACTGCGCAGACAGTGACCCAAGCTGGGAATCGAAGCCAGGTCCCTGGCGCTCTAAGGCAGCAATGCTAACCATTGTGCCATCGTGTTGCCCACCCACTGTGCCGCCCACCTGCCAAGATGTTTCCATAGCTGTGAAGAAACTTGGGATAATTACATTTGGAAACTTCAGTCAGATTTCACATTCTCTGGCAAGATCAGTGGCAGAGGTTCCTGATATGCATATCACAGCACAGGTGGGTCATAGATTTGCACATTTAAACCCCAGCAGCTGCTCAACATCCTTTTTTCCCTCAATGGAAGAATTACTGCTCCAAACTGTTAAGAAATCAGCTCCACTTTAATAAGATGGAGTGAGATTTCAGCTATGTTGTGGCCGGGTGAAAGTCATAAGAACATAAAAACTAGGAGCAGGAGTAGGCCATCTGGCCCGTGAGCCTGCTCCGCCATTCAAGAAGATCATGGCTGATCTTTTTGTGGACTCAGCTCCACTTACCTGCCCACTCACCATAACCCTTAATTCCTTTACTGTTCAAAAGTTTATCTATCCTTGCCTTAAAAACATTCAATGAGATGGCCTCAACTGCTCCACTGGGCAGGGAATTCCACAGATTCACAACCCTTTGTATGAAGAAGTTCCTCCTCAGCTCAGTCCTAAATCTGCTCCCCCTAATTTTGAGGCCATGCCCCCTAGTTCTGGTTTCACCTGCCAGTGGAAACAACTTCCCTGCTTCTATCTTATCTATTCCCTTCATAATCTTCTATGTTTCTATAAGATCTCCCCTCATTCTTCTGAATTCCAATGAGTATAGCCCCAGTCTACTCAGTCGTTCCTCATAAGCCAACCCTCTCAACTCCGGAATCAACCTAGTGAATCTCCTCTGCACCCCCTCCAGTGCCAGTATATCCTGTCTCAAGTAAGGAGACCAAAACTGTACATAGTACTCCTGGTATGGCCTCACCAGCACCTTATACAGCTGCAACATAACCTCGCTGTTTTTAAAACTCCATCCCTCTAGCAATGAAGGACAAAATTCCATTTGCCTTCTTAATTACCTGCTGCACCTGCAAACCAACTTTTTGTGATTCATGCACAAGGAAACCCAGGTCCCTCTGCACAGCAGCATGCTGCTATTTTTTACCATTTAAATAATAGTCCATTTTGCTGTTATTCCTATCAAAATGGATGACTTCACATTTCCAACATTGTACTCCATCTGCCAGACCCTCGCCCACTCACTTAGACTATCTATATCCCTTTGCAGACTTTCAGCGTCCTCTGCACACTTTGCTCTGCCACTCATCTTAGTATCATCTGCGAATTTTGACACACTACACTTGGTCCCCAACTCCAAATCATCTATGTAAATTGTAAACAATTGCGTCCCAACACTGATCCCTGAGGCACACCACTAATTACTGATTGCCAACCAGAAAAACACCCATTTACCTCCACTCTTTGCTTTCTGTTAGTTAACCAGTCCTCTATCCATGCTAATACATTACCCGTAACACCGTGCACCTTTATCTTATGTAGCAGTCTTTGGTGCGGCACCTTGTCAATTGCCTTCTGGAAATCCAGATTCACCACATCCACAGGTTCCCCATTGTCCACTGCGCATGTAATGTTCTCAAAGAATTCCACCAAATTAGTCAAACATGACCTGTCCTTCATGAACCCATGCTGCATCTTACCAATGGGACAATTTATATCCAGATGTCTCACAATTTCTTCCTTGATGATAGATTCAAGCATTTTCCCTATTACAGAAATTAAACTAACCAGCCTATAGTTACTTGCCTTTTGTCTACCTCCTTTTTTAAACAGTGGCGTCACATTTGCTGTTTTCCAATCTGCGGGAACCACCTCAAAGTCCAGTGAATTTTGGTAAATTACTAATAGTGCATTTTCTATTTCCCCCACCATCTCTTTTAGTACTCTGGGATGCATTCCATCAGAGCCAGGAGACTTGTCTATCTTTAGCCCCATTAGCTTGCCCAACACTACCTCTTTCGTGATAATGATAGTTTCTAGGTCCTCACCTGCCATAGCCTTCTTGTCATCAACTTCTGGCATGTTATTTGTGTCTTCCACTGTGAAGACCGACACAAATACCTGTTCATTTCCTCATTTCTATTTATTACATCCCCCTTCTCGTCCTCTAAAGGACCAATGTTTACTTTAGCCACTCTTTTTCGTTATATATTTGCAGAAACTTTTGCTATCTGTTTTTATATTCTGAGCTAGTTTACTCTCATAATTCATCTTACTTTTCTTTATAGCTTTTTTGTGGCTTTCTGTTGACCTTTAAAGATTTCCCAATCCTCTAGTTTCCCACTAATCTTTGCCACTTTGTATGCATTTTCTTTCAATTTGATACCCTCCTTTATTTCCTTCGATATCCATGGCTGATTATCTCTTTTTCTACAATCCTTCCTTCAACGATTTGTGCACATATACATCCAGGTCCCACTGTTCTGGAACCCTTTTTAGAAATGTATCCTTTGTTTTCTATTGTCTCTCCACATTCTTTCTCCCAAAATGAAACACTTCACAGTTCTCTGCATTAATTTTTATCATCCATTTATCCACGCATTTTATCAACCTATGTCCTTTTCAGGTTCTATGTTGTGCTCCTCACAGTTCTCAATACTTCCAAGTTTTGTATCATTTGCAAATTTTGAAATTGCGTTCTGTACACCAAGGTCTAGGTCTTAATATAGATTCAGGAAGAGCAGGTGTTTTAACACCGACCCCTGGGAAATTCCATCAGAACCATTCCCACAGTCTGAAATTTCACTACAACTCTGTTTCCTGTCACTCAGCCAGTTTCATATCCATGTTGCTACTGTCATCTTTATTACATAAGCTCCAACTTTGCCCACAAGTTTGTTGTGTGGCACTTAATCAAATGTCTTTTAGGAGTCTAATAACACATCAACAACAGTGCCCTTTTCAACCCTCTCTGTTACCTCTGTTGTGGGAAAAATCCACTAGTAGTCAGACTTCACGATTCAGAAAATACGATTTATTTAACGGAGCTCCGGGAGATAAGGCACAAGTTAGTAGAAGACCTTTTCTCGCTAGAATGTCGGGAGCGGTCCATCTTTATACTTTTTACACAATGGATGGACCGGTGATTTGAACATTATCACATCGTTTTAGGCAGGTACAAACAGATATAGACATTTAACATAGTATTGTTCTTATGAATGGGTACATTTCCTTATGTCTGTATCTATCGGTGGTTGGTTTCGCCTCATACAGGTGTTAATTGGTTTCCTCGCATTCATATTTCCTGCTCTTCCTATGGCTAATCTGTTCCCTTTTTTTCTGGTTTTCCTTATCTTAAAAGATATCTCGACCCTTGGCTTGGCTTCCTGAGGTGTTTGTTTACTATGAGTCACTGTCTGTGATTTAGAAATGGCTTGTCTGTTAGGTTTTTATTTAAAGTGATTTCTGATAAGTGGGAGCCGGTGTCTGCTTTTTTGGCTCCTTTCCCAGTTAACTATGTGCCAGGCAGCCATTTTAAAGTGTGTTCTCCTTGTATTTTCCCCTTACACCTCATTAAAAAACACAAAAAGCACTCAACAAATCCATGTTGACTTTCCTGAATGAACCTACGTTTACCCCAGTGACTATTAATTCTGAACCAAATTATTTTTCAAGAAGCTTCTCCACAACTGTGTTTAAACAGCCTGGCCCATATTGTTGGGCTTATTTTTACACCCTTTTTTGAATAAAGGTATAACATATGCAGCTCTCCAGTCCTCTGCCGCCACCCAAGTCTAAGGAAAATTGGAAAATTATGGTCAGCGCTCCTGCAATTTCCACTATAATTTCCCTCCATGTCATTGGATGCATCTCACCAGACAAACTGACTGCACTGTGAATAACTGTGTAAGTCCAACAAACTGGCAATGAGAACTAACATTTACCACCTTTATGAAGAGCTTTATAATGATGAAGCGAATCAAACATACCACTTAACTATGGTGCAGTGCAACACATTGTGTAATTCATTTAATCTATTATTACCCAGAAACTTTACGTATTGATATGGGTGAATGCCATTATTGCATCATCATTATGGCGCAACTTGTAGTAAATATAGGACCAATACTTATGAATAATAAAAACATGGAAATGTGGAGTGCGTGGGACTGGATTTTGTTGATCACTGGGAAAGTAGTTGCAGCGACTTATCCTTATCACTGGTATGTACTTTTGCTGAGCACTGTGAAAAATCGCTTTGAATGTCCTCCACTGTTCCTCAATTGTCCCACCGTAAAGTTTTTGCTCCCAGTCTACCTTAGGCAACTCCTCCCTCATCCCATTGTAGTCTCCTTTGTTTAAGCACAAAATATTGATATTGGATTTTACCTTCTCATGCTCCATCTGTATTTTAAATTCAACCAATTGGCCATCAATATGAGAGGTTCCATAAAAACCTAAAACCACCATTCACCTCCACATGGACCTGGCTGTGGCAATGAAGGCACCTTCAGTTATTTACTTTTTATTTACTTGTTCAGCTGATGTGAGCATCACTGGCAAGAACGGCATTTATTGCCTATCCCTAATAGCCCTTGAGAAAATGGGGGGAGCTGCTGCCTTGAACGCTGCAAATCACGTTGTGTAGGTACACCCCGAGTGCTGTTAGGAAGGAAGTTCCAGGATTTTAACCCTGCAACTGTGAAGGAACAGCAATAAAGTTCCAAGTCAAGATGGTAAAGTAAAGTTTATTTATTAATCACAAATAGGCTTACATTGACACTACAATGGAGTTACTGTGAAAATCCCCTAGTCAACACACTCTGGTACCTGTTCAGGTACACTGAGGGAGAATTTAGCATGGCCAATGCATCTAACCAGCACATCTTTCGGACTGTGGGAGGAAACCAGAGCACTTGGAGGAAACCCATACAGACATGGGGAGAACGTGCAGACACGCACAGATAGTGACCTAGGCCAGGAATCAAGCCCGGGTCCCTGGCACTGTGAGGGAGCAGTGCTAGCCACTGTGCTGCCCCATGTGTGGCTTGGAGAGGAATTTTCAGGTGGTGGTGTTTCCATGCATCTGCTGCTCTTGTCCTTCTAGGTGGTAGCACTTGTAGGTTTTGGAAGGTGCTGTCAAAGAAGCCTTGGTGAGTTCCTGCAGTGCATCTTGTAGATGGTATGCACTACTGCCCCTGTGCATCAGTGGTGAGATGAGTGAATGTTGAAGGTGGTAGATGGGATGTTAATTAAGCGGGTTGCTTTGTTCTGGATAGTGTCGAGCTCTTGACTTGTGCCTTGTAGATAGAAGATAGGCTTTGGGCAGACAGGAGGTAAGTTATTTGTCACAGAATTCCTAACCTCTGACCTGCCCTTGTAGCCACATGATTTTTATGGCTGGTCCAGTTCAGTTTCTGGTCAATGGTAAGCCCCAGGATATTGAAGTTGGGGGATTCATGATGATAATGCCAATGAATGCCATGGAGAGATGGTAAAATTCTCTCTTGTTAAAGGTGGTGATTGCCTTGCATGGTGCATATGTTGCTTGCCACTTAGCCCAAGCCTGAATGTTGTCCACATCTTTCTGCACCTGGACACAGACTACTTCAGAATCTGCGGAGTCAGGAATGGTGCTGAAAATCAGCAAACAACCCCATTTCTGACCTTAGGATGGAGGGAAGGGCATTGTTGAAGCAGCTGATGATAGTTATTCTTACCATATGGCCTTGAGGAACTCCTGCAGTGCTATCCTGAGACCAGGATGATTTCACCATTTAATTATTTGCAGATCCTTCCCGTTAGGTTGTGGAGATCACTCTAACATCAGTCAATCAGTTGCAAGGACCAGCATTCAACAACACTATCTTCCTCAGTACATCTAACTACATTGAACATGACATGTCCTCTGTAAGACAAATAATTAGGTCCATCAACTTCCACAGAATTACTGGTTTCTCCAGAGTACTATTGTTGTGATGTACTAGCTGCTGATGGTTCAGCATTTGAAACCGATTATTCTTTTCATTGGGAAGGATTAGTACTCGCTAAATGAACTAATTGTCTGCAATGTCAACTAATGATTCTGCATGTAAACTCACTATGAGTGAAGCAACCCCAAAGCAGATGTACAGATATCAGAGATTACTTCTCACAGCCATGTAAGAGATTATTTTTAAAAGTTTAATGAACTGTTTAGAAGTTACAGCTAACTTATATCTGACTTTCAGCATCTGATCCCAGCGATTTATAGTGTCATGTAGTTTGTCAGCAAAGGGAACCATTGCTGCTTGTTGACCAGGTCCCTGATTTCGTCATTGACCTTATCATGCCATAAATGGATTGAGGTTTCAGTAAAAAACAATATCCATATGGATATGAATGGGGGGATGCAAGATAACAGCTTGCACCGTCAAACGTCTCATTCCAGCAAATTCAGGCACAATACAGAATACTGCATTTAAGGTTCAGTTCCTACTAAAAAGGGTGGTGGTTCGGAGGTGAGGCCAGGGGGTGCCAGGGAAATAGTGGGGAGCCTGTTAGACTGCCTGAAACATTCACACCACCGGATAGGAAAGTGGATTGGCTGCCAGCTCCATGGAGGCAGGCAGCCAAATTACATAATTAAGGCCCCAGTTAGGACTGATTTTCCAGCCTCACCAGAACTTTGCCTGCAGCCGAGTGGCCCCAGCCGCTTTGGGAGAATGCCAGCTTAATGATGGCAGCCACCCTTGTGCCTGTTGGGTGCAGCGGGTGGGGGTGCTGTGCCATAGGAGCTGGAAGCTCTATCTGCAGAGGAAGCATCAAAGGCCATCCCATGATCCCAGTAATCCAAGCGAGGCACAGAGATTAAAGTGACCAGGCCACTTCAAATTTTCCACAGCTGACAGGCAGGGATGAAGTGTTAATCACAGAGCAACCAGAAATCACCATGCCAGGAATGATCTTCAGGTCTGCCAGGGGAAGCAAGTGCAGCCCAGGCACGAGACCCTCATTCTGGGGGAGAGCGGCAAGGTCAACCCCTTGCCCCAGTCTGAGCCAATCTAATCTCTAGGACCTTTGAGGGGACCCTTCCTCGGCAGCCTGGCAGCAGAAGAGGGCACAAGGGCACTGGACTTATCTCATGACTGCATGGTGGTGATGGGGTGTGGGGGGGGGGGGGGGTGATCTATTATTTGAATGGGGAGGGGGGCACCATTTCTGTTATGGGGAGAGGAGAATCTGTCCAATAACAGGGAGATCGGGACGCACTTTCCAACTCTAAAGAGCGGGGCTGGCCGGCATGAATCATGGAATGTATAAATTTGCATCCATGACGGGGGTGAATCCCACTGGACAGACGCTCCCAGTGCCAGCGACATTCACCCCCATTTTCACACCAGCAGGAGCATTCAGTCTGAAAGTGGGCGAATCGCAGCCATAATTTCTAAAGAGTTAAGCAACAAACATTCTAATTCTATTTATCCATCTGTATTTGCAATTAGAAAATATATCAAATTTCACACATTGCTCATCTGAACCAGGTGCTGTGCTGCACACGTTTAAGTTGGAAATTCAGTGTCAACTGGCAGGTAATTTAGACTTTGTTAAATTTCTTATGGGTTGCCATCTGTCCCTTGCCATGAATCTTGTTTGTCTAATGCTTGCTGATCTTTATCTGCTACAAATAACTACATGCAAAAGTTAATACTGTATAAAGTTATCATTCACTGCAATCAATCAATTCTTTCACATACAATGCACAAAATTAGTTTTGTAGCACTTGTAGACCATTGAATTTTGTCACCCATGCCAAACAATATGGATAATTGTCCCAAAAATAAACTAAGTGCCCAACAGGCAGGAATATCGGAGTTTTTCCCGCCATTGGGTGAGCCGAGTGGAATGAATCTCCGGGACTTTGAACAGAGTCCCTAACACGATTCAGCCCGTTAAAGTGGAGGTGGGGCCTAACCCCACCTGAGAGGCCGGCACGAGCTCCCTGAGCAGGCCACTGTGCATGTGCCGATCTGTCAATAGGGAGATTGGTGCAGACACAATGACCCCCCCCCCACCTCTCCCGATCGTCAGCCTCCCAATGCTATCCCCGGCCCGCCCCCACCTCCTGATTGCCAATGTCCTTGACGCCCCCAACCCCTGATCACCGGCTTCCTTGACCCCCACCCCCATGACCAGACTGACCCCCACACCCCCATTCCAGCCCGACTCCCCCACTCCCCATGGCCAGCATCGATCACCCCCTCCCTCCCATCCCCACCAAGTCCAATGCCCCCACCGGGCATCAGGCAGTGCCAAAGGCAGGGCCTAATAGGGTGGGACCTTTGGCGGGCGATCGGTGGGGGATCCCATTGCCACTCTGCAATTGGGCTGAGTGACAGAGAGAGGAACGCTAGTGATTGGGGGTGGCCAACGGGATAGAGGTGGGGGTGGTCTGCGGGGGGAGTCGAGGGAGATGTCGGGACTGCCGATGTTGGGGACAGGGGGTAATAGGCAGATCTGGGCAGCAGAGGGGTGGAGGAGCATCGAGGTGGGCTGGAGGCAGAGGGCGGTTGAGGCTGGCCCAGGCATGTTTGGGGGGCGAATGATCAAGCCATTTTGCCGTGGGGCGGGGGGGGGGGGGGGGGGGGTGGATGTCGCACGGCCAGCCAATGATCAAGCTGGTCAGCAGTCAGGTGGCCGGCAGACAGGGGCCACTGCGCATGCGGCAATCTCGGTGCTGACGGGTTAGCGCGTGCGCAGTGGCCCGCTCAGCGCTATGCTGCTGGCCTCTTCAGCGGGGATAGGCCCCACACACTGAAATTTCACGAGATTTACACCAGTGCACTCTGCAGTGCACAGATTGTGGCAGATTCTTTTTGTAACTCCCGCTGAAAAAAACAGCGGTATTTTCTCCAGTTTTTGCGCGAATTCGACATTTATTTTGAGAGAATCGCCCCTCCGGGATCTATGGCTATTGGGTTGACATCCTCTCAGGCCCATAAGGCCTGTCAGCTATCCAATTCAACACACTTCCCTACTCTTTGTCCACAGCCCTGCAAGTTTACCCTTTCAAGTATATATTCAATTTCCTTTTGAAAGATACTATTCAATCTGCTTCCACCATTCTTTCAGGCAGTGAATTCCAGATTGTAAATTTTAAAAATCCTTCTCATTCTCCCTCTGGTTCTTTTGCCAATTATCTTAAATTTATGTTCACTGGTTATTGACTCCCGTGCCAGTGGAAACAGTTTCTTCCTATCTACTCTTAGACTCCACATAAATATGAACATCTCTATTAAATCTCTCCTTTGGTTGCTGTAATCTAAAGGAGGACAATCCAAGATTCTCCCTTGTCCCCGGTATCATTCTAGTAAATCCATGGCCTTGACATCCGTAGTCAAAAATGGTTTCCAGAATTGGACATAACACTCCAACTGCAGTCTAACCAGTGTCTCATAAAGGCTTAGCATAACCTCCTTACTTTTGTATCCTAAACTTCTAATTATAAAGCACATATTTCCATATGCATGTGTCAATGAGAATGAAGTGGCAACCCCTCATTGCAACTGTCCAATTCTTCTGGTAGAGAGTTATGGTTCAAGCTAACCACCTGTCCACAGAAAAATGGACATTATTACAGAAACAGCCCAGACCTCAAACTGATGGATGTAAAGCAATGAAGAATGATTCATGTATTGTTAAGCTCAGAAACAAAGAAACTAAGAAAAATAAGAGTGAATTAAAATTTTCTTTATTACTGACACACATTTACGTAACAGGCTCTGAATGCAATCATTATATCCTGTTCTTAATTAATGGATACTATTCATTTTCATCACTTGTTGCCATTCTTTTAGGTTCTAAAGTGATTGGTTGCTTCTAGCATCGCAGTTGTTCCTTCATGAAAGCATTCTAGTATCCAGTTTCAAGGAAGAGGACAAACAGAATGAAGGAATAAACAGAACTGCTGCTCCTTCTTCCTAGGTAGTCCCTTGGGATTGAGGATGACTTGCATCCACTGCCTTTTGATGGTTCTTTGATGACTGATAAGTCCAACACATGATCTTGACAGACTGTGCCAGCTGAGGGACAAGTGATGCTTGATGGCTAAGGCAGGTGTGGTGTTTAAATGTTTGTGCATTCTCTCTGAACCTTGACTTTGCCTCTGCATATTCCTGATAAAGTCTCTCAATATATTTGATGCCTTCCCAAATAAATATTCTCCATTTCAGTTGGTCACAAGCCAGGGACTGTTGTGAATTAGAAGGAATGTTATATCTCTTCAGGGATGCTTTGAGGACATTACTAAAGTTTTCTGTTGTCCTCCTGGGCCCTGCTGTGACTGAGTTTCAAGTGGAACAGTTGCTTTGGGAATCTGGTTGTCAGGCATGAATGACATGTCCTGTCCAATAGAGTCTATTTTGAGTGATTAATGCCTCAATGCTGGGCATATTGGCTTGGGAGAGGATGCTATTGTTTAACCACTTCTCTTGGCACTGGATTTGGAGGATCGAAATGCACCACTAAATGTTGTAAGTTGGCCAAGTGTCCGAACCATATAGGAGTACATGGATCACTGTTGTCACAACCTTAGTCTGAGGTTTGAGATCCTGGTTCTCAAATCTGTTGGCCAAAGACTGAGCTGACACATTGGATGATGAATTTCATCATCTGTGTCTTCCTTCGTTGAAAGGAGGATCCCAAGCACTGGCGTGGTGCCAAATTTTAAGGTGCAGGAGCTTTAAGAAAATGTGCTAGCCATACATTTCTAAATCTACTCTTCCGATTTTTCCTATATATTCATCATTTATGTCCCAAATATCAGTAAAACTATGCTTTTTAAGCTTTAAAATATTAATGTCGGTAGGCATTTAATTTCAAACCATGTGGTGTTATGAATTATAGGTCTTTACTTACCTCTGACTCGGGGATGTTAATATAGAGAAACCACTGATTTTCTTGATTTATTTTTTAACCCAGACCTTGGTGTAGAGGGCACAATTTCAAACTTCGAAGATGATGCAAGGCTTGGAAGTATTCCCAACTGTGGAGAGGATAATGATAGACTTCAAAAGAATATGACAGGCTGGTGGAATAGGCACACACATAGTAATTGAAATTGAATGTAAGGGAAGGAAGAGGAAGGGGGAAATAGGGATTGGAAGGGGTAAGAGAAATAATGCGGGGTGGATGGGATTGAGACTGGGAGGAATGGGGTATGAGTAGGATTTGGAGAGAGGTGAAGACGTGTGGAGGATTGAAGGAGAACGGGAGGAAATGTAGAAGGGAGGAACAGTGTGAGTGAGGCAAGGAATGGTCAGGAGTGATGAAGGAAGAGGGTGGATTTTGACTCTCTTCCCAAGGTTGCTGTGTTGGAGAGTGGAGTTTGTACATTCTCCCCATGTGCGTGGGTTTCTTCCAGGTGCTCCAGTTCCTCCCACAGCCCAAAAATGTGCAGATTAGGTGGATTGGCCATGTTAAATTGCCCCTTAGTGTCCAAAGATGTGTAGGTTGGATGGATTAGCCATGGTAAATGTGTAGGTTATGGAGATAGGGTGGGGAGAGAGCCAGGGTAAGATACTCTGTCAGTGAATCGGCACAGACTCAATGGACCGAATGGCTACCTCCTGCACTGTAGCGATTTTATGATTCAAAGATGATTTTAAATGCAAAGAGAGGCACAGTAACAAAAGTGATACAAGACTCAGAACACATGAGACAAACTGGCAAATCTTTATTCTTGTTGTAAAGCCTTACTGAACAAGCTCTTCCTATTAATCACTCATTGCTTTGATGGTGATGTTAGGAGGGAAAGTGGAGCCGTTCCATTGAACAGTTATTGTTCTTCCTATCATTAAACTGTTCAGTAAGTTATTTTTGAAATAAAAACAAAATATTTCTAATTAAAGTTGCCGAGAAACTTACTGAATTTGAAACACTGAAAAGTGGGGGATAAGGTTCATTCTTTTACCTTGCTCAACAAATCCTATCCCCATAAAACTTGATGTTCATGTAACTTTTGCTAGCCAATTCCAGGATGGATGTAACTTTTGGATCAGAATGTAAAATTGCCAGAAAAAAGTGCGTGCCAAAAATATATGGACACTGGTTTAGACATTAGGTTAAGTAACTGCATCCTCCTTCTGCCACCTTCAGGACACATGCATATTGTTTAATACTTGACACCGTGGTCTATATATATATTTTTGGTAATTAATGTTTTCCTAATTGCTTTGAAATCTAAATTGCATTCAGGTCCCTGATCACTGACGTTTGTATTCTTGGTGTTCATTTTGGACAAGTAGACATTCTAATTGTTGTGGCTTACCTCCATTTGGATATTGCTCAATTAACACATCACTGCTGCACAAAATTGTCCCGAGACATCAGACAAATGCAAAGAGATTTCTCAAAATATGACACACCATGAAAGAAGATATAGCAGTGGAAGCAGAAATTGCTTTCAATGCTGATTTAATGTTTGATTTCTATTAATAAGCTTTGCATTACTAAGGGCAATGACTTCAGAACTTTGTTTTGTATCCTTTTTGTTCATGTGGTATATCTAGTTTGGGACCCTTTGTAACTTTTCTAGCGCCACCCGATTGTAAATTGAAATTGTGAGAAGTGGACTGTGCAGGCAATTTTAGCGGGATTCCTGCTTCTTGGTTCAGTAGTCTGACTTAGTGGCCCTCCAGTAAATAAATTGCATAGTGTTCTGAAAAAATAAATTAACTACTAGGATTGCTCATATAGTTTAAAATGTCTTTAAAAGGATAAGCTGATTTGAAATTCTTCCACTTCAAGTCTTTACTGTGGACTCTTCCAGAGCAAAAGAAACAATTCCCTCCCTAACGGCATTGTTGGTCAACCCACAGAACATGGACTGCAGCGATTCAAGAAGGCAGCTCATCATCACCTTCTCAAGAGCAACTAGGAATGGGCAATAAATGCTGGCCAGCCAGTGACGCTCATGTCTCACGAATGAATTTTTAAAAATTCCATCTTTTAAAACAACCCGTCAATGCTTTTGAGAAAATTGCAGAAAACATTTAGTTCATCAGTTATTTGGTTCATTGCAAATTTAACATTTATGAAACCAAATAATGATTTGGTTTCATACTCCCCCTCCATCCTAACCCTCCCCAACCTCCCTCGCAGCCGTGCAACAGCGAGTGAAATTGACCCGACAGACTGGCTTCAAAGATTAAAGCTGCTCTAAGTTTCGATATTCTTTAAGTCACTCTAACAGGTCCTAAGCTTTGGCTGCTCAGTGTGGATGATGAGCATTCTACTTAAAAGCCCAATGTTTGGAATTGTCTGCAGCCCCTCTCCCAGCCCGGGTCAGAGGTGCTGGTGCAGTGCGCCAGAGGCACTACACCCCTGCTCCCAAAATACAGAAAATGGTTCACATTTTCCAGGATCCTGCTGCTAAAGAGAGAGGGAGAGCAGATAGATGGAGGTATGTTCAAAGAAGCAGGTGCCCTGTTAGCTGCAGTTTGCTAGTGACTCCTGAAGACCCATGCATATGGGAGAAAATAAGGGAACTTCATACCCTTTATTCCAAGTTCATTGTAATATATGAAGGGGAAATTCAAGAAATGATGTTGAATAAATTCTTAATTAATTTATATTTTTATAGCTCTCTAAAGATATTGATCATGTTGCCTTCTTAAAGAGGAGGACTATGGGAGTGAAATTCCTCTAATTAATTTTCATGAATAGGTTTTGAATCCTGCTCTGGACACACCCCAATCATTTACCAAAGATAAATTATTTCACCCTTTTCACTCCTCAAAAATACATGAAGATGTTTTGCCGCAGCCTCATTCCAAAGAAGATAATTTCAAAATTAAAGGAATGTAGATGGTCAGAGGAACACAGAGCACACAAATCACAAATGTAATTGTTGACTAGGGAAACAATTTGGTCCATCTAGTACATTATTTCACAGAAACTCACAATCTCTCATCACAACATCTATTTCTTAAATGATTCCACTGTCTAACCTGAAAAACTATTCCATGTATTAATTACGTTTTGCAAGCAGATGTGCTTCCTGATATCAATTTTAACATTGCCTTTTGTTAGTTTGTACCCAATCCTCCTTCCAATACCAATAGTTTACTTTGCAGAAATATTTCGGATTAACCTTTTCTATTTTACTTAGAATATTATATGCCTCTCTCATTTACTTACTTTCCAGGCTGGAGTTTGAGTTTTCTAACCTCTCATAACTTACTCCTCTGACATAAAGGACATCCTAATGAACCTTCTTTGCATGAAGTTTCTTCCAGGACTTGGATAGGCCTGTGGTCTCTGGCCAAAACTGAATATAATTCTCAAGGTACAGTGAGAACAAAGCATTATACAGCTTCAGCATATAAAACAGAAAAAAAGTGGTTCCAGAGAAATTTGACTTTATTATGAATTTAGAGAACAATTTCAGAATACAGCTACGCTCCTGATACCATGGCTGTAATTCTCTGGCCATTCACACCAGTGGGATTCCATGTTTCTGCTGGCAGTGCACCCCGTGCCGTGGGTTTCCCAGTGGTGTGGGGTTGCTTCAGTGGGAATTGCCATTGACTGTGGCAGGACCAGAAGACTCCTGTCACTGAGAACAACGCTGAGGGGAGGCTGGAGAATCTCACCCTGTAGAAATTGCCTCTTTTACATGACAAAGCAATTTTACAACAGCTGGATCAATTTTGAAGAAACCTTTTCTATGGAATGCAACTGATTCTCCAGTCCCAAAGGCATTAACCACACAACTAACCAGCAGTCTTACTAATTATTTTGCCTCTGGTAGAAGCATTTGCATTGATGTCTGCAGAACCATTATTCAATTAATGTTTAAATGTTGGTACCTTCTCTTCAATATGGGAAGTAAATTAATATAGTCAAATAAAGCATTTTAAATGCAGCTTTATATTACATTCCATGCTCGCTAGTGTTGTTGGTCTCGATCAGTCCTGGCACTTTATATTTGATGAATAACTAGCTGTGTAAAACCCACATTTAATCAGCCAAAAGTAATGAAATATAAAATCACTAAAGGTTACAGCACTTGACATGTGTCATACTTGTTAGAAATAAAATAATAGTGGTCCAAGAAAGAATAGAGTAAACCTTTGCAGATAGGATTTGAAAATTAGATATTTTTATTTGAAAGAGGTGTATTTTAGTATTAATATTATGAAATAAAGCTACTTCTGACACCTAAATTTTCTTTATTTTTGGGTTTGTTTGGGTTTGTTTCAATAAAACATTGTCATAAAATGGTTACTTCAGAGAAACTGGAATTCCCTGGATCTGGTAGCAGTCTCAAGGTTATGAGCAATTTTTGTTTCACTCAGTCAGTCCATCTAAAGTTAGCAACAGAAAATGTAAAAGTAAAAGGCTTACATAGTCAATTGGGCTTTGATAATCCTACTCTTCTTCCCCACTTCCAGTCCATTCCCATATGTTATACAAACAGTAATAAAGGGATCAAACTTGAAAAGAATTGTAACATAAAATATGATAATTGCAAATGATCACAAGATAATAATAGTTGAGCTTCACCGGATTGCATTTGCTGAAATAGTTGTCAAAATGACTGATATGCAAAAGCCATTGAATAGCAAGTGAAAATGATAATACCAGTGAGTTTGTATTCCACTCCATGCCTGGAATATTGATTTGTGAGGAGAGTTACTTCTTTATCGTGATTTATTTTTTCAGTTGCATTTGTTGTATCATCAAAAAAATATCCTGGTCATCCTTTTCAGGTAGGATTCTGAGGGAGATAGAACTTCAGGTATGAAATACCTTTTGGAAATCCAAATACACTATATATTCTGGTATTCCTTTATCCACCCTGCTTATTATATTCTCAAATGAATCTTATAAATTTGTCAAACATGATTTCCCTTTCACAAAACCATGTTGAATCAGTTTGATTGTATTATGATTTTCTACATGCCCTACTTTAAATAATGGATTCTAACATTTTCCTAATAACACAACAGATGTAAGTGAACTGGTCTATAGTTTCCTGCTTTCTGTCTCCCCCTTTCTTGAGTAGAGGTGTTACATTCGCTGTTTTGTGATTGTAAAGGACCTTTCCAGAATCAAGAGACTTTGGAAGCTATAATTATTGTATCCACTATCCCTGCAACCATTTCTTTTAAGATCTCATGTCCAAGGAACTTGGCTAGGATGGGTGATGGTGGATTGGTTGGAAGGAACTTGTTTTTAATTCTTGACCAGCGCATGCATGCAAGAGCACCAAAGGGACATATAATCATAGAATCCCTACAGTGCAGAAGGCGGCCATTCAGCCTATCGAACCTGCATCGACAACAATCCCACCCTAGCCTATCCCCATAACCCCATGTACTTTCTCTGCTAATCCCCCTGATAATAGTGGACAATTTCGCATGGCCAATTAACCTAACCCACACATCTGTGGAGTGTGGGAGGAAACCGGGACATAGCTGACACCTAAGGGTAGAGAGCCTGACAGCCCACCCAATTGGTGGTCAGGTGCCAGATAAATGCACACATACGATAAGACCATAAGATATAGGAGCAGAATTAGGCCATTTGGCCCATTGAGTCTGCTCTGCCATTCAATCATGGCTAATAAGTTTCTCAGCCCCATTCTCCCACTTTTTCCCCATAACCTTTGATCCCCTTACCAATCAAAAACCTATCCAACTCTGTCTTAAATAGACTTTTATCTACCAGGCCCATGCAAATTAAGTTCTCTCCCACTGACCCCACAAACTCCAAGGGCACCAACATACACAATCCTGGCGAAACCTTCTGAATCACATCCTGCAAATTGTTTCCAACAGTTTGTTTAAATGCAAATACTCACTGTCTACATTGTTTTTTAGGACCCTTGTTTCTGATCTTCAGAGACTAATAGATATGCAAAGTGGTGCTAGACCTCGCTTGCGACGGTCAAATCCTCTCTACAGCTATGAAGTCTATCATTCTTTAGAAGAGGTATGTAAATTAAGCTACAACAATTGTAAATGGTGGTTTTATTTATTCTTTATCTGAGCAGTACAGGTACTATTGCTGTTCAGTAAACCATGACCTTAGTCTAGAGTTTGAAGTCCTGGTCCTCAAATACAAGCCAAATGCTGAGCAGCACATTTGAGGCATTGGTGAATTTCATTATCTATGTCTTCGTCGAGAGGAAGGTCCAAAGATATTTTAGTGGTCCACCTTTCTTAGGATCTCCCTTTGATCTTAATGAGGGGATGTGTTGTGCAGTCGGTTGGAAGAGGACTTTAGTTTTCCAGTGTTTAATGAAAGGTCCATTTTCGCATATGCTTTGGTAGAGGAGTCGACAATGACCTGGAGTTCAGTTTCTCAAGTGAGTGCGCACACAAGGGGTAACCAAGAAGGTAGATGAGGGCAGTGCAGTTGATGTTGTCTACATGGACTTTAGCAAGGCCTTTGACAAAGTACTGCATGGTAGGTTGTTGCATAAGGTTAAATCTCACGGGATCCAGGGTGAGGTAGCCAATTAGATACAAAATTGGCTTCTTGACAGAAGCCAGAGAGTGGTTGTAGAGAGTTGTTTTTCAAACTGGAGGCCTGTGACCAGCGGTGTGCCTCAGGGATCAGTGCTGGGTCCACTGTTATTTGTCATTTATATTAATGATATGGATGAGAATATAGGAGGCATGGTTAGTAAGTTTGTAGATGACACTAAGATTGGTGGCATAGTGGACAGTGAAGAAAGTTATCTCCAATTGCAACGGGATCTTGATTAATTGGGCCAGTAGGCTGACAAATGGCAGATGGAGTTTAATTTAGACAAATGTGAGGTGATGCATTTTGGTAGATTGAACCAGGGCAGGACTTACTCAGTTAATGGTAGGACGTTGGGGAGAGTTACAGAACAAAGAGATCTAGGGGTACATGTTCATAGCTCCCTGAAAATGGAGTCACAAGTGGACAGAGTGGTGAAGAAGGCATTCGGCATGCTTGGTTTCATCGGTCAGAACATTGAATACAGGAGTTGGAATGTCTTGTTGAAGTTGTACAAGACATTGGTAAGGCCACACTTGGAATACTGTGTGCAATTCTGGTCACCCTATTATCGAAAGGATATTATTAAACTAGAAAGAGTGCAGAAAAGATTTACTAGGATGCTACTGGGACTTGATGGATTGAGTTATAAGGAGAGGCTGGATAGACTGGGACTTTTTTCTCTGGAACGTAGGAGGCTGAGGGGTGATCTTATAGAGGTCTATAAAATAATGAGGGACATAGATCAGCTAGATAGTCAATATCTTTTCCCAAAGGTATGGGAGTCTAAAACTAGAGGGCATAGGTTTAAGGTGAGAGGGGAGAGATACAAAAGTGTCCAGAGGGGCAATTTGTTCACACAGAGGGTGGTGAGTGTCTGGAACAAGCTGCCAGAGGCAGTAGTAGAGGCAGGTACAATATTGTCTTTTAAAAAGCATTTAGATAGTTACATGGATACGATGAGTATAGAGGGATATGGGCCACATGCGGGCAATTGGGATTAGCTTAGGGGTTTAAAAAAAAAGGGCGGCATGGACAAGTTGGGTCGAAGGGCCTGTTTCCATGCTGTAAACCTCTATGACTCTATGACATAGAATCTGCATATTGGAGCTCAATGACTGAAGTTGGAGTGATTTTGGTTTTGGGTTGAACAGAGTGTAATTTGAAGTTTCCTGTCTGTGCTATAAATTATCTCCATGTTTGTGGGTAATTGCCTGGAGTGAGGTGCACTATTGCAGTGAGGAATATGGAGAAGAGGCATGTTGCAGTGACACAGCCTTGTTTGAATCTAGTATCCCTGAGTTGGGGTCTATGGTGGTTCTGTCGGTGAGGCCACTACCCATCTCCACTGGGCCCCAGACTTCAACTTTGGACATTCTCGTACAGTCATGGGAACTGGAATAAACCATTCTCTTAGATCATGACTGGTCTGTATCGCAACTCCATTTACCCAATCTTTTTCCATGTTCCTTGCTGCCCATCCCTAAAAAAGCTCTATCAATTGCAATTTTGAAAATTTAAATTTACCTGACATTTTGCGGGGGAAGAGCTCCAGACAGTTCTCATCTGTCTGAAGGTAGTGATGGGCTAAATTAAGAACAAGCAGATTTGAAATTCTGATGCAAATTTCTGGCTCTTCTGAAAATTGTCTTAATGCAGCAATATGTGTTTTCAGTTGTGGTGTAAGTCTGTACTAGGCAGTGTCTGACAACAGTTGTCAGCTGGCATCATACAGAGAATAGAACACTGTGTCATCTTTAGTTATACAAATAAATGTTTGAATTTCAATTAGCCCTCTATATGGTTACTAATTGTCAAATATTTAAGGATGGTGCATCAGATTTCGGACTGTCTTTTGAACCTGAGTCACTTATTAATGCATTCTGCATATTTCGTGAACATTATGACAATATACTTCTTGAATGTAGGGATGAGAAACTGCATGTGTTTATTTATTCCATATCCTCAGGTTTTGAAATCTGCTGTGTTAAATCTAACAGTTAATTTTGTGGCTTATATTTGAAATGATTTAATTACTTTTTTTCAGATTCAAAGCTGGATGCATCAGATGAATCAGTCATATTCTCATCTCCTTTATCTTTTCTCCATTGGAAAATCCTATGAAGGACGACCTCTCTTTGTTCTTCAGGTAGTTTACTGAGATTGCCAAAGCTATTACAATACTGGAGTCAACAGTCAAATTGAGCATTTAATATTTAATTTTGATTTCAGCTTGGCAAGAGATCACATTCTTTTAAGAAAGCAGTCTGGATAGATTGTGGCATTCATGCTAGAGAATGGATTGGTCCTGCTTTTTGTCAGTGGTTTGTCAAAGAAGTAAGTATTCAAACTTAACCAACTAAAATTATCTCCATTTTCTCTTGGCAATGCTTAAGAATTGATCTGAAACATTTGGTTTTGTTAAATGATTGAGTGGATATTGCAGTCAACGGCAAAGCAACGTCATTTCTTATGTTGACGTAGTGTTGGGAGAAGAGGGAGGAAAGTAAGGAAATTAATATCAACAGAGAGAAGTACTTGAGAAAAATTATGGGACTAAAATTCAGCAAATCCCCAAGATCCGATGGCCTACATCATAGGGTTCTAAAAGAATAGTTGCAGAGATGGTGGATGCTCTGACTATGATTAGTCAAAATTCCCAGATTTTCAGCAGATTGGAGTTAACAAATGTGATACTGATATTCAAGAAAGGAGGGAGAGAGAAAACAAGGAACTACAGGTCAATTAGCCTGACATCAGTCATCAGGAAAATGCTGGAATCTATTATTAAGGAATCTTAACGATGCATTTAAAAAAATCATAGTGTGATCAGGCAAAGTCAGTATGGCTTTATGAAAGAGAAACCATGTTTGACAAATTTATTCAACTTTTTTGAGGATACAACTATTAGGGTAGATAAAGAGGAACCAGTTGATACTTGGATTTCCAAAAGGCGTTTGATAGGGTGTCACAAAGCTTTTAATCGGCACGATAAGGGCGCATGGAGTTGAGAATAGTGCATTGGCATGGATACTGGATTGGTAAGTGGACAGGAAGCAAGAGGTGGGAACAAATAGTGTATTCTCAGGTTGGCAGGCTGTGATAAGTGGAGTGCCTCTGGAATCAGTACTGGAATTTTCATAGAGACTTGGGCATTCTATCCAAGGAACACAAAGTTAGCATGCAAGTACAGCAAGCAATTGAGCAAAATAGAAGGAGTCGTCAACAGTACTATCAAGTGGCATTTACTCTCGCAATAACCTACTCACTGATGCTCAGTTTGGGTTCCGTCAGGGCTGCTCTGCAGCAGACCCCATTACAGCCTTAGTCCAAACATGGACAAAAGAACTGAATTGCAGAGATGAAATGAAAGTGACTGCCCTTGACATCAAGGCAGCATTTGACCAAGTGTGGCATCAAGGAGTCCTAGCAAAACTGGAGTCAATGGAAAACAGGGTGAAAACTCTCCACTGATTCGAGTCATATCAAGCACAAAGGAAAATGGTTGTGGTTGTTGAAGGTCAACCATCTCAGTCCCCGGACATTGCTGCAAGAATTTTTCAGGGTAGTGTCCTCAGCCTAACCATGTTTAGCTGCTTCATCAATAACCTCCTCTCCATCATTAGAAGTGGGGATGTTCAGTGATGATTTCACAATGTTCAGCACCATTCACGATTCCTCAGATACTAAGGCAGCCTGTGCCCATGTATAGCAAGACCTGGATAACATTGAGGCTTAGACTAATAAGCAGGAAGTAATATTCACACCACACTAGTGCCAGGCAATGACTATCCCCAACAAGAGAGAATCCAATAATCTCCCTTTGACATTCAGTGGTAGTAACATTACTGAATACACCACTATCAACATCCTGCAGGATTAGCATTGACCAGAAATTGAACTGGACTAGCCATTTAACTACCATGGCTACAAGAGCAGGTCAGAGGCTGGGGATTCTGCAGAGAGTAACTCACCTCCTGACTCTCTAAAACCTGTCCACCATCTACAAAGTGTTATAACCAGATCCTGGGCAAGGTCCCACAATTTGTTTTGATTCTGGATGGGATACCCCCAAATTGTTATTCAATCCCCTCAGTTGGTCACAAGATTAATTTAAAAAGGATCCCTTCCCTTGTACATAATTTTACCCAATCCAAATGTGTTTCTGTTATAAAAGGGCCAATTTAAAAAGGCTTCCTTGAATTAAATAAAGAGAAAGTTTATTAGTTTCTAAAAAGCCAAAAAAAGCGTGAAAATACACACAGATTAGAAATGAGAAGTGAGTCCAAAAAAAATTTTAAAGGTATGCAAAACAATCTTTGGCTTGTCCATGAGGAATAGATGGTGAAACGTTGCATTCATTAAGTTGGGTGATTCCAATAGCAATGGCTTCAGTAGTTGAGCAGCTGGTTTGGAACTTCTTGGTTCTGCAAGTTAGTCGAAGGGAGTTGTCCTGTTTCCTTTTCGATTGTGGCTTTGCAGACTTGACTTGCTTTCAGCAAACAGAGAGAGAGGAAGAGCAAGACTTTTTACCTGCAAGAACAGGGGCGCCTCAATGTCCTTCAGCTGTGATCCTCAAAGCACAGAGAAGCACGGTGGAACTAGAACGCTAGATTAGCACACCAAAATCAGATTAGCAGTTGATTTTTTAATCCCTTTTCTTGTGTTTTCCTAGAAGGGGAAAACACAAACATGGTTGCATTGTAAGCCCCAGGAGATAGTTTCTGCTGAGATGGTAATCGGCTTCCATTTTCTCCATAAGAGATTACAGTTCAGTTTGCATTGCACCTTTTCCTTTGAAATGTCTCTGAAAAAGAGTGCAATATTCTGTTGTCTCTCTCAGGATCCACTTGAGAATTCCAGCAAGTGGTGCTATGTACTCTCAGCCAGTTTTTGCTCATATGTTCCGTTTTTTTAAAAACCCGTCTTATTTAAGGTTCAATACGTGGAATGGATTTTGGGGCTGTATTGAATTGTTATGACACAAGGCACAAGTCAGTAGTGTAATGGAATACTCTCCACTTACCTGGATAAGTATATATCCAACAACACTCAAGAAGTCAGCTTGATGATGCTCCATTCACCACTGTCAACATCCACCCACTCCACCACCAATGCAAAATAGGACTAGCATGTACCATTTACAATACACACTGCAGCAACTTCCCAAGGCTCCTTCGACAGCACCTTTAGACCCACGTCCTATACCATCTAGAAGGACACGGGCAGCAGTTGCATGGGAACACTCTCCAAGCCACACACCATCAAGGTTATGGGGAGAAAGTAAGATTAGGCTGTTGAGATGGACGATCAGCCATGATCGTGATAAATGGTGGAGCAGGCTCGAAGAGCTTAATGGCCTCCTCCTGCTCCTATCTTTATGTTTCTGTGTCTATGTTTCTATGTAATTTCACATTCAGTTTTAGAGTGAGAAACTTGGGAATGAAATATTGTCTTAAACTTAAATAAAGGCAATTAATTACAATAGAGACTGAGTTGGTTAAGATGGAATGGTAAAATAGATTAAAAGTAAGACTCTGAGAAACACTGGCAGACATTTAAGGAGATACTTCATAATTTGCAACAAAGATATATTCCATTGAGAAAGAAGGACTCTACCAGAAGGATGTACCATCTGTTGGTAACTAAGGAAATCAATGATGGTAACAAATTGAAAGAAAAAATGTACAATGCTGCACGGATTAGTGGTAAGACAGAGATTGGGAAAAATTAGAAACCAGCAAAGGGTGATAAAAGAAATAAAGAAGGAGAAATTAGAATATGAGAGAAAACTGGCAAAAAATATGAAAACCAGTAATAAAAGCTTCTGCAAGTGTATAAACAGGAGAAGTGTAGTAAAGGTGAGAGTTGGTCCCTTTGAAGGTGAAACTAGGGCATTAATAATCAAACAAGGAAATTGCAGTGACTTTGAACAAGTATTTTGTATCTGTCTTCATTGTAGATGGCACAAAAAGCACCAAGAATTGGCAAACTGAACTTTTAGGCCCCCTACTGTGATAGTGATAGGTAGTTGAATCAGTCATGCTGCACTAATCTTATAATGATAGTCCTCAGAATTATATCACCAGACAGCTATTAAAATTGCAAGCACTAATTTTTTTTTATCTGCAAGTTGCTTTTTTCTCAAAATTTAAATAGCTTGGGGATTTAAATCCCTCAACAGCTTGGCGGTTCCACTGAATTTATCCACTTTTTATGCACATTCATGTCTACTTTTAACAATTCCAAAGAAGCGCCTGACCTTTTCCAAAAGGCTCCTTACTTCTCTCAAAGGACAATTTACCTCTCCCAAAGGAAAACCAGATCTGTCCCAAACAGAAACCTTACCTTTCCCAAAGGTGTGCCTGGACCTCTCCAAGTAACTCCAACATCTCACTTACAGAATTTACACCTGTTTGAAGGCAACTACACTTTTAGTAGACCTTGGATGTGCAAACTACAATCTTCTCGCATTGCCCCTGGGAAAAATGTTGGGTGCGGGTTTGTGTTCTTCCAGAATCAGGACTCTGACCCCATTTTAGCTGAGGCACGGAGCCCTTCCATCATTGTGAAAATTAGGGCGACAGTGTCTGAAAGAGAGAGAGAGAGACACTGGGATAGATACAAAGAGGGGGAGACTGAGAAGGAGACAGAGGGAAGCTGAGATACAGGCATCAGGGCCCGAGAGAGAAAAGTTCAAAGGGCAAGTGGATTGAAACTCAGATACACTAAGGAAGATTGAAACTTAAACAGTAGACAGGGGAGTGAGAGACCCAGATGCAGAGTGAGATAGAGGGTGAGATGAAACTTCTGACCCAGAGAGATCAAGAGACCCAGAAACACAGAGGGAGACAATCCTGAGCTCCCAGTCCAGCCAGTTTTCCCTCTGCTTGCCTTTACTCAAGCTTTGGTAGCCTCCTCCTTAACACTGACCAGTCCCTCACAGCCTCTATAAACAGATTTGTAGGTGTATGGTGCATGGTACACAAAACTGTCATGGATGAAGGCTAACTATAGACTTGGATGGGGAGCAGCTGCAAGCTGTGCAGGACCTTGAGACCAATGATGGGTGTAGCTGCCACCAGCAGTTCATTCGGTACTGTGTACAGTGTATAAGGATCTGATTGTCCAATTCTTTCAGGGGCTATGCATTTCACCACAAATACTGGTGAAGTGGAGGCAACAGACAAATGTGAGAATCCTTAAGACACACTGTCACTCCTCAAGTCCCAAGTGAGTATTCAATGTTCCCTCCATATCCCCTGTAATGCACTGGTGCCATCTCCCTTCTCTTGCAGGCCGATCAGCCAAACATGCCGGACCATCCTCGCACCCCCAGACACAAGCAGTTATGAGGGAGACTTCTCCACCATGGAAGAGGTGTCACAGCTGTCACCCACACCCGGCACCACCACAGATACTCACACCTCGGTGGGGTCACTAAGTAGACAGGCTTCTTGGTCACTTACTAGTGAACATCACACAGCTGAAGATCCACAGCATGTGGAGACAGGGATGTCCCAGGGAACCAACACTCGGAGGGATGCCAGAGGCCAGGACTCTGCTGAGCCCTAGGCTGATGATGTGCTGCTGGATCCAGTGAGCCCACAGCTGCTGGAGCTGCAAAGGCAGACTCGCGAGAATCAGGAAGGAATGACAGCAGCCTTCCTCGGTGTGCAAGGCCAATTGGAGGAGTCCCATCGCCTTCTGACTAAGGAGATGGTGCCGTCACTTCAGCGCAATGAGGGCCAACACTGCAAGGATGGCGACCCTAGTGGAGATCTTTCTACAGGACATATGCTCCATGGCAGGAGATGTCAGCACCATGGCTCAGCTCATGATCTCCCTGTCTGGACGTGTGAGCTCCATGTTGTGGGGCTTCAACTGCATGGTGCAACACTGGTGGGAATCCACAAGTGTCAGTGCTGGAGGATGGTGGGGCTTCTGTATTTCATTCCAGCTGCCCATCTATCCCATGGAGGAGCACATGGGAACCCAGGAACTGGATGGGAAAAGGATCGGTTGGAGTATAGCCTTGGGCCTCCCCAGCCAGGGGACCCTAGGTGTCTCCAGCCCATCTGACATCCCCATCCCTGTCAGCAACACACCTCCAGTCTGTGCTGCCCGAAATCAGGCCTAGATCGTCCAGGTCCTGACACTCCTACCCCCCTGGATGCCCACCAAGGTTCTCTCAAACAACAGGATGTGGAGGTCAGCAGGCCGCCTCAACCTCAGCTATGGATCCTGGGGATAGACCTAGATGCAGCGTGACGGTGAGGAAGATAAAGAAACTATAGGCACTTAATGGGCATGGATGAATATTCAGTGTAGACAATTAGTGTAGATAGGTCATTATTGTATTGAATGTTTGTCATTAAAATTCACTTTGTTCACCCACAGAGCCTCCATCATGTCTATTCATGCAACCAAGCTTGGGGAAGCACCGTGCTCACCCGGTGCCTCATCCCTGTGGAGTGTGGGAATGGCAGTGCTTTGTCCCTCTCACACCGGCAACCAGTAAGGAGGTGCTGCTGCTGGCAGGTGGTCCCTTCGCCCCTCCGGAGCCCATCCCCCAACCTCCATCCATGGAAGGGTGAACCCCCTCGCGTCCCTCCATCAAAGCACACCTTTCTCAGGTCTAACAGTGTTCTCTAGTGAGCATGAAGCCAAGGACTGTCCAGATACTGCCAGGCCACCCACCTCAGCCATAAGATGGATGTGAACATCAGGACCCCTGACATGGATGGAGCCTGCGGTAGCTGACATTGTGCATCCCACATTTCTGAGCCCTATGATAAGTCCAGGATGTGTGAAGCTCTCTGTCAAGCAAGAGTCAGACATATCGCTGAGGATGAGAGGAGCATCGCAATGTCCTCAATGCAAGTCATTATCATTCTCCTGCAGAGTACGGCCAAAGCATCAGCATGATGGCCATGATGCTTGCCAATGGCATGGGAGCACACTACTAGCAGCATATTTCTGGTGAGATGTTAGTCTCCATGGTGTGAGAGCGCTTCACTTCCTAGTTCTGCTTGTCCCCAAACTGAGACATTGAGGCCATCCCTGGCACCTCGGCCCATTTCCCATAGTTCTTCCGCCTCCTTCATCCACTGCATGGTCACCTTCACCACCCTCCTTCTCACCCGAGGAGATGCGGCACTCCTCCATCTCCTCCAGGTCCAGGTGGTCTCCCCTCTGCAGCACCAAGTGTAGAGAGCACGACAGACTATTACAATGCGGGAGACCTTCGCATCCCCCGACCTGTCCAGGCACTGGAACCACATCTTCAGCAGGCCAGTCACCTGCTCGATCAGCTCGCGCGTGGCAGCTTGAGCCTCATTGTAATGAGTCGCAGCAGGTGTTTGTGGCACATTGGTGTCATCAGCCACCTCCTGAATGGGTACCTCTTGTCCCCAAAGAGCCATCCTTCCAGGTGCCGTTTCCCCTCAAAGATGGCTCGGATCGGAGAGTGCCCCAAGATGTAGCTGCCATGGATGGGACACACCTGCATGAAGTGCATCATTTCTGCCACAGATGAGCTGCACATTGAGGGAGGAGTATCCCTTGCGGTTCACGAATAGTGCTGTATAGTGCCCTGGAGCGTGCGAGGCCACATGGATGCAGTCAATCAAACCTTGTACCCGGGGCAAGTCTGCTTAGTTGGCGAAGACCAGGGCACTGGCTTCTTGGCTCATCTGATCCCAGGCCAAGTTAATATCTGTAACTTGCTGGATACATTTGTGTGTAGCTGACTGGAAGATGCCACACAGGTCACCCATGCTGCTCTGGGATGAGCCACTTGCATAGAAATTCAGAGTAGCTGTGAGTTTAAGGGTCATAGGCAGTGGATGTCTTCCCATTCCATGTGGTGCCAGCATTTGCAGGGTCTGGCAGAGGTGGTCCACTGCCCCCTGGGACATAGAACATAGAACAGTACAGCACAGTACAGGCCCTTCGGCCCTTGATGTTGTGCCGAGCTTTGTCCGAAACCAAGATCAAGCTATCCCACTCCCTATCATTCTGGCGTGCTCCATGTGCTTATCCAATAACCGCTTGAAAGTTCCTGAAGTGTCCGACTCCACTACCACAGCAGGCAGTCCATTCCACACCCCAACCACTCTCTGAGTAAAGAACCTACCTCGGACATCCCTCCTATATCTCCCTCCATGAACCTTATAGTTATGCCCCCTAGTAACAGCTACATCCACCCGAGGAAATAGTCTCTGAACGTCCACTCTATTGAATCTCTGACATTTGCAAGTACAAGGACTGTTATTGGAATACCCTTGGCTGGTACCAAAGAGGGTCATGCATTGCGTTGCCACTCCTGTAACAGCAACGGGCCCAACCTCTCCCTCCTCCGCAGGGCACTGGTCCTGGCCAGGTGCCATGGCATGTTAGTACCCCTGCTGCTGCTCTATGGCAATCAGTAGGATAGCCCACTCGACAGGCTCCATGATCCTCCAATCCATGCACCATAAAGAAAAGACCACAGTGAGCTATAAGAGTTCATGGGAGAGTCCCGCCCCTCATCCCCCAATTCCTCTGGGACTAACAGCCAATCACAACACAATGTCATCATTCACATCCTCCACTCTGACACTATAGCCACATCTCCACATTGGTCTCTGTCAACTCCAGCAGGGTGCAGTGCAAACTACAAGCATGTAGTCTCACAACAGTAATGACATTTTTCATCAGATGTAGAATCCAATTGAGCTTCTCAGGACAAGCTAAGCAGAACTCTTAGGCTATCCAGAAATGGTCCCACAAACATGCTACAAGTTCTGTGATTTTCTGGACACATACATAAAACATTTTTGTCCATGTTGAGTGAAACTATCGTTTTCACACTGTAGATTACTTGTGCCAAACAGGGCTGTTATTCCCCTGTCGAGTCGAGTATCAGCTTTTTTACCCAATTGAAAACTATATGTTCCTTGTTTCTGTCATCACAACTTTTGTTAGCATAATGTTATAAGCCTTCAGTCTTTCCACAAGACTAAAATAGTTTACATCATCCTTAAAATAAGCAAAATACTGCATCCTTGTTGTTTTCACAAAGACGTTCTTTACTGTACAATTGAACTGTATATCAGTTATATAGTTTTATATGGGAATAGCCATTTGTAAAGTAAGTCTCTGATAATATATATAAATATATACTTCCTACTGCAATGCAAGCTTACAGTTGCAATGTACATCGGATTTTATAAAGTGCATCTGAGTGGTTTAATTTTCTTTCTGTGTAAGGCTGTGCAAACATACCGTAATGACCCGGCAATGCGACGACTTCTAAAACAACTGTATTTCTACATCATGCCTGTTTTTAATGTAGATGGATACCAATATAGCTGGACAACTGTAAGTGAATAATGTTGTTTAAAGTTCTCCAAAGATCAGTTCAAATTCTAGTTTTTGTTGCTGTCCTCCATTTAAGCAAACAGTTGTAACTCATACAAGTGCATGACTTCATAAAAGAACAAGTAAATGTCATTTCTCCAAGCCATATAATCATGTTAAAAAAAATTGTGCAGAGCTGTGAGCACAAGTGATCACATGGCTCTGTATAGCCTAGTTTCTTATTGTTTTATCAGTCATTACATTTAAGGTAGAAAAGTTCTTTAGAAATTTGAACTCTGATCATTTTAATTTGAAACAGGAATAATATTTGCATCATGTTTAGGATCGTTTCTGGAGAAAGACACGTTCTAACAGTACCAATTTCAACTGTCATGGAGTTGATGCCAACCGTAATTGGAAGGTCAAGTGGTGTGGTAAGTTCACATATGGAATAATATTCATCTCTCTTGTCTTAATAAATGTTATTACGATGACATACATATTAATAAGTTCAGACAGGAGTAGATCATTTGTCCATGCAACTTACTTAGCATTTCCCACACATTCTCCAGATGCATTTACATTGGCATTATATAGGATATGCAGCACAGAAACAGGCCATTTGGCACAATGAGTCCACGCATGTTTATGCTCCACCAGAGCATTCTCCCATCTTTTCTAATCTAAATCTATCATTGTAAGCCTCTATTACCTTCTCCTTCGTATGTTTTCCTAGTTTCCCCTAAAATGCAGCTATACTATTCAACCACTCCCCCGGTAGTGAGTTCCATATTCTCATCACTTTTTGAAGTTCCTTCTGGATCCTCTATTGAATTTTTTGGTGACTGTCTTATATTGATGGCCTCTAGTTTTACTCTGCACTGCAAGAGAAAAGATTCTCTTTCTGAAATAACTCCTCAGAGACCGGTGTCCCCTCACCAGATTCCCTTTATTTACAAACTCTATTCCACTCATAGGGGGTGATTCTCCCATGCTAATTTTCTAGTGCAGCAGGGTGGGAGAATCTCGTGGCCGGGCATGCGTGGGATTCGCGCATGCACTCGCACGGCAAGTACATCTCCCAGTGCCGGATTTCTGGCGCCAACAGATCTGCGCTGGAAATTAATCTGTTTTTAATATAATTTAAATGTAATAAGCGGGCCCAGAATTGAATTCTCCAGGCCTCTCCCGCCCCGCCAGAGTGTTTCACTTCAGCGGGGTTTACAGTAGGTCCCCACTTTCGGGAACTAGCGCCCGGAGTCTGGGGTGAAGGTGGGCAATTGGGGCCCCCCAGGGAGTCGGGTGGCAGGGGGTCATGCCTCCTGGGCATGGGCACCCTGGCAGTGCCAGCATGTGGCCTTGGCACTGTCCAATGGGTAAAGTGCTCATGCCTACAGGGCACCTTGGCACTGCCTACTGGGCATACAGCAGTGCCAAAGAGATGGGGCTGGGTGTCCTGCTGCCACTCTGCATAGGGATCAGTTGGGGCAGGAGGGAGACCAGTGATCGGGGCGGCTTGGGGGGGGGATCAGCCGGGGTGCGGGGAGCGGCACATCAGCTTGTGGGGGGAGGGGGGTCTGCCTCCCTGGGGTCTGCATGGTGGTGGCAGGGATTGTCAGTGGAGGGGGCTGGGGGGTTTTGCCTGCTTGAGGGGGGGGGGGGGGTTCAGGGCTGCTAAGGGGGAACTGTGGGGGGGTGGCTGAAGATCGGGACGGGTTGGGGGAGCCGTGATCAGGCTGTGGGGGGTTGGGTGGCCAGCAAACAGGAGAATAACAGTTTGGGGCCACTGCACATGTGCTGGTTTCAGCCTACTGGATGGGAATAGAGAGGATTCCACCCATAGAGTGCTTCTGGTACATAGTCAGAATCTGGCGTGCCAGAAGACCTGACACTCCCAGTTTTATACAGATGAGGCTCCCTGATTGGGCATGCAATTATAACCTCAATCAGGGAGTTCGTATTCCAAGAGGCTAACCTCATGTGCCTCATTGAAGCCATTGCACTTTCCACTCTTATCAAAACCTTTCAACATTTTAAATACCTCTTTCAGGTTACCCCTCAACCTTCTTCTTGGAAGAGAAGAGAGATCCAGCCTGTCAATGATTTGCTGATATGCAGATGCATGCATTTCCTGTATCACCTTTGTAAATCTTCTTTGCAGCCTCTCCAGTGCCTCCAAATCTTTTTTATAATATGGTGGTCAGAACTAGATGCTCAGTGCAGTCAAACCACAGCTCAATGTAGGTTTAGCGTTACTTCTCCACTTTTCAATTCTAACCCTCTGGAAATAAAGCCTAATGCCAAGTTTCTAAGTTTAATAATCATGAAAAGTATTTATAGAGAAGCATTTGCCTACTCTTCTTGTTGAAACCCATCACAGTTTCTTGTTACACTCCTCCTGTTCATGGTCTGTTATAAATATTTCTCACCCTATTAATGAAAAATCTTGCTGAATTTTCTTTTTTTTCATCTTTAATTTGATCTCAGAGGTCCTTGACCTTAAATTGCACATACAGCAGAAAAAAACTCACCTCGTTCCTCGTACAATCTCTTTATAATTATAAAAATGTGCATCAAACCAAACCTCAGTCTTTCTTCAAGAAAGAAATGTCCCAAGTGAACTATCATAATTTTATAACTTTGTTCCTTCAGTTCCAATACTTCGAGGGAGATGATGGGATGGTTGGGGGAGTGGGGGGATTGGACAGTTGCATTGAGGAAACCCTTGGATTTTGCGAAATTTAAAAGTAGGACCAGATTAATGTGTTATTCTCCATTTCCTGGATGCAGCCAGCCTGGTTAAGGGGTTGGCTGGTTAGAAGATAGATAGGCCATCGACACCAGACCAGAGAGCAGGGTTATGGGGGGAAATCAAAATTTGAGGATGTAGGGGAAGGGGTAGCAGTCAATGGCAGGAGATTGGAAACATCAGGGGAAATCAGAGGCATCATCATCTGGTGATGACAGAGAAGGGATAAAAGGATCAGAGAGACCAGAGTGAGTGGGATGGATGTTGAGGGTTGCTGTGGGAGATCAGAAAAGATGGCTTGGTGAGAAAATCGGGTTCAGGGGGAATCAGGGGAGTGGTGGTGGAGATCAGATCACTATGGCAGGAGAACAGCATGTCACAGAAAGGATAGTACGCTAGTTTGATGGGCAAGATGGAAAAGTTCCTGATCCTCCTTGCCTACAGTCAATGCTGGAAAGGCACATAACTGCTGGGTGAAACATTACTTGTCTTCCTTCAGCTGCTAGAACCCAGCTGAACAGTGTCAATTTTAAAAGGGAGGTAAAACATGAGGCATGCAGCCTCATTAAAATATTCAAATAGCAGTCCACCTCCTTGAAGCAGAATGGTTACTGTCCCCTTCCCCTCCGTTGTTAAAGCCCAAAGTGGGAGAATTGAATTCGGGTTTGAGATTTTTAACATCCTCCCTGAACAAAACTCATTGTTTACGGGTGTTAAAACTGCCTCCTGAATTTATGGAATTAATCTAATATCCATCTTGTGCATCTCTACAACTTGATTTTTGAAAACCAGGAGGTTAAAATTTCAAGCTGTCCTCTCTCACAAATCCAGATCGAATTTTCAGTTTCCCATTCTTGACTTGTATATTGCATCCCTAGCTATACATGCCAACATCCTGTTCGGCTGTCTAACTGCCTGTGAACACTACAGATATTTTTAGCTCCTATTTACCAAATCTAGAGACTTTTCTGCTATTGTGGAGCATTAGCACATTACCATTTTGCAGACCTTGATGATCATCATTCAACACCTTGGACATGAATATTGCTCCAAACGATTTATAAAAACTAAAAACAGTAACAATCCCAATACCAACCCATGTGCCACCCAACTACTCAATGCTGTTTACCAACTCACCGCTTACTAATTCAGCCAGGCCTTGCCTTCTATTCCATGGACCAGGGTCTTTAACAGTTAGTTATGTGTAACAGTGTCAAATGAACATCCATTGGTTGAACTCAATGTGATCATTCACCATATGATTGTTGCCACTCTTGACTATGTCACCAGAGTCTCTGCCGTTCTCTTCATCAAAGATATGAAAACCATTGGACCAACGTGATTTCTTCTATTAGCTCCTCCTGTCTCCTCCACCATCCATCAGTGATTATCCATTTCCCTCTGGGATAATCACTTCCTGGAATATGTCTTCCTCCCCTTGTATGTTGTTGAGTAAGCCAGCTGGTACTCAAGCTCAGAAATGCTTTCCTTCAACAGCACACCTTTCTGACACTTCTTGTTCAACACAGTTCCTGCTCATGGACGGTCAGCATCACACATGCTCCACATATCACAAGCCTGGCCCCCATTTCTGTGACTAGTATATTGCTGGAAGAGGACCTTCATTTTCTGGGTGTTCAGTGAAAGGCCCATTTTCTCTTATGCTTCAACCACGACCTGGAGCTCAGTTTCTGAGTGAGTGCATACGCAACCGGCATCTGCACACTGAAACTGTATAACTGAGATGAGAGTGGTTTTGGATTGAAGGCGATGTAGGTTGAACCGTTTCCTGTCCTGTAAATTTTCTCCACAGCTGGAGGTAACTTGCTGGAGGTAAGTTGCAGTGTTGCAGCGAGCAAGATGGAGAAGAGGGCTGCTGCGATGACACGCCTTATATGACCCTAATCTTCACTGAGATAGGGTCTTTGGTAGTTGTGTTAATGAAAAATATTTTTGGTATCTTGTAAGCCTCTTCTCAATGAAGGCAGACGTAGATCACAAAATTCACGATCGCCTCCCATGTGACAACTCAGCCTTCAGCCAAGTGAAGACAATAGTATTTGAAGACCAGGATCTCAGACCCAAGACTAAGGTCATGGTTTACTGGGCAGCAGTGATTCTCATACTTCACTGTATGCATCAGAGAGTTGGACAACCTACAAAAAGCACTAGAGATGTTTTTGCAAGATCCTCAAATCTCATGGCAGGAAAGCCAGTCCAATCACTGCTGAGTCAAAATGCCCAGCAACGAAGTGCTAATCATCAAAACCATCTCCATGGACAGGATATGTCATTGTTTGCCTGATACCAGACCCCAGGAGTAAACTTGGAACTTGGTCACAGCAGGAGACACTCTGGCAGGGCCAGGGAAAGAAATCATGCTTCTTCCGTTTCTGAGCCCCTTATTTGCTCCCACCCTTTAACCCTCCCCCTCAAATGTGCGTGCTTTTTTTACCTTTTCAAGATTCACCTATCAATTCAGCAAACAATCCACAGAAAGGTCCTAATAAAATGATAGCACACATTTGTCGGCATCTGGTTACAAATATCATCTGATATTTACACAGCAAGGGTCATTAATATTAGGAACAGCAATAATACTACACAGTGTTAGTTAGTGTGTGCCCTATAAGTGATCCCACTCTGACTATTAAACAAACCACAAATTTTAGTTTAACAGCATTGTGCAATATTGCTTGACAGAAAATTGTCCTGTTAGTTATTTATAACACTGCAGATGATAATACTGATTGCAGTGACAGCCTCATTAACATGTTCTGTACATTGCACCATATGTACACAGTGACAGTAAATTCAGACAAATTATTGAACTAGTTAGGAATTTGGCTAAGAGTCAGGAGACAGAGGAAGGCTAATGGACAGGATACTCTAATTGGCAGTATGTAACTTGTGGTGTCATGCAAGGATCTGCATTTGAGCCTGAATTGATGTCTTGGTAGATAGGATGAAAAGTCACTCTGCCAACGACTGAAATATGGGCAGTAGTGTTGGTGGAAGCATAAAATTACAACAAGATATTAGTAGGTTAAGTGATTGGGCAAAACTGTGATAAATGGTTTTCAGTGCAGGTGATTGTGAGGGAGTCCACTTTGGTCCTAAAAAACATCATATAATGACTAACTTTGTTTGGGTCCTAGGCCAGAGCCCCAAGTGACATTAGGATGCCAGACTAGACCCCAACAATTTCCTCGAATGTGAGGATAGGATATTTCTCTCCAGGAGTGATTCCAGTAACAAAGTATGGATCCTTTATAGTAAAACAAACTTTATTTAATAACACAGTTTAAATATAACTCTCACAAACGAATCAGCAAATTTACAATGAAAAACAACTTTACTTTCTAGCGTATGCCTGTTCCAGTTCCAAATAAGGCCCATTCACGCATAGATCAAACCACTTTTAAATAAATACAGTTAGCAAACCCAGGCATACTTTCAATAAATTGTGTTAACAGTCTTGAAACTTTCAGAGAAATTTTGTGGAGAGTGAGTTCTCAGGAACAGCCTTTGACTTTAGCAAGACCACAGTTAGAACTGACCACTCTCTGCTGCAGACCTAGCTCATCCCTTACCACATCAGCACCTGATTGATAACTCATGATCCTCTCAATCAGTCTAATTAAAAACCCCAGAGGAAATCTCCATCGATAAACAAAAAATCCTTTAGCTCGTAAGTAAGCACTACATGGCTAAAATGAGTAATTATCCTGCTCTCCCAGCATCTGAGCTGCATTCCCCCAAACATACCGATTGCCTGTAGAATAAGGCAGAATATTCCCCTTAAACATAAAAAAAACATACATATCAATTGCACTACTATTATCACACTTTCTAAATGAAAAAGCTAGAAACAGCAAAGCCCCAAAGAGACTTGGGTGTCTTGGGTAAGCAGGTTATTAAAATATCATAAATAGGTACAGAAAATACTCAAAAAGGCTAAAGAAAAACTGGCCTTCGGCCGGAATCTTATCACTGTTCACACTGGTGGGATTTTCCCATCCCACTACAGTGAATGGAGATTTGGCTGGCTGTCAAATTCTCCAACTTCACTGCAGCGGGAGTGTGGTGTGAAAGACAGGTAGAATCGCACCCTTTATGTCTAGATGACTAGAACACAAGGGAGTATAGAAGTCATATTTCAGCTATCTAAAGCCATGGTCAAACAACACTGAGCAGTGCTAGACACCAAGCTTTAATAAGGATATACTGACCTTGGAAAGAGCAAAGCATAGGTTTATCAGAATGATACCAATGACTCAAAAGGTTAAACTAGAAAGAGAGATTACACCAACGAGAATTATATTCCCTGAATTTAGAAATTTAAGAGGTGATTTAATTGAATGTTCGAGATATTTAGGGGAAAAGATAGGGAGATATTGAATTACTATATATGTTGGTTGGGGAGTTTAGGAAAAGGAGGCATATGGCCTAAAGACAAAGCCAGAATTTCTGCTTCACACACAAAGTGGCAGAAAATTGAACTTTCTCACAAATGGCAATTAGCATAAGATCAGATATGCGTTTTGAGATTGATGAATTTTGGTTACTTAAGGGATATGGGGCAAAGGCAGTTTATGAAGTTCGGTCGCAGATCAGCCCATCAGCTCTCTGGATAGATGAACAGAGTTGAGGAGCTAAATGGCCTATTCCTATTCATACATTGCGATGCAACCTAACTAATGGTTTATATAAAATTCATCACTCTTCACTATTTTACATTATTAAAATGTTACCAGATTTTATTTATGGCACCTGGACTTTTAGATATATGAACCCTCGGCCTTTCTATTCATTGACATCCTTTGACATAAGAACATAACAAAGACATGTTTCTGTAATAACTCGGGAAGCCAACTGGAAAGGAACAATATTTTATTCTTAAATCAAAAGTTAAACCACAACCCTGTGGTGCGTATACATGAGTCCCATCCGGGACAATAGAACACTGGACCCGCTCAGGGATCACCTTATCAAGAGCTCAGGAGCTGAATTCTACCTGTACAGGCAGTTGCCTATTATCATGGGAACTCGTATTCCACTGGGAGATCAATTCAGGATTCCCCATGTAGGTCCTGAGGGTTATCACAGTTTCCATTAAATGCATACGACCACTGCTTGTTTTCATTTTCCAAAATGATTTCTTCAAGTCTATCTGCATCAAATTGCATCTGCTGCCTGCTTGCCAATTCTGCTTTTGTGAAATCTTTTGCAGTCCTCCTAATTGTTTGGAGAAACTTCCTAGTTTTGTACCATTGGCAAATTCCATGTGCCCAAGGCCAAATCATCTGTTTACGATCTGTGAGACATTTCTTCAAAAATCTCATTATTGTGTGATGAAAGTTGCTATCAATTAATTGTATTTGAATGGCCTTACTTACTTACCCATTTGACTCTTATGAACATTCAATGGCTCCTTTCTTTTGATCATATTAATGCATGGAAACAAGATATCACCACCTCACCCAAATGCCTATGTTTTTAAATTACAGAATTGGCAGTATATTTGAACATGTTGGAAATATTGTTGAAATGGTTTTAAGCCAAGTCTTCTATTTTCTAATTGATGGAACAGCAACGTAATCACACAAAAAAACTTTACCGTTATGCTTTGATAATGTTAATCAAATCCTGCAGCATACTTTGGATCAATTTTGTCAGAACGGGTGATATATTCACTAGCCTTTAATTTCCTTTTAAATATTTCCCTTTTAAAATCAAAAGTAAAAGGTGGAAAAACTAAAAGTGGCATGCAAGAAGGAAAGTAAAAGAGGATAAAACTAATACAATGACAACATCAAGAAAATACATTTCCAAAGTAAATTGAAAACAAGTTTTGTTTATGTATGCAAAATGCATTTTATTATATTTACAATATTTGTTTATAATTTTGATAAAAGTTACTTGTCAGCCTTATTTTCTGCCAATCAGTGTATGTTTTCCCATAATATATTTGCGATGATTGCCCCACAAGCATTATACTATCAGTACGGACTTCATAAAACAACAACATGAAGCATTCTAGCCATCCATACCTTTTACAACACACATCACCAACAAAACAAACGGGGGCCTAGAAATGTAGCCACCTCTCCCCCCACAAACCGAGCATACATTTAAACATTGAAATGTGGGAATTCTGATGAAGGATTATGCTTGAAGCATGAAGTTAACTTTCTCTTTCATTTTAAATTTAGATTTCCAACATTTATATGCTTTTATATCTCAAAGAAATGGGGGTGATTTCCAGGCATTCATCTTATCTGCAAGTGCAAATGGTATCAACCACTTTCGCTTGACCCATGGCTTATGGCAACATCACAATTTCTCAATGAGGTTGATGCCTTTTAATCATTTCCAGGTTTCAATTCATCTCTGTAATTTTTATTTATGAAGTTTTCCCTGACTCTTTAGGTGAAGGTGCTTCCTTGCATCCTTGTGCTGATACATACTGTGGGCCTGTGCCAGAATCTGAGCCAGAAGTAAAGGCTGTTGCAACTTTCCTACGTAAACACAAGAAACAAATTAAAGCATACATTTCATTCCATGCATATTCACAAATGCTACTGTATCCATATGCCTATAAGGATGCATTCATTCCCAATTACAAATGTGTGGTAAGTAGATTTAATTTGAATTAGTAATTTAAACTAATTTAAACCCTTAAGTGTTACTCGATTGTTTCAGTTTCTGCACTTTTTCCTGGGTGTAATAGACATCAATGCACTGATTTAGCATTAATGTTTAATTTATTTGTTGATTAGTTATTAAGCAATAATTAATGGATAGCATCTAAATTCACATAGTACTTATTTGATGTGCACATTAATTTCAGATTGGAACTGTTGTAAAAGCACCAGATGGAGCAAATAGTGCTCTAAGGCTAAGCAGAACATGGGCAGTTTGCCAATCTAGTGATTAAGGAGTCATTCAACAAAGATGGCAGCACAGCTTTGGAACTAATACTTGTGCTAAATAGTTTAGAGAAGAAGGAATAGGGAGAATAGAACGTCACAGCCGACAAAGTTCAAAGCTGTAAGATAGGCATTGAAGCCTTGTTATTATCCAAATCTCCTTGAGTGTTGCTGAAATGGCACCTGTCAGCACTGTATTTAAATAAATGCATCTCAAAAGAGACATGGGCCGGGACTCTCCCAAAAAAATTCTCTAAGTTCCCAACATGCAGGAAAATGGGAATAAATCCCGGCGATTTTTTGGCGTACTTACCAGAGCGGTTCTCCGATACTCTGTGCATCACAGAGTGCCTCAGTGTGATTCCCTAAGGAAAGTAGGGGTGGGGCCTATTCCCACTCAAGAGGCTGGCAGCATAGTGCTGAGCGGGCCACTGCGCATGCGCCAATCTGTCAGCGCAGAGATCGGTGCATGCGCAGTGCCCCCATTGCCAGCCTCCAGATCGCTGGCCAGCTCAATTGCTGGCCAGCCACTCAATCTCCATCACTGGCCTTCTGACCCCTTCACACACCCCCCACCCCCCATTGCTGGCCTCCCGGACCTCCCCGGGCCAACCCCTATGTCCTATCCCCCTACCTCGGCCAGCCCTGATCTTTGCTCCGCTCACAGCCTCAATCGCCCTCAATTCCTCCCTCCCCCACTGATCCTATTTGCAGAGTGGCAGCAGATCTCCCCCCCCCCCCCCCCTCTCTCTCTCTCCCCCAGTAGGCTCTGATCCCCACTGGCCCCACCCCTATGCACTGCCTAGTGCCCAGTGGACAGTGCCAAGGTGCCCCTTGGGCAGTGCCAGTTTGTCCCTTGGGCAGTGCCAGGGTGCCAAGGGTGCCCTTACCCCAACCTCCCCGGGAAACTTCAATGGCATCTGTTCCCTCCAGTGGATCAATCTCCTGTTCCCCGTTGAATGACATTTCCATATGATAATCAGTTCCGTGCCGATTTCCGGCGTGGAGCTGATGACGCCAAAAAACTTAACCTTTGGAGACACACGGAGACCATGACACCCAGCAGGAATCCCACAATACAGCTGCCGTTGAAATCTCGCAGCCCGCTGTACTACTCAAGCAGCACAGTGGGCTGGGAGAATCGCCCCCGTGATTTCAGAGCTGGAACCAACCAAACTCATTATGATATAGTCAAAGAAAAGTGACTACAACTTGTAAGATTGTGGATTCAGGAGCCACAGATATCTAAGATAGTCGAGTATTTGTAAGTAATTTTATTAAGAAGTATCAGTTCAGATATAACGTATTTGCTAAATAGACTAACAGCTAAATAAAATGTATACAGTCCTTTCTCAGTTGAGAGGTGAGAGAGGATGAATGGACGGTTGACACAGACCGTATTGATCTCAGTAGCTTGTGATGGCAGCATTCTGTTTTTGAATCAAAGTGTTGTAGGACTCTTCTCATAGTCTTCCTCCACCTTCCCTGTTTTTCTGAAGAAGGTGGCTGTCTGATGAGGACTGCCCCAGTCTCATAGCACTCATTAGTATACCTAATTTCTAGGGGCTGGTAGCTTATTCAATGTCAATCAGCTGTTCAAACCCTAGTGACCAGTGGATCCAGGACAGGGTACCCAACATTTGTGAGTGGTCACTCCCTGTCTGCTGCCCCCCATTCTTCAACCTCGCTTGAGGTGACTGGGGTTGCTTCTCTTAAGCAACCATCCCAAAAGCACCTTATGAACTCATCTTCCATACTTCTTGGGAGGCAGAGAGGCAATGGACTTGTGAGGGAGCAGCTCAGTGTGAGAGAGTATAAATCGGGTGAGACCTGAGGCCTGCACCACTTACCTGGGCATTAGGGAGACACAGCAGTCAGCTACATGGAACCAACCCGCACTCAATTTGAAAGCAGAATGAGGTAAATATAATGGGCGGAATTTTCCGGTCTTGGAGCAAGCATGGCTGGAAAATCCCGCCCAAAGCGACATCACAGGAAAGCTGCAAGTTCATTGGTTGGTAAGAAACAGCCATTTTCTTCAAATTGCTGTAAATTAAAGAAGTGTAATAATTTTAAACAGGTAGCTACTTGGATTTAACTGAGAAGCACCAGGAATAAGGGAAACTTATAATAAGGTAATATAAGTAATCCTAAGTAGATAAAGTTAACGTAAGGGAAGTGAAGTTAAGACATGGCAAGGCAGCTCAGTCGAGTGGAATGCATGTTCTGTAATATGTGCAAAGTCATGGATGCTACCAGTATCCTCGACGACCACATGTGCAGGAAGTGCTGCCAGCTGCAGAAATGTTAGCTCTAGGTTTCAGAGGTCAAGGACTCACACGCACACATTCGCTCACTCATTTCCACACTCTCTCACTCACTGACTCCCACACGCTCTCTGTCACACACACACACCATCTCTCACTCACACTGCAACAGTCTCTCACTCACACACATGCGTACACTTACACTCACAAACATGTACACCGTTGCGCTCACACACTCACTCCCGCACTCCCACACTCAACACTCACTCACACTCACACACACTCGCTCACTCACACACACACTCACTCACACACACTCACTCACACTTTGGGGGCGATTCCCCCATCCCAGTACCTTAATTTTCTAGTGCAGCAAACTGGGAGAATCGTGCAGGGCACGATTTGTGGGATTGCCGCAAGCGTTTGTGCCCCGTTAGTGCCTTCCAGCACTGGATTTGTGGCACGATCTGCAAGGTACAGATGCCCTGTTCATCAGTACATCAATTCGGATGTGGGCCAGGCCCAGCAGGATGCCCGGGCTGCAGGCTTTGCTGCCATCGCCGACATGCCAAATATGTAGGATGCTATCAACTGCATGCATGTCGTCCTGTGGTCCCCAAAACATCAGGCACTGTGCTCTGTGAACAGGAAGGGGTTCCATTCCCTAAACGTGCAGATTGTGTGCGACCACAAGATGAATGTAATGCATGTGTGTGCACACCACGCAGGGAGCGTGCATGATAGCTTCATCTTGCAGATCTCCAACATCCCCGGGGTCTTAAAAGACCAGCCCAGGCTGCTGGGGTGGCTCATGGCGAACAAGGACGACGTGCTAAGGGATTGGTTAATGAAGCCAGTGGGGAGGCCAGAGACTGATGCAGAGACCTGTTATTATGAGGCCCACACTGCCACCTGGTCCATTGTTGAGTGGTGCATCAGGCTCCTCAAGATGTGGTTCCACTGCCTGGATGGCTCTAGTGGGGCCCTCCAGTACAGCCTCCTGAGCGCCTCCCGCATCATTGTGGTTTGCTGTGTGCTCCACAACCTGTCACAATAATGGAGAGACTTTCTGGAGGAGAAGAAGGAATGTGACCAGGCAGACGCCCTTGAGGAGGAGGGGGCCCATGAGGATGTGAAGAAGAAGGAGGCTGAGAAGGAGCCAGGAGATGGAGGACATGTGGCAGCAAGGGAGGCCCTCATCGTCAATGACTAGGAGGCATAAGATCCACCACCTCCTACCCCCACTTGCTGGAGCCTGAAACCGCGCCCCCCCAACCCATGTCCACACCCCCTGCCAAGGGTCCCATTGACATTACAATAGGGTGATGGGTCTCACTTGGCTGTGTTAGTGAGTTACCAGTCTAGGCAGGAGGATGATGATGACTCGCTATGCGGCACATTGTGATGCAGCCCTAGTGCCACACAAGTCCAACTCCTACCTGTTCTGTGACCACAAACTCGCACCTGGGCTCACACCTGACAGTTGGGGGCTGAACCATCCGGTTCAATGCCCCAAGTATGGGGATAGGGTTTGGGGATGAGGGGGGTGTTCCCAGGGTCCAGCAGGTGCTGGGGTGCCATGTCAGGCTGTGTGACACAGTGGGCCTACAGGGCACGCATTGCTGAGACAGCTTAAGATAAGCGCTTTGAATCTCACACCAGTCAGGGGTCTGGCACAGGCATTGGGAAATGGGGATCACAAACCCAGTGGGCCGAAGGGCCTCTCCCATGTAGAACAACACTCCAAACCCCTCTGGGTACGGTCGGGGTATGATCATCCCTGTGGGAGATGAATCACAGCTGTGGGGTGCAATAACATTTATTGGTGAAACTAACAGTGCAATAACATTAAGTGGTGATATTTAACAGTGCAAAAAAACAGGTGTGCATGTTTCTGAACGATGCCTATTTCCCTAAACCTAACTAGTGCAGCCCTTCACCCGTGCTCTCTTGGTGACCCGACAGTTTCTTAATCTTTCATGGCCTACCGCTACATCACGGTGTTCCCCCAGGATGTACATCGGAGGTGGAGGTGATCAGCTGCATTCCACGCCCCATGGCCTGTGAAGCCCTTGGCATCCTATAGGAGAGGCACTAAATGAATATTTTTCGTCGGTATTCACACTGGAGAGGGACAGTGTTGTCGAGGGGAGTACTGAGATGCAGGCTGTTGGACTGGATGGGATTGATGTTCATAAGGAGGAGGTGTTAGCAATTCTGGAAAGGGTAAAAATTGATAAGTCCCCTGGGCCGGATGGGATTTATCCTAGGATTCTCTGGGAGGCTAGGGAGGAGATTGCAGAGCCTTTGGCTTTGATCTTTGTGTCGTCATTGTCTACAGGAACAGTGCCAGAAGACTGGAGGATAGCAAATGTTGTCCCCTTGTTCAAGAAGGGAAGTAGGGACAGCCCTGATAATTATAGACCGGTGAGCCTTACTTCTGTTGTGGGCAAAGTATTGGAAAGGATTATAAGAGATAGGATTTATAATCACCTCGAAAGGAATAATTTGATTAGGGATAGTCAGCACGGTTTTGTGAAGAGTAGGTCATGCCTCACAAACCTTATTGAGTTCTTTGAGAAGGTGACCAAAGAGGTGGATGAGGGTAAAGCGGTTGATGTGGTGTATATGGATTTCAGCAAAGCGTTTGATAAGGTTCCCCATGGTAAGCTTTTGCAGAAAATACGGACACATGGGATTGAGGGTGATTTAGTGGTTTGGACCAAGAATTGACTAGCTGTAAGAAAACAAAGGGTGGTGGTTGATGGGAAATATTCATCCTGGAGTTCAGTTACTAGTGGTGTGCCGCAGGGATCTGTTTTGGGACCACTGCTGTTTGTCATTTTTATTAATGACCTGGTTGAGGGCGTGGAAGGATGGAATAGTAAATTTGCGGATGACACTAAAGTCGGTGGAGTTGTAGACAGTGCGGAGGGAAGTGGCAGGTTACAGAGGGACATAGATAGGCTGCAGAGCTGGGCTGAGAGGTGGCAAATGGAGTTTAATGCGGAAAAGTGTGAGGTGATTCACTTTGGAAGGAGTAACAGGAATACAGAGTACTGGGCTAATGGTAAGATACTTGGTAGTGTGGATGAACAGAGGGATCTGGGTGTCCATGTGCATAGATCCCTGAAAGTTGGCACCCAGGTTGATAGGGTTGTTAAGAAGGCGTACGGAGTGTTAGCTTTTATTGGTGGAGGGATTGAGTTTCGGAGCCAGGAGGTCATGCTGCAACTGTACAAAACTCTGGTGCGGCCGCATTTGGAGTATTGCGTACAATTCTGGTCGCCGTATTATAGGAAAGATGTGGAAGTGTTGGAAAGGGTGCAGAGGAGATTTACCAGGATGTTGCCTGGTATGGTGGGAAAATCGTATGAGGAAAGGCTGAGGGGCTTGAGGTTGTTTTCGTTAGGGAGAAGAAGGTTAAGAGGTGACTCAATAGAGGCATACAAGATGATCAGAGGATTAGATAGGGTGGATAGTGAGAGCCTTTTTCCTCGGATGGTGTTGGCTAGCACGAGGGGACAGAGCTTTAAATTGAGGGATGAGAGATATAGGACAGATGTTAGAAGTAGGTTCTTTACTCAGAGAGTAGTAAGGGCGTGGAATGCCCTGCCGGCAGCAGTAGTGGACTCGTCAACATTAAGAACATTCAAATGGTTATTGGATAAACATATGGTCGGCGCAACATCGAGGGCCGAAGGGCCTGTACTGCGCTGTAATGTTCTATGTTCTATCCCCTGGAGAGCCAGGACCTGGCCCCAGCCGACTTTCTGGTGTCATGGACATATCCATGCCACCCTGTTCATCCCGCTGTTCATGAGATGCACCAACATCTGGAAAGGGGGATTCAGAAGGCCTAGCGACAGCCGGAATCTCCAGGTGGAAGGCCTCGGCATGAGCTCCAGTGCTTCCTCCTCCCTTGGGCTGCCATTGGGTCCCTGGGTCACTCCGTGGGACAGTGGAGCAGCTGGACTGAGCTCCAGAAACCCGTGTGCCACCTGACCCTGCCAGTCCTGGAGGCCCAACTGCGTTCGCATCATGGTGAGTGAGCCCTTGGCAGATGGCACTTGCTGAGGGCATCGAGAGCTTGGGCCAGACTCAGAGACTGGGCTCTGCAACCCTTCAGTGCGGGCTTGCTGTGACTGAGCCATGCTCTCAAAGCCCACAGTCATGACCCGCTCAGTCCTAAGCCCCTCAGCCATGATCCTCTGTATCTTGGCCAAGCCTTGGACCCTGCCACCCATGGCAACCATTTCCTGCCCCAGGCTTTCTACTCCCGATGCCACCCTTGCAGGTTTAGCCTGGGTACCAGACAATGCCAGCAATATCTTCCACACCTGCAGTCTGTAGAACTCCTCCCGACAGCCTCACAGTTGCTGCAGTGTTGCTGACAACCCCTCCTGCATTCCCTGGCTCTGCTGCTGCATTTCCAGCAGCTGAGGGAGAACTAATTGCAGCGGCCCAGCACTTGGCTTGGGGCCAGCTGACTCCTTGTCTCTGACAGACCCCCGTGTGCCTGAGGCCTTGGATGTTCCTGCCTGCACCCGATGTACATCAAGAGTTGTGTCGTGCACACTAGAGAGTGATCCAGACACCTCACTACTAACTTGTCCCATCACGGTGATAGTATCTGTACAGGTGGATTATGTGGTGGAAGCCTGTGTCGATTGACTGGTGCTGGCCTCAGAGGTTAACCAAGGGTAATCTTACTGTAGAATGGAGTGCTGCTGTGATTTTGAAGGTGTTCAGGGGGCTTGGATTTAGTGTGACCAGGCCACTTTAAAGGCTTTACAGACCACAGACAAGAATGAAGATCTTTACCAGAATTGTGTCTGAAATCACCATCCTCAGAGTGATTACCATGTTTTCCAGGCAACAAGGAGAGGTCCAGCCACAAGAGCCCCATCCTGAGGAAGGCCCCTGAGGTGAAGCCCTTTCTCCTAGCCCGAGCACGTGTGTGTGTGTGTGTGTATGTGTCCCCACTCAGGAAGATTTCCCCTATCCTTTAGAGAAGGAAATCTGCCTTCCTCACCCAGCCCGGTCTACATGTGACTCCTGACCCAATAGCAAAGTGGTTGACTCTTTGCTTCCCTCTAAAATGGTCTAGCAAGTCACTCAATTCAAAGGCACTGAAGGACAGGCAAAAAATGTTGGCTTTTCCTGGCTTTGGCAGTGATGCCCTCATCCGATGAAAGAATAAAATTTGCAGTTGTTGGAGGGAAGTCATCTCAGCCCCAAATCATCACTGCAAGACTTCCTTAGATCAGTGTCCAGCTATCTTTACTTATTTCATAAATGGCATTCCCTGTAATATTAATTCAGAAGTAAGGATGTTTGCTGATGATTGCTCCTCAGATACTAAAGTAGTCAATGCCCGCACATTGTAAGACTGGACAGCATTCAGGCTTGGATTGACAAGTGGTGAGTAATGCTCGCACTATACAAGTGTTCAGCAATGACCATTTCCTCTTCATGTTCATTGGTATTACCATCACTGAATTCCCCAGCATCAACATCCTGGGGATTACCATTTATGAGAAGCTTAATTGGACCAGTTATGTGGTGGGAAATTTTGAGATGCAGCAGCTCTAAATGTGTTGGCCATATCATTTCTAAATCTACTGAAGCTGATTTGTTTCTCCGGGCCCGATTTTACCATTTTCATTCTAAGTGCTGAATCTGGGCGTAATGCAGATCCGACTGAGAAATCTGCTTTCAGGCGCCCCCATACGCACTCAGCCATCTCCAGTCCCATTCACGCTGTGGGTGGGGCTTAGCGCGGCTGAAACGATCGGAGTTCTGAATTGCGCATGCGCAGTTGGAAAAAAAATTTGAAAAAGCACGCCCGTGTCAGATCGCTCCCAGGCCGCAGAAAGCAGAGAAAGCGGCCCGGGAGCGAAAAGCCGGAGCGAAGGCCCCCACAGACATCACTGTCCCCCTTATCCACCCCCCCCCACAACACACACACATCACTGTCCCCCTTATCCACCCCCCCCACTACCCACACACATCACTGTCCCCCTTATCCACCCCCCCACTACACACACACATCACTGTCCCCCTTATCCACCCCCCCCCACTACCCACACACATCACTGTCCCCCTTATCCACTCCCCCCCCCACTACCCACACACATCACTGTCCCCCTTATCCACTCCCCCCCCCACTACACACACACATCACTGTCCCCCTTATCCACCCCCCCCACTACCCACACACATCACTGTCCCCCTTATCCACCCCCCCCCACTACACACACACATCACTGTCCCCCTTATCCACCCCCCCCCACTACCCACACACATCACTGTCCCCCTTATCCACCCCCCCACTACACACACACATCACTGTCCCCCTTATCCACCCCCCCCCCACTACCCACACACATCACTGTCCCCCTTATCCACCCCCCCCCACTACCCACACACATCACTGTCCCCCTTATCCACCCACCCACGACCCACACACATCACTGTCCCCCTTATGCACCTCCCCACTACCCACATACATCACTGTCCCCCTTATCCACCCCCCCACTACCCACATACATCACTGTCTCCCTTATCCACCCCCCCCACTACCCGCACACATCACTGTCCCCCTTATCCACCCTCCCCCACTACCCACACACATCACTGTCCCCCTTATGCACCTCCCCACTACCCACATACATCACTGTCCCCCTTATCCAACCCCCCACTACCCACATACATCACTGTCTCCCTTATCCACCCCCCTCCCCACTACCCGCACACATCACTGTCCCCCTTATCCACCCCCCCCACTACCCACACACATCACTGCCCCCTTATCCACCCCCCACTACCCAGACATCATTGTCCCCCTTATCCACCCTCCCCCACTACCCACACACATCACTGTCCCCCTTATCCACCCCCCCCACTACCCACACACATCACTGTCCCCCTTATCCACCCCCCCCCACTACCCACAGACATCACTGTCCCCCTTATCCACCCTCCCCCACTACCCACACACATCACTGTCCCCCTTATCCACCCCCCCCACTACCAACACACATCACTGTCCCCCTTAACCACACCCCCCCCGCTACCCACACACATCACTGTCCCCCTTATGCACCTCCCCACTACCCACATACATCACTGTCCCCCTTATCCACCCCCCCACTACCCACATACATCACTGTCTCCCTTATCCACCCCCCCCCACTACCCGCACACATCACTGTCCCCCTTATCCACCACCCCCACTACCCACACACATCACTGCCCCCTTATCCACCCCCCACTACCCACAGACATCACTGTCCCCCTTATCCACCCTCCCCCACTACCCACACACATCACTGTCCCCCTTATCCACCCCCCCCCACTACCCACACACATCACTGTCCCCCTTATCCACCCCCCCCACTACCCACACACATCACTGTACCCCTTATCCACCCACCCGCTACCCAGATCGATTGCCATCCCTGCCCCCCTCCCCCCCCCACCGATCGCCCGCAGAGTGGCAGCGGATCCCCAGCACCCCCGCGCCCCCACCAGAGATCCATCTGCTCTCCCCCCCTCCCCGTGCCTGAGATAAATATTACCCGTCTCCCAACCCCCCTCCCCCCCCCCCGACAATGGTCTGGCCTCACTCATCCCCCCCAGACAATAATCTGGCCTCACTCATCCCCCCCAGAGAATGGTCTGGCCTCACTCACCCCACCCCCCCGCCCCACGAGGAACATCTGACCCACCTCTTCCTCCCTCCCCACCAGACAACGATCAGTCCCACCCCCGCCAACCAGAGATACATCTGACCCGCCTTCTCCTCCCTCCCCCCCACCAGACAACGATCTGGCCTCTCTCCCCTCCCCTCCTCCAACCAGAGAATGATCAGGCCGCCTCCCTCCTTCCCCCCCACCACTGATCTGAGTCAGAGCGCCGTTGGAAGCACTGAACGCGCTCTTCAGCAGCTGGAGTGTCCGATTCAGACTTTTATTTAGCAGGTTCAATACGGCGCGGTTCCGGGTCGGCAAACGCGGTGGTAAAGGGGGAAATGCTGATAAAGTTGGGCGGGCAGTTCATTAATTCAATTTAAATGCATGCAGATGCATTTAAATCGCCGTTGCGCCCGTTTTGGGCGCGAATCGCCGCTATTCCCAGGTTTCAGTAAAGTGGCTATCTGCGCGGACATGGGTGCGGATCGTGTTAATGGCCTCACACCCGACTTTACCACGTTTTCGGGCGCGACGCAATGGTAAAATCGGGCCCTACATCTACTATTACATTGATTCCTATGTATTAATTATTTGAGACCCCAAACTATGTTTTTTAAGTGAAAAGTATTAGACATTTTATTTTGAACTATGTGGTATTTTGTATTATTAGTCATTAACATAGCTAGAATTTAATTGAAGCTGATTACATGAATTACAGAAAACTTTATTGGCAGGATATGGAACAAAATTGGATAAATAGAGTTAAAATACAGATCAGCCATAATTTAACTAAATTTAACTAAATGACAGAATAAGTTCAAGGGACTGAATAGCCTACTCTTGTTCCTATGTTCCTATTTACGTATCAATGAATGAAGCTTGGCACATGTGTGCAAGCATCCATGCATCAATCTCTTTCTCCAGTCAATTTGAACTAGCCCAGATCTCAAATGTTTATTAGTGAGCTTAAGATGCAGTAAAAAGTATTGTTTCTTGCACACTGTACAAACATACCATTCATAGAGTACTTAGGGGAGAAGGAAAAGAGAGGGTGCAGAATGTAGTGTTACAGCCATAGTTAGGGTGTAGAGAAAGACCAGTTTACTATATGGTCGGTCCATTCAAAAGACTGATGGCAGCAGGGAAGAAGCTGTTGGTTGGTACGTGTTCTCAGACTTTTATATCTTTTTCCCGATGGAAAAAGGTGGAAGAGAGAATGTCCGGGGTGCATGGGGTCCTTGATTATGCTGGCTGTTTTTCTGAGGCAGAGGGAAGTCTAGACAGAGTTAATGGATGGGAGGCTGGTTTGTGTGATAACCTGGGCTACGTTCACAACCCATTGTAGTTTGTTGCGGTCTTGGTCAGAGCAGGAGCCATACCAAGCTGTGATACATCCGGAAAGGATGCTTTCTATGCTGCATCTGTAAAAGTTGGTGAGAATTGTAACGGGCATGCCAAATTTCCTTCTCCTGAGAAAGTAGAGGCTTGGTAGGCTTTCTTAACTATAGCATTTGATTGAAGGGATCAGGACAGGTTGTTGAGTCATAGCGGATATGCCAAATTTCCTTAGCCTCCTAAGAAAGTAGAGGCGTTGGTGGACTTTCTTAACGACAACGTCGGCGTGGAGGGACCAGGACAGGTTGTTAGTGATCTGAACACCTCAAAAATTGAAGCTCTCAACCATCACCACTATTTCATCACCATTAATGTAGACCAGGGCATGTCCTCCACTATGTTTCCTGAAGTCGATAACTATTTGTTTCATTTCACTGACATTGAGGGAGAGATTATTGTCATTGTACCATTTCACCAGATTCTATATTTCTTTCCTGTACTCCATCTTGTCATTGTTTGAGATCTGATCCACTACAATGGAAACAACAAACTTGAAAATGGAGTTGGAGCGGAATTTGGCCACACAGTCATAAGTGTTTAACAGAGTTCAGTGGCAGCAACCGGTGAATCATTCACTGGAACCAGTCCCAGATGTGATGCTATTTGCCGCCAGACGGTTGTTTCCTGCACTGAAACTGACAGGCATTGTGAAATTGATCAGTTTCTGCTCAGTCATTTAGAAATCTGCAATTCCCACACTTACCCATCCTTACTGATTGCTGCCTGTGTGTTGGGAAGTCTAGGATCCAGTCGCAGAGGGAGGAGCCGAGCCCTAGGCCACAGAGTTTGGAAGTGAGTTTTGTTGGGGTAATGGTGTTGAAGGCTGACCTATTGTCAATAAATAGGAATCTGACATATGTGTCCTTGTTATCCAGGTGTTCCAGGGTTGAGTGTAGGGCCAGGGAGGTGGCACCTGTTGTAGACCTGCTGCAGTGATAGATGAACTGTAGTGGATCCAGCCAATCTGGGAAACCGGAATTGATGCATGCCATGACTAACCTTTTGAAGTACTTCATAATGATGGATGTCAGAGCCACCGAGTGGTAGTCATTAAAGCACGCTGACTGGCTTTTCTTTGGTACAGAGATGATGGTCGTCTTCTTGAAGCAGGTAGGGACCTCAAGTCAGGAGAGGTTAAAGATGTCTGCAAATACCCTGCCAACTGGATGGAAGTAAGAAGCTGGCTTGGCCTTACAATTTGACTTTGAGCTAAGACAGATACTGTGTAATGTTGACCATGAATACCAAGACACAGAGTCACTTGATGTCACTCAGCTCAACCACAAGTTTTCCCTTCATCTCCATGAAAAGTTTCACTTTGTCCGCCAGTTCATTAAACCACATAAGCATACTCCCTGGCTAAGCCATCACACTTCACAATAGTAAACTAAATCTCCGCACTTTGGTTCAAGGTCTTCCAATAACTCCTTAAACTGGTGGCTGTTTAACCCTCTGCTTTTAATAAATACTACTGGATACTACCGTCAACATTACATTGCTCAGTTGCACGGACTGTGCGCACAGATATTCCTGATGAATGATGCCGTGACGTACAATCAAGTTACTTGGATCAAGATTGAAACCATTCATTTCTTTCTTGATTAGAGCAACTATTAGTCCCTTTTGAGATCCAACCATAATTGGAGCACTGTCAGTGGTAAGACCACTTAATTTTTCAAGTGATAACTTAAGCCCATGTGCTGCCGATTTAACCTTCTCAAACGTCTTCATCTTTGGTGATATTATGCATTGTTACTAAAGCAAGCAAGCCCTCAAATCCCAAAATTTGCTGTGATTCCACAAAAAAATTGCCAGTGGCCTTTACTTGTTGGATCTGTTGTCTTATCAATAGCCAGAGAGTAAAACTCAAAACCAGCTGCAGAATCTTTCAGAGAATTTTCAATGTCTTGAGCCATATCATTAATTCGATCTGACGTGGTCCTGCAAGATAAGGTCACACTCTCAAATAATTTAATTTTCTCTGGAGCCAGTAAAGCAGCGGTCACAATGATGTACTCCTTTACAAACTCTCATTCTGACTGAACCTTTTTACGATAAGTTCACTCACCACATAACTGGCTTGTGTAACACCATCCAACTCCTTTCTCAGTCTTGTGAAAATTGCTTGCTGTGTATTCACATTCTTTTAAAGTGCTTTAATTTTGTCTGCTCGCACTTGTCCTTGAAATTCTTCGCATTTGATGCGCTTCATGCTGTAGTGTCTTTCTGCCATAACAGAAATCACTTCTCCACAAATCAGACATAGGTTTGCAATTCACCTCCACAAAAAGTAATTGTTTGTCCATTTTTCATTAAAAACACAACAGTCCACATCCACAATTCTTCTTTTGTTTGCAGTAACCATTTTTTACAAGTAGACACACAGGGTTTGAATGATGTACAGACAACCCGTAAGAATTATGATAATTAGAGCAGTCTATTATATTTTATAATTTGAAGTAAAAACCTATGAGAACCACATGTAAAACAAAACCCCAAGTACGTGTATTGGATTAAGTTGAATTTGCAGCTCAATTTCGACAATGGGATTGGGATAATTCTAAATTAAATAGTTGCTTGTTTTATTTCCATGGTAACGCGAGAAGACAAAGTGCAGCGTCTGCTGGGCTAGCTGATTCCTGTTCTTTATAGCAACATAATGAAGAAATCACCTGTCAATTAGGGATATTCTGTCAAGGCATGGCAGAAGGAGGGGACAATAGTTTTGGTGACTGCAGGATATTGGGTATCTCCTTAGCTTTTCTGAATTGCTGGACTGGTTTTTACCAGTGATGGGAAGTGTGAGGCCTTGTAAAATGCAAAGATGTGACAGGTAACAAGATGCATAGTTGGGAGGAAATTGCGCCATATATACAAGATTCCTGTGGGCCGAATGAAATTGAGCAATGGACAGATTCAGGCCATGGACCATGCGTCCCACATTCGTTATAAAGTTTAACCATCGGAATATCACCTGACCAGTTTTTTTTCCAATGCATTTTTTGCATTCAGTTATGGCTTTAGTTAACTTCAGCTGTGTCTGATACCCAAACATGCAATTTTGCCATTATTTTATACTTTGTGAAATGTTTATTTCTGAGACTACTTTCCCTTTGCACCTTCACTAAATTATTTAAAGTTCAGCTTCGTATATATCTCCAATTTATGAAAAGGAGATAACAAGATTTTCTAACTATATATTTAAATAACATTATTTTCCTTCCCTATCAACCAGCACATCCCAATCTCCATTTCTGAAACCTTTCTGTATACCTGAAAATTGAGCCCACTCTTACAGCGGGTGCAGCAATAATTTTCACAGCCAAATTAAATCTCATTATACATGACAATTGATATGAATTGAGGGGTTGTTTGGACATGAAATGTTCTCACCAGAAACAGTGACAGGAATTGAATCCATAGCACATTTCACATCTGAAATGTAAAAAATATAGAAGAGTATGGGGAATAGGATGATATAGATAGCTCTTTCTGAGAGTTGTGCAGTTACAATGATGGGCTGAGTAGCTTCCTTCGACTGCTACTGATTAAATCCTTGCTTCCCAACATGTTGAGGAAGGAAGAAATTCTTGCCAGCACCCGCAACTAGATTTCCCTATCATCCTATCTATTGAATAAAGTAATCCTAAATTCTGACCATTGTTTAGGAATATACATAGCCTTTTCGTTTTAAGTATTGTAGTTGTGCTTCAAATAGGATAAGAAGAAATGATCGACAAAACCTTTGGGTCTAAAGAAACCTCTGTATTCCTAGCGAATTGACTTTACATGACCAAAGACTTGATTTGTATAAAACATTTATCAGATTGGGAAGCCTGAAGAGCCTGTAGCTCTAGTGCTGCCTCTACCCCTCCCGGGGCCCAGAGTCTTGTAGCCAGCCGCTCCTCCTTGGGACCCCAGGCCTCCATTTCCTCACACTCTGGTTCCCAGGCCCTAGTTGGAGATGCCGGAGTGCCGCTCCGGCAGCACTACACCACCAGTTGTCTGGTCTGAACTGGACCAGACAAATAACTACTGTGGCTACAAAAGCAAGTTGGAAACTGGGAATTAAGCAATGAGTAATTTATTTCCTGACTGCTGAGTTCACCTGAAGAAGGAGTGACACTCCGAAAGCTTGTGCTACCAAATAAACCTGTTGGACTTTAAACTGGTGTTGTGAGACTTCTTACTGTGCTTACCCCAGTCCAATGCCGGCATCTCCACATCAGAAAGACTGTCCACCATTTTTAAGGCACAAATATTCTCTGCACTTGACTGGATCAGTGCTCTCATCCACATTCAAGAAACTTGACACTGTCCAGAAAAAGGCAAGCAGTTTGATCTGCGCCCTATCCGCCACTTAAAGATTACCACCCTCCACCGCCAGTACACAGTGGCAGCAGTGTGTGTCATCTACAAGACACACTACAGCAACTCACCAAGGCTCTTTTAGTCATCCCTTCCAAACCCGTGATATCTACAGCCTAGGAGAAGGGCAGCAGAATGCAATGGAAACACCACGATCTATAAGTTCTCTTCCAAATCACACACCATCCTGATTTGAACTATATCACCCCCTCCTTCCTTGTCACTGGGTCAATATCCAGGAACGCCTTCCCTAACAATACATGAAACCAAAAGAGAAAACGTTGGAAAATCTCAGCAGGTCCGGCAGCATCTGTAAGGCGAGAAAGAATGAGCTGATGTTTCGACTCCAGATGACCCATTGTCAAAGCTTTGACAAAGGGTCATCTGGATTCGAAATGTCAACTCTTTTCTCTCCTTACAGACGTTGCCAGACCTGCTGAGATTTTCCTGCATTTTCTCTTTTGGTTTCAGATTCCAGCATCCGCAGTAATTTGCTTCTAACAATACATGAATTGCAACAGTTCAAGAAGATGGTTCACTCTTACCTTCTCAATGGCAATTAGGAATATGAAAAAATACTGGCCTATTCAATGATTCTGCTGTCCTGTGAACAAATATTTTTTAAAAATCCACCACCCTGACTCTTCCAGTATCACTTTATCATCAGACTGCTAGTGAAACATCCAATGCTTAACTTCACTAACTTTCAGGGAGCAGAGAAGACCCTGGACAGCATAAGAGCAATGAAAAACAAGGCGAGGCTTGAATCCTTCACTTCACTTATCTCCAGTGAGTGGAAAGGACCCCAAACCCTGCATGGGAGCAGTTACAATCGGGAGCTGCCTGTGTTTGGGGGGAAATTAAACTGAGGTCACAGAAAAATGTAATTTAATTAGTTTGTGAATAACTTGTTTCGGAGTGTCTAAATGACTGAAAATTAGAACAATGTAAAACAATTAAATAACCCTTAAGTAGCTACCTTGCAATTAACTAAAAGACACAAACAGAAGGGAATTAAAATGGTGAATCAACAGTTTTATTTTTATGCGGTAAACTTTATTGTATTACTAACCTTTAAAGAGGTACATTAAGGGTGATGAGAAAGAACATTAATTAAAAATCATTCAGAAAATAAGTAATTAGGTTACTGGAGAGTGTCAGGAAGGAGCAAGAACTGAGCACAGCATAAAAAGCGATCAGTGGGATCGGAGCACAGGCAGAATTCACAACGTCACATCAGGAATAAAAAAGCAACATCGGCACAGGGGAAGGAGTTGATTGGTGAGTAGCTGATGAATGATTATACTTTGTAACATCAAGTAAAGTTAAGGCACTGAGTTTTCAGAACTTGAACAACAACTGGGGTCACTTGTGTATCCACAAGGCTGAGCATAATGTGGTTGACACATTAGGGAACATCACAGGTTAAGAGAATGCAAGGCAGAGGGAGAATAGATAATTGCCAGACATTCTAGGAGGGCCAGGCAAGTCATGCAGGAGTCCCATTCACTAACCAGCTTTCCATTTTGGATTACTGGTGAAGACAATGGTCCCTCAAAGGAGTGCGGTCAGAGCCAAGTGCATGGCATCATGGATAACAGTTTCACAGGAGGGAAGGAAAAAAAGTGGAAGAGCAAGAGTGGTAGGGAAGCAGACAGATGCTTCTGCGACCGTAAATGTGACTCCAGGATCAAGGATGTCACTGAGCAGGGGAGGGAGGGTGAACAGCCATCGGTTGTGGTCTACGTCAGTGTCAATAATATAGGTAGAAAGAGGGATGAGGTCCTGAAAGATGGGTTTTTGGAACAGTATGTTGAGAAACTAACTAGGGAACGAACTATTTTAGATCTAGTATTGTGCAATGAGAAAGGGCTAATCGATAATGTTGTAAAGGAGCCATTAGGGAAGACTATGATGCAATTTCACATTAAGTTTGAAAGTCACATAATTCAATCCAAAACTATGGTCTTAAATTGAAACAAATGAAACTATAAAGGAATGAAGGGCAAGTAGGCTGTGGCAGATTGGGAAACTACGTTAAAGGATATGATGTAGACAAGCAAAACTATTAATACATTGTTTACAAAAAATGTACATTCCTTTGAGGCACCAAAACCTAACAGGAAAAGTGACCCAACTGTGTATTGGGAAAAAGGAAGAGGTTTATAAAGTTGGCAAAAATGTAGTAAGCTCGAGAATTGGCAGCATTCAGCAAAGGAAAATCTAGAAACTGATAAAGGAAGGGTCAATAGAATATGGAAAGTAAGTTGGGGGGGTTGGGGAATACAGACTGTAAAACCTTCTGTAGGTATATAAAAAGAAAAAGAGTGGCAAAGACAAATGAGCATTCATTCAAGGAAAGACAGGAGAGTGTATAATGGGGAGTAAAGAAATGGCGGAAAAACAGATATGGAGGAAGTTACAAAAACCTCCTAGAGGTATAGGAGAACCAAGATATGAGGATGAATGAGAAACTGAAAGAAATTAGTATTAGTCGAATGTAGTATTGGAAAAATGCATGGGACTGAAAATTGATAAATCCACTGGACCAAATTATCTAGAGTGTTGAAGGAGGCGGCTCTAGGGAATGGCTGCATTGATGGTCACCTTCCAAAATTCTGGAATGATTCCTGCTGATTGGAAGGTTGCAAATGTACCTCCCCTTAATCAAGAAAGGAAGGCGAGAGAAAATGGGGAACTGCAGACTTCTTAGCCTGACATCTGTAGCAGAAAACTACTAAGATCTATTATCAAAGATGTGATAACCAGATATTAGGAAATAATGGTAGGATTGAGCAGAGTTAACATGGATTTATGAAAGGGAAATCATGGGCGGAAGACAATCTTACCAGTTCGTCATGCCAGTCGATGGGTGGGGCGAGCTGGGAAGATTGTGCGAGAGGTGAAAAATTGGGTTTGCGTCCGGTTTCTCACCTCTCGTGATCTTACCGGCACTTGATATCCAACGTGATCAGCCTCGTACCCGGGAGGGGCACAAGGCTGATTATAATATTTAAATCAGTGAAATCCCGATTTAAATATTATTAGTGAGCCCGGGACACTATTGTCCGGGCTCACTTACCTTAACAGCCTCACCAGTGAAGGATCACATAAGGTCCCATTCAACGGGGACTTGACACGGTGACCTCAGCAGTAGGATTGGAGACCATTGAGGCCTCCCTGGTGGTCGGGGGCAAGGCTGGGCAGTGTCCCTTGGGCAGTGCCAGCCTGGCCCTACCAGCCTTGGACCCATCAGCCTTGGACCCTGGCAGAGCCAGCCTTGCACCCTGCACTGCTAGCCTGGCACTGCCCACTGGGCACCAGGTGCAGACATGATGGGGTGGGGCCCCAAAGGAGGGGTGGGGCCAAGATGTGGCAGGGCCTCGGGTGGCGGGTGGGAGAAACTGTGCACTCTGCAACCAGGGTTCGGCTGGTGGGTGGGTGGGGAGCCAGGGGTGGGGTGTTAGGGCAACAATCGACTGGGCCGGAGATAGGGATTTCAGGCAGCGATGGGCTGGGCTGAGGGGCTCGGGTGGTGATCGACCAGGCTGGGCTGAGGGGTTCGGGTGGTGATTGGCGGGGGAGGGCAGTAATTGGGGGGGGGGGTGGGACACAATATCTAGTGGGGAGTTGCCTGACAGATCTCTTTCTATTCTGTTGCACAGAACAGAGACAGATCTACGCGTGTGCAGTTGTGCCTTCTGGTGTGAGCGGCCGGCTTTCCGGTGAGCCTACGCCCCCCACCCCCTCCCCCTTCTGACAGGAATCAAATTTTGTATCATTTTTGCACTAAGTGCCATAAGATTGCATTTTCAAACTTGCCCAAAACACAGGTTTGAAACTCCTAAGTGTCAAAACAGTGAGAATAACAGAGCAATCTGCGCTGGCCTCTCAGGCTCTGCATCACAATTGTCCCACACTGTCACTTTTTTGGAGAGTGGTAAGATGTGCATCAGTATTGGGGAAGCAGGACCTAAGCACACTGGTGAGCCCAGCATCAGAGAGCTTGGGCACCATTTTGCAAGGATGCTCCAATCTTATGGAGCACTGGGAGATCCCACACTGCCTCCATGGACATCAGGACCCACCCATTCTCAGCAGCACATTGACCCATCCCATACCCAACACGAGTGACTGGCATCGGGGCATTGCGTCCTCCTGATGGGTCCCCCATTATGACCCTCATCATAACACCCGACATGCCCCCCCCTCATCATGACCCCCTTCATGATCCATCCCTGCATGACACCACAGCACGTCCCAGCCTCCCTGCATAGCCCCCCTCCCCCCCCTCCCGTCATAGCCCCCACTCCGGTCCCATTCCCTTGGCACTACCCCGGCTCACTGGCGGTTCCCAATTGGCACTGCCAGAGTGCCTGCTGGCTTCTGCCAGTGTGACAGGTAGACACTGCCCAATGGGCACCACCTGGCCATGCCCCCAACCACCTGGGGGCTTCAATGGCGTCTGAGCTCCTCAGCGTGGGCATCGTGGTAGGCCTCCACTAGTAGTGATTCGTGCCAGCATAACCTCCCACCAGAGAGGTGGGAACATTCTGGTAGGGGCAACAATCGCTTGCCGAACTCTGAGTAGATATTAGTGTGTGCGGATGAGGGTGAGAGAATTCTGAGACTGGGATTGAACCACTCTCAATCACACTCTCTTGCTGACACACACACACACACACACACTCTCTTGCACACCAACATGCACCCTCACACACACACTCTCAGGCAATCTCTCAACTTAGATGCCCCCTCTCTCTGACACACTCTCTGTCATACTCTCTATCACACTCTCTCAAACTCTTTCTCATGCACACTCTTACATGCACACTCTCACACTCTCTCACAACACACTCTCTTACAAATACTCACCCTCATATTCTCATACATTCTGAGACACACACTGACACACTCTCACATACACTCTCTTATACACACTGACTCTCACACACACACAAACACACATACACTCTCACATAGACTCTCCCATACAACTTTCACTCTCTCGCGCACACTCACTCACACACACATACACGCACCACTCGCGCGCACAGACTCTCACATTGACTCTCTCATAAACACTGTTAGGGGGCGATTCTCCCAAAAAAGTCCTAAGTGCTGAATTCGCGGGAAAACTGGTGTAAATCATGATTGTTTTGCAGACAAGAATCTCCCACACTCTGCAATGCAGAGATCACAATTGTGATTATCATTAAAAGCTCGGGCGGGGGGAGGGCAGGGGTGGAACCTATTCACGCCAGAGTCTGACAGTTCTGGGTCTCTGTGCGTGCGCAGTGGCCCCGCGCTGTCAGCTTGCAGTTTGCTGGCCAGCTCGATCACTCACCAGCCTGGCACCCCCGCAGTGCTGCCCCTCCAACCTTCCCCCCACAGCACGACCACAGCTCCATAACCATTTGCGGGCCAGCCCCGACCCCTCCGACCCCCGTCCCTGATCTCTAGCCCCTCCCTGCCAACAGCAATGACGAACCCCCACCCCAGCAAACCCCCACTCACGGGAGGCAGACCCCCCCCCTTTGGTAGACCCCCTCATGGGAGGCAGACCTTCCCCAGGCAGACTACCCTCCCCAGCCAACCCCGATTGCTGGCCTCCTTCCTGCCCCGACCGGATCCAAAGCACAGTGGCAGCAGGACCCCCCACCCCATCCCCACTAATCACCCCTAAGCCCCACCCCAGGCCCCACCCCTTGGCACTGCCTGATGCCCAGTGGGCAGTGCCAAGGTGCTCCCAGGCATGGGCACTTTGCCCCTCAGGCAGTGCCAGGGGGCACAGGCTGGCATTACCAGGATGCCCATGCCCAGGGGGCCCTACCTCCCTGCTGCCCAACCCCCTGGTGGGCCCTTCACTCCAGCGGGGTCTCCCCTTCACTCCAGCGGGGTCTCCCGCTAGTTCCCCGAAAGTGGGGAACTATTCTAAATCCTGCCAGAATGAAATTGCACTGGCGGGATGGGGGATGCTCTCGGGCCCGGAGAATTCAGTCCCTGGCCTGATAATAACATTTAAATTACATTCAAATAACATTAAAATAACTTACCTGCTGTTCCCGCTGATTTCCAGTGTGGTCTCGACTACGCCAGATATCCATCAATAAAAGATGTGCGCGTGTCAGGAACACATGCGCGAATCCCACGAATTGGCGCATGCGCGATTCTCCCGACTCGGCACGCTAAAAAATTAGCATGTGGGATGGGAGAATCACCCCCTTACTCTCTCACACACATATTCTTTCTCTCACATACATCCCCCGGATGGTGAGTTTCTTCATCCCCCTGCCCTACCCTACCCGGGCCCACTATTACTCTCTTCCAATCCCTCAGCTAGATAGCACCCCTCCCCACCTCCCCCAACTCATTCATCTAGGCCCATTAGCCCTCTCTCTCTCTCACACACACTCCAACAATGAGTGTCTTCACTCTCCACTGCACCCTTCCCCCACCAAACCAAGGCCACACAACCATTGCCTTCACTCTCATCCCCAGATCCTACAGTCTCTCTTCACCCCACATGCCGAACAGCTCTCTCTGTCTCTCCCCTCCCTGAATTCCTTTCCTTTTCCTCTATATACTCACCACCAGTGTTTACAGCTCTTCCAATCACAGACTGTTTCTCTCTCACATCCCGAGTGAGCGTTTCAGCAGCAAACATTAGAAAAATGAGAGGCGACAGAACTTGACAAGGTAAATGCAGGATGGATGCTATCCCTGTCCCGGTTGGAGGATGGTTAGAATCAGAGGACACATTCTCAAAACAAGGGGTAGACCATTTGAATAGAAAAAAGAAAAGAAAGTACACGTGACAGTGCAAATTTCAGTTATTGATGGCAAAGATGAGAAATAAAAATCAGAAACTAATCATTTCAGCTAAGAAACATGCAAATTATTTAAATGATCACAAAGTTGGACATGCTTTGTGAATATAGCCGTTATTGTCTAAGACTGAAATAAAGTAATGGAACAAAATAGATAATTAAAATATTGTTGATGTATAGCCCGATAAACTAAAATTATATGAACATAATGAGTTATATGGTAATCCCTAAATTCACCCATTGTGATTTACTTTGATGTTAACAGCTTCACCAAATAATGCAGTCTTTTTATTCACTTGAAATTGAAATTCTTTAACAAGTTTTATTTTTTTGTTTCATTTTTCAGGAATCTGTAGCATTTAGTGCTGTCAATGCTCTTTACTCAGCATATGGTATCAAATACAAACATGGGCCGGCTTCTAGCACTTTGTGTAAGTTTTTTTTAATTGATAATGTTTGAATTGGGTTCAATAGAACTATAGTACAATAATGTGTATAATCCATAATTCTACCCAAAGTGGTAGAAAAACAAGTATAATGTCAAATGAATTGAAAGTAACGAATACTTATAGTGTTTATTATCCTTAGTAAAAACAAGAAATTTTCAGAATACACATCAGCTTCTTCAGCATCCATGAGGAAAGGTTAGGTTAACATTTAGCCTGTTGACAAGATTAAATAATGGAAGATGTGTGAACATCTGAACAAAACAAAGTTGAGGAGTGGGAACAAAAAGAACAGGTTACTGCCAAGGATCAGGGATTTCAACTGCTGTTGTTGAATGGAATTAACTGGGTAAATAATTAACAAACATGATTTTTTGGAAATTTACGAAGATTACAAATTGTTAAGTGATACATGAAGATCTTGTGGAGACATTGAAAAATAATTGAGAATAGGTAAATAAAATGTGAATAAAAGATATTGGAAAGATGCATACAAAACATAAAAGTAGACAAATGCTCATAATATTAAATGAATTTTTAAAATGGCAGATACACAGAGTCACCAGCGAATAAGTAGCCCAATAGCCCAACATTGTTGGAGCTGCATTCAGATAAGAACATCCAGAGTTAAAACACCAACCAGCTCTCCCTCCTACCAGACATTTTCTCCAACAGCTCTCCTTTGTTGACCACCTCTATTCTGTCTTCTAGTCCCATTCATACCTGTTGCAAAATAAATAATGGTGCAGTTCGGACTGGAATGGTTATCAGCAAGTTTTAGACAAACTCTTATAAAAGCACAATGTTGTTCTCAAGTTTCCATAACTAGCTTATTAGCATAGATTTCAGGGTGGACCTGGACAAATAGATGGAGCACTCGGTAAAAGTAAACAATTGTGCAGGTGAAATTTATAAGGAATGTAACAATTAAAGATGAATTTTAGATTATCGTGAAACAAAAATTTTGGAAGCATTTGGAACAGAACTGAGGTTGTCTCAATTCATTTAGCAACCTTTATCAAGAAGGTGAAGAAATGATCAATGATGGCAAAGGAAAACCTGATGTGCTGCTATAAGAGTGAGGCAAATAGAAGAGCAAGCCATTCCCTCACCCTTTAATAAAAGCAAAGTACCGGAAATCCAGAACACAAACGGAAAATGCTGGAAAGACTCAGCAGGTCTGGCAGCATCTGTGGAGAGAGAAACAGGGTTAAGACTTCAAGACCATATGACTCTTTAAGTTTATGTTTTCAGTTTATTTACTGCTGTCACAAATAGGCTTACATTAACACTGCAATGAAGTTACTGTGAAAATCCCCTAGTTGCCACACTCCAGCGCCTGTTCGGGTACACTGAGGGAAAATTTAGCTTGGCCAATGCCCCTAACTGGACTGTGGGAGGAAACCGGAGCACCTGGAAGAAACCCACGCAGACATGGGAAGAACGTGCAGACTGCGCACAGTGACCCAAGCTGGGAATCGAACCTGAGTCCCTGGTGCTAACCATTGTGCCACCGTGCCAAGACCTGAAGAAACTCTGAAGAAGCATCATCTGGATTCAAAATGTTGGGCTCGATTCTTTGGCCCCGTGGACTCATGCGCAGATCACATGAGGCTGTGAGGGATCAGAGAATAATGGGGAGGGACGAGCGCATTGAGTGTAGCTAGAACCCCCTTTGGGATTCTGCCCATCCCCCTGATGCCCTCTGCAATCTGGTTCCCGCCCAGTGAGGGCAGGAACCAGATGAACATATTTAGATTTGTCAATTTCAAGCTGGATTCCCCCTGCTCCGGGAGTCTCTGACTCTTGGGGCAGTGGTAACCCGGCATGAATCACCGCTGTCTCCACAAACGGAGAGCAGGCATTATGGCCATACTGGGGGCTTGGAGGCCATTGAAGCCTTAGGGTGGTCGTCGAAATGGCTGGGTAGTGCTCTTAGCTGGCGGGTGGGCAGGATGTGTATAGGGTTGACTGGAGATCAGGATGCCCATCTCCGAGGAGCTGGTGTCTTTAGGTCCCCACTCCAAAACAAAATTCTCGAATTCAATGAGAATCTCCCCGGGCTGCAAAAATAATTTGTGATTAAATTGCAAACTGAATCGTACTGACCCTCCCAGCGGAAATCTCACCGGTTTTCCTGCTGGGGACAACACTTAAAAATATGTTGAAAGAATTGCGCCCATTAAATCTTTTTCTTTCTCTGCAACATTTTCTGTTAGTGTTTCAGTACCTATCCCTTTGATAGTTGTTGAAGTGGACTTGATAGTACATGAGGTAATTCCCCGGTGGTGGGATGGGCGAGCCGAGCGATACTCCGTAGATGTCAGTGGGACCAGAAGATCCTGCTGGGCTCCAATGGCGAGCCAAAGAAGAGGGGGTGGAAAATCCTGTCCTTGGTATTTATTTCTTGAACTCTGCAAAGCTGTTAAGAACTGCTTTGCTTTAAGACATTTCAATAATCACTTCACTCCCTTTCCCTGAAGCACTGAGTATTTTCAGCTGCTTTTTTTTACTTTTGTGCTGCCTCACAGTCACCATATGTACTGATGCCAATATTGGACCTGGACTGGAAGGTTTTCCATAACTAACCCTTAGTTGGGATCTGGTTTTCCCAGTGCTGTCTGCCCTGTACGCCATTAAAATCGATTGTTAGCTTTTTTAAGGCTTACTCACCAGTTCCACGATCTTTGCTTGGTTCTCTGATTTGAACTCAACAATCAGCCTTGAATAACTTTGAAAGTTGATTATCTAACTATTCTTCCCTCCATTTCATCTATGGAGCAGCTTTGGAGCTTGAGACTCCAGAGAAACAGGGTGCCATTCTTAAGCTTTTTAAAATAATTGCACAAAATAAAGTAATTGACTGCGTGTGCACAATGAACACTAGGAAGTACAGAGGACCAGATGCTTGAGGTGCACATCCATAGGTCCCTGAAGGCAGCAGGGTAGATAGACAAGATGGTTAAGAAGGCATGTAGGATACTTGCCTTTATTTGCCGAGGCATAGAATATAAGAACTGGGAAGTTATGATGTAGCTGTATAAAACACTCATTAGGCCACAGAGGACTGTGTGCAGTTCTGGTTACCACACTATCAGCAGGTTGTGATTGCTCTAGAAAGAATGCAGAGGATTTTGACCAGGATGTTGCTTGAGCTGGAGCATTTCAGCTATGAAGAGAGGCTGTTTAGACTAAGATTGTTCTCCTTAGAACAGAGAAGGCTGAGGGGGGATCTGATTAAATTATGAAGGACATTGATAGAGTAGATAGGAAGAAACCTTTCCTTTTAGTTGAGGGATCAATAATCAGGGGGAATAGATTTTAGGTAATGAGCGGGAGAATTAGAGGGAATTTGATGAAAACCTTTTTCAACTAGAGGATGGTGGGAATCTGGAACTCACTGCCTGAAAGGGTGGTAGATGCAGGAACCCTCACAACATTTAAGAAGCATTTAAATGAGCATTTGAAATGTATAGTATACAAAACCACGGACTAATTACTGGAAATTGGGATTAGAATGGATAGGTGCTTGATGGCCGGTGTAAACACGATGGGCCAAAGGGCCACTTTCTGTGCTGTAAATCTCTATGACTGTATGTAAATCAAGTTAGTCCGACACAGTTTGCTGGGCAAAATCATGCTAGCTCACTTTAATCAATCGTTGGTATTCAAAATGAAAGTATATTTTGTCTCTGATAATACTTTCCAATACCTTACCCACAGTTAGGCTGACTGGCCTGCAATTTCCTGGTTAATTCTCCTTTCTTGAACAGTGGTATAACATTAGCAACCTTCCAGTTCTTCTGCTAAATGAGGAGATGTTATTTCACCTAATTGGGTTGTTAGTAACTCGAGGTCATCAATTTAGAAGTAACGGTAAGACAATAAGGAGAAATGATTAGAGAAATTTATTTTCAGCAAAGAATGCTTAGCCGCAGAGTGATTGAATCAGAAGCAATTGTTTCTTTTAAAAAGAATTGAGTACTGTAAATAGTTGAAAAAGAGAAAGGTACAGGGCTATTGGGAGAGACCGGAGCAGTGGGAATATTTTTTAATAGCTTGAGAAAAAAGCCAGCACAGATATGATACATGTAATGGTTTCCTATGGTGTAAATTTAGGACTGATTCCAAGAAATTGTTTAATACACAGTGATGTTTAAAAAAAGGATAAGACTTCTGCATAGTGCATTGAAATGAAATCCTTGGGATTATTAAAAAACAAACATTTTGAGGATGTTAAATTTACTGAACGGATGGACTCAGATTAATCAAATGGTCATCTTCATGCATAAATATCTTGTGATATGATACATTGAAATTTAAGTTCTAATAATACATTTCTCCTTTACCTTTCAGATGTCACTTCTGGTAGTTCTATGGATTGGGCCTATAAACATGGCATCCCCTACGCATTTGCATTTGAATTGCGAGATACTGGATATTATGGGTTTTTGCTACCAGAATCTCTAATTAAACCCACATGTACCGAAACATTAGCCGTAAAAAATATCACAAACCATATTCTTAAGAAATGCCCATTGAGATGAGCTATTCAGCACCATCTGCTTTATGTTTTTTAAATGAATACAAACCATTTTGTAGTGTATTATTTTTACCCAAATAAGCTTAATTGACCATAGGTTTATGTCTCTTTCTGTATTTTTTCATCATATGAAAGATGGGATGGGCAATAAATGAGACTTTGTCAATGAATGCATTTAAAAATAAATTAAATAAGTATTTTGGTGGCCAGAACTAGCAGAAACTCATCACCACAATATTCAAATATGCTGTTGCACCAAATCATAAGAATGTAGAGTTCTGTATGGATTATTGTATAATTAAATAACTTGGAAATTTTGGCCCAGATTTTGCACTTGCAATGCCGGAGAGCACCAACAGTTTCACATCATTACTTCTCTGAAACTGACAGCAAGTCCTGGAGCTCACACACCTACAGTTAAATGCAGAAATCCAGAAGTTGCTTCGTGATTGTACACTTCTTCATAGGGTGCATTGTTGAAGTTCCGACCCGCAAACTACACCCCTCCGTGCTCCTCCCACCTCAACCAATCTTGCTCCAGAGTGCAAACAAGTACAAGTCACACTGATTAAAACTTGTCCTTTTTTGTGGATTGTGGGTGACGTTAGCTGGGCCAGCATTTATTGCCTATCCCTAATTGCCCATGAGATTATTAGTACATGAGGACACTATTAATACACTGTAAAAACCCATGAAAAATGTACATCCCATTGGTTGAAGTGCAATTCGGTTTTTCACGGCATGCTAAATTCATAAATACTAAAAGAGAAGTCTCACTGTCCTTGAAAAGCTATATTTGTGAAATGACTAATTTATTTGGTATGTTAAAGAAAATCATATTTTAATTTTATTTTAAAAGTTTATAGTTGCACAGAAACATAAAAGATGGGAGCAATAGGAGGCCAATTGGCCCTTTGAGCCTGCTCTGCCATTCATCACGATCATGGCTTCTGCCTTATTCCTACGCATATGACCCAATCGTTAATTTTGCTTTCTGTAAAATTTTAAGTAAGAATTTTACTTCTGACTTTGATATCTGTGAAAATACTTCCGCGTGATTGGCTGCTTACCCAGCTTGATGACACCACAGTTATTTTACACCTGGTGAACCTCTTGCATTGCTTCCAAATTCAAACTGATGTAGGGAAAGGGGAATCCACACCACAGAGATTGCTAGGTCTTTGTGAACAGCTTTCTTTGAGCATTGAATGCTTGATCACTGACCGCAAAATCCGAGTCTATAACGTTTCCGGTAAAGCTTTAAAATCACATATGAATCTAGACAGGATTGTCACAAATGATTCTCATGAACTTCAAATTTTCAAACAAGTGTCAATGAAAAGAACATAGAAAATAATTTATCTTATTCATCTTTTATCTTACTAATAAGGTGTTTTATTACTCTATGAAGAAGACCATAATATTCCAGCGAAGTATTGTCAAATGAAAATAAATTATTTAATACTTTTATTGTAATTACTAGAATAGCTGCAAAATTCAGGAGGAAAATAAGATTTTATTGAACAAGTTTATTTAATAAAAACTTCTCAAGGACTTAATAAGAACCATTGTTGAAAATGTTACAACTTTCAGTTTCAATAACTCACTTCCTGACTTCCCATCTGGTTCACCAATGTCCTTCACCTGGTCTGGCTTACAAGTGACTCCAGATCTGCATCAATGTGGTTGACTCTTAATGCCCTAGGGGGTGGGCAATAAATGCTGCTCAGTCAGTGATGTTCACATACCATGAATAAAAAAAATATTTTCCACCAGCTACAATGCACAACTCAGGGGTGTTCTATATTCTTACATTCCATGTGCAGGGACCCAGAGGAGTGGGCTCTGCGGACAGCCAAAGAGAACATGAATGAGAATTACCTGCATGCAGGTCCATTTACCTGGATGAGTGCAGCTCCAACATAACTCAAGAAGCTTAACACCATCCAGTTCAAAGTAGTCTGCTTGATTAACACTCCTTCCACTACCAATGTACCATAGTTACACTGTGTACCATCCAGAGGTTGCACTGCAGCAACACGCCAAACCTTCTTCGATGACACCTGCCAAACCAACAATCTCTACCATGTAGAAGGGCAAGGGCAGCATCTGTATGGGAATACCACCACCTGCAAATTTCTTCCGAGTCAACACACCATTACTTGAAAATATATGCCTTTTCTTCATCATCATTAAGTCACAGTTCTGGAACTTCCTACCTGGGTATACTTATACCACACAAAAAACAAAAGTTCAAGAATGTGGCTTGCGATCACCACCTATTTATAAGAAATTAGGAATAGGCAATGAATGCTTACTTTGCCAGCAATACACAAATCCTATGAACAAATAAAGAAATGCAGTCACTTTTTAAGCAGACACAGTGGATAGCATTGCTGCCTCACAGCAGCAAGGACCTGGTTTCAATTCCGGCCTTAGGTGACTGTGTGGAGTTTGCATGTTCTTCCATGTCTGCATGGATTTTCTCAGGATGCTCCGGTTTCCTCCCACACTCCAAAGATGTGCAGGTTAGGTAGATTGGCCATGCTAAATTGCCCCTTAGTGTCCCAAGATATATAGAGGTCAGGGGAATTAGTGGGGCAAAATACATGGGGTTACGGGGATAGGGCTTGGACAAGAGTCAGTGCAGACTCAATGGACTGAATGGCCCCCTTCTGCACTGTAGGGATTCAATTATCTATGCAGAGGTAGGAATTTCAAATTATATGGAAAGCACAATATGATGAGATATTACATGGTTGGTAAAGACAACATATTTGTTTAGCTAAATGGAATTTTGACATTATAATTTTTAAGCTATTTATATAACCACATTGAGATTACTGTAGTAAATGTGTTGCAATGTTATATAATAATTCAGTATACTTGGTTTTAATTTCAATGGAAACTCTGTATTGCAAAAGAAACTGCTTGTTTGATTGAGACTGTCTATAACGTCATAATAAATAAAAATTACAACATATTACATTGTCTTCAGCACTATTACCTTTGTAATTGTAAGCTTGAAATATGGAGGCAATATCCAACTACAAAAAAACAAGGACTTTTACTGACCCCCAGGAGGTTGGGAAGGAATCACAGGATAGATAAGATCATAGGTAGCTATATCAGATTGGCTCTCTGACAATGTCCCACCATCTGGAAATTTTACAGATGGCAGGACTGGAATTGGGGAGGGTACCTGCTCCTGGAGGGCAGCTAATTTCCATAATAAAGGCCCAATCAGAGGCCATTTAATGGGACTGTTGGCCATCAACACACCTGTCTTTTGAGGGGACACTAGCTAAATCGAGGTGGCCTCCCAGTGACAGCTGGGGGGGATAGTTTTTTCAAAGCAAAAAGGTGGCTGCAAGTAGAGAAGGCAGACCCACTGCACCAATTATATCGCCAGTGTTTCCCTTCAGCACTCAACCCTGCATTTTAAAAAATATATTTTTGTCTACCTTCCGTAGGCTGTCGAGGTCCTGCCTGCCCCAGAAGTGGCCATCGCTCTATGCCTGTGAAATTCACGGGGAAGTCTCACGGGCTACCTGTGCATATTGGTGACATTTATTTCCTGCCAATGTCAGGCTGTCTGCCGAATCAACAAAATTCAGGTCCAAATGTTTGAAAGGTTTGAATATTGACACAAGTCTAGCCGTAACCTACAAATAGGGTGTTTTATCATGCAAAGTTGCAGAAGTAACATTTCCAAAGGGGGTCAGGAAATTTTTTAAAACACTGAGATTTGAAGTTGCATTTTCGAACGAATGGTGAAGCACCCAATCACTGGAAGTAATGTCACGTAAGTAATTTCACTTAAAATTAATCTGCCTGTTTGGAAACAATTGCAATGTTGCAGAACTGCAGTGTTTATGTATAGCAACCCTCATTAGTGGATTCATGAAGATCTCTGAAAGGTACTTTTGGAAAAATTGTACAGCATTCAAAAAATTTTGGTTCACATATTTGCCGAGTCTTGGAAGCTCTTTAAAAATGATGGGAATCTGATTCTGGGAGACCCGCCTGTATTGTCGTTTCCAGCTATTTTTTACCAGGGCAGGATAAGGGTGTGGGTAACCAGCCTACTTGCAACATTCTTGCCATTGCCAGCTCTACTGCTGAAGTGGGGAGTCCAACTCCACTCCCTGCAATCTTTGTAGAATCGGGCCCTTCTGTAAGAATACATAGGTCACTGTACTTCAGGAGACTAGGGAATTATGGAGGAACCCCAATCCCAAGAAAGGAAGCAAAACAAAAACCACCACCTGCGCTGTGAATTCTTCCTCCCTTCCCTCACATCCACATTATCTATCTCCAACATTTCCCTTCCCCTCCTTGACTTCTTTATCTCAATTTCTGGGAATAGGCTGTCAAGCAAAGCCCATCAAACTCCACAACCACTTCCTCCCACCCCATTTACTTTAAGAACGTGATGCCATTCTCCCTGATTCTCTAATCAGTCATGACTGATCAGTCACACCTTCCTCATCCAAGGATTTCCCTTCACCACATTAAAGAGTTGTCGATTGGGGCCATCTATTTCCTGCACTTCAGTCCTCACCTCAACCCCCTTTCCAAAACTCCCTGTTCTCACCTTCCACCCCATCCACAAATGGTCCATTCCTCTTTCACACACTGGTCCTTCCTCCCATTATGCCCAACAAGGTACAGAGGCAATTTATGAGCTTGCGCCAGGAATGAATTTTTTGTGCTATGCGAAAAGATTGGGATTGTTTGGCACATAAGAGACTTAGTGGAGATTTATTTATGGTATATAAAATTGAGGGGTGGAAATAGAGCGATAGAAAGAACCTATTTCTCTCAGCATATGGATTAATTACCATGAGACATAGATTTAAAATAATTATTAGAAGGATTGGAGAGAGTCGAGGAGAACAAATTTCACTCAGAGCATCGTATGGATCTGGAACTTCACATAGCTGTGAACCCAAGATCCACAGACAGCACTTGACATACCTGCCGATGTCTGAAAATCAGCACCACCAAAGAAAATGGTGTCCAGGGTGCTGGTTGGTTACATCTGACATCAGCAGGATTTGGCACACAGGGAGGGCATCCACTGTGAGTGCTGCTCAAAGTGACCGCGCACTCAATTTTAACACAACTGGCTCTGTGTCGGTCTCCAAGGTGACCTCTGTGGGATTTTGTAGGCCTCCACACACAAGACCACTGATGCAATATTTGTGATGGCACACAAACTCATGCGTTTTGACCAGAGTCACGCAGGTCAGGAAGCAAGAGAACAAAGAACAGTAAAGCACAGGAACAGGCCCTTTGCCACATATGACGCCTTTCTAAACTAAAGACCTTTTGCCACTATATGGTCCATATCCCTCTGTTCCCTACCTATTCATGTATCTGTCAAGATGCTTCTTAAACGTTGCTATTGTATCTGCTTCTACCACCTCTTCTGCCAGCACATTCCAGGTACTTACCACCCTCTGTGTAAAAAACTTGCCTCACATATTTCCTTTAAACTTTCCCCCTTTTGCCTTAAACCCATGTCCCCTAGAAATTGATATTTCTACCCTGGAAAAAGACTCTGGCTATGCATGCTATCCATGCCTCTCATAATTTTGTAAACTTCTATCAGGTCGCCCTTCAGCCTTTGACGTTCAAGTGAAAACAAACCAAGTTTGTCTAATCTCTCCTCATAGCTAATACCCTCCAAACCAGGTAACATCCTGGTCATCCTTTTCTGAACCCTTTCCAAAGCATCCACATCCTTCTGGTTGTGTGGTGACCAGAATTGTAAGCAATATTCCAAATGTGGCCTAACTGGAGTTCTATACAGTTAATAGAACATAGAACATAGAAAGCCACAGCACAAACAGGCCCTTCGGCCCACAGGTTGCGCCGATCACATCCCCACCTCTAGGCCTATCTATAGCCCTCAATCCCATTAAATCCCATGTACTCATCCAGAAGTCTCTTAAAAGACCCCAACGAGTTTGCCTCCACCACCACCGATGTCAGCCGATTCCACTCACCCACCACCCTCTGAGTGAAAAACTTACCCCTGACATCTCCTCTGTACCTACCCCCCAGCACCTTAAACCTGTGTCCTCTCGTAGCAACCATTTCAGCCCTTGGAAATAGCCTCTGAGAGTCTACCCTATCCAGACCTCTCAACATCTTGTAAACCTCTATTAGGTCACCTCTCATCCTTCGTCTCTCCAGGGAGAAGAGACCAAGCTCCCTCAACCTATCCTCATAAGGCATGCCCCCCAATCCAGGCAACATCCTTGTAAATCTCCTCTGCACCCTTTCAATGGCTTCAACATCTTTCCTGTAATGAGGTGACCAGAACTGCGCGCAGTACTCCAAGTGGGGTCTAACCAGGGTCCTATAAAGCTGCAGCATTATCTCCCGACTCCTAAACTCAATCCCTCGATTAATGAAGGCTAGTACGCCGTACGCCTTCTTGACCGCATCCTCCACCTGCGAGGCCGATTTAAGAGTCCTATGGACCCGGACCCCAAGGTCCTTCTGATCCTCTACACTGCTAAGAATGGTACCCTTCATATTATATTGCTTCTTCATCCCATTGGATCTGCCAAAATGGATCACCACACACTTATCCGGGTTGAAGTCCATCTGCAACATGATTTGCCAATTTTTTATACTCTATGCCCAGATTGATGAAGGCAAGCATGCCATATGCTTCTTGACCGCTCTGTATATTAATACTCCGAAGGGTTCTGCCATTTACTGTGTACTTCCCTCCTTCCAAAATGTATCACCTTGCATTTACCTGGATTAAATTCTATCTGCCATTTCTCCACCCAGGTCTCCAGCCTATCTATATCCTGCTGTATCCTCTGGCAATCATCCTCACCAGCCACAGCTCTCCCAGTCTTTGTGTCATCTGTAAACTTCCTAATCAGACCACCTACATTCTCCTCTAAATCATTTAAATATATTACAAACAAATGGACTCCCAGCACTGATCTCTGCGGAACACCACTGGTCACAGATCTGCAGTCAGAAAAACCTTCCACCACTACTCTCTGTCTTCTATGACAAAGCCAGTTCAGTATCCATCTTACCATCTCACTGCAGATCCCATGTGACTTCGCCTTCTGTATCAGCCTACCATGAGGGACCCTGTCAAAGGCCTTGCTAAAGTCCATATGGACAACATCCACCGCCCTGACCTCATCAATCACTTTGTCACTTCCTCAAAAAACTCAAACCATATTTGTGAAACACAACCTCTCCTGCACAAAGCCATGCTGCCTATCGCAATGAGATGCCAGTGTTGTAGTTGTACTGGGACAGCTTGGCTAGGGGTGTGACAAGTTCTGGAGCACAAGTCTTCAGTACTATTGCCAGTATACTGTCAGGGCCTAATAGCCATTGCAGTATCCAGTGCCTTTAGCCATTTCTTGACATTAGGTGCAGTGACTCAAATTGACTGAAAACTGGTTTGTGATATTGAGGACTTCTGGAGAAGGCCATGATGAATCATTCACTCAACACTCCTGGCTGACGATTATTGCAAATGCTTCAGCTTATCTTTTGAAATGACGTGCTGGGCTCCCCCATCATTGAAGATGGGGATATTTATGGAACATTTTCCTCAGGTGAGTTAATTGTCCATTCAAGACTTGATGTAGCAGGACTGCAGAGCTCAGATTTGATTTATTGGATATGGAATTTCTTAGCTCTGTCAATTGCTGGCTGCTTATACTGTTTGGCATGTAAGTCATCTTGAGTTGTAGCTTCACCAGGTTGACACTTCATTTTTAGGTATGTCTGGTGCTGCTTCTGGCATACCCTGCTGCACTCTTCAATGAACCATGGTTTATCCTCTGGATTGGTAGAATAGCAGAGTGGGGAATATGCCAGGTCATTAAGTTACAGATTGTGGTTGAGTACAATGCTGCAGCTGCTGATGGCTCACACACCTCATGGATGTCCAGTCTTGGGTTGTTAGATTTATTCAAAATCTATCCCATTTAACATGGTGGTAATGCCAGAATGTGAAAATGGGATTTTGTCTACGAAAGGACTGTGCGGTGGTCACCCCTACTGATGATATCATGGGAGGGTACATGGAAATCAGCAGGAGGTTTCCTTGCCATGTTTGACTTGATGCTATGAGACTTAATGGAGTCCGGAGTTAACGTTGATGACTTGCAGGGCAACTCCCCACCGACTGTGTACACTGTGCCTGCTGTTGGGACAGGACATACCCAGGGATGGTGATGTCTGGGACATTATCTATAAGTTATGATTCCATAACAATGACTGTCAGGCCATTGCTTGATTGGTCTGTGAGACAGTTCTCCCAATTTTGGCACAAGCCCACTAGCACATGCTAGTAAAGAGGACTTTGCAGGAGCGATAATATTGAGTTTGTTGTTTCTGCTGCCTATGCTGTTGCTGGGTGGTCTCTTCTGGTTTCATTCCTTAAGGGTTTTTTTTATACCGTTTCATACAAATCAGTGGCTTGCTTGGCCTTTTTAGAGGGCATTTAGGAGTCAACACATTGTTATTGGCCTAGTCACATGTAGACTTAGTCACATGTAGACTAGACTGGGTAGGATTGCAGATTTCCTTCCTTAAAGGGTATTAGTGAACTAGTTGGATTTTTACAATAAAATAACCATGGTGGGATTCAAACCCCGACCCCTTGGTCTCTGGATTCCTCGTACAGCAACAATACCATTACACCACCACCTCCCCCTTTCAAAGATGTTAAGCACTTTTCCTTCCTCACGATGTATATATCCTACTGAATGTTGTACACTCCTTACACCGTCTGCTTTGTTCCCCTCTTTTAAGAAACCAGATGTAGTCATTGAGAAGCGTGTCCATTTTTTGCACCTTGGCGACAGGAAGATGAGCTTCCGGCCACATCGCCAAGACATCACTTAAGACCGCCTACTTTCACCTTTGTAATATCGCCTCGTCCCGCCCCTGCCTTATCTCATCTGCTGCTTTATCGAATTTACCTTTCAATGTTACGTCTTCCACACCCCACCCTGTTTCAAATATTTGCATTGCCACCGCGCTTTCACCCATTTCTAAAAATAAAATCCTGGTTCAGCGCAACGATAATTATTTTATGTCCAACTGTTGGAAATCTCTTTGAACTGTATTGATGTGAAATCACTGGTTTATGATCTTAACGAATGGTGGCCACCGGGGTGGTATTGTTCTCAAGCCAGCTTCTTTCTGAGACTGAAACCGATCCACAAAGGATCCGCCGGTGGGTGCACTCTGCAGAAGGAGGGTTTCCATTCGGAAACTTTGCGGTTTGCATCCTGCTTGCACATTAATAGATGTGTGGTGACTGGTGACAGCAGCAGCGTGCCCTGCGCCCTGTTCTCTGCCCCCCTGTGCAGCGCCTGCTCCGGGATGAGGAAGTGAGTGAGCGCTCGCGCGCTGCCGGGAGCCCGGGGCCGCCTCGCGCTCCGCCCTCTGCTGCAGCCCGGCCTCTGACGCTGCTTCCTCCCAACATGGCGGCGGAGGCTCGCTAATGGAGGAGCTCGGCCACCGCCAGGAGCCCTCTCCCCCACCAGCAGCCGTCAAACCCAGGCCACTCACGTAGACCCAAGAGCCGGCAAGCTCCGTCCGGGTCACCGGCATCCTTGACTTTTCCCCCTCTTCTTCTTCTCCTCCCCCCTCCCTCCCGGCACCCGCCGCTGCTTGAACTGTTCTTCAGGCGTAAAAAAAAGAGAAATATAAATTAATCATATTCGGAAAATCCAGCAGGAGAACAAGAGCCTCGGGCCGTGTTTCGAGTGGGCAGCACGTCATGTATGAGGGGAAAAAGACGAAGAACATGTTTCTCACTCGGGCACTCGAGAAGATTTTGGCCGACAAGGAGGTGAAGAAGGCGCATCACTCTCAGCTGCGCAAAGCCTGTGAGGTGGCACTGGGTGAGAGGCATCTTTTATATATTTATAATAGACACAGGGAGCGGAGGTTTCAATTTACAAAGACACTGCGAATATTAACGAAGCAATGTCTAATTACAATGGAAATACTTTATGTCTAGGATATTTTCTTGTGCTACATGAGTAGGCTTGTGTCAAACAAGTACAGGGCTCAAGTCGTCTTATATCAGGTAATTTCAAGGTATTTATAAATACAAAACAAACATCATCGACGTTTCAGTACTTTTAAAGCATAAAAGAACAAAAAAAAGTTGGATGGAGGATGCTGCCTGCATTCGGACCAGATGACACTACAGGGAAGCAAGGGTATTTTGTAAGCTTTGTTTACAAGTAGGAAGTGCACCATAATAGGGATAACACTCAGTACGTTTAAAGTCAGTGCGATAAACATAATAGATGGCACATGCCTCCCTACTCTGCATGTGTTGTGGGGAGGATGACAGGGAGAGAGAAAATTCTAGTTACTGTCAGTTGATGTGGGGATGGAACGTGGACCAGGTGACAAGATGACAAATAGAAAATGAATTTTGTTTCATAGAGGCTACCTATCATAAAGGTTATTAATTGCCCAGAAACTGAAATGTCAGTTGGTGAATGTATAACTTACTGTAAATTGAAATGAGAATTGAACAATTATTTTTCAGTAGTGTAAAGAGATTGAGTAATATGTGAGGTTATAAATTTATTTAGTCAGTGAGGGAATTGGTTTTTCACTCAAGGCATATGTATATATGTTTAGATGATTGAGAACTTTTTTATTATATAACAAAGTTGTTTATAGTCACTCTGGAATTTGACATTACTTTTCACGTCATAGTGGTAGATTGTACAACTACTGTAACTGAACTAATTTACTGCAAACAATATGTTAACTGATGTTAAGGAGTACAATTCATCTTTGAAGCAGAATATCATATGCTCATCCATGACATTTTCCAGTTATGTACACAGTGTACACCCACATGGGTTCGGAGTGACTCATTCTGCGTTTCTTCTCCATTCAGGTTGCTGCTGATCACAGGCACAGGCTAGATTAATTTTTGTTATATTAATTTTTGTGACTCACTGGATTTAAGGATCTTTTAATGAGGAGGTAGCAGAAGGCTATGGGCTTACTATACCACCAAGATATTTATAAACGTGCTAACGTTTTAGATTAATGCCAGTGAGAATAGATCTTGAAGTAATGATGAATTGTAGTAAATTAATATTTGATTGGGAAGACCTTGGTTGATGTGCAAAGTATGTTGAACATAGAGAATGAAGAGTTGTTTGTCTGGTTTGGGTTGGTTTGATACTGAAGAACTGAAATCGAATGTACAAATTAATTGAGCAACATGCTGACCCAGTCTGGTGCGTGTGGAAATTGTAGGAGATGTAACTTAGCTAAATTAATTATTCATTTAATCAGCCTTTCAGTCTAACACTAGAACATTCTATAACGCGGTATAGTTTGTTTTAGTTGTATTCGTTGCTTTCCCAAATATTTGGGCTTTTATTTTGCTGCAACTTCTCTGCTTATCACAATTTCTTCAAAAGCACAGCAGGGAGTACACGAATATTGACGAGATTAGAGCTTCCCATATCATGATTTATCCAACCTCGCTATCAGTTTTAAGTCTGTAGTACTGTAGTTTGAAGTTATAATTTATGGTAGTCAACATGATTGTGATAAACAGATTAAAAATAAAAACAGCTATTTGTTGAATGCACATTATATTGCACCAAGGGGAGCAGCTTTTGAAAAGTAATTATATTTCACTATCCGCTTTAGAATTGAAATCTACTCTGTTCAATATATTTGATATGGTACAGGAGCATGATTGCTGTCTCTCGTCTGTTAGTATTTCTGTGCATTCCGATTATGGAGCTCATGAAAGATAGTATTTTACATTCTGCTGCAGTTAAATGGGAAGCATGTGGGGTGGTTTCTCCTTGTCCACTCAGAATAATATATTTGCTGTTAATATAATTTATAAGCGCCTCCTTCTCTCGTATTTAGTTAGAATGCACGGCTCTTTTCCCTGTTAAAGGGCTTGGCAGGGACGATTTCCCGTGGCTTCCTGGAGCTAAACAGGTAAATTATGCGTTGTCATGTAACCGATAGTGGGGCGGGGGGCGACGAAGTCTGTTGAATCTTTTGCTGTACTTGGTCTGCACCAAATTGGTTTGTCAGAACATCAGCATCTGCTGGCGTGCATTTCGGACGGTATTTTGATCCTTGCTTATCGCCAGCTTTGACTGTTTTAAAATGTAATCGTTTGTTTTTAAATGGGAATATTATTTAGTCAGGTATTTAAATCACAAGCAGATAGCACTAAGTGGTTAGGAGACTTTTTTGTAGTTGATGTTGGTGAACCATTATCGAAATAGAGAGATGTTGGAATGGTACAGAGTAATTTAATCGGTTCACTTTTTACTTCCGGGTGTAGCAATAAAATGCATGAAAAAATCTCGCTTTCTCTGTTTACTGGATTATTTGGTTTCTCTGTTTTTAAATCGGGTATCTAGATTTTGTAGATTCTTGACATTTTAAATCCCACCTAAAATTGTTAACTGCATCGGTACGATTGTGTTGTCCACAAGTGTATTCGCTTTTACCCATAAGAGTAGAAGAGAAACAAAGGGGAAATATCTACAAAGCTCTCGATACTGTAGAGGTTTATCAACATGCCGCATTAAAATACTGTCAGGCTATTTCAAATATTGCAATGATTTCCAATCAAATAGTCCCTTCAATTTTGTTTTAAAGGCAGTGAGTTACAAAGTAACAAATCTCAAAATACATTTGCATTTATCCAGCAGCCTTCACAACTTCAGTATGTCCTAAAGTACTTTGCAGGCACTGAGGTACTTGAAATGTAGGAAATGCAGCAGTTAGTTTGCGCTCAGTAAACTCCCAACAAGCAGCAATGGAAATGACCAGATAATGTTTTTGTGATTAAAATCAGAAAATGCTGGAAAAACTCAGCAGGTCTGACAGCATCTGTGGACAGAGAAGCATTTTGACTCCGTATAACTTCTTCAAAGCTGAAGAGAGGTAGAAATGGGTTTATACTGTTGAAGAAGGGGTGGAGCAAAATAGAAGATCAGGAATGAGTGGGAATTCAGCTGTCTGATCTTTATGCCACTATTAGCACCTGCCTTAGTCTTTAGCACTATCATTACTATTCCCTTTGTCTTGTATCCAAGACATCTCTCCTGAGCTCCCACCTATCCCTGACCTTCTATTTTGCTGCAGCGGCTCTACCCCCTCTCTTCAGTGGTATAAATCCCATCATGTTTCTATCTCTCTTCAGCTTTGAGGAAGAGTCATATGGACATGAAACATTAACTCCTCTCTCTTTCCACTCTTTCTGCCAGACCAGTTGAGCTCTTCAAGCATTTTTGTTTTAATGCAGATTTTCAGTATCCACAGTATTTTGCTTTCATTTTGATGTTTTTATGATATTGATTGAAACAAATATAAGGTAGGAGATCAGGCTTACTTCCCCTGCTCTATTGAAAAAGGTGTGTGATCCTTTATGTCCATTGGAGAAAGCAGATTCCTGTTTAAATGTCTCCTCTGAAAGACAGCACTCCCTCAAGACTGCACTGGAGTGTCAGCCTAGACTTTGTGCTCAAGATCTGGAGTGAGATTTGAATCTACAACTTTCTGACTAAGAGACAAGGGTGTTACAAACTGTGTCCGAGCTGAACCATGAATTTATGATCAAAACATAATGCCTTATAATGCCTTTTAGAAGAAGTCAGCTACATTTTTGCATGGCCCTCATTTTAAATGAAGATGGGTGAACCTGACTTGTTTTGCTTGTATTTAAAGGATGGTGCATCCTTTGAGTGGGCTATTGTTATACTGCATGATGCAAGGAGATAATTCTGCTAATTATGATTGGGAGTACAGTATGTTCTCCCCTCCATCCTCCCCTCAAAACACCAGTAATACAGGCAAAAGCTAGTGCAATATTAATACATAAGCTGATCTCGTTTGATGGTGTAAGCACTAAACTGAAGATAAGTACTTAATCTAGGTGATGACTGTGCTTTAATTCTGTTAATTACTTATTCGCTAAGTGAAAATAATCTTTGTAGCTTTCTATATGTTTAAGTTGAAGTTTCTATCGCATTTTACAGTGTGACTTGTTAAACACTTCTTTTAAATTAAAGGAGAAATAATTTTAGAATTAGTTAAGGTACTGTTGATCCTACTTGTCATGTTATTTCATTGGTCATAAAACTGTAAATATTTGAATAATTCAGTAAAGATGAATTTGTATTTTTAATTAGAACTAGCCAATTCACTTATTTTTGTAAAAATTGGAATGTGGGGCAGGTTCAGGATTTGATTATTAACAATTGAGAATAAAATTTGTCAATAGTTATTGTTAGCGAATGAATTGTGTCAGATTTAACTAATCCATTCCTATCAAAACATAATGGAAGATATGGTTTCCTTAATTACCCTTGAAAATATGGTAGTAAACTGTCTTCTAGAAATGTTCTGGTCCATGTGATGTAGGTACATCCACAGTGTTATTGGGGAGGGAGTTCCAAGATTTTAACCAAGCCACTGTGAAAGAAAGGTGATACAGTTCCAAGTCAGGTGATATGTTATTTGGAGGGTAACTTGCAAGTGGTAGTGTTCCCTTATGCCTGCTGCCCTTTTTCTGCTTGGTGGAAGAGATCCCAGGCTCAAACAATATTGAAGGAACTTTGGTGAATTGCTGCAATGTATCTTCTAGATGGTACACACTGAAGCTCCTGTGCACCAGTGATGGCAGGAGTGAATACTTAAGGTGGTGGATTGATCTTAAATCAGACTTTTCTTGTGCTTGTGGACTTTTGTTTATATGTTATGCAAAACACTGTTTACACTTGTGTTTAAATAACTAATAACTACCTAAAAAGTTTTGAAAAACGGGAATTTTTGACCAGTAAATCCAAGAATTTAAATGCAGAAGCACGAATAGGCCATATGATCACTCAAGTCTGCTTTTGTCATTTGATGAGATCTTGGCTAATCATCTGCCTCAATTGTACTTTGCTGCCCATTCCCTAAATCCCTTAATTCCCTGCAAGACCAAAGATTTGTCTGCCTCAGTCTTGGATAGATTCAAGGATAGGAGCTTCCACAACAATTCCAAAGATTCGCAGCCCTTTGAGGGAATAAATTTCTCCATATCTTGGTCTTAAATGATTGAGCTTTATCCTGAGATGGTGACCCTGTGTTCTAGATTTCCCAACCCAGGAAACAACATCTCACTGTCTACCCTGTCAAGCTGCTTGAAAATCTTGTATATTTCAGCGAAATTACCTCCCATTCTTCTAAATTCCAAAGCATATAGGCCTTATTAACTAAATCTTCAATCCCAGAAAAAAATTCTAGTGAACCTTCACTGTGCTGCTTCCAAGGCAAATATATCCTTGCTTAGATGTGAAGACCTGAATTGCAAATGGTACTCCAGGTGTGGTCTGACTAAAGCTCTATACAATTGTATCAAGATTTTCTTGTTCCTGTACCCCAACTCAATGTAACATGCCATTTGCCGCCTTAATTGTCAGTCTACCTGCATACTAACTTTTTGTTCCTTGTAAGAGGAACTGTCTGTCAGACATCAATGTTTAAAAGTTTTACACCTTAAAAAAAAATCTCCCTTCCTATTACTACCAATGTGAATAACTTCACACTTCTCATTATACTTTGCCTGCTGCCTTGTTTCCCACTCTCTTAACCTGTCTATATCTTTTTACAGCCTCTTTGTATCTCCTTGCAGGTTATATATCCCCACCTAATTTTATGTTGTCAGCCACAGTAAGGAGGCTTTTAGTGTGGCAGTTTATCTGTTGAACTAAGGATATTGGTGACTTCTGAGATTATGGTCAGAGGAGAAAAGCTATGCACATATTGTATTGCTTCTCAGCCTTTTGACTAAGATCAAGCCCAGGATGGGGTGCAATGCCTCAGCTTGTAAGCTTGGATCTTGTTTGTCTTCCTTGTGGAATTGGATTCAATTGGATTTTGTAATTGGTTTTTGGAGCAAGCAAGAAATGGAGTTTGGTTTGACCGGCCCATTCTGAGCATTGGCTTTGTAACTTTTAAGAATGGAGTAAAAAAATAAATATTGTCACTTGGAATTGACAAGAATTACTGCAATTTGATTTGCCAGTAGTATTATGAAGAATACTGACATAGATATTGAAATAAGACTGAAATTAAATTGGAACTTAGTAAAGACATTTTTTGAATGTACCAGTATTGGAATATGTTTTGCCTCACCTCATTTCTTTTTATCTCTGTGCTACCTATATTGTAAGTTGCAGCGATTGCACTGGTACGCTGCTTCTTGCCAACTATTATTGCATAGCTCAAAGCAGGCACATTTACCCTGGAGATAAATTGCTGACATTAAACAAGGAAGGGGGAATATTGCCTAATATTTTTCTTATGGTTATTTGCCATCTTCGATGCATGCACCTAGCTTCTGTTATTTGCATTCAGCATGTGCCAAAAGAGTTCAAAGAAAACTCTGGGTTACTAGAGATTGACAATAAATTCAGCTTTTTTAAGGCCATCTACATACCAAGAACAAATCAAAAAATGAAACGTGTTTCTGCGACTCTAGTTCCAGCTGAAAAGTTAACTTAATTTATTATAATTGATTAACTCTTATTACAAATTTAAATTTCTATTTACCATTAAATGACTGCTAATTTTACTTTCTAAAAGAAATGCATTCATAGTGTGGTGCAAAAAAGAAGTCGCTAGAATTGAATAAAAGCCATAGTCCAGTCATCAAATTGTCACTGCGTAATTGAGAATTTGTCATTTTAATTTGTCATTAATGTCCTTTAGAGAAGGAAATCTGTCATCCTTGCCTGATCTGGCCTATATGTGACTCCAGACCCATTGCAATGTGGTTTACTCTTCTCCGAAAAGGAGTAGCAAACCACTCAGTTGTATCAAATCACTAAAAAGCCTAAAATAAATGAAACTGGATGGATCACCCGACATCGACCTAGGCACCAGAAATGACAATGGCAAACTCAGCCCTGTCAACCCTGCAAAGTCTTCCTTACAGACATCTGAGGCTTGTGCCAAAATTGAGACAGCTGTCTGGTAGATTAGCCGAGCAACAGTCTGACATAGTCATACTCATAGGGTCATACCTAAAGACAATGTCCCAGACACTACCATCACCATTCCTTGTCATGTCCAGCTCCACCAGCAGGACAAAACCAGCAGAGGTGGCAGGTGATATAGAGTTGGGTGGGAGTTGCCCTGGGATTGTTTAACATCTACTCTGGACCCATGAAGTCTCATGGCATCAGGTCAGACATGGGCAAGGAAATCTGCTGATTGGCATGTAAACTCCCCCTCCCAACTAATAAATCAGAAGTCCTCCATGTTGAGCACCACTCTGAGCACTGAGGGTGGTAATGGTGCAGAATGTACTCTGGCTGGGAGACTTCAACGTCCATCTTCAAGAGTGCTCGGTAGCCCCACTACCGACCAAGCTGGTCGAATCCTGAAGGACATAGCTGAAGGCATTGGATACTGCAAAGACAATGGACCCAACCAAACTGGCAGTAGTACTGAAGACTTGTGCTGTAGAACTTGCTACGCTCTTAGCCAAACTGTTCCAGTACAGCTAGAACACTAGCATCTACCTAGAGCATCTACCTTAAGAAATATATTTATATCGTGTTTCTTGCGAGGGGTATGTTTAAAGTTCAGCTTTCTTAGAATCCCTACAGCACAGAAAGAGGCCATTCGGCCCATTGAGTCTGCACCGACCACAATCCCACCCAGGCCCTACCCCCATATCCCTACATATTTACCCACTAATCCCTCTAACCTACGCATCCCAGGACACTAAGGGCAATTTTAGCTTGGCCAATCAACCTAACCCGCACATCTTTGGACTGTGGGAGGAAACCGGAGCACCCGGAGGAAACCCACGCAGACACGAGGAGAATGTGCAAACTCCACACAGACGGTGACCCAAGCCGGGAATCGAACCCAGGTCCCTGGAGCTGTGAAGCAGCAGTGCTAACCACTGTGCTACCGTGCCACCCTTAACAGTAACGGCGCCCTTTGTTTTACACAGTGCTAATTTGTCTGCAAAATAGGCAGCTCACATGTTAAGAATGTGGGCGAATGATTGATTTTAGCTGGGGATGTGTTTGTTTAATCTGAGTTGATGCATTTTGTTTATTTCTTCCCCCGAGCTTAGGGGGTTTTACAAAAGAAGGGATGGCATAGACAAGTTGGGCCGAAGGGCCTGTTTCCATGCTGTAAACCTCTATGACTCTATAACTTGTTCACAGACACTCAGTTTGGGTTCCGCCAGGGCTACTCAGCTCCTGACCTCATAACAGCTTTCGTTCAAACATGGACAAAAGAGCCAACCCCCAGAGGTGGGTGTGACTTCAAGGCAGCATTTGATTGAAAATGGCACCAAGAAGCCCTCGCAAAACTGGAGTCAGTGGGAATTGGGGAAAACACTCTGCTGGTTGGCATCATACCTAGCACAAAGGAAAATGGTTGTAGTTGTTGGAAGTCAATCATCTCAATTCCAAAACATCACTGCAGGGGCCCCTCAGGCCACTACCCTAGGCCCAACCATCTTCAGCATCAGTAGTAACCCTCCTTCCATCATTACATCAGAAGTAGGGATCTTCACAATACTGTCTACACTTGCTGCTGCTTCGGAAAAGCAGCCAGCATAATTAAGGACCCCACATGCCCCGGACATGGTCTCTTTCACCTTCTTCCGCTGGGAAAAAGCTACAAAAGTTTGAGGTCACATGCCAACTGACTTAAGAATAGCTTCTTCCCTGCTGCCATCAGACTTTTGAATGGATCTACCTCGCATTTAAGTTGATCTTTCTCTACTCCCTAGCTATGACTCTAACACTACATTCTGCACTCTCTCCTTTCCTTCTCTACATATGGTATGTTTTGCCTATATAGCACACAAGAAACAATACTTTTCACTGTATACTAATACATGTGACAATAATAAGTCAAATCAAATTGAACCAGAAACTGAACTGGACTAGCCAGATAAATATTGTGACTGAAAAAGCAGGTCAGAGGCTAGGAAATCTGTGGTGAGTAACTTGCCTCTTGACTCCCCAAAGCCTTTCCACCATCGAAAGGGCACAAGTCAGGAGTATGATGGAATGCTGTCCACTTGTTGAATGAGTGCAGCTCCAACAACTCTCAAAGAGCTTGAATCATCCAGGACAAAACAGCCTGTTCGATTGGCACTCCCTCCACAAACGTTGACTCCCTCCACCACTGGTGCACAGTGGCAGCAGACGCTAACATCTACAAGATGCACTGCAGGAACTCACTAAGGCTCCTTAGACAGCACCTTTCAAACCCAAAAGCACTACCATCTAGAAGTGCAGGGCCATTGGACATATCGGAGAACAGCACTGCCTGGAAGTTCCCCTCCAAGCCACTCACTATCCTGATTTGGAAACATTCACTGTCACTGAGTCAAAATCCTGGAACTCCCTCCCTAACAGCACTGTGGTATATCTACACCACATGGATTTCAGTGTTTTAAGAAGGCAGCTCAATACTATCTTAAGGACAATTGGGGATGTGGCAATAAGTGCTAGCCTAGCCAGCAATGCCCTCATCCCAAGAATGAATTTAAAGAATTACATTTTTATTATGTGAATGAAATATTTGTTTTCTCTAATAAAATGAAATGAATGTCTTCCAACACTTTGAACAATTTAAGGCATTTTGTTTGCAAATTAGGATATTTGGGCACTTAGCTACAATAACAAAATATTCCAAGGCACCTCACAACTGGAAAAAAGGTGGAGAAACAATTAGCATGTTATGGAATGGCAAATTAGAATGGGTGAGCAAATTTAGAAGTTTGAGTTTCGAAAGAATGGGAGGCAATCTTATTGAAACATATCTGACCCTGAGGGAATTTTACAGAGTGGATGCTGAAAGGCTGTTTCCCCTTGTGGGAGAGACGAGAACTAGGGGACATAGTTTAAAACTAAGGGATCACCCATATAAGACAGTGATTAGGAGAATCTTTGTCCCTGAGGGCTCACCTTATCCTCCAAGAATGGAGAAGGTAAGGTTATTGAAGATTTTTAAGGCTGAGTTAGGTTCTTGATTGACAATTGAGTGAAAAGGTATAGGTGGTCAGAAAGAAATTGAAATTGAGTTGATTTCACAAGCCGATCAGTCATGATCTTGTTAAATGGCAGAACAGGCCTGAGGGACCAAATGGCCTACTCTTGTTCCTAATTTGTATGTTTATATGTAAATATTTGGTTCAAAATTTGGGGTTTTCTTGTAAGATTTTTCAGGGAAAGTGAGATGAAAAGATGTGGTGGATGGGGAGAGTTTTTGGAGCAATGGACCAAAATAACTTTGGGCTTGACCAGCAGTGTTGGGGGGTCAATAAAGGAAAGGTTCACAAAATCATCAAAAGCTGCAGATGAGGATATGAAGCTGGAGGATACTGCAGAGGATGGAGTGAGGCTGGAAAGAAAGCTAACAAGCTAACATAACATTTGCCTTTCTCTATGATCCATATACAAGGATGCTCAGGTCTGTCCTGAATGTAAACATTCCCTAGTCTCACCATTCAAAAAATATTCTGCTTTATGATCTTTTCTATCAAAATGGATAACTTCACACTTCCCCATGTTGTATGCCATCTGTCACATTCTTGCGCATTCACCAAATCCCTCTGCAGCCTCTGCATTCACCTCACTATTTATTTTTCCACCTAACTTTGTATTGTCAGCTAACCTGGATACATTACCTTCAGTCCCTTCACCCAAGCAATTAATATAGATTGTAAATAGCCAAGGCCAAAAGTATTTGAACATTGTGGTATTCTGCTAGTTATAGCCTGCCAACCTGAAAATGTCCTGTACGTTCCTACTGTCTAAGTCCAGTAACCAATCTTCAATCCATGCGAAAACATTACCTGCAATCCCATGAGTCCTAATTTTATGTAAAACATCTTTTGTGCCACCTTATCGAGTGCTTTTTAATCATCTAAAAACACTGCCTCCATTGGTTCAGTCTTGTCCTTTCTACTGGTTACGTCCTCAGAAAAAAAACGCTACCAGCTTTGTGAAATATGCTTTCTTTTTGATAAATGTGTTGACTTTACTTAATCATATTATTTTCATAGTGCCTTTTATCATGTCCAAAATAATAGATTCTCGCCTATTAAACTAATGCTATAGTCCCAGATGACCATAGGCTGCTCTCCCCTTTGATGGAGAGAGCTAACTGATTTAAGGATCACCACATGAGCGAGGTTGGGAAGGCAGGCGTTCATGAATACCCTCAGCCAGTATAGGAATTGAACCCATGCTGTTGGCGTTGCTCTACATCACAAACCGGCCATCCAGCCAACTGATCTAACCCACTCCCGTTTGCCTGTTACTGATCAGCTAAATGGTCTATAGTTTCCTGTTTTCTCTTTTCCTCCTTTCTTAAATTAGCAGGGTTATGTTTGCTACCTCCCAATCCTTGGGAACTGTTTTAGAATCTAAGGAATTCTGGAAAACTAAAACCAGTGTGGCCATCATCTCTGCACCTATTGTTGGTTGAGCAATAAAGGTTGCAGAGGAAACCGGGCAACGTGCCCTGGAAAGTTTTGCATCTGCCTGAAAGGCCAGCTGTCAAGTCCTTTTAACAGCTCATCAAAAGACAGCACACCTCAGTTGATACTACACAGAATATTAGCCTAGATTATGTACTCAAGCTTTTGGAATGGGACATAAACTGATGTCCATCTAATTCTGAGGAAAGAGTGCTATCATTGAGCCAAGACTGACAATAATATTGCTTGTAAGGTTTTGGGTGAGTATGAGAATTTTAAGTTTAATATATAGGTGGACAAGTAATCAGGATCAAATAAATTAACATGGGATTGATGGGCACTTAGTATAAAGCTGGATATGGAGTGTGTACAGTTGTATTTTAGACAAATTGAAAATTTTGGAGGACAAAGGGTGGGGCACCAGCAAGGAAAGCATGGACTCTTGACAAAGCATGGATAGCAATTTTGGAAGCATAGGTGGGAGATGTTACACAGATAGAGATAAGTAATATTTGGCAATAGATAAGCTATTGGATTTGAAGCTTAGTCCTGGGTTGAGTAGAACATCATGGTTCAGTTCACCAAATTGAGTGGTTGGGTGGGGAGTTGTGAGATTAGTAAGGGAGCAGAGGTTAAAGTGGGGGTCAAAAGCGATGATTAGCTGGGGAGATGGTGTGTGTTATTAACGTGAATTGTGGAGGCTGTCACTGAGTATAGATGAGGATGAGGGAGACGTTAGGTGATGGAACATGTCAGAAAGCCTTTGCTGTAGATGTGTAGTAGTTACTTTGGGGTTGATCTGTACATTAGAATTTCATCAAGTAGGTATTTATATTATGTTTTTTGAGTTTGTTTCCAGTCATAGCACATCTCTAGGTCCAGATAAGAAACAATTCAGTCCATGATATAACTTGGCAACACACAAAAGATATGTGCAGAGTACAGAACTTGAGCTTTACTTACTACACATTGCCACTGTAATGTCAATACATTTGTTAAATTGTCCTTCTACCGCACTTGACTAATTTATCCTCCTGTATAAACAAATGTTCAGAAGTGATATGAGTCTTTTAGTTAGGAAATGACCAGTGATACATTTTAGTAAAAATTGAAGCTGCGTTTAGAAAACTGACTGCCAAAAAGTTGTTAAGGTTGCTTTGGTGAGTTGGGTGTTATTTTCCCCCCTTTCCTCCCTTTCCCCATAGGGAAGCATCAAGCTTTAGTTGTTTCTTCACCGTCATAATCCATGTTGTCTGAAATATTTCATTTTTTGATATTTTCTCTCTTTTTTTTGATAAGGAATTCTGTCCACGGAATAGCATATTGAAAGATAACACAAGGTCAAGCAATATGATGAAAGTTGCCAGTGAAAGTCCAATTTATTACTTTTACAATATTTATTACAAATCTAAAATTTTTGTTGCAACAAATTGTTTTCTGGTTTTACTGGCTACAATCTTGTGTACTAATCTTGATGTACTATAATTTAAACCAGTATTAGAGAGTTTGATTATATTTTGTTATGCTTGGGAAACAATATATTTTGAGTTATTATGTATTGGCAAATTTGTGATAGTGATGTGTAAGAATCATTTTTGCACAAAAAGGGCTGTCTAAGATCATTCTAGATATCCTCCTGAGATGCACAGATTTTATTGTGGATCAAAATATGGAGGCATGTAAAGTTTCTTTTCTTTGGGGACCTATGCATTTAAAATTGATGTGACATGAAATTTGATGAAAATTGTATCTTGACTAGGAAAGTCTGTTATTTGTATTTTTCTATTGGGTACATAGTCTATAATCTGTTTTAGTTTTACAGTTTTCTTTTGGTTTTAGTTGTTTTAATAAATGTGAATATTTTTCTGTATTTCACCTTTTATGCTAAGCAAGCAGCGATTCCAGTGTATTTTGTTAAAATATTTTCTCATTGTTTAAATTTTTCTTAATTCTATTTGTTCTAAGGACCTGAGCAATGCTGACAGGGTAAAATTTGTCTGTTCTTAGTTGTCTGGAGGCTTCTTAGCAATTTTGCCTCAGTACTGAATTATTTGTCAGGGCATCAAGAGTTAACCAGTTTGAGTCACATGGTAGATGCACTTTTGCATAGGTTAATAAACCAGAGGGATTTTTCAACAACCCACAGCTTTATTTTTTTTCTTTAAGTTTGTCAATAAGTTACCACATTTGTTAAATTCAATTTCAGTTTGCCATGATTAGAATTCATGACCTCATTTTGGTCGTCCAGTACTAATTGTATCCATTCAAAATCTCAGTGTTTCAGCCTCCATTTTGGGAAAGCTTGAACCATGTATTGGCAAAGGGAACATGAAGAAAAGAAAAATTGAATATTTAAAGTTGGAATTGGATTCATTCAAAAGTCTATTATGGTCGATGTATTAAAATATATTGCATGATGGTGAAGAGGTTGTGTTCCGTTTCTAGTCAAATGTTTACTGCATGGTTTTATTTACTCTTACTGTGTTTACCCCAGTCCATCTCCACATCATTTTATTCTGAGGTACAGAGCTCTAGTAGAAAGCATTTGGTGGGACTAAAGGTGCAACGTCTCGTCCTCACTGCAATCTTCTCCAGTCCCACGTTGCAGCATGCTCCTATTGCTGGCCTGACTGTGGCCTGATGAGTATCCTTTTCCTTCCATTCTATTGTTGATAGAGTCTTCAATCACATTGTGGAAATCTATATCTAAATCTCATCTTTGTGCCACCTCTCCCCCACTTTAAAATTCCTCCTCAATCCTGCATTTTATACAGTAACTTTGGTCATCCTCTGTAGTTTTTCCCCTGCTGTCTGCTTGCTGTCAAATATTTCTGCAGGAAAATACCTTGGGCCATATCGATAATGGAAGGATAATGTAAGTGAAAGTTCTCACATTTTGATGCTAGCTGCAGGACATAAGAATTTGTTTTCTCTCTTCTCCTTCTGTTTCCATTTTTGTTCAGGGCATTTAATTTGTTTCAGTTCAATTCTCTACCATAAAGATTAGCTGGTGATCCCCAGGATTCTGTCCTTTATACTGTAACATCATGAGTTAGTCGTAGACATTATATATGTGTAAGGCATTGATTGGGTAATTACATGAACACAAAGATACACTTATTGACACCAGTATAGGAGTAGAGTTAGGATCTATACACTTACAATGTTTCACTTTCTGAATAAGTCTAAAATGTAAGTAAAGATTTGCTTCATCAGCTGTCTGGAGTTTAGCTTGCTGCTCAGCGATATATTAGAAGAATGTTGGTTAGTTTGCGCTGCATTTCCAGTCCGAATAGTGAAATAGCAATGTCCTCCCGTAACAGCATGGGTGAGATTGGAATGTTGCCATAGATTCTCTGAACCATTATGTGGCTCCCTCGGGATCTGCATATCTGCATATCAGCACTTTCAGGAATACAACCTTTTTTAAAAATCCTGTTGCGTGACTAAGGTCAATAAAATATATATGAAACTGATTGTCATTTATTACTAAGAATGAGACCTTGAAAGGTTCAATGTAGTTTTTAACCCACCTCCAAAGAAATCTTAATTTAGTCCGCTGGACTGATTTTGTGGTGCCCCTGCCACTGATGTCGGAGAAGAGGAAATGCAATCCTCTCCTCTAAATCCATTAATGACAGTTGGCTGTGGGTTCTTTTCCTGACAAACTGCAAGCTACTGTTCTGCCAGCCATTTTTAATTTGGCTAGCAGAGCAGTAAGTCAGTGGAAATGGACTTGGGACTAACCAAAGTTGGTGTTAGTGGTTGATTTATGACTTTATCTTTTGCTGTTTATGCACCTGACTACTGCTTTTCTGTGATACCTGTTTCCAGAATCAAAGTAAGAGTTTTAACAACACCAGGTTAAAGTCCAACAGGTTTATTTGGTAGCAAATGCCATTAGCTACCAAATAAACCTGTTGGACTTTAACCTGGTGTTGTTAAAACTCTTACTGTGTTTACCCCAGTCCAACGCCGGCATCTCCACATCCATCTCCACATCCAGAATCAAACACAGCGTAGGTGGGTAACAGAAGTGCTGCTATCAATGCTGGGACCCCACAGTTCAGAGTCTTGGATATCAAGCGTGAAAGGTGTGGATGGCCATTAAAATTTACCTTCATTATATTGGGAAGTGAGCCTGTAGCTTAGACACCTATTGTATGTGATGATCTATCACAGGGTTTCCCCAACCTTTCCAGCCGTGAAACCCTATTGACCTCCCATGAATACTGAAGAAACCGTTTAGTATTGAAAAATTAAGCTCTACAAAATGATGATTATTGTATAGTTTGTACAAACATACAAAAACAAACTTAAATGTTTTTATGTCTTGTATGTATGCGTTTATTATAATTTCTGGTATTCGACAAATGATACTAAGTTGGGTGTAAGGATGAGGTGTGAGGGGGATGCAGAGATGCTTCAGCATGATTTGAACAGGCTGTGTGTGTGGGCATATGCATTACTAATGTAGTATAATGTGAATAAATGTGAGGTTATCCACTTCTGTAACAATAATAGGAAGACAGATTATTACTTGAATGGATGTAAATTGAGAGAGGTGGATACTCAGTGAGACCTTGGTGTCCTCGTGCATCAGTCACTGAAAGTAAGCGTGCAGGTACAGCGGGCAGTAAAGAAAGCAAATGATATGTTGGCCTTCATAGTGAGAGGATTTGAGTATAGGAGTAGGAATGTTTTACTGCAATTGTATAGGGCGTTGATGAGGCCACACCTGGAGCACTGTGTGCAGTTTTGGTGTCCTAATTTGAGGAAGGATGTCCTTGCTATAGAGGGAGCGCAGCAAAGGTTTACCAGGCTGATTTCTGGGATGGCTGGTCTGTCATATGAGGAATGGTAGCACAGTGGTTAGCACTGCTGCTTCACAGCTCCAGGGTCCCGGGTTCGATTCCCGGCTCGGGTCACTGTCTGTGTGGAGTTTGCACATTCTCCTCGTGTCTGCGTGGGTTTTCTCCGGGTGCTCCGGTTTCCTCCCACAATCCAAAGATGTGCGGGTTAGGTTGATTGGCCAGGTTAAAAATTGCCCCTTAGATTCCTGGGGTGCGTAGGTTGGAGGGATTAGCGGGTAAAATATGTGGGGGTAGGACCTGGGTGGGATTGTGGTCGGTGCAGACTCGATGGGCTGAATGACCTCCTTCTGTACTGTAGGGATTCTATGATTCTATGAAAGATTAAGTCAGTTAAGATTATATTCAATGGAGTTTAGAAGAGTGAGAGGGGATCTCATAGAAACTTATAAAATTCTAACAGGGTAGATTCAGAATGTTCCCAATGGCGAGGGAGTCCAGAACAAGGGGTTATAGTTTCAGAACTGAGGTGAGGAAATATTTCTTCATCCCAGAGGGAATTCACTACTATAGAATGTAGTTGAGGCCAAAACGTTGTGTGATTTCAAGAAGAAATTTCGACATAGTTCTTGGGGCAAAAGGGATCAAGGGATATGAGAAAAGGGGGGATCAGGATATTTAATTCTATGATCAGCCATGGTCAGAATGAATGGCGGAGCAGGCTTGAAGGGCCGAGTGACCTACTCCTAGTTTCTATGTTTCTAAATACTTCTTAGTCTTACCTTTTGTCATTTTGATGGGAGCGCACACTCTCTCACCTGAACCCCTCAACCTCACCCCCACCACCACCCGCAGCCTCGCCTATATCCCTGCTTATGCCCCCCCACCCCAGATGCTACCAAAACGGCAATAAAGAAGCATAGTAATATACAGTGTATAATTTATAGCTTGACATATACCATAGATCACAATGTATAAATCAACCCAACTAATAAAGACGACCCTATTTTTTTTTCAGCCCTAAAAATCATGGCCAGCATTTTTAGATTGGCAGAATTTCCCTTCTCTAGTCCATCATATTCAAAAATTGTTGGCAAACACATTCCCGTCCATACTAGATGCCCCACAGCCACTTCATGGTCAAATGAGCATTAATTGGCTGGAAACAGGACTTCCACCCCTGGCTTAGGAGGAAGTTCCACCTCTGAGAACTCCTGACCAATCTGATTCACCTGCAGTGCCAGAAGCTGCAGTGAACAGGACTGAGACTGAATGCAGTACTGGAGCCCAAGTCCTGGGATTCAAGGACCAGAGTAAGTTTTAGGGGTCTCTGGATGGTGTGGGGAAAGGAAGTGAGGCCCAGAGGGATGAGTATAGGGGTGGTGGTGGAGAGGCTGGGGGAAAAGGGAGGGCCTGCCCTTCTGTGGCTTAAAGGAGGTTGCTTATGGAGGTAATTCTTCTTTTGCTGTTCTTGCTCTGCCATTGTAAACTCTCTGGCAAAGTTACAGATGTGGAGATGCCAGCGTTGGACTGGGGTAAACCCAGTAAGAGTTTTAACAACAGGTTAAAGTCCAACAGGTTTATTTGGTAGCAAATGCCATTAGCTTTCGGAGCGCTGCTCCTTCGTCAGATAGAGTGGATATCTGCTCGCAAACAAAGCACACAGAGACACAAAATCAAGTTACAGAATACTGATTAGAATGCGAATCTTTACAGCTAATCAAGTCTTAAAGATACATACAATGTGAGTGGAGGGAGCATTGGGCACAGGGTCTTCGGGTGTTCGGGTAAGCGTTCTCCAAGGCGGCCTTCACGACACACGACAGCGCAGAGTCGCTGAGCAGAAACTGATAGCCAAGTTCCGCACACATGAGGACGGCCTAAACCAGGATGTTGGGTTCATGTCACACTATCGGTAACCCCCACAGCTTGCCTCCTGGACTTGCAGAATCTCACTGACTGTCCTGTCTGGAGACAATACACATTTCTTTAACCTCTGCCTACTGCTCCCTCCACTCACATTGTCTGTATCTTTAAGACCTGGTTGGTTGTAGAGATTCGCATTCTAATCAGTATTCTGTAACTTGATTTTGTGTCTCTGTGCCTTGTTTGTGAGCAGATTTCCACTCCATCTGATGAAGGAGCAGCGCTCTGAAAGCTAATGGCATTTGCTACCAAAAAAACCTGTTGGACTTTAACCTGTGTTGTTAAAACTCTTACGAAGTTACAGATGCCAAATAGGGGCAGCACTGAGGAAATTCCTAGCTTACGGTGACATTGTTTATTGAGGGCAATTAAATTCATCTGATGTTATTCGCTCTTATGAATATATTTTTTAAATATCAGAGTATATGTTCCAGAGTTATGTACTTCCGAAAATTGGAAATTACACCACAGAACTTTCATTAACATGACTTCATGTTTTTCAGGTACTAATGGACCTGTTACTTCCAAAGTTTTCTGCATATATTTCAGATTTTCCATAAATTCGGAATGCAATTTTTCAAAATTTGTTTTTCAGTCTGATAATTTTCCACCTTATAAGTTCACATACGGTGAAATCATTTCATGCATAGCATAATCCCCCATAGTCCATAATTTGAAGAAACGTTTCAGGAGGAAGCTATATAATCACATTGAGCTTGATCATTTCCATGAAGAATAACATCCATATCTATATGTTTTTTTAAAAATACAATGATTGACTTCCTAATTGGGCGGTCATTTAGAAATATAGAAATATAGAAACATAGAACCATGGAACCATAGGAGATAGGAGCAGGAGGAGGCCATTTGGCCCTTCGAGCCTGCTCCACCATTCATTGTGATCATGGCTGATCATCCAACTCAATAGTTTAATCCTGCTTTTTCCCCATAATCTTTGATCCCATTCACCCCAAGTGCAATATCCAGCCGTCTCTTGAATACATTCAATGTTTTGGCATCAACTGCTTCTTATGGTAATGAATTCCACAGGCTCACCACTCTTTGGGTGAAGAAATGTCTCCTCACCTCCGTCCTAAATGGTCTACCGTGAATCCTCAGACATGGTTCTGGACTCTCCCACCATCGGGAATATCCTCCCTGCATCTACCCTGTATAGTCCTGTTAGAATTTTATAAGTCTCTGAGACATCCCCCCCCCCTTCGCTGGAGTTCAGACGAATACAATCCTAACCTCGTCAATCTCTCCTCATTCATCAGTCCCGCCATCCCTAGAATTAGCTTGGTAAACCTTCGCTGCACTCCCTCGAGAGCAAGAACATCCTTCCTCAGAAAAGGGGACCAAAACTGCACACACTACTCTAGGTATGGCCTCACCAAGGCCCTGTATAATTGCAACAACACATCCCGGCTCCTGTACTCGAAACATCTCGCAATGAAGGCTAACATACCATTTGCCTTCTTTACCGCCTGCTGCACCTGCATGCTTACCTTCAGTGACTGGTGCACAAGGACACCCAGGTCCCACTGCACACTCCCCTCTCCCAATTTACAGCTACTCGGGTAGTAATCTGCCCCCTTGTTTTTGCTTCCAAAGTGAATAACCTCATATTTATCCAAATTATACTGATCTGCCATTGATTTGCCCACTCACCCAACCTGTCCAGATCATTCTGAAGAATCTCTGCATCCTCGTCACAGTTCACTCTCCCACCCAACTTCGTATCATCTGCAAACTTTGAGATGTTACATTTTGTTCCCTCATCAAATCATTAATATATATTGTGAATAGCTGGGGTCCCAGCATCCATCCCTGTGGCACCCCACTAGTTACTGCCTGCCAATTTGATAAGCATCCATTAATTCCTACTGTTTGTTTCCTCTCTGTCAACCAGTTTTATATTCATCTCAATACACTTCGCCCAATCCCATGCACTTTAATCTTGCAATATAATCTCTTGTGTGGGACTTTGTCAAGGGCCTTCTAAAAATCCAAATATGCCACGTCAACTGATTCCCCCTTGTCAACTCTACTAGTTACATCGTCAAAGAATCCCAACAGATTTGTCAAGCATGATTTACCTTTCTTAAATCCATGCCGACTCTGTCTAATCCTGCCACTGCTTTCTAAATGCTCTGTATAAAGTCCTTGATAATGGATTTGAGAATTTTCCCCACTACCGATGTTCAGCTTACTGGTCTATAATTCCCTGTTTTCTCTCTACCTCCTTTTTTGAATATTGGAGTGACATTCGCTACCCTCCAATCTGCAGGGCCTGTTCCAGAATCTATAGAATCCTGGAAGATGACCACCAATGCATCCACTATTTCTAGAGCCACTTCCTTAAATACTCTGGGATGTAGATTATCAAGCCCTGGGGATTTATCCGCCGTCAATGCCATCAGTCTTCCCAGCACCGTTTCTCTACTAATATTGATCTCCCTCTTTTCTTCCCTCTCACTAAATCTTGCATTCTCCAACATTTCTGGCATTTGTGAAGACAACCAAAGTGTATATTCTGTTGCTTGGCCATTTCTTTGTCCCCTATTATACATTCTCCCATTTCTGTGTGTATGGGACCTACATTTGTCTTCACCATCCTCTTTCTCTTCACGTATCTATAGAAACTCTTCGTGTCAGTCTTTATGTTCCCTGCAAGCTTACTGTATTTTCCCCTTAATCAATCCCTTGGCCCTTCTGTGCTGAATTCTAAACTACTCTCCATACTCAGATCTATTATTTTTCTTGGTCAATTTGTATGCTTCTTCCTTAGATCAGATACTCTCTCTAATTTCCTTTGTAAGCCATGGATTGGCCCTCTTACCCATTTTGTTTTTGTGCCAGACAGGAATAAACAGTTGCTGCAGTCCCCCTATGCATTCCTTGAATGTTTGCCATTGCCTATCCACTGTAATCCCTTTTAGTAATTCTCCCCAATCTATCAAGACCAACTCAGGCCTCATATCCTCATAGTTTCCTTTATTAAGATTCAGCACCCTAGTCTCCGAATCAACTACTTCACTCTCCATCTTGATAAAAGAATTCTATCATACTATGGTCGCTCATCCCCAAGGGGTCTTGTATAGCTAGATTGGCAATGAATCCCTTCTCATTGCACAGTACCCAGTCTAAGATGGCCTGCTCTCTAGTCGGTTCCTCCACATATTGGTCAAGAAAACCATCCCGTATATACTTCATTTTCATAGCATTAGAAGCGGAAGCACCTAAGTTCGATGATTTGAGCTTGTACAACATTATTGTTAAATTACATTGTCCATTGCTTTCAGCGTATAGTGTTAGAAACAGAGCTTAAGGGAATTCAACTTTGGAAATGTAGCAAAATTGGCAATTCTGGGCATTAGTAATTTTATAATATGTTATCAAAAGAAAAACAGTCATAATTTCAAAAAATAATTTCCATAAAATGGATTAATGCCGAATGATGTTCAAGTATTGCCCTTGTTGGTATTTTTTGAGGTATTCTTTTCATGCCATTGTTAAAGTTTAACAAAGATCTTTGCATCCATAGAATAAAGAATGCTATTAGTAAGGTTGAGTTTATGCACTTTTCAGTTTTTCTAAAGAGCATAACAATCATGTCAACTGTGCTCTTTATAGCTATTTTACAGTTAGATAAAAAGTGCTATTGCTGCTGCTGTGAGAGCTAAGATTCCATTCAGATGCTCAAGTCAAATTGAAGAATAATTTGGTCCAAGATTGTACTCTAAATTTGAGAATTTAGAATTTGTTTTCCATATGCCAGTGGGGTGTTGCATGAGTTGAGATTAAACATAGTGTCCAGATGAAACTGGGTTAAAAGGGTCGGCAATAATTGGATTAGGGATGGAGTTGCATTGAAGTCTTGCATTCTGTGATTATAGTGTGTCAGCCATGGCTCATTGGTCGCACACACTTCTCGAAATCATACCATTCAAATTCAAATCCAACTCTCGGTCTTGAGTGCAAAAATCTAGGCTATATTACTGATAGGTGCTGTTCTGCCATGGGTGCTGTCTTTTGGGTGAGACATTAATCTGCTCGGGTGGATATAAAAAAACCAAAAGAATTATTTCGAAGAGTACAGCAATTATCCTTGGAGACCTGGCCAATATTTATCCTTAAATCAACATCACACAAAACAGATTATCTGATCATTATCACATTGCTGTTTGTGCGGGTTTGTTGTGTGCGAATGAGCTGTCGCGTTTCCTATACTGCAACAGTAAGTACACATCAAAACAAATCTTTTTGCAACACGAGGGGGAACAATTATTGCACGGGTGCAGATGCCGTGTCATTGTCAGGCTGTTTAAAGTGGGAGATGCTTTTAAATGCAACTCTACCTTTGTGTCACTGAATTATGCATTTTTTTGCAAGCTGGTGTCTTAGAACTGTGAAATCTAACAACATTTTAAATGTTTTACCCACTGAACATAAGAAATACAGTGGATTGGAAAGCTGTAGTGCCATCCTGTGGTGTGACGTAGAATCAGGTTAATGGAACTGTTAATTAGAATTATCATTAAAAGACTGCAACAGCATGACAGGGAATTACGACAGATTAGTGACATTTTAACATTGGAATTTCCATTAGAAATGTTTACACATGCAACCTAAAATGGTGCAGCTGTATGTTTCATTTGCAGGCATTTTAAATTATAAATGTATTACCCTGCATCATTACAAGTGCCACCAGGACAATTTGATAAATTTGATCCCAGATGATTTGAATTATATTCTAAATATGTATGAATGGCACAGTGGCAAATCAGCATATAAACATTTCTAATGGGAATCCATTAAACATTTTGACATTTCTCCAGATTATTCTGTTGTCAACTTTGTTGGATTAATCAAATTACTCAAATGTGTTTTGGAAAAATCCTGTCCATTGGGTTAAAAATAAAGCTGTATGGTGGATAAAATTATAAAGCATTATATATTTCGAAATCAAAGTTTGCACATTAAATTGTTCCTTAATTAAATACCTTCATTTAGTTTCCACTCAAACCTTGCTCTAGCTCATAACTCAATGTTCACCATGATACTTTTATTTTCCAGTTATTGGATTGAGCTTTCCATTCTGAATGTGTCATTTGCAGAACTTTTCAATGTGACAACTGTGGCACAAAAAGAGTGGAAGGATGGTGGCCATCAGCTTCCCTATACTGCAGCTGCAACACATCACGTGCCCCGCCATCTTTTTTTGCGTTTATTGATTTTTCTTAATTTGCAATAAATAAACCCTACCACTAATAATCTACATTACCACTAGTAAACCTTACTGCATCTGATAAAACTTTAAAATTACTAATAAATTACCCAAGTGTTGGAAGATGGAGGAAAACACTTGCATGTTTCCCTATAATATCACACTTGATTTTTGCAGAACATGGTCAGTCTGCTCTGAAGCCATGGACTCTCCTAGCTTTTTTAAATGGTGCCCCACTCCTGTTGCATTGTTTTAAATGGTGCTCTTCTCTCATCGTGTTTTGTGTTAAATGGAGTCACTTTTTCCTTGCACTGATTGAAATGATGTCCTGCTGTTTATCTTGCTGTTTTAAATAGTGATTGAAGTGCTTCTGAGAAAGCATTCAAATTATGGTTAGACATCAGTTCACATATCCTTAATGGTATCATCTTCCCAGTGTATCTATCATACATCCTGGCCTTCCATTTCTTATTAGGCCCTTCTTTTCTTCCAAACACCTCACATTGAGGGAATTCCTATTGGGAAAGTTTTGTTCTAGTCGTGAAGTTGAAGGCAAAATACTTACAATTGTTGGCACCAAAACGAAAGAGATCCACTGGACCAAAAGAAGAAAAACAAAAAAAAAGCCATATTTAAATTTAATTTAGTCACTTTGACTTTTGAAATAGGTACACTGCAGTTGATTCCCTACTATCCCTGGATAACTATTTCAGATATACATCATTTACAGTTTATGAGCTGCATGCTTGAATATCAGAAAGTGAATGCAGGACAGAAATGTTCCCAGAGTCATTGTGATGATTCCAGTATTGGCACCACCCCCACCCACCCACCCATGTAAATTATGCCATGGTACAAAGTGCGCAATGTTCCTGAAGAGAACTCCTGCCTGTTTTACACTATTGAAAATTTACCTGTAATAGCCAGTTCGGGGAAAAAAAATCAGTTTTGAAGATCAGCAAGCTGCTTGTTATTGTGTGTCTCACGGCTGAGCCCAATTGTAATACCACTGAGCTGAATTGACTGAACTTAGTCTGGAGAAGAAAACTGGACTGTTGTATGCTTTACTGCTTAATCAGCTGAGTCATCTAGGAAAAGAATCTATTGGGGCGGCACGGTAGCACAGTGGTTAGCACTGCTGCTTCACAGCTCCAGGGACCTGGGTTCGATTCCCGGCTTGGGTTACTGTCTGTGTGGAGTTTGCACATTCTCCTCGTGTCTGCGTGGGTTTCCTCCGGGTACTCTGGTTTCCTCCCACAGTCCAAAGATGTGCGGGTTAGGTTGATTGGCCATGCTAAAATTGCCCCTTAGTGTCCTGAGATGTGTAGGTTAGAGGGATTAGCGGGTAAATATGTAGGGGTAGGGCCTGGGTGGGATTGTGGTCGGTGCAGGCTCGATGGGCCGAATGGCGGCCTCCTGCACTGTAGGGTTTCTATGATTTCTATATTTAGAAAACAGAAGCTGTGGTTGGCTAGGAGCACAAAGAGGGCTAAATGTGCAATATGTGTTTATGACTATCATTTGGAGGAGGGAGTAAACTCATGCAGCAGCATTTATTCTATAACTGTTGAACAACCAGTAACATATTGAATGTCAGAGCAGATTTTTATGTAGTCTACACTTTGATGACTGAAGGTTTCTAATCTAGTCATTTTTGGCAGGTGCTGAAACAGCTAATAAGCTGGATGATCAAGAGATGCTTTGTTAGCATGGCAAAGTTTGCAACGAGTTAAGTGTTGCTGTAGTTTTATGGATGTAACTGCAGCTGCATCATCAATTAAATAGTCTTTGAGTAAACAGGTTGACTGACATTTATATTGCCATTCAGACAGTCTTTTACTTATGGAAAAACAAAACTGATATGCTATGAAGATTTTACATTAAAATCAAATTTAAAACATTGCAATTTAGGTCAGTTTAATTTTATAATAGGGCTATAAATGTGATGGACTAATTACGTCATAGTGCTGCAATGTTAATCACACACACTGATTTTGTTCCAATATAGAACAGCTTTGATGATGCTTGTTCTGAATAATTCAGAAATGTGGATTGTAACATGTGTTTCAGGCACAGAGGAGAGCTACTTTTGTCGTTTAAAACTTTTTTGAAAGTATGTAATATTTGGAATTATTGAATTTAAATTATATATTTTTTAAGTAGCTTGTTCTGCCTTGCCAATGACATTTCAGTTGTGAAGAGTTAATTCTACTTGCCAGTTCTGCACAGTTAGATAAGAACAATTTAAGTACAAAATTGGAGGCATGGAGATCATGGAATTGATTTTGCAGCCTGTTGCAAATCTCAATTACAAATGTACCAATTGGAGAGTTGCTGATCAATTCTGATTCTTCTGTTATTGTCTCTACATGGGAAGGAGAAATAGTTTAGTTTTTTTCCCCCAGATTTCTGTACAGGTTGATTCTATTAGGTGTCACAATTTTAATCTTCATGCTCAAGGATGAAATTGAGTGATAAGATACAGTCCAGACATACTTATGTTTTGACTTGCAATCATTCTGACAGTTTTCTTCTGTCTACTCCTTGTGCACAAGCTTGCTTCTTTTCCTCTTACATTCTGGTATTTTTTCCAGTGACTCCGTAGAGTTACAATGCTCAAATATCATTGGTTCATATCAGGTCACAAAGTGGATGTTTTGTACTCATTTATTTGTTGCTCATTCTTGCAATATAAATTTGCCAACAGGGCCAGGATTTAAAGTCTTCTCTTGTTAATTGCCCTTGAAAGTTGTTTCTTGAAATGTTGCTGTCCATGTGCTAATAGTACTGCCACGATGCTGCAAACACCCCCTGAAGTTTTAGGCCTCTGGCTCTTTTAGGATCAGATGTGGCATTGGGCCAGACATCTCTGGATGAACAGCGCTTAACATGTGTCTCCAAATGGCATGAAACTTGATATTGCTCTTTGGGTACACTCAGAGCTGGGTGCTGTATGTATGAGGTAGCATTTCAAAGTAGTGAAGGACTTGCTGGATTTCCTGAACAGGAGCCTCTCAGAAATTGATCCTTGGTTCGCATAATTGCATAAGATTAGATAAGAACAGAACACAGAGCAAGTCGTAGCTCTTATTTTTCTGGAATAGAATATTAACCTTTTTGTTGCTTTCACTGCTTTTTCTGTTGACAATGCCAGAAAAAGTTTGAGCAGGTGTAACCATCTTACAGCTGATACCCAATAGTCTAAGTTGAAATAACTCTTGAACCTGACAAGGTTGATCCTTGGTCCCTTTGTTTCCTCACCTCTTCACGCACGATGCTCCTTAGTAACATTTCCAACAGTTACGGGGCCACCTTATTTTCTCAATAGTTGTGGTACGGGAAGAGAAAAGTTTAAAGCTTTAAAGTTTATTTATTAGTGTCACAAGTAGGCTTTCATTAACACTGCAATGAACCGTCGAAAGATAGCCCTGTAACCATCAAAAGATAGCCCTGTAACTGTCAGAAATGTCACTAAGGAGCATCGTAGAAATCATAGAAATCATAGAAACCCTACAGTACAGAAAGAGGCCATTCGGCCCATCGAGTCTGCACCGACCACAATCCCACCCAGGCCCTACCCCCATATCTACCCACTAATCCCTCCAACCTATGCATCTCAGGACACTAAGGGCAATTTTTAGCATGGCCAATCAACCTAACCTGCACATCTTTGGACTGTGGGAGGAAACCGGAGCACCCGGAGGAAGCCCACGCAGACACGAGGAGAATGTGCAAACTCCACACAGACAGTGACCCAAGCCGGGAATCGAACTCAGGTCCCAGGAGCTGTGAAGCAGCAGTGCTAACCACTGTGCTACCGTGCCGCCCTGAAGAGGTGAGGTAAGAAAGGGACCAAGGATCAACCTTGTCAGGTTCAAGAGTTATTTCAACTTAGACTATTAGGTATCAGCTGTAAGATGGTTACACCTGCTCAAACTTTTTCTGGCATTGTCAACAGAAAAAGCAGTGAAAGCAACAATAAAAAGGTTAATATTCCATGCCAGAATAATAAGAGCTATGACTTGTCCTGTGTTCTGTTCTTATCTAATCTTATGCAATTATGAAAACCAAAGATCAATTTCTGAGAGGCTTCTGTTCAGGAGATCCAGCAAGTCCTTCACTACTTTGAAATGCTACCCCATACATACAGCACCCAGCTCTGAGCATACCCAAAGAGCAACATCAAGTTCCATGTCATTTGGAGATGCATGTTAAGTGCTGTTCATCCAGAGATGTCTGGCCCAATGCCACATCTGATCCTAAAAGAGCCAGAGGCCCAAAACTTCATTGCAGTGTTAATGTAAGCCTACTTGTGACACTAATAAAATACCCTAGTTGCCACACCCCCCAGTACCCGTTCAAGTATACGGAGAGAGAATTTTAGCATGGCCAATGCACCCAACCAGCACATTGTTCGGACTGTGGGAGGAAACTGGAGCACCCGGGGAAAGCCCACGCAGACACTGGGAGAACATGCACACTCCGCACAGTCAATGAACAAGCCGGGAATCGAATCCAGGTCCCTGGCGCTGTGAGGATGGTGCCTATGGGTGGGTAATAAATTTTTGTTCCAAATTCCAGGAGCAACTTTCTTCTGTTGCTACTCCCTAATTCTGTGCTTCTCTTGCAGCAAATAATGATTGAAACTAATTTTTCTAACAGTAGGTTTTACACAGTAGAAAATATCCAGATACCTTGAAATATGGTAAAGGAATTTTTCCATATAAAAACTTCCAGAAAGACACAATTCATCTATGAAAACAGTTGAATGTCAGTTTCATCTAAATTTTATGCAGATTACTGAACAGTGGAAGTTTAAAGTTAAGTACAATCAAAATGAACATTATGTTGCAAGATACAACAGTGCCCAACAAATGGGAAAAGGGCTGCCATTTGTCCTGAGATGAGTCTAGGCAAATAAAAGAACTCAAATTATTAATGAATGCTATAGATAATCTGATAATTACCATGTGAGAAGATCGACAAAAAAAATCATTATCCCGTGTGAATTTTTCAGTTTTTTTAAAGGAGCATAATGATTTACTATTACATACACATTTTCTGTTTGTAACATTTTACTGAGTCATTCATGGAGAATGCAGGTGGCATCAGTCCAAATCTGTTCAAGCACATTGGCAGTTCATTGACAATGGCAGTTCATTGATAATCTAAGTTATAATGCAGGATATGAATCATCATGCTCAGGAAAGGGAGTGTTAACTGAAGTAAACTTGTGTCAAATTGAAAGAATAGGTGCAAAATGAATAGTCTTAAAAATTGATTCAGTTAAGTAGCACTGTGACCTGAAACTGGACTGGGTACTTTATCACTGTAGTGTATATGGAAAAGAAATAGGAACAATGGACCTGCAATAGGCTAACTATTGCCTTAACTTCCTTTGTGCTATAACCCTTAAAACCCAAGCGTAACTGAAGTCTGTCCCTGTTATGACGTTTTCAATTGATCTATCTTGAATGGTGTTAGGGAGAGGGGAGTTCCATATTCTACCTGAAGAGGTATTTCAGGACATGAGCCCTGAATCGTCTAGTCCTAATTTTAAAGTCATGTCCCCTAACTAGTGAAGTGCCGTTAGGATGGAGCTTCAACTATTAATGATTTATATGAAGAGACTGTGAGTAATGTATCCAAAGTTGCTGATGGATACAGCTTATGTTCCCACCTAGCTTGGTGAGGTGGACACAGTGGCTGAAAAAAGATATAAAGAGATACAAAGAGGCTAAGTGTGCAACAATTAAGATAATGTAGAAGATGGAATATGATGTGAAGAAGTATGAGGTAATTCACTTCGGGCAATGGTGAGGATGGCAAGTGTGGCGGGAAGATTCAAAGACAATCAAAGAAACATTTAAACATGGTTTAAACAAGCATTGTTTTATACTTTCTGGGTGTCCCATGATCATAATATAAAGCAGTTGTGTTCTATGTTATGAATCAAGCACTGCTAGTTTCTTTTTTGTTTTTGAATGTATTTCTTATCAATACAAAATTCGGTATGGCGTGAGCAAATTTTTATTCCGAAAGTGCGGCCCAGTGAAGAAAGTTTGGGAACCACTGACTTAGGGGAATAAGAAATATTTTTTGAAGTGTGAAACTCGTAAATGTTGATACATTCATATAAAGGTTGGCATGCAGCTGCATCAAATAATTAGGGAGTCAGATTGCATGTTGGCCTTTATTACAGGGGACTGAAGTACAAGAACAGGGATGACTTGCTACAGTTGTATAAGGCTTTGTTGAGACCACACAGAGTATTGTGCACAGTTTTAATGAATTAGAAGGATATACTTGCCTTGGAGGAGGGCAGGATAAGGTTCAATAGATTGGTTCCTTCGATGGAAGAGTTGCCCAATGATCAGAGCCTGTTCTGAATTTAGAAGAATGAGGAGTGATCTCATTAAAGCATATGAAATTGTGAAAGGGCTTCAAGGGTATCAACTGGGAATTTTATTTCCCTTGTCTGGCGAATCTGGAACACGGGACCACAGCTTCACCACAAGGAGCCAATTATTTATGACTGAGGTGAGGAGAAATTTCTTCACCAAAGAGTTATGAATGTGTGGAAATCTCTGCCTAAGAGGGTTGTGGATGATCCGTCGTTGAGCGTGTTCAAAGCTTGGAGCGAGAGATTTTAACAAGAAATTAAATGATGTTGCAAATGGGCAGCAAAGTAGAGTTGAGGCAGAAGATCAGCCATTATCCGCTTGAGGAGCCAAATGGCCTGCTTCTATTTCTGTGTGGGATTTTGGCATCATGGAACAAAAATGTATCTTCATGAAAACATAGAAACATAGAAGATAGGAGCAGGAGGAGGCCATTTGGCCCTTTCAGTCTGCTCCGCCATTCATTACGATCATGGCTGATCATCCAACTCAATCACCTAATCCTGCTTTTTCCCATAACCTTTGATGCCATTCGCCCCATACTGATATAAACTGAAAACAAGCTTGTCCAATCCAATTTATCCACATCTCAAATTGTTTCAAAATATTTGACATCCAATTGATTTTGAATGCCTCAAGGATTTTAAGTGGTATGAAACTTCTCAAATTTCATGGACTAATCAGTTATCTTTTATGACTTAAACCGTTCTTTTCATTGCAGTGACCGATTAAGTAATGTTGTTTGTGACAGAGGATACTGATTTCAATTGAAGGATGTTTTGCAATTATGAATTGATTTTGCACCAGTATATTTTCTTCACTTTCTTTGTTTCCTGGTGTAAGGCATATATGTGAATTTCGAACTGCTGTTCCAATTTTACAGGTCAGCACACAACATGTGATGTCAAAGAGCTGTTTGATTTTTATTGTGACGCTCGTTTATTGGAGGGGTAGATATGAGGTTTAAGTTGCAGTCGTGAATGTGTGTTGCAGTTTATTGGATTGAACAAATTAGTAACAGGACAGCATTTAGTGGAGATTTAGTGTTCATTAAATGATGTAGTTAATGAGGCTTAATTAAGGAATAGTTAATACTCGTATGATAATGCTTGTACAATAGTACAATACATTGAGCAACAGGCAGTGTGTTTTTAGTCGGCTAATTAATGTATTTGGTAAAAGAACAGCACTAGTTACAAGTCACATGGGTATATTTAATAATTACCCTGCTAGTATGTTGAACAGTTCAGGTGTGTCCAGAAATAGTAGGGAAGGGTAGGATTCAAAGCTGGAACCATGAAAATATTGTGGGGGAACGCCTATCTAGTTGAAGCTACTTAGCAATTAGATTTAATTATTAAACAAAGTTATTTCAGGTGAAATTTTTCTGTATTGGTGTTCAGTGACATTGTTACCATGGATGTGCCAAACTCATAAATAATCAACAGACACCTTTTCACTGAGTAGGTATCAGACAGCTGGACCATTGGAATATGCTCTTGTCAAAATAGTATAAGTTTACAGACTCGGGTTTTGTCATTTTCTTTATTTGCTTGAACAATTTTACTGCTTTATAAGTTTTCAGTTTTCATTGAGGAATTTGGCCTTTGTTTCTTCACTGTATTGAAATAGAATGTAAATGTATACTTTGAAAGGCAACAGTCATTGCAGCGATACAATTCCCATTTCTGTCTTGAATTACACCTTCAGTGCTTTGTACAAAAAGGAGTTGTTTCAAAGATTATGATCCAAATTTTGAGGTAAAAATGGTGAGGATACTGTTGAAGGAGAAATCTGACAGCAATTTCCAGTGTCTGCACATGTCGTCAATCGCTGAAGTCCAGAATACTGAAGTCAGAGATACCCTGCTCCTCCATGTTGCAGTCCTTGCCAATAAGATTGTTGCTGAAATTGCTGTAATAACGTGAACCTGGGATAATTATCCACTAGTTTTGTATTCAAAATGGTAGGGAAGGTGCATTCGGAAGTAGATGGCCTATGACAATAAAGGATGGTGACCAGGCTCCTGAGGTTAGAGGAAAGATGCGAGGGGCTCCAGCAGTAAAGCAACCGACGGGTGGCCGGGGGGGGAGAATCCTCTGAAGACAAGCTATGAAATTTAAAATTTTAAAAAATCACAGTTTTCGGGCCATCATTGTAGGAATGGCAATCCCTTCATTGCTAGTGGCTACAGCTGTGACATGGTGGATGCCACCAGTCTGCCACCAAGAGACTGCTTCCATCACCTGGTGCCATGTTATGACCCCTGTGGAGTTTGGGTGCGTTGGGTCCTTGACTGCCATCTTAAAAATTGGTCACTTCCCAATCATTCATATTTTAAAATAGCCCAATTGGGGGGAATGTGATGGTAGACTGACATGCTAATTCCTGAAGCCAATTTACCAGCCCTCCTGCCTCCTCCACGGATAAAACATTCTGCCATGACTTTGCTATTCTCAATATTTATTTGGAGGAAATTTCTGCTCATCCAGTCATTGAATGTTGGCAAAGCAGTATGATAATTTAGGGACAGTGGAGGAGTTGAGAGGGATGGTGCTAAGTGGAGCTGGGTGACAAGAATGGAAACAAGTGATTGCAGTCCTAGTCAGCTGAAATATGGTGGAGAGTCATCGGAAGAATGTAGTTTATTAAACTGTGTCAAAGGCTGCAAATAGGTCAAGAAGGACACGGAAGGATAGTTTATCTTTTTCATGGTCACGAAGGATGTCATCTGTGACTTTGATAACAGATGTTCTTGTACTGTGGCAAGGTGGAAACCTGATTGAAGGGATTCAGAGTTCCAGTAAAATTGGGTACAGATTTGTGAGGTGACAAATCAAGAACTTTGGAGAGAAAAGGGAGGATGGAATTAGATCGATCAACGGGTCAGAAGTTTCTTTTTGAGGAGAGGGTTGATGACATATTTGAAGGAGACAGAGATAGAACCTGAGATGAGAGCCAGTACCGATCACAGCTAACATGGCAACTAGGAAAGGAAGTTGGGTGGTCACCATGTTATAATTCAGGTCAGAAACACCAGAGTGATTTATGAAGTCTGCCTGAATCATAGATTTTGCTTTTTGAATTTGGCTAGGGTGAGCATGAGGTATTTCACTTCGGGTATGATTCAAATGACCCACTAGGGAGCTTTTATCAAGCAAAGCTTATTTAAGAATACAATTAACATGTATAGAAATAAAATTAGCAATAACGTTTACGAACTACAAACAAGAAAAAAACTATCATGATATAGTATAACCCTTAATGAATATAGCAAATGTTCCAATCAAACAAAGCCCATACACAAAACAGTTGCTACAGGTTTAATGCATAAAATATGAATGCTCACTTGATGCTGGATTTTGTCCTTTGGTTGAATGCTGCAGTTCTCTTGAGGCACACACAGACAAGCTTGAAGTCAGAACAGCTCAAGTTCTTTGGTTGGAGAATTGAAACCCTGACTTCCCAGTCTTGTAACTTCTAGCAGCCCTCTTGATGCAACCAGAACAGTTTCCTAAAACACCAGGGAGAGAGAAACACTGCTTTACAGTCTGATGATCATCTCCTTCTAAACTAAAACTGAAAATGAAGCCTTAGATTTTTTCCTGGGGAGGAAACACCTGACTTTGACTTGTCAATCAATCTTTCCCCTCAATGCAAGGTTATAAAAGATCCCAGAGTTAAAATAAACAAAACCCTATTTAAATAATTGAAGTAGCAATAAAAGGACTTCTAGCAGACGGCATGGCAACAATGAGAAAAAACGGAAAAGATCTGCTTACAACTGCAAAGAAAATGATTCAAAAAAAGAATTCCTAAAGGTACACTAACGTCACAACCAGTTTATTGGGAATAGGGTTGAGGGAAAAGGTGGAGGTGGCTCTTGTGGACAAGTTGAACTGAGGAGGGGCATGAGGGGAGATGGAAACTGTTGAGTTCAGGATGAGGGCATGGGGGAAGTTGAGAGGAAGTTTGATCAATGAACTAGGGGATGAGAGGCGACTGTATCAGATAGTCCTAGTCTTTGTGACAAAGGTGTGCATGAGCCCCTCATATTTATTGTTCGAGGTAAGGATGGAGGAGACAAAACAGTTTGGTTTAAGAAGTCATGGGTTATCTTTGTATTCCAGAATGATCCTGAAACAGTGAGCTCATTTGGAATATGAGAGCAGTAGCAATAATGCTTTACTTGTCCATCTAGATATTGTGATGAATGACTGAACCAATTTTCCACCCTATCTGTTTAAGTCTGCATCCCTTGGAAACGAAGGTTGTACTGGAGGTTGAATGGCCAAGATGAGAGAGTAATGGTTCAATTGGGAACTATGGCACCAGAGGTCGAAGTGAAGTTGTGGTTCAGCAAATCAATAAATGCAGAAATGTGATGAATGGAGGGCCAAAGGTTAAAAAGTTGGGATTTTGAAAAAGAGGTTGCAAGTGAATTTGACTAGCTTTTTTTGCCAAATCTAATTTTTCTATCAGATCAACAGTATTATCAAATCAGCCTCAACTAAGGTTCACCTACATGAAAATACCAATACAAAATGGCAGTAAAACAAGTTAATGGAATGACAGCCGGTGGGATATTCTGGTCCCACCAAAGTGAATGGAAGTTTGAATGGCCTGCCACATTCACCGTGGTGGATCTGCAGCACCGGGGCTGGAAAATCTTGGCCCTTGTGTCTCCTGATTCATGTATTTTCGATAACTGTAATGACTGTGATGTTTGGTGCTTATTTGTCAATATCAACCTTAAATATATTTAGCGATAGAGCATTTACACGTTTCTGGGATAGACGATTTAGGAGAATCACAACCCTTTGTGTGAAGACATTGCTCTTCATCTCGGTCCTAAATGTGAATCCCAGATCCAGGTGTGAAAGGTTGTTTTTCCTATTTATCATCAGTTTGGCTGTACCTGCTCCTTCTATACGACCTGCATTCACAATTTCATGTTTCAGAAAAATGTTCCACTCCCTAAGTTTATCAAACGTCAGGTGTTCAGAACACTTGAATTTGAGATAGTAGATCAGTGAAGATATAATTTCATCTGGAATGGCAACATACGAAAAGGACCAAACTGTCATATTGTAAAAGGTTCTATAGAAGGATCATTTAGATCCAAAACATTAACTCAGCTTCTTTCTACAGATACTATCAGAGCTGCAGAGTTTATCCAGCATTTTCAGTTTTTATTTAATTTCCAACATCCGCAGAATTTTGCTTTTGTATTGTCTGCTTGCCTGTTATATAACTGCTGCCTCAAATCACCTTCCTGCTTTACTATGGTAAAGTAGCAATCAAAAGTCTGAATTGCTTAAATATTCCCAGTTCCTCTAAAATTTTAAGTTTACTTTAAGAAAAATTTACACTAATGCAAGCATTGTGAATGTAGAGTTATCTCAGCACAGTTTGGATATTTGAGTTGTGCTGATTTCTATAAGTGTAAGTTAACCAATCAGACCTGTATTTGGTGCATTATAACTGAATATTATGTGCTAGAAAATTGCATTGTGAAAGAGGCAGGTTCAAACCAGCCAAAGGTAACTTTAGGATGAATAGCAGGAGCTTCACATTGAGGAATCAACATGTCAGATAGACTTCCATGCAGAGTAGTGGATGAGAAAACTCTGGAGTCATTTGCAACAGCTTGTATTTGCTACAATGCTTGTTAAGAAAAATATCCCAATGCACCCTCACAAAGGCTTAGTCAAAATATTGAACTCAGACATTGAGCGATGATCAAAAGCTTCCTGAATGTGTTGGGATTTTATGAAGGATTTTAAAGTAGAGATGAAGGTGTTTGGGAGAGGGGAATTCCTGAATGTGGAGCTTAAGTGGCTGAAGTTATGACTGCCAATGGTGGGGAGAGAAGAGAGGAATGACAAACAAGAGGCTAGAGTTCAAGTTTTTGATTTGATATATTATTGTCACATGGATTGGGGTAAAATGAAAAGTATTGTTTCTTGCACGCTATATAGACAAAACATACCATTCATAGAGTACATAAAGGAGAAGGTGCAGATTATAGTGTTACGGTCATAGCAAGAGTGTAGCAAAAGATCAGTTTAATATATGGTAGGTCCATTCAAATGTTTGATGGCAGCAAGGAAAAAGCTGTTCTTGAATTGGTAGGTATGTAATCTCACACTTTTGTATCTTTTTCCCAACGGAAGAAGGTGGAAGAGTATATGTCTGGAGTGTGAGAGGCTCTTGATTATGCTGGCTGCCTTTCCGAGGCAGCAGGAAGTGCAGACGGAGTCAATGGATGGGAGTCCAGATAATTCAATAGCTTTTTGAGTCTGCTGGCAGTGAGGTTTTAAGTGACTTGATATAGTTTTGGAAGGTGGACTGATGGCCAGGAGAGCACTGAAATAGTATGTTCTGGAGATAATTTAGCTGCAGGTAGGCTCAGGTAGAGATTGAACTATATGATGCTATGAAGGTGGAAACAGCTGGACAGGTTGGGCCTGTATTCATGGGAATTTAGAAGAATGAAAGATAATTTTAATGAAACACAAAGATTCTGATGGGGTGGACAGGGTGGATGCTAAAAGGATACAAATGGAAGAGACTAGATCTAGAGAAACTGTTTAAAAATAAGAGGTCTCCCATTTAAGATGGAGATGAGGAGAATTTCTTTCTCTGTGGGTTGTTTAGTCTCTAGAATTCTCTACCCCAGAGAGCAGTGGGGACAGAGTCATTGAATATTTTTCAGGCTGAATTAGACTCTTGACTAGCAAGGAAGTCAAAGGTAATAGGAGGTAGATAGGAAAGTTTCCCCTCTACTACAGACCTTTTGATCATTTTGCTTTGCTCACCTATTCTTTCTCTCTTTTGCGGCTTGAAATGTATCTATCTTCTAACCCTGAGGATGCAACCACGACCATTCTAGCATGAGGCAGCTGCAAGGCAAAACATCTACTTGCTGGGGTCAATTGAAGCTTTTTCTTGGTCCCATCAATGAGTTGGAAGACTGTTGCTCGGTAATGGCCCATCATAGGCTGTTGTACAGAGTAATTTGGAACATTTTTTAAACCACCAGTCCATTAAGGCCTACTCGAAACCTGCCCTGCTTTCCCAGCAGAGTCTGTGATGTCCTTCAGTATTGCTGATACTGTCAAATAAGGAATTGGTGGGCATGTTGAATAATTGCTTTGCATCAGTATTCAGTAGAGGGAAGGGAATCAGCATGCCTAACATCCTTACAAACTAATATTGAATCGGGACAGGGACTCGCCAAAATTAACATAAGCAAAATAACATTAGTGAACAAAATGACAGTTATGTACCAGATGGTTTCCATTCGCAGGTTTTAAGGGAAGCCTCTCAAATTGTGAACCATTCTTTTAGATTGGAAAATTACCCCTGTCACTGCTTTTTTATTCTTACACAGGATGTGGGAGTCATTGGCAAGGCCAGCATTTGCCCATCCATAATTGCTATTGAGAAGTTGATGGTGTGCGGCCTTCTTGAGCTGCTGCAGTCCTGTGATGTAGTGCTGTTAATGGGGGTAGTTCCAGGATTTTGACCCCATGACAGTGAAGGAACAGCAATATATTTCCAAGTCAGGATGATGTGCGTCTTGGAGGGGAAATTGCATCTTGCTGCCCTTATCTTTCTAGATGGTAGTGGTTGTGGTTTTGAAAGATGCTGTTGAAGGAGCCTTGGTGAACAATTGTATGTCAGTGGTGTTGGGAGTGAATGTTGAAAGTGGTGGATGGGGTGCCAGTAGAGGGGGGCTGGTTGGTCCTGAATGGTGTTGAGCTTTCTTGAGTGTTGTTGGAGCTGTACTCATGCAGGCAAGTGGAGAGCATTCCATGTAGATGGTGAACAGGTTTTGGGGAGTCAGGAGACTCACCGCAGAATTCCCAGCCTTTGACCTGCTCTTGTAGAGGATGAGAATGATGAGGGAGGGGAATCAAGGAATTATAGACTTGTTAACCTAATATCTGATGTTGGAAAATTACTGGAGCCTATAATTAATGATGGGGTGGCAGAACATTTTGAAAATTTTCAGTCGATCATGGAGAGAAAGAGAGAGACACACACAGAACATAGACGTTAGGAACATATGTGTGGGAAGGGAGAACAATGTTTTTGGAGAGCCATTTGGTGGGATGAATGAAGAGGGTAATATCGAATATGAACTCTATTATGGAGAGAAAATAACAGCCAAGTGATCCTGTTGAAAAAACTGAGACCATGTGGGAAGGAATATGGAAACTGCAGCTGGCCTGTCCTTTGCATTCTCTTCTGCTTTCTTTCTGTCTGGTTCAGTAATGCTTCTTTTCCATTCTTTGTTCCACAGGTTCAATCTTTCTCTTTCCTCCTCTTCTCTGATCCCCACCTCTTTCCCCCCGCCCCTCCCCACCCACCTCTGTCTTTCTCTGTCTTTCGTCTTTCTCCCTCCATAAATAGGTGCACTGACACTGTTATATGAGCTTGAAATGAAATAGTCTAATTGAGTGAGCTAGTGCCACATCCTGCTGTTTCCTTTGTTTATGGTTCTATCTCATCTGGTGTTTCTTCTGTAAAAATGCGTGAATATCTCATTTATTAGTTTTTAATTAAAACCTCGCAAACCATCTGCAAGATTACTGAGGCATCTGGTTATCAAAGGCAGAGTCTTGTGTGTATTATTTTGCATAAAGGATCTTGCCTTGGTCTTTGGTAGACTGTGGGGGGTGGTCAGTCGACTGGGATTAATTATGAAGGATCCTCTGGGGCCCTTATGGTAATGCATGTTTGTTATCAGTGCTAAAATTAATCAATTTGCTGTCCTGTAACTATGGGAATTATTATCTCTTGTTAATTTGACATCACTGTTGGAAAGACACAATATTCCATCTCTATATGCTTTGCCACTGAGAATAGTTTTAAGAATATCACCACTTCTAATACCTGTTGAATCTGTCTGCAGCATTCTGACAAGATTTTTAATAATCCTTAGCAGCTAAGATAGCTTTTTTTTTTAAAAAAAGCATAAACACTTAAGTATAGGATGGCAGCTAGTCTGTCTGTGTGCTGCTGGCTGTATCCACAAATTGTCTCTGTTTGGATGTCCCACTCAAAGCTTCCTTTGTGTTCGCCACCAAGCTTGTTGCCAAAGATAAGTGAAATATTTAGGTAGGAATGTTTACATTTAAATCTATATTTTAATATTTTGTTCCTTACAGATCTCATTGACATTCTTCCTCCCTTCTTCTGTCTTGCCACATGGTTTCCCCTTCCCACACCGTGCAATATCCAATTAGAACTATTATTCTGTCTGCTACCTGAATCATCTGGCTTGTGTTGCTGCTGACACTGATATTTGAGCCCTGATCTTACCTGCTCTTTCCTAAATCCCCAATTTTTCAAACTTTCTGACAAGCTCCAAACTGCTGGGACCTGCTGCAACATCTCCCCAAATGTGTAATCTAATGACTTGGTGCCATCCTGTGGCTTTACACTTTGTTTCCAAAACACTGTTCACACCTGTTGCCTTATTCATGGCTCCTTCATTGCTGTTGGCATTAATGTACGACTGCCTACCTGCTCGCATGTCTCAGTGTAACCTGTTATAATTCAGGTTAGAAACTCCAAAGTGTTTTATGAAGCCTGCCTGGATCATACATTTTGCACTTTGAATGTGGCTAGGACGCTACATTAAGCATGATGTTTCACTTCAGGTATGATTCAAACGACCCACTAGGGAACTTTTATCAAACAAAGTTTATTTAAGAATACAGTTAACATGTATAGAAAGAAAATTAGCAATAGCTTTTATCAATTACAAACTAAACAACCACGATAATGTATAACCCTTAATAAATCTAAAATGTTCCAGTCAAACAAAACTTCCCATAGACAAAACCCTTTCCGAGGATTTAATACAGCAAAGACTAATGCTCATGGGATACTGGAACCAAGTCCTTTGGTTGGAGAATTAAAACCCTGACTTCTCAGCCTTGTAACTTCTAGCAGCCCTCTGGATACACCCAGAACAGTTTGAAGTCAGAACAGCTTCCCAAAATACCAGGGGGAGAGAGAGACTCTCAGCAAGTGAGCCACCAGCAGCAGCTTTTCCACTCCAGGGAGGCAAGAAGCCTTGCTTTCAGATAACCAGCAGAATTTCCAATACCAGGGAGCAAGAGAAACACTGCTTTCCATCTGATGTCCACTCCATTCTAAACTAAACTGATGCCAGCAGTCAAACAGAAAGTAAAACCTTAAATTCACTAGGAAGGGAAAGAAAACTGTCCAAAACACATGACCTGCCAGCCAGTCTTCCTCCTAACAATGCAGGGTCATAAAACAATTCCAGAAAGTACCTGAGGCACATAGTAAAAATAAACAAAACCCCATTTAAGCCACCGAAGTAGCAATAAAAGGACTTCTACAGACAATTCGTGGCACAGTGGTTTGCACTACTGCCTCACAGTGCCAGGGACTCGGGTTCGATTCCGGCCTTGGTCACTGTCTGTGTGGAGTTTGCACTTTCTCTCTGTGTCTGCAAGGGTTTCCTCTATGTGCTCCAGTTATCTCTCCCTTTCCAAAGCTGTGTGGGTTAGGTTGATTGGCCATACTAAAATTGACCCTAGTTGTCGGGGGGATTAGCAGGGTAAATGTGTGTGGTTACGGGAATAGGCCTGGGTGGGATTGTGGTCGGAACAGACTCGATGGGCCGATTGGCCTCCTTCTGTACTGTAGGGATTCTATGATAACTCGGCAACAATGAAGTAAGCTGAGGCTGTGAGAGCTGCAGAGAGCATGATTTAAAAAAAACATTTCTTAAAGATACACTAACATCACAAACCCCAGAAAATCCTTTGTTCTGAGCTGTGTCTACTTGCATCCATATCACATTCCGTTTATCTGGGCTTATTCTCTGCCAGTTTATTTTCACCGAAAGAGCAGGTTTTCCCAATTGTGTTGAATAAAGGAAACTTCAGGGCCACAGTAATATTAAATTGCTGAAGCAACAAACATTAAGGTGACCAATTCAACAGCAGATTGTGGAGAGTGATTTAGGAAGCAAGGCAGAGTCTGAAAAGCGTGGTGGTTAGGTGCATTGGCCATGCTAAATTCTCCCTCAATGTGCCTGAACAGGTGCTGGAACGTGACGACTAGGGGATTTTCACAGTAACTTTGTTGCAGTGTTAATGTAAGCCTACTTGTGACACTAATAAATAAAGTTTTAAACTTTTAAAATTGTGTTTTGATGGGGTGAATGTTAAAGATTAATCCTTTGGGGCTGTTGATTACTAGCTGGGGAAGAGTATCAGTTCAAATTGTCTTTGAATGATAAATTTGATTTAATTTATTATTGTCACATGTGTTAGTATATACAGTGAAAAGTATTGTGTCTTGCGCTATACAGGCAAAGCATACCGTACATAGGGAAGAGTGCAGAATGTAGTGTTACAGTCATAGCTAGGGTGTAGAGAAAGGTCAACTTAGTATGAGATGGGTCCATTCGAAAGTCTGATGGCAGCAGGGAAGAAGCTGTTCTTGAGTCAGTTTGTACGTGACCTCCGACTTTTGTATCTTTTTCCTGATGGAAGAAGGTGGAAGAGAGTATGTCCGGGATCCGTGGGGTCCTTGATTACGCTGGCTGCTTTTCCGAGGCAGCAGGAAGTGTAAACAGTGTCAGTGGGTGGGCGAATAGTTTGAATGAATGAAGATTGTGGAAAATTGTTTATGTAGAGAGCTGTTGGATCCTTGTGTGAGGATACTTATTTTATAAAATGTTTTTGGGAAATATTGTGTTTGGCTAAGAAGGATTTAATTAAGCTGGGGAAAGGTTAATGGAGATGGCTTGTATGGGAGAATTGAACAATAAAAGGAGCAGAGATGTTAATGTATGCATTATGGCAAAGTGGGGTTATAAGTAAATAAGTTAAGTTCAGAAATCTGCATCAGGAGATACAGAGGGACTTGTTTTTACAGGTGTTAAACTTCAAAGGAGAGTGTAAGGCTTTTATAGTTTGTCAAGGGGCAACACAGTGGTTAGCATTGTTGCCTCACAGCGGCAGGGACTTGGGTTTGATTCCTGGCTTGGGTCACTATCTGGGTAGAGTCTGCACGTTCTCCCCATGTCTGCGTGGGTTTCCTCCGGGTGCTCTCGTTTCCTTCCACAATCCGAAAGACGTGCTGGTTAGGTGAGTTGGCCATGCTGAATTCTCCCTCAGTGTACCCGAACAGGTGCAGGAGTGTGGCAACTAGGGGATTTTCCAAGTAACTTCATTGCAGTGTTAACGTAAGCCTACTTGTGACTAATAAATTAACTTTAACTTTAGGTTTCATAAATAAACAGGAAGGTTATCGAATTTTATTTTACCTGAAATGGGAAGCAATAGGAAAACTAAGAAAAATTGGAAAAGTTAAGTTCAGTGGTGTGCTGAGGACAATGGAATCAAAGATGAAAAAGTAAAAGGATATTTGAGAAAAGATATTGTGTTGGCTGTGTGGGGAAGACCTTTGGGGGACAACTCTGTGATGGGGTAAGGTGCAAAGTTTGACTTGCACAGCAATTAACATCTGCTGTGGTCATTTTGTTTTTACTGAGTAAATCGTTGCTGCAGAGATTATTATCTTTTAAGCGAAAATTAGAAAAAAATGAAACGGAGGAAACAAGGGTATGGGCAATTTTGTATTGACTGTGTGAAAAGCAGAATACTGCAGATGTTGGAAATCTGAAATGAAAACAAAAATGCTGGAAATGCACAGCAGGACAGGCAGCGTATGTGGGGAGAGAAAAAGTTAATGTTTCAGGTTGATGCCCTTTCATTAAATTTGGGAAAAGTTAGGGATGTAATAGGTTTTGAAGAAGGGATGAGTGGACAAGGACAGAAAGGTCTGTGATGGTGTAGAAGACGAGAGAGATTGAGTAACAGGAGATTTAGTTTTTATAGGGCTAAAAGGAATGGTGATGGAGCAAGAAAAGAAACAAAAAATGCTTAGAGTAGTTCAGCTACTGTCTGAAAGTGAAAATAGAGAAGAACTGAAACATGCAAAGAAAAGGAAATACAAAAGGGAGGCAGAGTTTATGGTCTGAAGTGGTGTTGAACTCAATTTTGAGTCCAGAAGATTCTGAAGTGCCGAATCAAAACATGAGATGCTGTGCTTCAGGCTCATGTTGCGTTTCACTCGAACACTAACTTCCACAGCTACCTCGACTACACTTATTCAAACCGTACACCCAGAAAGGTTCCATTCCATTTTTCCAGTTCCACCATTTGTCGTATCTGACCCACTGGTGCAACTTTCCACACTGGCATTTGAGATGCCTTTTTTCCTCAGTTGAGAACTCCTCTCCACGGTTGACAGGCCCTCGACCATTTCTGCTACATTTCCTGCACTTCTACACTCTCCTTCCAGAACCACAATAGGGTTCCTCATGCCTTCACTTTATACCCCACCAGTCACTGTATTAAACAGATCATTTTCTGCCAATTTGATGCCACCATCAAACACATCCCCCATCCCCCCCTTGTCATTTTAAAGGGACCTTTCCCTCCGTGATATCCTGGTCCACACTTCAGTCACCTCTAATATCTTATCCCCTTCCAAGGCATTTTTCCGTGCAAAAGTAGGAGATGTAACGCCTGCTCTTTTGTCTCCCCTTCTCTCACTGTACAAGGCCCCAAAAACTCCTTTCAGGTGAAGTAGCTATTTTTCTGTACTTTTAATTGAGTCTATAGTATTTGCTGCTCACAATGTGGTGTCCTCTTCATTGGGGAGACCAAACACAGATTGGGTGACCACTTTGCAGAACAAGTTCTTTCAATCTTCAAACATGACTCCGAGCTTTGAGTGGCCAATCTTCTTCACCTTGGTCTTATGCTGGCATCTCTGTCCTTGGTCTGCTCCAGTGAAGCTCAATGTAAGCTTGAGAAACAGTACTTCTTTTTTTTTGATTAGGCTTTAACTTTAAAGTTAACTTTATAGCCTTCCAGACTCGAAGTTGAGTTCAATTTCCTTTTGCATGTCTTATTTTTTTATTTGGACAGGAGCACACCTACTCTCGGCACTTCTTTTGTTTTGTTTCTTTTCTTGCTCCATCATCATTCCCTTTGGCCTTGTAAAACTAAATCTTCTGTCATTCTGCACCCCCCCACCCCCCCCCCCCCCCCCGTCTTCCACCTTATCACAGGCCTTCCTAATGTTCTTGTTCTACCCACACCTTTCTCAAAAGCTATTATATTTCTAACTTTTCCCAGTTTTTTTAATGAAAGGTCACAGGCCTGAACTATTAACTCTTTTTTTCTCTCAACAGATACTGCATGATTATTGAGTATTTCCTGCATTTTTAGCTTTTATTTTGGATTGAGACTCTGCCATCTCAGTATCTGCTGTCTATTGTTAAGTCTGCTGTTTAATTGGTGTTGTGAAGTATTGATATTTATTGAATGTGTTTTTCTTTTTTAACAGAGGAGATCAAATCAGAAACAGAGAAACAAAGGTAAGCTTTGTTGTTTTAACAGTTTATAATATTTGTCATGTTTATTCCAGATAGTTTCATTGCTTCTTAATGTAGAGTTCCAAAGTAAGATGTGCGGAATTTGACTTGTGTACACCTGTAACATTAATATTTTAATGTGAGACAGAAGCACAGACAAAAAAATCCTAATATTTGTGATTTCATTTCTTATGTTCTGATTATGATCTATCCAATAATTTTCACATTACTAATTTTAAAATGTGCCATATTGAATAAGTATTGTATTTTTTTCCTAAATCTCCAAAATGGGACTTGTGCAGGATGTTGTACATATGGTATGTGAATGCTCATTAGGCATTTTTCAGCAGGTGGTCATGTTGAAAGTTAATTTTCATAACTTCACTATTTTCCCTATAAAAATGACTAAAATCTGTTGCCTGGGCTTTCCAAAAAAAATTTAAATGCATTTTATTTTAGGGCAGCTAGTTTTGGATTCATCTGGAATTCCATCACTGTATCCAAATCTCTAAGCTACTGAGAAATTTGTTTGATAAATAATGAACACTATTCTCTGTTTAGGCCATAACCTCATTTATCATGTCCAGAATATCGCTTGGCAGAGCCAAGCCCTAGAGACCTTCTAAATGTGTTAGGGATTTGTTAGAGTTTTAACAAGCTGGAAATGTGCAATTCACGTAGGTAATTTATGAAGTTTGTGGAGCTTGTGTGGCATGTGATATGTATAATGTTTGGGCTGAGTTGCTAATAATGATGTGGAGATGCCGGCGTTGGACTGGGGTAAACACAGTAAGAAGTTTAACAACACCAGGTTAAAGTCCAACAGGTTTATTTGGTAGCAAAAGCCACACAAGCTTTCGGAGCTCCAAGCCCCTTCTTCAGGTGAGTGGGAATTCTTAATATCTGTTTGGCTTGGAGCTCCAAAAGCTTGTGTGGCTTTTGCTACCAAATAAACCTGTTGGACTTTAACCTGGTGTTATTGCTAATAATGACCATGGAATTCCAACCCAGGTTCCCCGGAACATTACCCTGGGTAGCTGGATTACTAGTCCAGTGATCATACCACTATGCCACCATCTCCCCTGCTGCTTACTGCTTCATCCCACAGGGGCTCTCTACTCACCTCTTTATTTTTGCATCTATACTATAGAGTTGCTTTCCCATTTGACCTTTCCATGTCCTCTTCCTCCCTGCACTAATTTATTTTCTCTCTGTTATGGTGTTTACATGTCTCTATTTTTCCCTTCAAACTGGCTTTCCAAGAACATACGTCTTCAGAAATCCAGAGTCAAGAGATCTTCAAATGTGTCGGGTGTCCAGGAATTTTACCAGCCAAAAATATGCAATTTGTGTTGGTAATTTATGAAGTTTGTGGAACTTGGTTGAGATGTAGTATGGTATTTACAGTGTTTGATCTTGATTTGACATTTGTGCTTTTAACTAAAAGTGGTTATGTTGAAGGTCTTGCCTCCCTACCTTTTGCATTTCTCCCTCATTGTCAAAAGTGTAGATTTTTGCCTCTAGTACTGGTTAGCCTCCTGTTGCTCATTGAGGTTTTGATTTACAGGGCAATCTGGAGCAGTAGAATAAGAATACCCTTAATATCTGGTGGTACAGGCTGGAAATTGCCTGTGTTTGTCTCATTGCCAGTTTTTGATTTGAGGATAGCATACTCAGGATGACGAATTTCTGCTATGGATCTTCATGTGACTGAGCAGGCTGATTTTCGACTTTGGGGAGTGAGGGGGGTGCAGGATGTCCCACGAGGTAGTGGAACCTGGAGTGCAGGATTTCTTTCCTTTTCTTTCCTTCTCTGCCTTTGCTCTGCCTCAGACATAGTGACCGGTCCATCGTAGTAGATTTTGCTTGGATGCTGGTAGATCTAGCTTTAGGAAACACTAGTATTTGTTCCTGTTGCATCCAGAGGATGTGGCAAGGCATTGCTGATGGAATTTCTTTTGCGCTCTTGTGTTTCGCTGATACACAGTTCAGGTCTCACAGCAGTACAGGAGCATGATGATGACAACTGCTTGTACATTAAGATTTTTGTTGACTTAGTGGTCTTTGTTGTCAAACGCTCACTGCTCAATTTTTATATGACTGAACTGGTGTAGCTGATCCAGCATTGGATCTGTTCATCAGTGGTGGCCTTTTGAGAGAGATAATTGTCAAGATATGAAGCGCTCCACATATGTTGGGATCTCTCCTTCAACTTATGTGCAAGGTGGAATATTTGGCTGCCCAGGTGTACATTGATATGAGTTTTGTTTGGCAAAATTCAAAGGCTGGATTTATTTGTGTACAGGATTAAACACATCAAGAGTTGGATGCAAATTTGGTGCAGAGTGGGCAACAGCATTGCAGTCATCTGCAAACAGTAGTTCATATTTTTTGTTGTCAGTTTAGTTTTGACAGTATGGCCACCAAAATTAGAGTTTGCAATATAGATGATATTTAATACTGACACCAGAGGGCATTTGATTTTTCATGAGGTAAACAGCAACTGGCAGATTGTGAATAGTATGGGGACTATCACATAGTCTTGCTTGACCGTAAGCCAGATTTTGAAGGCGTCTGCTTCAGAGTTCCCATTCAACACAGTTACAGCCATATTATCTTGAAGCAATTGCAGGATTGTGATGAAATTTCTTGAGCATCTAAATCGTTGGAGCACAATCCATAGAGCCTCATGATTTACTGAGTCAAATGCTTTGGTCAGGTCATTAAAACAATGAAGAGTTGCTGCTGTTGTTCTTGTCAATTTTCTTGAATTTGTCTGGCAACAAAGACCATTTCAGAGGTTTCACTGGAGGGCTTAAAGCTATACTGTGTCTTTGAGAGATGTCCTCAGCCACCGGAAGTAGGCAATTCAGCAGAATGCATATCAAGGTTCTGCCTGCTGCGATTTCCACAAGATAATATATCTTCCTCCTTGAAGGTGGGTACAATTGTTGTATTCTTGAATTTGGATAGGATGTTCTTTTTATTCCCAAATCCATAGGATATATGGATAAAGTCTTGATGCGAGAAAAGGCCTACCAGCTTTTAAGACTCCAGCTGGTATACCATTGGGCCTCAGACATAGAAACATAGAAACTCTACAGTGCAGAAGGAGGCCATTCGGCCCATCGAGTCTGCACCGACCACAATCCCACCCAGGCCCTACCCCCACATATTTTACCCGCTAATCCCTCTAACCTACACATCCCAGGACTCTAAGGGGCAATTTTTAACCTGGCCAATCAACCTATTCCGCACATCTTTGGACTGTGGGAGGAAACCGGAGCACCCGGAGGAAACCCACGCAGACACGAGGAGAATGTGCAAACTCCACACAGACAGTGACCCGAGCCGGGAATCGAACTCAGGACCCTGGAGCTGTGAAGCAGCAGTGCTAACCACTGTGCTACCGTGCCGCCCCATACCCTTTGTTGTTTTTTATCCATCTGAATGTTTGTTACATCTTCCTGGATGGTGATTCACTCATGGGTTCTACCACAGGATGCTGGACAATAGCTTGGAGAGTATGAGCTGCTACTGTGAATTCATGCTCAAGTTAAAAATGTTTTTTCTTGAAGAAGAGGACCACCACTCTGAGAGGATTTTTTTGCCCTTTTAATCTTGGTTTATAGATGGTCCTGGAGGCTTCAGAAAAGGTTTGTGTGCTATGATAGTCAGAATACTGTTGGGCTTTCTCTTTCCACTGAATGTAATTTATCTTCTGGATTTGTCTTTGGATGTCAGCCTTTACCAAGGCTGCTGCCTTATGTTGCAAACTAGGGCTGTTCTGCCATGCAATAAAGGTTGCACATTTGTGTTCAAGAAGGTCACACATTTGAGCATTGTTGTCATTGAACCAGTCCTGGTCTGGGTGCAGGAGTTGAGTAAAGTTGACTTTATTTGATTGCGCTGTTCTGGAATGAGTTGAAGATTTTCCAGATTGGTTTTAAGCTACACTTGGAATTCCTTTCTCCATTTGAGCTGTTTTAGGGTTGAAGCATCAATCATTTTCCTCTTGGGCTTTTGGATCTTGTGATGTCTTGGTGCTAGGTGGATCTCCAGCACTGATCTCACAATTTGATGATCTGTCCAGCAGATATCAGCCCCCTGCATGGATCAAATGATATAGACATCACTCAGATATTTGCCCTGAATGACATAATTCAAGAGGTGCCAATGCTTTGATTTAGGATACCTCCATTTGGTTTTGTATTTGTATGCATCCTGGTTAGAATAATACCAGATTTGGCTGATATGTTGACAATTCAATGTTTGGATATATTCACTGATCTTACACATGGCACCTTGGGAAGTTGTTGGAGCATAACCAGTGCCTATGGAACAATGCTACAGGAAGTAAGAATGGATTTGGGCAAAATGTTGACGAGTTCAAATGAGCCATAGGGATGATTGATAGGGGTTGTGTGGGAGAGCAAAGGTATCAGGAATTTCTATGTGGGTAAGGAAGCTAAATTGCTCAGAGCGACTGATATGTCAATGTGTGCATAATTCTCTAATTTCAAAAGGGTAGCATAGATGAGCAAATGAAACCCTTCTGTAAAGTTGTGTATTTTTTTTAGCATTTAAATGCAAGTGGTCATAAACTCTACCCATGCCAGCGATTTCCACTCCCCTTTCTACATCAGGTTGAAATAGACTGTTTCGCAACTTCAGCATCCTCTTTGCATTGTTGAGTTGAGCTTCAAGCCCATCCTCTTCATCAGAAATTCTGTTAATTTCTACTGCACTGTTGTCTTCCCTCAACTGCAGCTGTAACAATCCTCATGATCTTCATCAACAAATTTGATTCATCCATTGCTCTTCTGGCTGACCTCCCAACCACCATGCTCTACAAACTTCAGGTCATCCAACACACGACTGTCTCTATTCCATTCATCTTATTATTCCTGTCCTTGTCAGCCTACAGTGGTTCTCGGACCACAATGCTTCCAACTTTTCTTCTTGTGTTTAAATCCCTTTCCTGCCTATGTAACTTCCTCGATCCTTACAATGCCCTGAACTCTTTATTCCTCTAACTTCATCAACAAAAAATTTTATATTTATGCAGCACATTTAACATAGTAAAACATCCCAAGATGCTTCATGGAGCATTATAAAATAAAAAATGATGCTAGAGGTAGTAGGGCATGTTGTATGGACTGACCTAAAGGTGGAAAGTGCTTCTCTACCTCAGAGTTTAGGAAGGGAGTTACAGAGTTTATGACCAGGCAGCTGGAGGCGCAGCCACAAACGGCAGTGCAATTAAAATCAGGGATGTTCAGGGGGCCTGAATTAGAGGAGAATGGACACCTTGAAGGGTTGTAGCATTGGAGGAGATTGCAGAGATGGAGAGGAGGGAGGCCATGAGATGACAAACTCGAGAAGTTTAAAATCGAGGTATTGTTTAACTGGAAGACGTTGTAGATCATTGAGTGCAAAAGTGAATGGGGTTTGAGGCGAGTTAAGACACAGGCAACGGAGTTTTGGATGACCTCAATTTCATGAATGTTAAGGATGGCCAGGAGTGCAATAGATAAATCAAATCTGCAGTTCATGAAGGCATGGATGAGGATTTCAACTGCATAAGAGTTTGGGCAGGTGCAGGATTAGGGAATATTACACAGCTGGAAAAAGCAGTTGTGGTGATGGCATGGACATGTGGTTGAAAGCTCATCTCTGGGTCAAATATGAGAGTGAGTGCGCAAATAGTTCAGCCTTAAACAGTTACCACAGACTGAGATGGAGTTGATGGCAAGGGAGCACAGTTTGTAGTAGGGACCGAAGGTACTGGCTTCAGCCTTCCCATTTAATTGGAAGAAATTTCTGCTAATCCAGTACTGGATGTCGAACAAACAGTCTGACAATATAAAATGGAGAGTCAAGAGTGGTGCTGGTGAGCTAAAATTGATTACCATCAACATGCATGTTAAAACTGATTTTTCTTTAGATGATTCCGCCAAGGAGCAACATATGGATGGGAAACAGGAAGGGACGAAGGACTGGTCCTTTGGTGACACTAGAGGCAATTGTGCAGGAATGGGAAGTGATGCCATTGATGGCAATTTTCTGCTAGTTAGAATGAAATCCAGTGAATGCTGGAGAACAGTATGAGCAGCTGTGCAAATGCAGTAGACAGGCTGAGGAGTTGCCTTTGTTATAGTCACTATCATTTGTAATCTTCATTTGTGCCATTTCAGCACTGGCATGGTTGGAAACCTGATAGGAAGGATTTAAACATGGAGTTCCAGGAAACATGGACGCAAGGGATACAATGTTTCAGGACTTTCAAGAGAAAAGGAAGGTTGGAGAGGGTGTGGTAGTTTGCAAGGAGACAGGGGTTGAGCATTTTTTAAGCAGAGGGGTAATAACGGCAGATTTGAAGGCCAGAGGAATGGAATCCAAGGAGAGAGCACATTAAAAACACAAGAAACAGGAGCAGGTGTAAGCCACGTAGTCCCTCGAGCTTGTTTCTTAGTGCAATATGATCTTGACTTCAAATTCTATAAATCACCCAATTACCATATCGCTTAATTTCCTGAGACACCAAAAATCTGTTGATCTCAGCCTTGATTATAGTCAACAATTGAGCATCCACACTGACTGGATGATGAGGAGTGGATGGGTTTGAGAGAGAGAGAGAGAGGGGGTGGGTGAGGGAGAGGTGTCAAGCTCACTTCTCAGTCATGGGGTTCTCATTCACCCTCACCCCCATACACCAACAGGCACTAACCCAGTCTCTCAGTGAGTGAGTGTGAGCTGGACACGCACTCCCATGCTAAGGTGTGTCATTATTTACTAATTTTTTAAATTGTCAATTTATTGTTGTGACTTTTTTGCTCAGCAAGTTTTCTTTTCATATTGAAAAAGAAAGGACTTTCCAAACAACACCAACAAAAGATTTCACCTTTTAACACTTTTACTATCACAGTCAAACCTAAAATTGACACAATGTTTGTCTGTTAATGCATTCTAAATTTTATTTCACTCAAAATTAAGTTTCACTTTCAATAGTTAATACAACAAAGATACACACCACATAATTGTAAGTACTCATTTCACTTCCCTCAGATGTGGTACCACACACGCAATCTCATGTTCCTTCCAACTCAACCTCTGGCATGCAGCATCTCTCAATTTTCCCACTCATGGATTTGGACATCAAGTCACATTCAGCAGCAGCTGGATTCTATCAGAGGTCTGCAAATAGGACTAACACCGGCAAGGTGCGTGTCTACAAATCTTCACTCCAGTCACACCATTCTTGATGGGGTAGCTTTCCAGAGATAATTTACAACCAACTGATCAACAGCTCCCTGTCATAGTCTCATTTTAAAATATCTTTAGCTCAGGCATGCTGAAGAGCTATTCATACTGGTTTTAGGATTTTGTCCCTTTAAGCTCACCTGTACAATACTTCATGAAGAACTCCTGGAGTTCTGCGATTTGCTATTTTGGCATTAATGTGAGGATGTGATGTTTCTTTCATTCCAGGTGCTTTTCGACAAATTGGGAAGCTTTTATCAAAACAAACTTTATTTAACACAGTTTAACTATAACAAATGAATTAGCTTAACATTTAACAATTGAACAATACTTAAACAAGAGAGGATACTATACTTAACTGCTAACCTCTCCCATGAGCTCCAAATCGAGCAATTTTCCCCCTCAAACTTAAATTCCTCTTCAAAATAAATTAGCAAAACACAGGTTTACATGATTGTACTTAGGTTGCCAGCCCTGGTTCCCAGACAACCTCCAGCCAGAGAGAGAAAGACACCTCTTGTTTATTACAGAACCAGGCAAGAACTGTTGTTTTAAAATGAAAGAGAAGCTGTGTTTTTTTCCCTGCAAGCTTAGTGCTTCCCATTAGCACGTGACTCTTGTCAACTAAACACAAATGCATTAACTCTGTTTAGACAAACACACCATTAGCTAAAATAACTTTTTATCCTGTACTCTCAGCATGGAGCTGCATGTTTTTTCAAACAAATCGACTCCTTGCAACAAAACACTGTCTCTTACAAGAAACATGCTACAAATATACTTCTTAAAGGCACAGTATCATCACAATAGAAAAGTTTTCCTTGCACAAATTCTGTGTGCACTGCTGCTAAAGACGAGCTGTAACTAAACCCTAACTGGTTTCACTTTTTTTTCCAGCTTTCATCCCACAGCAACCTCAGCCAGATTCTAACTTCTCAGAAGTATAATGACCTGATGGGCAGGAATTCCAATGCACCCCTTTCCTCTCTAGCTTCACTTTGGATTCAAAAGGATATCTCACAAATACAAACATTTGCAAAGTACAGTTTGTCTCAACTCTTCTTGGCAGTAGTATAAGCCTCATTTTTAATCTAATGCTACCCCTAATTTCTTCAGTTAGCCACAAATCGATCACTTTTCCCATAGTGTTTTTGTCCTGCATCTCTCAGTTAGCGGCAAGGCTGCACAGATTGTCCCTACTCAACACTACTTCACATATCTGCCAGGATCTTTTGATCCTGGCTGAAGAGAAATTGCATAGCACAACATCTCTCTAACTCTGTCAGATCGCAGTAGAGCCAGGGAACAAGTGACTGTCCCCTTTTTAATGACACCAGCTGTCATATTCTTTTAAGCAGTTAAAGGTCCAATTTTGAGCAAGCATGAGTTTGTGTAGCTTGTGTAGTTGTCGGGGGAGGGTGGAGGTCTTTGGATGTGGTGGACGTTTGGTAGACAGGTCTAGCTTGGGGAGTGGGGGGAGATGGCAGGGGAATCATTGGGTCTGTTCGGGGAGGGGATAATTGGGATAGGGAGGATAGTTGGGTCTGGAGCGGGGGGGGGGGGGGGGGGGGGTGGGGGGGGGATGTTGGAATAGAATCATAGAATTCCTACAGTGTAGAAGAAGGCCATTTGGCCCACCGAGTCTTTACTGACTCTCTGACACAGCACCCCACCCAAGCCTTATCCCTGTAACCCCACGGTATTTATCCTGCTAATACCCCTAGTCTGCACATCTTGAGACACTAAGACAATTTAACACAGTCCCCCAAGAATAGTTGTGTCGTGTAGTGGGTATGGGTGGTCGGGAGGCAGTTGGGTCTGGTCAAGGGGTTAGTCAGATGGTTAGGGAGGTGATGGTTGTTGTTGGGTTTTTCCTGAGTCACTATCAAGGTTGGTCTGGATCAAGATTAGAGACATTCGTGCAGGATTCTGGACAGTGGAGAATTGCCCTTCAGAAGTTTAAATTTCTTGGGCAATTCAAACGCAAGTTTGTGTTAGGACGTCCACAAATTTGTGCATCTTCTGTTATACACCTAGACTATAATGATCCAGAGACTGGAAGATTTGGGCCTTTATTTCACAATTGAATATGTATTCAGAGAATTATGAAATTAAAAAGAAAAATAATCATTTCTGATCTCATGTCCTATCATTTAATCTGATTTCCCATTCTAGCGTAGTCCATTCATCCCTTCATTCATATGTAATTAGCTTAATTTAAGTTTAATACTCTAGTTTGGAACTTGTGTATATCAATCAAGGTGGTATTCATCATATTAGGGGTGGCACTGTGGCACAGTGGTTAGCACTACCGCCTCACAACGCCAGGGACCCAGGTTCAATTCCGGCCTCAGGTGACTGTATGGAGTTTGCACATTCTCCCTGTGGCTGCATGGGTTTCCTCTGGGTGCTCCGGTTTTCTCCCACAGTCCAAAGCTGTGTGAGTTAGGTTGATTGGCCATGCTAAATTGACCCTAGTGTCAGGAGGATTAGCAGAGTAAATATGTGGGGTTACAGGAATAGGGTCTGGGTGGGATTCTGGTTGATGCAGACTCGATGGACTGAATGGCCTCCTTCTGAACTGTAGGGATTCTATGATTTTATGACATTATGATCGGTATTCCCCAGCAGATCCCTTAGGATGAGATTACCAACTAACCCTGTTGCATGACACAAGATGAGATGTCCATGATGTATTCTCGGGAACTGGCTCAAATGCATTCCCTGGACAATGACTCCAAACTGCTTTTGCCAATTTGATTTGTCCATTCCAGCCTCTTGTGCATATCCCATTTCCTATGCTTCTGGTTTTCTGGTTCCCATGCTCTGGAATCCCTCCCACTGCTCTTCTAGCTCTCTCTATTCTTGTAAGACTGTCCTTAAAGCCAACCTTTTTGACCATGCTTTAATTTGCCTCTTCTATTCTCACCTTTTAACTATTGTGTCCCTGAGGAAATGGATGCTTTTTATGTTAAATACACTAAATACAGTTTTTTTGGCAATGGTCAGCAGAATTTAGAGAATTCCTCATTGGAAGGGGGAAAACTAGCAAGCACCTATTAAGTAGCTGATTTTGAAGGCATTCTTACATTAATATTATTGAAGTTTGGGAGCAAAGGCCCTTGAACTACCCAGTTACATTTGTTTCGCAAAGCCTGATGGCAGATTTGTAGACATGAGTTTACTTTAATCTGTCTGTCAGTAAATTTTGGCAAACTCACTTAACAGTAAGAATTGGTGATTGGCTGCCAGGCTTTTAGAATTTGAATGAGACAATGTAGTAGTATAAACAAAGTGGTATTGAGAATAACTGAGAAGCAGGCTGCCCACTTGCACTTTCTGCTAAAGATGTTACGTGGTGTAGAGTACAGTAAACAGGGTTGTAAATAACCTAAGCTTAAAAGTAGTTTCTATATTTGAGGGATGCATAAGGTACCGATAAAACTCCTTAGTGCCAAATGAAGTTTGATGCATCATTGTTGTAGGTGAAATTTGCATGAGAGAGATACAGGCTGTTCTCAATTAAGTCCTCTTGCTGTGATCGAGAAAGACACCTTACTAACTAACTAACTTAAAATGGTGATGCATGAAAATAAATGACTTGGATTTATCCAGCTGAAACAACGTATTTCGATACTGTGACTTGAAATGTAGACTGACTAACACTATTATAATATGGACCACACATTTAGTAATCTTTTTATTATAGAATGATTGAACCCAGAAGGAGGCCATTTGGTTTGTCATGCAATTTGTTCTTCCTTAAAATATTTATCCAATTTCCTTTTGAAAGATATTGGTCCAGATTTTGCTATCAGTGGCTACCTAGCAGTAGTTGCTGTTGACTTGAGGAAAGCTGCCTTATGGATTTGTCCTTTTCCGGATGTTAGTTTCATTCTGGAAACGAGCTATTGAGAATCTCTGGCATTCAGTAACGTCGTTTTTATCAAGAAGGCTAAGCACTCAATCTCACTGAAAAATTCTCACAGACAGCAAAGCAAGAAGCAACCAGCAAGATTTATTATTTACTTTTTATAATTTTACAGAAAGGAAAATAAAGATTGGGACATACACATGGGATTAAGGTAGAGGTGAAATATTTTTATTTTAAAGTTTGCTTTTTTATTTATAAAATCTATGGATTTTTTTGTTACAAAATGGTTAAACATTTGCCGTGTACAAAAATATAAAATTAGCCCTTTGGAGCCAGAAAGGTAGTTCAGTCGTGATTATGACTTAAGCATAGAAATTCAGTTTTCCTCATTCAACAAGGTGTAAACATTTAAAGGGTTTTTTTTACAATAGGCAGAATTGTGCAAATTCAGTGAAATTTAATTGGTTTCCATCTGTGAGGACTTTAGCAGTGTGCCCTGTTGGAATCATTGACATCAACTTCTGGATTGCTGTGCGTAACTGTTCGCATGCGGACATCCAAGCCAAAACTGAATCTGCTTCCACTACCCTTGCAGGTGGTGCATTCCAGATCATAATTCTTTGTGTAATTTTCTTTACCCTCCTCATATTACATCTGGCTCTTTTACCAGTTATCTTAAATCTGTGCCGTCTTGTTACCAACAAGAGGGTCATGAGAAACAGCTTCTCCTTTATTACACTGAAAACCCGTTGTGATTTTCAGCACCTCTATCTAATGTCTCTGTATCTTTTCAAAGTAGAGCAATCCCAGTTTCTCTCGTCTCTCCATGTAACTGAAGTACTTCATCCATGGTGCCTTCTAATAAGTCGTCTTTGCACTCCCTCTTTAAGGTCTTGACACCCTTCCTAAACTGTGATGCTCAAAGTCGGTCACTACTCCAGCTAGGCCCAAAACCAATATTTTGCAATATTGTAACATAACCTCTTTATTGTTGTACCTTCTATTTATAAAGCCAATGATTCTGTAAACAGCTTTTGGAACTTGTTCTGTCAAATTCAAATATTTATGCCCATGCATCCTCAAGTTTCTCTATTCCAGCACCACCTTTAATATTGTATCACTGAGTTTATATTGCATCTCCTCATTCTTCCTGCAGAATGAATCACATTTAGACCAAATAACACATTCAGGACATGCCTAAAGACTATTAGAGCTAGGCTTCATGTCAGAAATATTATGAATATTTAATACGTCAAATGTGTAATTATACTTCTCTTCCTAATTGTTATTTTTCAGATTAATCCATCAAATTGCACTATAAAAGTAATTGCATCTATAATTTCCATTGCTGTGTATTTTAATGCATTAATTCAAATTGCCAGATGTTGCATGCAGGTTTTTGATGCCTGGTGATATTTTGACTATTTGTCATCATTAGAGCATTTAGTTACTTTCCTATTTTAGTAAAAGCTGAAATAGATGGCATCACTGCAGCAATATGAATAATTCAGATAGGCTTTATATTGTAACTTAGTTGTCAACCTTTTGGTTTCCTTTATTTTTTGTTCTTTCTGCAGAGAAAAAATTAGTAAAAAGCAAGCCAGACATTTAGTTAAAGCTTTTGAGGCCACCAGATTTTTTGAGTAACTTCTGTTAAAGTTTTTTTTAGAAAACTGAAATGGTAATGAAGTATTTTGGGCAGTAATAAACAATGCATTATGATAATCCTTCCTATCATTTTTTAAAACAGATGTTGAATATGAATAATATTTGTGTTTCATTCAGTCCTCCCCATGCAGAAGCAAAGGCTGTTTCTGGGACCTTGCCACCAGTCAAATCCAAGGCAAACTTTATTGAAGCAGACAAGTATTTTCTCCCTTTTGAGTTGGCATGCCAGTCGAAATGTCCCCGCATAGTCAGCACGTCTCTTGACTGTTTACAGGTTTGTATTATCGTATTTGGGTCTGAATTGTATGTAAAGTTAATTATTTTTCTAAACATGTTATATAAGGAGGCTACAAGTAACGCTTTTTGAAATTAAGCTTTTGTTCAATGCAATTTATATTGCAGTGTAAATATGTGAAGAGGTGTGGCTCGGTTGGCTCACTTTCATTTTTGTCCACTAGAAATTGCTGACTAGCCACGGGTGACAATTTTAGTAGAAAATTCTTGCGTACAATGCAGATAAATGTACTTCTCATGTATATTTACTTAAATTACTACCACTCAATGCAAACATTCATCTCTTTCTCTTAATCAGTTTAGAATTTTAATGTGAATTTGTTTCACTTACTGCATATTTATGCAGCTTGGTTTTTGACAGCTGCTGCAAGTGGAACTCTATTTTATCAGAAGGATACAGAGAAAGTTGACTTGCATAGCAAGATGTGCTAGACCTGTGCCTACTCTCCGTCCAAATCCTGGTTATGTGCTGCTTGCCTTTTACCATTATCAGTGGGATTCTCTGGTCTTGTCTGTTGTGAGACCAGTTATGAGCGAGAACCAAAGATTTGGTGTTCCATCCAATACTCCATTCATTTTCCGTGTCACTGGAAAATCCCAGCTGCGAAAGAAAATGGAGGATTTGGGCATATGTCTATTTGGCGATGGTTGTTATTGGGAAAGTTTATTATCCTTTCTCGTTGAGATATCTCAAAATTACAATCTTATAGCACAGGGCAAACAATACATTATATCTATGCTACCTCTGGGGAAAAAAAGTGATTCATTCCATTCTCCTGCTCTTCCTCGGAATTCAAAAAGTGTTTGTTTTGAAGTATATATCATTCCCTTTTGAACGTTACTGTTGAATCTGCTTTCATAACTTTTCAGACAGTGAATTCCAGATCATAACTCACTGTGCAGAAGAAAATATCCCCTGATCTTCACACTGGTATGCCGGCCAACTATTTTAAAATGGCATCCCCAACTTACTGATCCTTCTGGCATTGGAAAGGAGGATCAGTGCACAGGAAACATTACTTTTCACTGTATACCAATTTATGACAATAATGAATCGAATCAAAAATTGGCACTACTCAAAGTAGCAGTGTCACATGATCCAGATGGGGTGTATCCTAGGTTACTAAGGGAAATAAAGGCGACAATTGAAGAGGCTCTCTACGATCTTCAAATCCTCCTTAAATGTGGGGATAGTGCCAGTGGACTATGGAGTGCAAATGTTGCACCCTGTTTGAAAAAGGGGAGAAGGATAAATTTGCAATTATGGCCCAATGTCAGTAATGGGGAAAGCTTTGATAATTCATGAAAAAATTAATTGCTGTTGGCAAATTATGGTTTAGTTATGAAAGTCAACACTTTAAAGACAAAAAAAGACTTAACTTGGTTGAGTTTGTTGATGAAATAATTGGAGGGGGTTGATCAGGGTAATTCGTTTGGTATTTACATGGACTTCCAAAAGGCATTTAACTAAAATAAAATGGAAACCCAAAGGATTAAAGAGACTGTGGTTATGTGGATACAAAATTAGTGAAGGGGTGGTATTCAGAGCAGTAATGAATGGTTGTTTTTCAGGCTGGAGGCAAATGTACAGTGATGTTCCCATGGGGTTAATATTAGGATCACTGCTGTTTTTGATACATTAATGACCTAAATGTGGCATATAGGGCATACCATCAAATTTTTGCAAATGACACTAAAACCCTGAAATGCAAGGAGGATAAGTAACTGACTTTGGGAGGGCATAGATCAATTGGTGAAATGGGTAGACATACAGCAGATGAAATTTATCACCGAGAAGCATGAAGAATGAGGAGAGACATTATGGATTAAAAAGTGCAATATAGAAGTGGATGCATAGCGACCTGGGGATGCATGTAAAAAATATTTGAAAGTCACAGTGCAAGTTGAAAAGGCTGGTTTTTTAAAAAATGCGAATGACATCCTTGGTCTTACTAGTGGATGATATTGTACAGAATCAAGACAGTTATGCAAAATCTTTCTAAAACACTGGTTAGGCCTCAGCTGGAGTATTGTATGCAATTTTGGACATCAAACCTTGGAGTATGTCATGGCTGTGGAGAATGTGCAGAGGTGATTTAATGAAAGCAAAAGCAAAATAGTGCAGATGATGGAAAATCTGAAATAATAACAGAAAATGCTGGAAAAACACAGTTTAAGTGGATCAAAAGCCAGAGTAAATTTTGGAAAAGGAGACACTTGATGCAATGGTAGCAAAAGCAACAAAATTGTACTCAAATCAAGGCAATCGTATCTTTGTTCAGATGATTCTTGCTTCCCGTTGACTGTAGTGGCTACAGATGGCTTGTGATCCCTCTTCTCTGGTCTCTCTAACTTCCTGAAATCTGTGCAATGAACTTCTCTCAGCTTTAGATGGGGTAATAGTGTTGTGGGTGAAGGGAAGCTTTGAGATTTAATGTACTTGGATTTCCAGAAGACATTTGATCAGGGGCGACATTGAAATTTATTGTGGAAAATAAAAGCTTATGGTATAGAGGGCAACATATTAGCATAGATAGAAGGTTGGCTGGCTGGCCAAAAGCTGAGAGTATGCAAAAATGAATCATTTTCTGACTGTTGGGAAGTGACGAGTGGAGACCCACATGGGTCTGTGCAGGGGCTTCAACTTTTCACAATTTATTTCAGTGACTTAAATGAGGAGTGAAGGCATGGTAGCATAATTTGCCGATGACACAAAGGAAGGTAGGAAAGAATGTTGTGAAGAGGACATAAGGAGCTTGCAGATGGATATAGATAGGTTGAGTGAGTGGGCAAAAATCTGGTGGATGGAGTATAATGTAGGAAAATTAAGTTCATTTTAACAAGAAGAATCAAAAAGCTGAGTATTAGTGAAACAGAGAATGCCTGCAGAATTCCCAGGTGCAGAGGAATCTTAGATTCTGTTACTGCAGCATGAGGTACAGAAAGTTAGTATGCTGGTACACCAAGGATAAAAAGGATAATGGAATGTTATCCTTTATTATGCGAAGAATTGCACGTAAAAGTAAGGATGTTATATCTCCCTTACACAGGGCATTGGTGAGACCACAACTTGAATACTGTGTGTAGTTTCAACCTCTTATTTAAGGAAACGTGAAAATGCTTTGGCAGTGGTTCAGAGGATGTTTGAGATCGATACCTGAAGTGAGCAAGTTGTCTTATGAGGAAAGGTTAGACAGACTGGGCTTGTTTCCACGAGAGTTCAGAAAAGTGAGGGGTGACTTGATTGAAGTATATATGATCCTGAATGATGTGGAAAGGATGTTACCTCCTGTGGGTAAGTCAGGAACTGAGAGGCACTGTTTTAAAATTAGGATTTGCCCTTTTTGACAGAGATGAGGAGAAATATTTTCTGAGGATTGGGAGACTTTGGAATTCTCTGCCTCAGAAGGCGGTGGAGAAGGAATCATTGAATATTTTTAAGGCAGAGGTAGGTAGACTCTTGTTAGAACCCATGCTCCCGGCGCTACCAACACCCCCCCCACCCCGGCGCTTCCGATTCCGTCCCCCGCCGGCACTTCCGATCCCACCCCTGCGCTCGCCTCTTGTTGCCTAAACCTGGATACTGACAGTCTGTCCAGTCAGCACAGCTGCATTTACCATTGTTCACCAGTGTCCTTGTGTCTTCACCACCCAGACAGCTAGAATTTGGAGCAGATCACAGGATCCCCATCTGACCTCTACTTGACCTGTAATTAAAAGAGAGTCCCAAAACATAATCCTTGTATAAAAGCATTGTACAACATGTCACTAACGTATGGTGCAAGCAGATTGGTAACTTTCCAAAGAAATTTGGTTCGAAAAGAACAAAGAACAGTACAGCACAGGAAACAGGCCCTTCGGCCCTCCAAGCCTGTGCCGCTCATTGGTCCAACTAGGCCATTCGTTTGTATCCCTCCATTCCTAGACTGCTCATGTGACTATCCAGGTAAGTCTTAAACGATGCCAGCGTGTCTGCCTCCACCATCCTACTTGGCAGCGCATTCCAGGCCCCTACCACTCTCTGTGTAAAAAAAAAAATCCCTCTGTTATCTGAGTTATACCTCGCCCCTCTCACCCCTCGTGATCGTCACCTCCGACCTGGTAAAAAGCTTCCCACTGTTCACCCTATCTATACCCTTCATACTTGGAATGTATAGTGCTATGGGGACAGAGGAAGGAACTGGGACAAATTAGATAACTCATTCAAAGAACCGACTGAACCACCATCCCCTGCGCTGTTTCATTGTAGGAGTCTGATTTAAAAACATAGAATATTACTATTCTGAACTAGTCATTACTTAGGCAGCTGAGACATCATTGACAATCATGATATTTCCTCATCTTTGCATTGATTAGATTTACATGAAGGTATGCTTTGAATAAAATGCTGGCAAGTAGTATTCATATTGCAGCTGTTCGCTCAATGAAATATATGTTGACAGAGATAAAAAGATATATAAATAGCAATGTAAGATTATCCTGGCGTTTGCTGCAAACATGATGTTTTGAACAGAAGTTGAGAATTTAATTTAATGTCAAATCAATGTATATGAATGTTATACGTCATTATATATGTATAATATATACACACAAAATTCCATCATCTGTTGTTGAATTAGGATGCAACTTGGATAACTATTTAGAACTTTGACATCACCTATACATAAACTGTCCTTTGAACTCTTTGAACGGGACTCTGAAACTATCATCTTTGATTCCACCACACACTCCATACCTTAACCATCAATTCTATCCTACTGTCCTGTTGTCTTAGGTTGTAGCAGGACTTTTGGAACCTCAGTGTCACATTTGGCCCTGAGCAGAGCTCCCAGCCCCTGCTGTCTGTATCATAAAGACTGCCTACTTCCAGTGCTATAACATTGCCTGTTTCTGCTCCATCTCAACCTTTCGTTGCCCAAACCTTAATCAAACTGGCCAGACTGGTACCAAAATCCTTAGTGGACTCAGTTATTCCATATTGTCCTAGTTGGCCTCCCATCTCCACAAATGTCCTTTCACCCCAAACTCTGCTGCCCTCAATTCTAACCTGCATGAAGTCCTGCTTACCAATCACCCATGTAGTCACTGACCTGCATTGAGGTCCTGGTTCACCTGATGTTTCTACTTCAAAATTCACACTCTAATGTTTAAATCCTTTCATGGATATGTTGCTCATTATTTCTATACCCTTCATATTGCTTGCTTAAAGGTTTAAGAAACTATTTTTCCCAATAGTTGAAAAGATTGAAATTATAAAGATTCATATTGTTGCATGATAATGTTTTTGTGAATAAATGTTTCTTGACACATGAGTTGTAGAAAAAGAACATATTGGAGAATCAATGCATTATGCCGTGCAGTGGTGGGATACAGTTCAGTTCTGCACTCTACCAACTTCCCAATCTCAATGATATCACTATGGGAGGCACTAAGTGGAGTCTTTTTCATTGGGAGGGAAGAAGTGTCTGATTTCTTTTGCTGTGAGGTTGGGGAAAGGCATTGAGAATATTTATATAAAGGTAACTGTTGCAATCCAGGCAACTTATCCTTTAAAATGTAGAAATAAATAGTTCCCTATTATCACATAACACAGTCCACAGCATTCCGGTTCTTAAAGCAAACAGTTCATGGTTACTCCCAGTTTCCAGTGGGTTATTTCCTTTTTGCTTTCCCAACAGGATAACTTCTAATGCCAGAGCTATCTGTCACTGTGATGATTACCCTATAGATTTCTTCTTCTAGCTCCAGTCTAGGCAGATCTTCCAGCTTTCTTTAACTCTGATCTTTGATCTGAGCTTGTGTTTCCACCCGCGTTCTACACGGTGAACAATAGAGTCAGCATTTTCTCTGATAAACATTGAGCCCTGCCTTGTTCTCTCTCGATGTGGAGATGCCGGCGTTGGACTGGGGTAAACACAGTAAGAAGTTTAACAACACCAGGTTAAAGTCCAACAGGTTTATTTGGTAGCAAAAGCCACACAAGCTTTCGAGGCTCTGAGCCCCTTCTTCAGGTGAGTGGGAATTCTGTTCACAAACAGAACTTATAAGACACAGACTCAATTTACATGAATAATGGTTGGAATGCGAATACTTACAACTAATCCAGTCTTTAAGAAACAAAACAATGGGAGTGGAGAGAGCATCAAGACAGGCTAAAAAGATGTGTATTGTCTCCAGACAAGACAGCCAGTGAAACTCTGCAGGTCCACGCAACTGTGGGAGTTACAAATAGTGTGACATAAATTCTGATTCTAGGATCGCATGATAAAGACTCAGGAGGAAAAAAGCAGAAATATTTATGTGAAATAGTGTGACATAAACCCAATATCCCGGTTGAGGCCGTCCTTGTGTGTGCGGAACCTGGCTATCAGTTTCTGCTCCGCGACTCTGCGCTGTCGTGTGTCGCGAAGGCCGCCTTGGAGAACGCTTACCCGAATATCAGAGGCCGAATGCCCGTGACCGCTGAAGTGCTCCCCAACAGGAAGAGAACAGTCTTGCCTGGTGATTGTCGAGCGGTGTTCATTCATCCGTTGTCGCAGCGTCTGCATAGTTTCCCCAATGTACCATGCCTCGGGACATCCTTTCTTGCAGCGTATCAGGTAGACAACGTTGGCCGAGTTGCAAGAGTATGTACCGTGTACCTGGTGGATGGTGTTCTCACGTGAGATGATGGCATCTGTGTCGATGATCCGGCACGTCTTGCAGAGGTTGCTGTGGCAGGGTTGTGTGGTGTCTTGGTCACTGTTCTCCTGAAGGCTGGGTAGTTTGCTGCGGACAATGGTCTGTTTGAGGTTGTGCGGTTGTTTGAAGGCAAGAAGTGGGGGTGTGGGGATGGCCTTGGCGAGATGTTCGTCTTCATCAATGACATGTTGAAGGCTCCGGAGGAGATGCCGTAGCTTCTCCGCTCCGGGGAAGTACTGGACAACGAAGGGTACTCTGTCCACTGTGTCCCGTGTTTGTCTTCTGAGGAGGTCGGTGCGGTTTTTCGCTGTGGCGCGTCGGAACTGTTGATCAATGAGTCTAGCGCCATATCCTGTTCTTATGAGGGCATCTTTCAGCGTCTGGAGGTGTCTGTTGCGATCCTCCTCACCCTTTCTCTCTCACCCTTTCTCTCTCTCACCCTTTGCTTCTCAGTTGGCTACAGACTACAGGCTTTAATAGTAGTTTTCTAACTAACACAGTGCCATGTTGAGATCGCCTGCATGATTGCAATAGATCTGTGTGATGGTGAAAAAGACAAAACTATACAATGTGATTTTGATTGCTTTTTGATCTAATGCTAACTTGTCTTTGCCTTCTGTAGAAATTAATTGCCTATGGGCACCTCACTGGTAATGCCCCAGACAGTACAACGCCTGGCAAGAAATTAATTGATAGAATCATAGAGACAATATGTGGCTGTTTTCAAGGCCCACAAACAGATGAAGGTGTTCAGTTACAGATAATTAAGGTAATATTTTAATATTTGAACTGTCCAGTGATCAATGAAATATTTGGAGAGATTTTTATGAATGTTTTCAGTGTCTTGATACAGAGTTCTACATATGTGCCTTAATTTGTCATTTATTTGGAAACAATTTAGTCAACCCATTTACGAAATTAAATTCAGTATTTATACTAGAGATGCCCAAAACCTCGATTGCGGCTGACTAGGAATTAGTTTCTGGTCGACAGCATGCTTTCTGCAAATTGTACACTTGACACGTGCGGTGTGTGCTTTCTGTGTACTGCATATGCATTATGCCGTTGCATATGCAATGTGAGCTTTCTGCTCACTGCGCCTGCACAGATCAGGCACATTCATGAAGCTGGTGCGTGTCCATTGTACGCTTTCATATTTGAGAGAATTATGAAATGTGAAAACTGGAATAATGGTTAAGAACCAGATCCAATATATGATGCTCAACAGGAAGAAATCAGTTGACAACTTTGACTTTGATAGCATATTTAATATAGCAAATTATCCCAAGGTACTTCACACCAGTGTAATCAGATAAAAGTGAACACCAAACCAAAGAAGGAGACATTGGTTATCAGGAGCTATGCTGACTTAATGGGTTTCAACCAAGGTGGTGGTAAGAGATGTAAAATTGACCTTTGTTGAGTTCCAAAGTGGGGGTAATACATAGAGAGAGAGAGAGAGAAATTTGGTGTTGAAGTAGAAGATCAGCCGCGATCTCTTGGAATGGGAGAGTGGGCTTTACTAATGTCCTTTCATTCAGTCACCCAATACTGGGGAAAGGGGCAGAGAGGAACTGTTTGCATAATTCTGTGTACGAGTGTTCTTGGAGCATTTTTCTCCTTTTTATCCATAGGCAGTATGGGGTCTATATTGTGCAACATGTTTGAATGTCCCTGTCGGGGGAGGGTGGGAAGAATGTGCTAGTAGATCATGTTAGGATGACTGTTGAAAAAACCGACCACAAGTCACTAAAGCCTGGGCATCCCTGATTTATATGGTTATTGAGCAAACAAAGCAAATTAAATAAAAGCTGATGATGATCATCAAGTTGAAAAAGCATTTCTTTATTACCGCGAGTGCATGTTAGTCGGAAGATCTCCTCCCCAAATTGTTAATGGAAAACCAGCAGTGAATTTTTCCAGGTCTTCCAAATTAATTGTCTTAATTAGAAATAAGTGATAATTTCATTAAAAAATTATTGCAGAGGTACTCCAGAATTAACTTTGGTAATCTCATTGATAGTCTAGTACCTTGAATTATTGTTCTTAGGTTTACCAAGGTCCACTTGCAAGCTAAACACTGAACAATTTGTCCTCACTTCAGTATCGCAAATCAGTGAAAGTAATTTTCTCATTTAACCCACACAGGTTAAAAATATTAGACCTCACTGAAAAATGCAAGCAGTATTTTTGTCCTGTTTATCAACTACTTTACAAAACCAGCTTTGGGTTCATGCAACCATATTCTTCCCTTTCTAAAACCTCCTGATCCCAAGTATTTACATATAAAAACATTTATCCTCTGTCATCTGAGCGTGTAATATTTGTTTAAGGCTCTTTCATGCTTTGTTTTAACTTTTCCTCCCTCCTTCTATAAACTTGCCTTTTATTCAGTAATTCACATCATTATAGAAGATTCTGCCTCTCTACCAACCAATCTTGAAGTGAGTTTCAGTATAAACTTGCTCTTCTCTGGACCTAGAACAAATACCAATCTCTTCAACAAGAATCTGAAGAGATTCTGCAATTGAACACCATCTGCAAAACAATCCTGGTTATGCCAAGAATTACACTGAAAGCCAATTTAAGATTGTCAGTCAAGTTCACAGTATAGCTCAATTATGCATGCTGGAATCCACATATGTTCTTATACAGGACCTTGTAGTTTGCAGACAGAAGAAACATGTGCACACTTTGCGCCTTTTTCATCTAAAGCAAGAGCTTAGGGATCAGTGAGCCCCTGTTCATTCCCCGCGATAACTCCATGACCAACCAGGATTGAACTGCCCAGTTGAATTTCAATAAAGCTGGGCAGCAATCTACTCCATGCTGCATTCTCCATGGCAATGCCTCCAATCAGAGTTCATTTGCCAACCATAGAATCATAAAATTGCAGAACCATAGAATCCCTACAGTGTAGAATGAGTCATTTGGCCCACCGAGTCTGCACCAACTCTCAGAGCATCTTACCCAGGCCAGAATCGAACTCAGGTCCCTGACGCTGTGAGGCAGCAGTGCTAACCACTCTGCCACCGTGTCCCCCGATTACTCCGTACTACTAAATGATTTTTTCTTAAGTTTTTTTCACATTATTGTTATCAGTTAAGAACATAAAATAGGAATGAGAGTGGACCACTTAAAGCCCCTTGAGTTTGTTCCACCATTGTGATATTTGGCTAATCTGCAACCTAAATCCACAGACCCGTTCCTTGCCCCATGTCCCTTAATACCTCTGGTTAACAAAAATTCATCAATCTCTGTTTTAAAATTGACAATTTTTTTTATTTGATTTATTTTTGTCACATGTATTAGTATACAGTGAAAAGTATTGTTTCTTTAGCGCTATACAGACAAAGCATACCATACATAGGAAAGGAAAGGGGAGGGTGCAGAATGTAGTGTTACAGTCATAGCTAGGGTGTAGAGAAAGATCAAAATGCAAGATAGGTCTATTCAAAAGTCTGATGGCAGCAGGGCAGAAGTTGTCTTTGAGTTGGTTGGTATGTGTCCTCAGACTTTTGTATCTTTTTCCCGATGGAAGAAGGTGGAAGAGAGAATGTCCAGGCTGTGTGTGTTCCTTGATTATGCTGGCTGCTTTTCCGAGGCAGCGGGGAGTGTAGACAGTGTTAATGGATGGGAGGCTAGTTTGAGTGATGGACTGGGCTTCGTTCACGACCTTTTGTAGTTTATTATGCTCCTGGACAGAGCAGGAGCCACACCAACCTGTGATACAACCAGAAAGAATGCTTTCTATGGTGCATCTGTAAAAGTTGGAGAGAGTCGTAGCAGACATGCCAAATTTCTTTCGCCTCCTGAGAAAGAGGTGTTGGTGGACTTTCTTAACTATAGTGTCCACATGGAGGGACCAGGACAGGTTGTTGGTGATCTAGACACCTAAAAACCTGAAGCTCACGACCATTTCTATTTCGTCCCCAAAGATATAGACAGGGGCATGCCCTCCACTATGCTTCCTGAAGTCGATGACTATCTCCTTCGCTTTGTTGATATTTAGGGAGAGATTATTTTCTTGGCACCAGTTTAGCAGATTCTCTACCTCTTTCCTGTACTGTGTCTCATCATTGTTTGAGATCCGACCCACAACAGTGGTGTCATCAGCAAATTTGAAAATCTAGTTGGAGGGGAATTTAGCCATACAGTCAGAGATGTATGAGGAGTATAGTGAGGGGCTGACGACTCAGCCTTACAGAGCACCAGCTTTGAGGATTATCGTGCAGGAGGTGTTGGTTGCCTATCCTTGCTGACTGTGGCCTGTATGTTAGGAAGTCTATGATCCAGTTGCAGAGGGAAAAGCCGAGCCCCAGGCCGTGAAGTTTGGAGATGAGTCTCTTAGAAATAATGGTGTTAAAGGCTGAGCTGTAGTCTATGAATAGGAGTCTGACATAGGTGTCTTTGTTATCTCGGTATTCTTCCAGGGTTGAGTGCAGGGCCAGGGAGATGGCATCTGCTGTGGACCTGTTGCGGTGATAGGCGAACTGTCATGGATCTAGGTAGTCTGGGAGGCAGGAATTGATTTGTGCCATGACTAACCTTTTGAAGCACTTCATAATGATAGATGTCAGAGCCACTGGACGATAGTCATTAAGGCACGCTGCCTGGCTTTTCTTTAGTACTGGGATGATGGGCGGCTTCTTGAAGCAGGTTCACCCAAGATTTGTGTAAAGAGGGGTTGAAGATGTCTGCGAATACCCCCGCCAGCTGGTCCGCACAGGACCCGAGTGCTCGTCCGGGTACCCAACCCGGGCCAGTCGCTTTCCGTGGGTTGACCTCCGAGAAAGCCACTCTGACATCTGCAATGATGACCTCGGGTACAAGTTCATTCAAGGCTTCCGGGATGGAGGGCGTGCTCCTGCTGACCTCTTGCTCAAAACGGGCATTGAATGCATTGAGCTCATCGGGGAGGGGTGCATTGGAGCTGGCGATTTTACCTATCTTCATCTTGTTGCCTGTTCTGTCTTGCAGACCTTGCCATAGTCGGCGAGAATCCGTGTGGCTCGCCTGGAAGTGTAGCTTGGTCCGGTACTGTCTTTTGGTATCCTTGATGGATCTCCGTATTCATATCTGGCTTTCTTGCATAGTAAGAGTTTTAACAACACCAGGTTAAAGTCCAACAGGCTTATTTGGTAGCAAATGCCATTCGCTTTCGGAGCGCTGCTCCTTCGTCAGATGGAGTGGAAATCTGCAGATTTCCACTCCATCTGACGAAGGAGCAGCGCTCCGAAAGCTAATGGCATTTGCTACCAAATAAGCCTGTTGGACTTTAACCTGGTGTTGTTAAAACTCTTACTGTGTTTACCCCAGTCCAACGCCGGCATCCCCACATCATTTCTTGTATAGGTCAAGGTCACTTGACTTGAACGCCTCAGTCCTGGACTTCAGCAGGCAGTGAATATCCCTATTCATCCATGGTTTCCTGTTGGAAAACATGCGGATTTGCTTCTTTGGCACTCAGTCTTCTACACACTTACTAATGAAGTCAGTTACTGTAGTGGCATACTTGTTCAGGCTGGTCGCAAAGTTTTTAAATACTGACCAGTCTTCTGACTCTAAGCAGTCCCGTGGGAGATCGTGCGATTTCGCAGACCAACATTGCACGACTTTCTTTGACAGATTCTCCCGTTTCAGTTTTTGCTTGTAAGCCAGGAGCAGGAGCACAGCCTTGTGGTATGATTTGCCAAAGTGTGGGCAGCGATAGAGCAGTAGGTATTTTTGATATTTATGTAGCAGTGGTCTAGGACATATGGACCTTTGATGGAACAGGAGATGTGTTGGTGGTATCTTGGTGGAACGCTCTTGATTGACGAGCCCGGCCATGATGAACAAGGCCTCGGGATGTTTTGTCTCAAGGCTCTTTGTGGTGGTGTATATTTCGTCCAGCACAGTCTTCACGTGCGCGTGGGGTGGGATGTAAACTGCTGTCAGGATAACAGAGGTAAACTCCCATGGAAGGTAGTAGGGGGGGCATTTTAGCATCAGGTATTCTAGGTCTGGGGAGCAGAAACTTTCCAGTGTAACTATGTCTAGGCACCACAAGGTGTTGATTAGAATTGATCTAGCATCAGTTGCCTTTTGCAAAAGTGTGTTTCAAATTGTTTCCTAATTTCACTCTTGAAAGGTCTGATTCTAATCTTTTTGACTACATTCCCACTCTTAGACTTGGTGTAAGAGGAATTTTCTGAAGGCTGTTCCCCTTGGGGTGCTCTGTATTTGTTGAAGCTCACTCAGCCAATACATAGACTGCGAAAGACAGCATATATTTAAAGAACGAAAAGGAATTTATTTGCTAATGCATGCATCAGAAGAGAGACACAGTCATTGAGGGTTGACTCTGCTCTCTTACCTAATATTTCCAGGTAAAAAATTATTATATTATTCGTAACATTTCAATATCCTGCTTCGTCTCGTCAATCAGACTGAAAGGCCCAATCACAATATTCAACATTATTACCTTAGCCAATAATGTTCCACCTGTCAACAGGAATAGGAGCTTATAGCAAGCGTTTTTACAAATATATAAAATGAAAAAGAGTGGCTAAAGTAAACATTGGTCCTTTTGAGCAGGGGTCTCCAAACTACGGCCCGCGGGCCACATCCGGCCCGCAGCGGGCTACGGGGTTCCCGCTGCCGAAAACACTCCCGCGTCCGGAACCCCACCGCTGACTCAGGATCCGGACGTGGGGACGGAAGCCACAGGCCGGACATTTGCTGCCGCTCCGCGCGGTGTCTGATGGACCCATGGGAATCCCCGCCCTCTTTACCGGCCTATTGTCCAGTCAGAGCTGCCATCCTGTGACTGACAGTTCATTAAATGAATCAGCAATTGAGACATCTGTTATCCAATTGCCGCTCTGCATTGACTGAGTGACAGCTGCTTTATCCAATCCGTAAGCTCCATCTGTCTGAAATGAGCAAGAACAATGACAATGATGGCGGCAATTCAGTTATGGAAGGAGAAAAGAAAAGTGGACAGTGAGTGCCGCCTGTTTAATGAAGAATAGGGTGTAAAGTACTTCTTTGTACAAGCAGGTGATAAAGCCTTGTGTGTCATATGCAACAAAACTGTTGCAGTTTTGAAGGAGTGCAATGTACGTCGGCTCTGAGACCAAACATGAACCAAGTTATTCCCAATTCACAGGAACACAGCGTTCGGGAAAAATTTGAATCAGCTACAAACTAGCTTATGGGTTGGCTAAAAGAGGAAAGCCATTCACCAATGGAGATCTCATCAAAGAGTGTATGATGGAAGCAGTGGGAGAGTTATGCCCAGAAAAAGCAAATCTGTTCAAAATCATCAGTCTTGCACCAAATACTGTTGCTCGTAGAATTGAGGATATAGGAAGCAATATATTTCATCAAATTGCAGACAAATCAAGACATTTTCAGTTGTATTCTCTCGCACTTGAATCGACTGATGTGTGTGACACATCACAACTCCTAGTATTCATCTGTGGCGTTGACAGTGAATTTAATGTCACACAAGAATTAGCATCAGTGCATAGCATGCACAGCACAGTAACTGGAGAAGACATCTTCAAAGAATTGCAAAAAACTGTGTTAGAATATAACCTGGAGTGGAATAAATGCAATGCATGACAATTGATGGAGGAAAGAACATGTCTGGGGTGAAGAAAGATTTGGTTGGACAAATCACAGAAGCTTGTGAGGTTGGTGGATTCTCAAAGCCCATGTTTCTGCATTGCATTATCCATCAACAAGCATTGTGCGGAAAATATGTGGATATGTCTTGCGTTCTGAAACCTGTTGTTTCAACAGTGAATTTAATTCGATCTCTCGGGCTTAATCATCGCCAGTTCATTTATAAAACTAATTTTTTTTCTTTGGCCCCCGAAAATGTGTAAAATATATGATGTGGCCCTCGTACTGAAAAGTTTGGAGACCTCTGCTTTAGAGGATGAGAAGGGGGATGTAATAACTGGAAATGAGAAAATGGCTGAGGCATTGAACAAGTATTTTGTGTCGGTCTTCACAGTGGGAGACACAAATAACGTGCCAAAGATTGATGACAGGAAGGCTATGGCAGGTGAGAACCTAGAAACTATCACTATCACGAAAGAGGTAGTGTTGGGTAAGTTAATGGGGCTAAAGGTAGACAAGTCTCCTGGCCCTGATAGAATGCATCTCAGGGTACTAAAAGAGATGGTGGCAGAAATAGCAAATGCACTAGTGGTAATTTACCAAAATTTGCTGGACTCTGGGGTGGTTCCCGCAGATTGGAAAACAACAAATGTGATGCCACTGTTTAAAAAAGGAGGTAGACAAAAGGCGGGTAACTATAGGCCAGTTAGCTTAACTTCTATAGTTGGGAAAATGGTTGAATCTATCATCAAGGAAGAAATAGCGAGATATCTGGATATAAATTGTCCCATTGGTAGGATGCAACATGGGTTCATGAAGGGAAGGTCATGTTTGACTAATTCGGTGGAATTCTTTGAACATTACATGTGCAGTAGACAATGGGGAACCTGTGGATGTGGTGTATCTGGATTTCCAGAAGGCATTTGACAAGGTGCCGCACCAAAGACTGCTACATAAGATAAAGATGCACGGTGTTACGGGTAATGTATTAGCCTGGATAGAGGATTGGTTAGCTAACAGAAAGCCAAGAGTGGAGGTAAATGGGTGTTTTTCTGGTTGGCGATCAGTGACTAGTGGTATGCCTCAGGGATCAGTATTGGGACCGCAATTGTTTACGATTTACATAGATGATTTGGAGTTGGGGACCAAGTATAGTGTGTCAAAATTCTCCAATGACACTAAGATGAGTGGCAGAGCAAAGTGTGCAGAGGACGCTGAAAGTCTGCAAAGGGATATAGATAGTCTAAGTGAGTAGGTGAGGGTCTGGCAGATGGAGTACAATGTTGGTAAATGTGAGGTCATCCATTTTGATAGGAAAATGGACTATTATTTAAATGGTAAAAAATTGCAGCATGCTGCTGTGCAGAGGGACCGGGGTGTCCTTGTGCAAGAATCACAAGGAGTTGGTTTGCAGGTGCAGCAGGTAATTAAGAAGGCAAATGGAATTTTGTCCTTTATTGCTAGAGGGATGGAGTTTAAAAACAGTAAGGTTATGTTGCAGCTGTATGAAGTGCTGGTGAGGCCATACTTGGAGTACTGTGTACAGTTTTGGTCTCCTTACTTGAGAAAGGATATACTGGCACTGGAGGGGGTGCAGAGAGGATTCACTAGGTTGATTACGGAGTTCAGAGGGTTGACTTATGAGGAGAGATTGGGTAGACTGGGGCTATACTCATTGAAATTCAGAAGAATGAAGGGTGATCTTATAGAAACATACAAGCTTATGAAGGGAATAAATAAGATAGAAGCAGGGAAGTTGTTTCCACTGGTAGGTGAAACTAAAACTAGAACTAGGGGGCATAGCCTCAAAATTTGGGGGAGCAGATTTAGGACCGAGTTGAGGAGGAACTTCTTCACACAAAGGGTTGTGAATCTGTGGAATTTCCTGCCCAGTGAAGCAGTTGAGGCTACCTGATTGAATGTTTTTAAGGCAAGGTTAGATAAATTTTTGACCAGTAAAGGAATTAAGGGTTATGGTGAGCGGCCGGGTAAGTGGATCTGAGTCCACGAAAAGATCAGCCATGATTTTATTGAATGGCGGAGCAGGCTCGAGGGGCCAGATGGCCTACTCCTGCTCCGAGTTCTTATGTTCTTATTAGCTTATTGCCCATGGAAGTTCCTTCCCCCTTTACCTAGGAAACCAAGCCCACATCATTACCAGTAACCAAGGCCATTATTAAAATGATTTTTAATTGGTGAAAGGAGTCACTCGCTGGAACCTCGGCCTCCTTTATCAGCTTGAGAGACTGTTCCCCATGAACGAATTTACTCCCTTAAATAGCAGGCCTCTGATTCAACTTGTTTTCGTGTATCCAAAAACAGATAAGAGAAGTTGCCTTTCTGTGCTCCATTGTATTAAAATAATTTGGTCTGTCTACCACTGTGTTTCCCATCATGCTGCATTCAGAACAAAGTTGGCCAAGGTGCACAATACAGGGTTGAAAATACAGTTTCAGCTTATAATACTTGGTTAATTTGTGGATATATAGTTTATAATACCTTTGCAATTTATAGTACCTTTGCATATATTGTTCCAGGCACATTGTGAATTCTTACTATATTTAAGGCACTTTATAATTACCTGAACCTAGTCTACTTATTATAGTATAACTAAAAGAAGGGCCTCATTTTATACCACCCCAATCACTTGGCAACCAGCAGAAATTGTTTCCCTGCGCCTACCTGATCTATTCTCTTCAATATCTTTAAAATTTCAATTGATCACCCGCAATCATCTAAATTCCAGGAATCATAGAATCCCTACAGTACAGACGGAAGCCTTTTGACCCATTCAGCTTGCACCAACAACCATCCCACCCAGGCCCTATCCGATAATCCCACATATTTACCCTACTAATCCCTCTGACACTAACTCGCATATCTTTGGACTGTGGGAGGAAACTGGACCACCTGGGGGAAACCCATGCAAACATAGGGAGAAGGTACAAACTCCACACAGACAGTCACCCAAGGCTGGAATTGAACCCCGGTCCTGTGAGACAGCAGTGCTAACCACCATACCACCCCAATAGAACCTTGGTTTGTGTGATCGTTCCTTGTAAGCTAACTCTGGAATCCAGGTATTATTCTAAAGTGATAAATGGTAAATTGGTGCTGCACCCCTCTTCCTAATGTGTCGTGCCCAGCACTACTTGCAGTTCTCCACATGTGGTCTACCCAGAACTTTATATAGTGGAAACATAACTTATATCCTACTGTATTCTATTCCTCTTGATATAAAAGCCAACCTGCCATTTGTGTTTCTAATTATTTTCAGTACCTCTACATGACATTTTAATAGTCCATGTACCTGGCCTTTTCAAGTCTCTTTTGTGTCCTATCTTTTCATCATTTAGAAAAAAAACTCCTTCATTCTTTTGCAATCCCAAGTCCCCTCATTTTTCAACACTGAAATCCATTTGCTATCATTTTATCCTGACATGGACTTGATGGGCCGAATGATGACCTTCTGTGCTATAATGGGCGGCACGGTAGCACAGTGGTTAGCACTGCTGCTTCACAGCTCCAGGGACCTGGGTTCGATTCCCGGCTTGGGTCACTGTCTGTGTGGAGTTTGCACATTCTCCTCGTGTCTGCGTGGGTTTCCTCCGGGTGCTCCGGTTTCTTCCCACAATCCAAAGATGTGTGGGTTAGGTTGATTGGCCATGCTAAAAATTGCCCCTTAGTGTCCTGAGATGCATAGGTCAGAGGGATTAGTGGGTAAAATATGTAGGGATATGGGGGTAGGGCCTGGGTGGGATTGTGGTCGGTGCAGACTCGATGGGCCGAATGGCCTCTTTCTGTACTGTAGGGTTTCTATGATTCTATGAATGAATCCAAGCATTCTCACAGCTTTGGTAATTTTATCCTTCTGTCTACACTGCTTATAATGGCATCTATCATTGGCAAATTTGGATATGTAGTTTCCTGTCCCATCATCTAAGTAATAAATATGGTGAACAGTTGAGGACCCTACACAGATCATTGAGTGATGCCACTAGTTAAATTCTGCTAATTAGAGGACTGACCCATTCAGTTTCATGAGCTTTAATTTTAGCTGACATTTTCTTTTGAAGGGCTTTGTCCTGGAGCTTTCTGGAGGTCAGTCGAAATAACATCCATGGACACTTCCCTGTCCATTACTAGTCTATAATTCCCTGGTTTCCTTCTGTCACCTTTCTTATATAGGTGAACACTGGATTTCTTATATCAAGTGAACATTGGAAGATTGTAGTTAGGGCAACTCCAGTGTTGTCAACTACTTCCTTTAAAACCCTTAGATAGAAGTGATCGGGTCTCGTCAATTTGATATTCCATTGTGCCATTATTCTCTTATTTTTAGCAATCAAGTGAGCTCCTTTTTCTTGTATGGTGTTAAGCTTCTTGAGTGTTGTTGGAGCTGCCCTCATCCAGGCAAATGGATTGTAGACCAGAAAGTACCAATGAGGAACACATGACCAGCAGAAAATTGAGGAATCAAATTCTTAAATTTCCCCAAAGACACCGTTCAGTGAAATACATTTGACACACACAAAAATTGCAGGGTTTTGAAAAATCCCCATTTTCCATAATATTTGGTTTCAAAGGCAGAAATTCTTGTCTGCACCTTGCTTCTTGTCCAGAGCCGAGAGCTTGAGTTGAAAACTTGACCTGGCCTAAGTCAGGTTTTCTAGGATTTCTAGTTGCTGGGAAACAAAGTGTCTGAGAAGTTCAAAATGGGAACATTACTTCTCACCTTGTTCATTGCAGGCTAACAACCAGATAAATTTACAAAAAAACAACTTTGAGACCTAAATAGGGAAAGAAACAAAAATGAAAACCAAAAATCAGTATTGTCTGTAGTTGAAGCCAGTATGTAAACATTTTAACCTATGGGAATAAGTTTTGTCAGTGAGGGGGGCAATAATGAGGCATTTTGATCCTGACATGAAAAATCGCAGCTGAAGTCAGCCAAACTAGTACCGTGGCAGATAACTATTCAGTTGCTGTTCATTAGAAACTTGTTAATGGAAAAACCTCTCTGATCATTGCAACACCAATGTTTTATCCAGAACTAGAATCCATTATGACATGTAAGGAGGAAAAATATATTGTTTAGAGTCATGTCATCGGGTCATTGAGGTTTACAGCATGGAAACAGGCCCTTCGGCCCAACTTGCCCATGCAGCCCTTTTTTAACCACTGAGCTAGTCCCAGTTGCCCGCGTTTGGCCCATATCCCTCTATATCTTACACATGTGACTGTCTAAAGCTTTTTAAAAGACCAAATTGTACCTACTTCTACCACTACCCCTGGCAGTTTGTTCCAGACACCATCCTCTGTGAAAAAATTGCCTCTCTGAAAAGATTGCCCCTTCTCACCTTAAACCAATGCCCTTTAGTTTTAGACTCCCCTCCCTTTGGGAAAAGATGTTGACTATCTAGCTGATCTATGGCCGTCATTATTTTATAGACCTCTATAAAATCACCCCTAACTTGAGACTTGTGGCACAAAGCAAAGTTGTTCTAATGGGAGACTTGAATTTTCATATCGATTAGGAACACCAGACTAACTCCTATCAAAGCTTCTTGAATATGCATTCAAGCTAATTTTCTCGGACCTCAAAAGCTCGGTGGAGAATTGCAGATGTTACACTCTTATTCAAAAGAGGATGTAAATATTAACCCAGCAATTTTCTGTCTTTATTTCAACTTGTATTCCTTTGGTTTAATTTTCTGCATTTAGTTTTATTCCCTTTTTGAATTCAGTAAGAAGTCTCACAGCACCAGGTTAATACACCAGGTTGAATACATTAGGTGTGATCGCGACATTGTTCTGGTTGAAAATGTTCTTGAATATAGAGATGGAGAAACATGTGATGTGAGCTAGAAAAGATATGACTGTGTTACTGATCCCTGGATCCCAGTGAAGGCACATAATCTGAGACTAGATTTTTAAAAAATATGTGAAAGTAGGATCTAAAATATTCAGTTGGACAGTAGTGACCATCATGTAAATCATATTTCTCCCACGTTAGTAATTAAAGGGCATAGCTATGGGAAGAATGTGTTGGGTATGCAAGTGTTGAGTTGGTTGAGAAATTAGCCTGTGTAATTGATGAAAGTGTTCTAGCAATAAAGATGTTGGAACTGAACGGAAAATTTTGAATGAAAGAATGACAGTGACAGGTATGGTCTTGAAGAGTGTGGCACTTTGGCTTTGTGGCATCTATAACAACTGAGTTATAATTGGCTTCCATGCTGCACGTGCATAAATTCTTTTAAGCTTTTTGAGAGTTGTGTGGAGTTAGCACTAATTAGGCTAATTTTTCATGAATGTTTCCATGAGTTGGCTGCTAGCAATCCATTACAACAAAGTTGTAGCTGCAACAATATAGCTTTGTTGCCCAAACATTATATTAGAAAACAGTGAATTCCATCCTGTGCTACCATTGAGAGTGCAAGGAACAAAATAAAGACGTGCAAGTGAACAAAACCAAAGTAAATAGTCTTTGACTTCTTGTTGTGCATTATTTTAACCTAACTTACTAATTCCCATGGCTTTCTTTGCGAAACTAAAATTTAATCATAAAGGATGCACTGCACTATTGCAGAAAGGAATGATATGGAAAGAATTTGCATATCGCAATCAAGTGTTCCATATTGGCCTTTTTAAAAAAATTGAGAGTTGTCTTGGTTTCAAAGCAGCTGAGAAAAGATGAGGTGCTCGTACAATAAAATGATAACTTGACTAAGAAGTTTTATTTTTTAAATAAAAATCATGTTTATTTTCTATAAATCTATAATATTCATTAATTAAAAGACATGTCCGCATTTAGCACCATGCATTTGAAATGAGCTATTTTGGTTGCTTCACCCTGCATATGAGGTTACCTTCAAAATTGATCACTGGCTATGCAGACCATTGCTTTGTTCTTGTCGCATGACATAATCCTGATCCCATTGCAAAGCTTTGGTGCATTGTTTTTAAAATGTTGCTTTTTAATTGCATTCAGAAATCTGAATTTCATTTTTTATAAAAGAAACTTTGTTTTCCTCATTAGACCCTTGGTTACTTTTTTGATTCTTTTCAAAACTTCTAGACTTAAGTTATTTCAGTGCTCGTTTTTCGTTCCATCACACTCGCAGGCAAGTCTGAATGCCCATAGCTTGCTGAAAGGTTGCATTGGTGTACTAAGAAAACTAATGGCAGAATTTGTGTGATAATTGGTGTTCTCAGCTGGTTTATAGTATAACACTCCAGTCTTCAAAAATCATCAGAAATAGGAGCAAGAGTAAACCTTTTGGCCCCTTGCGCAATTCATGGTACAAAATAAGCTTTTTGGTTTATACAGTTCCTACTAGAATTAAAATACGTGTATGGAAATGATCAAGCATTTGTTAAGGAAACAGCTAATTTTGATTTGACACTGATCAAGTTTAAAAATTAATTCAATGACTATCACCTGTGAATATGTTGCATTTGCTGTCAAAGATGTATAACTGATTTAATTGCAACATGGAAAAGTCCAGGTCATTTCATAATTCTGTTTCTGACTTTATTTTCATTACCCGGTATCAATATTGCCAATGTATTTTATGTTTTGGACTGATAAAAAGAACAGCGATGCAACATGGTTTGTTTGGATTGGGTAATTTTAAATTTAGTAAATAATCCACTTTACTTTAACAATATATTTAATCCAACTGTGCCTCTAAATGTAGTACCCAGCTGTACATAATTTACAAAGTAGTAGCCACATTTAACAGCTGCCTATAAATGCATAAGATTGTAACAATTATAGTCAAGTGAAGGAGAGCTCGACATCAAGGCATCGTTTTCGTGACTGTGCTTGACATCAAGGCAACAGTGTAGTTTCAAGGAGCCCTAATAAAATTGAGGTTGATATTTCGAAAGGGAACTTTCCACTGGTTGGAATCATGCCTAGCACAAAGAAAGATGGTTATGGTTGTCAGACAATTATCTCAGCCTCAGGACATCACTCCAGGAGTTCCTCGGGGTAGTGTTCCTCAGGATGGACCAACCAGTTTAGCTTCAAGAAACTTCCTTCCATCTTATGGTCCGAAGTGGGAATGTTCATTGACTGCACCGAGTCCAGTTCTATTCACAGCTCTTCACATAATGAAGCAGTTCAAGACCACATACAACAGGGACTGGTCAACATTCAAAAATAGCATTCATACTACGCAAGTGCCAGCTAATGATAATCCCCAAAATAAGAATATTTAAGATCTCCCCATGGCATTCAACAAAAATAACATCACTGAATACTCCACTACCAACATCCGAAAGTAACCATTGGCCAGGAACTTAACAGGACCAGTCCTACGAGTACTGCGGCTACAAGATCAGATGCTCGGAATCCTGCATTGAGTAATTGACCTCCTGAACCCCAACACCATCCACAAGGCACAAGTCAAGAGTGTGATGGAATATTCTCCACTTGCCTGGATGAGCATAGCTCAACAAGCATTCATGGAGTTGAACATCATCCAAGACAAAGCAGCCGCCTTCATCAGCTCATCCAACACAGTAAGCATTCACTCCCTCCACAATACTGAGGCAGCAGTATGTACTATCTTCATGATATGCTGCAGCAACTTGCCAAACATCCTTCAATAGCACCTTCCAAACCCTCAACCTCAACTACCCGGAAGAATAAAGGCAGCATATGCATGGGAGCAGCACCACCTCAGGTTCCCCTCCAAGTCACGCACAATCTAGACTTGGAACTAGTTCATTGTTCTTTCACTGTCAATGGTTCAAAGACCTGGAACTCCCTTCCCAACAGCACTATAGGTATACCTACATTTGATGGACTGCAATTGTTCAAGAAGGCAACTGACTACAACTTTGAAGCAGTTAGGGATAGGGAGCAAATGCTGGTGTTGCCAGCGATGCTCTCATCCCATGAAAGAATTAAAAAATTTAGGGAATAAACCGAATGCAGAGGAGGAAGAGAAAAAACTCAATAAAATAATCAGGAGTCTGGATGTAGTGGGCTTGATGGCCAAATTAGCTGTTTTTAGATTTTGTTCTCGGCACAACATCGTGGGACGAAGGGCCTGTTCTGTGCTGTACTGTTCTATGTTCTTTTTAAAACTTATTTGCCCATAGGATGTGACCATCACTTGCATGGCCACATTTATTTCCCTATGGAAGCTAGTAGAGAGCTGCCTTCTTGAACCACAGTGGCCATGTGGTGTGGATGCACACACAATGCTCTTAGGGAGGAGTTTCATGGCTTTGACCCAGTGAAAATGAAGGAATGGCAATATCTTTCCAAGTCAGGGTGATGTGTGACTTGAACGAGGATTCGCTGGTGGTGGTGTTCCCATGCTTATGCTGCCTCTGTTCTACCAGGTGATCGGGTCATGGGTTTGAAAAGTGCTGCTGAATGAAATGTGTCAAGTTGTTGCAGTTTATCTTGTAGATGATGCACACAGATGCCACTGTATGTTGGTGGTGGAGAGAGTGAATGTTTAAGGTCATGGGTGGTGTGCTAATCATGTGGTCTACTTTATCCTGGATTGTGTTGCGAGCCCGTTGAGTGTTGTTGCAGCTGCACACAACTAAGCAAGAGGGAAGTATTCCATTACACTCTGAATTTATGCTTGTAGATAGTGGAAACTTACTGCAGAACTCCTAGCCTCTGACTTGCTCTTGCGGCTTTATGTGGCTAGTCCAGTTTGGTTTCTGGAGAATGGTAATGACTAGGATGTTGTTAGCGGGGGATTCAATAATGCCGATGCCATTGAATGTCGATAGATATCAGTTAGATTCTCTCCTGTTGGCGATGATTGAAAGTCAAGAGTAGATGATTATATTCTCTTTTATTCGAGTTAGTCATTGCCTGGCAGTTATGGAGTGCCAAGGTTACTTGCCATTTATCAACCTAAACATGAATATTGTCCAGGCCTTGTTGTATGTGAGTATGGACTGTCATTAAAATACCTTTTTGTGATTTTAGTTTTATTATCAAAGGATTTTAGTGGAAATAATTTTTATCTTATTCTTTTTCCCCACTCTGTTTAGGCCTTACTAACTGCAGTAACGTCTCAGCATATAGAAATACACGAAGGAACTGTGTTACAGGCTGTTAGAACATGTTACAATATTTACCTGGCCAGCAAAAACTTAATAAATCAAACCACAGCCAAGGCAACACTAACACAGATGTTGAATGTTATATTTGCACGAATGGAGAACCAAGCTGTGAGTATTGGGTTCTTGATGGTAAAGTTGATTTGAAATTTAAAAGAAAACACTGATTTGCAGAACAACAAAACAGTTGCTCACTGAAATGCCTCAGAAAAGTTGTGTGTGCACTTTTTTTGTATGGTATATGCTTATTTATTTCTCTCTGCATTTTTAGGAGAGTAAATTTGTTAGTGATGTCCGAAATGTGATGACCAAAAGATTTGCCTGTATACCAATGCAATATATTGGATGGATTGATGAATTCTAAATTAAGATAGCAATTGTTTTTATTTTTTTGATACACAGATGATATTCTGTGTGACTGTTGTAAATTATAATAAATAAATGATAATCCTTGGAGAACGCTTACCCGAAGATCAGAGGCCTGGTGAATGAACACCGCTCGACAATCACCAGGCACCTGTTGGGGAGCACTTCAGCGGTCACGGGCATTCGGCCTCTGATATTCGGGTAAGCGTTCTCCAAGGCGGCCTTCACGACACATGACAACGCAGAGTCACAGAGCAGAAACTGATAGCCAAGTTCTGCACACATGAGGATGGCCTCAACCGGGATCTTGGGTTCATGTCACACTATCTGTTAGTCCCACAACTTGCCTGGACTTGCAAAATCTCACTCGCTGTCCTGTCTGGAGACAATACACATCTCTTTAACCCGTGCTTAATGCTCTCTCCACTCACATTGTCTGTACCTTTAAGACTTGATTAGCTGTAAAGACTCGCATTCCAATCATTATTCTGTAAATTGGGTTTGTGTCTCTGTATGCCCTGTTTGTGAGCAGATCTCCCACTCCACCTGACGAAGGAGCAGCATGCTCCGAAAGCTAGTGGCGTTTGCGACCAACTAAACCTGTTGTACTTTAACCTGGTGTTGTGAGACTTCTCACTGTGTTTATCCCAGTCCAACGCCGGCATCTCCACATCATATCCATTCATCCCCAGAGAATCACCTGCAATTCCTTCTCTTTCCAGTCTAATCTCCAGGGATCTATCTTTGTCCCCCTCCCTTTTCTTAGACTCAGTCAGTTTTCACATATATGCTGGTGAGACCCTGTTCTGCCCCACCACCCCTCTCAACATCCCAGCCCCCGTTGTGTGTCTAATTTGTCATGCTGTTTGTTTGAATTCTAGTGTTGGATGAGCACACATTTCCTCTAGCTAAACATTAGGAAGACCAGAACTATTGTCTTTGATACCTCTGCTCACTTCATTCCCTAGCTGCAGATGTCCTGCCACTCTTTGAGGCTGAAGCAGAAGGTTGACTGTCCATGGCATCCGACTTGACCTTGAAATGAACTTCAAACCTGATATTTGCATCATCACCAACACTTGCTACTTCCTAATCCACAACATGCTTTTGCATGCCCCTGTTTCAGTTCATCTGAAATCTTCATCTATGTGTTTATTACAGTTGATCTTGACTGTGTGAATGTTTTCTTGTTCGGCTTCCCACCTTCCACCTTGGTAAAATTTAGCTTATATACAACTTTGCTGCCTTAAATCTACCATGTTCCATCCACTCATTTCTCCTTTGTTTGCTGACCTTCAATGCCGCCTAGTCTGGCAATTTAACTTTTTTTCAATTTGAAACTTCTCACTCTTTTTGTGTTCAAATCCTTCCCTTGGCCTTGCACCTCCTTTTCTCTGTAGGGAATTAAAGATCCCTATGCTCGTCTAATTGTGGCCATTTTTACATCTGATTTTCATTGCACCACTTTTTGAAGGCTTTCAGCTGCCTGGCCCTAAACTCTGGAGTTGCTTCCCCAAGCCTCTCCGAGATTCTGCCTCCTTTTAGATGCTTCTTGAAACCTACCTCTGTGAAAGCTTTTGGTTAACTATTCAAATAACTCCTCTTGTGGTTTGGTGTCAAAGTTTGCATACTAACACAGCTTCAGTCATGAGATTTTGTTACATTTAAACACAATATAAATGCAAGTTGTCATTAACAAAAATATTCTAAAACCTAATCTAAAAATCTTTTTACTTTCATGAAACACATCTCTCTCAAACTTTGTTTCAATTTTTTTCATGCACACCCAAATTCCAGCATTGTCACTTTCTTTCCCCTGCCACAGCAGTGTAACCTCCTGCCCAATGTTAACAATGCAATGTGAAATTGATTTAAGTTGAATTTAATGAAATTTATTGGAAGTTGTAGTGGGAAACTTTGAGAAATAACTAGTGCAAGAGCATAGAATAGAAACCCTACAGTGTAGAAAGAGGCTATTCAGCCCATCGAGTCTACACCAACTCTGACAGAGCATCTTCCCCAGGCCCTTCTTCCTATCCCTGTAACCCCACACATTTACTCTCCTAATCCCCCTAACTTACACATCTTTGGACACTAAAGGACAATTTAGCATGGCCAATCCAACTAACCTACGCATCTTTGGACGTTAGGGGACAATTTAAGATAGATAGGTAAATATGAAACAGAATGTCAAAAATTGTTAATCTATCGGCCAAGAGTGCATGTTGGTCTTTATTTACTTTGACGAATTGCATATCTCAATTCCACTATCTAATTTATTCCAACTTTTTTGATAGTGTTAAAAAATAAATTATCATGGCATTTAAATCTAATATGTGAAAATTAACTATAATTGAAATGTATACTTTCCAAGTTAATATTTGTAACAGAAAAGCTGTTTTAAATTGTGCACCTGAACCAGAGGGGCACCAATATCCTCGGAGGGAAATTTGATACGGCTCTTCAGGGGGGTTTAAACTAATTTGTCAGGGGAGTGGGAAAAGGACAAAGAACAAAGAACAATACAGCACAGGAACAGGCCCTTCGGCCCTCCAAGCCCGCGCCGCTCTCCGGTCCAGGATTGAATCCTGAATCCAGGATCCCCGCCCAATTTTCCAGCCTATCTACATACCAATATCCTATCCACCGAGCTGTCCCTCACAGCTACGATGCTTTGTTCATTACAACCTATTAACTTACCCCCACCCCCCCCATTCCAGACCATGTGATCTCCAGGGAGAGGCAAAAACCCAGAGTGAAAAACCCCAGGGCCAATATGGGGAAAAAAAATCTGGGAAATTCCTCTCCGACCCCCTGAGGCGATCGAAACGAGTCCAGGAGATCACTATGGCCCCGATCGGAAAATGCTTCCCAACCCTAGTCATTTCCACTTCCACGAACACCATATGAATTCCCTGCCCCCGAGACAGGTTCCCAACTATCCGCAGTCTCACTCTGTACTGGCACCAGCAAGATGATCATAGAATGAAGCCTTGAAACGAGAAACCAGGAACAATTAGCCCGCGCCGCTCCCTGGTCCAAACTAGACCACTCTTTTGTATCCCTCCATTCCCACTCCGTTCATATAGCTGTCTAGATAAGTCTTAAACGTTCCCAGTGTGTCCGCCTCCACCACCTTGCCCGGCAACACATTCCAGGCCCCCACGACCCTCTGTGTAAAATATGTCCTTCTGATATCTGTGTTAAACCTCCCCCCCTTCACCTTGAACCTATGACCCCTCGTGAACGTCACCACCGACCCGGGGAAAAGCTTCCCACCGTTCACCCTATCTATGCCTTTCATAATTTTATACACCTCTATTAAGTCTCCCCTCATCCTCCGTCTTTCCAAGGAGAACAACCCCAGTTTCCCCAATCTCTCCTCATAACCAAGCCCCTCCATACCAGGCAACATCCTGGTAAACCTCCTCTGTACTCTCTCCAAAGCCTCCACGTCCTTCTGGTAGTGTGGCGACCAGAACTGGACGCAGTATTCCAAATGCGGCCGAACCAACGTTCTATACATCTGCAACATCAGACCCCAACTTTTATACTCTATGCCCCGTCCTATAAAGGCAAGCATGCCATATGCCTTCTTCACCACCTTCTCCACCTGTGACGTCACCTTCAAAGATCTGTGGACTTGCACACCCAGGTCCCTCTGCGTCTCTACACCCTTTATGGTTCTTCCATTTATCGTGTAGCTCCTCCCTACATTATTCCCACCAAAATGCATCACTTCGCATTTATCAGGATTGAACTCCATCTGCCATTTCCTTGCCCAAATTTCCAGCCTATCTATATCCTTCTGTAGCCTCTGACAATGTTCCTCACTATCTGCAAGTCCTGCCAGTTTTGTGTCGTCCGCAAACTTACTGATCACCCCAGTTACTCCTCCTTCCAGATCATTTATATAAATCACAAACAGCAGAGGTCCCAATACAGAGCCCTGCGGTACACCACTAGTCACAGGCCTCCAGCCGGAAAAAGACCCTTCCACTACCACCCTCTGTCTTCTATGACCAAGCCAGTTCTCCACCCATCTAGCCACCTCCCCCTTTATCCCATGGGATCCAACCTTTTTCACTAGCCTACCATGAGGGACTTTGTCAAATGCTTTACTAAAGTCCATGTAGACAACATCCACGGCCCTTCCTTCGTCAACCATTTTGGTCACTTCTTCAAAAAACACCACCAGGTTCGTGAGGCATGACCTCCCTCTCACAAAACCATGTTGACTATCGTTAATGAGTTTATTCCTTTCTAAATGCGCATACATCCTATCTTTAAGAATCTTCTCCAACAACTTCCCCACCACGGACGTCAAGCTCACCGGCCTATAATTACCCGGGTTATCCTTCCTACCCATCTTAAATAACGGGACCACATTGGCTATCCTCCAATCCTCTGGGACCTCACCTGTGTCCAGTGACGAGACAAATATTTGCGTCAGAGGCCCAACGATTTCACCTCTCGTCTCCCTGAGCAGCCTTGGATAGATTCCATCAGGCCCTGGGGATTTGTCAGTCTTTATATTCTCTAACAAACCTAACACTTCCTCCTTTGTAATGGAGATTTTCTCCAACGGTTCAACACTCCCCTCCGAGACACTCCCAGTCAACACATCCCTCTCCTTAGTGAATACCGACGCAAAGTATTCATTTAGGATCTCCCCTACCTCTTTGGGCTCCAAGCATAGGTCCCCACTTTTGTCCCTGAGAGGTCCGATTTTTTCCCTAACAACCCTTTTGTTCCTAACGTATGAATAAAATGCCTTGGGATTCTCCTTAATCCTGTCTGCCAAGAACATTTCGTGACCCCTTTTTGCTCTTCTAATTCCCCGTTTGAGTATTTTCCTACTTTCATTATACTCCTCCAGAGCTCCCTCCGTTTTTAGCTGCTTGGACCTAACATACGCCTCTCTTTTCCTTTTGACCAGTCCCTCAATTTCCCTGGTTATCCACGGTTCTCTAATCCTACCCTTCCTATCCTTTTTTACAGGCACATGCTTGTCCTGTAGCCCTAACAACCGTTCCTTAAAAGACTGCCACATACCAGATGTGGATTTACCCTCAAACAGCCTCTCCCAATCAAGAGCTGCCAATTTCTGCCTGATCCCAATAAAGTTAGCCTTCCGCCAATCCAACACCTTACCCTTGGGACACCACTCATCCTTTTCCATCACTATCCTAAAGCTAACAGAATTGTGGTCACTATTTGCCACATGTTCCCCAACCAAAACTTTGAAGACCTGACCGGGCTCATTCCCCAGCACCAGGTCCAGTATAGCCCCCTCTCTAGTTGGGCTGTCCACATATTGTTCCAACGAACCCTCCTGTACGCATTTTACAAATGCCTCACCATCCAGAGTCCCTGCCCTCAGCGATTTCCAGTCTATACCAGGGAAATTGAAGTCTCCCACTACAACAACCCTATATTTCCTGCACCTATCCAGTATCTCCTGACATATCCATTCTTCCACTTCCCTTGGGCTGTTGGGGGGCCTGTAGTACACCCCCAACATAGTGACTGCGCCTTTCCTGTTTCTAAGCTCCACCCAGAGTGACTCGCTACACGACTCCTCCGAATTGTCCTCCCTCTGCACCGCTGTAATATGCTCTCCAACCAATACCGCTACTCCCCCACCTCTTTTGGCCCCTCCTCTGTCTCGCCTAAAACACTTGTACCCTGGAATATTCAGCTGCCAGTCCTGTCCCTCTTTCAACCAAGTCTCTGTCACCGCAACCACATCCAAATTCCTCGTGCGCATTAAGGCCCCAAGTTCGTCTGTTTTACCTGCTACGCTCCTTGCATTGAAGTATAAGCACTCCAGACCCCCAGGCTCAGTGAGGTCGTCCTCCCCCAGAGTGCTCTTCTTCTTTGCCAGCCTTGTCCCAGCCCCAGGAGTTGTAGTCCAGAAGTCAGTGAGGGTGGTGAGGTATTGGGGAAGGTATCAGGGTCAAGGGTGGGTACCGGTAGACAGGAAGGTTGGTTGAAGTGTATCTACTTCAATGCAAGGAGCATCCGGAACAAGGTAGATGAACTTGGGGCGTGGATTGGTACTTGGGACTACGATGTTGTGGCCATTACGGAGACGTGGGTAGAACAAGGACAGGAATGGTTGTTGGACATTTCGGGGTATAGATGTTTCAGTAAGTGTAGGGAAGCTGGTAAAAGAGGTGGAGGAGTGGCATTGTTAATCAAGGATAGTTTAACGGCTGCGGAAAGGCACTTCGCGGGGGATCTGCACACTGAGGTAATATGGGCTGAGGTTAGAAATAGGAAAGGAGCGGTCACGTTGTTAGGAGTTTACTATAGGCCCCCAAATAGTAATAGAGATGTGGAGGAAGAAATTGCTCAGCAGATTATGGATATGTGTGGGGGGGGTAGTTGTCATGGGGGACTTTAACTTTCCAAATATTGATTGGAACCTTTGTCGGTCAAATAGTTCGGATGGGGCAGTTTTTGTGCAGTGTGAGCAGGAGGGTTTCCTGACACAATGTGTGGATAGGCCGACAAGAGGTGAGGCCACATTGGATTTGGTACTGGGAAATGAACCGGGCCAAGTGTTAGATTTGGTTGTGGGAGAGCACTTTGGAGATAGTGACCACAATTCGGTGTCTTTTGTTATTGCAATGGAGAGGGATAGGGCTGTACGGCAGGGCAAGGTTTACAATTGGGGGAGAGGTAATTATGATGCGATTAGGCAAGAATTAGGGGGCATAAGTTGGGAACAGAAACTGTCAGGGAAAGGAACTAATGAAAAGTGGAACTTTTTCAAGGAACAAATACTGGGTGTCCTTGATAGGTATGTCCCTGTCAGGCAGGGAGGAAATGGCCGAGTGAGGGAATCATGGTTCAGGAAAGAGGTGGAATGTCTTGTGAAAAGGAAGAGGGAAGCTTATGTTGGGATGAGGAAACAAGGTTCAGATGGCTCGATTGAGGGTTACAAGTTAGCAAGGAATGAGCTGAAAAAGGGGCTTAGGAGAGCTAGGAGGGGACATGAGAAGTCCTTGGCGGGTCGGATCAAGGAAAACCCCAAGGCTTTTTATTCTTATGTGAGGAATAAAAGAATGACCAGGGTGAGGTTAGGGCCGGTCAAGGACAGTAGTGGGAACTTGTGTATGGAGTCAGTAGAGATAGGCGAGGTGATGAATGAATACTTCTCTTCAGTGTTCACCAAGGAGAGGGGCCATGCTTTTGAGGAAGAGAAGGTGTTACAGGCTAATAGGCTGGAGGAAATAGATGTTCGGAGGGAGGATGTCCTGGCAGTTTTGAATAAACTGAAGGTCGATAAGTCCCCTGGGCCTGATGAAATGTATCCTAGGATTCTTTGGGAGGCAAGGGATGAGATTGCAGAGCCTTTGGCTTTGATCTTTGGGTCCTCGCTGTCCACGGGGATAGTCACAGTAAGAGGTTTAACAACACCAGGTTAAAGTCCAACAGGTTTATTTGGTAGCAAAAGCCACACAAGCTTTCGGAGCTGCAAGCCCCGATTCGGCCTCTGATATTCGGGTAAGCGTTCTCCAAGGCGGCCTTCGCGACACACGACGGCGCAGAGTCGCTGAGCAGAAACTGATAGCCAAGTTCCGTACACACGAGGATGGCCTCAACCGGGATATTGGGTTCATGGCACACTATTTGTAACCCCCACAGAGTTTCACTGGCTGTCTTGTCTGGAGACAATACACATCTTTTTAGCCTGTCTTGATGCTCTCTCCACTCACATTGTTTTGTTTCTTAAAGACTTGATTAGTTGTAAGTATTCGCATTCCAACCATTATTCATGTAAATTGAGTTTGTGTCTTTATATGCTCTGTTTGTGAACAGAATCCCCACTCACCTGAAGAAGGGGCTTGCAGCTCCGAAAGCTTGTGTGGCTTTTGCTACCAAATAAACCTGTTGGACTTTAACCTGGTGTTGTGAAACCTCTTACTGTGTTTACCCCAGTCCAACGCCGGCATCTCCACATCACGGGGATAGTGCCAGAGGACTGGAGAATGGCGAATGTTGTTCCTCTGTTTAAGAAAGGGAATAGAAATGACCCTGGTAATTATAGACCGGTTATTCTTTCTTCGGTGGTTGGTAAATTGATGGAAAAGGTCCTTAGGGATGGGATTTACGACCATTTAGAAAGATGCGGATTAATCCGGGATAGTCAGCACGGATTCGTGAAGGGCAAGTCGTGCCTCACAAATTTGATTGAATTTTTTGAGGAGGTAACTTAGTGTGTTGATGAAGGTAGGGCAGTTGATGTCATTTACATGGATTTTAGTAAGGCGTTTGATAAGGTCCCCCCATGGTTGGCATGATGAAAGTGAGGAGGTGTGGGATAGAGGGAAAGTTGGCCGATTGGATAGGTAACTGGCTGTCTGATCGAAGACAGAGGGTGGTGGATGGAAAATTTTCGGATTGGAGGCAGGTTGCTAGCGGAGTGCCACAGGGATCAGTGCTTGGTCCTCTGCTCTTTGTGATTTTTTATTAATGACTTAGAGGAGGGGGCTGAAGGGTGGATCAGTAAATTTGCTGATGACACCAAGATTGGTGGAGTAGTGGATGAGGTGGAGGGCTGTTGTAGGCTGCAAAGAGACATAGATAGGATGCAAAGCTGGGCTGAAAAATGGCAAATGGAGTTTAACCCTGATAAATGTGAGGTGATTCATTTTGGTAGGACTAATTTAAATGTGGATTACAGGGTCAAAGATAGGGTTCTGAAGACTGTGGAGGAACAGAGAGATCTTGGGGTCCATATCCACAGATCTCTAAAGGTTGCCACTCAAGTGGATAGAGCTGTGAAGAAGGCCTATAGTGTGTTAGCTTTTATTAACAGGGGGTTGGAGTTTAAGAGCCGTGGGGTTATGCTGCAACTGTACAGGACCTTGGTGAGACCACATTTGGAATATTGTGTGCAGTTCTGGTCACCTCACTATAAGAAGGATGTGGAAGTGCTAGAAAGAGTGCAGAGGAGATTTACCAGGATGCTGCCTGTGTTGGAGGGTAGGTCTTATGAGGAAAGGTTGAGGGAGCTAGGGCTGTTCTCTCTGGAGCGGAGGAGGCTGAGGGGAGACTTAATAGAGGTTTATAAAATGATGAAGGGGATAGATGGAGTGACGTTCAAAGACTATTTCCTCGGGTGGATGGAGCTATTACAAGGGGGCATAACTATAGGGTTCGTGGTGGGAGATATTGGAAGGATATCAGAGGTAGGTTCTTTACGCAGAGAGTGGTTGGGGTGTGGAATGGACTGCCTGCAGTGATCGTGGAGTCAGACACTTTAGGAACATTTAAGCGGTTATTGGATAGGCACATGGAGCACACCAGGATGATAGGGAGTGGGATAGCTTGATCTTGGTTTCAGATAAGGCTCGGCACAACATCGTGGGCCGAAGGGCCTGTTCTGTGCTGTACTGTTCTATGTTCTATATATCTGGACAAGGATGTAGTTGGCCTTTGTGACAAAAAGGGTATGGCACTAGAATCTGAACTCTGTTGAATGGGACAGTGGGGCTACAAAAAAATCGTACTTCAGATTGCGACAGTGGGTGGGGAGGGAATTAGAATTGGAGGCACATTGACAGAATTTGTGCTGGAGGAACCGTGGATAGTTTCTTTGGTATTTCTGATGTTGAGCTCTCTCCAATGCATAGACCACTTGTCTTCACCTCTGTAACATCGCCCATCTCCACATCTACTTCAACCCTCCTGATATTGAAATTCTCAATCTTGACTTTGTCTTCTCCAGACTCTCGTTTAGTGTTTTTCTTGTCCGCTTCCATGGACCTTCCAAAAACCTTATCATTAAAACTTTTTTTGTCCTAATTCATTTTCTTATTTTAAAGACCAGTGTGCATAGACACCAGCTGTAATAATGAAGAATCAGGTATTTAATAAATTTCTATTAAACGACCCAACATGAGTACTCAGCTACATCATACTCCATGATCCAGTATGATTGTATATGACCACCAAATTGCAGCATATCAAAAGGCACGTAGAAGCGGCATCTGAATAACAACGTGGAGTCAAGAAGATGCACTTCATTTCAGTCACTCCTGATCTGTTATCATTGTTATATGGTGCAGTTAAGCTCTTGGAATCATTTTTTAAAAACCTATAAACATAGTTCCCCAACCAACAACTTCTATACCATTCGGGCATATTGGGAGGAATTCTCCATGGCCCCGCTGACAGGAATGCAAATTTAGGGTGTGCAAAAAATTGGTTTCATGCCAGCATGAACTTCCACGGTATCTTCCCACTGGCGCCTTGCCATGGTGGATTACGAAACCCATTGCAGGCCAGCATGAAACTAATTTGCATCCTGCAGGTGAAGGCCTGACTGGAATGGAGGTTGCCAGCAACCCTGGACCTGGAACACCACAGCAGTGGGTGGGGGAGAGCATCTACAGGCATATCTTCCAGATTCATTGTCATCGAGATGTCCATCTTCCAGCCTCAGAGTATTCCCAGGGATCTGTCATTTTTAGGAGATCCATCTTTCCTCAATAATGATCAGTGGTGTTAGGTGCCTTCTCATTTTGTGCCATCAAACCTGTCCCACCATGGAATATGGTGCAAAACCCCCGGTTGCATAATTAATGAGGTTGGGGCCGGAAGGTATGGCATGGTTTCCTGCCATCCTCACACCAGCATGAGTCCCCAGATGGGAGTATTCAACCCATTGTTTCAGCTGCTCATCTTTGCCTTAGGCCAGCGTCGCAAAGCGTCCCTGTTTGGCAGAAAGTTGTTTTATCTTATTGGGTGCTAATGTGACAACCAAGCACAACGAGGTAGATGGGCATTGTGAACTCATTCCAGATCAAGACCAACTCACCCACCATCCATGTAGCCATTAATTTATATTGGTTGCCAGTCCCTCAACATCTCAAATTTCAAATTCTCACTCACTTATTCATAGCCTCACTCATTTTATCTTTACCTTCTCCAATTTTACAAACCCTCAACACTCTGTTTCTCTGACCTCTTGTATGTCTCCTTTCCTTCGCACTAGCCAATTGCAACCCACAATTTAAAATAAAACACACAGTAGTGGGGTTACAAGCGGTAATGGACAGGTGTCGCTAAGCCATGTCAGTGTAAACGTGAAGCTGACCTTTTTGTGGATATTATCAAAGTATAAATGGTAAAAAAAAGATGATGGGGCCAAGGATAAAACTTTCTAGGAATAGTGTCCATGACGTGGAGGCATGTGTTACTGCTGAATAAGCTCTGGTTACAATCAGAGTGTTGGAACCCAGCGATGGCAGTCTCATTTGTGACTTCAGCTAGTGCCTTTTACGTGTGTAAGAGGTGTGGAAACCTCAATGGTAGCTTCTGCAGTTTCCCTATAAACTCTTGTTCACAAAGCATAGAATTCCCCAAAGGTCTTCCCCCTCTGTCCTGATCCCACACCTTTCTCTGGTTTTTGTTTTGTCCTCCCTCTTGTGCTCTCCAAACTCATCTCATCCATGAGAGTAACTTCTTGCTTCCTAAATCCTATTCCACAAAGTTACTGACTATCCAATTACCCTCCTTGAAAATGGACCTCCCTGTTCAAGCACTCTGTCACTTTCCGTTTTAAACTACCATCATCCTTCAAAAACAAATTCTCAACCACTCTGTTTTTGAAAACAAAGTTATCATCTTTCTCTCTTTCCTCTCAAATTCTTGAACGTGCCTCTAAAATTTGTGCCCACCTTTCATAAAACACTGGGCGAGATTTTGCAGCCTAGCTCATCCCAAAACTGTAAAATCCCACCCGAGGTCAATGGACCTTAACATGGTCCTCTCCGATTCCCATGGCAGGTGAGGCAGTAAAATTCCGGTGATTGTCTGAGCTAGGAAGTTGTCAAATCTAACACAGTATTCCTTAGCCATGTAAGACTGCGCTACATTTTCAGTCCTAAACCATGTCTTTGTGCATACAGCTGCAGGAAGTAAAACAAATGGAGAAAGAGAGACTTCGGCAACAGCATCATCTCCAGCAGTCCAATGTGAACCAATATGAACCTGAATCCCCACAACTGAGCCGACTTGAGGAACAGCCTATTCTTGAGGTGGCACAGGTGCCTGAATCAGGCCACATTAATGAAGTGAATAAGCATATTCAAGAGGATGCAGAACCAGAAAATGGGACGGACATTTGTAATGCCGAAAATGAACAAACGGAAGTTGACCAGGCCACAGCAGCAAAAAGTAAATAAGTTTGTTTATAGCCTCTTGTACATTTTATGACTTAGGGAAGTACTAGTTTAAAGGAAAGAAATTAATCATTTGTTTCCTTAGATGTGCACTATAAGGTTGGGAAACAATATTGTTTCTCAGTTCAGTTTCCATATATAGTAGAATGTCGGCCAGTACCTCCCTTAAAGTTTTCTGCTCTACTTAGTTAAGATGCCTTACCCTACATTGTACTTGCAATTCTTTCCTTCCAAAGATCCTTGTAGAGTTCCACACAATGGAAAAATTTGAATAAGCATTTAATTTCTGTCGATGGTTATAAAGCTATTCAGAGGTGAAGTACTTTGGTTGTTAACCAAGACCTGCCCCTTCTATTGTAGAAGCAGGCACAGAACAATTTAATTCTGACACTGAACTCCAGCTCGAAGTGGTGACATCATCAGGATTACTTTGAATTTTAACCAAGGACAGCTCACAGTACTTTACATCATGACTGTATCTTGAGCTATTGGGAGCCTGTCCCACCATATTTCTGGTGAATAGACTTTGGTCCACTGTCTGTCTGCAGCAAGGGGCCTTTCCCCAGTTGTCATTAAGGCACAAAGACTAACTTTTCCAAGGCTTTCAGTTATTTCATCTGGATTATTATTATCTTGTACTGTCAAGTGCAGATAGCAGTTTAGGTTCTCTCAAGGACTTATCCCAAAACTTAACAGTTAAGTTCAGCTGAAAAGGTGCCGGATCACTACACACCCATCCATTCAATACCTGAATTGCCTCATAATTCAAAGCTGTGCTTCAGTTACTGCTTGCAGTAAACCAGGGCATTTTCCTGTGTAGCTATTTCTGCTAGCCATTTTTTTTACAAGGTTTTATCTTCCTATCTGAATATGAATCATAGTGGACATCATCTAATAAGTTCTGTTTTGTGCAGCTGCAACGGTTCCTAGGGCTATATTCTGTGCTCCTCATGGTTTTCAAAGTCACTTAGTGACACATTTGTTGTTGAAAGTATGGTGAGTCACCTATCTAGAGGAATGTTCTAGTTGTTGTTCAGAAGTTGTCCAAGTAACTTTCTTTAGAGTAAATGCACCTCACCTGCTCCAAGGTTTGTTAAATCAAGCTTTCGTGTACACTGCACACCAAAATCAAATTACTACTAGTCTGATTATTATGAGGAATCAGGTAAATTCCTGGCAATAGCAGGTGGGTGTGATAGGTGAAGTTTTTTAAAGTAATCCAAGATTTGCTGAAAAGGCCCTCAATATGAAAGCTATAATGGATGTTGAGGAAAAAGAAAATTGGCTTCAGCAGGGACTGATGGAGCTTTCTAGCTTGTGCTATGATTTCTTTTGAAGATGAAGATGAGGTCAAAGTTAAATTCCAATGAAGAGTAACATCAAATAATCTTATCGAGCTTAAAGATGTCACAGATTGGGCATTCTCTCCAAGCTCACTGTGAAGCTACAATACATGTGTTTTACGAACAGCTGTTTCTGATCATGATTAATTGAAGATAGTCCACATTCATGTCATGATTTATGAAACATTTGGCAACTACAAACTTCCATGCCTTGTTCTGATTCTGGAATTAGTCCTGAACAAGTTGATATCAAATGGCTTGCAATCCTTGGAATTTAGAAATCTTAGGTTTTTCTCCCTTAACGTTAGGACCTTAGCTGCCTTTTGCTCAACAAGCATTGTTGGTGAGCAGTCTGTGCTTATGGTGGATCAACTTGTACTAGTTGGTATGTAGGCAGTTTCCCTGTTCCTATTCCTGAATTTCCCTTGCATCAGAAAATTTCAAAACATTACCTTTTTTTATTCATTCATGGAATATAAGCATTTGTTAAGGCCAGCATTTATTGCTCATTTCTATTTGCCCTTGAGAAGGTGGTGGTGCGTTGCTTTGTTGAACCACTGCAATCCATATAACAGTGAAGGAAATGCAATTAGTTCCAAATCAGAATGGCATGTGATTTGGAAGAGAACTTGCAAATAGTGTATACTGCCCTTGTTCTTCTAGCTGTTAAGAGTTTGCAGTTTTGGATGTCTGACAGAGCATTAGCAAGTTGCTGCAGTACATTTTGTAGATGGTACACACTACTGCCACTGTGTGCCAGTTGTGGGGGGAGTGAATGTTTAAGGTGATGGATGGATGACAGATCAAATGGCTGCTTTGTCCTGGATCGTGGTGAGCTTCTTCAGTGTTATTGGACCTTCAAGTGTCCACACAAGTGGAGAATATTCCATCTCTCCTGTATTGCGCTTTGTAGATGGTAGACTTGGTTTGCGGAGTCAGGAGGTGAGTTACGTGTTAAATGATCCCCAGCCTCTGATTTGCTTTTGTAACCACTGTATTTATGTAGCTCATCCAATTAACTTCCTGATTAATGGTGACCCCCCCCAGGGTGCTGATATTGTGGGATTCAGTGACAATAATGCTACTTTTGGTCATTACTTGACACTTGCATGGCACAAATGTTTCTTACCACTTATGAGCCCAAGCCTGAGTGTTGTCCAAGTTTTGCTGCATGTGGGCATGAACTGGTTCAGTATCTGAGGAGTTGCAAATGGTACTGCACACTGTGCAATCATTAGTGAACATCTTCAGTCCTAATCTTAATGCTGATTGAAAGTTCAGTGAAAATACTGAAGATGATTGGGCAAATACACTCCACTGAGAAATTCCTGCAGCAATATCCTGGGGCTGAGATGATTGGTCTCCAACAATCCAAATATCCTCCTTTGTCCTAGCAACAACTCCAACCTGTGGAGAATTTTCCTGCTGATTCTCATTGACTTTTGCTTGGCCTCCTTGATGCCACACTTGGTCAAATGCTTCCTTGATGTCATCGGCAGACACGCTTAACTTGCCTGTGACATTCTCTCGTCCACGTTCAGACCAAGGCCGTAATTAAGTCAAGAACTGAGTTGCCCTGGTGGAACTCAAACTGAGCACGGTGTGCAGGTTATTGTTGCGTAAGTGTCACTTGATAACACTGTTAATGACACTTTCCATCACTTGCTGATGATTGAGTCGTCTGATGAGGCAGTAATTGGCTCAATTCGATACCCAGTCCTGCGTTTTGTGGACATGACATACTTGGGTAATTTTCCACATTACTGGGTAGATGCCGATATTGCAGCTGTACCAGAACAGCTTGACATGGGACACAGCTAGTTCTGGAGCACAATTTTTTTCAGTACTACAGGCAGGTTGTTGTCAGGATCTTTAGCCTTTGCTGTGTCCAGTGCCTTGAGCCCTTTTCTGATATCTGCCAGTACAAGATTACACTACTTAGTGCAAGTGCATATAGATATCGGATTTGTAGGAAGTTTGAGCTCTCTACTGGTGTTTATTTCTTGGTCAAACATATGGCGGCTCTACTTGAGGCTATCTTGAAGGCAACAACATAGAATCAAAAATATTTTCCAAAATGTCCTGATTGCTTGGGTGATTTGCTGCAAACTGCTCTGAAGCTACGTTTTTAGAAACACGACCAGAAATCCTTTCACCACTGTTTTATACATGTGAAGATTGAATATAAGAAGAAAATGTTACATTCCCTAATTTCAGTATTGCTCCCCTCCATTTTGTTTGAAGTACAACCTTTGCATTCAAATTCATTCTGCATTTCAGGCTGCACTATACTACTACTTTGACCAGATGTGATTGAAGCATTTTCCTTTTATTTTTGGTTTTCAATGTTCTGCTATTTTCTGCCTTCCCTGGACAAAGAGTCTAAGGTAATTATTAAAACAGAGTAGGAGAATACAATTGAAAAGCTCAAAGGCCAGTTTCATGAAGAGCAAATATCCAGGTGATTTTTCCCAAAATTGGACTGCATGCTATGATATGTGAAAACTGAACTTGTAAGAATAAGGAAGACTATACTGAAGGTAGGTGGCCTATCATGACTTTGCCTCTGAGATTTGAATAAATCAAGATCAAAAAATGTTGCATCAGTGATAATTCAATTGTGAAAAACTGAAATACTATGTGGCAATGGAAAGAACACTGCACAGTGTATAGAATAGATTGAGGATGTTCAGATATAATTAGTTTTTGCCTAGATATTTTAAAGATATTTATGAAGAAGCAAATAGATATGCACAAATGTTTTTTAAAAAATCAAAGTTACCAATGAATTCTATGAGGGATGCTACATTTTCCTTAATATGATTAATTTACCATATTTACTGTAATTGTTAAGACTTTGTCCACTATATGTAGTGCCTATGCAGAAAATCAGGTCCCTATCTTTACTTAAACTATAATTCAGTGTGAAAGCCACAAAAGTTGTGAATCATTCTAATAAGACCTGAGAACTTTCTGTCTTCATTATGCCTGTCACATAACTTGGTGTCCTGGAAGAGTAAATGAGGAACTGGGCACACCCTGCTCCATGATGTTTTATTCTTTTTTTTTGGATGGAAAATTGTGGGAGATGGATGTCTGAATTTCTGTATGGGCTCCTAAAACATATAGTAGTATGTTGATAAAACTGAAGGCAAATGTATTATTGATTCCCAGCCTTAGAACATAAGAACATAAGAAAGGGATTAAATATTGAACAGAGGACATAGAAGTCTCTTCTAAAGTTAAAGTTCACTTACTATTTTCTGTCTAGAAACTGTTGTCATAATATTTGCTGTTTTCTGTGTCTTCATTAAAGAGGTAGACAGTGGAGGTTTTGCCTAGATTACCTTTATTAGGAGTGAATAAAAGAGAGCAAGTCTACCTAGGCAGAAAGTCTTTAGGGAAAAGAGGAGCACCATTCCAGGAACCTGAGTGGCAACCCTAGGTGATGCTTTTTTGTCTTTTCTCCTTGAAGTTCACCACTATAATGATTGGCAGTGATTTCACTTTTTTTTTGTAAGAGCCTTTTATTAATGTTTAGACTGCTACTCAACGGGACCTTTTTTTCTGAGTACTTTCAGGGCAGGAAGACCAATGAGTGGCTAGTAAATTCTCTTGTTCATGCAACCTAAGACCTTATAATTTTATCTGTCTTGTACTTCTCATGTATTTATTATTCATTTATACTTTCAAAAGTGCCACATGTTTTCTTTTACAATCTAGAAAGGGACTCAAACTTTGTCATGAGTGCGTATGAAGTTTGGTTTGAAATACTTTGGCCCAGATTTTATAGTTTGAATTATGGCGAAGTTATGAGTATTCATCATTATTGAGGACTAAATAGACAGCAACAATTGCCAATTCAACATGGAAATCAGGGAGATGTTGTCAAATTATTTTCCCTTCTCCACGAGCTTCTTCTTCTTGTCGAGAAATTTAGCATGAAGGGTGTAAAGTCACAATACAGTGATCCAGTAAATGTGATCCAGTAAATGTGCCAGAAAAAGTTGGGGCTGTCCACTCAAATGTAACTGAATTTTAATGATGTGATAACTTAATTGTTTATCAGCAATCTGGAAAGGAACAACACATATTAGTGTGGAGTCTCATTTTGTAGATTTTAATAATGGTTGAAGATTTTTGTATTTTCTAAACTTTTTCTTTGTCTCATTTCTCTAATTCCATCTTCCTTTCCATCTTTATTTCACTTCCTGTACATGATTTTACATTAAATTAAATGTCCTGTTCTTTCTGGATTAGACTGCATATTTCAGTAAGCATACATCAGTCTGGTGAAGAGGCATGTTTTTGCTTCAAACAGCAACCTGTTTGTACAATTCCCAGATCCCCTATTGAGGGTGCTACACTCAGTTTCCATAAGTTGTGCAAAAGCCGCCTAAAACTCTGGACAGCTGTAAGTGTTATGGATGGTGAGCACTCTTCATTTGCTGCTGACTCACAATCTGGACCATTGTTTGGCTGACAGAGATGACAACTCTTCATTTGACCCTTACTGTAATCTATTGACTAAGGAAGAAGAAAAATCAATTTTATTGCAGTAGGTTCTATATAAAATGATGTTATAGATAAGATGTTATAGAGAAGGAGGAATATGCTGATACGGATTTTCTCCAAAGGCACTTCAGCTGCACTGATACTGAACACTTGGCTATGACAAGCCAGTGTAACTGAAGGTAATTCCATATACCAAAATGAGAATTGATGTTTTATATTGATGTCACAATATTATATTCCTGAAGGCATATGCAAGTAGAATTTAAACTCTACTACGATTCCACATTAGAAAAAATCTTCCTCTAAGCCTCATTTTCCTTAACTTGAGAGAATGTTGCAGCATGTTTTATCCACGCTTGTTTTTTCTTTGATTTAGTGCTGGCTGGCTGATTTGTTCTGAGCATTTTATATTTTGTCCTTATACAAGGTATTGCAAAAGGGATTGCAGGCAGCAGTCATGGGGAGGGTCTTGAATTTGAGGATAATGTACATGAGATTGTACAGAACATTCTACAAGAGTTGGTGACCACTGTTGTTGGAGGTAGTGTATTCATTTTCATCTATTACTTTATTTTCATGATTTTGTTGTACATATGTAAGTCCTCATGACGATTTTGTTTTTCCTTCATTTACTTTGATTCCTTTGCCTCACGAGGTTTTTTTTTTCATTTCTGCCGGTATGAGTTTAATTTGGATAGAGGAGCTATAAAGTGAAATGATTTCTTGTGTATAGATTATTTTAAAGTTTGTTTTTGCAATTAACTGTACATTTTACATCTCTAGTCAAACACAGTTTACAGGTTACAGATGACCGTTATGCGATTAGTAAAGTTGGAGCAATACAATTATTGTAATAATGCAGCAGGAAAATGGCATCTGTTCTAAGCAAATTTAAAATGTAGGGCAGACAAAGAATTAAATATCACTGATGTTACACAGAACAAAGTTTAACAACACCAGGTTAAAGTCCAACAGGTTTATTTGGTAGCAAAAGCCACACAAGCTTTCGGAGCTCCAAGCCCCTTCTTCAGGTGAGTGGGAATTCTGTTCACAAACAGGGCATATAAAGGCACAGACTTAATTTACATGAATAATGATTGGAATGCGAATACTTGCAACTAATCAAGTCTTTAAGATACAAACAACGTGAGTGGAGAGAGCATCAAGACAGGCTAAAAAGATGTGTATTGTCTCCAGACAAGACAGCCAGTGAAACTCTGCAGGTCCAGGCAGTCTGTGCCTTTATATGCCCTGTTTGTGAACCGAATTCCCACTCACCTGAAGAAGGGGCTTGGAGCTCCGAAAGCTTGTGTGGCTTTTGCTACCAAATAAACCTGTTGGACTTTAACCTGGTGGTGTTAAACTTCTTACTGTATTTACCCCAGTCCAACGCTGGCATCTCCACATCGTTACACAGAACTACCAGGTAATGTGTAGAATCATTTGGTAGAATTGAAAGCTACCAAGCTGTCATGGGGACAGAGGCAAATTACAAGGAAGACAATGTATGTGAAGTTTCAAGACAGAATTTTACAGCATAAATGTGGTACTGTGTCATATTTTCTATCATGTTTGGAGAGCTAATTGCAATCTTATGAGCCTTGGATTAGGAAAATAATCAACAATATATAATGTCTTGAAATTATTGCATATGACAACTCATCTTGATGTTTAACTTGTTGACTTCTGTTGGTTTAAATGATCTTTTTCAATACACATCTAATGCAATGATATTTATTTATCTTTTAATTTTCAAGGTGCCAATGAGAAAATTTAGATAAACCAGTAGATTAAACCTAGAACCATTTGATTTCCTTGTTTCAGTAACACACCATGAAGTGTATTTATTTATAGGAACAGGACTAGGCAATTTATCCCCTTGAGCTTGTTCCACCATTCAGTGAGATTATTACTGATCTGTGATCCAACTCCATACCCCTACCTTTTGCCCCATACTCCGTAATGCCTTCAGTTTTAAAAAAAAGTTTCCGATTTAAATTTAACAGTTGATCAAGCATCCTTTGTCATTTGCTGGAAAAAGGTCAAACCTTTTATCATCCATTTTGAGTAGAAGTGATTTCTAACTTCACTCCTGAAAGATCTGGTTCCAATTAATGTCCCTTAGTTTTCCTAACCATTCTAATCTATCAATAATTTGCCCAGAAATTTCCAGCTGTTCTCGCTGTGGGATCGCCTGGTCCCGCCAGCGGTTTCCTGGCAGCAAGTGGTGCATTCCAAGAAACCACATTGACAGCAGCGGAACCAGAAGATCCCACTGCCAATTGTTGGCCATCTAAATCTTGTCCTTTCTCTTTATCTAACCTATCTACTCCCCTTAATATCTTGACAACTTCAATCAAATCACCCCTTAAACACCTAAATTCCCAGGGACAAGAGCCTTGCTTGTGTATTCTCTACTCGTAACTTAGTCCTTGGAGCCCAGGTATCATTTTGGCAAATCTATGCTGCATTCCCTCTAAGGCCAATATACTCTTCTAACCAGGGCTTGTATTGTTGCAGTATGATTTCTATCTCCTTTTATTCTAGTCTATGCTTCCCAAGATTTGTACACCTGAGGCATCAGCCTCTCCTCTATGTTAAACACTCTTAATGCCATCTGTTTTGCATGCTCTCTCTTGCTCTTAAGATGCCCATCCAACTGCGACTCATTCTTCTTAATGCATCATTCCTTCTGACCACCTTTTCTCCATCAGTAACCACAGCAGAAATGTTTGCTTTCTTACTTCTGTGTTTCTATTGGCTTTACAGCCAAAATATTGTTAGAAAATTATGCTGCCATATTATAAAAAAACAGAGGCACTGGAGAGGGTGCAAAAGAGATTTAAAAGGATGATGCCAGAAAAACGGGTGTTCCTGTCAGAAAAGTATGAACAGGCTAGATCTTTCATTTCTTGAAGAGAAGGCTGAGGGATGACTTATTAGGTTTTATTAGAGTAAACTCAGAGAATATTTCCTAGTGTTGGGAAGACCAAAACGTCATTAATATGAACTAGCACCAAGAACTCAAATAATGCAGAAGAAACTTCTTTGGTGAGAATGTGAAACTCACTATTGAAGCAAATAGTAGAGATGCTAACAAGAGACTAGAAAAGCCCATGTCAGAGAAGGGATTAAGCCAAAAGTTAGATGAGGAAAGACAGAAGGAGACGTGAGTGGAGCTTAATTGCTGGCATACACTGTTTCTGCGTTGCATATCCAACAACGACTGGCATTCCATTGAACTTTTTAAATATTTTCTGTATTGTGCTTCTGAATGCCCAAATCTCTCTGGACCTCCACTGTTTTTAGCTTTTCACCATTTAGCAAGTACTCAATTCTATCCTTTTTAGATTCAAGGTGGATGATCTCGTGTTTGCCTTAATTAAAATCCACTTTCCTTAATTTTGCTGATTTACTTAATCTACCAATATCTCTTTATAATCTTGTGATTCCATCTACACAGTTTACAATGCTGCCTATTTTTGTGTGGTAAAATATATCAGTAAATATGGTGGTGGATAGATCATAGCTGAAATTTTACATTATAGCAAACAGTTGTATATGTGTAACTTTCAATGTGTGCTTTGATGTGCCTTTTGCTAAATTTACTAATACTGAAGAAGAATACTTATCTGCAGAAAGCGACCTCAGTCAGCAAAAATGTCAGCCAACAAGTAGGAAGCTTTTAATATCACTGAGGTTTCAAAATGCCTTCACTATATGTTCAGGTGAAACTTGTAAATTACAACTTGGCTGTAATGTGATGGCTTCACAATCAGGTTTTCCAGATAGTGCAAGTGAGACTGAAATCTCAGCACAACTTTACTTTTTGGAGCAAGGGGAAAGCGGTTTTATCCATTTGGAATTTGGGAACACTTGTAGTGAAGCTACAGCTTTCATTGACTGATGGAGAACTATTGTCGTGGCAAAGGATTTCGGTCATAATGTTTTGCCAAATAATTTGTTTGTTTTACTTTTGATCCCCCGCCCCCATTTTCTTCCTTCAAAGGAACTCTCCCTACCACGCATCTGGGAGGATGGGACGATGTGGGCTTTGGACCTCCCCACTACCATCCTCAATGCTGCTGTGATTGGCCACTAAAAAGTGCAGTTGAAGGTGGGTGAGGCAGTGCCAGTTTTTCCTACCCCTCCTTCAAAAAATATATTTTTAAAAACCAGCTGAACCTGAAACTCAATCACAGTTTTGAGTAAAGGCAGCAGCCTTCAAATCATGAAGTTGTAGTTGCTAGACTTGACTGGATTTTACTTTATTGACCATTTTTGGAAGTTGCTAGCTGCAATATTTAGAACAGCTTTAAATTGCTTCACACTATTTTAGAATGTTTGAAATCTTTTTATGTATGTCTGATTTTTTTGAAATTAAATGTACATTGTTAGTAATTTAGTACCATACGGTAATTTTGTTCAGAACTGTTCTTCCTCATAAATTCTACTGACATGCATTTCCTCAAAGTGGTGCCCAGTCTTTGAAAAGTTTTGCTTTGTGTGGTGTTTAACTGGAATATTATCTTTCAGATTCAGAAGAGAAGCCAGGTGGGAATGGTTGTTCTGAAAGTACTACTGGCACCCTCGAAGATGAAAGTGTAGCAGTCAGTGACACAGACAATGTTCATTCTAATGGAATTCCAGGGACTCCAATCTCTGTGTCATATACCCCATCTCTGACTGATGACAGATTGTCAATTTCGTCCAGTGACACTCAGGTAATGCCAAATACAAAATTAGATTAACCCCTTTTCATAGACCTTTTTAAAATTGATATTTTGGGATAACTGTTGATTGGGTATTAGAATATCAACTTTAAACAAATGCTAGAAAGTAGATTTTATGATTTCATAAAATCACTGTCATCCAGGCGACTATTTGTAGTCTAGTTTTCCAGTACCTAAACTCATTCACTTCTGCATTTAGAATTCATAGTTGTCACAAATCATTAACCAGTTGAGATATTATAATGTTATATGTTAACTGTATAACTTCCTATTTTAAAAGATGTTTGATTTACTGTTTTGACAAGTCAGAGATTTATCAAGTATTACTTCTGGGTGCTTGGAGCAATGTCTTCTATCAATGACTTCTTACAGATGGAGCACAGAATGAGTTATTAAACCTGAATTTGTATGTATTGAAATAAAATATCTGCTTCCTCTCTTTATCCTGTATTACTATCCAGATCGGGACTATTAACATGTAAATAGAAATCTGAACATCTTGTTTTAACCAATAGAACTACAGCACAAGATTTGGCTTTTAAAAACAACATAAACTTCATTGTATATAAACTAATTAAACAAAACAAATCACATAATAATAATATGGTTTCTTGAAGTTATTTACTTGCATAAGGGGCCACCCATAAGTATGGCACTATCCTCTGGAGATTTGGAGTTTGAATTTGGTTTTTGGAGCAAGCAAGGCATGGATATGGGTTTGCCTGGTCCACTCTAAGTATTAGCTTTGTAATTTTAAGGATGGAGTTAAAAAATTTTAAAAAGAGAGAACTCTCAATTACCATCTCTGAACTGGATGCCTGAGTCCCTTCTAGTTATTTTCCAGTACTTCCAAGCTAAACTGCTTGTTGCTTTCTTTGGCACAAGACTTTGTGGAGATGACTGTAGTCACTAGTCCACTAGTTTCAAGCAAAGCAATCTTCATGTTCTGTTCCCTCAAATTCAAATTGAGATTAAGCCTCACCCACACTCCACACAGTGAATGGGTTTTTTTTTTACTCTGCTTCCAGTGTTGGTCTATCTAACTATCATTTACTTTGGCTATCTTCTTTCATTGAGCTGCAAACCACACAAAGTCTAAACTGCAGCAAACCTTTTCAATAAACATCTTGATAAGTTGAAACCAGAGAACCTTTCTTTTAAGGTCCAATATTTTAAATACGTTGCTTTTCCAGATGTTCCCATGTAAGGAAACATGGCCCCAACCTTTTTAAATGTAATTGTTTCAAAGCTTGCTTTAATTGCATCTCACCTATTTTCACAGATAAACTTTAACTCTTAAAGCTAAAAAAAATTCCAAAATATATGAAACGTGAACTAAATGTTCGCAAAATTTGGAATAGCCAATGTGTGTTGTAGTTTATAAATTGTCAAAATTAATGAGTCAGAATGCTGCATCCATTTAAGTAACATTTAATTGTGACTACCATTTTTAGAGTATTGACTTTGAATAGAATACAAGGCTGCTCTGCTTGTTGAAGGCTAGTGCTAGACACATTGGCTAGATTTTCTGGTCAGCGGCACTGCCACTGCCTACAGAGTTTTCTCTGACCAGATGATATTACCTGTTTTCAGCTGTATCTCCTGATTCCAACTGAAGCAGAAATGGGCAGCACAGTCTCTCCGGCTGGTGGTGGTGGGTAGTCAAGTGGTGGGGGTGCAGTGGGTCTGGTCAGTGGAAGAGGGATAGGGTTAGTAGTGTGGCCTGAGAAGAGATTTTTTTGGGTCAGTAGATAGTCAGGTAGGAGGAGTGGTTGACTGGTTGGGAGTGGGTAGATAGACGGTCAGAGGTGTGGTGATTAGTGGGTTGGGTGGGGGATGATTGGGAGGGTTGTGATGCTCCGTTGAGTTACACAACAGTTAGACCAGGTATTAAGCAGCCTAACATTTCCAGGCTAAGTATGCTGTCCTACTTCTCTGGCCCAAGTCTCCACCCTGAACAGAATCAGAGATGGTTATGGAGGGTCCCAAGCCATGCAAATCAGTCCCTCTGAAGTTAAATTTACGGACAGTTTCCACTTGTGTCTCTGTGCCAAGCTTCCACAGGGTCCTGAAGTACATATCCTAATGTATATCCCATCTCTGACAAAACTGGAAGAATTCTTCAGATGTAATTGAAAATTAAAAACAAGCACTTGCAACAAATTCTTTAAACAGGAGTTGTATAGAATCTATAGCATCTGGCATTGGGCCATAACATCTCGGCTCCCCAGTGAGGGACGGTGGGAGAGACCGATGGGGAATCCCTCTTGGAAATTCCCACACAAGCGTTTATCCAGCATTTATCCAGAACTGCTAAGTTGCACTGGAAAATTACACTGCGCTGGGAACCATTTGACAAAGCAATTGAAATCGCTAACTTTTTAGGTAGTTCATAGTTACTCTTGAATGAGTTAGAAAGAAAAAAAAGCCCCCGCCCCCTCTGTGCCCAGATCTCTGCCCCACCTGGATTTCTGCCCCGCCCCCACCCCTGTCCAAATCCCTGCTCCGCCTGCCATCCTGTGCCTGGATTTCTGCCCTGTGCTGCCTGTGCCCAAAGCATTTATGCCCATCACAGTTTTTCTGAAGATATATTTGAACAAAGAATGAATCACTAACTACATCAGATTGGTTGCATTTGAAAATGGGCAATATTTGGGGCCTTGAACAACTTGGAATAAGTAGATGTGAATTAAACAACTTGCTCATTTACACATATTGACATTCACTGGGTCATTAATCCATGTGTCATGCAGTACAAGTTGCTGTTGTTGCATGAACTTCATAACAGCTACTTGTAGCCACAGCACCAGTGTATTCAGAAACTGCCTTTACATCAATTGATGTCTTTTTTTCTCTTTAAAATTATTTTGATCCCAAATGAAAGGAAAGAAGCCAATGGTGCAATATGTTGATTAAAATGCTTCTTTTGTATCACAGCAGGATCTTTGTGGGCATGTACAATAATGACACCCACTAATAGTGGATGTTGTGATTTATTTTTAAAATAGACATCTTGCGAAACTTTTGTACAGAAAGTATTCCTCAAATCCTTCTTCTCAAGACATATAATAACTTCATGTAATTATGAAGCTGTGAAGCGAAAAAGACTTAGAAAATAAATACTAAAATATTGTAATGGTTTTGCTTCATTTGTAGGAATGTGGAATGACCCCAGGAGGTTCTTCCAGTGCTAAGTTCTCTCATATTCTGCAGAAGGATGCTTTTCTGGTCTTTAGATCATTATGCAAACTTTCTATGAAGCCACTTTCTGATGGTCCTCCAGATCCAAAGTAAGTTAGGTTCACGAAGGTACTATTAAAGAATGTACCATTTGGAAGTAAAAACAATTTAAATATATTTGTTAAGTAATTTCTAACAATGTTATTTAGTTTGCGTGTATATTTCCCAGTTGGTTACTTGTATTGCATTTTAGATCAGAAAATAATGATTTTCACAAATATAGAGAATTAATGCAAGAGATTCACCAACTCTTCTTAGCAGAAACAAAATGGGTGCTGGTGTGCAGGTATAGTATGCTTTATATTATACTGATTACAATATAATCCAAAAAAAGCTGAAAACGATGAGGACACAATGGTTGGGCAAGAATGAGGAAATTACAGAAAATAATGGGATAAAGCACTGAAAAATCCCCGGATCTGATGACCTGCATTCTAGGATTTCAAAAGAGATTGCTGTATAAATATTAAATGTGTTGCTTTTGACTTTTCAGAATTCCTTGGATCCTTTCCCTGGTATTCGAATGTAGCATACATAACCCCAGTCTTTAAGAATGGAGGAAGAGAGAAAGTGGAGAGCTATATACTAATTAGCCTAGCATCAGTAGTTGACAAAATGCTGGAATCTTATTATTAGGGACATGGTGAAAGGGCACTTTGAACATCAGGATATGATTCAGCAAATTAATTGCAGATTTATGAAAGAGAAATTGTGTCTGAGAAATCTGTTAGTGATTTTTGAATACATATCTAGTCGGATAGATAATGAAGGACCAGCAGATGTCATGTATTTTGATTTTTGAAAAGAATTCTGTAAGGTTATCACAAAATTCGCTCTCATGAAATTGAGGGTAATATATTGGGCACAGATTGAGAAATGGTTAATGGACAGAAATCAACAAGTAGGAATAAACAAAACATTTTTAGCTTGTCAGTCTATAACAAATGAAGCAATGCTGTGATCAGTACGTGTAATTTATACTATTTACTTAGATGAGAGGACTGAGTGTAATGTTCCCCTGGTTTCACGAAGGTAGGAAGGTAAGCAGTGAGGAGAACACAAGCACAGAAGGAAACAGACAGATTGAGGTGAATGGGCGAGAACATGGCAGATGGAATACATTTGATTTGATATATATTTGTCATATGTATTGGGATACAGTAAAAAGTATTGTTTCTTGCGTGCGATACAGACAAAACATACTGTTCGTAGAGTACGTAGGGGAGAAGGAAAGGATAGGGTGCAGAATATAGTGTTGCAGTTCCAGATAGGGTGAAGAGAAAGATCAGCTTAATATATGATGGGACCATTCAAAACTCTGATGGCAGCAGGGAAGAAGCTGTTCTTGAGTCAGTTGGTACATTTTCCAGACTTCTTTCTCTTTCTCTCAACGAAAGAAGGTGGAAGGGAGTATGCTCGGGGTGTGTGGGGTCCTTGATTATGCTGACTGTTTATCCAAGGCAGTGGAAGCATAGACTGAGTCAATGAATGGGAGTCTGGTCTGTGAGATGCACCAGGCTACGTTCACAACCCTTTGTAGTTCGTTGCGGTCAAAGTAAAGTAAAAAAGTAAAGGTTATTTATTGGACACAAGTAAGGCTTACATTAACACTGCAATAAAATTACTGTGAAATTCCCCTAGTCACCACACTCCGGCGTCTGTTTGGGTCAATGCACCTAACCAGCGCTTCTTTCAGACTGTGGGAGGAAACTGGAGCACCCGGAGGAAACCCACACAGACACGGGGAGAAAGTGCAAACTCCAGACAGGCAATGAACCAAGCCGGGAATCGAACTCGGGTCTCTGGTGCTGTGAGGCAGCAGTGCTAGCCGCTGTGAGGCAGCAGTGCCGGCCACTGTGCCGCCCCCAATGGTCAGAGCAGGAGCCATACCAAGCTGTGATTCACCCAGAAAGGGTGCTTTCTTTAGTACATCTGTACAAATTGGTAAGAGTTGTAGTGGACATGTCGAATTCCCTTAAGCTTCTGAGAAAGTAGAGGTGCTGGTGGGCTTTATTTACTATAGCATTGTGTGGAGGGGCCAGGACAGATTGTTGGTGATCTGAACACCTAAAAATTTGAAGCTTTCGACCATTTCCACTTCATCCCCAGGGGCATGTTGTCCACTGCGTTTCCTGAAGTCAATGACTATCTTCTTCCTTTCACTGACATTGAGGGGAGATTATTGTCATTGCACCATTTCACCAGATTCTCTATCTCTTTCCTGTACTCCATTTCGCCCTTGTTTGAGATCAGACCTACTGCTGTGGTGTCATCGGCAAACTTGAAAATAGAGTTGGAATGGAATTTGGCCACACAGTCAGAGCTGGCAGTCTCCCTCACCGCCCGCGATCCGAGCCGTCATTCTCTTTTCTCTTTTCTCGCTCATAGAATCCCTGCAGTGTAGAAGGAGGCCATTTGGCTCATCAAGCCTGCCTCGACAACAATCCTACCCTGGCCCTCTCCCCATGACCCTACATATTTATCCTGTTAATCCCCCTGACATTAAGGAGCAATTTAGCATGGCCAATGCACTTAACCCGCACATCTTTGGACTATGGGAGGAAACCGGAGCATCTGGAGGAAACCCACGCAGCCACAGGGAGAACTTGCAAACTCCACTCAGACAGTCACCCCAAGGCCGAATCGAACCTGGGTCCCTAGCACTGAGGCAGCAGTGCCAGCCACTGTTCCACAAGGCTCTATCTCTCGCTACCCCCCCCCCCCCCTCCCGCACCCCCCAACGGCCATCACTGGCATCCCCCAGCTCCGACATCAACTCCTGCCTACCTCCGCAAATAAATGAGATCCTCCCCCTCCCACATAAAGCTTCCACTAGGGTCTGCCCCCTGGTACGAGATGGCACTGCCAAGTTGGCATGGGAATTGTGTCAATGTGGCAGTGTCAACCTGAGCCAGGGGGCATTGTCAGGCCACTGCCTGGCCATGTCCCTCTCCCCTGGGGGCTATCCTCATTTTCATGCTCCCAGGGAGATCTCACGACTGGTTCACGTCTGGGCGTCAGTGAGGGGTCCATATCGGTCTTGGGTGGTGCGAGTGTATTTAATTATACTAAAATTATATTCAAATGTATTGAAATCAGATTCCTGATTACATTGCTACCGGCGAGATTCGCTATTCCCAGGTTATGCTGATCTCGAGCCCTTGTCGTCATTCCGTGGACAGAGTGGGCTCAAGATCCCAGAGTGCATGGTGAGAGACTGGGAAATGTTTGTATTTGGAGGGACCTGGATCTCATTGTACATGAATCAAAAGTTAACATGAATGAACTGCAAGTGATTCAGAATTCAAATGTTAGTTTTTGTTACAAAGGGCTTGGAATGTAAGTGCAGAAGTCTTATTACAAATATGCAGGATCTTGATGAGGCTGCACCTTGAGTAATATGTGCACATTTGGTCTCCTGAACTGAGGAAGGACTTGCCCTCAAGATAGTGCAATGAAGATTCACTGGACAGTTTCCTCACAAGAAAGGATTGTCCTTGAGGAAAGAGCATGTAGATATCAGCTATATTCCCTAAAATTTAGAAAATTGAGGGGTAACCTATTTGAAACATATAAAATCCTTAACGAGCTTGAAAAAATGTTACCTCTGGCTGGGTAATCTGGAATGAGGATGACCTCAACCGGGATCTTGGGTTCATGTCACACTACCTGTAACTCCCACAACTTGCCTGGACTTGCAAAGTCTCACTGGCTGTCCTGTCTGGAGACCATACACATCTCTTTAACCTGTGCTAATGCTCTCTCCATTCACATTGTCTGTACCTTTAAGACTTGATTAGCTGTAAAGACTTGCATTCCAATCATTATTCATTATTCTGTAAATTGAGTTTGTGTCTTTATATACCCTGTTTGTGAACAGAACTCCCACTCACCTGACGAAGGAGCAGCACTCCGAAAGCCAGTGGCGTTTGCTACCAAATAAACCTGTTGGACTTTAACCTGGTGTTGTTAGACTCCTTACTGTGGTAATCTGGAACACAGGGTTATAGTCTTAGAATCAGGGGTCGGCCATTTCGGACTGAGATGAGAAATTTCTCCACTCAAAAGGATTGTGTATCTTTGGAATTCTCTACCCCCAGAGAGCTATGGATTCTTACTTGTTCTGTATATTGAAGAGAGAGGAGAATAGCATTTTGGGCACTAAGGAAGTTGATGAATATGTGGATAGCGCACGAAGGTGGAGTTGTGAAAGAAAATCAGCCCTGATCTTATTGAAAGGTGGAGCTGACTCCATCAAAAGTCCTACTCCTGCTCATTTTCTTATGTTCTCAAATAATGTTTATTTTGTGAAACGTGATTTATATTATGCAGGTTATGAATGTATATTCAGAAATACATATGCCATTTTTCTTGAACTAAAATGACATTCTAATCATAATCTGCATGCATATACAAGTCCTTTGTACATGATTAGACTTAAACACTATGGCAAATTCATTTCAAAGCTCTTCATTGTTCTACTATTATCAATTGGCAGTATTAACTCTACAGATCTTTAGAAAATTGATTTTCTAAAAAATTTCATAAGGTCCATGAAATTATGGTAGAATTAGAAAACAATGTTCCTTATGGATATAATTACAAGGTATTGTGTGTTGAGGGTTAGAACAGCAAGGCTCATGCAAACCCAGCAAAATGCCAGATAATTGCAAAATGTTCTTGTCAAAGTTGAAGTAGCTTGGACTGCCTCTGGCCATGTAGACTTTAGTGTGTATGTGCTTCAGAAAGATGAACTAAGTTGATGGCTGCATTGCATAATTACTCTGTATGTTGACGCTATGTATCATGCTGAGCGTTAAGTAAATGATTAATGTGCCTTTTATTACTGAATTAGTGTTGGGAATGAATGGCTGCTCACAAATGAATAAACCTGTTAAAGTTTATTTATTAGTCACAATTAAGGCTTACGTTAACACTGCAATGAAGTTACTGTGAAAATCCCCTAGTCGCCACAGTCCGGCCCATGTTCGGTTGCACTGACGGAGAATTTAGCATGGCCAATGCACCTAACTAGCACGTCTTTTGGACTGTGGGAGGAAACCGGAGCACCCGGAGGAAACCCACGCAGACACAGGGAGAATGTGCAAAGTCCACACAGACAGTAACACCTATTTCCTGGATTCATCAGTGTAAATAAATCAAATTATTGTTTAAAGGGAAACAAATTAATGCAAGCTAAGTTTAATTTAGCTCTGCAGCTCTGGGTGAATGTATTGCTGAGCTAAATCTTATTTAGGTTAATTTACTTTAATCATTTAGACCTCTTTCAAATTGCAAAAGTACTTCCTTCGCTCTTGATCGAGGCAAGTGTTGCATAATTTCGGCAAGGATGTGCAGATAATGTTTTGTGCTTTGTTTCTCCAATGTTCTTGATTTTAATCTATCAACTAAAGCCAAACTTAATTGCTGCAATACAAAATAGCTGAATATTCACAAAATGGCTCCAACCAGTTGAGAGTTTCCCCCAACTGACTTGAATTACGCAAGGATAGGCTTCGTAGCTCTTGTCAAGTTTTATTTTTTTTAAACCGCTTTATAACCAGTTATGCAGACTGGTTTGGTTTTGTTTACTCACTATTGTAGTTCAGTGCATCTGTAGATAGCCAAGTGTGTATTGTAGGAATCTTGGAAATTTTGAATGTTTTCATGTAATTAATCACTATTGAAATAAATGGATGATTGTCATTGTGTATTTTGGTACAAATGTAGACATTTTTTGGATTTCTACTCATCCTTTGCAAAAGTGATTTTGATTGAGCTAAATAACCCATAAAAGCAGTTCATTTTATATAAAGTGACAAATTTTGCTGTGAGCTGTGGAATTGCACTTGTATATTGACTTTCTGTGGGGTTTCGCAGGATAAATTGCTGTCAGCGAAACAACAGTCCTCAGCAGGGATATGTATGAAGAGAGAAAACAACTGTTCTGCATTAACCATTCAGATTGAAGAATCTTTAGTAAGCAGCACTGTGTCTGAACGAGGAATCTCGTGGAATCAGCTAGAATAATTGGATTAAGCAAAAACTGTGGGTTCTAACAATATTACAGCTGCAGTACCTCAGACATGTACTCCAGAGTTAGCCATGCTCCTAGCCAAGCTATTCTAGTACAGTTACAGCTCTGGCATCCATCCGACACTGAAAAATTGATTTGATTTATTATTGTCACATGTATTGGTATACAGTAAAAAATATTGTTTCTTGCGCTATACAAAGTATACCGTTCATAGAGAAGGAAAGGAGAGAGTGTAAAATGTAATGTTACAGTTATAGCTAGGGTGTAGAGAAAGATCAACTTAACGCAAGGTAGGTCTATTCAAATTTCTGATGGCAGCAGGGAAGAAGCTGCTCTTGAGTCGGTTGGTACTGGACCTCAGACTTTTGTATCTTTTTCCCGATGGAAGAAGGTGGAAGAGAGTATGTCTGGAGTGCATGGGGTCCTTAATTATGCTGACTGCTTTGCCGAGGCAGCAGGAAGTGTGGACAGAGTCAATTAATGAGAGGCTCTTTTCCGTGATGGACTGAGCTACATTTGTGACCCTTGTAGTTTCTTGCGGTTTTGGGCAGAGCAGGAGCCATACCAAGCTGTGATACAACCAGAAAGAATGCTTTCTATGGTGCATCTGTAAAGGTTGGTGAGAGTCGTAGCTGACATGCCAAATGTCCTTAATCTTCTGAGAAAGTAAAGGCATTGGTGGGCTTTCGTAACTATAGCATCAGCATGGAGGACCAGGACAGGTTGTTGGTGATCTGCACATCTTCAAAACTTGAAGCTCTCGACCATTTCTATTTTATCCCCATTGATAATTGCCTAGGTATATCCTGTCCACCAAATGCAGCACAAATCCAGTTTCAGTTAATTATTGCCCCGTCAGCCAACTTTCAATAAACAGCAAAGTGATAGAAGGTGTCATTGACAAGCAATAACCTGCTCATCAATGCTCAGTTTGCATTCTGCTAGCACTATTTGATTCCAGACCTTTTTTTACAGCCTTGATCCAAAAATGGACGAAAGAGCTGACTGAACTCCAAGGACAAGGTTAAAATGTCTTCCCTTAACATCAAAGTAGCATTTGATAATATGCCATGAGTGTAACATCAAGGAGCCTTTGCATAAATCAAGACAGTTAGGGAAAGCTCTCAACTGGTTGGAGTCATATCTACTACAGCAGTTCAAGAAGAGAATTTACCAAAACCTTCTCGGGGGCAATTTGGAAGAGCAATAAATGCTGATCTTGCCAGCAACACTTGCACCCCTTGATCGACTAAAACAAAAAGTTAATTCAATGTCAAATCAGGTATAACAAGTAAATAAACTTGGAGAAAAAGATTGGATTCAAAAAGAAAGAAAAGATAAAGACAAATGCGTTTTTTAAAAAAGGATCTACAGCAATTGAAAGGATAAGACAACCCTTTAAGAAGTAAATTTTCAGTATCAAGGAGCATTTTTTGGCATGAACTAAGACTTGCCATACCATTTAAAAGTGCAATTAACTGGAACAGACAAATTCAAACTGTAGCGAGTTTAGTCCATATCTACAATGTCAATACAAGTATTTTGTGTTGTCCAGTATATTTGAATGGGGAGCGAGATGGCGAGATGTAGCTTTTGCACAGTTTACAGAAGTGTAGCACATCTCAGATAGCAACTTCAGAATTTCCCTGCATTACTGTCTGATTTGTTTGTAAATGATAGTAAAGCCACTATTATGGGAGGACCTTCTCCAGTTGACTGTAGATTGATATATGGCCTTCCCTAAAGTCTACTTTTCAGCATATCACTAGATAATGAACCTTGACTGTTTTCTTTTCCCACCACTATAAACCTGGGTGGGATCAGCCAACACAACACAAACCAGGAATTGTATTTGAAATCTCACTAGTCTGTAAGACTCAGTTCCATCCTGCAATTTAGTATTTTGAAAAATTCAACATTCTCCTGTAATTTTTTCTAGTATAATTGAACTGCAATTACAAAAACTGCATTGTCTTCAAGCCTGAATGTGTTAGGTTGAATGGCCTATTGCTATGCTGTATATTCTATGTCATAGGCTGTATTGCAGATGGACAACAGTTGATGATTTTGACTTGTGGCTTTGTCTTTCAATGACCAGAAAAATAGCATACCTCACATGTATTAAATTTCTAATTTTGTTGTTGAAAAAAGAGACATACTGTTGGAGCATTTCATCTTGTACTATTTCTTGCTGATGTGATGCAGGTACGTACCCATACATCCCAATGACTGGCGGATCATATTAAGCAGCACATGCTGTCGGCTGTTCACAATAGGCATAGTACTGATCATACTCAACTAACCCATGCTTGCAAAACTCAGAACATAAAGTCTGAAGTTAGATGCAGTTGGATAGCACTTGCCAAAGTGTTCTAAGAATTACACTAGCAACCAATTTAAAATTATCAATCGGGCTCACTTGCGCTTGATCAAAGCTGCATATATCATGTACATGTGCCTGTCTATTTTTGGCAAAAGGAATATGTCCAGACATTGCACCTTTTTTGAACAAGCAACAATATGGAGGACAACAGCTCTTCGGTGCATTTGCTATGGCAACCTCTCTGCCAATCATGCAGTACAAATTGGTGTGCCCTTTGAAATTTGTCAGTCTTGCATGTGTCTTGATGAGCACAAGATGAAAAGATTTGACGGCATGTCTCTTCTTTCACCAATATTCAAGTTCTATACTACCAAACAGCTATTTTTAAACTTATCTATTTTATTAACTTTCCAAACAATGTTTAAATGGTCTAGAGTACTGTAGTTTGGGAACTAGATACTGAGCCTCGCACCTGGGATCAAGTGCTTGATTATAACAACATAATCTGCATCTTTAATTGATTCTTCACTTAATATAAATTTTGTACGATTGCAGTATCCTGTCTGTATCTCTTGTCTGTGAAAGGTCACACTTGAGTATAGTATGCATTAGCTAGTTGATTTTTTAAAGTTGTGACCTTGTAATTATGGACCAAAACTAGCATAGACAATTAAAGATAAAAAAAATTCAACCTAAAGCAATTCCAGCAATTCCAATTATTTGCCAGTTCTTCATTCACACAGCCATTTTTAATCAAATATCAGTAATGAGTGATGGCAAGCTGTCCCAACAGCAGTGCTTCCCAAGCGTTTTCCCACTGTGACCCTCCTTTGACATTGGAAAATTGGTGAGATCCCAGAGAGAAAGAGGGAGAGAATTTGGTGTTGGGTGGGGGGTGTGTAGACCTGTGAAGTGGGGGAGGATGTTGAACTGTGGGGGGGGGGGGGGAGAGTTGAGTTGGGAGCTGTAAGGGTGGATAGAGCTGTAAAGGCTTTGGGGGGGTGCGGTAGAGCTAAGAGAACTGGGTGTGGGGTAGAGCTTTGAGAAATGTGGGGGTAGGGTAGATCTATGAAAGCTGTGGGATGGCAGAACGAAGAGCTGTGAAAGCTGTGTGGAACGGATTGAATTGTGAAAAGTGAGGGGGAAAGAAAGCTGTAGGGGACAGGGTAGTGCTGCGGAAGTTGGGGGTAAAGCTTGAGAGCAGGTGGGAGGGGAAATTGGAGAACAGGCAGTGATGCTTTTTTTCCTACCATTTTGCAGGTTCTTGTTGGATGCAGTGATCAGAGCTCCTTTCATTAGGCCATGCCCACTGAACCTCAGGAAGAAAAAAAATTGTGTGCATGCCATGGTGCCTTGGAGCTGAATGACGGCTCACCCATCCAGAGTGAATGCTCCACAGATGCTATTACTGCCTCAGAGGAGAAGGAATTTATCACCCCAGTTGATTGTCCCAACACACAGTTTATGAACTCCTGCCCCACAGTATCCTGCACAAAATCCTCCTCATCCATTGCTCTGTCCAATAATCGTTCTGGGACCTCAAAAGCCTCTTCTAAACTTCTCATTGTCCTATTTACATCCTTTTAGACCCCCCCCATCTCATATTCCCATTTACATCCTTTCAGTCACCCCCCCCCCCCCCCCCCCAACCGTCCTCCCGCCCTCTCATCCTCCCGCCCCCTCATATTCCCTCTGCCCCCCATCTGCAGCATTCCTCTGTGTCTGGCCTCTTGTACATTTCCTTCTCTTTTTTCCATCAGTTATAGCCATCCATTCGTAACAATGTAGGCCCAATTCGCAACCTTTTCATCTCAACCTCAATCTTTAATCCCTTCCAAAATTACCACATAAAGCAAGCTTTTGGTCTCACATTTTCCCCTGGGCATCTGTTCTTTTGATTGCATTGTGAAGTAGCTTGGTGCATTTTTCAATTTGTGGTTTTGTTTTGAAACATATTATTGTTGTTGTAAACTTTTTAATATTCTCCCTCATATTTGTCTTTCTTTGATTTTTGTTTCGAACTATAATTGCACTTTTAGCTTAATATGTCCTGTCTTTTTCATCTTTAACTTTCCTCCTCCTGGCTTCGACATTCCACTTGAAAGTGGAATTGCAGGTCAAGCCATGAACATTGCAACACATTTTAGGTTTGAGAAAATATGGTCATCGGTGTACTGCCTCACCACACCAAGGATCCGGGTTCAATTCCGCCCTTGGGTAACTGTCTGTGTGGAGTTTACACGTTCTCCTTGCATCTGCATGGGTTTTCCCTGGGTGCTCCAGTTTCCTCCCACAGTCCAGAGATGTGCAAGTTAGGTTGACTGGCTCAATTGCCCCTTAGTGTCAGGGAGATTGGCAGGGTAAATATGTGGGGTTATGGGGATATGGCCTGAGTGGGATTGTCGTCAGTGCAGACTTCATGGGCCGAATGGCCTCTTTCTGCACTATAGGGATTCTATGACAAAAGTCTGCTATCATGTACCAACCGACTCAAAAACAGCTTCTTCCCTGCTGCCATCAGATTTTTGAAGGGACCTCGCATTAAGTTGATCTTTCTCTACACCCGAGCTATGACTGTAACACCTTTTCTCAACTCTCACCTTTCCTTCTCTATGTAAGGTATGCTTTGTCTGTATGGTGCACAAGAAACAATACTTTCACTGTATACTAATACATGTGACAATAATAAATCAAAAATTATAAGAGCAAAGAAGCAATACATTTGTACAGATGTTGCGGAGAGCAGAGAGTACAGTTTTGGGTGCCTCATTACAGAAAGTACATTGAAACTTGCACAGTGTAGACTTACCAGCAGGGTTCACAAGCAGTAGGAACCTGGTTACAAGGAGATACTGAAATTGGTGTCACCCTTCACTCAGTGACAGCATTCTCACCTCTTGAGTCAGGGTTTTAGCATGTAATCTAGGTTGGCACTTTGCTGCAAGACTGAGGGATATGTTGCATTTTTTAAAGTGCTATCTCGGATGAAATATTAAACCAATGGCTTGTTTGCCTGGTAAACCTGATGTGAGAAAAATCCTTCCATGACATTCAGGTGTCCAGGCCAAACATTTTCCCTCAACCGAGAAAGCAAATTAACCAGCCATTCATCTTGATGTTTTTTGTGGGAGCTATGCCCAAGTTAGCTGCTGCATTTGTCTACAAAGAAATAATGGCTATCCTTTTCATTATTTAGTTCATTTGTTGTAAAGTCATTGGGACATCATGAGGATGCGAAAAACATAGACTAATATTCTTCATGTTTTCTACTCGTGAGAAATCTAAGTGGTAATTTATTGAAGGGTTTTAAAGTTATGAAAGGCTTTGGTAGAGCATTTCCAGTGGGAGGTTAAAAATGAAATAGATTGAGAATGGAGGCTAGTAAAAGTGTTTTTATGTGGTGAATTGTTGAAGATGGAATGTTTCACCTCTGTATTTAGTTGATGTAGAGACTATTCCATGTTTAAATGAAATCTTAATGAATATTTCAAGAAAGGTTAGATACAGAGCCACGGGAAGAGAAGGCAGTGGAATTGGTTGTGGAGTGCTCGAACAAAGAACGGAACAATCATTATAAATCAGATGACCTCCTTTACTTTAACTACAGTAGTTCACTTTGCCAGTTTCAATCAGACCAGAAAATAATAATTGTTCATTTTTGTACAACATGGCCAAAATTCAAGCAGAAGAAAGCAGACATGGGTTAAGCAGTGAAATTGTGAAAACAACTCTGCTAGTACCAATTGTGAATGATCAATATAACTAAGATCATATATTTTCGAAGAAAATGTTAGATCGTATTTCCAGAATCTGGATGTCTGCAGGTTTATTTTGGACCAAACCTCCAATAAATAACTTTTATCTAGTTTTATTTAGAAGGATGTAAATTGTTGCTTTTTCGCAAGATCTGTTTTACTAAAAATTGTGATGTAATACATGTCAATTTTTGTGTTTCTAATGAGGTTGCCATTTTTGACCTGTGCCTTCAAAAAGAGAAGGGTTCTCAATTTCACTTCTGCCAATATTAATTTTAGGTCTCACGAATTACGCTCAAAGATCCTTTCACTACAGCTTCTTCTATCGATTCTGCAAAATGCTGGACCAATTTTTCGAACAAATGAGATGTTCATCAATGCAATAAAGCAATATCTTTGTGTGGCTTTATCAAAAAATGGCGTCTCTTCAGTGCCAGAAGTATTTGAATTGTCACTTTCCATCTTCCTCACTCTCTTGTCAAACTTCAAGACTCATCTTAAGATGCAGATTGAGGTAAAGTATTAACTTCCGCACTTCTATCATGTGAGTTTAAATCCTGGTAGACCAGAATTTTGACCTCAGCACATACTTGTGCCCTTAGTATTTCTGAAAAACAGTACATTGTATAAATATCTCATAACTCATGAACTACATGAGCAAGGTAGGACTTTAACTCGTTTGGTTGCCCAAGTTTTGTTTGGGTGCTTGAATACAAAATTTACGTGTGCTTTCCCCTCTTTGGTTTGATGCCAATACTGTAACAGATTCACCTTTTCACTACATGTATTTATTATTTTAGGTATTCTTCAAGGAAATCTTTCTTTATATTTTGGAAACTTCTACAAGTTCATTTGATCACAAATGGATGGTAATTCAGACTCTGACCAGAATATGTGCAGGTATGATTATTTGTAATTGCTTATTTTTGAGGCCATTATTATTTTTGAGGAATTTAATATAAAGACATTAATCATTTGAATTAATCTTCATTGAACTTGCAGATGCTCAAAGTGTGGTGGACATTTATGTAAATTACGATTGTGACTTAAATGCTGCTAACATCTTTGAAAGATTGGTTAACGACTTGTCTAAGATAGCCCAAGGTCGGGGTGGTCATGAGCTGGGGATGACACCTGTGCAGGTATTGTGAAAAACATACTTCATATATAAACGTGAAACTGTTGGTGACTACATGACAGTAGAACAGAAATATCATGTAAATTAGGCTTCAATAGAATTTCTATTTACTGGATTTAACGTGGCCTTAGTTTGCAGGTCCTACATTCCAGTGGGAACTCAATTGGTGCAGTTTCAAATTGATTGACGGGAGTCTTTGCAAGGTTGTCTGAACTTGACAACCAAAACTGATAGTTCCCTTTAACATATGGAGATAAGATTTTCAACATTGTTGCCCGATAGATACATATGTCTACTCTGGCTTTGTCTGTGATGATAATCCCTCCAGCATCTTTGAGAGCACATTCTTGTTTCTTCTCCGGGAGATTCAACCATTGTGCTTAAAATCTCCTTAGAAAAACTACTCAAGTATTTTTTTACATTCAACACTTGGGTGCCCCTGGGACCTAAGTATGGAAGTCTTAGATGTTGAGTTTTTGCTCCAAGTCTCTGTAGATGACCAGCTTTGCATTTTATAGAGTTTTTGTCTTCTATCTGTTAGAAGTTAAATGTGGAGCAGTATGCATAATAACAACCTACCATAATGAGAAATATATATTGATCATCTGAATCTCTATGTACATCATCACCCTCATGCTCTGCACTCAATACAGCAGGTGAAGACATACCAGCAAAGTCTTCCCTCGAGGCAAATCCCGTTCCCCAACTGCAGAGATCAGCTTAAGAACCAGTACAGAAATGTTAGAAAAGGCAGTTAATCTGATGGGATAACAGAAGCATATGTATGGTAACATTTTCCCCCAAATAATTGTCATGTTTGTTTATATAAAATAGTTCTGTCAAAACGTTCAAGTTAACAATTTGATCAAGTGTTTCTGGTAATAGACTGTAAATATTTTGAGTTTTTTTCACTCTCTGTAACTGATAAGAAATTGTTTAGGGAGGTTTCCACATTTAGTGTAACAAAAATAATTATAAGGTGCCTTAAATATAAAGAACAAAAGGTGGATCACAGAGGTGAAAACAAACAAATACAACATTGAATGGACCTGATCAAAGGCACAATTTAAAAGTAAATTTTGAACAAGCTTTTCACAATGAACAAAGAACAAAGAACAAAGAACAATACAGCACAGGAACAGGCCCTTCGGCCCTCCAAGCCCGCGCCGCTCCCCGGTCCAGGATTGAATCCTGAATCCAGGATCCCCGCCCAATTTTCCAGCCTATCTACATACCAATATCCTATCCACCGAGCTGTCCCTCACAGCTACGATGCTTTGTTCATTACAACCTATTAACTTACCCCCACCCCCCCCATTCCAGACCATGTGATCTCCAGGGAGAGGCGAAAACCCAGAGTGAAAAACCCCAGGGCCAATATGGGGAAAAAAAATCTGGGAAATTCCTCTCCGACCCCCTGAGGCGATCGAAACGAGTCCAGGAGATCACTATGGCCCCGATCGGAAAATGCTTCCCAACCCTAGTCATTTCCACTTCCACGAACACCATATGAATTCCCTGCCCCCGAGACAGGTTCCCAACTATCCGCAGTCTCACTCTGTACTGGCACCAGCAAGATGATCATAGAATGAAGCCTTGAAACGAGAAACCAGGAACAATTAGCCCGCGCCGCTCCCTGGTCCAAACTAGACCACTCTTTTGTATCCCTCCATTCCCACTCCGTTCATATAGCTGTCTAGATAAGTCTTAAACGTTCCCAGTGTGTCCGCCTCCACCACCTTGCCCGGCAACACATTCCAGGCCCCCACGACCCTCTGTGTAAAATATGTCCTTCTGATATCTGTGTTAAACCTCCCCCCCTTCACCTTGAACCTATGACCCCTCGTGAACGTCACCACCGACCCGGGGAAAAGCTTCCCACCGTTCACCCTATCTATGCCTTTCATAATTTTATACACCTCTATTAAGTCTCCCCTCATCCTCCGTCTTTCCAAGGAGAACAACCCCAGTTTCCCCAATCTCTCCTCATAACCAAGCCCCTCCATACCAGGCAACATCCTGGTAAACCTCCTCTGTACTCTCTCCAAAGCCTCCACGTCCTTCTGGTAGTGTGGCGACCAGAACTGGACGCAGTATTCCAAATGCGGCCGAACCAACGTTCTATACATCTGCAACATCAGACCCCAACTTTTATACTCTATGCCCCGTCCTATAAAGGCAAGCATGCCATATGCCTTCTTCACCACCTTCTCCACCTGTGACGTCACCTTCAAAGATCTGTGGACTTGCACACCCAGGTCCCTCTGCGTCTCTACACCCTTTATGGTTCTTCCATTTATCGTGTAGCTCCTCCCTACATTATTCCCACCAAAATGCATCACTTCGCATTTATCAGGATTGAACTCCATCTGCCATTTCCTTGCCCAAATTTCCAGCCTATCTATATCCTTCTGTAGCCTCTGACAATGTTCCTCACTATCTGCAAGTCCTGCCAGTTTTGTGTCGTCCGCAAACTTACTGATCACCCCAGTTACTCCTTCTTCCAGATCATTTATATAAATCACAAACAGCAGAGGTCCCAATACAGAGCCCTGCGGTACACCACTAGTCACAGGCCTCCAGCCGGAAAAAGACCCTTCCACTACCACCCTCTGTCTTCTATGACCAAGCCAGTTCTCCACCCATCTAGCCACCTCCCCCTTTATCCCATGGGATCCAACCTTTTTCACTAGCCTACCATGAGGGACTTTGTCAAATGCTTTACTAAAGTCCATGGTGGGAAAGTTAGCAAGGAAGAAGGATTTAACTGTAGCTTTCAGAGTTTAAGGCCAGTGGTTGAAGGCAGTGCAGGTGCAAAGGGATAGAGGGTGGTGGTGATATAAAATAGGCCAGACTCTGGATATGGATGCACTCAAACACATGTGGCTGAAGCTTGTGTCGAGATAGGTTGGATTAAGGCAAAGGGGGATTTGAAGATCAAAATGAATTTTTAATTGTTGTGGAAAGGGGTGTCAGTTGACAATGGTTATCACGTGAAACCAACAGTCAGGCATTACAGGATATGAATGCTGGTATTTTGGATATTTCTAGTTTATCCAAGGTGGAGTTTGGAGGCTGACAAAAAGGATGCTGGCGAAGTTGAGCCTGAAAGTGCTTGAAGATATGAATGAGGATTTCCCTAGAGTTGGAAATGTTATGGGCAGAGCTGGTTCCACAGAGTTCAGGACACTATATTTAAAGGGCGCCCTGATCTGAACAGGGAGTTAAAGCTCTACCCCCATGGATAGAGAGGACCGCTCCTCACAAGCATCAAGGGCTCCACATCCACCCCCCCCTCCTCCATCCGCAGGCAGGGGGGTGTTCCCTCCTTTCTACCCTCCCCCAACCACCACAGTCATTAACCCCACCTTCTCCCCAATCTCCCCCTTCTACTGCAGTCTTAGGGCTATCTCCTTCCTCTCCCCAATCTTCTCTGCTCCCTCCACCGCCACCACAGTTTTGGGGACATTTTCCACTCCCTCTCTACAAGCTCCACCCTCTCCCCGCTACAACCATAATCTTGGGGGCACTCTCCACCCTCACAGGCATCAGCACTCCCAAGGTGCTGCCCAGAGACCCATCCCGGCACTGCCCCAGCACAGGTTGGTAAAAACCTGGCAATGTCAACCTGTGCCAGGGGGCAGTGCCAGGACACGTCCCTCTCCCACTGGCGCCCTGGTGGGATCCCCTTGACTGTTTTCCGTCTTCCTAAACCTGTTCAATATTCTGAGTGGGGTTAATGTGGAGGGGAGGATCTTTAAACAGGTGTAAATGTATTTCCTGGGGAGGAACTTTGTTACATCACTTGAGAGGCGGGGAAATTCGGAAATGCGATCTCACTGGCAAGAATTGCGTTTCCCAGTTCTCATGAGATTTTGCACTCGTTGCCGTTCTCGCTGAGAGTGAATATGGGTGCCAAATTGTCCCTGATATTTTTTTAATAAATGAATTACAGTACACTGAAGAAACTATTTCACCATAAGTTGCTTGTTGATTCAAAATGTAAAGTCTTGATTTACTCAGTCAGAATCTGATAAGTATCCAAATTGTTTTCTTTAAGGAGCTCAGTCTTAGGAAGAAGGGCTTGGAGTGCTTGGTCTCCATTTTGAAGTGTATGGTGGAATGGAGTAAGGATCTGTATGTGAATCCAAATTCTCAGACCAGTCTTGGTAAGATATTTTTGTTTTATTCTGTCTGAAGCCTTTTAATTTGGTCCTTAAAATCTACATGTATTTCTAGTTTGTTAGTAGAAGCTAATCAATTAAGCTGTGGCATAATCTATATACTGCCTGTTAATTTGAATTTTACGTGTTAAATTTGTATGTATTATAGGGATTAATTCAGGAAATGTAAAAAGGTTTAAAGAAGTCGAATATATTTTTGTCTTTATATTAAATCTGAAATGACATATTTTGAATTTAACATGTTGTATCCTTTCACATAAATAAGTCCACATGCAAGGAAAGCAGATGTGAATATGTGAATTTCAGGCTTAAAATGTTATTCTAAGGCAGTTGAAATTGAGCAGAAGACTGAATTGAATTTTCTGAAGCCACAAGTATGTTGTAATACTGTACGATAGTAATTGTGCCAAAGCCTATTACAATTGTCATTTAATTTTCTCCTTCAGATTTTTTTATTCTTTCATGGGATGAGTGTTGCTGACAAGGTCAGCATTTGTTGTTCATCCTCAATCTCCCTGCAGAAAATGAGCCCCCATTTTGAACTGCTGCAGTTCATCTGGTGTCGTCGGTACATGTTAGGGAGCTCCAGGATTTTGACCCAGCAACACTGAAGGAACAGCGATATTCCAAGTCAGGATGGTGTGGGGCATAGAAAGGAACTTGCAGGTTGTGGTGTTCCTGTGAGTCTGCTGCCTTCATCCTTCGAGGTGGTTTAAGGTTATGGGTTTGGAATATCACTGTCAAAGGAGCCTTAGTGAGTTGCTGCAGTGCATCTTGTATATGGTAGACACTGCTGCCCCTGTGTGGTGGAAGTAGTGAATATTCAAAATGGTGGATGTGGTGCCATCACCTAGGCTGCTTTGTTCTGAATGACGTCATGCTTCTTGGGTGATTTTGGAGCCACATTCACCCAGGCAAGAAGAGTATTATATCACATTCCTGACTTGTGCTTTGTGGATGGTCGACAGGCCTTTGGGAATCAGGAGGTAAGAGTTACTCTCTGCAGCACTTTCAGCCCTAACCTGTTTTTGTTGCCACATATTTAAATGGCTAGTCCAGATCAGTTTCTGCTCAGTGGTAACCCCTAGGATGGTGAGGTAGGGTGGGGATTGAATTTAGTGATGGGAATGTCATGGGTGGGATAGTTACAATCTCTCAATTGTTGGAGGTGGTCATTGTCTGGTACTTGGGTGGCATGGATGTTATTTGCTGCTTAACAGCCCAAAGTTTGAATGTCGTCCAGATGTTGCTGCGTATGGGCACAGACTACTTCAGCATCCAAGGAGTTGCAAATGGTACTGAATATTGTGCAATCATCAGTGAACCTCTTCACTTCTGGCCTGATAATCGAGAGAAGATTATTGATGAAGCAGCTGAAGATGGTTGAGCCCAGGACGCCACCTTGAGAAACCCTGCAGCAATGTCCAGGGATTGAGATGTTTGGCTTCCAACAACCACAACCATCTTTCATTGTGCTAGTTCTAACTCCAACCAGTGGAGAGTTTTCACACTGATTTTCATTGACTTCAGTTTTGCCAGGACTCCTTGATGCCACTCTCATCTCACCCCTTGAGTTCAATGCTTCTGACAATATTTGGACCAAAACTGCAAGATGTGTTTGGCAATTGTGCATGTGACTTTGCCTGACTGCAAGTGCACAAGAACAAGGCATTTTCTTTATTCTTAATGTGGAGATACCGGCATTGGATTGGGACAGGCACAGTAAGAAGTCTCACCTGATGAAGGGGCAGCGCTCCGAAAGCTCGTGCTACCAAATAAATCTGTTGAACTTTAACCTGGGCAGCACGGTAGCACAGTGGTTAGCACTGCTGGTTCACCGCTCCAGGGACCTGGGTTCGATTCCCGGCTTGGGTCACTGTCTGTGTGGCGTTTGCACATTCTCCTCGTGTCTGCGTGGGTTTCCTCCCACAGTCCAAAGATGTGCAGGTGAGGTTGATTGGTCATGCTAAAAATTGCCCATAGTGTCCGTAGGTTAGAGGGATTAGTAGGTAAATATATAGGGATATGGGGGTAGGGCCTGGGTGGGATTGTGGTCGCTGCAGACTCGATGGGCCGGATGGCCTCTTTCTGTACTGTACGGTTTCTATGATTCTGGTGTTGTGAGACTTCTTACTGTCTTTATTCTTTTGCTCATGTGAACATAGTACATCAACTTTTCGTGAATGAACACTGCACAAGGTCTCCATTGGCAATTGAAATAAATGATGTGGAGATGCCGGCGTTGGACTGAGGTAAACACAGTAAGAAGTCTAACAACACCAGGTTAAAGTCCAACACGTTTATTTGGTAGCAAAAGTCATGAGCTTTCGGAACAGGCTGTCCCTTCGTCAGGTGGGTGGGAGTTCTGATTACAAACAAGGCACAAAGACACAAACTCAATTTACAGAATAATGATTGGAATGTGAGCCTTTACAGTTAATCAAGTCTTAAAGGTACAGAGATTGTGAGTGGAGGGAGCATTAAGCACAGGTTAAAGAGATGTGTATTGTCTCCAGACAAGACAGCTCGTGAGATTTTGCACATCCAGGCAGGTTGTGGGAGTTACAGATAGTGTGACATGAACCCAATATCCCGGTTGAGGCCGTCCTCATGTGTGCGGAACCTGGCTATCAGTCTCTGCTCAGCGACTCTGCGCTGTCATGTCTGGTGAAGGCTGCCTTGGAGAACGCTTACCCGGAGATCAGAGGCCGAATGCCCATGACCGCTGAAGTGCTCCCCTCCAGGAAGAGAACACTCCTGCCTGGTGATTGTTGAGCGGTGTTCATTCATCCGTTGTCGTAGCGTCTGCATGGTTTCCCCAATGTACCATGCCTCGGGACATCCTTTCCTGCAGCGTAACAGGTAGACAACGTTGGCCGAGTTGCAAGAGTATGTACCGTGTACCTAGTGGATGGTGTTTTTGCGTGAGATGATGGCACCCGTGTCGATGATCCGGCACGTCTTGCAGAGGTTGCTGTGGCAGGGTTGTGTGGTGCCGTGGTCACTGTTCTCCTGAAGGCTGGGTAGTTTGCTGCGGACAATGGTCTGTTTGAGGTTGTGCGGTTGTTTGAAAGCAAGAAGTGGGGGTGTGGGGATGGCCTTGGCGAGATGTTCGTCTTCATCAATAACATGTTGAAGGCTCCGGAGGAGATGCCATAGCTTCTCCGCTCCGGGGAAGTACTGGACGACGAAGGGTACTCTGTCCACCGTGTCCCGTGTTTGTCTTCTGAGGAGGTCGGTGCGGTTTTTCGCTGTGGCGCGTCGGAACTGTTGATCGATGAGTCGAGCACTATATCCTGTTCTTATGAGGGCATCTTTCAGCGTCTGGAGGTGTCTATTGCGATCCTCCTCATCCGAGCAGATCCTGTGTATACGGAGGGCTTGTCCGTAGGGGATGGCTTCTTTAACGTGTTTAGGGTGGAAGCTGGAGAAGTCGAGCATCGTGTGGTTATCCGTGGGCTTGTGGTACAGTGAGGTGCGGAGGTGACCGTCCTTAATGGAGATGCGTGTGTCCAAGAATGCAACCGATTCCGGAGAGTAGTTCATGGTGAGTCTGATGGTGGGATGGAACTTGTTGATGTCATCATATAGTTGTTTCAGTGATTGTTCACCATGAGTGGTTCACTGGCTCCGAAGACTGCCCCTTCTGTGGCCTTGTGGAGACCGTGGACCATGTCTATGCTTTGTGCCTTAGGCTGCACTCCCTTTTTGTTTTCCTAAAGAACCTTTTATTGATGTTTTGTTTGCACTTCAGTCCCACGCTCCTGATCTACAGACACCTGGTGCGGAGAGGGGAGGGTCGGGATGGCGACCTCCTCATGAACCTGCTCCTGGGCCTGGCGAAACGCGCCATTTACAGGTCCAGGCAGCGGGCGATCGAGGGGAACGTCCATCCTGACTGCCCCTCTACCGCGGCTACGTTCGCAGCCAGGTGTCCCTGGAGAGGGAGCATGCGGTGTCCACTGGCACGGTTGATGCCTTCCATGCCCGTTGGGCACTGCAGGGGTTGGGATGCGTTATCGACCCTAATAATCACATTTTAATTTGATGTCTTTAAGTTTCCTTTGTACTTTGATTTTTGTTCGGGCTGTTCCCCCTCCTTTTGGGGAGCTGCCCCTTTTACTTTGTCCTGACTTAATTTGAGTTTGTTTATTTGGTTTGACCTTAAAAGAGGCCAAAGGAAGAAAATGTCATCGATGTATCTAGTGTATAGCATCGGTTGAAGGTCCTGTGCAGTGAAGAAGTCTTGTTCAAACCTGTGCATGAAGATGTTGGCATATTGAGGTGTGAATTTGGTCCCCATGGCTGTTCCATGTGTCTGGATGAAGAACTGGTCGTTGAAGGTGAAGACATTGTGGTCCAGGATGAAGTGGATGAGTTGTAAAATTGCATCTGGAAACTGGCAGTTGTCGGCGTTGAGTACTGAGGCAGTTGCAGCAATGCCATTATCGTGGGGGATGTTGGTGTAGAGTGCTGAGACATCCATTGTGACGAGGAGTGCTCCTGGTTCAACTGCTCCATGTGTGCTGAGTTTCTATAGGAAGTCCATAGTGTCACGACAAAAGCTGGGGATTCTTTGTACAATGGGTTTCAGGATGCCCTCGACATAGCTGGAGAGGTTCTCGCACAGGGTCCCGTTGCCCGATATGATGGGACGGCCGGGTGTGTTTGCCTTGTGTATCTTCGGGAGGCAGTAGAGACCTCCAACGCGGCGAGTACGTGGGATGAGAGCATGGAGGGTGTTCTGAAGGTCCGGATCAAAAGTTGAAATAAAATCAATTGAATAAAATCAATTGAAATAAAAGCAGTGCTTGGAAAAACTCCAAGTCAGGCAGCATTTGTCTGAAATTCTGATCATAGATGATCAACTTCAAACATAATTCTTCATTTTTCCACAGATGCTGCCTGATTTGCTGAGTGTTTCTGGCATTTTTTAAATATTTCATATTTGCAGCATTTGCAATATTTTGCTTTTGCTCCATTGCATTTGTTTTCTGACCTTGCAGTAACATACTTGTTGGTGAGACTGCACCTAGAGTAAGATGCACCTAGATCACTATGTACCATTTTGTTTTTCTTTAAAGAGTGATATTATTGCATTGGAGGCAGTTCAGAGAAAATTCACTAGGTTGGTTTCAGAGATGCAAGGGTTGTACTATGAAGAAAAAAGTAGGTTGGGCCAATACTCATTGGAGATTTGAAGAATGAGTGATCGGATTGAAATGTACAAGATTCTGAGGCGCTTGATAGGGTAGATTCTGAAGGGACATTTTCCCCCCCGTGGGGGAATTTATAAGGAGACACCATAGTGGGGCGTCACGGTGGCAGTGGTTACCACTGCTGCCTCGGTGCGCCAGGGACCCGGGTTCAATTCCAGCCTCAGGTCACTGTCTGTGTGGAGTTTGCACATTCTCCCCATGTTTGCGTGGCTTTGCTCTGGGTGCTCCGGTTTCCTCCCACAGTCCAAAGATGTGCAGGTTAGGTTAATTGGCCATTCTAAATTGACCCTAGTGTCAGAGGATTAGCAGGGTAAAAATATGGGGTTACGGAAATAGGGCCTGGGTGGGATTGTGGTCTGTACAGACTCGATGGGCCAAATGGCCGCCTCCTGCACTATAGTAATTCTATGATAGTTTCGGAATAAGGGGCTGTAAATGTAAGCTAGAGGAGGAACTTATTTCTCTGAGAGTCATGAATCTTTGGAATTCTAACCCAGAGATCTGTCACAACGAGTTATTAAATGTTTCCAAGGCTGTACTACACTATTTTTTTTGTGTACAAGGGAGTCAAGGGTTAGGGGATACAGACAGTAAAATGGAGTTATGGCCACAATCAGATCAGCCATTATTTTATTGAATGACAGAGCAGGCTCGAGGGGTTGTAAGCTCGACTTTGCTACTATTTCTGATGTTCTCCTTTGAATTTATACTTTGATTATAATGTTAATGTTTAATTTTGTTTTGTTTTGCTTTAGATATCACCGATATACATTGTTTTTTACTCTGGTTATTAGCTCTAATTTAGTGGTAATGTTGCTGCCTTTTCTATTTTTTCTTGCTTTAATTTTTGAAAGGACAAAGTAACATTGTGTGACTAAACTAATAATTTAGGAGCCTGGACTAATAATCCAGAGACAGGAGGTCAAATTTCCCCAGCTGGGGAAATTACATTTATCATGAAATCCCTACAGTGCAGAAGGAGGCCATTCGGCCCATTGAGTCTGCACCAGCCGCAATCCCACCCAGGCCCTATTCCCATAATCCCACACATTTACCCTGCAAATCCACCGACAGTAGGGTCAATTTAGCATGGCCAATTAACCTAACCCGCACATCTTTGGACTGTGGGAAGAAACCGGAGCTCCCGGAGGAAACCCACGCAGTCACGGGGAGAATGTGCAAACTCCACACAGACAGTAACCCAAGGCTGGAATTGAACCTGGGCCCCTGGCACTGTGAGGCAGCAGTGCTAACCACTGTGTCAATACTTCAATAAAATCTGAAATAAAAAGCTGGCATCTAGCTGTGAAACTGCCGGATTATTATAATCTTCACCTGGTTCACTCATATCCTTTTGGTAACGAAATTTGCTGCCTTCCTATTCTGGTTTGTTGTGACTCCAGATGCACAGCAATGTTCTTGTCTGTTAACTGCCCTCTACATTGACCAAGCAAACCACTCAGTTGTATTCAAGAAGGCAGTCCACCACCACCTTCCGAGGACAATTAGAGATGGGCAATAAATACTGACCTTGCCAGGGAGACTCAGGCCCAGGTGAATGAATTTTCTCAAGGTCATGTTTAGTACTAGAAAAGGGCATTTTTGGCATTGACCTGGTTCTTGGAGCCTGCAGAGGTTTGGAAAAACAAATGGATGTCTAGTTGAGCATGACATTTGGGTGACTAATCTAAGGGGTGTGTTTCAAGGATGGTATGAAAAGTGGAGAGAAAGTTGGAGAGATTTAGTGATGAAACTCCAGAATTAAAACAAAGCAGTTGGAGCAAGGCTTCCCTATTTTTCTACTCCACCCCCTTACAGTAAAGGCCAACATTCCATCTGCTATCCTAATTACTTGCAGCACCTTCAAACTGCTTTGTTTGTGATTATAAGAACATAAAGAACATAAGAAATAGGAGCAGCAGTAGGCCATCTAGCCCCTCGAGCCTGCCCCGCCATTCAATAAGATCATGGCTGATCTGAAGTGGATCAGTTCCACTTACCCGCCTGATCCCCATAACCCCTAATTCCCTTACCGATCAGGAATCCATCTATCTGTGATTTAAACATATTCAACGAGGTAGCCTCCACCACTTCAGTGGGCAGAGAATTCCAGAGATTCGCCACCCTCTGAGAGAAGAAGTTCCTCCTCAACTCTGCCCTAAACCGACCCCCCTTTATTTTGAGGTTGTGCCCTCTAGTTCTAGCTTCCTTTCTAAGTGGAAAGAATCTCTCCACCTCTACCCTATCCAGCCCCTTCATTATCTTGTAGGTCTCTATAAGATCCCCCCTCAGCTTTCTAAATTGCAACGAGTACAAACCCAATCTGCTCAGTCTCTCCTCATAATCAACACCCCTCATCTCTGGTATCAACCTGGTGAACCTTCTCTGCACTCCCTCTAAGGCCAATATATCCTTCCGCAAATAAGGGGACCAATACTGCACACAGTATTCCAGCTGCGGCCTCACCAATGCCCTGTACAGATGCAACAAGACATCTCTGCATTTATATTCTATCCCCCTTGCGATATAGGCCAACATCCCATTTGCCTTCTTGATCACCTGTTGCACCTGCAGACTGTGTTTTTGCGTCTCATGCACAAGGACCCCCAGGTCCCTTTGCACAGCAGCATGTTGTAATTTCTTTCCATTTAGATAATCCAATTTGCTATTATTGATGTATAAAGCCACCCAGATCCCTTTATATCACTGAATTCTGCAACCTACAGAATTTTATGCTGTCTGAAAATGACCATTTTAATCCCAACTCTTTGTTTTCTGGTAGTGAGCTAATCCTCTATCCATGCAAATACACCACCTCCAACACCATGAGCTCTTATGTTGTGTAGTAACCTTTATGTGACACTTTATCAAATACCTTTTGGAAATCCGTATGCGCTGCATCCCCTGATTTCCCTTTATGAATCCTACTTGCTACATCCTCAAAGAACTATCATAAATTTGTCCAACATGACTTTCCCTTCATAAATTACGTTGGCTTTACTTTGTTCTTTTACTACTTCCTGACAATGTATTCCAGTGTTTTCCCAATGACAGCTGTTAAGCTAACTTCTTATGATTCCCACCTTTCTTGATTAGAGACTTTACATTTGCGGTTTTCCAATTGCTGGGACCTTTCTAGAATCAAGGGCGTTTTGGAAGATTATAAGCAACAACTATCTCTGCAGCCACTCCTTATACCCTAAGGTGCAGGCCATTAGATCTAGCCTTTAGTTGCATTAGTTTTCCTTGTACTTTTTCTCCAGGTATAGTGATTGTTTTAAGTTCCTCCCTCCCTTTTGCACCTTTTTCTTCAACTCCTATTGAGATGCTTTTAGTGTCTTCTACCATGAAGACAGATACAAAATACTACTTCAAAGTCTCTGCTGATTCCTTGTTTTCCATTATTACTTTCCTGGTCTCATCCTCTAAGGGATCAATGTTTGCTTCAGCTATTCTCTTCCTTTTTATATACTTGTAAAAAGCTCTTGTTTGTTTTTATTTCTTATTAATTTACTCTGATATTCTAATTTCGGTCTCAATATTTTTTCTGACATCTTTCTGCTGGTTTCTAAATTTCTTCAAGTTTACTGTCTGTGTGTGTTCTCCTTATGTCTGCGTGGGTTTCCTCCGGGTGCTCCAGTTTCCTCCCACGGTCCAAAGATGTGCGGGTTGGGTTGATTGGCTATGCTAAATTGTCCCTTAGTGTCAGGGGATTAGAATGATACATACATAGGGTTACAGGGATAGGGCCTGGGTGGGATTGTTGTCAGTGCAGACTCGATGGGCCAAATGGCCGCCTTCTGCACCGTAGGCATTCTATGATTCTGGCCTACCACTAATCATTGCGGCATTTTATGCCTTTTCTTTCAATTTGATGCATCCTTAACTCCCTTAGATGGCTCATCCTTCTCATAGTATCTTTCTTTCTGAATGTAATGTCTCTTTGTTGTATGTTCAAGGCATTATTTAAATTCAGCTTGTTGCCTAGAGGTGTTGGATTGGAAGAGGTTACAAAGATATAAGGGGTGAGGCGATGGGGGGATTTCAACATGCAGATAAATATTTTAAAATGGAGGTCTTTATGGACTGGGAACCAGTGTAGGTCAGTGACACAGGATGAGCAGCACTTGGTGTGAGCTATTAGCAGTAACATTTGCAAAAATGGTTGGCGTGGGAAGGAGGATATGGAAATTTAATAATGGGAATCCACTTGTACATGTGCTAAAACATTTCTATTAGGGAATCAAGGATTGCTACAGCAATTGTCTATGTAAAGGGATTTTTTTAACTTTCATTGGGGAAAGAACGTTTTTGCATTTCTCAAGGTAACAGTGATCACTCAGCTGCAAACCTATAAAGAATAGTTGCAATTTTCTGGGAGAATCAGAAGAAATTGTATCACTTTCAACTGATTTTTGTTTCTTAAAAATACTAATTGGATGGCAAAATGAATGTTTTCAGCAGCTATATAAATGACCATTTTGATTTATTTTGACTGACATCAGAGTGACATTTTCAATGGATGTAACGTCATATATCTGTATTTTGTAGTGTAAGCAAGATCTTCTGCCACTAAGGATGTTTAAAGACATTATAATATAAAGACATTATTTATTGGAATTCTTTGAAGAAGTAACATATGCTGCAGATAAAGGGGAACCTGTGGATGTACTGTACTTGGATTTCCAGAAGACATTTGATAAGGTGCCACATCAAAGGTTATTGTAAAAAAAAACTCATGATGTGGGTGATAACATATTGGTATGGATGGAAGATTGGTGACAAACTAGCAACAGTAAATTACAAGTTATAGAAACAGATGAAAGTCTGCCTTAGTGCACCACTGGGTGCAGAGAGAGAATTGGAATAGACAGAAGATTGACTAGCTGACAAGAAACAGAAGATAGGCATAAGTGGGTCTTTTTCTGGTTGGCAAGATGTAACAAATGGATCAGTGCTGGGGCCTCAGCTTTTTACAATTTACGTGAAAGGGTTGAAGGGATGGTTGCTAAATTTGCTGATGACACAAAGATGGATAGAATAGTAAGTTGTGAAGCGGACATAAGGAGGCAAAAGATGATTAAATGAGTGAGCAAAGATCTGGCAAATAGCACATAATATGGGGAAAATGTGAAATTGTCCATTTTGACAGGTGTTAGGAAACAGTTTAAATAATTTATGTTTGTGTTAGAAATAAGGTACACAATTTGTGTTTCTGTATTTGTGTGCTAAGAAAAGGTTAAAAGTTCAGTTCAGCCTCATGTTAAACACAGGTGCCTGCGAGTCAATGACTTTTAGTTTCTCTTTAAACTTTGCCTGCATTGTAATTAAGGGTTTATGACACAAGAATAATTACAGGGAGTAAAAAATCTAAGCTGTTGCTTTGCAATCAGAGGCCCAAACTGAAAAGCGGAAGCAGTTAAGAGTTCAGTTTGAATCAGGTAACCCAGAAGCTAGATCAGCTGCTGCCATACAGGCAAGATAATGAAGTAAGGGACAGAAAGCAAATCTCAGAAGTTAAAGAACTGAATGTTCCAGAAACAAGGGAATGAAAATGGAAAAATCCCAGAGAGTCTGCAACGAAAGGGAAAAGGAACCGGAATCTGAACAAGGTACTGTTCACTGAAGTGAAAGAAAGGACAGTGAGAAGCTCCCAGTTAAAGACAGAGCTGCAGGCTTGGAGAAGTTGTCTAGCAAGAAGCCAGACGTTCAAAATAATCGTGAGGTTGCTGACACCTTAATACAGCGTGAGAAACAGTGGTATTCTGTTAGCGTGGTTAGGTACCTGAGAGATTGCATTGAAGTTTGAATAATGTGGAGTTTGAGGGCAGAAGAATACAAAAAGGGGAGCTTAGAATTCTGAATGTGGATCCTTGGTGAAGGCATTCAAGAGAAAGTGTTATTCGAAAGAAGATTCCAAAGCGTGTTCTTCAAGAGTGGAGTTGGAAATCCTTGTGTAGAAGCCAAAGTTCCAGTGAGGCCAATTGGCTCACAGTGTGACAAGCCACTGGAGGAATTTGATGAGAAATCCACAGAAGCTGTTTTGGGTGGCATCTTTCATTTGGTTTCAGAGTGTGGTGTGTCTGACCACATTTTGCCTATTGATTTACATGGGCTATGTACTTACTGAGAACATTAGAGTAAGATAAATTGTAACTTGCATTAGCCGTACAAATTTGTGTACATCTGTGAAGCTATAGCTGGGGTAAAAGGAGTGTATTATTTTTTCTTGTTTGATTATTTTATTCCTTTGTTAAAAGTTCACTGACAGTCCAACGACTGTTCATCCACGTATCTAAAAAGTTGCAATCTATCCAGCTGGGTATCCATTCTACCCAGTAGTAATGTCAGCTGGGATTGTAACAACAAGAATTTTTTTTTTAAAGCATATTACCTAATTGGTGAGAGATTGCAGAGCTTGGAGGTGCAGAAGGATCTGATTGTTCTTGTGCATGATTTGAAATGGCTGGTATGCAGGTACAGTAAGGAAGTGGGAAAGCTTATAGAATGCTATTTTTTGTTGCAACGAGAATTGAATGCAAAAGTAGAGGTTATGCTTCAGTTATACAGGGTATTGGTGAAACTGCATCTGGAGTACTGTGCACAGTATTGGTCTGCTTATTTAAGGAAGAGTGTCAATACGGTGAAACTAGTTCAGAGAATCTTTACAAGACTAATACCTGGAGTTGGAAGGTTTTCTCATGAGGGAAGGTTGGTCATGCTAGAGTTTAGTAGTGACTTGATTGAAATATATAATATCCTGAGGGGTCTTGACAAGGTGAATGTGGAGTAGCTCTGTTCTCTTATGGGCAAATCTGGAAATGGGGTCACTGTTTAAAAATGACCATTTAAGACAGATGACAATTTTTTTCTCTGAGGGTTAAGGGTCTTTGGAACTTGTTTCCTCAAAAGGTGCGGTAAGCAGAGTCTTTGAATATCTTCAAGGCAGAGCTAGACATATTTTTGATAAGCAAGGGGTGAAAGGTTATCGGGGTAGATAGTATGTGGAATTGAGGTTACAATTAGATCAGGAATGATCAGAACAGGCTCGAAGAGCCAAGTGGCCTACTTCTGCTCCTAATTTGGATGTTCATATGTTCCTGAGTGTGAGAGAAGGCAGTACCTAGTACATGTTGAATATTTGCAAGTTGATATGCCTTTAATAGTTAGTTTTACCGCAAAAGTTGAAAAAATATGTTCTTATGTATCTTCTTTTGCAGCTGAATAAGGGTGACATGTTATGGTCATGTCCACCTTCGAATGCATTGCTTGTGTGGCCAGAAATTAGTGAAAATGTTAAGAATGGCATATTTCTTTCAATCTGGCCTGGAATTTGCTTTAGTAATAATAGTGAATGTCAATTCTTGCTGTTGCTATTGGGTAAAATTGCTGGCATCTGATGCATTTACACAGTTAAAAGTGGAAAACTGAAAATTACTGTTGCTGATACCCTACTCTGTTACAGGCTGCCGTAGTGCAGTCTTTGCCAATGGAATCATCACAGATTGTAATCATAAGATTAATAGACTAATTACCCACAATTATTGCACTGAGAAAGGATGAAAGATTTTAGCTTTGTTCAATCATAACTGATTTTTTAACTGAGTAGTAAATCATAATTATTGCTGAATAAGGCGGCACGGTAGCACAGTGGGTTAGCACTGCTGCTTCACAGCTCCAGGGAACTGGGTTCGATTCCCGGCTTGGATCCCTGTCTGTGTGGAGTTTGCACATTCTCCTCGTGTCTGCGTGGGTTTCCTCCGGGTGCTCCGGTTTCCTCCCACAGTCCAAAGATGTGCGGGTTAGACTGATTGGCCATGCTAAAATTGCCCCTTAGTGTCCTGGGATGCGTAGATTAGAGGGATTAGCGGGTAAAATATGTAGGGATATGGGGGTAGGGCCTGGGTGGGATTGTGGTTGGTGCAGACTCGATGGGCCGAATGGCCTCTTTCTGTACTGTAGGGTTTCTATGATTCTATAAACTCTCTGGTCCTGAAATATTAATTTGAGACAAGGGGATCTTGTTCCCGCAAAAGAAAATATACTCTAGGTTTTCTAAAATAGATAAAGTTTGTGCTTTTCTATTTGGTTTCTCCCTTAGTCCCATCTGTACAATCCAATCTTTGTTTCACTTTCGGTTCAGTGATTTAAATTTAATTTGTATTTCTTGCCTTTTCACTTCCTGCTCTGCTGTATGTGAGGATTCTTCGGTATGATTGATCAGCTCCTTTGTTGCTCACCCTGTTCATAGATAACGGATGGCACAGTGGTTAGCACTGCTGCCTTACAGCGATTCCCAGCTTGGGTCACTGTCCGTGTGGAGTTTGCACATTCCCCCCGTGTCTGCATGAGTTTCGTCCAGGAGCTCCGGTTCCTCCCACAGTCCAAAGATTTGCAGGTTAGGTGGATTGGCCATGCTAAATTGCCCCTTAGTGTCCAAGGGAACGAACTCGAGTAAACGCATGGGATTATGGGGATAGGGCCTGGGTGAGATTGTGGTCGGTGCAGACTCGATGGGCTGAATGGCCTCCTCCTGTACTGTAGGATTCTATGATTCTATGATTATTTGTAGAATGCACCAAATTCAAACTTCTGCCTGGAAAAGAGGAAGTCTACACTCTGGAACCCAACAAAACCTTGTGGGCAGCTTTTTATGAGGTGAATTAATGACCACAAAACCTAGGCCATTATCTTTAAGTGTTATGTGATCTGAACAATGCAGTGGATAAAAACTGACCTTTTACCTGGAACCCAGTTGACAAGGTCTGATATGAAATATCATTGGTCAGTTGCTGGACATAGATTTGTAGAACAAAACTACATTCGTTTGTTAATGACAAAGGTCTGACAATTCATCTGGGATGCTAGTTCAGTCAGGATCCTCTTGGGTTGGGCTGAAGCAGAGGGAGCTGTGCATTATGTTTAGCAATGCTGAGTATATTTGCAAACTTGGAATTCTGACTATGATGTCTGTCAATTTGCTAATTACAAAAAATAGGCCTTTCTCACAAGATAGCCTATGTTGCTTTATATTTTTTCTTACCTGAATTCCCAGTAGTAACTGTTTAACATTCAGAAATATTGTTTGTGCATTTTCATTGACTGCAATAAACATTTACCATCCTTAACATAAATCCAAACTTAATTATTTAGTTACAATTGTTTTGCTTTTAATATGACCCATATTTTACTATTCCTTAATGGCTATCTTGATCAGGAAGGGCAGGTATGTAAAAATGTAGCTCTTACCTAGTTTGGACCTCTTGAATAGGATTAGTGTAAATGAGTATGTCACGATTTTAGTTGTTTTTATGTGTATTAGTTTTGTGTACTGTTACTAATGCCCTTCTAGAATCAGATTATGGATTTAAATTGAGAGAATTTACGGAGTCTATACCTCTTCCAATGCCCCATATGAAAATAAAATAAAAATATTTTAGATTATAAATCATTTTCCAAATAGCCCACAGACTTTGGATTAGATTAATATTGTGTTTTGTGAAGGTTGGCTTTCTGCATTGTATATTTTAATTAACTGATCTCTAACCTTTTGAATAATCTTATGTGGATGTAGGCCAAGAAAAAACTTCGGAACAAGACAACAATGAAAATAAGTACCCTGACACAATAAATCGATATGGGAGTATCAATTCCTTAGACTCCACAGCATCATCGGGGATTGGCAGCTATAGCACTCAGACATCTGGTGCAGATAATCCAGAACAATATGAGGTTTTGAAGCAGCAGAAAGAAATCATAGAACAAGGAATTGAGCTGTAAGTTTGATAAAACAAAACATATTTGCTTCATTCTGATTACTGTTTACTGTTGAGTTCAGTGGCATGAAAAACTGAGAAGAAGATCTGATCTAAGTCAAAATAAACTGGTATATTGTAATATCTAATGCCTTTCAAATTCTACATTCAAGAACGTTTGGTCTTCACCTATTGTTATCTCCATTCTTACAAAAAGTAGATAGTTAGAGTTGTTGATGGACGTGTAAATAATAGCAAATGTCTTCAATTGAAATAGAATCCCAGCAACTTATTTTAACTCGTTTATGGGATGTGGGCATCATTGGCTAGGCCAGCATTTATTACCCATCTATAATTGCCCTCAAGGTGGTGGTGAGCTGCCGCCTTAAACCACGGTAACAGTTTTAACAACACCAGGTTAAAGTCCAACAGGTTTATTTGGTAGCAAATACCATTAGCTTTCGGAGCGCTGCTCCTTCGTCAGATGGAGTGGAAACCTGCTCTCAAACAGGGCACAGAGACACAAAATCAAGTTACAGAATACTGATTAGAATGCAAATCTCTACAGCCAACCAGTTCTTAAAGATACAGACAGTGAATGGAGGAGGGAGCATTAAGCACAGGTTAAAGAGATGTGAATTGTCTCCAGACAGGACAGCCAGCAAGTCCAGGGGGCAAGCTGTGGGGGTTACTGATAGTGTGACATAACTCGACAATCACCAGGCAAGACTGTTCTCTTCCTGTTGGGGAGCACTTCAGCGGTCACGGGCATTCGGCTTCTGATCTTCGGGTAAGCGTTCTCCAAGGCAGCCTTCACGACACACGACAGCGCAAAGTCGCTGAGCAGAAACTGGTAGCCAAGTTCCGCACACATGAGGACGGCCTAAACAGATGTTGGCTTTATGTCACACTATCAGTAACCCCCACAGCTTGCCTCCTGGACTTGCTGGCTGTCAGGTGAGTTCCTGCAGTGCATCTTGTAGATGGTACACACAGCTGCCACTGTGTGCTGGTGGTGGATGGAGTTAAATATTTGTGGATGCTGTACCAATCAAACAGGCTGCTTTATCCTGCATGATGTCAAGCTTCCTGATTGTTGCTGGAGCTGCACTCATCCAGGCAAGTGGATTATATTCTATTACACTCCTGACTTGTGCCTTATAGACTTTGGGGAGTCAGGAAATGAGTTACTCACCACAATATTCCTCCTCTCTGACCTGCTCTTGTAGCCACAGTATTTATATGACTAGTGCAGTTCAGTTTCTGGTCAATGGTGACCCCCAGCATATAGATAGTGGGGGATTCAGTGATGGTAATGCCATTGAATGTCAAGGGTCAATGTTTAAGTTCTCTCTTGTTGGAGATGCTCATTGCCTGACACTTGTGCAGTGCGAATGTTACTTGCTACTTGTCAGCCCAAGCCTGCATATTGTCCAAATCTTGCTGCACTTAGACAGGGGCTCCTTCAGTATCTGAGTCGTCACAAATGCTGCTGAACATTATGCAATCACCTGCAAACATCCCCACTTCTGACCTTATGATGGAAAGTCATTGATAATGCAACTGAAGATGGTTAGTCCTGGGACAATACCCAGAGGAGCTCCTGCATTGATGCCCTGAAAGTGAGGTGATTGACCTGCATAAACCACAACCAGCTTTGTTTGTGCTCGGTATGGCTCCAACCAGCAGAGATTCCACCCCTTCCCTGATTCCATTTACTCACAGTTTTACTTGGGTCCTTTGATGCCACATGCTGCCTTGATGTCAAGGGCAGTCACTGTCACCTCACTTTAAAGAGAGTCACAATGTTCATTTCCTCATCTTCCACCACCAATTGAATAAGTTATGTAGAACAGACAACAACATCAACTACTGATGCATATATGATTTGGGAAATCTGCCCGTATTACCTATCTGAAGTATTAGTAAGATTAGTAAGTTTGTGGATGACACAAAGATTGTCCGGATGGTTAACAATGAGGCTGAGTGTCTTGAGCTACAAGAAGATGTAGACGGGATAGTCAAATGACAAGATACGTGGCAGTTGGAATTTAATCCTGTAAAGTGTGAGGTGATGCACTATGGAAGGAATAATTTGACAAGGAAGTATTCAATGACCAGCATGACACAAGGAAGTTCTGTGGAACAAAGGGATCTTGGAAGGGCATATTAGTGGAGTGGTGGAAAAGGGATATGGGACACTTGCCTTTATCAATCGAGGCATAGATTACAAAAGCAGGAAAGTCATTTTGGAGTTGTATAGAACTTTTGTGAGGCCACAGCCAGAGTATTTTGTGCAGTTATGGTTGCCACATTATCAGAAGGGTGTGATTGCACTGGATGGGGTGCAGAGGAGATTCACCAGGATGCTGCCTGGGATGGAACATTTAAGTTATGAAGAGTGGTTGGATAGGCTTGGATTGTTTTTGTTGGAGCAGAAAAGACTGAGGGGTGATCTGATTGAGGTGTACAAGATTGAGGAGCATGGACAGAGTGGATAAGGAACAGTGGTTCCTCTTGGTTGAAGGGCCAGTCAGAAGTGCAAGTAGGTTTGCGGAGAGGGACAGGAGGTTTAGGGGGGTGTGGGTGGTGACAGTCTGGAATGTGTTGCCTGGGAGGGTGGTAGAAGTGGGTTGCCTCGTATCCTTTGAAAAGTACCTGGATGAGCACTTAGTATGTCTTAACATTCAAGGCTATGGACCAAATGCTGGTTAATGGGATTAGGTGGGAAGTCACGTGTTGATGCAGACTCAGTGGGCCTCTTCTGCATTGTATGATTCTAAGTTTCCTGTGAAGGTTATTTGAAGAAATTTTAGGATAGTTGGGTGACTGCCACTCTTGAGAATCAGTGGCAGTCACACTCCCTTTTTGTGGCCCCATTGGCATTGGACACAGGCACAATGGTGCCATGGGTCATTATTATTCGACCCAAATGTTCCCAACCAAAACTTAATGCGCCTATTGAAGCAGCAATGACTTCTACTCTGAAGGACACCAGCGTTTTCAGGAACTCTTCCTGGCTGCTTGATGTTGCAGAAATCTTCCAGGCTGTCTAGGTCTTCGGGGGGTGTTCTGCAAATTGTGAAAAATTTACCATAGTATATTGGAGATGCATGGAGTGGACTAAAACCGCTTGCTTGTATGTCATTTCAACAATATGTGGAAACCTTTCCCACTGCCTACAAAAGAGATGAATATTTCTTTCTCATTGCTCTTAATCCTATCTTTTAATGGAAGTATTGATAAATTTAAAGCTAGTAATTTATAACATGAAATGTTTAGTAATCCAGCAGTCAGCCATTTATGTGCTTAGAATTTGAGACAGCTATTTTTTACATTCAGGTTCAATAAGAAACCAAAGAGAGGGATACAGTATCTACAGGAACAAGGAATGCTTGGCACTACACCCGAGGATATTGCCCAATTTCTGCATCAAGAAGAAAGATTAGACACGGTAGGAAGTTACAATTGTTATTTGAAAGGTTAATGAAACCTTTTCTAGCAGATTTACAATATTTCCATTTATTGGATAATCATTCATTGTAGTTTGGCTTCATATTTTTACACTAAACTGTGCTTTTGAAAGGCATGACATTTCCTTCCGATGAACTATTATTTCTCTTTGTTGAAGACAGCACAGGTTTCTTGCAGTGAATTAAAATACACAAAGAATAAAGGTAATGATTTGACATAGTGATTATTGGCTGGAGTGCCCCACAGTGTTTTAGTCAAATATGTTATTTTTATCATGTAAATAAGCTGATAAAATGGGGTAGAATGATGCAGCACATGAGGAGACATTCAGTCCATCATGCTTGTACTTTCTGTTTAATAGAGCTATCCAATTAGTCCTACTCACCTATTCTTTCCCATAATGCTGCAAATTATTTTTCCTTTAAGTAATTGTCCATGGCTTAGACCTACTTTTCTGTCAGTGCATTCTAAATCATCAAAACTCTCCTCATGTCAGCTCTGCTTTTATTTTCTAAGGATTCTAGTAATAGGTGGTGGGGTAACTCTGTTAATGAAGGATGACATTGGTAGAGTAGTGAGAGATAACCTTAGTTCGGAAAATTGAGATGCAGAATCAGTTTGGGTAAAGATAAGAAATAACAAAGGTAAGAAGTCACTGTGGGACAGAATATATAGCAAGAAATAATGGGGGCTATTAAGAAGGGTGAATAATCATGGGTGATTTTAATCATCATTTAGATTAGATGAATCAGATTGGCAAGGTAACCTGGTTGCACTGCTGCTTCACAGCTCCAGGGACCTGGGTTCGATTCCCGGCTTGGGTCACTGTCTGTGTGGACTTTGCACATTCTCCTCGTGTCTGCGTGGGTTTCCTCCGGGTGCTCCGGTTTCCTCCCACAGTCCAAAGATGTGCGGGTTAGGTTGATTGGCCATGCTAAAATTGCCTCTTAGTGTCCTGAATGCGTAGGTTAGCAGGATTAGCGGGTAAATATGTAGGGATAAAGGGGTAGGGCGGGGTGGGATTGTGGTCGGTGCAGACTCGGTGGGCCAAATGGCCTCTTTCTGCACTGTAGGGCTTCTATGATTCTATGAATTCATGGAGTGTATTTGGGACAATTTCTAGTACATTCTCGTGCCAATCATGGAGCAGGCTATTTTAGACTGAGATGGGATTAGTTCATGATCCCATGGTAAAGGAGTCTCAAGAGTGATCATAACATGATAGAATTTCACATTCCTTTTAAGGGTGAGAAGAATGGTGTCTTAAACCGGAAGACACTTGGAAGTGTATGAGCACAGCTGCAAGAAGTGATCTGGGAAAATAGGTTTAAAAAGTAGGATAACAAGAGCACTGGCAAATATTTAAGAAAATATTTCACAGCTCTTGGGAAAGATATATTCCATTAACAAAGAAAGACTTTATGGGAAGGATGCCCCTCCCCTACCCCCCCCCCCTCCCCCTCTGTGGCTAACTAAGGAAGTTGAGAATAGTATCAAATTGAAGAAAAAAATACAACACCGAGAAGATTAGTGGCAAGTCAGGAGATTGAACAATATTTAAAAACTAGAAACAAATTACTAAAAATTAGAGAAATGATGGAACGATAATATATTCTGCAAGTGTTTAGAAGGACGAGAATAACCAAGGTTAGCATTTGTCTCTTTGAAGGTGAGACTGGGGAATTAATAATGGGAAACAAAGAAATGGTGGAAGTGTTAAACAGATGTTTTGTGTCTGTCTTCTCTGTAGAAGACACAAAAAACATCCCAAGAATACTTGGAAAATAAAGTAAAAGGGAGAGAGGAACATAAAGCAATCACTCAAGAAAGGGTACTGAGAAAATGATTAGAACTAAAGGCTGACATGTACCCTGGACCTGATGGATCATCCTGTGGCCTTAAAAGAAATGGCTGCAGAGATAATAGATGCATTAATTGTAATCTTCCAAAATTCACTAAATTCTGCAAAGGTTGCAGGGGATAAGAAATTAAAAGTTTATTTATTTGTGTCACAAGTAGACTTACATTAATACTGTAAATAAGTTATTGTGAAAATCCCCTAGTCGCCACACTGTGGCACCTGTAACACCTCTATTTATTGCAAATGTAACACCTCTATTCAAGAAAGGAGGGAGACATAAAGCAGAAAATATAGGCTAGTGAGCCTAACATCTGTTATTGAAAAATGTTAGAATCCACTATTAAGGAGACAATACCAGGACATTGCATTATGATTTTCCAAATCAGGCAGAATCAGCATTGGTTTTTGGAAAGGAAAATTGTGTTTGACTAATTTATTGGCGTTCTTTGAGAAAGTGACAAGCAACGTGGAAAACAAGTTACAAAATCAATCTTATACTCTAATGTTCTCAGAAGTCCATGCAATCCAACAGGTGAAATGTGGTCAGATACACCACACTCAGAAATGAGGTGACAAATGATACCCAAAACAACTTCCGTGGATTTCTCATCAAATTCCCCCCAAGATGCTTGTTGCACTATGAGCCAAATGACCTCACTGGAACTCTAAATTGCACATGAGGGTTTCCAAACTCCACTCTTGAAGAATACACTTGGAATCTTCCCCCAGATAAAGCTTTCTCTTTGATGCCTTCACCAAGGATCTACTTCCAAGATTTCAATCTCTCCTTTCATTATTCCTCTGCCTTGGATTATCACACGCATTCAAGCGTCAATACAATTTCTCAGGGACCAAGTCCCTCCAACATCTCACCACTGCTTCACAGGCTATATTAAGATGCCACCAACCTTTTTGATTTACCTTAAATGTCTGTCTTCTAATCTAGCTGACTTTAAATCTGGTTCTTGCAGTTTTTTCTTTAATTGAGAGCATTTTCTTTGCTTTTCATTTGAATTCTCCTGAACAGGACCTTCGACTTCCTGTTCTTCATTCCTTTAACTTAACTGTCTTCCTGTGGCATTCTGTTTGTCCCCACTCCTGGATTTTTTTGGGACTTTCTTGTGTTTTCTTTTTTGGAAAGCTGCCTTCTGCAACTCCCTGGTCTTGTCCAGCTTCTCCTAATTCTAGCTCACAATTAACTTTCTGTTCCACACTGGCCCCTGGTTGCTCAGAAACAACCTAGTTTCCCTTCAAGCACTGTTTGCTTACCTCATAAACCCTCATTACTGTGCATGCATCTAAACTAAACTGAAGTAATTAACCTTTTCAAATACAAAATTAAACTTACTTAAATCTATACCATATTTCTCATAACTACAAATGCAAATATAAATTACTTAAAGCTACCTCTTTTCCTGACAGGAGGTCGGAGATTGGGCAATCATTTGCCAGGGTTTTGGGGTCAAGAGTTGTTTTTTGAGTTGAGAGGTGATGAAGACAGATTTAAAGGGTGAAGTGACAACGCCTGAAAGAACAGTGAACAATATCTGTCAACAGGGAACCAGGAGGAGGAGTTGGGTGGTCAGCATTTTAGTGGGAATAGGATTGAGGGCGCAGGAGGTGAGTTTCAAGAACAGGATAAACTCAAAGAGAATGAGAGAAGCTAGGAGAGGAATTAGTGAAAGATGCATGTTTTGATATGGAGCAGAGGGAGCATTAGAGGGATAAGAGAAAAAGCTACCTTCTCATTAAAAATCTGCTGAAAAGCACAAATATGTTTTTATTCCAGATATGGACATCTGTATAGAACAATAATTTACCTTTTATTTATTTTAGACTCAAGTGGGTGAATATGTAGGAGATAATGACAAGTTTAATAAAGAGGTCATGTATGCCTATGTGGACCAGTTGGATTTTTCATCGAAGGATTTTGTCTCGGCTCTCCGTATGTTTCTGGAAGGCTTCCGTCTTCCAGGAGAAGCTCAGAAAATTGATCGATTGATGGAAAAGTTTGCAGCCAGGTATCTGGAGTGTAACCAAGGGTAAGTTAGAGTTTAAGTATTAGCAATGCAATGTGTTTATATTGTGTAAATAAATTGGTTTTCAAAATTATAAAAGCTTTGATAATACAAATCATATTTTATATTGCTTTTTTCAGGCAAACACTTTTTGCTAGTGCAGACACAGCTTATGTTTTGGCGTATTCAATCATAATGCTGACAACAGATCTTCACAGCTCACAGGTAAATTCATGAAAATTGTAGCATTGTGTTGTTTATAAGAAGTATTTTGGGATGATTCAAAGCTTTAGCATACTGTAACACTACAAAGTGTAATGCTAAATAGGTTTTGAAAACTATGGTTGTTTTCCTTCCCATTTTAATAGTTACACTGTGTTTCTTTTGCAGAATTATGTTAGAAGGTTTGCATTTTAATATTTAAGTTTAGAAACCAAATTAAAGAAATTGCCAGTACTAATTCATTCTTCTCCTTTTTGGAGTAATTTAACTGAATGGTGAAGGTTGTTCCTTTGCATAACTCTTTTTATGTCATTATTTTTAGTCTTATATTTTACTGGATGTGCTGGATAGAATTTAGAGCACTGAAAAATATATAGTGTGAGCCACCCCCACCCCCCAACCCCCCTTGCCAATACGCACTTTGCTGCAAAATTTCGACCGAATCCATCGCTCGCTGCAGAAGCCTGTGGGCGGGGCTTAATGTGCCTGACAGCCTGTAGAGGGAAGTGTTGCACATGTGCAGACCTCTGATGCTGCACATGCACATTAACAATAGCAGGGGTCTGACAGACAAAGTTCGCTGCCAGGCCCCTGCTTCTGCAGGCTGCCTCAAGTACCCCCAAACTCGCAATCGCAGGGGCCCTCGGCCCGAGATGCAGCCCCCGCAACCCAGACCAATCGCGGACCCCCTCCCTCCCCCACCGATTGTGGCCCTGCTGCTCTACCCCCACCGATCGTGGTCTGCAGAATGGCAGCAGGCACCCTCCCTCTACTGGCCCCACCCCCTGGCATTGCCCAGGTGCAAGGCTTGCAGTGCCATGATGCCAGGGTGACACTGCCAGTCTGGCACTGCCAAGGGGCACCCTCCCCTTGCCCTTTGCTTCCCCGGGGGGGGGGCCTTAATGGCCTCCGGTTCCACCGATGAGGCCAACACAACTGTTCCCATTCCTGAGGAGCAGATGTTTTCCTCGCCGGAGAGGCCATAAAGGCAACGAGCCTGGACGATTGACTGCCAGGCTCGCTAATCACATTGAAATGAGCATTTTAGTAAATTTAAATAAATTAACCAGCATCTCACCCGTTCCCAGTGAGAGGCTGACCATGCCGGAAATCCTGGGATTGTAAAATTGCGTCGGTCGCGAAAACCAGCGCTAATTGCTTCACGCTCCACTTTACGACCGTGTTTTTGGGTGCGTCGCAGTCATAAAATTCCGCCCAATGTGTTTTTAACTGTATCAATGCAAAACATATGCTGACTATAATTAATGTTAAAAATAGAAATTAAAAGTATTTGAGATTTTGGTCTGGTCGCTCTGCAGGATGTTGAATTGGGGAACATTGATGATCGCCATGCCATTAAATGTCAGGGATAGATGGTTAGACTCTTATCTTATTGGAGATGATTATTGGTTGACTCTTGTTTGGTATGAAATCAATGCAGTAATAATTCCCCCAAGTATTTCTAAATGGATTTTTATCTATCAAACTTAAACTTCAAGCAATGCAACCTGATGAATGTGTGGTGGCACGAGTGTAATGCTGGTTCAATTTTCCCTCTTATATTACACTCTAACTCACTTATTCTATACTCCCTATAATACTGATACATGCTGCAAAGTGATAAGTAATTGCTGGTTCTTTAGCTGCCTCAATCAAGTGGCTTTTTCTTGTGAGCTTAAACAGTGTTCACATGTTGTTCAATCCCAAGGACACCGCAACTGAGCTCAAAAATTAATCTCTCCATCTGCCACCCATCTCTTGAACACACCATGTTTTCTTTCCTGTATGTTCTCTCTGGCTTGCTCACTCGCTCTCTCTCTCTCTCTCTCACACACCCTCTCTCTTTCGTTCTCTCTCTGTCACTCATCCTACTTTTTATTTGCTCCTTTCCTTGCCCATCCTATCCTTGCCATTTTCCTTGCCTGAAAAGAACCAAAGGAAGTTCTAAGTCTCTCTGCTGGTGCTCTTAAGGATGTTGATAAATTTGATGCATATACATGGAATTAGACTAAGGACTTTGGTATATTATAGTGGCCATTAAGTAATGTAGCTCTGGATAGGTATGTTTTGCAAGCAAAACTTCAGTGAAAAGTAATTCAGATTATTCCTTTCTGTTCTTGTTATTTTTAAAAAGGTGAAGAATAAAATGACAAAAGATCAGTATATTAAGATGAATAGAGGAATCAATGACAGCAAAGATCTACCTGAAGAATATCTCTCCGCTATCTATGATGAAATAGCAGGAAAGAAAATTTCAATGAAGGAGACAAAAGAGCTAACAATCAAGTCCTCCAAACAGAGTAAGTAGACCTATGATTTTCCTTTCAAAATGAAATGCTGCATTGAATATGCCTTTCACTGGGAAGTTTCTCTCCTCGAGTAATAGTGGAGCTTTTAGCTTCTTATATTAAATATTTTCTTTGCTTCCATATCCCCAGTCACTCTTATAAGTTGATCTTGTGTCCCCTCCAATCCAGATCGTATTACTTTGCTGTCCAATACCTAATAAATGAAAGCATGACCCAGAGAAACTTAGCCTGTGCTGTATATATTTTTACATAAATAAATCTTACTAGGGTTTGAACCAGAGTTTAATGTACATAAGATAGATGAGCAAAAAGCATATGTTTTTCCCCACATGCTTTGACATTGAAAATAATAAAGATGGAACGTGTTTTCTCTTTAAACATAGTCTTCAACCATTCATTTACTCACTATAATCTCAAATGAGCTGACTTCCTTTATCAGGCTACTGTGAAAACATAAAAAGATAAAGGGTGGGATTTTCTGGTTGCACCCGCCCCAAGGCCGACAATTCCCACCTGAGATCAGCGGACCTTAAAATGTTCCGTCAAATTTTGTGTCCTGCCCGTGATGATTCCCAAGGCAGGCAGAACTGCAAAATTTGCCTGAGAGTCTCTTTCCACTGAATTTGTCAGCTTCTGAAGGTTTCAGTTAAACATGGGCTCTTCTATTTTCTTGGAATCACAGTACAAAGGAGATCCATCATGGAACACTGGATATAAAATTGGCTTCTAGCAAAGAATTGGTTTGATCATGAACCCTTGGGTAATGAGGCCATCATGCTCTTGCTGTACCATTCTCAAGAATTAGGAATGGGCAACAATTGCTGGCCTTTCCAGTGACACATCCCATGGGCAAATCAAAAAGGATTCTGTTCAGATATTTCCATGCTCAAAGTCTTAAAAGTCTAATAAGTGGCTTTGAAAGTTGAAGGTCCAACCTTAGTATGATCTTTGCTTTTCAGAGTCGTGTGTCATGCTGGGTGAATTGGCACCAATGTGGGTCATTTACGACAGTAGCATAAGATGTTATGAATTGCAAAAACAAGTCTTCTGGAGTGAATAAGTGATTAACACTTAAGACCCATCAGATGTGAACCAAAACAAACTTGCATCTGGAGGAAAATGAAGCCAAGTGACCAGCTCAAAGTGATGGCTTACTGTTGAAAGAAATACTGTTTGTTACCCTGGGAATTAATTTTTCTGATGCTGAATATGGATAGAATTTTGAGATCCAATTGGAAAATAAGTATACTTAGCACTACCTCATAAATGAGTACCTATCTCAGATTCTTTTATTAAGTAATTTAAGGTGAATGAATTAGCAATCAAAATGTCACTAATCAGCCTAGTACTAAAACAGTGATGTTGGAAAATCCTCATTCAGTAGTAAGATATTTGTTTGAAAATCAACCCGTATATTCAAGAAAAATGTTTCCCAAGATTAGGGCCAAAATTTTCTGGCTGTTCACACAGGCAGGACTTTCTGGTCCTGCCAACAGCGTGTTCCTGCGTGGGTTTCCCAGCAGCATGGGGTGGATATAAAAGGGAAATTCCATTGATAGCAGTGGGACCAGAAGATCCCACCGCCGACCAATGGCATGCCACCTCTTGCCATGAGAGAGACACCGCGGGAGGCCAGAAAATCCTGTCCATTATCTTTCATTTGGCAATTAACCTTCACTTAGGGTTTAAGTTACATTCTAATCAATTAATGTTAAAATCTTCTGAACCTGAGTTGGTATGATAACTGCTAGTAGACTATACAAGGACTTCAGTAGGCTTAATGTGAACAGGTCTGTTGTCATTTGATGTGTACAGTTCTTGCTAGAGATATGTCATATAACAATGAAAACTTACATTTTACACAGCACCTTTACCGTAATGAAATGTCCCAAGGTGTTTCTCAGGAGTATTATAAAACAAAGCATGACCTCAAGCCACAAAAGGAGATAATAGGCCAGGCGGCCAAAGGCATGACCAAAGAGGTCGGTTTTAAGTAATGTTAATGGAGGAAAGGGAAGGAAGCGAGGTATAGGGATGAAATTCTAGAGCTTGGGATCTAGTAGCTGAAGGCATGACCACTAACTGTGGAATAATTAAAGTCAGGGATGCGTGAGGGGAAAATTAGTTCAAATATCTTAGATGGTTTTGGCACTGGAGGAGATTGCAGTGATTGGGAGTGATTGCAGTGACTGGGTCATGGAAGAATTTGAAAATAACGAGAATTTTAAAATCAAGATTTTGCTTGACTCTGAGCCGTTGTAGGTCAGCGAGCGCATGTGAACAGAACTTAGTGTGAGTGAAATTGCAAGCAGCAAAGTTTAGGGCAGGTAGAGTGTGGAAAACCAATCAGGGGTGCTTTGAAAGAATCCAGTCTAAAGACAATGAAGAGAGAAATGAGGATTTCAGCAGCATGAGCTAAGACAGGGCACAGTAAGGCAACACTATGATGCTGCAAAAGGCAGTCTTACTGAGGACCTGAATATCTTCTCCCTCTTATTCATCCACTCGTACCAACTGTTTCAGTTGAATGTTTCTCATCATTTAATGGAAAAGTGTGCAGAAAATAGATAGTGTTGTGCTTTTACCAACATCTTGCTTAATACCACAGTATATTGCAACAATGTTTACAACATTTTTCCATAAATATGTTTTAAATCCTCATCACATTTCACAGCAGATTGTACATATTGTGTTGTTTGTACAGCAGTATTTTTTTGATTGTTGCGCTTTTTTGAAATTAGGATTTGTTCTGACTATGAATTCATAGTACTGAGCTCTTGAGAAACTTAATCAGTTATAGAATCATAGAATCCTACAGTACAGAAGGAGGGCATTTGACCCATCGAGTCTGCACCAACCACAATCCCACCCAGACCCCATCCTCACAACCCCATGCATTTCCCCGAACTAATCTCCCTGACACCAAGGGGCAATTTAGCATGGCCAATCCATCTAACCCATGCATCTTTGGACTGTGGGAGGAAACCGGAACACCTGGAGGAAACCCATGCAAACACGGAGAATGTGCAAACTCCACACACTCAGTGATCCAGCCGGGAATTGAACCAGAGTCCCTGGCGCTGTGAGGGAACAGTACTAACCACTGTGCCACCGCACCGTCCGCTATCAGGATGGGCATTAGCATTCAATCTGAATACAGTAGGAATTGCCATTCAACATGATACTGTTTGAGGCAAAATAATCTAGAAAGTGAAATAGCAAACACAAGGAGCTTCATAACATAAACAAAATTTTAGCATGACATTACAAAGAACAAAGAACAGTACAGCACAGGAAACAGGCCCTTCGGCCCTCCAAGCCTGTGCCGCTCCTTGGTCCAACTAGACCAATCGTTTGTATCCCTCCATTCTCAGGCTGCTCATGTGACTATCCAGGTAAGTCTTAAACGATGTCAGCATGCCTGCCTCCACCACCCTACTCGGCAGCGCATTCCAGGCCCCCACCACCCTCTGTGTAAAAAAACGTCCCTCTGATGTCTGAGTTATACTTCGCCCCTCTCAGCTTGAGCCCGTGACCCCTCGTGATCGTCACCTCCGACCTGGGAAAAAGCTTCCCACTGTTCACCCTATCTATACCCTTCATAATCTTGTATACCTCTATTAGATCTCCCCTCATTCTCCGTCTTTCCAAGGAGAACAACCCCAGTCTACCCAATCTCTCCTCATAGCTAAGACCCTCCATACCAGGCAACATCCTGGTAAACCTTCTCTGCACTCTCTCCAATGCCTCCACGTCCTTCTGGTAGTGCGGCGACCAGAACTGGACGCAGTACTCCAAATGTGGCCTAACCAGCGTTCTATACAGCTGCATCATCAGACTCCAGCTTTTATACTCTATACCCCGTCCTATAAAGGCAAGCATACCATATGCCTTCTTCACCACCTTCTCCACCTGTGTTGCCACCTTCAAGGATTTGTGGACTTGCACACCTAGGTCCCTCTGTGTTTCTATACTCCTGATGACTCTGCCATTTATTGTATAACTCCTCCCTACATTATTTCTTCCAAAATGCATCACTTCGCATTTATCCGGATTAAACTCCATCTGCCACCTCTCCGCCCAATTTTCCAGCCTATCTATATCCTGCTGTATTGCCCGACAATGCTCTTCGCTATCCGCAATTCCAGCCATGTTCGTGTCATCCGCAAACTTGCTGATTACACCAGTTACACCTTCTTCCAAATCATTTATATATATCACAAATAGCAGAGGTCCCAGTACAGAGCCCTGCGGAACACCACTGGTCACAGACCTCCAGCCGGAAAAAGACCCTTCGACCACTACCCTCTGTCTCCTCTGGCCAAGCCAGTTCTCCACCCATCTAGCCACTTCTCCTTGTATCCCATGAGCCTTAACCTTAACCTTCTTAACCAACCTGCCATGTGGGACTTTGTCAAATGCCTTACTGAAATCCATATAGACGACATCCACGGCCCTTCCTTCATCAACCGTTTTTGTCACTTCCTCAAAAAACTCCACCAAATTTGTAAGGCACGACCTCCCTCTTACAAAACCATGCTGTCTGTCACTAATGAGATTGTTTCGTTCTAAATGCACATACATCCTATCTCTAAGAATCCTCTCCAACAACTTCCCTACCACGGACGTCAAGCTCACCGGCCTATAATTTCCTGGGTTATCCCTGCTACCCTTCTTAAACAACGGGACCACATTCGCTATCCTCCAATCCTCAGGGACCTCACCCGTGTCCAAAGAAGCTATGATGTAGCTGTTGGGTTCAAATGCCGTAATAAAATGTTCAGGTGTTTATCATTTGCAATTATTGGAGTTTGAAGCAATGTTTTTTGTTTCTTACAGTGATACTGTTCATGAAATAGTTCCAAACAGAGAAATTGATAATCTCGTCAAGATCCCAATATCTAACATTTTTAATCAATGGAATTTTTTTTCTGCAGATGTAGCCAGTGAGAAACAGCGGAGACTTTTATATAACCTGGAGATGGAACAAATGGCTAAAACTGCTAAGGCCCTTATGGAAGCTGTAAGCCATGTGCAAGCACCTTTTACCAGTGCTACACACTTGGATCATGTTAGGCCAATGTTTAAAGTAAGTTATTAGTCTCTAACAGAAATGCATTGCAAAATGTTTTTTATTCTGTCGAGTAAACCCTGTCACTTTTTTACCTTCTTTCTTCTCAGGGCATAGTTCCCTTCTCAGCCCACCCAAGTGCAATTTACTTGCCCCACACCCTGGACAACAGACTTCTCTATAATTACCTCCACCACAGACTGTGGGTGGAGGTAATTTTTTTATTGTTTGTCAGTATGTTTATTTGTAAACAATATATCTCCAAAGCTAATGAGTTAATTTCAACGAAATTTGGTACTCGGTATGACCCAATGAAGAACTGATTCGTTTTTCAGATTTAAATCTGGATCTTCGTATTTTTTTAAAAGATCTGTTAACATTGAGAAATGGGCTGAATTGATTTTTTAAAATGTGGGTAGTTTGATTTAGAATGTTGGTGGCTGTTTTAGAATATTGTGGATCGTCTTTAGCTGTTGCAGTGCTGTTTGTCTCAGCTGTCAAAATGTGAGCAGAATTTTCAGAGCAGGTTGTTAGACGTGAAGCTTCCTCAGTGATCTGGAAACTCAATATATTTTCCGGCTTTATGGTTATAGAGTAAGCCTTGAGAAAGAGTTGCATAATAGTAATAACCCTGAGTTAACACAAAGATGAGCTGTGAGCAAAATAGAACAAGTGATAGAAATTTGAACTTGCCATTGAGGACTGAACCTTTTCAGTTTCTTTACTACTGTGATGTAATCATTAAATCTTGAGTCAATTTGTAATTTGAATAAGACTTCCATAGAATCGAACTGTTATGTATTTATAAGCTGTTAAGACTTGTTATAATCTGAATAAATCTCAGTTCAAAAATATTATTTCAAGTAAATTTGTGAAAGTTATTATCAATCCAATCACCATTGAGGTATCTGGAAGAAAGGTGTTGCAACATATTTCCCCTGTTCTTTATTTCACCCCACCAAAATAAATTGAGCAAACAACCAGAAAATCTAACCTTGAATTATTCATCTTCGCTTTAGTATGCACATGGCCTCAACAGCTCAGCGCCATTGTGTCCCATAGTATGTTTGATCATCTGAACCTATCCTTCAACCTCAAGCTTGCTATTCATTCATTAAAGATTTGACGCACACAACATGAGTGTCTTTTGCTGTGAGCCTGTTGAATATATTCAGTTCTGTGCAGCTCACATAATATTGGGTCATATTTTCATTATTTTCTACTGAAGTTCTCTGTCAACACTCAAATTTCAAATTATAAGAATCTTGCATCTGTGTCTCCATTTCTCTCAGCATTTTAAAAAGCTGGATTTTGCCTCTTAATCTTTTCTGCAATCCCTTTGTTTTTCCTGTTTTATCTTTTACTCCTGGGGTCTCTTTAAAATATCTTTTGTAACATTCTTCAAAACAAAATCAACATACTGCCGATGCTGGAAATCTGAAATAAAAGCATATAATATTTGAGAGCTAGCAGTTCTTTGTTATAAACTGTTAAATTCTAAGAAAAGTCTCAATTTGAAAAGTTAACTATATTTTTCTCTCCCTGTTGCTGTCTGAACAGCTGAGCTATTCTAGCTTGTGCTGATTTTATTTCCTCTCATTGCTGATATATATGGAAAAGTACATTTTAACACTGGTGTGAAATAAGGACTAGAAAGAAGGAATTACTTTATTGCAGTGCCGTTCAGTTATATGTCTGAAAAGCTTGGCGCTGGAAATGGTGCATTACGAATATCAGCTGGCGAACTATGCTGTTTATTTTTTCAGAAAAGTTTTTAAGAGGAAATTTTCTGTTTCATAGTTGGCTTGGACACCATTTTTGGCAGCTTTCAGTGTTGGCTTACAAGATTGTGATGATACAGAGGTGGCCTTTCTTTGCCTAGAGGGCATACGGTGTGCTATTCGGACAGCTTGTATCTTCAATATTCAGGTAATATTCAGCACCCTCATATAAGCTAATCAGTTCCTTGCCAAGAAAATTTAATAATATGGATAATATTTGTCAGGCCATTTGTTGTGCTTATGACATCACCAGAAATTGGTATTGAGTTGAACTAAACAACATTTTATGCCATGGTGTTAATGAAATGTCCAGCAATAATACATGTTTGCTTTTAGCCTTATAAAAAGTCACCTGTTTAAAGTATGTTTGTTCTGAGCATGTAATGGTGCCTCCCCCCACCCCTTTGTACAAGATTGCAAATTCTTCTCACCAACAGAATATTTTGTTTAAAAGATAGGACTACAATTTTAAAGCTACTCAAACTGCCCTAAAACGTTGTTACCAGGAAAACAATTGTGTAAAACAAAACAAAAATGTATAAATTGCGTCCACCCTACATTAACTGTTTTTGTTTTGTTTTTGGATTGGAAGATTCTAAAATCTTCGGCACGGTAGCACAGTGGTTAGCACTGCTGCTTCACAGCTCCAGGGACCTGGGTTCGATTCCCGGCTTCGGTCACTGTCTGTGTGGAGTTTGCACATTCTCCTCGTGTCTGCGTGGGTTTCCTCCGGGTGCTCCGGTTTCCTCCCACAGTCCAAAGATGTGCGGGTTAGGTTGATTGGCCATGCTAAAATTGCCCCTTAGTGTCCTGAGATGTGTAGGTTAGAGGGATTAGCGGGTAAATGTAGGGATATGGGGGTAGGGCCTGGGTGGGATTGTGGTCGGTGCAGACTCGAGGGGCCAGATGGCCTCTTTCTGCACTGTAGGGTTTCTATGATTTTATGATTAATTGCAGAGCTGCTAAGTAGGTTGATAATAGGTTAAAATTTATTCATATTAAATGCAGTATTTTCAAGATAAAAAGATTAAGATTTTCGATTGCAAAAAAGACACCACCATGATTTACAATAGTTAAATCTGTGCTTTATGAAACTCAATTATTCATTATACAGATGTGCTCATCTGACAACTCATCTTTCCAGAAAATATCTTATTTTTGGGGAACCATAACTTCTAATATGTATTTTACATTTTTACTCATTCATGGGATGTGAATGCCGCTGACAAATTCTGAGCATTGATACTTTGAACTAAAATTTCTCATGTTTTATTTTGCATTGTAAATGTCTTTTAATTACTCCAATTATATTAACAGCTTGAAAGAGATGCGTATGTGCAGGCTCTTGCACGATTTACTTTATTAACAGCCAGTTCTGGCATCACTGAAATGAAGCAGAAGAACATTGATACTATCAAAACTCTCATCACAGTGGCTCACACAGATGGTAACTATCTTGGGACCTCCTGGCATGAGGTATGAAATGTCTTTATATTTACTACCATGTTTACTCTCTCAGACTGGGAGAAGCTTGTCTAATTCTATTGAGATTATGTGCTTTTGAAATGGAATTTCTAAACTTGTTTGCTTTTCATCAATATTTATTTATTAAATTGTTCTGGCTTTTTAAATAGGTGTTATACAAAATGTTTAGTCTTTGGAGCATTAACAAAACAATAATGTGATGTTCTGGCTGATTTTTATATGAAAGGAAGTCAGTTGCCTGGTATTTTCTAATTTCAAACAGCTATAATTGTTTCATTGCTTTGAGTATTAATTGATTTGCTTGTCATCACTGATTTTTCTATTGTTAAGAGTTATGATTGGCTAGGATACTGCTTTCAAACATGGTTTTGCCATTTGTGCTAGATGTGCAGTAATTTCTAAAATTACTTTTCACATGTCTCATCCTATGCTTGTTAACATAATAAATCTAGGCAGTTACACCGGATTATTGTCAGTCAGTAACCTGCACCCTTCCTTGGAACCATCCAGTACATAAGCAAATTCAGAAAATTTACGACTTTCATAAATGGAACAAAATCCTATTTTATATTTACATACTGCAAAATGCTTAACAGTCGATCTATGACAAGAAATTGTTCTTAAGACCACAATATTAATGGAGCGGTGGAGGAGAAGCAAAATAGTTTTGTAGTAAGGAAATCTGAAAGTCTGCGCTTCCTTCGGGTCCTGGTAAAAACCAGAGTGCCAAGCACTGATGTGTGGCCTCAAAAGATCAGTGGAAAAGTGTTGGGAATTGATGGGGATGCCCTGAGCGATCTGAGGGGAAGGGGTGAAGATAGCAGGAGATGCCTATGGAGGGCATGGGCTGTGCAGTGCTGGAAGGATAGCACATGCCATGGAGTGCAATGGATCATGGAGTGGTTAATGCAGAGCTTTCTGCTCCTCTTACTCCACAGGCAGTGCTACAAAAGCACTTAGGACATAGGAATAGAAGGAGGCAATTGAGCCCATCGAGCCTGTTCCACAATGTACTGAAATGATGGCTGATTTATGGCCTAATGCCAAATACCTGCTTTTAACCCATATTCCTTAATACCTTTGCTTAACAAACATTTATCTATCTCAGATATAAAGTTAGGAACCAATCTGGCATCCGCTGACAGTTGTGCTTCCTAACATCTCTTCTGAACAGTCTGATCCTCATTTTTAGATGATGCCCCTGAGTTCTAGAATCTCCAAACAGTGGAAATAGTTTGGGGGTGATTCTCCCAAATAAATTGTCAGTGTCGAATTTGCGTAAAAACTGGAGTAAATCACGCTGGTTTTTTCAACGAGAGTTTCAAAATGAATCTCCCATACTCTGTGCACTAGCATGATTCACTCCAGAAATCAGAGGGCGGGACCTATTCCTGCTTGGACTGAAATCCATCTGCTACAGTTTTGCCCATGCACCCAGTCTATCAATATCCCTTTGTAATTTTACGCTAACATCTATACAGTTCACAGTGCTGCCTAACTTTGTATCAGCAGCAAATTTAGATATATGACTTGCTATGCCATTATCCAAGTCATTAATAAATAATGTGAACAATTGAGGCCCCAACACACACCCTTGTAGGACACCACCAGCCAAATCCCACCAATTTGAGTACCTACCCATTATTCCTACTTTCTGGTGCTAGCCACTCAACCAGTTTTCCAGCCATGTCAGTAATTTTCCCTCAATTCGGTGGGCTTCTGTCTTAGTTAACAGTCTCTTATGTGGGTTTTTATCAAAGGCCTTCTGGAAGTCCATACAAATAACATCCATTGACATTCCCCTGTCCACTACCTTAGTCACCTCTTCAAAAAATTCAGTGACGTTTGTCAGGCATGACCTACCATGCTGACTCTCTCTGATTAACACAATTTTTGAGGTGTTCAGTTACCCTATCTTTGATTCTAGACTCCAACGATTTCCCACCACAGATGTTGGGCTAACTGGTCTGTAATTCCCTGGATATTCTCTTTCACCCTTTTAAAAAGTGGAATGACATGAGCAATTTTCCAATCCAGGGAGACAACTCCTGAATCTAGGCAACTCTAAAATATTATAGTTAGAGCATCAACAATGTGTGCCCCTGGTTCCTTTAATACCTTCTGATGGAAGTAATCAGTTCCTGAGGATTTGTCACTCTTTAGTTCCATTCATTTCCTCATTATCAATGTTTTACTTAGCCTGTTCCATGCACGAGTAATTGCCTCTCAGTGCAGGTTAGGTTGATTGGCCATGCTAAATTGACCCTTGATGTCAGGGGAATAGCAGTGTTAATATGTGGGGTTACAGGAAAAGGGCCTGGATGGGATTGTGGTCGGTGCAGACTCGATGGGCCAAATGGCCTCCTTCTGTACTGCAGGGATTCTATGACCTTTCTTTGGCTGCTGGGTTTCCTGAGGCTTGGGAAAACCAGCTGGCCAGTGTTAAAACTGGAATGAAGAAAAAAAGGGGGCATGCTGCCACATTAAAATATCACAATGAGTGACCCATCTTCCGAAACTGCGTTAGTCGCTCCTTCCTACCTCGAAGGGGAGGGGTTCTTGCATCCAGAAACCTATGATGTCCATTGTGATGATCAGGGATTCTTCCTAGCATCTGTTACAATTGATAGCATGTCCCTTGATCATGATAGCTGGGACTTTCTCTGAGGGTCATGAGTAGAGTTGCTTGCCACTGGTTTTCTCAGCCAGCAACTGGCCAATCTGTTAATTTTAAAAATCTCTAAAGGGCAGGAAACAAGAAAACAATTCATAAGGTGTTGTCCCCAACACTCCAGACCACACTGTTCTGGCCTCTCCCTGAGAACAAAGAACAATATAGCACAGAAACAGGCCCCTTGGCCCACCCAGCCTGTGCCGATACATGGTTTCTATCCCTCTGCTTGCCTCACATTCATGTGTTTATCAAGGTACACCTTGAACATTGCTAACTGCTTGCTTCCACCACCTCCACTGCTAGTGCATTCCAGGCACCCACAACCCTCTGTGTGGAAAAACCTTCCCTGCATGTCTCCCTTAAACTTACCACCTCCCACCTTAAACCTGTGCTCTCTTGTAGCCGACCCTTCCACCCTGGGAAAAGACCTCTGACTATCCACCCTATCTATGCTCCTCATAATTTTGTAGACATCTATCAGGTCACCCCTCAGCCTCCATCTTTCCAGTGAAAACAGTCTGAGTTTATCCAACCTCTCCTCATACCTAAAACCCTCCAGACCAGGTAACATCCTGGTGAACCTTCTTTGCACCTTCTCCTAAGCATCCCCGTCCTTCTGGTTGTGTGGCGACCAGAACTGCACGCAATATTCTGAATGTGGCCTAACTAAAGTTTAATACAGCTGTAACATAACTTGCCAACTTTTATTCTCGCTGCCCCGGCCAATGAAGGCAACATGCTGTCTGCCTTCTTGACCATTTCTCTGCCCAAGTCTGCAATCTTTCTATACCCTGCTGTATCCTTTGACAATACTCGTCACTATCTGCAACACCGCCAATTTTTGTGTCATCCGCAAACTTACTAATCGGACCCCCTGCAGTTTCCTCCAGATCACATATATATATTACAAACAACAAAGGTCCCAGCACTGTGGATCCCTGTGGAACACCACTAGTTACTGATCTTCATTCTGAGAAAGCACCCTTCCACCGCTACTCCGTCTTCTATGACCAAGCCAGTTCTGTATCCATCTAGCCAGCACACCCCAGATCCCATGAGACTTGACCTTTTGTACCAGCCTGCCACAAGGAACCTTGTCAAATGCCTTACTAAAGTCTATGTAGACAACATCCACCGCCTTTCCCTCATCAATCATTCTTGACACGTCCTCAAAAAAACTCAATCAAGTTGGTGAGACATGACCTTCCACGCATAACACCATGCTGCCCATCACTAACTCCATTCACTTCCAAATGCGAATAAATCCCATCTCTCAGACTCTTCTCCAAAAGCTTCCTCACCACTGATGTTCGGCTCACTGGCCTGTAATTACCTGGATTATCTCTGTTTCCCTTCTTAAACAAAGGAACAACACTAGCCATTCTCCAGTCCTCTGGAACCTCGCCTATGGCCAAAAAGGATGCAAAGATATCCATTAAGAGCCCAGATAGTTAGTCCCTTGCCTCCCACAGTATCCTGGGATAGATTCCATCTGGCCCTTAGGGATTTGTCTACCCTACGCACTTTAAGACATCCAAGACTTCCTCCTTCATTATATTGACCTGCCAGAGAGTATTCATAGACCCTTCCCTCGCCTCAACATTCCTCGTGTCCCTCTCTTTGGTGAAAACAGATGCAAAAAAGTACTCATTAAGGATCTCACCCACATCCTCTGGCTCCACACATTACCTTTCTCCTTTATCCTTGAGTGGGACTACTCTTTCCCTAGCTACCCCCTTGCTCCTAATATATGTATAAAATGCCTTGGGATTTTCCTTAACCCTGTTGACCAACGACATTTCATGGCCTCTTTTAGTCCTCCTAACTCCCCTTTTGAGCTCTTTCCTACTTTCTCTATATCGTTCAAAGACTCTGCTTTTAGTTGCCTAGACCTTACGTATGCCTTTTTTTCTTGACTAAGCTGACAATTTCCCCTGTCATCCAAGGTTCCCAAATCTTGCCATTCCTGTCCTTCATTTTCATAGGACCATGCTTATCCTACGCTCTAATCAACTGGTCTTTAAAAGACTCCTACATGTCAGGTGTGGATTTACCCTCAAACAGCCGCTCTCAATCCACATTCTCCAATTCTTGCCCAATTTGGTTATAGTCGGCCTGCTCCCAATTTAATAACTTCATCCAAAGGTCACTCTTGTCTTTATCTATAAGTGTCCAAAACTTACAGAATTATGGTCACTATTCCCAAAATGCTCCTCCACTGAAACTTTGATCACCTGGCTGGGCCCATTCCCTAATACCAGGTCCAGTATGGCCCCCTCTCTCGTTGGACTATCCACATATTGTTTCAAAAACCCATCCTGGACATAGCTAACAAATTGCTCCCCATCTAAACCTCCAAATCCAAAAGAGAACCAGTAGCTCTCTGACTGCTTGGAGGTGCTAGAGTGGTTATGTTGATTTGTCTCCGACCTTCTCTTGTTATCAGAGAGTTTATTATCCTACATATAAGAAAGTTTGAGGATACGAATTTGCTATTGGGGAAGTCTGCAATGAACTATATTTTTACTATTTTGTGGCACCATACATTTGTGCTGAATCCTGGACCAACACGTAGATTTTCAAAGCTAAGCACCACTATTATCTTTTAAATTCTGGGTAATTGAAGACTGATTTGAGTAGATAAGGATTGTTCTAATATCTGGCTTACTTAGATATTTGTTTGGCAATTACTAATCCGCCATAAGTTCATTGTTACTTTTGGGTTTTAGCTCAGTTTATACATTTTTCAATTATGGTTCTCACCATGTACGTTTAAGTTTTTTATTCATTTCTGGGATGTGGTGTCATTGTCTAGGCCAGCATTTATTGCCCATCCCTTATTACCCTTGAGAAAGATGGTGGTGAGTCCATATGGTTTGGTACACCCACAATGCTGCCCGGGTGGGAGTTCCAGCATTTTGAACCAGAGACAGTGTGGTAGGTTTGGAAAGTACTGCCGAAGGAGTCAGTGTATCTTGTAGACGGTACACACTTTTGCCACTATGCGTTGATGGTGAAGGGAGTGAATTTTGAAGGTGATGGATAAGGTGCCAGTCAAGTGCTTTGTTCTAGATGATGTTGAATTTCTTGAGTGTTGTTGGAACTGCACTCATCCACGCAAATGGAGAGTATTCCATCACCCTCCTGATTTGTGCCTTGTAGATTGTGGACTGGCTTTGGGGAGTCAGGAGGTGAGTTACTCACCACAGGACTCCTAGCGTCTGACCTGCTTTTATAACCACAATATTAATATGACTTGGATAGTTGAGTTTCTGGTCAATGGCAACCCCAAGTATGATGACAGTGTCCGATATTTCATAGAATGATCATAGAATCCCTATAGTGCAGAAGTAGGCCATTCGGCTCATCGAGTCTGCACTGACAACAATCCCACCCAGGCCCTATCCCCGTATCCTCACACATTTTCCCTACTAATCCCTCCAATCTATGCATCCTGGGGCACTAAGGGACAATTTAGCATGGCCAATGCACCTAACCCGCACATCTTGGACTGAGAGGGGAAACTGGAGCACCCAGAGGAAACCCACGGGGAGAACATGCGAACTCCACACAGACAGTCACCCAATCCAGGAATCGAACGTGGGTCCCTGGCGCTGTGAGGCAGGAGCGCTAACCGCTGTGCCATCGTGCCGCCCCATTTCAGCAAAGGCATTTTTATCATGACTACTCAGTAGAAATTCTATTTCTCTTGTATGTATATAGTATGAATTAATTATATTTAATAAATGTACATTAACTGTGCTAGATTATACAGTGTAATTCAACTGACTTTAAAGCAAATTTGGAGAGTGTTTCAAAACATTTAAACTACCTCATTTTGTGTCGTCGTTTAATTTTGAGAGTCACTGGAAATAATTTGTAAATTTGTCTTTTTTCTTAACCTGTAAATATTCATAGATCTTAAAATGTATCAGTCAGCTGGAACTGGCCCAGTTAATAGGCACTGGAGTAAAAGCACGCTACATTTCTGGGACGGTTCGAGGTAGAGAAGGATCGGTTTCTGGATCTAGAGATCAGTCAGCCGATGAGTTTTTAAGTCTAGGACTGGGTAAGTTGGTTTGCTTTATCACTTGGATATGCTTGTAATAAACATACTGCAACCACATCCCACTTTCTTTGGGTTTGCTGTTATGCCAGTGTTCCTTGTTGTTGCGCAAAGACAGATTTTTGAATGCATGATACCTTTAAATCTTTTTGCTTGCCCGTATGCAGAGTATTTAACATGGAGCAAGGCTTGCAGGCTTCTGTATGATTGAGTACCCATAGAGCTTGATGGGAATATTGGTTATGGCAAGTCCTTTCCCTATCAAACTCAGCATACTGAAACTTAACCTTTCGTGCAATCCTGCATTTTCAGTGGCTGTCTGTTGCATGTTCACTGCCTGACATTCCTGGTGCTTTTTATGCAGCCTGTTCTGGAATTTACTCCCCAAACAACAAAATCTTATTCTTGTTGTCTTCATATTTTTCTTGGTCTTCATCATCCATGTCTTGATCTAATTCTCCCATTAACAGCAGGAGGAAAAAGACAGTAATTTGAGACCAGGTTAGAGTGCTTAAGAGACTCCAGAAGAATAAATCTTGAAATAAGTTTCCAGCTGAGTTTTATTTTTGAGGAACCAATATATAGTATCAGACTGTAGTAACTGCAGTAAATTGGAGGAATGGTTTAATAAAGTTGTCCTGAAAAAAAATAGCTTGTATTTGCATAGCATTTTCTCATGTCTTCAGGACATCCTAAAATTAGGCAGGAGTCCTACCCAGCTGAGGCAAACTGACACTTCAAATTTTCCAATAAGGTACTCTGTAAATAGTTTCTCTAACTACAGAATCTACAATTGTTTTGTACATTTAACTATTTCCTGTTGGCATTAAAACATTTGAATCTGGGCTAGTTTATTCCATATTGATTTGTTCTGAGGCACAAATTGAGACCGACCAAACCTATTTCCATTGCAGCTATTTGTTGTTAATTTTGATGTGATTATCTGTTTAATCAGACTCTATTTACAATTCTTGCTACTTCTCCCTATAATTGTTTGGAAGTACAGATTGAGCTTTGTTTTACAAATGCATCACTTAAAAATTTAACCCAAGGTCCTTCTTTCTATGCCTACTCAGGCACTTTGGTTGGTGGGACTGTGGACCGAAAGCAAATAGCTAGTATCCAGGAATCCATTGGTGAGACAAGCTCTCAGAGTGTTGTTGTTGCAGTTGACAGGTAAGACCAATTTTATTTCAGATTTACATTTTTTTTGTAGTTCATTTGGTTTACATTGTGCACCTTGTACTTTGACTTTCTTACATTTACGATCTGATGTTTGATTTAACAATGCAAGATTATAACATCCGTAGCAAAGATAACATATTTATGTCACATCTTTAACATAATCAAATGTCCCAGGGCACTTCAAAGGTTGTCATTCAAATTTGACATTAAACCTGTTAAGATATGATCAAAAGATCAAAAAGGGCAAATGATCAAAAGCTTGAAGTAGATTTTAAGAGTATCTTGAAGGAGAGTAATGTTGAGAAGCAGAGAGATTTGGGGAATTGTTTTTAGAACTTAGGCCACTGTTGTTTTGGATGTATTTGATAGCAGCAATATAAGTCTCTGCAAACTTACATTTTTAATTTTGTATAATTTTTAAATTGCTACAAAGAAATTTTAAATCTGCTAGACGTGCTGACAAAAATTAAATTATGCTTCAATTACAATGTTATTGGATTCTTAGTGTGTATTATTTAGTTTGGTTCTTGCAACTTGGAATGTGAGCAGAGCCAAGAAGTAGATTAAGTCGTTTTTGAGTGCGAAGCAGAAGTAAATCATTATTTACTTGGAAAGACAGAAATAGAACTACATGACACTATTAATGAAATGACAATCATTTGGAAAAAGCTGTTAGTTTTTCACCCTCTCCATCCTTTATGTATGTTGGTTTCAGCTCCCATTCTTCCAGTCTTTCCACGCACTTGAAATCTTTTCCACTTCAAGGCATCATCCAATTTCCTTTCAAAAGTTATTGAATTTGATTCCTCTTGTCTTTCAGGCAGTGTAATTAGACTGCTGTAGAAAAAGACATTTCCACAGGTCACTTCTGATTCTTTTCCCAATTACTTTAAATTTGTGCCCAATGTTTACCAACCGTTCTAGTAAATCTGCTCTTTTCCCTATTTACAGTTCTTGTCATCCTCCTTAAGGTTTGCCAGCTACCATCAGCCACAAGACTCCAACTAGAACTGAACCAATGTTATATAAAAGTTTAGTGTAATTTTCTTGCTTTTGCGTTCAGTACCTGTTTATTAAGCAAGGATCCCCGATGCCTTTTAAAAACTTTCTTACCTTGTCCTGCCAGTTTCAAAGATTTGTGTACAGACATCCCCAGCCACCTCTGTTCCTAAACTCCATTTAAAATTGTACCAAATTGTTTTTATACCTCTCTTCATTCTTTCTATCGAAATGAATCTCAATCAAAAAAGCTCAATGAAAAACGTGATTTGTCTTGAACACAATATGGCTTTCATTTATTAGCTGTTATTTTTCCAAGTGTCAGTTTTGTATCAATATGTCTAATGATTTCCTCACAAATGACATTCAGATGTCATTGTGTTGCATTTATCCTTCTCGCCTTTTTTTTGAACAATGGAGTAACATTTTCAATCCTGTGTCATTACTGCCATATGTAAAGAAGACTGAAAAATTGAGGACATAGCCTCCATAATTTTCACTCTTAATTTCCTCAGCAGCCACCTACAATACATTTTGCATCTCAACCAGAGCCAGTGGCTTTTCTATTTTGAGCTCTACCAACCTTTTCAGTATCTCTTCTATGTTTCCAATTTCCCTATTGGCTCCTTTAATGCAATGTTGGCAGCATCTTTTTTTCACTGAAGACAGATGCAAAATATTAAATTACTACCTCAGTCAAACCCACTACCTCTACAAGAATGTGTCATTTCTGGTCTGAGATCTATCCTATCTTTTCTTTGATTACCTTTTTACTATTTATTTGTTTGTAAAAGATTTTTGTATTCCCTTTTACGTTCCTAATTTATTCTCATACTTTGTCCCTCATATACTTTATCTGTTTAACCTGTACATTTTGTGCTCATGTTAATTCTCTACTTAATTGTGAGTGAAATATTTATCATGCGCCTCCTTTTTCTGTGTAATTTTGCTCTTTATATCTTCAGTTATCCAGGGAACTCCAGCTTTGGATGCCCTTTCTCTTCCTCCCCCACCCCCCAGTGGGAATATGTCTAGTCTGTACTTGAATTATCTCCGCTTTGAACTCTTCCCATTTATTCTATTACTTGGCAATCTTTGTTTCCTGTCCGGATTCCCCCTCACCTCACTAAAATTATACTTCCTCCAGTAGAGTTTATTCACATTCGACTTTGCATTGTAATTTTTCATTATTCTAAATTTAATATTGTTATCACTATTTATCAAATGTTGCCCAATGAAAAATGCTTCACTTGTCCCACTTTGTTCCCCAGACTGAGATCCAGCATTGCTTTCCTCTTGTAGGACTGGAAACCTATTGATCAAAAAAGTTCTCTTGTATGAATTTCAGGAATTCCTCTCCCTTTATTCCCTATATGCTTGTTATTTTGGTTTATATTGGGATATTGGAAATTTCAGTTACCACCGCAGTAAAGTTCTTGCTGTTTCTGAAAATATGCCAGCTCGATCTTCTTCCCACTATTTGGAGCTGAAGATGCACATGATTCTGAGAGCCATGTGTGCATGATTTCATGTATAATGTTCAAAATGGAAAACTTTTTTTTGCATTCCAGAATTTTCACAGGATCTACAAGACTGGATGGAAATGCCATTGGTATGTCTTAACATTACAACATTTTTAATATTAACTTGTCAGCTTATTCTATTGGCACATTAGATAAAAAATTGTATTTATTTTTCATTTGCAGTTGATTTTGTGCGCTGGCTTTGTGCTGTCTCTATGGATGAGTTGGCCTCACCAACACACCCACGAATGTTCAGCCTTCAGAAGATAGTTGAGATATCCTATTACAACATGGGGCGTATCAGACTACAATGGTCCAGAATATGGGAGGTCATTGGAGATCATTTTAATAAGGTAATTTTCTGAAAGTAATTAATGCATCATGACTTCATTTTAAGTGTGCTTATTGTCTAAATGAAGTACTTTAGGATGTCTACATAATTGTTTAGTTTTTATGGTTTATTAACTTAAATGATAATGTGAACAACTCGCACTCATTACTGTGTGGTAAATTACATATGAGGCATGTTTGTGTTTTATCATATATTAATGTTTGTACATAGGCACATGTTCGGTCATACACTTGGTGCTTATTGCATTTATAGGTGGTGTTGTGACAGGAGCTTCTAAAGTTAAAGGTGTTATACTTTGCCTGTCACAGGTTAACCCTGGCTACTGTTTCACGTATTAGCTAATATTTTATGTTGAGATTATATGGTAAAAATGCTATTTTAAATAAATATCTGGATATTTTAAAATTCACTTTAAATGTATTCCATTTGTTTTTGTTTCTAAGCCTCTTGACTTTTTTGTCATGCCTTCAGTCTGAGCACGAGCTCTGGCTTGCATTCTGCATGGTGGAAAAAGGAGTCAGCATATTCTTGGCTTGAAGTACAGGCCTGGCTGCTTCTATCTCTTGTTACTACTTCTAAGATGGCTGCAGATCACACAAGACAAAAGTGGCAACTTGCCATCTACCTGCTTGTAGGGAAGTTTGTAATCTAATGCTGAAAATGGCTCCCTCTGCACTCTTCTTCATGACACAAGCGTTGCATCTAGGTAAAATTGTTAATTAGTTGATTCCAACTCCCTTTCATCTCAGAAGCAAATGGATAGTTGCAACTCGACTGTTTACAACTCGATGCCTATAACACCTTTCTGGAACTTGGGAGATCAAAGTCTGCTTGTTGTAAACTCAGAGACTTTGCTCATTGTCCGCAAGCATAAATATTTTGCACCACCTTCTCAATAAAAGAATCTAAGCCATCCTTTTACCTCTAACAATCAAACCACTGAGGCAGAATGCAGCACAGGTCACATTACCTCCTTCATTTACCCTAAATTTAAAGTTACAGTCCCAAAATATGATAATTGTATAAACCACAAGATACAGTCCTGTAACACTAAATCTTACAAACCTCACAATTGTAACTTTTTTTATATATTGTATACTTCAGCTATTTTTTCAACTCATCTGTTTTGCTCCTCCTCCCCACAAGCTCTCCATCCCTGCTTTTAATATTAACCTTATTGGGCCTACCAGTGCCTGTTCCCTTTATATCTACAGCAGCCATTAGCATAGACGCTAAAATGCACTACATTTTTAAAAAAATTCTTTACATAAAAAATAGAGACCATTTTGTACATTTGCAAGCAATGTCATTGAGCAATAACACCAGTTGACATATTCCACCTTGCTGTCCAATCACTTTTGGATCATCCAGTATGCATTTGCTGCATTGCACCTGACCATGTGCCTCTTTGTATTCCCTGATTTGTGCTGTTGCATCTCAACACCGGATCCTGCAATGCTGCTTGTCCTGCAATATCGCTCATACTGTTACTCTTTCTTTTACCACCCTGCCCCTGACAGTTCTGGTGTCTTTTAATTAGCCAACATCTCTTGGACTGGTATTTTGGAAATCCACTTCCTGCTGAGCTCTGCTTCCTGCCATCCTTCAACTTAATATGGTTGTCTGGTCTTGTCTTCCCTTTCCCTTGACATTCCTTTCCCCCTCACCTATCCTTTTTCTTTCTCATGTCTTTAAACCTGTTCTTATCAGTCCAACTACTTTACCCAAATGTCCCCAACTTCTCACTGTACTCGACCAGCCATCCCTCCTGTTCTGGTTTTTAATTCTCCTGAGTCTTCTCCTGGCTTCTATACTGCTCTAGCTTTTCCCTATAACCCAATCTACCCTCTGTCATAACAATTCTTTCTCAACCATGGTCTGGTGCTCTCATCATGTAACCTGCAATTAAGTCTTGTTTGCAGTGTCACACAAAATTCTCTAATTGAAATATCCAGTGTGCATTACTGAAGCACAAAATTCTTGCATTGACATGTTTGATTTTTTCATGTAGAATTGTCAAGTTTTGTGGTTACTTAACCACATACCACAATTTGATTGAAATAGTTTTTTATTCGCAGTATTGATGCTGTGAATTTTGTTCCCATTTATTACCAGGTTGGCTGCAATCCCAATGAAGATGTTGCCATTTTTGCAGTAGACTCTCTAAGGCAGTTATCAATGAAGTTTTTGGAGAAAGGAGAGCTTGCTAACTTCAGGTTTCAGAAGGATTTCTTGAGACCTTTTGAACACATAATGAAAAAGAACAGGTAATCCTATATCCTGGTAATAAGATTTTTTTAAAGTTTCCTTTCTGTAGTCAAGTTTCACATCAAAAGTCTGTGGAAACTATTGTAGCTGATGAACAAAAATAAAAAAGAGTCGCTTAAGTTTGAAAAGCAGTGAACGCGCATTGTACCAAAGTGTTATATGTGGTTTGGTTTAGCCACTGTGCAATCACTATATTTTTTAAATAGTTTAACAAGAAAGATACATTGGTGAAGATACTCTCTATGTAAAAGCTGTCTGTCTTCAATTTTCTGCTAAAATATTTTAGATTTTGTTTGGAAATCATTGTCATGAAATTAGGATAGATGTCTGAATGATCTTGAACAGCATGTAGCTAAGAGATTTCTACAATACACTCTTCCCCCTCTTAATGTTGTTTATGTTTTCAAAAAATGCATATTGGCCATACGCCTATTAACTTTATAGTTGCATATGTCATGCTTTCAATTGCATTTTTATAAAACATATTTTTATTCCTAAGATCGCCAACAATCCGAGACATGGTGGTTCGCTGCATTGCCCAGATGGTTAACTCGCAGGCTGGTAATATTCGTTCTGGGTGGAAGAATATCTTCTCTGTCTTTCACCTGGCGGCCTCCGATCAAGATGAGAGTATAGTAGAGCTAGCATTTCAAACCACGGGACACATTGTCAGTGAGTATATTTTCAGTGTAATTAAGTGCTTGAAATTTTCAGTGGGTTATCTAAAGTATTGATTCATTTGAATGTAGTTTTTCAATGAATTCTTTTTATAGAAAATTCAGATCTTCTCAATCCCAAATTAAAATATAAAACCTTTTTATTGAACTGCCCCCCCTCCCCCCCCCCCCCCGGATGAAGGATTTTTTTATTGCTCGCTTTTGATAGTGTAGTACCCTGTCTAACCACAAAATCCTTGCCCAATTATGGAATGTTTGACATTATGGAAAGTTTATGTTGGATCAGGCAATTTGTAAATTATGTCATTTTTATCTGAAGGAACTGGACTCTGAAGTCCATCCAAATGGTCCCAATTTAACCAGTTTGGATTGCACTTCTAAATTTGGCACTTATTTACAGGTAGTATACTGCACATTGCTGCTACATATCACAGTTTTGCAACTTAAACCATTACATCTCAAGCATAGCATTGCAGAGATGATGCAGATATTAATGTTGTAATGAAAATGTGTCTATATATTTTATATATTTAAACAGTACTTCCATCATGCATTATAAAGCTATTTGTATAAGATGATATAGGTTTGATTTTTAACAGGCAATTCCTGTCAATAGAACATTCAACAATGATAGACATTAATGATTTATTCTTTTCATCAGTATTGGCCCAATTTAAATGGTCTAACTCTTCGAATTTCAATTCATTACTCCTTTTCATGTTGTCTCCTTACTTGGCATCTTGATGTGCAAGACTCTCTTACTGTCATTGCTATATTTGCCTGCTTATTAAACAGACAATCAAGTTAGGATGAAAATGCTACATAGAATCCCTACAGCGCAGAAGGCGGCCATTCGGCCCATTGAGCCTGCATTGACACCAATCCCACCCAGGCCCTATCCCTGTGAACCCTATGTATTTAATCTGCTAATCCCCCTGACACTAAGGGTTAATTTAGCATGGCCAATTAACCTAACCCGCACATCTTTGGACTGTGCGAGGAAACCAGAGCACCCGGAGGAAACCCACGCAGACACAGGGAGGATGTGCAAACTCCACACAGACAGTGACCAGAGGCTGGAATCGAACCCAGATCCCTGGCGCTGAGAAGCAGCAGTGCTAAGCACTGTGCCACGTGCTGCCCCATTGGTATGCCTTTCCTGTATTGTCTCCCTCCTTTGCAGACTCTGGTGTCTGCATTTATAACTTTCCATTAACAGGGGAGACTAAGACGCGGGGGCACAGCCTTAGAATAAAAGGGAGTCACTTTAGAACAGAGATGAGGAGAAATTTCTTCAGCCAGAGAGTGGTGGGTCTGTGGAATTCATTGCCACAGAGGGCTGTGGAGGCCGAGACGTTGAGCGTCTTCAAGACAAAAATTGATAAATTCTTGATTTCTCGAGGAATTAAGGGCTATGGGGAGAGAGCGGGTAAATGGAGTTGAAATCAACCATGATTGAATGGTGGAGTGGACTCGATGGGCCGAATGGCCTTACTTCCGCTCCTATGTCTTATGGTCTTATGGTCACATTGTAATTGCACCTTTGCACAAGTGGTGTTGCTATCATTCCTGATTTTTGCCACAAAATCCCAATGCTGCAATCAATTCTACTTCTTTGCTTCCCAAATTGTCATAGATTTTTGCCAAAGTATTATTAAAGGATAACATGTATGTTTGAAAATGGAATATTAGGCTCTTGCACAAATTTGTGTTTTATTTGTATGCCCTGTGTTCTAACCCCATGTTTTACCTGAGACCTGCATTCAGGTTTAACTCAATGCAGTGGGAAATTAATTGGTTCTTAATTACAATGTTTAAAATTCTTATGTTTTGAAATTCTTTGCATGTAGTGATAAGTTTGTTACGGGATTGATAAAGCTTTAGGAACCTTGTCTTAAAACCAGAAACTTCTCTTGGCAGGGTAACTGGCAATTATTAAATAAGGGAGGCACAGTGGTTAGCACCGCTGCCTCAGCACCAGGGACCCAGGTTTGATTCCAACCTTGGGTGATTCTGTGTGGAGTTTGCATGTTTTCCCCATGTCTGCGTGGGTTTCCTCCCACAGTCCAAAGATGTGCATGTTAGGTGGATTGGCCATGCTAAATTGCTCTTTAGTGTCCAAAAATGTGTAGGTTAGGTCGATTAGTGGAGTAAATACATGGGGTTACGTGGATAAGACCTGGATAAGATGTTCTGTCGGAAAATCGGTGCAGACTCGATGGGCTGTTTGGCCTCCTTCAACACTGGGGAGTCTATGATGAGGATTTAAAATTTGATCTTATTTGGGATAGAAGGTGATGTAAAAATGAACCACTCTTACCAATGAAGAACCTCCTGGAAACAGTATGAATTATAACTATCTTCTCCAACTGATGAATAATTAGCACTTGAATTGTTTATTGTAGGTTACAACCTGATAAGTGATGTGTGGAAATGAAGAATATATTAAGAGGCATTATGCTTTGGTACTGTCTTGCAGTGCTCCTGTTAGCCTTGTGATAGCGAAAATGATTAGTTTTTAATGTTCCAGTAATTGATGCCTGAATGGTTGATTCTTCCATTTAGATGAGATAGGAAAGAAGCTTTTCAAACCTCCAGGGAGGCTTTTCATTGTCTTTTTGGGCCCCCATAGATCGTGCATCTCCATGAAGTGGAATGTGGCTGAACAGATGCAATTACCAGTATTTTAAGTCAGTGGGCACGATCTTATGACCTTGTCCCGCCTGACTTTCACGAGCTGAAATGGTACAATCGGGTGAGATGTGAAAACCAAGAAACGCGCCCAGTTTCTTGCCTCCCCCGATCATGCTGGTCCCATTTTAAATATTAATGACATAATTTAAATGTTACTAGTGAGTCTCAGATGCTATTGTCTGGGCTCACTTGACCTTACCTGCTCGCCGGTCGCAATTCTCACTGGCAAGAATCACAGATGGTCTCCACCAGCAGGAGATCAGACATGATGGCCTCGCCAGGGCGATTGGAGGCCATTAAAGCCCCTGGGGCAGGACCAGCCTGGCACTGCTCACTGGGCACCATAACTGTGCCAGGGCACTTTCAAGGGGATGGGGCCTGAGTGGGCTGGAGCTATGACGGAAGGGAGGGAAAGAGGGCTCTGCAGGGTGGGAGGGTGAGAACTCTGCACTCTGCCAGGGTGGGAGGGAGGGAGCTCTGCACTTTGTCAGGGTGGCGATCAGGTTGGGAGGGAAGGAACTCTGCAGCAGTCGGGGAGGGAGGAGCTCCGCGGGTGGGGGGGGGGACGGACGGTTGCCAAGGGGGAAGGGGAACTCTGCAGACGGTGGTGATCAGTGGGGATAACGATTTGAAGGAAGGAACTAAAGGCACTGTTGCTAAGTTTGCAGATGATACAAAGATATGTAGAGGGACAGGTAGTATTGAGGAAGCAGGGGGGCTGCAGAAGGACTTGGACAGGTTAGGACAGTGGACAAAGTGGCAGATGGAATACAATGTGGAAAAGTGTGAGGTTATGCACTTTGGAAGGCGGAATGGAGGCACAGACTATTTTCTAAATGGGAAAATCAGAAACACAAAGGGACTTGGGAGTCATTGTTCAAGATTCTCTTGAGGTTAACATACAGGTTCAGTCAGCAGTTAGGAAGGCAAATGTAATATTAGCATTCATGTCAAGAAGGCTAGAATACAAGAGCAGGGATGTACTTCTGAGACTGTATAAGGCTCTGGTCAGGCCCCATTTGGAGTATTGTGAGCAGTTTTGGGCCCCGTATCTGAGGAAGGATGTGCTGGCCTTGGAAAGGTCCAGAGAAGGTTCACAAGAATGATCCCTGGAATGAAGAGCTTGTCATATGAGGAACGGTTGAGGACTCTGGGTCTGTACTTGTTGGAGTTTAGAAGGATGAGGGGGGATCTTATTGAAACTTACAGGATACTGCGGGACCTGGATCGAGTAGACGTGGAGAGGATGTTTCCACTAGTAGGAAAAACTAGAACCAGAGGGCACAACCTCAGGCTAAAAGGACGATCCTTTAAAACAGAGGTGAGGAGGAATTTCTTCAGCCAGAGAGTGATGAATCTGTGGAACTCTTTGCCGCTGAAGGCAGTGGAGGCCAGGTCATTGAGTATCTTTAAGACAGAGATAGATAGATAGATGATTTATAAGGGGACCAGGAGTTATGGGGATGACAGTAATATCAGCCATGATTGAATGACGGAGCAGACTCAATGGGCCGAGTGCCCTAATTCTGCTCCTATGTCTTATGGGGTTCAATGTCCATGGGTTGTGGGGCAGACCAGCACAGGGGGTGATCGGCGGCGGCGGCGGGGGGGGGGGGTGTTTCCTTTCTGGTAGCTGTTACAAAACAAAACCCAGGTTTCATTGGAAAAGATTAACCTTGCATTTGGGTTTCGGATTTATTTGTTCTTTTGGGGTCAGGCATAAGGAATGATAATGAAACTGATGCCTGTTCCTTTGAATTCTAATTTTGTATAGTCTCGGACTTTTGGACTTTACTAGTTTTTACTAGCCTCAGATTCCTAGTGACTAGCTTTTGGTTACCTGTGGGAATAGAGAAAATTTGCAGTTCCAACTATCTGTGCACACAGGCAGCTCAGCAAAATTGTTATTATGGAAATTTTCAGGACTGGGCTGTTCTTACAAGTGCTAACCCTTTGGTGATTACTTCTACAACCTGTGAATTTCACACTCTCGGAAGATTTCTAGGAAGTCAGTGGGTTGTAACTTGATTTTAAGCCTTGGTATGGTGTCTGGTCTTGCCTCCTATACCTCTCCTCTTTAGTAGACTTTGCATCTACACTGCTGTTGTTGAGGTTTAAAATTTGAGCTTGCTCATTTGATATACCAGTGGATAACTCTTTTTGCCAACTGGATGTTCAAGTAACTCCCTTCATTTTTTAAAAACTCCGCCAGCATTTCCTTGATGACTTAACTTGACTGGCCTGGTTTTGACCTTGTGAACTTAGCATCAGGTTCTATTCTAACTCTTCCTAATACTGCTGGCCTGGCGTTGGCCTCTTTTAATTTAAATGGCCCTTCCTTGGCCACCGCATCCTCTTGGGTTGTAATGCCCCCTATAAGACCTCTGAACCTTTCTCAGCTTTCTATACCCTGACAGAATTCTGCGAGTCTTCTCCAGACTGTTAAGCCTCTTTGGACTGTCCCTGACTTTTTGTGGGTACTACACCCCAACCTGCCAGGTTGTTCCCAAGCAAAATGTCTACCCCTTGTATGAATAATTTTGGGATCACACCCATGTTAGCCCTGGGGACTGTTCTGTCCTTCCTCCATATTCCCCTTTACAGAATGTCTGTCAGCTTCATCCATCTTCCTTCTCTCAATCCTTTGCGAGAAATAGCAACTCTCAGTTTACTTTGGGTCAGGCATCTGTGGGTTAACTCGTAGACATCTGTTACTGGAGCTGTTACTTCCCAATTGTCTCACTCTCTCCCAAAAACACACTAGCTTCTAAAGTGGTCATTTTGTTAATATGACAGCACTGTAACTCGTACCTGCTTTGTGTTTTCTTTATGTTTAGGGATTAGTTCCCCGTAATGCATGCAAACTCAAAGCATGCAGAAAGAAATACAACTTTGAGAGTATTGGCCAAGTTAAATTTCAAGTTTTAAAAAATGAATGAGTTCATTGTGCTGGTTCTCAGCTGGAAACAGTTTTTCTCCTGGAAACACTGTTGTAGAAATCCAGTGACTTTTAGTTGAGAGTCTTTATCTGCTGTAGGAATGTAGGCATGCTTGTAACTCTGCAGAATAGTGTTCAAACCTTAGCTATAATATTGTAAAAAGAGAGTGTGCAAGGGACAGCCACTCACCAGTAACTAGAATATCTATGCTCAATCCTAAATTCAAGTATCCATATAAAAGGTTTTATCACATGACCTCCTACTGTGCCAGTTGTATATTCTAAAAGGAAGTTGATCAACTAATGTCTGGCACAGCTCCTCATGGCCATTGTGATGGCCTAGGTGATTAAGTTTTAATGTTTCCGCAGTTAATTCCTTCATGGTTGATTTTTCTATTTGGATGAGATGGAAGGAAAGTTTTTCACACCACTACAGGGGTGTCATCTGTTGCAGTCTCTGTAGATCCTACATCTCCATGAAATAGTACAGTGATGCAATTAACAGCTTTTTAAGTCAGTGTCTTCATTTTTGAGTGAAACATTCCTTTTTTTAAAAAAAGTTAATATGTGAAACCAACTGATGAGATATAAAATTAATTCCATATATCGCATCTTTGTAACACAATTCGGATGAAAGATCTATTTCGTTGTATTGGTTCAGCAACTCCTGATTACAGCAGGATACCCCAATCCTACCAAAATGTTGCTTTTAATAATAACCCCCTTGTTTTCATCTGAGTGAAATTACACATTTCTTTCACAATGATCCAATTTTACTTGTAAGTGACTGTTTAGGTTTTTATTTGAGTTTTGTATTCAAGACATCAGTCGTCAATTTGAAAGTATCTTCTTATTTTATCTTATATTGAAATCATAGTTTGGTTGCAATTTGGTAAATATTAGAACATAGGGTACTGACGGTAGCACAGTGGTTAGCACTGCTGCTTCACAGCTCCAGGGACCTGGGTTCGATTCCCGGCTTGGGTCACTGTCTGTGTGGAGTTTGCACATTCTCCTCGTGTCTGTGTGGGTTTCCTCCGGGTGCTCCGGATGATTTCTATGAAAGTAACTTATTAATGAGTTTTAGTACACCTACATGTTTTATAATATTCAACTCAAATTTCACTTTTGAAATTATTTTCACAGTGAACGTGTTTGCAAAGTATTTTCCTGCAACAATAGATTCCTTTCAAGATGCAGTGAAATGTTTGTCGGAATTTGCCTGCAATGCCGCCTTTCCTGATACAAGTATGGAAGCAATCCGCCTCATTCGTCATTGTGCAAAATATGTATCAGAGAGACCACAGGTGAAACATTGGTCACTACAAATTTATAACATTGATATACTAATGATGGTAATGTTGAAACAAGCTATTGAAGACTGCATTATAATGTGACTAATTTTGTGAATATGATGCATCACTGAGTAGGGGCTGGTTATGGCTTCAAGTTTTATAAGGTCTTAACTGAGGAAGATGGCGAAGATTAATTTGGATAGGGAAGTGAGATTGAAAAATTATCAATGAAAAGATGAACTTGTTGCCGTTTTTATTTTGTTTGGGGTGAAAAGTTTCCATAATGCGATTCAGGATAGGTGCTTTCATAAGTAGCTTAAATTATTGTGAAATTCAATATATATTACAGGCATTCAAAGAATACACCAGCGATGATATGAATGTAGCTGCTGAAGACAGAGTTTGGGTGAGAGGATGGTTTCCAATTCTGTTCGAGTTGTCATGCATAATTAACAGATGCAAATTAGATGTAAGAACTCGGTAAGAATCTTTTTTCTCTGAGTAATAAAGCAGTATTTGCACCAGCGCTAGATTGTGCATGTTTGATAAAATGAAGGCCAATAGGCAGTTTATACTTTCATTCCACTGTTTCATATCTGATAGCTGCTTAGGTGTTTTATTCAGAATTTCTTTGGGGTCTTTTTGTATATGTAGCTTGCAAGCATATTTTCATCAATTTTGACTGTGAACGCAACTTAAAATTATTTAATCTATTGATTAGCATTTCAAATTATTTTATTCTGAAGGATAAAAATGAAGGAGCAGTTTAAGTCTTGATACCTGAAGGATGGATTAAATTATATCAATGTTAAAAGATGGGTGTTTTTTCTATGTCTTAGAACATTTTAGTAACCTATCTCAGAAATATTTTTGTACAGTTGGGTTAATTGGAGACTTAATAAAAGTAAAATTAGAATTACACAAACCTAATATGAAAGAAATATTAATGAAATGAGGCTGCTTTTATAGTTGTGCTGATGGGGTGTATGTACTTTTGGTTCCTGAGTGTTTGCCTTAATTGTGCAATCTATCAGATTTGCTTTGGACAGTGTCCACACAGTCCTGCCTTATACAAAAATGGGGCTTCCAGAGTTAATGACTGTAGCATGTTTTCATTTTGGTTGCTGTCACCTGTACAGAACAGAAGTTTGGGATACATCTCTGACACCAATGTAAAGGTGGCTTTTTAAGCGCACATATTTATATTGGTTTTGGAACATTAAGGTTAGTTTTTGTGCTCCCTGCAGCTTTACAAAAGAAGATCTATGATGAAATCCCCAGTAAATATATAGCTTCATAGAACCAAAGAAGAACCATAGAATCCCTACAGTGCATAAGGAGGCCATTTGGCCCATTGAGTCTGCACTGACTCTTCGAAAGCTCATCTAATCCAGCAACCACCCTCCTGCCCTATCGCCTTAACCCCATGCATTTACCATGGCCAATCCACCTAACCTACACATTTTTGCACACTAAGAAGCAATTAAGCATGGCCCATGCACCTCACCATATTCATCTTAGATGATTTCTAAGAATAAGACAGCCAATTGAGAAAATTCAATGTAGGTTAAATATTTTTATCTTATATTGAAATCATAGTTTGGTTGCAATTTGGTAAATATTAGAACATAGGGTACTGACCTGATATTTTTATAAATAATTATCCATAGCCTTGCTTGCCCATACCTTTGGTCACGTGAGCTATTTAATTTTAATTTTGCTCAAAATGGAGAGTAAAGAGTAATGTTTAAAAATACTCAAATTGGAGAGGAGGTCAGAGCTGAAAAGACTATAAGCCATATGGTTAGCACTGCTTGTGTTGTAGCTAGCCTGTGGATTTTGTTACATGATTCTGGTGTAACATATGGGAGACACAGTTAACTTTACTGCCATAGATAAAGTTGTCACTGTAATTAAGGTCTCTGCACATATGTAACGATATCTTTTAGAAATGTGCAGGATCAGCATAATGTGTCATGTTTTGTTTTATCCTAACACAGGGGATTAACTGTGATGTTTGAAATAATGAAAACTTATGGTCATACTTTTGAGAAACACTGGTGGCAAGATCTGTTCAGGATTGTTTTTAGAATCTTTGACAATATGAAACTTCCAGAACAGCAGACCGAGGTAAGCAGTTGCAGTTACTCTGAGTGTATGCCTTACATTTTTCAGTAGTTTTCAGTACAGAAATAAGTCATTCAAACATAATCACAGCATTAATTCTAGTTCTTCAAGCTACTCAAAAGTCATATCATGAAACAATGCAGCATAGAAGAAGGCCATTGGCCCTTCGGGTTAGTGCCAGTGAATTAGCCCCATTTCAACACTCATTCCCAATGTTCCTATAATTTCTTTCCTCCTTTACGTGCTTTTCAAAATCCCTTTTGAAGGTTATTATTGAATCTGTATTCCCCAACCTTGTTAGGCAGTTCATTCCCATTCCTAACAAATCTTTGCGTAACAAAAAGTTTTAACTCTCATCACATCTGGGGTTTTTTTGCCAATTGTTTCAAATCATTACCCTCTTATCAATCCTTCAGCCAGTGGGGACTTTTTAAAAATTTAATCCTCTCATTTTTAATCAACTCTGTCAAGTTTCCTGCCTTATTTCTTGTAGGTTTATATTCCTTTTCAAATATTTGCTCAAATCTTTTTAAATAATGTTATTGTTTCTGCCATTTCTGGGAAGGCATTCCATGTTCTCATAACTATTTGAAAAATGCTTCTAATTTACCCTTCATTCTTAGAATAACACTTGAGTCTATTAGGGTAATTTTAACTCCCCAATGTAACTGGATTAGGACAGGGAGGGATGTAAAATCTTGGAAAATCTCAAACTCGCCCCCAACCTGGCCAGTTAACAGGACAGGAGGGCAGGCAGCCAATCTGCTTCCATGAAGCCGTTTGGTATTTTAAATGAGCTCAAGGCCTCGCATATTTAACTTCCCTTGCAGATTTTACTCTGGCTGGGTTTCCTTGGCAGCTCAAGGGAGTGAGGACAGCTTTGGGGGAAGAGGTAAGTATCCTTAAAGCGCTATGAGCCAGGAGGAGCAGAAATGCTGCCCCTAGACCACCCTTCCCTTCGATTGGATTCCCAACCTCCTGTCCAAAGACTCCTGAGGATTGGAGCATAGTATTCCATCATTTGCAAGGCACTGGTCATCTGCATCTGATCCATTGGGAATAGTGTACTCTGCTGATAGCTCTGAAGATGAGGAGAGGGGCAGGAGGGAGAAGAGGCTAGGTGAGTGCAGGCACCATCCCAGGCAGAGTCCTTTAAGAGGAGAGACATAGGATCAGTTGGTGCAGGGCCAGTAGGGAAGCTAAGGTGGGAGGAGCCAAAGATGCCACTATCGAGCAAGATGCACTCCCATGCCTTGACCAATCTGGGGGACCGTTGCAATATTCTCCAGAGTGGGTGTCCCTCATAGAGGTCATGTGCTGCACAATTTAGTTCTGACAAGGGAGAGCCTGGTGGAGGTTGAAGAGAGCTGGGCGAGACCACTTGCCAGAGAATGACTCCAGTGATGGGTCTGAGGATGAGCCTGGGATTACACAGAGTGAGGACTTCGAGGCAGACAATATGAACATTCACGGGGGCAGGGATGCGAGGGATACATTGATCCAGTGATCTTTCAGCCAGGCATCCAAAGCACAGAGGCCATCTCAATCCAATGACAATGTCTTACTAGCAATGAAACTTTCCTTCAGAGCCCACCCCAAAATGCTGCACCACATAAAGGCCTCAGTTTACAAGCCTGGACAACAACTGGCCAGTGTACAAAACATGCAGCCAACTCAGCCCATTAAATTGAGGAACATGTTTATGTGACTTGACATAAGAACAACATTCAAATATGCTAGACCTAACAGAAAACTCGAAGTAATGAAGGCAAATAATGTTATTTATGAAACCAAAAGAGAAAATGCTGGAAAATCTCAGCAGATCTGGCAGCATCTGTAAGGAGAGAAAAGAGCTGACGTTTCGAGTCCAGGTGGCCCTTCGTCAAAGCTTAATAATCTTAGTGGGCATCCTCTGACCAGCACTGCCTGAGTTGGCACTGGCTGGGAAGGAACATTCAGCCTCATTGCTGGGCACCCCTCAGATGTCACGGCATCCTCAGACGCAACGGTCACTGACAAAGGGACGGAGGAGCTGCTACCCTCATCTGGAGCACCCTGAGAGAAGCCCACAGAGATGACAGAAAGCTCGTCAGCCAGCTTGAGGTGCGGCTGCACCTCCCTGCTCATCAGAAATGGACAGACACCTAACAGAGAGGCCTGGTGCCTTATCAGTCGCTCACACTGGCAGTGACCTCCACAGGTCACAGCCGGTGTCCCGGTTTGCAGGTCGAAACCCCTGAGTGTGCTCCAGAAGCAGCCTCTCAGTTGCCACTCCCTCAGTGGAGGAGGACGTGCACTCGATGCTCAGGGTCAATGCAGTGCTCATGTTCTGCATGGACTCCTCAGTGACGGAAGCCATGGCACGCAGACCCTCGTGGATCCTCGCCAGATCTCCCAGTGCATCTCGCTAGACATACAGCATCTGCTGCCTGATTATTCACTTCGGAAGCAAAAACAGGAAGGCAGATTATTACCTGAATGGCTGTAAATTGGGAGAGGGTAACGTGCAGAGGGACATGGGTGTCATTGTGCACCAGTTGCTGAAGGTAAGCATTCAGGTGCAGCAGGCGGTAAAGAAGGACCAAATGGTATGTTGGCCTTCATTGCGAGAGGTTTTGAGTACAGGAGCAGGGATGTGCTCTTGCAACTATACAAGGCCTTGGTGAGGCCACACCTCAAATATTGTATGCAGTTTTGGTCTCCTTTTCTGAGGGAGGATGTTCTTACTCTCGAGGAAGTGCAGCAAAGGTTTACCAGGCTAATTCCAGGGATGGCGGGGCTGATGTATGAGGAGAGATTAACTAGGCTGGGATTGTTTTTGCTGGCATTCAGACAAATGAGGGGGGATCTCATAGAGACTGATAAAATTCTAACAGGACTAGACAGGGTAGATGCAGGGAGGATGTTCCCGATGGTGGGGGAGTCCAGAACCAGGGGTCACAGTCTGAAGATTCGGGGTAGACCATTTAGGATGGAGATGAGGAGATAATTCTTCAACCAAAGAGTAGTGAGCTTGTGGAATTCATTACCACAGGAAGTAGTTGATACCAAAACATTGAATGTATTCAAGAGGTGGCTAAATATAGCACTTGAGGCAAATGGGATCAAAGGTTATGGGGAGAAAGCAGGATTAGGCTATTGAGTTGGACGATCAGCCATGATCGTGATGAATGGCGGAGCAGAAAGGGCCAAATGGCCGCCTCCTGCTCCTTTCCTGTATGTTTCTCCCAAAAAAATTCGAAGTGTCAAATTTGCACGAAAACCGGAGTAATTCACGCTGTTTTTTTCAGTGAGAATTCGCACTAGAATCTCCCACACTCTGTGCAATGCAGAAGCCACCAGTGTGAATCACATTTAATTTCAGGGGGCGGGACCTATTCCTGCCCAGGAGGCTGAAACCAGCGAGCCTTCGCGCGTGCGCAATGGCCCTGGACTGTCAACCTCCTGTTTGTGACCATCTCGATCGCTGGCCAGCCCGGGACTACCTTCCATGCATGAATGCCAAAAATTTAGCTTGCTTTATGCAACACAAATTGCATTAACAGTTGTGCAAACTAGCAACCCCCCCCCACTACCACCACCAACCCGTAGTGGTGCACAATTAAATAATGAACAGAAAGAAGAAGCCAAGTGAATGATCCATCTCGGTATCCTTCCAAGGCACCACCATTACAAATGTCAGTATTTAGTTAATTTGATTCAACAACAAGAACGTGAAACGCCCCAGAGCTCTTCACTGAAGCAGTAACAGAGACACTTAACCTATCAAGTCAGATGACCAAAAGCTTGGTTAAAGAGTGTCTCCAAAGGAAAATGAGGAAGGCAGAGAGCTGTAGGGAGGAAATTCCAGAGCTTGGGGAATAGGCATTTGAAGGTGCAGCCACAAGTGGTGGAGTAATTATGATTAGGAATGCACAAGACGCCAGAGGTAGAGGAGCAGATATCACGGAGGATTGTGTGATTACGGAGATAGGGAGGAGCAAGATCATGGAGGAATTTGCGAACAAGTATGCAAATTTTAAAATCAAAATGCTGGTTGACTATAGTTCAATGAGTGCAGGGGTGACAGAGGAGCAGAACTTGATGCAAGTTAAGACATGGTCTGCAGAGCTTTGGATGACCTCAAATTTGCAGAGGGTAGAATGTGGGAGACCAACCAGGAACAGTAACATCTAGAGTTAATGAAGGCATGGATGCATGTTTCAGCAGCAGATGAGCTGAAACAGGGTGAAGTCAAATGATGTTGCAGAAGTGGAATTAGGCAGTCAGCACGAATATGAGGTCAGAAGCTCTTCTAAGGGATCAGATGTGTCACCAGGATTGCGAACAGACTGGCTTAATCTCCAATTATTGCCAGGGAGAGGGATGGAGTTGGTAGTTTGGAAACAGAGCTTGGATTGTGGATAGAAAACAATGGCTTCAGTCCTCCCAATGATTAATTCGAGGAAATTTCAGCTCATTCAGTACTGGACGTCAGATAAGCAGTACGAAAATTTAGCAACAGTGGAGGAGTTGAGAGATGTAGTGCTGACATGTGAAAACCAACAGAACCCTTTCGATGATGTTGCCAAATAACAGCAGGTAGATCAGAAATAGGAAGGAGCAAAGGATCGATCCTTGGAGGACACCAAGGGTAATGGTGTGGGCATAGAAAGAGAAGCAATTGCAAGTAATTCTCTGGCTATGATTAGATAGATAAGAGTGTGATCACAGCCAGATGGACAACAATGGAGAGGCGTTGGACGAAGATGGTGTGATCAACTGTACCAAAGGCTGCTGACAGATTGAGAATGATAAAGAAGGAAAGTTTACTGTTGTCATAGTTACATACGACCTTGTTTGTGCTTCACTCCATACCAAGAAATGAACTGGTTATTACAGTAGAGGCCATGGACCCTGACACCATGCCAGGATTCATGCTGAAGACTTTGCTACAGAACTAACCAGACCTGTAGCCAAAGTTTCCAGTATAGCTTCAACACTGCCCGACAAAGCAGAAATTGCCCAGGTATGCCCTGTCTGCAGAAAACAAGGCAAGTCCAATTCGACCAATTACCACCCGGAAAGTCTGCTCTCAGTCATCAGCAAAGTGATGTTGACTCTGCAATCTTCATTTCGGGTTCCTCCAGGAACACTCAGCTTCAGATCTCATGAGAGCCTTGATATAAATGTGGACAAAGGAGCTGAATTCCAGAGATGAGGTGAGAGTGGCTGCCCTTAGCACCAAGGCAGTCGTTGACTGAGTATGACATTGAGGAACCCTAGTGACATTGAAATCATTGTGAATAGGGGGGAATCTCAACACTGTGTGGCATAAAGAAAGATGGTTTTAGTTGTGGGAAGCCAATCATCTTAACCCCAGGACATCAGTGGCATTCTCTGCATGGTAAGGTTAGAAGTGGGGATGTTTGTGGATTATTGCAATCCATTCACAGCTCCTCAGATAAATGATACAGTCTATGAATGCATGCAGCAAAAACAGGACAACATTCAGACTCGGGCTGATACGTGGCAACTACCATTTGTGCTACACAATTGTCAGCTCTCCAGCAAGAGAGTTGAGCCAACAATACTAGACATTTGGTGGTATTACCATCACCAAAACCCCCACTGTCTATATCCTGGGAGTCATAATTGACCAAAAACTTAACTGGACCAGCTAGATAAATACTGTGATTACAAGAGCAGGCAAGAGACTGGTTAGGCTATTAGCAAGTAACTCATCTTCTGACTCCCCAAAACCCTTCCTTCATTTACAAGGCACAGGTCAGGAACATAATGGAATACTTTTCACTTGCCTCGATGAACCCAACTTCAACAGCCTTTAAGCTGGACAACATCCAGTACAAAACTCTTGATTGACACCCCATCCACCATTTCAAATATTCACTCCCTCCACCGCAGATGCACTGTGACTGCCAAGTGTGAACCATCTAAAAGCTGCACTGTAGCAGCTCGCTAAGATTTCTTCAACAGCATCTTCCAAACCCACTAACTCTATCGTCTAGGACAGAACAGTAGGCCCAAGGGAACACAATCACCTACTAGTTACACACTAACCTGATTTGGAAATATAAAGTTGCTGGGTTAAAATCCTGGTGCCCCCTCCCAAACAGCACAAGGGGAGTAGCTTCACCATCAGGACTACAGCTATTCAAGAAGGTATTTCACGTTCTCGAGGGCAATTAGGCATGGACAATAAATGCTGTTCTTGCCAGTGACACACTCACCTATGCATACATTTTTAAAAAGTTTAGACCATGAACTGGAGCATGCACATTCCTTTATTAATTTTCATAATGAAGTAACAGCATTTTAATCCTGATTGTTGGAAGGTGCTGAGGTAGATGCGTTTAATAGAAACAGAGAAGATAGGAGCAGGAGGAGGCCATTCAGCCCTTTGAGCCTGCTCTGTCATTCATCACGATCATGGCTGATCGTCCAACTTAAAAGCCGAATCCTGCTTTCTCCCCATAACCTTTGATCCCGTTCGCCCCATTGAAGTTAGTAAACTCAACATCTCAAAAGTAATTCAAGTGTCTTAAAGTAACTTCTCGCATCAGCTGGTCTCCATTGTGTCCAATTGTCATGATCAGTAAAAGCAATTGTGAGAGCTTATGCTTAGATTCCTTGTGTAACTGATAAGTTAACACTTTGTAATAACAAGTTTGCAGGATGTTTAAACTGTTAGTTATGATTATTGCTCATAAACGCATAGCATTAACAATGATTGTTTGATCTTTTACAAGTCATTCTTCTAGGTCAGCATCGTAGAGGTCACACCTTCCTTTGGGATGTTTCTGTTTTCCTCAGGGGCAGCATGATGAATTTTCGGTCTTTACTGTAGTATTTCTTATTTCTCCCAACGCTCTGGTGTCTCCAAACCTTACTTCTGTTTTTTATAGAATTAATTCCTACATGCAAACTACAAACTTACATTTGTGATAACAGGATTTTTTCTACATTACTTGTTAATCCAAAAGTTAGAAAATATTGAACATAACTTATTTGATACAAAATAAAATTACTGTTCAAATTTACAATTGTGATTTATAGAGGTAACCATTAATACACAGCTGATATGCAACATGAATAGTTAGGTACAAAAGGTGTGGGGCAGTTGAGAGTTTGGTTTATTAACATAACATTTTTATTTTTCAGAAAGCTGAGTGGATGACCACCACTTGTAACCATGCACTTTATGCTATCTGTGATGTATTCACTCAGTACTTTGAGGTACTCAATGATGTCCTTCTGGTTGATATATTTGCACAATTATATTGGTGTGTCCAGCAAGGTAAGATTAACAGATAAGTATTAACACAAGCGCAAGGGGTAGTTTTTGCTATCTTCCCTCAAAAGACAAAGTATTGTTTGTATTATATATATAGAAAATTAATATTTTAAATTTTAATTTCAAGAGTTGTATATCACCTGTAATGTAATGGATTATTGTTTTTATAATTTGAAAATTTGCCTATTTGGAATAATAAATATGTCTGAATATCTGCACTACTTAAAGAATAACCAGGTGTGTTAGGCTTTTAAACTACCCAAATGGCCCGAGATCAAAGTGTGAAGCAGAAAATTCTAGAGTTGTACCACAAGCTGTGCCTCATACTTTAAATTCCTGGAAAAAAACTATCATTGAAATCTTGCTGCTGTTCACACCAGCAGGATCTTATGATGCCACCAATAGCACACCCCTCCATGAGTTTCCCAGTGGCGAGGGGTGTGTTCAACGGGAAACCATGTTGACAACAGCAGAACCATAAAATCTCACCGCCAGCGAGTGGCGGGCCACATCCTACCACTGACAAACACGCCACGGAGAGGGAAAAAAATCCGACCCTTTGTACATGCAGGCAATGGTATTTTCATGGGATGAAAAGTTACCTAAGTACTTTTTAAACCTGACTTCCCATCAGATTTAAGTTCAAAGCCATATGGTGTGAAGTCCAAGCTACTTTGCTGGAGATGATTTTGTCTGCACAGGAGTCAGATTGATCTAATCTCCAAGGTATAATATACTTTTTTTATAGGTGCAGTCCCATATCTACTTTGATTAAAAATGTAAGTGGCTGCATAATTGCGGATTTTAAAGACCAAGGGTTTCATAATCGACCAGAGGTCCTCCACTGTCACTTAAAATTAACATCAAAGCAATTGTTCTTCCTGATGATGGGATGCAGAAGTTACTCAAATTTCACTTCATTCTGGCTGATCAAAGATGGACATTAATGAAGTTTATGGAAAAGTTTGGGAATAGACCATCTAGACGGGAGGGATGGTGCATGGTGGCTTGTAGTCTGAAAAAAAAATGCTTAAGTTGAAGTCTAAATTTGCACAGCAATTGAGTTATCAGTTTGGAATGTTATCAGTTGCACCTCTTTACAGTAGTTTAAATTCAGAGAAAGTACCTTACCTGACTGTGAAATGAAGCAAAATGAAACTTCCTGTAGGAGCGTTGCTGTACTTTTCTCTTGTGACAGTCAAATTGCTTTACACCTATGCCATAGCTGTAATATGAATGCAACCAAACAGAAATTGTTGGAAAAATATTTTATTAATAAGTCTCATTTTTTCAGATAATGAACAACTAGCTCGATCTGGTACTAATTGTCTGGAGAATGTTGTAATTCTCAATGGGGAAAAGTTTTTGCCAGAAACATGGGACAAAACTTGCAACTGTATGTTGGACATCTTCAAGACCACAATTCCTCATGCGTAAGCGATCTCTTTAATGGAAAAGCTTGTAATTTTCCTTACCCTGTATCCTGTGCCGTGATGTTTATATGACTGCTTTAGAAAATGTATTATTAGATTTTAAAGTACTTTGTATCACTGCTTAAAGGTTTTCTTACAGCATGAAGTTGCAGTAATTTGTTAGCAAAAGAAAATATGATGGTGTCGTCTCCAATGGTTAAAATATTAAATGTTTGATTTTACAGATTTTATTCCTTATCGCTGGTTTACTCCCCTTTCCTCTTCTCAAAGAATCGAAGTCTTGGCTGTGTATGGTTCGGGGTTATCAGTGTCGATTAGCCCATTGGCAGATATTCATTCTTGAAGTCAGCAGTTAGTGTTAGTAGTTTATTTAAGAATGGTTGCATCTCAGCTATGATTGAAAGAACTATTCTCGTACTCATCCAACAGTACACTTCAGTAATGAATGCTGGATAGAAATCATGAACCAATTCTCCTGTACCTAACCCAGAGATTTTAATAGAACCCTTACAGTACAGAAGGAGGCCAATGGCCCATCGAGCCTGTACCAACCACATCCCACCCAGGCCCTATTCCCATAACCCCACACATTTATCCTGCTAATCCCCCTGACACTAGGGTCAATTTAGCATAGCCAATCAACCTAACTCGCATATCTTTGGACTGTGAGAGGAAACCGGAGCACCCAGAGGAAACCCACACAGACAGAAAGCATGCAAACTCCACACAGACAGTGACCCGAGGCCGGAATTGAACCTGTGTCCCTGGTGCTGAGAGGCAGCAATGCTAACCACTGTGCCAGTGAAGTCAATTGTAGGACCACTACCCCAACTCCAATCGCTCAGCTTATGCATTGAACCTGGTACTTTCTTGGTCTATACCATTTAGCAATTCACTCGGTAAAAGATTTATTCTTCATTACATAAATTTGATATACAAGGCAGCTATGGCAATAGACTCATTATCGAAGGTGAGTTTATAAACTTGAAGAAATGGGCCAATATAAGAAAAAAGATTTTACTTTACGAAATTTTGCAGAATACTGCTGCTTAGTAGCCACCGCCTGCAATATGGTCAACCAAGTTTATTGGTTTGGTAGAAATTGTCCATGAGGTTATGTGCAGTTGGTATTTCACCTTCTTCAAATTTGAAAAATATTTATTAATTTAATCCAAGTTATGCAAACTGAGTAGTACAAAGTTGATTAATTCTAGGTGCTGCAATACATTGAAGTAGCAATGCAGTTGATTTTCCTTTCTCCGAGCTAGTAATCTGAGTGGCATTGCCGTTAGAAAGCACTTGTCACTGCACAAGCTAAAGACAAATCAAAAAGATAATGTCCACTCTGGTTATTCTGTTGTGCCACTTAGCTGCCAACTGTGGACATTATTGTGGACATTATCCTCCCTCAAGTAGAGAATGGGTGTGATGAGGAAGAAACTAGGTTGGATTTAGTAGATCTGACATGCATGAGGTTAGTATACTTCAAATAAAGCTTTTAAAACCCATTTGCAGGACTGACTTTTGTGGTGATTCCCACTTAGTATAGAAATATTAAAGCCCATGTCTGTGCTATCACTTTGGCTGATCGGGGCTAATTTAGCACAACCAGTGTCGAGACCTTGAATCTTTGTTTATGTGGCTCAATGTCACACTAGCTGGTGCATTTACGTGCTGAATTGAGAGGAGTTCCTAATATTCAATTTGTACTCAAATAGGACATTTCTTTGCTGATCAAAGTTACGGTTCTTAAATAATGCACTATGCATTATGTGCAATATATAAATTTTAGTGGAAGTCCAGTTTGATTTCATTGAATTTGATAGACGTGTTCAATGAAAGCAGATCAAATTTGCATTTTCCTTTGCTGAAAGATTGTAATTTTGCAGAAATTGTAATATTTCCTGGGGCAACAATATTAATGACTTTTGCTGCACCGTATCTTTACAAATATTGTTGCATTGTGTAAATTGCGTAAATTGATGTATTTCATCATTCAGATTTGCACTTTTGTCTGAATTCCAGAATTAAATGATATAATACTAATTTGAATAGAAATGCTAAAGATGTCCATTTATATTCCAGGCCGTTTTGCGTGAGGATTGTATTAACAGAATATTTTTGTTGTAGCTTTGTTTAAAATAAATTTTTCTATTGCAACAGAATTAATTCTGCTATCATTTGTGTATTATAGATTGTTATCATGGCGACCCTCACACACTGAAAGTGACTCATCGTTACAGGCTGATGCTGGAGAAAAACAGTTGGTATGCGTTGCATTATTTCTCTAATTAGCATATTGGCTTGAGATTCTCTGCTGTCAACCAGTTTTCTAAATATCAGCATGATCTTTCAATCCATCTTTGAATTTTGATGGCTATGTTGTGTGAGGGGTCAATTTAAAATGCTTTTATTAATATATATCTTCGATTAAATACAGTTCAGGAACTGTCCCTTCAAATCAGCCAGCATCAACCTCAAAAAAAAATCTTGACTTCCTTTTTTCTTCAAAGTCCCTGAATGTGCTGTCACACCCCAAATCCGAGCCCATTTTTCCCAGAGCTCCTTGTTAGAATCCCTCCAATCTGGTTCCTACCACAGCACTGAAACAGCTCTTATCAAAATCATAAATGGCATCCATTATGATTCTGACAATGGGAAACTGTCTCTCCTTATCCTTCTCAACTTGTTTATGGCCTTTGTCACAGTTGATAACGTCTTCCTGCTCTTACACACCTGCATCATTATCCAGTTGGGTAGAACTGAATTCACCTCCATTCTTAACAACTCAGTCATAGCCAGCAGATCACTTGCAATGTCTTCTTTTCTTACCGACACTGTTACCTCTGGTGTCTCTCATGGATTTATCCTTGGACTCCTCATATTTCTCATCTGCATGTTGTTTGCTCTACTTCACCATAATTCTTCTCAACTCCTGGTGCTATCTCTAGATTGTCAGGCTGCTTATCCAATATCCAGTATTGGATGAACAAAAATTTGCTCCAACTGAAACAATGCCACAAGCTCCATTTCCCAGCTACCAATTCCGTTCTCACCCACCAATTCCATCAATCTCCTCAGCAACTGTCTGAGGCTGAGCCAAATGTGACACCAGTGTTTACAACACTGGTGTTACATTTGTCACTGAGATGTCATTCTGGCTTCAGTCACTCAGATTGCCAAATTTCACCTCCATAACATAGGTGATTCCACCCCTGCATCAGCTCTTCTGTACTGAAATCTTCATCCATGCATTTGGTATGTCTATACTTGACTACTCCAACACTTCTAAGGGAAAGGTAAAACTACAAGAAGTATAATGGTGAATGGGAACCAAAGCATCAGGTTAGTATGTGAGTAGAAGATAAAGGTTAATAGGATGAATAGACAAGACCAGGCTAACGACCATCAGATAGTAATAAAGGATGTCAAAATGTGTGCAAAACATAGTGCGCAAGAAAATCCTGCAAGGGAAAAACAAATCAGTAAGATGTATTGAAAAACACTACCTAAATGCACGCAGTATTCGGAATAAGGTCAATAAGTTGACGGCACAAAAGAAACAAATCATAGAAACCCTACAGTGCAGAAGGAGGCCATTCGGCCCATCGAGTCTGCACCGACCACAATCCCACCCAGGCCCTACCCCCACATATTTACCCACTAATCCCTCTAACCTACGCATCTCAGGACTCTAAGGGGCAATTTTTAACCTGGCCAATCAACCTAACCCGCACATCTTTGGACTGTGGGAGGAAACCGGAGCACCTGGAGGAAACCCACGCAGACACGAGGAGAATGTGCAAACTCCACACAGACAGTGACCCGAGCCGGGAATCGAACCCAGGACCCTGGAGCTGTGAAGCAGCAGTGCTCACCACTGTGCTACCGTGCCGCCCATGAGTATGATTTGGTGGGGATTACTGAAGCATGGTTACAGGAGGACCAGGACTGGGAGTTGAATGTCCAAGGATACTTGGTATTCTGAAAGGATAGACAAGATGGGACGGGAGGTGGAGGTGCTTTATTGGTTAAAGATGACATCAAGGCTGTAATAAAAAATGACATTGGCACTAAGAGCCAACATGTTGAATGCATTTGAGTGGAAATAAAAAAAACAAAGGAAAAAACATCTTGGTAGGAGTAGTTTACAGGCCCCTGAGCAATACTTCCAAAGTGGGGCATAGTATAAACCAAGAAATAATGAGGGTTTGTGAAAAGAGCACATTGGTAATCATGGGTGATTTTAACATGCATATAGACTGGATTAATCAAATTGGCAAAGATAGCCTCAAGGGAGATTTCATAGAGTATATGGGGGATTATTCCTTAGAGCAATATGTTACGGAACCAACCAGGGATTTAGTATTATTTTATTAGTATTTTAGATTTAGTATTATGTAAAGAAGAAGGATTAATAAATAGTCTTAGTTTATTCAGCCTCTCATAGAATCAGAGAAACCTTACAGTGCAGAAGGAGGCCATTTGGCTCATCGAGCCTGCACCAACGACAATCCCATCCAGCCCCTATCCCCACAGTCTCATGTATTTACCCTGCTAATCCCCCTAACCTACGCATATTGGGACACTTAATGGGCTTGTTGTCAAAGGTCCTCTTGGATAGAGTGATCACAGCATGCTATAATTTCAGATTCAGATTGAGCGAGAGAAGTCAGAGTGCCACACTGGAGTTTTAACATTGAGCAGAGGTAATTATACAAGCCTGAGGAAAGAGCTGGCCCGACTAGACCGGTCACACACAATTGAGGAACAATGGCGGATGTTCAGGGAGATATTGAATACCTCTTAATTAAAGTATATTCCTGAGAGGAAGAGGAATTATAAAACGAAAAACATTCTATGGTTAGACAAAGAAGTCAAAAAGGACATAAAGGCAAAAATTAGGACATAGCAAACTGCAAAAGCTAGTGGCAAGCTGGATGATTGAGAGAATTTTAAGTTTCAGCAAAAGGCTACTAAAAGTAGAATCAAAAGAGCTAAGATGAACTATAAAAGGAAATTAGCAGAAAAGATAAACGCAGATACCAAAAGCTTCTACAAGTATATAAAGAGGAAGGGAATAGCTAAAGTAAATATTTTGACACTTTAGAGGACGATACTGGTGAGTTATTAATGTGGAACACACAGATGGTGGAGGCACTAAACCAATATTTTGCCTCGGTCTTCACGGTAGAGAATAATGAAGATTTTCCAAAAACTGTTAATACAGAGCAACTTGAAGCGATAAGCATTACTAGGGAGAGATTATTGAATAAACTAATGGAATTAAAGGCAGATAAGGCTCCAGGACCCGATGGCCTGCACCCCAAGGTATTAAAGGAGGTGGCAGCAGAGATAGTGGGTGCATGGTCGTAATATTTCAAAGTTCCTTGGATTCTGGTCAGGTCCCGATGGATCGAAAACATGCTAATGTGCCACCCCTATTCAAAAAGGGGGAGAGGCAAAAAGTAGGAAAGTATAGGCCAGTTAGCTGGTCCTCTGTGGTGGGGAGATGCTGGAATCAGCCATTAAAGACGAGATGACTGAGCATTTGGAAAGGCAAAGCTCAATCCACCATTGTCAGCATGGTTTTATGAAGGGAAAGTCATGAATGACAAACCTGCTTGAGTTCTTTGAGGATGTAACCAGCAAGGTGAATAGTGGGGAGCCTATGGATGTGGTATATCTAGACTTCCAGAAGATGTTGACAAGATGCCACATAAAAGACTAATCCAGAAGGTGAGATTGCAGGGGATTGTGGGTAGAGTACTAGATTGGATTGAGGATTGACTGACTGACAGAAAACTGAGGGTTGGGATAAATGGGTCCTTTTCTGGCTGGCGCAATGTAACTAGCGGGTGCCGCAGGGGTCAGTCCTCGGACCACAACTGTTTACAATCTATATAAATGATCTGCAAGCAAAGACAGAGTGTAACATAGCAAAATTTCCAGATGATACTAAAATAGGAGGAAAAGCAGGCGGTGAAGAGGATATAAAGATTCTACAGACAGATATAGATAGGCGAGGAGAAAGGGCCAAATTTGGCCGATGGAGTTTAATGTCGTTAAGTGTGAGGTTATGCATTTTGGCAGAAAAAATAGAAAGGGAAATTATTACCTAAATGGAAAGCAGATTCAAAATGCATCCGGGCAGAGGGATCTGGGTGTCTACGTCCATGAATCGCAGAAATTCGGTATGCAGGTGCAGCACGTAATAAAAAAGGCAGATGGGATGTTGGCATTTATTGCAAAAGGACTGGAGTATAAAAGTAGAAAGGTGTTGTTGTAATTGTATAGGATGTTAGTGAAACCACATCTGGAGTATTGTGTCCAGTTTTGGTCTCCTTATTTGAGGAAGGATGAGGTGGCATTGGAGGCAGTTCAGAGGAGATTCACTAGATTGATTCCAGGAATGAGGGGGTTGACATATGAGGAGAGATTAAACCATTTGGGCTTGTATTTGCTGGAGTTTAGAAGGATGAGAGGGGACCTGATCGGGGTATATAAAATTTTAAAAGGAATTGATAAAGTAAATGTAGACCAAATATTTCCTCTTATGGGACAATCTAGAACAAGAGGTCGCAGGTATAGTTTGAGAGGCATTAGATTTAAAACTGAGATGAAGAGGAACTACTACTCACAGAGGATGCAGAATTTGTGGAACTCGTTGCCTCATAGCGCGGTGGAGCATGAATCGTTGAATGGTTTCAAGAGGGAATTAGACATTTTTCTAATAAAAAATGGGTAAGAGGATATGGGGACCAGGTGGGGAGGTGGATTTGAGACCAGGGAGAGATCAGCCATGATCTGATTGAATGGTGGAGCAGGCTCAAAAGGCTGAATTTGCCGCCTTCTGCTCCTAATTCCTATGTTCAACCCTCTGTAAATAAAGGTTATCCAAAGTTCTGATGCCCATATCCTAACTTGCATCAAATCAAGTTCACCTATTGCCCCTTTGCTCACTGACCTGAAACTGTTCCAAACAAGTCATATTTGGAACAGTTGCAAAGAAGTCTTATTGGACTTGAAGCATCAACGCTTTTTCTCTCTCTCTACAGACGCTGCCATAGCTGCTGAGTTTTTCCTGCATTGCTGTTTTTGCCATGATTTTAAAATCCCTATCTCGATAACCCTCCAGAGCCTCACTCGCCCTATCTTTGTAATCTCCAGCCCGACAACATATCTGTGCTCCTCCAATTTTCCACCATCAAAGCACATGCCTTCAGCTGCTAAGGCGCTAAGCTCTGGGGTTCCCTCACTCTACCTCTTTACCTACCTTTCCTTTACTAAGTAATTTCTTAGACTCTATCTCTTTGACCAAGCTTTTTGACTATTTGATTTTTGATTATCTGCCATTGCCCAGATTTTGCATAGACAGCAGAATGCTGTAGTAGAGAGAGATCTGGGTGTCCTTGTATATAAAACACAAAAGGTTAGCATGCAGGTATAGCAAATAATTCGGAGGGCAAATGGAATGGTGACATTTATTGCAAGGAGGATGGAATATAAAAGTAAGGGAATCCTGTTACAACTGTACAGGGCATTGTTGAGTACAGTGTACGATTTTGGTCTCCTTACTTAAGGAGGCATGTACTTGGAATCAATTTAGAGAAGGTTCAGTCTGCCAATTCCTGGGATGAAAGAGTTGGCTTGTGAGGAAATGCTGAGCAGATTAGGCCTGTACTTGTTGGAGTTTAGAATAAGATGTGAGATGATATTGAAACATCTAAGATTCTGAAGAGGCTTGATAGGGTAGATACGATCCCCCCGCGCCCCCACTTGGAGGAACTCGGGGGTCATTGTCTCATTTAAGATAGACATGTCAAGGATTTTTTTCTCCAGGGGGCTGTCTTTAGAACTCTCTTTCCAGACAGCAGTGAAGGCTTGTTCATTGAATATATTCAAGTCTGAGTTACAGATCTTTGATTTATAGGGGGAACCAGGTTGTGGAGGCAGGCAGGAAATTAGAGTGAAGGCCACAATCAGGTCAACTGTGATTTTATTGAATAGTGGAGCAGGCACAATGGGCCAAATGGCCTACTGTTGCTTCTATTTCTTATGATCTTGTCTCACAATCATTAATTTATTTAGCTATATTTAAAATTAAATAAGCAAGTTGAAGGGGTTCAGTGGTTTTTACTTATTGGCTTGCTATCTGTGAGAATATTTCTATGTGATTGGCTGCTCTGAACTTAATATCATCACTTGTTGTTGGACACCTGGAAATCCCCTTAATGATGCCAGATTTTAAATGATGCAGGAAAGGGTAAGCCTGCACACACACACACACACACACACAGGCTTTTATGGGCAGTTTTCTCTGAGGTCAATGGCAATTACTGTTGCTTCGCTGTTGATAGAAGAATTTAGTCCAGTATCATCATAAGTGGCTTACTGTCAAATTTTTGATTAATCATGCCTCTGTGAAGCACCTTGGAATGTTTTACTGCATTGAAGCTGCAACATAAATACAAGTGTGTTTTAAAAATACATTATTCAATTTTTTTTTAACCCATATCTTGGAAGTTCTATTGTGGATGTGGGCTCACTGACTAGTCCACCATTATTGCCCATAACTAATTGCTCTTGGGAAGGTGAACAACCTTCTTGAGCAGCTGCAGTCATGTGGTGAAGCTACTCCCATAGTGCTGTTGGGAATGAGTCCCAGGGTTTCGACCCTATGTCAGTGAAGGAACAGAAATATAGTTCCAAGTCAAGACTGTGTCAAGTTTGGAGGGGAACTTGGAGGTAGTGATGTTCCTTGTCCATGATGGTTGTGGGTTTGAAAGGTATTGTTAAAGGAATGTTGGTGAGTTTCTGCAGTGTATCTTGCAAATGGTACATACTGCTGCCACTGTGTTTGTGATGGCTGGAGTGAATGTTTGCGAATGGGGTGCTGATCAAGCAGGCTGCTTTTTTCTGGGTGAGCTTTTTGAGTGTTGTTGGAGCTGCACGCATGCAGCCAAATGGAGAGTATTTCATCACCCATCATACACCTGGCTTAAATAGTGGGCATATTTTGGGGAGTCAGGAGGTTAACTACTCCAGAATTCCCAACCTCTGTCCTGCTCTTGTAACCGCAATATTTATATGGCTGGGCCAATTCCGTTTCTGGCCAATGGTTATCCCAAGATGTTAATGGTAGGAGATTCAGCATGGTAATGATATTGTATGTAAAGTGGAGGTGGTCTCTTGTAGCAGATGGTCATTGTCTGGCACTAGTGTGTTGCACATGTAACATGCCACTTATAAGCTGGGGCAGCATGGTGACACAGTGGATAGCACTGCTGCCTCACAGTGCCAGTGGTGGAGCTTTTTTCAGAGACCATGTCATGCTGGCTTTCTCAGTTAACACAAGACTCGCGGAGACCGTATTCTGGTTAAAGATTTTTTTTATTTCCCAAGCTTGATCCATGCACGTGGGAGAGAGATTTGGGGCAGTAAAATCTACTCCTGAAATGACATCACTCTCAGTATTACAATTTTAAATTTTCAAAAGCCACTTGCCGGGTATGAGCCAATCATTATTAATATGGATTGTTTACTCTGGCCAATTACATTTCCCCTCTGACGGCATGGGACTACATGCGTTCGTGGATTTTGGAAGTCTTTCTCACAGTCACCTAATACTTTCTTATCGGGTGGAATGTGTGTTCAATTCATTAACTGCCTGGGACCTCTAGCACTGTCTGGAGCCCACATTGATAAGAGCTTTTTTTCTCCTTTGTTCAATAGCCACATTGTTCCAAGGAATGTGGTTCTTTTTACTTGACTACATCCTATCATGCTTTGAAGCAGTGTGTCATTAGCCAACGTGTATGCTTTTAATGCAGAATATAATATGTTTTCAAAATACATGTTTAAATTCTCTAACAGTGATTATATGTGTCTCTATGAAAACAGTACCTTTGTAAAATATATTCCAGACACTTTGTGACTTCACTCTAAATTAATCTACCCTAATCTGTTAGTCTTTTAGTCTTAGGTTATTCTGAATTTCTCTTACAGCCAGGTACCTGGGTCCAATTCTGATCTTGGGTGACTGTCTGTGAGGAGTTTGAACGTTCTCCTCGTGTCTGCGTGGGTTTCTTCTGGGTACTCCGGTTTCTTCCCACAGTCCAGAGATGTGCAGGTTAGGTTGATTGGCCATGCTAAATTGCCTCTTAGCGTCCCAAGATAGGTAAATTAGAGGGATTAGCAGGGCAAATATGTGGGATACAGTGATTGGGCCTGGGTGACATGCTCTGTTGGAGAATCGGTGCAGGTTTGATAGGCCGAATAGCCTTCTGCACTGTAGGGATTCTAGTTCAAGCCTGAATGTTGTCCTGGTCTCGCTGCATATGGACATGGACTGCTTCAAGCCATGAATGACTGAGTTACAGGACAGTAATTAATTCATCTGTTCAAATGAGGTTTGAATTAATTATTATTATTTAAATGAGTGAGCAATAACTAGAGTCGACAGGACTGCAGGACATTTGACCCTGCAAATCCTCAACATTGCAAAATGGCAATTTGCTACTGAGTCTATGCCCTCCTCCTCGCTCATGTCATCTTTAACCTTCTATATACTCTCTGACCTGATTGATTCTGTGTAAGAGCAGGTTACAGGAGACTAATGGCGCCTTCTCTTTTAATTTATTTCTCCTTTCCTCCACTTGTCTCTCTCTCTCCTGAAAGAAGCTAATTTTCTTACAAAAAACAATTTTTAAAATTCGAAATAAATTAGAATGAGAAAGGAAACTGTTATTTCTCCTTCTCATGGTTGTTAAGCGTTTAAATCTCTACAAGGACATGCCATGCAAATATTATTAACCTTTTGTAGCTGTCACAGTCAGAGATAATTAGCTGCCTTCAAAATTCAACTTTTTAAGAACAATAAATCAATTAACACTGACCCGAACAGGCGCTGGAGTGTGGCAACTTGGGGAATTTCACAGTAACTTCATTGCAGTGTTAACGTAAGCCTTGTGACTAATAAATAAACTTTAACATTAAATCGTCTATGATGTGTATTTTTTCTTGTATCCTGTTCTCTCACCACCTTGTCTCAACTTGAAGCCCTTTCTAAAGTTGAGAACAGAAAAAACTCCAACAGGTACGTAATCAGAGAGCCCTATTGCTTCTTTCTCACTCGTAGCCTTTCTGTGTTTTGAAAAAAAATAATGTAAATTTTGTTGAAAAAGTGAAATTTGTCTTCAGGCCCTTCTGTAAATAATTATGAAAACCTCTTGATCTAAGATAATGTATCTTCCTGACAGCTTTGGCTGGCTGGTATGGAGGCATTCTGGGAAAATTGCACAGGCGCAGGGCGGTATTTTCCTTTTCTTCTCCTAAGTGCTGGACCAGGTGAGAAAACCAGTGCAGGTCACCGACTGCACAGCCGGCCTTTCTGACCATATTGTCCAGGACTTCGAAGAAAAAATTCCCAGAGGCTTATCCCACGCTATCACACTGGTGGCGGTGACTGAAAAAGCTGGCAATGCCGGGTTTCTAGAGATTGGAGTGTGGTTTTTAAAGGGCGCCCTGATCTCTGGTTTAAAAACAATGAAACCATACGCACATGGAGACCTCCCTGAACACACACAAAGGAACCCTACCTCCAAACATACACTGGGGACCCCCCCCCCACCCCATGGAGCTCCCTTGAGGGGAGAGCAGTGCTAGGGTGTACTGCCTGGACATGTTCTCTCTTCTCTCTCCCCCCACCCCCAGGATTATACCCTCTGGCGGGTTCCCTTTGCCTGGCTTTGGCTTTTTAAAGCATGCTGTAAACATTAAACCTCACTAACGTAACCGCATTAGTGAGGAGCGAGAACTCAATGTTGGTGGACGATGCATAGGGAAAGTCCTATAAAATTAATTCTACTTCATTTTTTCCTGTGTAATCTTGTGAAACAGAACCAGTCAGTAAAGAAGTGAAGAGGTATGGAGTCATTCCCTCATTCACACTGGAAAGTCAAAACACAGCTATGTCAGTTCCCTGCTGCATTTCTGGAATTTAAACCTGGGATAGGGCATCAGCAGGGGCATTGTCCTTCTGTGCAATGTAGGTAGTATTTAAATTGACCTGGGGGCATTCAAAGTCTGTCTTTATTGGGAAGGTTTATTCGGGAGTTAGAGTTCTGAATTTTTCACTTGTTAAGTTTATTTATTAGTCACAAGGCTTACATTAATACTGCAATGAAGTTACTGTGAAATTCCCCTTGTCCCACAGTCTGGCGCTTGTTCAGGCCAATGCACCTAACCAGCACGTCTTTCAGAATATGGGAGGAAACCGGAGCACCCGGAGGAAACCCACGCAGACACGGGGAGAACGTGCAAACTCCACACAGACAGTAACCCAAGCCAGGAATCGAACCCAGGTCCCTGGCACTGTAAGGCAGCAGTGCTAACCCACTGTGCTACCGTGCCGCTCATGGGGATTAGGCCTATGCAGATTCATTGATTTCAGAACTCAGTGCCTATCCAAATCCTCAGTAAGCATTTTCTAAAGGGTCTGGTGGTTAGCATCCAAGTGGTTAATAACAGTCAGCCTGCTTTGGAAGGTCTTTTGATCATAGGGTTGAGTGGTTCCATCCAGCTTAAATCTTTCCTGTCCACCGTGGTAACTTTGGGTTCAGACACTGTGGCCAAGCTGATTGCCAGAAGATTGGGATTTATTAAGGCAATTTTGGCCTTTCAGGGATGTCATTTCAGTGTCCAGCTTGGGCGTGAGCACAACTGGGATTTCCAGTGCTGTTGCTAGGCACTATACGTTGGCACTGTAGTAACTGCATGATTTTCTCCAGAACCTGGGCCAGCCTTTCTGGAGTTGGATGATAAAGAAATTGCCTTAGGAATGGGGTCTCTCCTACATCCTTACCAGGTCAGACTACAGTGATGTAGCCAGATGTGCTTTTACAGATGGTTTTAAATTGTCAGATTGCCTTGCAATTCTGCCTTAATTCTGTAGTTTCTCTGTTAGTTGGATAATTGGCTTGGCTTTACTACAGTCTCAACTTACTGTTTCATGGATTCTCCTTTGCTTTGGAAATGGGTTTTCCTCGAAGCTGTTCCATTTCTTTAGGTACATTACTGCACTCTGGTGGACGATCAGCTCCCACTGTATTTCCTTGTTAATTTGCAACAAAGTGAGGCATCACCCTCACTCTCAGATTGTATTTGGAAACTTCCCCAGGCCCATTTAAATTTGTTGTAAAGGTTTTGGCTAAAGCCAATCATTGGCTCCATGCTTTTGGCTTGGGAGTGGGCGCACCCAAACATGGTCCATGTCCCCTGAAACACTTCTGCCCTCGAGGAGGTTCAGCTCCCTTGTGACTCTTCAACTGGATGAGGTGTCTCACTCACTATCTGCCTGTCTGTTTGGAAACTTCCTTCCTCCCTGTTTAAATTTTGAAAGCAGGTTTCTGCCAGCCTGTCTTCAGGCAATTCCTTAACCTTTTGCTTTCCCATTTTAATAATTTTCCTTCCCTTCAGATTCTTTGACTACATGGGGTATCTCCCTCATTATCTTTCCATGCACTGGTCCATGTTTAACTCTGGGATATTCTGTGGGTCTGACTTAAGTTCTGTTGGCCCTTCCTGGATCTATTTTAATTCTATTGGCCAAACCTTGACCTTGTTAAATTCTAGAAGCTCTCGCTCAATGGTTATGGGTTCTGTTTCACCTTTTTGGGCCTCAGAACATTCTCCAACTCTTTGCAGTTTTCAGATTCCTACTTTCTTCCACCTTCTTCCGTCGAGAAAAAGAATCAAAAGTCTGAGGACACGCACCAACTGACTCCAGAACAACTTCTTCCCTACTGCCATCAGGCTTTTGAGTGGACCTACCTCGTATTAAGTTGATCTTTCTCTACACCCTAGCTATGACTGTAATACTACATTCTGCACTCTCTCCTTTTCTATGTATGGTATGCTTTGTTTGTATAGTGTACAAGAAACAATACTTTTCACTGTATACTAATACATGTGACAAATCAAATCAAGACTGAAGTTGGCTTCTTTTCATTCACTGGCCAACACTTTGTTGCTAGCCAAATTGTTTGCAATGAGGAAATCAATTCCTGCTACTGGTAGTTTGGGGACAAATCCTCTACAGTGACTGAAACTAGGTCACACTATAGCTAGAGGGGAAGAAACAGATCCTCCTCCAACTCCAAGGATGATTAGTGCCTTGGCCTTCAGAGATGACTTGGGGAGTAGTTTATGTTGCGCTCCAACATTAAGGATTGAGTGGCCCCTGTGCCCTGGAGAAGTATCATGGACTTGCTCACATCCTGGGACAGGTATGGGGCATGTTCCTGAAAGGACAAATGTGTGAAAACTCTTAGGGCGTTTGTATGGCTCAAACACACACAGAACCATGCCCTCCCAAGGGGTAAGTTTCTTCAATGAGGGTCTCTGCTGGTTCTGCTGCACTACTCATTGGAGCGACCTTTAGGGATTTCTCCAGTGGAGCCCTATGAGATCCACTGACTTTCCTTGCACTGTCCAGCACTCATGTGGAGCGGCCTATTTGAATACAATGAGAACGCACTGATTCTGGATATTCTCTTTTCGCGCTGTGGAGAGGCTTCTTGCACCCTCACTTGTGTTGCCTTTTCTGGGTAGAGGGCCTTTCCAACAGTCACCCTACTTATCTTTCCAATGGTCATGGGGATGGTTTGGTAAGGGTCTGCCTGAGTGTCCAGATCTGTAGGTGAGATAGCAGCAGTCTGCTGTGACAGCTGCACCTCTGGCTGGGAGGATTCTATGCTCCTCTATGCATCCATTGGTCAGATGTTAAACAATGTTTGAATTCCTCCAACAATATCAAATTTAGGTGCTTGGGATTTTTAAAGAATGGATCCAACAGTGGTACGCAATTTGTTTCAGCTGTACAAACTTGATGTAGGTCTGTGTGAGCTTCTTTTGCATGTTAGGAATATGAGTGTTCGGAAATGCTGGCGCTCTGCCTCCAGGACTAACTCATAGACATTTCAGATGGCAGCCTTGGTCTGCTCATAATTAGAGGAAACATTGGGAGTCAACATGGACTTCTTGGGCTCTCTCTGACTGCTGCCCTTGAATTAAAAAGATCTAGACATCTGAATGCCATTTTAGCTGTCTTGCTACTTTTTCAAAAGTGGTAAAAAATGACTTCATGTCTGTCTTCAAATTTGGGAATGAATCTAGTATACTTGACCATAGATAGTGTTTCTGCGGTAAGGAGATAGTGGATGCTACTGGGTAGAGATTTTCCATTGCAGTTTCCAGCTGTCGGGTCTCTCTCTCCCTTTGAGCTGCTAGCTCCATTTCCAATTTTTGAAGCTGTAATTCTCTCTCCCTTTCTCTCCCAAGCTTCTTTTTCTCTCTTTTGAGCTTCTCTTTCCCCCTTCTTTTCTCTGTTCTGAAATTCTAGTTGCATCCTGAGGCTCTAATTTGGCTAAGGAAAGGGATTCGGAGTCAGGGTTGAGGTCCCCATCTACCGGCTCTGTTGGATATGTGAGCTCCAAATGCTCTGCCAGCAACTGAATAAGTTCACTTTTTTTCAATTTTTCAACTCTTCCGAGCTACAGCTTTCAGTTGCTCTGGGCTTAGGGAGACTAATGTTTTGCCATTTTGGCCTCCTTGTTTCACCTACATCTGTGCATCAAAAGCTAGGGAAAAGGAATTTGCTGTGGTAATATCCTGTGTTTTTCGAAAAAAAATCATTCCAGCCACCAAATTTTCCTTTGGGCATCCGGTTGACCCTTTCGTATCAGATTGGGCTTGTGTCTTAAATTTGGACTCTGGTCAAATTTTGTAAGCTCCCAATGTCTGGTGCAGACAGAGGGAGGTCAGTTCAAACAGCACTGTTTTCCTCTTACCACTTGTCTGTAAACAGAAGGTGTTTTTATATTGAAGAATAAGCGGTGCATCTTATTTCCTAACTTCAGTTTTTCTATGATCCAAATTTTATTCATATCCTCACAGCAAACTCGAGGTCGGATTAACTGAGAAGGTTAGTTTATTTCTACATATTAAAAAAAACCATGAAAAGGAAGGAGTCTTCGCAACTTCTCACTCTGTATTTACGGAGTAAAGGGAGGCATGGAGGAAAGTAGGTCTACAGTACAAGGACCACAAGAAAAAAGTTGAATATTAGTTCACATGAGTTCCAAAGTCCCAAAATCAGAATCCAATGAAGAAGTCTTTCATGTAGGCATTCGATCGACTGGCTGGAGACCAGTGGTGTGAGATTCACTTTTTCCGGTGGTATTGATATTGTAAGATGGAGTAGGCACAGAGAGATGGTGTCAGTTCTGTAGATGACACCATCTACAGAACTGACACTCGTAGAGTCTGGTTAGATGGACCAGTATCCAATCTGAACGGAGCTCACTTCTGTGTGGCCTGCCAAATGAGTGTTAAACAGCAAACTGGCTGCATAGTTTAGAAGGGTAACAGTAAACTGTCGAAAAAGCCAGAGTCTTGGGTCATGTGACCTACTTTCCTTCACAGTGACTTCAGCAAAAGATGTTTATCCAGCATTTGGAATTTGCCATTGTTTGCAGGACTATTAATGTCTCAGCCATTATGGGTTGAAGGGGGAGCCATTCATGTTGAGGGTTTGGTGAGGAAGCCACTATCTTAACAGACCCATGGACCCTCCTAGCAAGGTTAGCTTATCAAATGCAAATAGCATTCATGTAGCTCCCTTTGATGTTGGCCTATACAGTCCCAGGTGGTCTATTTGAAACTCCTTTGGCATAATGAGGACACATTCCCAAAACTGAAGAAAATTTTCTTATTCTGGAGACCAGACAGAGGGTCAACCATGTTAATTGTCAAGAGTTAAGTGTTGAGAGGAAATGTAATTTAAAAGTAAGAAATAATGATCAGGGTAAAATTTTTAAAGATATACAAAGTTGGGTTTCTGTATCTATGTCGGAGAAACCCAACATAATATAGAGAACATCTCACAGATAATCAACAATGCTGGTGTTCCTCCATGAGTGTGCAAAACTTGATACTAAATCATTCATTTTTCAGTAGAACCATTGTCAATTGCTTCAGAACAATGATGTGTTACTAGTGTAGAAGGAACATTTAGCTACATTTAGGCCTGAGTAATAATTGTGCATGACATGAAATAAAACTGTTTAAAATAAAAAATTGTGTAACAAAATTGAAGTTTGAAATGAAATAGTTTATTTGATTCCTTATTGTAAAAATATTATTTTATTTAAAATTGTTTATGTTGCCTTTTTAGGATGCCATTTCTCAAAAGTCAGTGGACATTCTGAGTAAGGGTGATGACCAACAGTCTGTGACCAGTGCCGAGAGGAATCCTTCAGATTGGCGCCAAAGCCAGTTTAGTCTTGTATCCAATGTTAGTGATGATGCTACTAAAGCTAAGACACCATCAAGTAAGTTTTTGACAAAGAAATGGAAACGGGGTCTGTCTAACGTTGTAACTTTGACAGTTTTAAATATTGGAATCCCTGTCTAATTTAAAATCATACCTCTTCAAATGTTCTGTGCAGGATATTGAAATCAAAATATGTCCAAACCTTTGCCAATATGTGACAACCTGCTGTAAAGATATGCACGTAATTTTCTGGGCTAATTTTCCTTGCATTTAACTTCTCTCTCAGGTGTAAATTACTTTGCTGCTCAGCTGTTTAGACTTGTACATGAGGAATAGGCAAAAAAAAGAGGAACCATCGGATAGGGGAGAAACAAACTTTGACTAGGTTATAGTAATAAAATCTGCATGCCCCTGAAACTAATGAACTACAATGATAGCTTTTTTCCATAACAATTGATTTACACTCAGTATGCAGCTATTTAAACCAAGGATCACATCATAGAATTTACCTTGTGTTAAGTAATTTATTACTGTTTTCTTAACAATTCACTTGGTTAAATAATCCAGATAGCCAGCAATTATAAGAAACCCATTGCATTTCCAGTTGCCTGAGTTCAAAAACAGAAATGATAATTGATAAAATAAACCTTTCTTCCAGAAATATCAGAGCAGAAGCTATTCGCCGCACTTCTCATTAAATGTGTCGTCCAACTAGAGTTAATTCAGACAATCGACAATATTGTATTCTTTCCTGCAACAAGCAAAAAGGAGGATGCTGAGAACTTGGCTGCAGCTCAGGTATAGGCCAGCAATGTACTCTTCGTGAAGTGAAGTTTTTTAATCAATGTCAAGGTGACTGGAAATTTCATGGTAACTAACCTACAAAAAAAGGAAGTTAAAAAAAATTCACTATCTGTGAACGTTATCTTCTTGGTATATTCTGGGTTAATACAACAGTCTAAAATTCACTTTTATGGAAATTATGTCATCTGAAAGTTTTTATTTTCAAATTATAGCAATAATCTGTAAGTTTAGAAAAAATTGTGCATAGGATTGCACAGGATATGCAGCAGAAAAAGGCCATTCGGCCTAACCTGCATGGATGGCATGGTGGCACAGTGGTTATCACTGCTGCCACACAGCGCCAGGGACCCGGGTTCCATTCCTGGCTTGGGTCACTGCCTGTATAGAGTTTGCACATTTTCCTTGTGTCTGTGTGGGTTTCCACCGGGTGCTCCAGTTTCTTCCCACAGTCTGAAAGACGTGCTGATTAGGTGCATTGGCCATGCTAAGTTCCCCCTCAGTGTACCCGAACAGGTCCACAGTTCTGCCACTTGTCTCCTGATTGCATATTCTCTGATATTATTAGTCTATTATGGAGCACCTTTTTGAAAGCCTTTTGGAAATCCAGATAAACTACATGTATGGTATTAGCACTGTCTACTTTCTCTGTTACCTCCTCAGAAAAAAAATCAATAAGATTGGTCAAGCCAAGATTTTTTCTCTTGTAATCTTTGTTGACTATTCATTTTTATTATTTGAATTCCTAATAGTGATCAAATTTGTTATCCTTATTCTGATCAGGCATTCTATTACCGTTACAAAGCCTTTTAAACACAGGATTAGTGAACAGTTGTGTTGTGAGAACAACATCATTAGCATTCTGAATTATATTTTGTAATTGTACAATCTTGAGTACAACTCCACCATCCTTTAATTTCTAGATTATTTAATATTGAAGCTATTGTGCCTCCAAGTTAAATTTTCTCCAAAGTATGACGAAGGAGAAAGTTTGAGGCCTCTGACCAAGTGGTTTGGGTATACAGTGTCACAAGAGCGGAAGAATAATTTGGGAATGTAGTCACTGGTAGCAACTGACATTACTTTTAAACTCTAACTAAATCATTGGTTCAGCTCAGGTTGTTTCATTATTTTTCTGAGTGAAAATATTTTATGCTATGGTAGAAAATCTTGTACAAAGTGAGGGCTAATCAGGCTAATCAGGCTGCAATGGCTCCTCTCCAAACTCATGGCAAACAGGGTAGAAAATTTATAATCGCTTTTATAAACGGGTTTGATTCAGACCGCTGTAAGAACAGAGGTACAAGTCAGGGATTTGGATGAAGGGACCAAATGTAGGTTAGCTAAATTTTCTGATGACACCAAGATAGGTAGGGAGGTAACTTATCAAGAGGAGGTAAAGAGTCTACAAAGGGAAAAGCATGGCCCAAAGGAGAAAATGCTGGAAAATCTCCGGTATGGCAGCATCTGTATGGAGCGAAAAGAGCTAACGTTTTGAGTCCAGATAATCCTTTGTCAAAGTTGAGCTTTGACAAAGGGTCATCTGGACTCAAAACGTCAGCTCTTTTCTCTCCATACAGATGCTGCCAGACCTGCTGAGATTTTCCAGCATTTTCTCTCTTGGTTTCAGATTCCAGCATCCGCAGTAATTTGCTTTTATCCATGGGTTAAGTGAGTCGGCAAAAATCTGACAGATGGAGTAGAATGTGGGAAAATGTGAACCTGTCCACTTTAGCAGGGAGAATAGAAAAGTAGTACACTATTTAAATGGAGAATGACTGCAGAACCCCGTGGTACAAAGGGACCTGGGTGTCCTGGTACATGAATCAGGACATCCAAAATGCTTCATGGACAATAAAGTACTGTTAAAAGATGGGAAATGAAGGAAGTCAGTTTGTGTGCAGCAACCTCACACGAACAGCAATTTTATGTCACCACCACAACATAGCCTGTAGCAAGCTGCAGCTGTTGATGAACTGCTAGCTATTTGGATTTTGTACCTTTCAACCATTCTACTGGTCAAGTTTTCTGGATAAGAATTTCATGTGCCAGTAACTTATTCAAATTGGCAGTAGGGGGACAACAAATCTGACCTGGAAATTTGGCATGACCTCGTACAGATTTCATGGGATAGCTTTACTACATTTTTGCCACTTTCAGTAAATCGTGGCTCTAGTTTCTACTTCTGTGGGGTGACTTAGTGACTTAGTGTATAATGGAGATGACTTAGAATTCCTACCCTACAGTGCAGAAGGACGCCATTTGGTCCATCGAGTCTGTACCAACTCTCCAACAGAACATCTTACCCAGGCCCACACCTCACCCTATCCCCCATAACCCCATGCATTTATCATGGCTAATCCACCTAACTTGCACATCTTGGGACATTAAGGGGCAATTTAACATGGCAAATCCTCCTAACCCAGATGAAAGATATGAACACTCCAGTCATTGGTACATCTCATTCTTAGTTTGTGTTGCTGTTCAAAGTCTTGCAAAGTGTTGTGTTAATGTGCGAGATCAGTACTAATAAGAGAAAGCACAAATTAATTGCTTTCCTTTACCATTTACAGAGAGATGCAATTGATACTGATGTGCACATTGAAAAACAAGACCAGGGAATGTATCACTACCTAACTTCAAAACAGCTTTTCAAGCTCCTGGACTGCCTACTCGAATCTCATCGATTTGCCAAGTCCTTCAATTCTAACAATGAGCAAAGGACTGCACTATGGAAAGCAGGTGAGTAATGTGTGTCTAATGATTATGCCAAAGTTAGCTATACATGCCCAGCATCGCAGGCACAGTCGAAATGGCTTGTGTCATGAATTTAATTTTGAAAGCAATTATTGTCCAATCTTTGAAAATAAGTATATGATTCAGCATCTCTGGCGCAGTATATTTGCACGATGATATGGTATAATAGTAATAAGCTGTTGGGTTTACTCTCTCATATTTTGTGAAATTAATTTCAATCATATTCAATTCTAATTGTAACAGAATTTAATAGGAGCAGACTATTATATGTAAACCATATGCCCCATTGAGCCTGCTCCAACAATCAATCAAGTCATGAGATTGATTTTTAATATATGCAGTGCATACTTTTCCTGTACAGGAGACATTTAAAAGTGACTGCAATTATAGGCATATGAATTAGCTATATATTTTTGCCCACTAAGACAAACAACGATGACCAAAACGTTTAACACAATTGTAGTACAAGTCATCATTGTGTGTTTTGCAGAAACCCGGGCGGCACGGTAGCACAGTGGTTAACACTGCTGCTTCACAGCTCCAGGGTCCCGGGTTCGATTCCCAGCTCGGGTCACTGTCTGTGTGGAGTTTGCACATTCTCCTCGTGTCTGCGTGGGTTTCCTCCGGGTGCTCCGGTTTCCTCCCACAGTCCAAAGATGTGCGGGTTAGGTTGATTGGCCAGGTTAAAAATTGCCCCTTAGAGTCCTGAGATGCGTAGGTTAGAGGGATTAGCAGGTAAAATATGTGGGGGTAGGGCCTGGGTGGGATTGTGGTCGGTGCGGACTCGATGGGCCGAATGGCCTCCTTCTGCACTGTAGGGTTTCTATGATTTCTATGAATTGTATGTTGAAGGCATCCCGTGACTTAAAATAATCTTGAAAATTAAGATAGAAAATAGAATAACAATCAAGCTACCAAACTTCATATATTGTGGTCCCCCAAAATCCCAGGGACTAGATCGGGCATAAAGTTACATTTACACTGAAAGGAAAATAGGTCAGTCTGGATTTTCATATCTGTCAGAGAAATTTGACAAATCTTTCATGCATGGATGAAGATGAAAATCTACACCACTATATTGAAGGAAGAAGTGCTGAGTATCCTAACTTTCATTAAGGTAGACAAGTCCCCAGGCCAGATGGAATCTATCCCAGGTTACTGCGGGAGGCAAGGGAAGAAATAGCTGGGGCCTTAACAGACATCTTCCTATCTTCTCTGACCACAGGCGAGGTTCCAGAGGACTGGAGAATAGCCAATGTCGTTCCCTTGTTAAAGAAAGGAAGCAGGGTAATTCAGGAAATTATAAGCCAGTGAGCTTGAAGTCCGTGATGGGGAAGCTCTTGGAAAAGATGCTGAAAGACAAGATTTATGCACATCTAGTCGAAAATAGACTAGTTAGTGACAGGCAGAATGGTTTTGTATGGGAAAGTCATGTCTCACCAGCTTGATTGGGTTTTTTGAAGAGGTAACAAAGATAATGGATGAGGGAAGGGCTGTGAATGTAGTTTATATGGACTTCAGTAAGACGTTTGACAAGATCCCACATGGCAGACTGGTACAAAAACTAAAATCACATAGGATTCAGGGTGGGCTGGCTAGATGGATACGGAACTGGCTTGGTTATAGGAGACAATGAGTAGCGGTGGAAGGGTATTTTTCAGCATGGAGATCTGTAGCTAATGGTGTTCTGCAGGGATCAGTGCTGGGACCTCTGTTGTTTGTAGTATATATAAATGATCTGGAGGAAAATGTGGGGGCTCTGATTAGTACGTTTGTGGATGACACGAGGATTGGTGGAGTTGCTAATAGTGCCGAGAATTATCAGAGGATACTACACGACATAGATAGATTGGAGACTTGGGCACAGAAATGGCAGATGGAGTTTAATCCGGACAAATGCGAGGTGATGCATTTTGAAGGATCAAATTTAGGTGTGAATTATACTGTAAATGGCAGAACCCTTAGGAACATTAACATACAGAGGGATTTTGGCGTGCAGTTCCACTGTTCCCTAAAAGTGGCAACACAGGTGGCCAAGGTGATTAAGAAGGTATATGGCATACTTGCCTTCATCAGTCAGATCATTGAGTACAAGAGTTGGAAAATCATGCAGCGATATAAAACCTTGGTTAGGCCACATTTGTAATATTGCATGCAGTTCTGGTCACTGCACTACCAGAAGGATGTGGAAGATTTGGAGAGTGCAAAGAAGATTCACCAGGTCTTCAAAGTTTTGGTAGGGGAACATGTGGCAAATAGTGACCACAATTCTGTTAGCTTTAGGATAGTGATGGAAAAGGATGAGTGGTGTCCCAAGGGTAAGGTGTTGGATTGGGGGAAGGCTAACTTTATTGGGATCAGGCAGAAATTGGCAGCTCTTGATTGGGAGAGGCTGTTTGAGGGTAAATCCACATCTGGTATGTGGCAGTCTTTTAAGGAACGGTTGTTAGGGCTACAGGACAAGCATGTGCCTGTAAAAAAGAAGGATAGGAAGGGTAGGATTAGAGAACCGTGGATAACCAGGGAAATTGAGGGACTGGTCAAAAAGAAAAGAGAGGCGTATGTTAGGTCCAAGCAGCTAAAAACGGAGGGAGCTCTGGAGGAGTACAAAGAAAGTAGGAAAGTACTCAAACGGGGAATTAGAAGAGCAAAAAGGGGTCACGAAATGTTCTTGGCAGACAGGATTAAGGAGAATCCCAAGGCATTTTATTCATACGTTAGGAACAAAAGGGTTGTTAGGGAAAAAATCGGACCTCTCAGGGACAAAAGTGGGGACTTATGCTTGGAGCCCAAAGAAGTAGGGGAGATCCTAAATGAATACTTTGCGTCGGTATTCACAAAGGAGAGGGATGTGTTGTCTGGGAGTGTCTCTGAGGGGAGTGTTGAACCGTTGGAGAAAATCTCCATTACAAAGGAGGAAGTGTTAGGTTTGTTAGAGAATATAAAGACTGACAAATCCCCAGGGCCTGATGGAATCTATCCAAGGCTGCTCAGGGAGACGAGAGGTGAAATCGTTGGGCCTCTGACGCAAATCTTTGTCTCGTCACTGGACGCAGGTGAGGTCCCAGAGGATTGGAGGATAGCCAATGTGGTCCCGTTATTTAAGAAGGGTAGGAAGGATAACCCGGGTAATTATAGGCCGGTGAGCTTGACGTCCGTGGTGGGGAAGTTGTTGGAGAAGATTCTTAGAGATAGGATGTATGCGCATTTAGAAAGGAATAAACTCATTAACAATAGTCAGCATGGTTTTGTGAGAGGGAGGTCATGCCTCACTAACCTGGTGGTGTTTTTTGAAGAAGTGACCAAAATGGTTGACGAAGTGACCAAAATGGTTGACGAAGGAAGGGCCGTGGATGTTGTCTATCTGGACTTTAGTAAAGCGTTGGACAAAGTCCCTCATGGTAGGCTAGTGAAAAAGGTTGGATCCCATGGGATAAAGGGGGAGGTGGCTAGATGGGTGGAGAACTGGCTTGGTCATAGAAGACAGAGGGTGGTAGTGGAAGGGTCTTTTTCCGGCTGGAGGCCTGTGACTAGTGGTGTACCGCAGGGCTCTGTATTGGGACCTCTGCTGTTTGTGATTTATATAAATGATCTGGAAGAAGGAGTAACTGGGGTGATCAGTAAGTTTGCGGACGACACAAAACTGGCAGGACTTGCAGATAGTGAGGAACATTGTCAGAGGCTACAGAAGGATATAGATAGGCTGGAAATTTGGGCAAGGAAATGGCAGATGGAGTTCAATCCTGATAAATGCGAAGTGATGCATTTTGGTGGGAATAATGTAGGGAGGAGCTACACGATAAATGGAAGAACCATAAAGGGTGTAGAGACGCAGAGGGACCTGGGTGTGCAAGTCCACAGATCTTTGAAGGTGACGTCACAGGTGGAGAAGGTGGTGAAGAAGGCATATGGCATGCTTGCCTTTATAGGACGGGGCATAGAGTATAAAAGTTGGGGTCTGATGTTGCAGATGTATAGAACGTTGGTTCGGCCGCATTTGGAATACTGCGTCCAGTTCTGGTCGCCACACTACCAGAAGGACGTGGAGGCTTTGGAGAGAGTACAGAGGAGGTTTACCAGGATGTTGCCTGGTATGGAGGGGCTTGGTTATGAGGAGAGATTGGGGAAACTGGGGTTGTTCTCCTTGGAAAGATGGAGGATGAGGGGAGACTTAATAGAGGTGTATAAAATTATGAAAGGCATAGATAGGGTGAACGGTGGGAAGCTTTTCCCCGGGTCGGTGGTGACGTTCACGAGGGGTCATAGGTTCAAGGTGAAGGGGGGGAGGTTTAACACAGATATCAGAAGGACATATTTTACACACAGGGTCGTGGGGGCCTGGAATGTGTTGCCGGGCAAGGTGGTGGAGGCGGACACACTGGGAACGTTTAAGACTTATCTAGACAGCTATATGAACGGAGTGGGAATGGAGGGATACAAAAGAGTGGTCTAGTTTGGACCAGGGAGCGGCGCGGGCTAATTGTTCTTTGTTTCTCGTTTCAAGGCTTCATTCTATGATCATCTTGCTGGTGCCAGTACAGAGCGAGACTGCGGATAGTTGGGAACCTGTCTCGGGGGCAGGGAATTCAGATGGTGTTCGTGGAAGTGGAAATGAATAGGGTTGGGAAGCATTTTCCGATCAGGGCCAGTGTGATCTCCTGGACTCGTTTCGATCGCCTCAGGGGGTCGGAGAGGAATTTCCCAGATTTTTTTCCCCCATATTGGCCCTGGGGTTTTCACTCTGGGTTTTCGCCTCTCCCTGGAGATCACATGGTCTGGAATGGGGGGGTGGGGGTGAGTTAATAGGTTGTGATGAACAAAGCATCGCAGCTGTGAGGGACAGCTCGGTGGATAGGATATTAGTATGTAGATAGGCTGGAAAATTGGGCGGGGATCCTGGATTCAGGACTCAATCCTGGACCGGGGAGCGGCGCGGGCTTGGAGGGCCGAAGGGCCTGTTCCTGTGCTGTATTGTTCTTTGTTCTTGTTTGTTGCCTGGTGTTGGCTATGAGGAGAGGTTGAATAAACTAGGATCGTTTTCACTGGAAAGACGGAGGCTGAGGGGAGAACTGATAGAGGTCTTCAAGATTGAGAGGCACATACAGGGTGGATAGTCAGAGGCTTCTTCCAAGGATGGAAGTGTCAATTTCAAGGGGGCACAGGTTCAAGATGAGAGGGGGAAAGTTTAAGGAGATGTGTGGGGGAAGTTTTTCACACAGAGACTGGTGGGTGCCTGGAACGCGTTGCTTCCAGGCACAAATGTTGCTAATGTGCCTGGAAGCAGGCACATTAGCAACATTTAAGAGGCATCTGGATGGGTATGTGAATAGGGAGAGAATAGAGGGATATGGACCGAGTAAGGGCAAAAGGTTTTTTCTTTAGTTTGGTTTGGGCATCATGATCGACACAGGCTTGGAGGGTCATAGGGCCTATTCCTGTGCTGTACGTTTCTTTGTTCTTTGTTCTATATCCTCTGACTTACCATGAGCAATGTCATGGAAGATCCCAGCTATTTAAAATAATCTTTGGTGGATTTACAAGCAATTGCCTTAATTTTAGATCGAGATGACAATTATAATCTGCTCAAACCTGATTTTATAATCATTTGTTGCTGCCTCTAAGCACATATATGGTGTTTCATCTAAATGCATAAACTTATAAATAAATGCATAAATACCTTGAAACTTATTCAACCTCGATCTTGAGCAGTTTCTAACCGAGTTAATAGCTGCCTTGTAATGAAAAGTAGTGTGAAGGTCTACTTCACAGGCTTGACAGAGTACATCTTTGACACAATAGTTAACTCGGGAATTTGTGTTGAACAGTGCTACAAATTAGGTGACTACTTGGAACTGGTTATCTGATCTGCAGGGTCTGTCTCAAGTGTTTGGAATTCTCATTTGTATAAAAATAGGAGGCTTTTGCTCACAGGTGGAGTAGGTAGCATTTAAACTAACTTGACAGAGTACTGCTTCGTCAGAGTACTTAACTTGGGAATTTGGTGAATGAGGGAATTCTAGGAATGAAGGGAGAGGTGCTGATCTGATCTTTTATAAAGACCAGGTGTAGCCCGAGAGGGGAAGCAAGAGACAGGAGCACCTGAAAGCTGAAGTCTTAGCTAAGCAGCTAGGTGGTTGGCAAGTGGGACAGCAGTTTAAACTAGCACCGTGAGATATGCGTATTGTTTTCAATTTATAGCTTAACTAACTAAAGTACTTAATATAAATAATCATTGAGTATTTAAAAACTAAAAGCCTTATTTGGTTAAAAAAAATAGAGATGGCAGTTGATTTTTCAACTGTGGGAGCCGATGGATATCAGTGTGATTCACAACAAGCACATCTGCAATATCTACAGCTTAAGGATTCAACTCAGAGTTGATGAGCAAGAGTCCAAGCTTTGGACATTAATGCACCAGGGAAGGAGAAAGTTGCCTGGACACTTTATTACAGGAGAAAGTCACAAAAGAACTTCAGATTTGGTTGATGGGCAGGGACAACGGTATGACCACGAGTGTCACAGGTATGAGGATCCAGAAGGGACCACTGGAAGAGATTTTGTCATGCACTTATCCAACTGTTACAAGGTTCTTGTAGCCTGTGTGAATGAAAGCAAGAACCCTCACTAAGATGATACTCACCAAGACATCCAAGACCTGTGAAACCATCTTTGTAATTTGTCAGGGTCTGTTCTGTAGTCAACGGCTGTTGAAACACCAAGTCGTCTCTGGTATGTGTAGGGTTACCAGTCCAAGCTCTTGACTCATTTCAGCTGAGTTGAGGAGATTTTGTTGAGTGTCTTCTATCTGGAACTGTAGTTCTTCCTTCTTTCTGTTGCGTTGGGCTCTCGGATTAGCTTGTCCTCTTTGGATGAGCATCATTGCATCATACAGTCTCTTTATCTCTGACGGATTCATTTTGGGTTCCTTGAACAACTTCACACAGATCTATGAAGCCCATAATGTTGCACATAGCTCTAGTGTCTATCTGACATTTCACATTAACTTGTGCTCTTCTTATGCAGTCATCATTCCAATAGTCACAAACCATTTTTTACTTTGAGACTTAATGGTGCCAACCTATTCCAGGGCATAGAGTGATTTGTCAGAATCATCGTCCAACATCTCTCCAACAACCATTTTTGAATGCTTGTTTTTATTCTTTCCAGCAAAATAGTTCACTTTCATGCAGTTAGAGGAGTATTTTTCCCATACTGGGCATGCTTTCTTTTATTTCTTGTGATATCCTCCACAATAGTTACATCCAGTACTTTGGCCTTGATATTTCCACTGGCCTTTTTGTAAATTGTTCTTCCTTTTCTCCATTGTCTTGTGATTGGAAGGCCTAGACTGCCTCTCAGCAACTCCCTCCCTAAAAGCACTGTGGGTGTACCTATACCCCATAGACTTCTGTGGTTCAAGAAGGCAGCTCTCTACCATGTTCTTGAGGACAATTAGAGATAGGAAATAAATAACTGCCTAGCCAATGGCTCCCACATACCATGAAATTTTTAAAAAGCTTCATCAGTACTCGTCAGCTGATGATTCACCACCTCAGAGCTTCTGCAAATGTCAATAGCCTTCTTCACAGTAAGTCTCTCTTCTCAGTAGACATGCTGTCACGGCAGGGTCTCTTGTCCCTAAGACAAGCCTATCTTTAATCATCCTTCAGTTGTCCAAGCTCTCAGGATTCAGCTAGATATCTTGAGAACAGTTACCTACTGATCAGTATCCCCCTCTTCTTGACTTCTGTTGCTAAACACATAGTGTTCATAAATAAAGTTAGTAGTGGGTTCAAAGTGAGTCTTCAAGGCCTCCAATATTTCATAAGTCTGGCTTTTCTTTCCTCAGTGTGTTCCGGAGGACAATACAGCTTGTAACACTCCCCAACATTGATCATAGAGTTGCTGCTAATATTTGCTCACGTTTCTTGTTCAACTCTGCAGCAACCTCATAATTCTGCCAATGAGACAGGAAGAATTTCCAATTCCTTTTAAACCCCATCAAAGCAGGTACTGGAATGTCCAAAGCCATGTGGACTTAACCAGCAGACAATTTCCTGTACAAAGTTGCAGACTAAAACATCAATTATTGTCTTCTGTTCGTTTTGCAACTGGCGCTCTCGCAACTATCAAAATCCACTCAGTTATCTGTACACTCCTGACACCATGTTCCATTTGGCAAGTAAAACAGCTACAGCCCTAAAGCCCTTATTCACGAAAGATGAGAGAGGTCACATGACTGGCAAGCCACAATGCATAAAAGCATTTCTGTAAACACTCAGCGAGATGGAAGTCCTTAATAAAAAAAATTTAACTTTAAAATTGCACAGCATCAACCAGGCAAGGAAAAGCCTCGAGAACTGACCTTTGTAAAATAAACATTGAACATTGGTATGATGCACAAGTTAATTGCGATTAATTGGAAATTACTGCAACTGATATTCTTTTCAGAACTTTTTGATTGGCATGTTCAGAAGTTTTGTTTAAAACCAGTGTTTCTTTTTCCTCTATCCATGCAGGATTCAAAGGTAAATCAAAGCCTAATCTTTTGAAACAAGAAACCAGTAGTGTTGCTTGTGGCCTGCGAATTTTATTCCGAATGTATACAGATAAAAATCGTCGTGATGCTTGGATGGAAGTTCAGCAGCGATTACTAAAGTAAGTAGCAATTCCTGTGACTGTAATTGGAAAGCACAGCTGTCAACATTGAGGCTTGTTATCCTGATGAAAGAACTTTGAAAACTAATGGGAACGAGGGGAGATCATCAAACCTGAAGTTTTATTTTTAATATCCTTAAGATAATGTATTTTCAATTTTCAGGCTTGCTTTATTTTGTTGAGGTTTTGGTTTGTGGGATGATTGATGTAATATTTTTGGTCAAATTGTAACTATAGGTTGATCAGCGGCTGAAAGAGGATATTTTAATATTTTTATCTCCCCTTCCGATGCTGATCGCTTGTTTTATGTTTTTAGAATTTTCCGTCCTTTCAAATGTCTTCATTTTTTTGCTTTAATTTGATGTTTCCAGCGATGATTTCTCTGCTGGGACTGGTTTCATCGTCCCAAAGAAAACCTCTATCTTTCACAGTGCAGGTACACATCAGTGGTGAAGACACAAGCTCATTGCATCTTATCTAAATACTCCTCTGTGATTGTCCTTCTCAGGCATGCCTTTGTCACTTTCAGGCTTAACTGTTCCAACGACCTCCTAGTTGGTCCCCCATCTTCCATTCTTTCTAAACTTCAATTTGCCCCAAATTCTGTTGCCAGTATTCTATCTCTCATCAAGTTCTATTCACTCGTCACTGATATCCTACACTGGCTGCTGGTCTCTTCCAATTTAAAATTCTTCCCTTCATGTTTAAATCCCTTCATGACTTTGATTCCAGAGATGAAGGGGTTAGCTTATGAGGAGAGATTGAGTAGACTGGGCCTGTACTCATTGGAGTTTAGAAGGTTGAGTGGAGATCTTATAGAGACATATAAGATAATGAAGGGGCTCGACAGGGTAGAAGCAGCGAGGTTATTTCCACTTACAATGGAAACAAGAACTATGGGGCATAGCCTCAAAATACAGGGGAGTCAATTTAGAACAGAGTTGAGGAGGAACTTCTTCTCCCAGAGGGTAGTGAATCTTTGGAATTCTTTGCCCAATGAAGCAGTAGAGGCTACCTCGTTAAATATGTTTAAGTCACAGATAGATTTCTAACCATTAAGGGAATTAAGGGTTATGGGGAGTGGGCGGGTAAGTGGAACTGAACCCACTATCAGATCAGCCATGATCTTATTGAATGGCGGAGCAGGCTTGAGGGGCTAGATGGCCTACTCCTGCTCCTATTTCTTATGTTCTTCTTATGCCCCTACCTATTTCTGTAACATTGCCTAATCTAACAACTTTCCATTCCTCCAACTCTGTGCTCTTGTACATGTCCTTTCACCCCACTATCCGACTCTATAAGTTCCATACTCTGGAATTCCCTTCATGTACTTTTGTGTTTTCATCTCCCCCATCCAAATTTATCCATAAACCAACTGCATAGACCACTCCTTACCATCTCCTTTAGCTCCGTGTCCATTTTGTCTGATTATGCTTCCGTGAAGCACCTGACACTTTCTACATTGAAGGCTCTCAATAAATGTAGATGTCACTAGGCCCTGTGTATATAAAGATTGTTCTGTTATTTTCCTCATCATTTCTACTGCCAATTTATTTATACACAGTATCCCTAACAGTACAAACTAAAACCATATTTCATTTTCCTTTTGCTACCTGCCAAAGCTTAAGACACAAAATACCCTACCCAATATGGCGGAAGGGCTTTTAGATGGGCATAATCATCCGAGCCAACTCTCTCTCTCCCTTGCTCGCTCGCTTGCTGGTGGCAAGCTATGCAATCAGGGTGAATAATCCTTTATGCACTTACCCCACCTTTTGTTGGATGACTCGTCATGATTTTCACCTTTGCTTCTCTTCCCTCCCTCAAGTCACAATCTCCAAGGAGAGGCAAAAAACTAACACAACTTATTGGTAAACCTCTGTGGAAAAACTCAACTCCAAGTCACCAAAGACCAGCAAAGGTCCAGAAGACCCCAACTGATCATTAGTCGGTTTGCCTTATATCACCCCAAATCTTAATTTAGTTCTGCAAAATCTTGTTTCCCAAAAATGTGCTTTCACCTGGGAGGGCTGCAAAAATTCAGCCCTCACTTCACACATCCAACCGTACTCCCTATTTTCACAGTTTAAATGAATAATCTCCAGTTACAACTGGCCCCATCACCTCAAATAATCTACCTGAATGTTATCGATCCCTTCACACTTGAATATCTGTCACTTCCATCCGCCTTTTTTTCACACCTGCCCTTGTTGTACTGTATCCCTTTGCCTTCAATATATCAAGTCTATAACTGCATATTTAGCTACATTGAAGGATATTTGCTAATATTTGACCCATTTTTCCAATCTATCTAAATCTAGTTTTGGACAACAAACATTTCTTTGTTGAGCTCAATTTGTAGACCCAAAGAGAGTTTTAGGTTTACAACTGCATTCTATATATGTTTTTAAATATAGTGTTCTGATGTTGTGTATTATAACTGATACCAGCAATTTTTTTTTAATAGTGTTTGCAGTGAAGCTCTCAGCTACTTCCTGACACTTACCTCAGAAAGTCACCGGGAAGCCTGGACCAATCTTCTACTCCTTTTTTTAACTAAAGTTCTTAAAATAAATGATGAAAGGGTAAGAATCAGAATTAAAATGCCTATTTATGCATGCATTAGAGTGTCACTGATCACATGCAAGTTATTCATTTTTTAAATATATATTAGCATTAGAATCAGCTTTAGAATTTTAAAAAATTGACTCTGACTACACGTCATAACTCTCTTGTCCTCAATTTTAACTTTTGGTTTCCTTTTGAAAGAATCTACAAGTCTAAATTACAGCTTGCAATAATTTCTTCAAAAATACCTTTAGCTGAGGCCTTCTGAATTTTGAAAACATATCTGTTATAAGCAGTTTCAAACACTATTAAACTTGCAGCATTACATTTTTGGCATTTGATTTGTAGCATGCAATTTTTTATCAACCTGTAATTAAACTTGCTTCTTCAAGCTATGTCTTGATTGTAAATGATATTATTGGAGCTCACTTGTGATCTTCCCCTCTGCACTGAAATGTGTCAGAGAATTCTGACTCACTTAAATATGTGTCAAAAATCAGTGCAGCAGATTGATCCTGTTATATAGTATAAATTGACCAAATAGATATCAGGCCCCTTTCAGGATTTAGGCCAGAGAAGTGAGGCTATTCCTCTGGGGGGAAAGGCTGATGTTTAAGCATAACATGGACTTTAGAACTTGAGGCACACTTTCTTGTAAGTTGAACAATTGAAAGACAAATTTTTAAATTGGGATAGGATTTTTCCTTCTACAAAATTTGTAAGCTTTTATTTTAATCTCCAGTTATTTCCAAGACTTTGATCTCACATATATTACCTTCCAATTATTTAACTTACAAGAAAGTCCATGTTTTGCTGAAACATCAACCTTTCCTATTAGGAATAGAGGAATAATTGTGAATCATGGAGAGAGAAGGTAAGTACCAGAGAGAATCATTGTTACTTCCTGAGCCATTTTTGATGTATTAGCGTCATGATTTATATGTTTTGTGCTAACATCAGGCTTTAATCTAGGTCAGTTATATTCAGCTGTCTCATAAAATAATCCAATCACAGTCCCAAAATGACAAGAGAAAAATCCAATATTCCTCCCTAATGAAGTAGAATTTGTATTATTTATTTATAATTTGGTCATGCTAAATTGCCCCTTAGTGTCAGGGGGGTTAGTCGGGTAAGTATGTGGGGTTATGGGGAGAGGGCCTGGGTGGAATTGTTGTTGGTGCAGGCTCAATGGGCCAAATGGCGGCCTCCTGCATTGTAGGGATTTTATGATTCTAGCCACCAAAAATCAGTGGCTTTAACTAATACGCACAGTGAATCTATATTTCACAACTGTAATAGAATTGTGAATTATTGACACATTTAACAAATGTTGTTCTCAACATCATTTACCTGCAGACCATTATTTAAAATGTAAATTGATCACTGGATTTGTTGAAACCATGCAGAAACTGTTTTGGTTAGGCGCTTTTAAGAATTCTCAATCAAAGATTACAATCCGGCTATTTACTAAGGTAATTGACATGACAGCAAATAGCCCCATTGAGGAAGAAAGTGGACCAGAATAGTGAATTATTCTAAAAGCAAAATACAGAGGATGCTAGAAATCTGAAATAAAAATAGAAAATGCTGGAAAATTCATCAGGTCTGACAGTATCTGTAGTTATCAACATTTTGGGTCCAGTGGGACTCCTTTGGAACTGAAGTCGTCACGTTGAACTTGAAATGTTAACTCGTTTCTCTTTCCACAGATCCTGCCAGACCTGCTGGGTTTTTCCAGCATTTTCTGTTTTTAGTCAGTTATTTTATTCATTTCCAATTATTCACTTCAGTTCAGCCAATAACCACCCAATTTAACATTCCGTTCCTTTTGATATCTTTGGATTCTCCTCTTCAGAATCAATGCAATCGATCTAATTAATGGACGATATACATGAGAAAAGTCAAAAATGAATAATACCACTCGTTTCCAGTTATTTATTTTTTGAACTTTTGCTTGAACAAATAATCTTTTCAAAAATTTTTTAATGGATATGTCTCTGACGAGACTAAATTTGAAATAATAATTTTCAACATTGGCTTGCGAATCACTTGCTTAATTTTGAAGATGAAGCTCATTTATTCCCACAATGTTTTGATGCCACAGTTTGCTTTGTCAGAGTGAGGTATATGCTGCTAATTGCTTAAAAAATGAATTTCTGTCAGAAGTGCGAAACAGGAAAGGGGAAGAAAACTGTAAATGTTGAAAATAAGCAGTGGGTCAGGTAGCACCTGTAGAGTGAACAGGCAAGTTTATATATCGGATGCAGACCCATGTAATGATATAGGCAGTTTTTTTCAATATTCTAATTAGCTATCATTTGTCTGCTTTCTTTACAGTTCAAGGCCCATGCATCAAAGTACTACCCCCTTTTGTGTGAAATTATGCAATTTAATCTGATTCCTGAATTGAGAGCTGTTCTACGCAAATTTTATCTCCGCATTGGTATAGTCTTTAAGATATCTCATCCTTCAGACCAAGAGCATGGATCCACCAAGCAGTAATGATGACTGACATCTTAGCTAAGGCATTCTGTTTATAAATCTGAAAAGGACCAGGCTGCAGTTGGCTACTTTGACTTACTCACTCCTGCCTCGATCCTTTCTTGATCTTTTTGTAAAGGATGGTGCTTTAACTCTGTTGGTTTGTAACCTGCCTAAAAGATGCAGATGAGTGAACTGTAATCTTAGTTTAAAATGCTCTATTCCATTGAATTAATTATCTGAATGATTCAAGGCAAACATTGAGTGCTGACACGTGCTGAGCATGGTTTTGGCATTTCATGGTTTGGTCACACTTTGAAATGCAGTTTGGTGTGGAGAAGAATGCGGTGACTCAAACTCAAACATGGACAGGATGCAGTGCATATTGTACAGTAGAGAAAATATTTAAATGAGTACTGTAGTTTAAACTTCTGGGCAGAAGAATTTGACACCATGAGTAATATATATGCTATAAGGGAAATCTAATCGTGTAGCATCTTACAGGCAGGTTGGAAGATATAATTAAATTGCAATTGTTACAGATACTAGGAAAGATCAGTTGAACGTAACTATGTTTTTGTTTGCACAACTCATGACCATTAAAGATACAATGACCATCCTTCTGTGAAATCTGTTGTACAGAGATACAAATCTGTAAAATACAATATTAACACTATGTAATTCTTCCAGAATGGGTTTCTTTTATTTCAATATTTTATGTTGATTTGTTGCAGTCACAGCTACTCTATTGTTCATTGTGTGCACTGGGTTGTTTTGCTTTTGACTTTGTGATTTATTTTTAAATTTTCTTTAACGTTGCTCATGCAGTTGTGATGGAACCTGGGATGTATGGACAATTATTAGAGGAAAGAGGCACTAAGACCATTGTGTTAATGTAATTAGCGGAATGGTTACCCTGTCAATAAAGGTAAGTTTTCCCCTAACTGTATATTGCAGACTAGGGCCTATTATTAAAAAAAAAGGATTGATCTTGTCAACTGGAACTAGAATCACTGCAGGTTGATCTGAGGTGCATCTGCACTGACATAAAACTGTCTCCATGTTTGATGTAGGTTCTACTGTCTGTGTATAAAATTTGATGTTAAATTAAATATATGAATAATGAATCAGTTTAGGGTTGGGATAATGAAATATACTGAAATCTAATTATTAAGAAGCTGTGAACTGGGCTTTAATGAAAAAGATATGGATACACAGAGTTCCAAGCATTCCTAGTCACTGTGGATGTAGAAAATAAATATTTGGAGAAGGTTAAAATGTATATGGTACAGACATGTAAAGTTTTCTATGTAAAAATATGTACAACTTTCTGTACAATATTGGTTATCATCTGGCATACTCTAATCAGGTCATGGCTCAATAAAGTTTTTGAACTCTCTTTTACCAGTGCAGTCCCTCTTTGATTACCAGTATCCAGATTGGTTGTTTGGTTAATTTTAAGCAGGCAAAGATTTGTTACTACCTGATCATAGAATCATAGAAACCCTACAGTGCAGAAGGAGGCCATTCGGCCCATCGAGTCTGCACCGACCACAATCCCACCCAGGCCCTATCGCCACATATTTACCCGCTAATCCCTCTAACCTACACATCTCAGGACTCCAAGGGGCAATTTTTAACCTGGCCAATCAACCTAACCTGCACATCTTTGGATATGCTACATATCAATGCTGGACAAGTCAGATCCTGGAGTGTAACCTGGCTTGAGCGATCTTAACATCTTTTTAGAAACCATGGTGGTAAGTTACTGAGCAAATTCACAGGAGTCTGCTAATGAACTTTTAACATGAAGAGTGAAATATTTATTAAATGAGAGAAAATGAGCTTTATTACACTAGACAAAATGATTGGAAAGATCTCAACACAAACACAAGAATTCACACTATTCTGTTAGCCCAGTAATATCTTTACCGAAACGTAAACGAGTAAAGTGTTATCACTAACTTGTCACACAAAGATTCCTCACTTGGAACTGGCACAGTTGCAAACTGTATTCTTCCAATAAATTCCTGAGCATTCACTTGATGCTTTTCACCTAACTCCCATTTCTCCATAAGAATCCCCCCCAAAAAACACTCTAAACTCAGTCTTCCAGAAGCATCCCTGCTAAACTGATCACTTTACTGTGTTCTATAACTGACTATTCAACCAACAACTTTCCCGATAGCCTTGTAATGTTTTCTTCTCACAGAACTTAAAATCCCTGTCTTCACTCTGACACATGCTGAACACACACTTTTGTCTTTTTTCTCTGTGTCCCTGGACCACAGTCCATAGGCAACAATATTTTTTTTTACTTTGTGCTTTCCTCTTCTCAATCACTAAACTTTTAACACATCTCTTTACCTTCAGGAGTTATAGAACCTCAGTAAAACTGTATTTATACAAACAAACCCAGAAGACCTGACCTTTCAGTCAGCGGCACATTCAGGCTATCAGGTATCAAGACACTCAAACAACCTTTCATGAAACTGAAACCATCTTTGCCTTTTTAATACTTGAATATATATGTATAAAATAATATATACATGTGCTCAAAACATGGTTTACAACTACCAGGTTTATAAGATTATTATAGTAAGTAGTTTCACCAACACCAGGTTAAAGTCCAACAGGTTTATTTGGTAGCACGAGCTTTCGGAGCACTGAGGCACTCACCTGTTGAAGGAGCAGCGCTCCGAAAGCTCATGCTACCAAAAAAAACTTGTTGGACTTTAACCTGCTGTTGTGAGACTGCTTACTGTGCCTACCCCAGTCCAACGCCGGCAACTCCACATCATTAAGATTATTATGGTATGGTAAGCTTACTTATCCTCATCTCCACCAATCCACCTGTCACAGATGCACATATCAGTATTAGTAGGAGTGACCAACGCACTTTCCTTGTGGAAATGAAGTTCTGCCATCATACTGAGGACATATTCTGTCATGTTGGGTGACACACTACTGTGCTAAATGGGATAGATACAGAGCAGATCTGGCAAGTGAAAACTGGGCATCCCTGTTGTACTGTGGACCATCAGAAGCAGCAGAATTGTATTCCGACACAGATCAAAACTTTGCAATAGTAACACATGCAGTTGTGAATGGCATTTATTATGCATATGGTGTCGTTCTCTTTAAGACAGTACAGCAGAAGTGGATTACCTGACTTGAGGGACCAATTGGAACTGAGTAAGTGATCACCCCAGAGGGTGGAGTCATCTCTCAGTCAGAATCTTTTTTCAGCCATGTAGTTAACGTCCTAAAGACTGGAGCTCTGCTCCAGGGCAGCCGAGAGCTACAAATTCCTGTACCAATTCCGCTTATCAATAAATACCTTTTGTTCTAAACAAAGCCTGAAATCTTTTCATGATGCTAGACTCCACAACATAACAGCATTGCACCATTAAACTAACAGGAGAAAGAAGTTCATTGAACATCCCCATCCTCAATCAGAGCCCAGCACAAAATTGCAAAAGGCAAGTTTGAAGTGTTTGCTAACATCTTCAGCCAGAAGTGCCAGCTGGATGATCTACCTCTGCCTGCACCTGAATGCAGATGACAGTGTTCACCAATTTGTCGTCTTCCAAGTGATACGAGAAAACGGCTAAGTGGCCTTGGTGCAACAAAGGCATTGTGCCCAAACCATCCCAGCCTTAGTGCCAAAGGCCTATGTCCCTGAACTATCCATGCCTCTAGCCAAGCTGTTTCAGTGCAGTCACAACACCGACATTTCCTCAACAAGTTGGAAAATTTGCCCACCAAAATGGCCGGTTACCAGACCCCAGGTCTAGTGTCAATTGATAGTAAAGTGAAGGGTGCATCATTAACAGTGGTATCGAACAGCACTTACTAACGATTATTTTGGATCAGCACTTCTGCTGCAATAGATTTTGTCCAACCATGGGCAAAAAAACTGAATTCCAAAGAAGTTTCTCAGGGTAGTGTCTGCGGCCAAACTTCAGTTGCTTCTTCAATTACTTTTGCTCCATCATAAGGTTCGGAATGGGGATGTTCACTGATTGCTTAATATTTAGTTCATTTGTAACTCCTCAGCTAATGAAATAGTCTGTGCCCTTCTGTAGCAAGTTCAGAATAACATTCAGGTTTAGACTGAAAGGTGGCAAATATCATAATTCCACTCAAATGTCAGGGAATGCCCAACTCCATTGATATCAACTTCCCCTTGAGCTTCAGTGATATTACTATGATTTAACCCCCACTGTCAATATCCTGGAGATTACTATTGACCAGAAACTTAACTGGACCAGCCTTGTAATTACTGCAGCTATGAGAGGAGATTGGAAGTGGTGAGTAATCCATTATTTGACTCGATGAAGCCTTTCTACCATCTACAAGATACAAGTGAAGCAGGTGATGGAATACTCTCCTATTGCCTGGATGAGTGCAACTCCATTGAAACTGGGACTTGCATATGATCTCGGGCAAAGCAGCCTGCTTGATTGGCACTCTATCCACTACCTTAAACATTCACTCCATCTAGTATCAATGTACAAGGCAACTGTGTGTATTACTTACAACTCTTTGACAGAACATTCGAAACCCCTGACATCTGCTTAGAAGGATAAAGGCAGCAAATGCAGACAAAAACCACCACCTACAATTTCCACTCCAAGTTTCAAACCATCCTAAACTTGGATGTTCCTTCATGAGAAACTGCACTGTGTATGTACCTACATCACATGGACTACAGTGGTTCCAGAAGGGATGGAGACTTACTGTTGGTCCACATTCCATAAACAATATTTTTAAAAAGTAATGTAGATGGGAGCAGAAAATTGAAAAGAGACTTGATAGATTAAATAAGTAAGCAAAACAGTAGAGATGGAAAGGGGGCAAGTGTGAGGTCATCTTCTTTGGATGTAAAAGATATAAAACACAGTATTTTCTAAATGGTTAAAAAAAAGTTAATTGTGAAGAAGCAGCAAAATTCAAGTTCCATTTACAGAAATTGCAAATTACGAGGCAACACGGTGGTTAGCACTGCTGCCTCATAGCGCCAGGGACCCAGATTCAATTCCCAGCTTGGGACACTGTGGAGTCTGCACATTCTCTCCATGTCTGCGTGGGTTTCCTCCGGGTGCTCTGGTTTCCTCCCACAGTCCATAAGATGTGGTCCCAAACCAGTGTCCTCTGCTTGAACAGAGGGGAGTACGATAGGATGAGGGTGGAATTGGCTAATGTAGACTGGGCGAGCAGACTGGTAGGTAGGACAGCTGAGGAACAGTGGAGGATTTTTAAGGAGATTTTTTAAAGTACTCAGCAAAAATATATTCCGGTGATAAAGAAGGACTGTAAGAAAAAGGATAACCGGACGTGGATAACGAAGGAAATAAAGGAGAGTATTAAAATAAAATCAGATGCGTACAGAGTGGCCAAAAATAGTGGAGAATTAGTGGATTGGGAAAACTTTAAAGAAAAACAAAGAACGACTAAGAAAGCGATTAAGAAAGGATAGATTATGAAACTAAACTAGCTCAAAATATAAAAAATGATAGTAAAAGTTTTTACAAGTGGGTTTCCTCCGGGTGCTCCGGTTTCCTCCCACAGTCCAAAGATGTGCGGGTTAGGTTGATTGGCCAGGTTAAAAAAATTGCCCCTTAGAGTCCTGGGATGCGTAGGTTAGAGGGATTAGCGGGTAAAATATGTGGGGGTAGGGCCTGGGTGGGATTGTGGTCGGTGCAGACTCGATGGGCCGAATGGCCTCCTTCTGCACTGTAGGGATTCTATTCTATTCTATTCTATAAAAAGGAATAGAGTGGCTAGAGTGAATGTTGGACCCTTGGAAGATGAGAGGGGGGATTTAATAGTGGAAAACGAGGAAATGGCTGAGACTTTAAATAAGTTCTTTGTGTCGGTCTTCACGGTGGAAGACACAAATAGTTTGCCGAATATTAGCGATCGAGAGTTGGTGGGAGGGGAGGTCCTTAATACAATTACCGTTACTAAGGAGGTGGTGCTTGGTAGACTAATAGGACTGAAGGTAGACAAGTCCCCGGGCCCGGATGGAATGCATCCCAGGGTACTGAAAGAAATGGCTGAGGTAATAGCAGATGCGTGAGTAGTAATTTATCAAAATTCGCTGGACTCTGGGGTAGTGCCGGCTGACTGGAAAACAGCTACTGTTACACCGCTGTTTAAAAAAGGAAGTAGACAAAAGGCGGGTAACTACAGGCCGGTTAGCTTAACGTCCGTAGTTGGGAAGATGCTGGAGTCCATTATTAAAGAGGAAATAACAGAGCACCTGAATAAGAATGGTTCGATCAAGCAGACGCAGCATGGATTCATGAAGGGAAAGACGTGTTTGACGAATCTACTGGACTTTTATGAAGATGTCACTAGTGCGGTTGACAGAGGGGAACCGGTGGATGTGGTGTTTTTAGATTTCCAGAAGGCGTTCGATAAGGTGCCTCACAAAAGGTTGCTGCAGAAGATTGGGGTACATGGAGTTAGGGGTAAGGTGTTGGCGTGGATTGGGGATTGGCTATCTAACAGGAAGCAGAGAGTTGGGATAAATGGGTGCTTTTCTGGTTGGCAGTTGGTGACCAGTGGCGTGCTGCAGGGATCGGTGCTGGGGCCTCAATTGTTGACCATTTACATAGATGATCTGGAGGAGGGGACTGAATCTAGGGTATTCAAGTTTGCTGATGACACGAAGGTGAGTGGGAAAGCGAATTGCGTGGAGGACGCGGAAAGTCTGCAGAGAGATTTGGATAGGCTGAGCGAGTGGGCGAGGATCTGGCAGATGGAATATAACGTTAGCAAGTGTGGGGTTATCCACTTTGGAAGAAATAATAGTAAATTGGAGTATTATTTAAATGGAGAAAAATTACATCGTGCAACTGTGCAGAGGGACCTGGGGGTCCTTGTGCACGAATCGCAAAAACTCAGTCTGCAGGTGCAGCAGGTGATCAAGAAGGTGAATGGAATGTTGGCCTTTATCGCGAGGGGGATAGAATATAAAAGCAGGGAGGTCTTGCTGCAACTGTACAAGGCACTGGTGAGGTCGCAACTGGAGTACTGTGTGCACTTTTGGTCCCCTTATTTGCGAAAGGATATATTGGCCTTGGAGGGAGTGCAGAGAAGGTTCACCAGGTTGATACCGGAGATGAGGGGTGTAGCTTATGAGGAGAGATTAAACAGATTGGGTCTGTACTCGTTGGAGTTTAGAAGGATGAGGGGTGATCTTATAGAGACATATAAGATAATGAAGGGGCTGGATAGGGTAGAGGTGGAGAGATTCTTTCCACTTAGAAGGGAAACCAGAACTAGAGGGCACAGCCTCAAAATAAGGGGGGGCCGGTTCAGAACAGAGTTGAGGGGGAACTTCTTCTCTCAGAGGGTAGTGAATCTCTGGAATTCTCTGCCCATTGAAGTGGTGGAGGCTTCCTCGTTGAATATGTTTAAATCACGGGTAGATAGTTTTCTGATCGATAAGGGAATTAGGGGATATGGGGAGCAGGCGGGTAAGTGGAACTGATTCGCTTCAGATCAGCCATGATCTTGTTGAATGGCGGGGCAGGCTCGAAGGGCCAGATGGCCTACTCCTGCTCCTATTTCTTATGTTCTTATGTTCTTATGTGCTGCTTACTTGCATTGTCCATGCGAAATTCTCCCTCAGTGTCCTGAACAGGCGCCAGTGTGTGGCAACTAGGGGATTTTCACGGTAACTTCATTGCAAAGCCTACTTGTGACACTAATAAATAAACTTTATACTTTGGTACAAAAAAATAACTTAAAAGCTAATAAAATGCCTTCTAGGGGACACAGTACTAAAGGATGGAACTTATGCACAGTTGTATAAAACTAGTCAACCACATATGCAGTATTACTTTCAGTTTTGGACACTGCATCTCAGGAAGGATATGTTAACCTTGGAATGGGTGAAGTGCAGATTCACCAGAATCATTCAGGATCAAAAAGATTTAAATTGTGAACACGATTTGGCAGAGACTTAAGTTTATAATCCCTTGTGTATAAAAGGCTAATGTGTGATTCAAGATGATTAAAAGAATTGATAGGGATGGAAAAAAGGATGGGGCAATCAGACTGGGGATCAACCCATGTCTAATCAAACTAATATAGGCAGCATGTAAATTGTGCTACCAGCTAATTATGATTATGGCATGCATCTCAGCACTGAACACTGTTAAGGGATGGCATACCCTGAGTAGGAGACCCATGTTCCTGTGAAGCTTGCACCATTTAAAAGCCAGAATGCACCTCTTAAAGGTGAGGTGGAAATATACAAGTTTTTATGTGTCAGATCATCAACATCCTGTCCTGGTCCCCCCATGCCGACACTATAGTTAAGAAAGCCCACCAACGCCTCTACTTTCTCAGAAGACTAAGGAAATTTGGCATGTCAGCTACCACGCTCTCCAACTTTTACAGATGCACCATAGAAAGCATTCTTTCTGGTTGTTTCACAGCTTGGTATGGCTCCTGCTCTGCCCAAGACCCCAAGAAACTACAAAGGGTCGTGAACGTAGCTCAATCCATCCCAAACCAACCTCCCATCCATTGACTCTGTCTACACTTCCCACTGCCTTGGCAAAGCAGCCAGCATAATTAAGGACCCCAAGCACCCCGGACATTCTGTCTTCCACCTTCTTCCGTCAGGAAAAAGATACATGAAGTCATGTACCAACTGACTCGAGAACAATTTCTTCCATGCTGCCATCAGACTTTTGAATGGACCCGCCTTGCATTAAGTTGATCTTTCTCTACATCCTAGCTATGACTGTAACACTACATTCTGCACTCTTGTTTCCTTCTCTGTGAATGGTATGCTTTGTATAGTGCAAGAAACAATACTTTTTATTGTACACTAATACATGTGACAATAAATCAAAAGTGCATTCTGGCTGCAGCAGAGGCAACAAACTATGAAATAGGAGTTGGAGACCAGGGTGAACTTTACAAAATGGGACAACTGACTATAGAACATGCACTAAGGTTCATTGGTGCAGTATTTGGAGGTCTTGCTGAAGTAGGTGCAATAGGATCTGCTTTCCTTTGGGAACCAGGCAACCCTCCATGCAGATCCTGAGAAGACTGTAGGAGCAGATAGTCAATTCAGTCACCACCAAAATTTGAGCTTGGATGAGCTAAATCACTACAGCAAGTTTAATGATCTCATGAATGATCGAGGTTAGTGAATACATTTTCAAATGCCATATCTAGTCTCGTAGTGTTCCATTTGCCAGATCCCTTTCACTCGCCTACCAACAATCTCCATCAACCCTAACATACCTCATATTCATATCTTTACATCATCCTCACTTAGCACTCGAGGCTAAATGCCACATCTCAGCTTGCACACATTACCAACTATTTGCCTGTGGTAGGCACATCACCCAAACATATTGGTATACTTCACTCCCGCTTGCAGGACAGGTTGGCCCACAATCAAAGACAGTGACGCCTCACCAACAGGTGCCAGGATCTCACTTCAGTGGAGGATGTGGTGCTTGGATCTCATTGGTGGGGTCATGACAGAGGCTGAAATTATTGAGAATGACAGTTTGCCCCTTACCTTAATCATTTCATTCCACTCCGCCATCGACACACAACCTTTCCTGATTATACAAACCATACATGGTATTATCAATATCTTTTGCCTTTGATGTCAACCAGCCCTACCCTACTACCTTCATGCTTTCCGATACCCAAAATCTGTTGCTGGCCAGACATTGGATGGGTGTATGACGTTCTTGAGAAGTTAGTAGTAGGGGATTCATCAATGATCTTTGAGCATTTCTTTAATGAATCGTAGCTTTTTGAAAAGTCATTCGTGGGACATGGGCATCGCTGGCTGGCCAGCATTTATTGCCCATCCCTAGTTGCTCTTGAGAAGGTGGTAATGAGCTGCCTTGTTGAATCGCTGCAGTCGATGTGCTGTGGGGTGACCTACAATGCCATTAGGTGGTAATTCCAGCATTTTAACCCAGCCACTGTGAAGGAATGGTGATATATTTCCAAGTCAGGACCGAGGGGCTTGGAGGGGAGCTTGGAGATGATGATGTTCCCATCTATCTGCTGTCCTTGTCCTTGTAGATGGAACTGATCATGGGTTTGGAAGGTGCTGTCTAAGAATGCTTGGAAAATTGCTGCAGTGCATCTTGTAGATAGTACACACTACTATTGAGCGTCAGTGGTGGGGGGATTGAATGTTTGTAGATGTGGTGCCAATCAAGCTGGGTGCATGGCCTCGATGGTGTCAAACTTCTTGAGTGTTGTTGGAGCTGCACCCATCCAGACAAGTGGGGAGTGTTCCATCATATCCCTGACTTGTGCCTTGTAGATGGTGGATAGGCTTTGGGGAGTCAGGAGGTGAGCTACTCACTGCAGTATTCCTAGCCTCTGACCTGCTCTTGGAGCCACTGAGTTTATGTGGTGAGTTCAGTCGAGTTTCTGGTCAATGGTAACCCCAAGGATGTTAACAGTGGGGGATTCAGTGATGGTAACACTATCAAGGCATGTGGTTAGAGTGTCTCTTATTGGTGATGGTCATTGCCTGGGATTTGTGTGGTGCAAATGTTACTTACCACTTGTGAGCCCAAGCCTGGATATTGTCCAGATCTTGTTGCATTTGAACAGAGACTGCTTCAGTATCTGAAGAATCATGAACAGTGCTGAACATTGTGCAATCATCGGCGAACATCCCCACTTCTGACTTTATGATGGAGGGAAGGTCACTGATGAAGCAGCTGAAGATTGCTGGGCCTAGGACACTACCTTGAGGGACTCCTGCAGAGATGTCCTGGAGCTGATATGACTGACTCTCCACAACCACAACCATCTTCCTACATACTCCCCATCAGAAGAAACAATTTAACTGCATAACGCAGCTCTGTAGCACCAGTAACTTCAAACAAGATTAGTGTAGAATTTGCTCACTGCTACCCAGGGGCACTTTCATTGAGGTCACTAACTAATTCTATCTCATTTGTCAATACCAGATCTAGTATAGTCTGTTCAATGATTGGTATTAGAACATACTGTTGTAATAAACTATCTTGAATACATTCTACCAGTTCCTCTTCAATATAACCTTTGCCTACCTGATTTTTCCAGTCTATATGTAGTTTAAAATCTCCCATGATAATCACCCCCTTCTGAGAAGCTTCCATTTTATCAGAGATATGGTGTTCATACAGCATCTGCTCATTTCCAGAATATTATTTGTGTCCAAAAAAGAAAATTCTGGAAAATCTCAGGTCTGGCAGCATCTGTAGAGAGAAAAGTGCTGAAATTTCAAGTCCAGATGACCCTTCTTTTTAAACCCTAGGATGCAATCCATCAGGACCCAAGCACATGTTAACCCACAGATCCAACAATGTTCCTGATAATTGTATTTCCCGCCCTTTCAATTTCTTATTTGCTTGTATCCTTGTCATGAAGCCCAACACAAAATACCCATTCAATTCCTCTGCCATCTTTCCATGAACAACTTCCCAGGCTCACTTTCTGTAGGACCAATGCTCACTTTGTTAACTCTTTTTAAAATATCTTCAGAAACTCTTACTATGTCTTTATATTTCCAACCAGCTTTCATTCTTTAATTTTTCCATCTTTATTAATCTTTTCATCACTCTTTGCTGCTTTTTTATATTCTATCCTATCTTCTGACCTGCAACTTGAACTTTAAGTTAACCACAGATGGTTTCTCGTTGGAATGTATCTATTCAATATATTCTGAAATATTCCTTAAATGTCTGCCACTGAAAATCTATTGATGTATCCCTTAACCCAAATTTCCAATTCATTTCCACCAATTCTGCTTTAATTTGCACTTGTTAAAATTTAATACATTCGTCTTAAATCTACATTATCTCCCTCAAACTTAATGTAGAATTTGATCACTGCTACCCAGGGGCACTTTCACTGAGGTCACTAACTAATTCTATCTCATTTGTCAATACCAGATCTAGTATAGTCTGTTCAATGGTTGGTATTAGAACATACTGTTGTAATAAACTATCTTGAATACATTCTACCAGTTCCTCTTCAATATAACCTTTGCCTACCTGATTTTTCCAGTCTATATGTAGTTTAAAATCTCCCATGATAATCACCCCCTTCTGAGAAGCTTCCATTTTTTTCTTTTTTGATACCCTATCCTATTGTGTGGTTGCTGTTGGTCTGTATACCACTCCAAGCAGTGACTCATTCCTCATTTCTACCCTAACAACTTCTATATCCTGGCTTCCTGAACTTAGCACAATAGAGGGGGGATGAACTATCTTTAATTAACCTAGCCACACCACCATAGTTTCTTGTCCTTTCTAAATGTTACATACCCTTCGATATTCAGGTGACAATCTATGCCATTCTGCAGCCATATTTCAGTAATGGCATTTTTATTATACTTGTTTATCTCAATTTGAACTCAGTTCATCTGTTTATTTTGAATGCTATGTGAATTCAGATACAGAACATTTTGTTTTGTCACCGCTCATCTTATCTGCTGATTTACCCTTGTACTTTCTATTCTTCTTATCACAGTCTATCATTTCCCATATTAATACCTTCTAGTGTTGCCTTGTCTCTACTCCTTTGATTTGCTGCCTCCTTCCAAATTTGATCCCTTGCCCCACTATTTAGTTTACAACTTACTTTACTTCCCTAGGAATGCACTCACGAAAACACCAGACCTAGCATTGTTATATGTAGACCACACCGAAGATACAGCCCCAACTTTCCCACTGCTGGTGCCAGTGCCCATGAACCAGAACCCACGAACCAGAACCCACAGCAGTCTTTAAGCCACAAGTACTGCCCTAAAGAATGTATACATGTTCTTTCAGTCTATAAAGGTCAGGGCCCTAAGTATATATGTAGACTCGAGCACACGCAAGTGAGCCACACTGGAGCCTGACTGATGATCTTAAATTGTCAGTGTAATTCTCATCACACTCAGGATTGTTTATAAATGTTGTCCAATTGCAAAATCACATCTAATTTTGGACACAATGTTTTGAGTTTTGCAAGCCTGAACTGGTAGGGTATAGTCAGTATCTTGTCTGTTACAAACAGCTGAAGGGACACAATGTTTGAAATGGTCTGCCAATCTTTGGACATAGTGTAGCATCGCACTGGCACTGAAATTCATGAAGCAATGAATGGTTCATTCTCCAGGGTAAAGCCTTGACTAATCAGAATCAATCTGCCTGGTTTGAATTTAAACAAATCTTGGCAGTTAACTGTTAGTCATCAGAAACTGGTGCTTTCTTCACAGTAATGCCTTTACACCAGTCTATTTGCCAACCAATCAGCATTTTTGTCTCATGAAGTATAAGTTATGAGCATACAAACAAGGGATCAAATTTGGAAGGAGGCAGCAAATTCAAGGCAGCTATTCAGCCATTCAAGCCTACTCTGCCATTTAATTAGATCATGGATGATCTGATTGTATCCTAAAATATGCATCCCGCATACCCCAGATAACCTGTCAATCCTTGTTTACCAAGAACCCATTCATCTCTGCCTCAAAAATATTCACCTCCCTTTCAGGAAAAGTGTTTCAAAGACGCATGACCGTCAGAAAAATATTCACCTGATCCCCGTTTTCAATGGGCAACCCCTTATTTTTAGACAGTGACCTCTATTTCTAGATCATCTCACAAGAGGAAACATTCTCTCCCCATCCACCCCATCAAGGCCCCTCAGGATCTTGTATGTTTCAATCAAGTCACCTCTTACTCTCCTAAACTCCAGCAGATACAGCCTGTCCAATCTTTCTTCATAAGACAACCAACCCATTCCAGGTATTATTCTGGGAAACCTTCTCTGAACTGCTTACAATGCACTTGCATATATTCTTGATATGGTCACACTAGTGTGCTGGACAACTGAAGCATAATCTCCCTACTTTTGTATTCAATTGCCCTCAGAATAAACAACAACATTAGCTTTCCTAATTACTTGCAGTACTTGCAAGTACCCCCTTCTGAGAACCGCCTTTTGTGATTAATGCACTCAGATCCCTCTGCATCTCAGAGCTCTGCAATCTCTCCTCATTTAGATAATATGCTTCTCTTTTATTCTTCCTGCCGATATTATATACCATTTGCCAGGTCTTTTGCCATTCACTTAACCTATATATTTTTGTAGTCTCCTTTTAACCTCTTCACAACTTACTTTTCTACTTATCTTTATGTCATCAGCAACTTTGACAACTATCCCATCCACCCCTTCATCCAAGTCACTTATATAAATTGTTAACAACTGAGGTCCCAGCACTGATCCCCATGACACACCACTCGTTAGATTTTGCCAAGCTGAAAAAGACCCATTATGCCTATTTTCTACTTCCTGTTAGCCAACGCAAGGGGACATGAATATAGCTGAGGAGGACACTGGGTTGCAGGGGAGTAGAATAGACAGTATTACAGTTGATAAGGAGGATGTGCAGGATATTCTGGAGGGTCTGAAAATAGATAAATCCCCTGGTCCGGATGGGATTTATCCAAGGATTCTCTGGGAGGCAAGAGAAGTGATTGCAGAGCCTCTGGCTCTGATCTTCAGGTCGTCGTTGGCCTCTGGTATAGTACCAGAAGATTGGAGGTTAGCGAATGTTGTCCCATTGTTTAAGAAGGGGAACAGAGACTTCCCCGGGAATTATAGACCGGTGAGTCTCACTTCTGTTGTCGGCAAGATGTTGGAAAAAATTATAAGGGATAGGATTTATAGTTATTTGGAGAGTAATGAATTGATAGGTGATAGTCAGCATGGTTTTGTGGCAGGTAGGTCATGCCTTACTAACCTTATTGAGTTTTTTGAGAAAGTGACCAAGGAGGTGGATGGGGGCAAGGCAGTGGACGTGGTATATATGGATTTTAGTAAGGCGTTTGATAAGGTTCACCATGGTAGGCTTCTGCAGAAAATGCAGATGTATGGGATTGGGGGTGATCTAGGAAATTGGATCAGGAATTGGCTAGCGGATAGGAAACAGAGGGTGGTGGTTGATAGTAAATATTCATCATGGAGTGCGGTTACAAGTGGTGTACCTCAGGGATCTGTTTTGGGGCCACTGCTGTTTGTAATATTTATTAATGATCTGGATGAGGGTATAGTTGGGTGGATTAGCAAATTTGCTGATGACACCAAAGTCGGTGGTGTGGTAGACAGTGAGGAAGGGTGTCGTAGTTTGCAGGAAGACTTAGACAGGTTGCAAAGTTGGGCCGAGAGGTGGCGGATGGAGTTTAATGCGGAGAAGTGTGAGGTAATTCACTTTGGTAGGAATAACAGATGTGTTGAGTATAGGGCTAACGGGAGGACTTTGAATAGTGTGGAGGAGCAGAGGGATCTAGGTGTATGTGTGCATAGATCCCTGAAAGTTGGGAATCAAGTAGATAAGGTTGTTAAGAAGGCATATGGTGTCTTGGCGTTTATTGGTAGGGGGATTGAATTTAGGAGTCGTAGCGTTATGTTGCAACTGTACACAACTCTGGTGCGGCCGCACTTGGAGTACTGTGTGCAGTTCTGGTCCCCACATTACAGGAAGGATGTGGAGGCTTTGGAGAGGGTGCAGAGGAGGTTTACCAGGATGTTGCCTGGTATGGAGGGGAGATCCTATGAGGAGAGGCTGAGGGATTTGGGATTGTTTTCGCTGGAAAGGCGGCGGCTAAGAGGGGATCTTATTGAAACATATAAGATGATTAGAGGTTTAGATAGGGTGGATAGTGATAGCCTTTTTCCTCTGATGGAGAAATCCAGCACGAGGGGGCATGGCTTTAAATTGAGGGGGGGTAGTTATAGAACCGATGTCAGGGGTAGGTTCTTTACCCAGAGGGTGGTGAGGGATTGGAATGCCCTGCCAGCATCAGTTGTAAATGCGCCTAGTTTGGGGGCGTTTAAGAGATCCGTAGATAGGTTCATGGACGAAAAGAAATTGGTTTAGGTTGGAGGGTCACAGTTTTTTTTTTTAACTGGTCGGTGCAACATCGTGGGCCGAAGGGCCTGTTCTGCGCTGTAATGTTCTATGTTCTATGTTCTAACCTTCTATCCATGCCAATATGTCATCCTTATATCATTGTTGTTCCCTTCAAATTTGGTTTTCTCACAAATGTCCTGATGATTGCAAGACACAAAGCTTTGACAACGCACCTTTTTTCAGCAATACACAATTGAATTGCTCATTACGAATGCAAGACTTTACAAAGCGGCTAAGTTTTAAAATCTCTCTTCTAACTTAAGGTAAATGTAACTGACAGCAGCTGGAAGTGCGGTGCAAAGTAAAAAAATAGTTGGTTGTGTTAGTTATTGGGGAATTACCATTACATTAGTTTGGCATTTTATTCGCTTGTTAAGTAATGTTTAGTCTGTGCTGATTTTAGTTTTTTGTTTCAATAGAAGTCTTAAAATGTGAAATCTTGCCGTGATTCTTTCCAGTCACTTGGAAATTCATCTATTTTTAAAAGTTGTCTCTACAGGGATCGCAACACTCTTTATTGTACTTATAGAGTAGGTGGCAACTGAAACTGACAATATTTACTTTTGAAAATATTCAAGGCACACATCTAAAAAATAGAATTTTATTACATTTTGCACATGACCGCATTACAACAAATGTGATGACCAACATCAATTAAAGAATAATGAAGGTATGAAAAACAAAACAAAGATACATAAATATTATATTCAACTATCAACACTGCTCAGTGCTAGATCCAGCAACCAAAATGCAAATTATGTTTGGACTTTTTCCAGTGTAATTTTGTAAAATAATGATCCATGTGAAATCTTATTATATAGTACACTTCAGTGTTCAACAAAAAAACATGGATACAAGATAATCTGTGTTTTTTTTGCATTTTGTTTATTCAAGGCCACATGCTGGTTAGCAAAGATAAACATTCATATACAGCATCCTGAATTGAAGTACCTAAATAACAGAAAGTGCATCAAGAGCCTGAAATATACATTTTTTCTTACTGAAGGCACAAATACTCTCTGATTAATTTTACCAACCAATTTGGTCATAAGCTGTGCAATGGCCTTCCTTCCAATTAAATGCTCATGTGGTAGACAAAGGTCCTCACTCAAGTTGTGTATGATCAGCCATAAACCTTCTTAACGTTTCTGATGTTCCGGGTCGTAGCCAGACCTCAGTAGCCACCGTTTCAACAGAGCTTGGTCTTTCCTTATCTCTTGAAATGAACTGGCTCAGAATGTCACTATCTTCCATTTTGATGTCATTTCCTGGCAGAGAAAACTAAAATTCAACTCAACTGCATAATAATCAAACCTTTCTCACAGATTTGGGAATTTAATTTCATACAAGAATTATAATTAATTGTTGCCATTGAGTGAAATGGCCAGAGGCAAAATAAAAAAATAGCAGCACGACGTCAGCATAAAGGACTTCCCCTCCCTCCCAGATCTATGTAATGTTTAAATCCATCTTTTAAAAAATGCTAATTATAATTCAGGAATCCACAGGTCAAATGCCAGGTCTATGCTGCTCAAACTATTTCTGTAGACCAGTGCAAATTGTACAAAGAACAAAGAACAATACAGCACAGGAACAGGCCCTTCGGCCCTCCAAGCCCGCGCCGCTCCCCGGTCCAGGATTGAATCCTGAATCCAGGATCCCCGCCCAATTTTCCAGCCTATCTACATACCAATATCCTATCCACCGAGCTGTCCCTCACAGCTACGATGCTTTGTTCATTACAACCTATTAACTTACCCCCACCCCCCCATTCCAGACCATGTGATCTCCAGGGAGAGGCGAAAACCCAGAGTGAAAAACCCCAGGGCCAATATGGGGAAAAAAAAATCTGGGAAATTCCTCTCCGACCCCCTGAGGCGATCGAAACGAGTCCAGGAGATCACAATGGCCCCGATCGGAAAATGCTTCCCAACCCTAGTCATTTCCACTTCCACGAACACCATATGAATCCCCTGCCCCCGAGACAGGTTCCCAACTATCCGCAGTCTCACTCTGTACACCTGAACAAAATTGCCATTTTGCCACTAAGTCCCTGCTTTGACATTAATTACATTCAGGATAGGCTTCATAGAGAATGCCTTAAACAGCAGTAACATGGGTTTTCTTTCAACTTGTTTTATTCTTGCTTTTGAGTAATAGCTGTTTATCATTTTGCCATTCACATCCCCTCTACCATTTGTAGCATCTTAAGAACAAATGAAATAGGAGCTGGATGAGGCCATTCAGCCCTTCGAACCTGCTCCACCATTCAATGATATCATGGCTGATCTTCTACTTCAACACAATTTTCCTGCATTATACCTGCATCTCTTGATGTTTTAAGATGCAGGAGCCTATTGAACTCAGTCTTGAATATACTGAATGACTGAGCCTCCCCAGCCCTCTGGCAGAGAATTCAAATATTTCATCACCCTGAGTGAAAAAGAATCTTCTTCATCTCGGAACTAAATGGCCTGCCCCATAATTTCAGACCCTATCCCCTGATTAGAGGCCCCCTGCCAGGGGAAACATCCTTCGAGCCTCTGAAGAATGATGTACTTTTGAATGAGATATCTCATTCATCTAAACTCCAGAGAATAGAGGTCCAGACTATTTAATCTTTCCTCATAGGACAATCCCTCCATCCCAGGAATTAACTTAGTGAACCTTCATTACATATCCTCTATTGCAAGTATATCTTTCTTAGGTAAGGCGATTAAAACTGCATACAATAGTCCAGCTGTGGTTTCACTAAGGCTCTACATAATTGCAGTACGAATCTTTATTCCTATACTAAAAGCCCCTCGTAATACATATCAACATTCCTTCTTATTTGCTTGTTGTACCTGCATGCCCACTTTCAGTGACTCATGAACAAGGATACCCAAGTCCCAGCCCCTCTCATCATTAAGGAATACTCTGTATTTCCGTTTTTCTACCAAAGTGGATAACCTAACATTTCTCCACATTGTATTCCATCTGCCAAATTTTTGCTCACTCATTTAGCCTCTCCAAATACCTTTGAAGTGTCTTTGCATCCTCCTCACAACTCTCACTTCCACCTAATTTTGTGGCATCTACAAACTTGGAATGATTACTTTTAATCCCCAGATCTAAAACATTGATATAGTTTGTGAATAGCTGGGGCCCAAATACTTTCCTTGCACTGCCCATTCATCATATGCTGCAACTTGAAAATTATCCAATTATTCCTGATCTCTGTTTTTTTGTCTGTTAACCAGTTCTCAATCCACGTCAATATAGTACCATGTCCCATGTGTTCTAATTTTGTTCACTAACCTCTTGTGTGGGACCTTATCAGAAGCTTTCTGAAAATCTAAATATATCACATCCACCATGTCCTCCTTACCTATTCTGCCAGTTATATGCCCAATAACCTCCAACAGAGTTTGCTTTTGTAATAGCAGTACAGGCTCAATTAGATGTATTTTGTTGGTTGGGGGGGTGGGGGGGGGGGGAGAGAGAGAGAGAGAGAGAGAGAAGAAGGACCTGCATTCTACATCAGGCTCTTCCTTTATTGCCATTAGGGCTCATCCCAAATGGCTTTGCATGGGAATCCTTTAAAGTTATCTTAATGCACTTGGAATGAATGTCAGTGCAATCTCTCTCACTGGCACAAGAAAAATGTTTTTAAAAAAACAACAGAAGGCAAGGATATTTCCTGCTACGCAGGAGATGTTTACATTTTCTTTTAGCATTACATAATTCAGCATAGATTGGTGTGAGAGAATGGATTTTGGTGTGAGAAAGAATTTCCTTTCCCTTCAAATACAATTATACACCCACATACTTTATCCATCTTGAGCTGATACGCTTACTCCTCAATTTACTCATATCTTTGAATTCCCATTCCATTCACCCATTTTGGAAACATGTACAAATATACTTGAAAATGTAACTTTTAATTTACAATACGTTTCATTTTTAGTACTTGCACTGTTTTGTAGGTATAACGTGACAATTTAACATGATGCAACCTGCATGTGCTTTAGGGAGCTGTAGTAAATTTTTATATTGTGTTTTTGATTGCAGTATCTTAAGAGGCCATCACTTCACAATTTAATTCTGGAGAATAGTCAGTATTCATGAATGTGCAAAATACTTAGTTGCTCGTCCTAAATTTAAAAAAACAAATGAAAGCCAAAATCAAATTTATCAAAATTCCTCCAAAAACAAAACAAAGTCAAAGAACAAGTTGGTGCCCAAGTACAGGATAATCATAGATCCAACACTGACAGTTACTCAAGATGACATGATCAAATTCTGCTTTCACTGATGGCCCACATAACCTCATGGATGCCCAGTTTGGAGCTGCCAGATCTTTTCTGAATTTATCCCATTGAATCCAGTGGTAATGACACAGAATGTGATGGAGGGTATCCTCAGTGTAAAGACAGGACTTTGACTCCACAAGGACTGTACAATGGTCACTCCTACAAATACTTCATAGATAGATGTACTTGCAACATGATGATGATGATGAGGTGAAGTAGGTTTTTCTCTCATATTGGTTTTCTCCCCATCAGCTACAAGCCCAGTCTGGGAGCTATGCCCTTCAGGACTCAGTCTGCTAGGTTAATGGTGCTACCGAGCCACTTTTGGTGATTGGCTTTGAAGTCCCCAACTCAAACTCCATTTTGTGTCCTTGCTACAATTAATTCATCAGCTGAGCATAAGCGGTAATTCAGCAGATGGTTCCTTGTTCATGTTTTACAAGGTGCCATGAGACTTGGTGGTGTCCAGAGTAAATGTTGAGGACTTCAGGATCTTTCCTTCCTACTGACTGTAATGCTACTTCTGGTAAGTCTGTTCTGCCATTAGGGCAGTACGTAGCCAGAGATGAAGATGGACATTGGCTGAAAGTTATGATTCTGTGAGTATGATTATGTCAGAGTTGTTGCTTAATTAATCTGCAGGGCAGCTCCCAACTGTAATGGCCTAACCATAGAATCAAACAGCGCAGAAGAAGTCCTTCGGCCCATCGAGTCCACACCAACACATTAGAAACACCTGAACTCCCACCTAATCCCATCTGGTCCATAGGCCTGAATGTTATGATGTACCAAGTGCTCATCCAGATACTTTTTAAAGGATGTGAGGCAACCCGCCTCACAAGGCCACACTTGGAATATTGGGTACAGTTCTGATCACCCTATTATAGAAAGGATATTATTAAACTAGAAAGAGTGCAGAAAAGATTTACTAGGATGCTACCGGGACTTGATGGTTTGAGTTATGAGAGGTTGGACAGACTGGGACTTTTTTCTCTGGAACGTAGGAGGCTTGGGGTGATCTTATAGAGGTCTATAAAATAATGAGGGGCATAGATCACCTAGATAGTCAATATCTTTTCCGAAAGGTAGGGGAGTCTAAAACTAGAGGGCATAGGTTTAAGGTGTGAGGGAAGAGATATAAAAGGGTCCAGAGGGGCAATTTTTTCACAGAGGGTGGTGAGTGTCTGGAACAAGCTGCCAGAGGTAGTAGTAGAGGCGGGTACAATTTTGTCTTTTAGAAAGCATTTAGACAGTTACATGGGTATGATGGGTATAAAAGTGTATGGGCCAAAGACGGGCAATTGGGACTAGTTTAAGGGTTTAAAAAAAGGGCGGCATGACAAGTTGGGCCGAAGGGCCTGTTTCCATGCTGTAAACCTCTGATTCTATAACTTACCACTCTCCCGGGCCACGCATTCCAGGCCGTCACCACGTTTTGGGTAAAAAAAAATCTTCACATCCCCCTAAACCTCCTGCCCCTCACCTTGAACCTATGTCCCCTTGTGACTGACCCTTCAACTAAGGGGAACAGTTGCCCCTTATCCATTCTGTCCATGTCCCTCATAATTTTGTACACCTCAATCAAGTCACCCCTCAGAACTTTGACAAAGGGTCATCTGGATTCGAAATGTCAGATCTTTTCTCTCCTTACAGATGCTGCCAGACCTGCTGAGATTTTCCAGAATTTTCTCTTTTGGTTTCAGATTCCAGCATCCGCAGTAACTTGCTTTTAGCCCTCAGTGTTCTCTGCTCCAACGAAAACAACCCAAGCCTACTTAACTTAAATGTTCCATCCCAGGCACCAGCCTGGTGAATTTCCTCTGCACCCCCTCCAGTGCAATCACATTCTTCTTATAATGTGGCGACCGAAATTGCACACAGTACTATAGCTGTGGCCTTACCAAAGTTCTATACAACTCCAACATGACTCCTCTGCCTGGATTGATAAAGCTAGTGTTCCATATGCCTTTTTCACCACCCTACTAACACTACCATGTTAAGGATGTGGCTTTTAAACAAAGAAAATATTTGGCTTGCACAAGGAGATTTAGACTAACAATAGATTTAATCCAAGTGTTCTAGTCTGTACAGTGTACAGACTGAAAGCAAAACAGCAGCCTGTGCACACCCTAATGACATCACCATCAAATTATCTCTTAAAACAATCTGCAACCACTTAAACATATAACACTAACTTTGGCGCATGTTTTCACAGTAATTTCATCGCAGTGTTAATGTAAGCCTACTTGTGACACTAAAATAAACTTTTTTTAAAAGTTCCCAGATGCTAGGAAGGAGGTCTTTGCAGGGTTAACTGGACTAGGTGTAATGTATTATGCTGGCGGAATATTCAGTTTTATTCTTACTGACTTCTGTGGCTTGCGAGACCATTTCCAGGGGAAACTAAGAATTGGACACATTGCTGTGGTCTGGACTCACGTTTGGCCAGAATGGGTATCAAAGGCAGATTTCCTTCCTTAAAAGGATGTTAGTTGAACCAGATTTGTTCATATAACAATCCAGTAACATCATAGTCACCATTACTGCTCTTAGTCTTTTTATTTCTGATTTTTTTTTAATGTGTGAAGTACATATCCCCATTTTAAATAAAATGGAGTCAGTGGATATACCTGAATGCTGAAGATCATCCAAATGCTTCATCCGTTGTTCATTCCTGGCTCTTACTTGCTCCACATTAAAACTGGATACAGAATGTAGAGATACACTGTCTGGTTGTGGTACTGGTTGTCTGCTAGGATAAATGTCCTTCTTTGATTAAACAAAAACAGTGATTAGAATTTGTCATCGATCAGTATGTGAGCATACTGCAAAACACTAAATTACTTATCACAACAAATATGATAAACTCTCAAAACTTACAAAGCTATTAACTGCTTTTGAAGCTTTCGATTTTGAAATAATATACACTATATTGTGCAATTAAAGTGCAGTTAATAAAAAATAAAGTTGATTTCTGAACAGTGTTATTTCTAGCAATAAGTAGATTAATTTTATATGTCACTATTCAAAGTCTTTTGCAACCGAATGAAAATTATACTTTGTAGCCTCAAACTGAAATTGACTAAATCTGCAAAAGAATGACCACAATTCTACATTTTGACCCAGAGATACTGCACAAAGTGCCATATCTCTTGTTCTTTTGGACTTAAATAACAAAGTTAAATTATTTACAATGAGGTATAATTTATTGATTCATGATCTATAGCAAGAGATCAGTTGGTGGGGCACACAGTTGCCCAAGCAACTGAGTCCTGAAGTCATTAACTTCCTAGCAACCTGCTCAGAGCAGTTGCCTAATCCTTCTCACATATATGTCTTGAGAAAAAAAAGATTTATTTATAAGTTGCATTGCACTGAAATGATGGTACTTGGATTTGTGTATATAGTGTAAAACTTGGAAGTTGCAAGAGAAAAATCATTATAAGAAATATATGAATAATCACTAAAATTTTCTATTTTCAACAATTAAGAGTCTTCAGTTACTTATTACGGAGCAAACATTTGGAAGTTGTTTTGCTACAAATTAGGTTGAATCGAAAATTATCTTTAATAGTAACAAAATAAAAAACTCCAATAACATGTAATATGAGTGGGTAACATACCGAATCAAAGTCTAGTCTATTATTACTGCGACGTCGTCTCTCTCGTGGAGATAGTTCAGATGTTGTCCCAACATCCACTGGAAAAGGGAAAGTTTCTCCATGGCTTCCTGTTTAACCGAGGTTAAATCAACTTTAACAGGAGCTCTGAAAGTGTATTTTGCAAGTATTTCAGAGATTGTGAATATAGCACTTACCTATAAAGGCACTCTCTGATTCAAGCAATGAGTTCTTGATCAAGTCTTCATGTGGATCCTTTGTCAGTTGAAGTAATTTCCACATAATTAATATAGGAAATTGACACATAACAGGTAGCATTACATGTGCAAGTACAATAGAATACAGTGTTCATATGGGCATATTCATAGAATCCCTACAGTGCAGAAGGAAGCCATTTGGTCTGCACCAACTCTCCGACAGAGCATCTTAACCAGGGCCTATCCCCGAAACCCCACATATTTATCTCGCTAATCCCCCTAACCTACACATTTTTGGGCTGTGGGAGGAAACCAGTGCATTCGGAGGAAACCCATGCAGACATGGGGAGAACATGCAAACTCCACACAGTCAGAGGCTGGAATTAGACCCGGGTCCCTGGTGCTGAGGGGCAGCAGTGTATACCATTATGCTACAGTGCCGTCTTCATTAAATCATACAATCACAATGCACTTTTGAGCATTTCATCTTATAAAAGGAACTCAACAGTACAAGATTTTATTTCAATTTTGGAATTAAATTGTAACCATATATAATAGAAACATGTTTACAATTATATTAAAAGGGCAAAGAAGAAATCTGTGAATCACTTGCGAGAAATCTGAATTTAAGTGTAGTAAATTCAATTTAGCTGTGTAAAATGTAATGATACATGGTTGGATAGTATTACATTGTTAAACCCCTGCTTTTGCTGGATGTGTTTACAGATTAAGATCAAAGATTATATCATTTAAAATTGAAATGCAAAATTTAGAAACATTTCAAATTAGCCCACAATATGGAAATTCCACAACCCCCATCTCTCCACAAACATATATCTTTGTAAATTTAAAATCATTTTTCCTTGGGGGGGGGGGGGGGGGCTAACAAAATAGATTTTTACTTTAAGAAATTAACAGAGAATTTGAATTGAATAACTTTGAATCAAGAGGAGTAGGTGGTATATAATTTATACTTTGAAAATATTGGTGCTATCAATCTATTTTCAGAGTTTGGAATTCTTATAGGACTATAGGCATAAAATTGCTTAGAGTTAGGTTTTGCTTACCAGTTCAATATCATGTGGATTCATTCTAGCAACTAGAAAAAACATCAAAAGAACAAAGATTTTGATAAAAAATACAATCCTTTTGGGTATTAACCTTCACAAACTATTGCTGAATTTCCCTAGCTGGCCTTAACAAGCAACAGAATGTCCAGTATAGGGTGGAAACCAAGTCACCATTGCCACGACCCCAGCTGGAAACTTCAATTGCTCTGTTGCCCACTTGTCAGCATTGTCTTTCTCATTCTTATTCTTAGAAAAAAGTTCAATCACCACATAGAATACAATTTGTATTAACGATAAGAATGGGCTTGGAGATCAACACAACATATCCTCAAGAAACTCAAGATTTACAAACTTGAATGACAGTTTCTAGATAGATCAGTTTCCTGATTCCATACCCTTACTATATAGGGTCTGGTTCCGATTCTTAGTTCTCTATCCCAGAATTGTTAACAAGAGATAAAGAACAACAATTTAATTGAATATCTTGAAACTATTTCAGATTTGGTACTACATAAAGGTGACCTTGGCAGAGCACTTTGCACATTGAATTTAGACTGTTAAAATATGTACAGTCAGCAGCTAGCATGCTTAACCAGTTCAACGATAAGTTGGAAGTACTACAGATGTTGGAAATCTGAAATAAAAAGAGAAAATGCAGAAACACTCGGCAAATCCGGCAGCATCTTTGGAGAGAAATGCAAAGATGACACTTCAGGTTGAAGATCTGTCAAAGGTCTTTGACCTAAAATGTAACACACCATTTCTCTCTCCACAGACACTGTTTGACTTGCTGAGGATTACCAGAGTATTCCGGTTTTTATTCTTAATTACTTCCAGTTTAAAAGAAGATTTTACCAAGATTATAAAGGTTCTTGTGGTTGAGACTCAAGACCTAACTGGTCAGGCAGTTTGGAACAACACAGTGCAGAAACATTTGTCACAGGTTGTTAGTGTGAATAATACAGCAATTCATAGAATAGAATCATATTCAAATCAAGAGGTTGTATTTTAAATAGCTGCTTCTGAGTTTAGGTGGTTGTCTTAAATCTTAGTTACTGTGGCAGGCAGTCCAGCTACAATATACATGCAATCACCACTTGATGTCCATGGCCTTTCATTCTCTCTCCAGAAGTAGAATAATCTGATACAATTACAGTTCAACTGTAAATTAATTACAAACCAGCTGAAACATTTGCCTATTTAGTTGTATGACTAAATTAATTGAGACAAAAAGGAATCACAATTAGGTAACAAATCAATTTGTGTCAAACATTTACTATGAGTCTGTAAATACATCAGATTGTGCAATTCCAAAATTGCAGCTCACATCAGTTTTCAATTTGATGGATAATTTAAAAGTACTTTAATTCTGAAAGCGGAAGGGCATGTCAGTAGGGTGGTGAAAAAGGCATACGAAACACTTGCTTTTATCAATCGAGGCATAGATTACAAAAGGAAGGAGGTCATGTTGGAGTTGTATAGAACTTTGGTGAGGCCACAGCTAGACTGTGTGCAGTTCTGGTCGCCACATTATCAGAAGGATGTGATTGCACTGGAGGGGATGCAGAGGAGATTCACCAGGATGGAACAGTTAAGTTATGGAGAGAGGTTGCGTAGGTTTGGGTTGTTTTCATTGGAGCAGAGAAGACTGAGGGGTGCCTGATCGAAGTGTACAAGATTATGAGAGACATGGACAGAGTGGATAAGGAGCAGCTGTTCCCCTTAATTGAAGGGTCAGTCACAAGGGGACATAGGTTCAAGGTGAGGGGCAGGAGGTTTGGTGGGTGTGTGTGGGTGTGGGGGGGGGGGGGGGGGGGGGGGGGGGTGATTTGAGGAAAGACTTTTTTAACCCAAAACGTGGTGACGCTCTGGAATACGCTGCCTGGGAGGGTGGTAGAGGCGGGTTGCCTCACATCCTTTAAAAAGTATCTGGATGAATACTTGGCACATCATAACATTCAGGGTTAAGGGCCAAGTGCTGGCAGATGGGATTAGGTGGGAGTTCAGGTGTTTCTAATGTGTCAGTGTGGACTTGATGAGCCAAAGGGCCTCTTCTGCGCTGTATGATTCTATGAATTATGATTTACTACTTTGGCAAGCAGTCTAGCTAGAATACATGTGCAAACAGCAGTTAATATTCACAATCATTCATACTCATTTTGTTGGCAAAACAGATTTAATGAAATTCTGAGTATTTTCAATAGCTCGCTGTACTCTGGAAGTTCTATCTTACACATGTGATGTCCTTTTTTTGGGTTTAAAAGTTAATGCTGGAAACTGTAGACTAGTGAATTTAACCTCTCTAATGGGGAAGTTAATTGCAAGCATCACTAGAGGCACTACAAATGATCATCCAAAATGTGTAAGACTGATTGGGAAAAGCCGATTTTTAAGGGAGACTAAATTACCTTAAATCTGTGCCCTCCTGTTCTCAATCCATCCACCAGTGGGAACATTTTCCCCATCAAGTCTGTCCAGACCTCTCATGATGTTAAGAGGTAATAAATAGATATGGGTCAGGCTGGTGGAATGGGTGAACAACAGGCAAATTAAATTTTACGTAGAGAAGAGTAAGGTCATTAATGTGGAGAGACAATACAAAACATATCTTATAATTCTAAAGGGGGTGGAGGAGCAGAGGGACCTGGGGGTAAACAAATACATGAATGAGATGGGAATAGAGGGATATGGTCCCCGGAAGGGTAGGGAGTTTTAGTTCAGTCGGGCAGCATGGTCGGTGCAGACTTGGAGGGCCGAAGGGCCTGTTCCTGTGCTTTAATTTTCTTTGTTCTTAAATGTGCACAAATCATGAAGGTTGAGAGAAGGCCAAGAAAGCAGTTATAAAGTATGAGGGATGCTGGTCTTTATAAATAGCAGCATAGAGTCCAAAGCAAAAGGGTTATGATAAACCTGTCTAATAGACTGGGGCCCTGCCTTCAGTTGTCTAGGCCCTAGATTCTGGCATTCCCAACCTCGACATCTGGCTGTCCACTTCTTCTCCTCCTTTCAGATACTCCTTAAAATATGATATATTAAAATAAGGGGGAGTCAGTTTAGGACAGAGTTGAGGAGGAACCGCTTCTCTTTTTTTTTTTAATTCTCAGGTGTTGTCCTCTTTTTAGGTCAAACCAAACCAAGTAAACAAACAGATTAAATCAGGACAAAGTAAAAGGGGCAGCTCCCCAAAAAGGAGGGGGAACAGCCCGAACAGAAATCAAAGTCAGAGGGTAGTGAATCTCTGGAATTCTCTGCCCATTGAAGCAGAGGAGGCTACCTCGTTAAATATGTTTAAGTCACAGGTAGATAGATTTCTGATCAATAAGGAAATTAAGGGTTATGGGGAGTGGGTGGGTAAGTGGAACTAAACCATTATCAGATCAACCATGATCTTATTGAATGGCGGGGCAGGCATGAGGGGCTAGATGGCCTACTCCTGCTCCTATTTCTTATGTTCTTATGTTCTTATGATATAATTTTGATGAGGAAATGATTTTATAAGGTGGACAGACAGAAGTGGTATTCTTTCTTATGCTTCTGGCTTCCTGGATGATGTTGCTTGGCTGGAGGACCCCAACACCATTTGCTGTTTCATGCTAGGTAGAAGACTACCTAAAACTTAAAAAAATAAAATTTATATCGAGGGGGCCAGTTAAAAATTTTTATTCTATTTGGCAACCTTTTATTTCACAAATCAAGAAATTAACAGTGCTCCAATCTGGTTAGAGGGTAGGTGTTTGGACTGTTCTATGGACAACTGGGTGGCATTTTGCTTAATATACATTGGTGCTTTCTTTATATTATATCACAAATAGAAAACCTTCCATTTTTTCAGTTCTCTCTTTGCATATTTGTATAGTCAAATTTGAGATGGCAGGGTCAGGGGTGGGAAGACGGTGAAGGGATGGCGAGAGGGCGGTGTTGAATAAAAAATAGGCGAAATGGAAAAAGTGATTTGTACTGTACTATCATGTAATTTTTTAAAAAATAAGTCATTAAGGCTAGATAGCTCCCTAATTTTATTCTACACAGCTTTTTTAGTGCCAAAATTAGTTGTATCATCACTGAATTTTGAGGCCTCTAGCGGATGTAAATAAATCAGGTAAAAGTAAAGTTTATTTATTAGTCACAAATAGGCTTACATTAACACTGCAATGAAGTTACTGTGAAAATCCCCTAGTCGCCACACTCCGGCACCTGTTCAGGTACACGGAGGGAAAATTTAGCATGGCCAATCCACCTAACTAGCACATTTTTCAGATTGAGGGGGGAAACCGGAGCTCCCGGAGGAAACCCACGCAGACATGGGGAGAACGTGGAGACTCCACACAGACAGTGACCCAAGCCGGGAATCGAACCCGGGTTCCTTGCGCTGTGAGGCAGCAGTGCTAATCACTGTACCACTGTGCAATAAAATACAAATAAAGCAAACCATGATGTCTCTGCTGTATGCTGCATCAGAATAGTAAATGTGTACCTGTTGAAATCTTTAATTATAAATACATGCATCTCTTAAAAAGCCCAAATTAACGATCATGTATAATTCAGTCTCATATTTTCAACCTTGGCTCGGTAAGCTTGTTTGTGCCACTCTAATCAGCAGAAAAATTAGTGTTGTAGTTAGAGATTTAGTCAAACTTAGAGATGTAACAAAGTACAGCTTGAATTTATGTTGCACCTTTAATATAGTAATGGCTTATGGGATAGATGGGCCAGGTACAAAACTTGAGAAAGGGCAGAAAATCATGGTAGATGGTTGCTTCTTGGGCTGGAGGGTGGTATACAGTAGCTTTCCCCGAGGGTTGGTATTAGGACCACTGCTGTTTTAGCTACATATAAATGAATTGAATCTTGAAATATAGAGTAACATTTTAAAATTTACCAATGATACCAAACTTATAGGAGTGGCAAACAGTGAAGATGATACAAGTTGTCTGCAACAGGACATAGGCTAGCAGAATGTGCAGGCAAGTGACAGATGGAATTTAATACACAGAAGTGTGAGGTAATTCATTTTTGTAGAAGAAATGTGGAAAGGCAATATAAATTTAATAGAACAATTTTAAAGCGGGTACAGGAACAGGGAGACCAGGGCGAGGGGAGGTGATGGGGGTTTGAGTTCAAAAGCAGGGAAGTTATGCTGAACTTGTATAAAGCTCTGTTAGACCCTAACTACAGTATTGCGCCCTGTTCTGGTCACCAGTTTAGTAAATATATGAAGGCCCTCAAAAGGATGCAGAGAATCATAGAATCCCTACAATACAGGAGGAGGCCATTCGACCCATTGAATATGCACCGATTCACTGACAGGGCTAATTACCCTTATACCCGTAACCCTATGCATTTGCCATGGCTAACCCACCTAACCGACATATCTTTGGACACTGAGGGGTAATTTAGCATGGCCAATCCACCTAATCTGCACATCTTTGGACTGTGGGAGGAAATCAGAGCACCCGGAGGAAACTCACACAGACATGGGGGGAGCATGCAAACTCCACAGTCACCTAAGGCCGGAATCAAACCTGGTGCTGTGAGACAGCAGTGCTAATCACTGTGCCACCATGTTGTCTTAAATTTACTGGAGCTTAGGAGAATGAGAGGAGATCTCATAAAAACTTATAAAATTCTAATGGGACTAGACAGGGTAGAAGGATGTTCCTGATGGCAGGGGAATCCAAAACCAGGGGTCACAGTTTAAGGACATGGGGTAAACTGTGTAGGAAGGAGATGAGGAGAAATTTCTTCACCCAGAGAGTGGTGAGCCAGTGGAATTCATTACCACAGAAAGCAGTTGAGGCCAAAATATTGTAGGTTTTCAAGAAGGACTTAGATATAGCTCTTGGGTTAAAGTGATCCAAGGACATGGGGGGGGGGGGGAGAGGAACAGGTAAGTGAGTTGGATGAGGGGGGGGGGGGGGGGGGGGAGTGGGAACAGGTAAGTGAGTTGGATGATCGTCAATGTTCATAATGAATGACGAAGCAGGTTTGGAGGGCCAAAGGGCTGAGTCCTGCTCCTATTGTCTGTGTTTCTATGAAGACGGGAATGTTGATGGAGCCGTTTTGGGGTACACAGAAGAGAGATCGAGTTGGGTAGGATTATATTCGCTGGAGTTTGAGTCTCTCTTGTTGAAGATGGTCATTATCTGACACTTGCCTGGTTCAAATGATATTCACTACTTATCAGCCCAAGCTCGAAGGCAGTCCAGGTACTTCTGCATACTATACACTGTGCAAACATCAACAAACATCTCCACTTCTTACTTTATGGTGGAGGGAGGGTCATTGATGAAGCAGGTCGGCTTAGTACTCCGCCCAGAGGAACTCCTGCAGTTATATCTTGTGACGAAGATGATTGATCTCCATCTTCCTTTATTCTAAATATGATCCCAACCAATGGAGAATTTTCCCCCGATTCTTAATGTCAGATGTACATTTGGAGAGTTGTACTAGCTTGAGTTTTGATGGATGAGTAGTTGCTGATTTTTGTCAATACTTATATGATTGGTGAGTCCATGCTTTCAGGTTTGGAAGAACAACAAATTTTGGAAGACCCAAGAATGCCCAAAGCACTTTACAGCCAATTAAGTATTTTAGACACATGCTCACTGTTGTAATGTAGGAAACATGGCAGCTAATTTGCACACAGCATGGTCCCATGAATAGCAATTAGGCAATAATGAAATACTTTGAGTAATTTTGATTGAGGCCAAAACACTGGAAGACATTTGCTTCTCTTTGATATAACACTTTTTTTAATACCACCAGATGGAGCCTAGACATTATGTCTCATGTGAGGGATGACAACTCTAACTGCACAGAACGCCCTCATTTTGGTTGAAGTGTCAAACCTGGATTGTGTGCTCAAGTCCCTGGTGTGATGAAAGGTCAGCAGTCTGAAACGTTGATCTTTTTTTCTCTCTACATAGATGCTGCTGACCTAAGTATTTCCAGCATTTTCTGTTTTATTTTAAATGTTCAGCATATATTCCACTTTGCTTTTGGGCTATAAACAAGCTGTTCTTTTCCAGCAATCAGTGCTTGATTATATCAAAATGATCTAACTGCAAAATTAGGCCTTATGATCAAAACCAATTTGCAAATATAGCACTGAAATTATGTAAATAAAATAAGCACAGTTTAGAATCTGATAGATACTATCCATTCATAGCTCATTTTTAAGAAAATGTTAACATTACTGTTTAATTTTGTATCACTCTGACCTGTTTGTTTCCTCTTCATTATGTCCAGTTTCTTTTTCTGTTCTCTTAATAATGCCTCTTGTTGAATCTCCAGTGTATTACTATCATTTGGAGGGTCTGGGTACACTTGCCTTATTTCAGCACGCGTTGCTGAATCTGTTTATAATAGAAAAAGTGTTACAAAGAGAACATCCTGGTTACACATTCCAAAGTAAGCAGCAGATTAAAAATAATCATTCTCCATAAGGAAACAGGTCATTCTGACATTAAAAGCTCTGCTGTAGGTGTGGAAAGAGTCAATAAATTGTGATTTTGCTTTATACTATGTTAAACAGATCACAATCATATACCATTTCAACTCCCACATTAATATAAATCATTTAAACATACCAACAGTAAATCTGAAATAAAGCATTGAATGTTTTAAAAATAATTGGAAATATATTATTAATTCAGTAGATGGAACATACGAAGACAAATTAAAAATACACTCCTTTTGGGTGCGAAATTCATTCAGGTTATGCAGACCAATCTTAATTCCCTGGGGGCAGACAGTGTGCGGATCACTATCAGCCTGCTCTATACAGTGTTCTCCACTGAGCTGGATACATGTAGTTATGCTCACTGAGCAAAGAATTTGTACTATCCTGACTTGTACTATTTCCTTTTTTAAACAACGGCTAATGTTACGCCGCTGTTTAAAAAAGGAAATAGACAAAAGGCGGGTAACTACAGGCCAGTTAGCTTAACGTCTATAGTTGGGAAAATGCTGGAATCCATCATTAAAGAAGAAATAGCAGGCCATCTGGATAAGAATGGTTCGATTAAGCAGACGCAGCATGGATTCATGAGGGGAAAGTCGTGCTTGACGAACTTGTTGGATTTTTATGAAGATGTGACTAGTGCGGTTGACGGAGGGGAACCGGTGGATGCGGTGTTTTTGGATTTCCAAAAGGCGTTTGATAAGGTGCCTCACAAAAGGTTGCTGAAGAAGATTGGGTCACACGGAGTTGGGGGTAGGGTGTTAGCGTGGATTGGGGATTGGCTATCCGACAAGAAGCAGAGAGTCGGAATAAATGGGTGCTTTTCTGGTTGGCAGATGGTAACTAGTGGCGTGCCGCAGGGATCGGTACTGGGGCCTCAACTATTTACCATTTATATAGACAATCTGGAGGAGGGGACTGAGTGTAGGGTAACAAAGTTTGCAGACGACACAAAGATAAGTGGAAAAGTGAATCGTGTGGAGGGCATAGAAGGTCTGCAGAGAGATTTGGACAGGCTGAGCGAGTAGGATCTGGCAGATGGAGTATAACGTTAACAAATGCGAGGTCATTCACTTTGGAGGAAATAATAGCAAATTGGATTATTATCTAAATGGAAAAAAATTACAACATGCTACTGTGCAAAGGGACCTGGGGGTCCTTGTGCATGAGACGCAAAAACCCAGTCTGCAGGTGCAACAGGTGATCAAGGCGGCAAATGGGATGTTGGCCTATATCGCAAGGGGGATAGAATATAAAAGCAGAGATGTCTTGCTGCATCTGTACAGGGCATTGGTGAGGCCGCAGCTGGAATACTGTGTGCAGTATTGGTCTCTTTATTTGCGGAAGGATATATTGACCTTGGAGGGAGTGCAAAAAAAGTTCACCAGGTTGATACCAGAGATGAGGGGTGTTGATTATGAGGAGAGACCGAGCAGATTGGGTTTGTACTCGTTGGAATTTAGAAGGCTGAGGGAGGATCTTATAGAGACCTATAAGATAATGAAGGGGCTGGATAGGGTAGAGGTGGACAGATTCTTTCCACTTAGAAAGGAAGCTAGAACTAGAGGGCACAGCCTCAAAATAAAGGGGGGTCAGTTTAGGACAGAGTTGAGGAGGAACTTCTTCTCTCAGAGGGTGGTGAATCTCTGGAATTCTCTGCCCACTGAAGTGGTGGAGGCTACCTCGTTGAATATGTTTAAATCACGGATAGATGGATTCCTGATCGGTAAGGGAATTAGGGGTTATGGAGATCAGGCGGGTAAGTGGAACTGATCCACTTCAGATCACCCATGATCTTATTGAATGGCGGGGCAGGCTCGAGGGGCAGGCTCGAGGGGCTAGATGGCCTACTCCTACTTCTTATGTTCTTGTTCTAAATGTGGGCAATACAGGTGCTGGCAACACCTGCCTTGTCCACTCCTGAAAAAGAAGTATGAAGCAGCAAGAGGATCCTGCTACTTCAGAGACCCTGAAGTTAGTTAAATGCAGGGATATAAGATTATTGGTTAAAGAAACAATTATACCTGTGAGCTGGGGTGATACAATAGAAGGATCATCAAATGAGGTTGTTTGAGTTGAACCGCAGAGCAAAATGGGGCAATAATATACACTATAGATTATAAACAGCCAAAGGTAGATGGAAGACCAAATATGTATGCAAATCTCAGAAATGCGGAAACAACCAGGAAGTAATAATGGGGGATTACAACTACTCAAATATTAACTGGGACAGAATTAGTATGAAAAGTACAGGAGGAGCAGAATTCTTTAAATGCATCCAGGAGAACTTTTTTAATCTCTATATTGCAAACCCAACAAGACTAGGCACGTTTCTGGACTTATTTTAGAGGATGAACTGGGAAGGTTATTTATTTTCATTCATTCAAGGAATGTGTCGAGGCCATCAGTGGTTGTCCTCGAGAAGGTGGGGTGGTGAGCTCCCTTCTTGATCTGCTACAGTCCATATGGAAGGGGTATCAGTTTGTAATACTTTTGTGAAAGTGTTCATAAATTCATTCAATCTCTATGTCATCAAAAAATAATGGAAGGTATCATCAACAGTGCTAGCAAGTGGCACTTACTGATGCACTGTTGGGTTTTCAGTCCGGAAGTCCAGAAACGTGCCTTGTCTTGTTGGGTTTGCAATATAGAGCTTAAAAAAGTTCTCCTGGATGCATTTTAAGAATTTGCCAGGGACACTCAGCTCCTGGCATCATGGTCCTAATAATGACTAAAGTGTTGAACTCCAGAGGTGAGATGAAAGTGACTGACCATGACATCATGGCAGCATTTGACTGACTGTGGTTTCAAGGGGCACTAGCAAAACTAAAGTCAATGGGAATAAGGGGCGAAACTCTCCACTGGTTGGAGTCATACTTAATACAAAGGAAGACGGTTGCAGTTGTTTGAGGGCAATCATCTTAATCAAAGAAAGCAACTGCAGGAGTTCCTCTGGTTGGTGTTCTGGGCCCAATTATCTTACCTGCTTCACCAATGACCCTCCCTCTCATTGAAGCTGACTTTCCTCCACTTAATTTAGTTAATTTACTGACTCTAGGTTGTGCCCTGTCTTTTCCATTGCCAACATAAACTTTGGCCAAAATCTTCCGGTCAGCATCAGAGAGGGCCTGTCCGAAGTGGAATGCAATTTAATTTTTAATTGGCACTTCCTGATGGCGGCGCAAGCAGGGACGAGCAGAGTTTGCAGGCCAACTTGGAACATAATTCCAGTGCAACCATGCCCCTTTTCTCATCATGAACTGAAGACCCCTAAGTTTGCCTTCAGTTTATTGATTTTAAGTGGAGCTGTCAACTCTAATACTGCACAATCTCCCCTCACTGACAGAGCTAACCCTCTCATGCACCCAAATGTGATTGGTGAACATTGCGCAGGTGGCATTGTGTTTTGACACTCCAACTAATTTACTTAGAGTTACGCTAATTTTATACCTGCTATGAAAAGGTCCAAGCAAATCAGTGTAAAAAAAATCAGTGTAAGCATAGTGCAAACAGCTGAAGTTTCCATAGTTCTGGCCATCTGATCCCACTATCATTGGAATAACAGAGAAGTCTGAGCAGGATAAAACTTCCTATGCAAGTACCATGGATATGGGCAAGTCGGGACTTCCTCAGGGTCCCAACATAAGTTGAGTCAGAGGCCTCTCTCTATATTGGAAAATTTGGATCTTTAAGATACAATGATCAGTGTCCGCTAAACGTTTCCCTGCTGATCCACTCAGCCAAACCTATTCTGAGAAGCAGGTCCTACAATAGCTCCTTTCTCATTGGACTGGAAACATACTTACGTGGAAAATTCTCCTGAACACACCCTTGCCCCCTTACATTACAAGTCAACTCCTGTTGTTCGCAACCCCACGATTACGAATTTGTTTATCCACACGACTGTTGTAGACATAATCGCAGTTCGCAACCCCAAAACTTTATTCATCTGCGACTTAGATGCAATTAGGGCACTTGACACACTATATTCCCCAGCAGTTGCAAAGTTTTAAATGTTATATTCAACAGATTGTTTTCTGTTCCAGAAGAGTAAGTCATATTTTATGTTGCTACTCCATAGTCATGAATTTCCTATTATAATCCAAATATGTAGAAAACATACAACACAAGTGCCAATTCTGCGCATGGGCAAATTCAACATTTGTGATTTCAGTTTGTGAGAACAAAGAACAAAGAACAGTACAGCACAGGAAACAGGCCCTTCGGCCCTCCAAGCCTGTGCCGCTCCTTGGTCCAACTAGGCCAATCGTTTGTATCCCTCCATTCCCAGGCTGCTCATGTGACTATCCAGGTAAGTCTTAAACGATGTCAGCGTGCCTGCCTCCACCACCCTACTTGGCAGCGCATTCCAGGCCCCCACCACCCTCTGTGTAAAACACATCCCTCTAATATCTGAGTTATACTTCGCCCCTCTCACCTTGAGCCCATGACCCCTCGTGAACGTCACTTCTGATCTGGGAAAAAGCTTCCCACCGTTCACCCTATGTATCCCCTTCATGATCTTGTACACCTCTATTAGTTCTCCCCTTATTCTCCGTCTTTCCAGGGAGAACAACCCCAGTTTACCCAATCTCTCCTCATAGCTAAGACCCTCCATACCAGGCAACATCCTGGTAAACCTTTTCTGCACACTCTCTAATGCCTCCACATCCTTCTGGTAGTGCGGCGACCAGAACTGGACGCAATACTCCAAATGTGGCCTAACCAGCGTTCTATACAGCTGCATCATCAGACTCCAGCTTTCATACTCTGTACCCCGTCCTATAAAGGCAAGCATACCATATGCCTTCTTCACCACCTTCTCCACCTGTGTTGCCAGCTTCAAGGATTTGTGGACTTGCACACCTAGGTCCCTCTGTGTTTCTATACTCCTGATGACTCTGCCATTTATTGTATAACTCCTCCCTACATTATTTCTTCCAAAATGCATCACTTCGCATTTATCCGGATTAAACTCCATCTGCCACCTCTCCGCCCAATTTTCCAGCCTATCTATATCCTGCTGTATTGCCCGACAATGCTCTTCGCTATCCGCAATTCCAGCCATCTTCGTGTCATCCGCAAACTTGCTGATTACACCAGTTACACCTTCTTCCAAATCATTTATATATATCACAAATAGCAGAGGTCCCAGTACAGAGCCCTGCGGAACACCACTGGTCACAGACCTCCAGCCAGAAAAAGACCCTTCGACCACTACCCTCTGTCTCCTATGGCCAAGCCAGTTCTCCACCCATCTAGCCACTTCTCCTTGTATCCCATGAGCCTTAACCTTCTTAACCAACCTGCCATGTGGGACTTTGTCAAATGCCTTACTGAAATCCATATAGATGAGAATGCATGGTAATTGAACCCCCGTGACCGAGAGGAATTGACTATTATTTTTGCAGTGTATATTCAGATAATTAAAGTCCCCTACTACAACTACTCTATTGTTCTCGCACCTCTCTGAAATTTCCTTGCAAATTTGTCCCTCTCCATCCTTTCCAGCAACTGCTGGTCTATAGACTAAACTGAGCAATGTATTGGTACCTTTATTGTTCCTTAGCTCGAGCCAAATTGATTCTGCCCTTGACCCTTGCAAGGACATCTCTCTCTCTCCAGCACCGCATTATTCACCTTAATCACTAATGAATGGAAAGATCCCAGAATGGAATGCTGGCTCAAAAGACTGTAACATTTACTTTTTCAAGAAATATGGTTCAGTCACAGGATTGCCAATTAGCTATTAACAACAGAAAAAATGAAAGGTTTGACTATAATACAATATTCCTTAACTCCCACTTTTCTTTACGAATGTACACAGGTTTTAAGGATAACAGAGGTTACAAAACACATCTTATGCTATAATGTTCTCAGTAAATACACAGTCCCTGCAAACCAACAGGCTAACTGTGGTCAAAAACACCCCACTCTCAAACCAGCTATTCCTCAGCTATTTTCAGCGAGGGTCCATTTCTAGGATTTGCACCTCTCCTGTCATTATTCCTCTGCCTTCAATTGCCATGTGCAGTCACACTTGCACACAATCTCTCAGGTACTCAGCCATGCCAAAAGAAAACTACTGCTTCACAGGCTGTATTAAGATGTCACCAAACTTTTGATTTAACTCAGATGTCACTGTAAATCTGGATCTTGCAGCTGTTTCTTTAACTCAAGAGCATTTTCTCAGCTTTTTACAGCAATTTCAATGAACAGTACCTTATTTCAAATATCCAACAATACAAACTGATTGATGTGGACCCTTGCTGACCCAGACAGGGGTCAGAATAGTGCATGGTGCAAGGTCAGGTCTCAGACAGCAACTTAAATAATGGTGTCCTAACATGGAAAGGCTGCTGTACAGTTCCCTGAAGTATTTCTAGAGATTATAATGCAGGCTATAGCGATCTGTATAGAAATACTTTTTCCAATTAACATAGAGGGATCTGGGCGTGCAGGTCCACAGTTCCCTAAAAGTGGCAACACAGGTGGCCAAGGTGATTAAGAAGGCATATGGCTTGCTTGTCTTCATCAGTCAGGGCATTGAGTACAAGAGTTGGGAAATCATGTTGCAGCTATATAAAACCTTGGCTAGGCCACATTTGGAGTATTGCAGGCAGTTCTGATCACCACACTACCAGAAGGACATGGAGGCTTTGGAGAGGGAGTGCAAAGAAGGTTCACCAGGATGTTGCCTGGTCTCAAGGATGTTGGCTATGAGAGGTTGAATAAACTAGGATTGTCTTCACTAGAAAGACAGAGACTAAGGGGAAACCTGATAGAGATCTACAAAATTATGAGAGGCATAGGCAGAGTTTTTCGAAGGGTGGAAGTGTCAACTACAAGGGGGCACAGGTTCAAAGTGAGAGGGGGAAAGTTCAAGGGAGATGTGCAGGGGAAGTTTTTCACTCAGACAGTGGTGGGTGCCTGGAGCGCACCGCCAGATGAGGTGGTGGAAGCAGGCACATTAGCAACATTTAAGAGGCATCTGGATGGGTACATGAATAGAGGGGGAGTAGAGGAATACAGACCGAGTAAGGGCAGAATGGTTTTTTAAGTTTAGTTAGGGCATCATGATCGGCACAAGCTGGAGGGCTTGTTTGTTCCTGTGCTGTACTTTTATTTGTTCTTTGTTCAATAGATGGACTGAATGGGGTGGGGGGCAGGAAGGGTGGGGAAAGAATCCAGGTTCTGAAACTAAATAGAAGTGTGAGATGAGTCACAGCATTGTGGTTCCTCACTCATGGTTACTGTGTGATAAGAGGCTTAGTTACATAACCAGAGCAGGAAAGACAGGTGACATGCCATATTTAAGAGGCAACCCCTCACTCTGATCTCACTGACGCTCTCCTGCATAGAACTCCTCAGACCAGCACAACTTGTTGCACCACCCATTCCTCTCTCTCTCTCGAGGCACTTTCTCATGTTTCCAACTGAACAGCCACCACTCAACCCTCATCTTATTGGTATTTCACAGCCAACTCTCACAATCGCCCACCTAAATGTTGCCCCTCCGTTTCCTTATCATAATCCATTTCTCATAATAATAACTCTCTGCTTTTATCTTTGTGGAACAAAGCATAAAATTCAAGGGAAAGGCAGAGAACAGGAGAAGGCCTTCTAGTAATCACCACCATAACCTTTGTGGAAGATAGGTATTTAAAATAAGCAGGTCATCACAGTGCATGGCCAGTAGTGTTGGAAGTAGAGGTCTCCCAGATACCTGGTGACAGATGTACCGTTAGTGTACCTTTAAGAGATTTTTTTTTTAAAATCATGTTCTCTGCAGCTCTCTCAGCCTCAACCTACGTCATTGTTGCCAAGTTGGCTGGTGAAGTCCTTTTATTGCTTCTTAAGTGGCTTAAATGAGGTTTGTTTATTTTTACTTTGGGATGCTTTATGACCCTGCATTGTTAGGAGGAGGGCTGGTTGGCAGGTCATGGGTACTGGACAGTTTTTTCCTTCCGAGTGAATTTAAGCTTTCATTTTCTGTTTTGGTTGGCTGCAATTTTTAGTTTTAGAAGAGACATCAAGCTGGAAAAAAATGTTTCTTGCTCTCTCTGGTTTTGAAAATTCTGCTGGTTCACTGAAAGCAAGGCTCTTGCCTTCCTAGACTGGAACATCTGCTGTTGGTGGCTTGACCAGACTCTGCCCCTGGTGTTCTGGGAATTTGTTCTGAGTGTGTCCAGAAGACTGCTATAAGTTACAAGACTGAGAAGTCAGCATTTTCAATTCTCCAACCAAGGGCTCAGTTCCAGTGTCACATGAGCATTAGTCTTTGCTGTGTTAAACCTGTGGGAAGGGATTTTTTGTCTATGGGAAGTTTTTGTTTGGAACATCTTAGATATATCTGTTAAGAGTTATACATTATCATGGTTGTTTTGGTTTTGTTTGTAATTGATTAAAGTTATTGCTAAATTTCTTACAATACATGTTAATTATATTCTTAAATAAGCTTAAATTCTTAAATTGATAAAAGCTTCATAGTGCTCATTTGAATCATACCTGAAGTGAAACATATCATGCTTATCCTAGTCAAATTCAACATGTAAAACTTATGATCCAGGCGGGCTTCATAAAACATTTTGGAATTTCTGACCAGAATTATAACACAGAATTGGATAACGCACAGTCAAATGACTCATGATATGGTTGTCACCCTTGTCAGTTTTAATTCATGTCTTTAATCTTCCTCAGGTCCTTCAAACATGACATTGGATTTATCGCTGGAGGCATGGATCAGGAATCTTAGGGGTAGTGGGGGGGGTGGGGAGTTGCGCACACCGAGGAAGCACTGTCATATGACACACACACCCTGCTTTGATTATATGAAGGAGGTGGTATCCAAGACAGGAACAGCAATGGAGAGTCCCGAGTAGATGCAAAGCTTTGGGGATCATCAATGAGTAGGACTATTTGGAGCAATAGCAGAAAATGTAAGGTTCTGTCAGCACATTCACAGGCACTGTGTACTACTGAAAAGAAATTGGAGGAATCAATTTCAACCATGAATACCATGATGCATCAGGCCTTTGTGGTAACAGTCACCTCTATGGAAAATGTGGTTACCTGCATGGAGGCATAAGTTGCAGCAAGCAACTGAATACATGCTGAATGCATCATCAACAGACTGCACATTCAATCTGCCAATTTAAAAAGGATGAAGGACAGTCTTGATCAGATCATTCAACACCTCACTGAAGTGCAGCAAACTGCTCTCTAACACTTGGCTAGCAGGGAATGGCAGATAGCTCATTAAAGGGAAGATGGAGAAAGGGTACATGGAATGGGAACTCTGTTGTAGTTGTTTCAATTTTTCCTCTTGTTCCTCCTCAGTAAGAGCACCACATGTATAGTAATTTCCCAATGGTTGAGTGTGCCACTTCACAGATGCAGGAGGAGCAATCTTTGGCAAGGCTCTCATTGGCTCCAAAACCCAGCAGATGTCAGCCATGAGCATCTCAGCACTCAGAGCAAGAGAATGTGCAGCCCACTTCTAGCTGTGCTAGGTCCACAGATAACAGTGAAGTGGAACCTCACAGAAGTAATAATAAAAGGAAAATAAATAATTTATACATTCACAAGAGAAATCACTTGGGTGTCAATGCATCAATTCATTGTAAATATTTATGCACCATAAACTTCATTTCAAGTCTCCATGACCCACTTATATCCATTATTTGCTCCTGCCTGTAAACTGGATATCAGCCTCGAGGTCAATGGTATGCCAGCAGTAGAATCTTTCTGGTTGTGTCGCAGCTTGGTTTGGCTCCTGCTCTGCCCAAGACCGCAAGGAATTACAAAAGGTCGTGAATGTAGCCCAATCCATCACGCAAACCAGCCACCCATCCATTGACTCTGTCTACACTTCCCACTGCCTCGGCAAAGCAGCCAGCATAACTAAGGACCCCACGCACCCCGGACATTCTCTCTTTCACCTTCTTCCTTTGGGAAAAAGATACAAAAGTCTGAGGTCACGTAACAACCGACTCAATAACAGCTTCTTCTCTGCTGCTGTCAGACTTTTGAATGGACTTACCTTATCTTAAGTTGATTTTTCTCTACACCCTACCTATGACTGGAACACTACATTCTGCACTCTCTCCTTTCCTTCTCTATGAACGATATGTTTTGTCTGTATAGCACGCAAGAAACAGTACTTTTCACTTATGTTAATACATGTGACAATAATAAATCAAATCAAATCAAATCAAAAAGACAAGCAATGGTCAGCAGATCCTGTCCTTGGCACCTGTGGTAATGGAATGCAATTGCAGAGTCAGATCAGAATCCCTCCTCTGTCCAGGTATCTGAGCTGCATTTTTAAAAACCAATGGATTGTTTGATGATCACTCTAAAGCTCATGTGGCTTCTACTGTATCTTTCCTCTGCATCCGGGTAGAGTTCCGCACATGTGTCATCAGTCATGTCCATAGAGGATATCCCTCGTTTCCAAGGAGCCATCTGTAGAGTCTGCATGGACCCTTGACTGGAACAGAATTAATACATCATAGCAGATTTCTGGATACCTTGCACAGAAATACATGATAATCTTTTGGTGGTAACATACCAGCTGTTAAGTTGGAGGTCTTGTTGTTGGAGGCTTTGGATTCCAGCAACTATCTGATGGGAAACTCTGACCTTCATTTGAAAATGTGGGGTCAGTCATATCCAGAAAGTTGATCCTGTCGTTATACCCTCCATTGGCAGGTATTATCTCCTGCAATTCTACATTCCTACCCTTTGCCCTGGGAGTGGCAGGTAGTTGAAGGGAAGACAGCTGCTGTTTTTTTTCCTTTGCTGTTAGTTGTGTTGCGGAGGCTGCACCTCCTAATTCTCATCAGAGCTAAAGCAGTTTTGCATAAATGGTTTCAATAATGTTTTGAAGGCACACAGCTAGGAAGCAGAGATCAAAGGCAAAAAGGTAGCAGAAATGACCTCCAAAGTCTTGGAAATTATCTTCAATCTATTGAAGCACTCATTCAGAACAAATCCTGTGATGAACAGTCTTTCACATAGGCAAGGAACAGATTTGTGGATTTAAAGCTTTCCAGCCTGTTAGCTTCACAGTTCTGTCAATCTCCGATGACTCTCACCTTGTTGGCCCTACTGACTTTCAGGAAACCAATGGAACCCATACATTGGCAGTTCAAGCCAAAATGCAAAGTCAAATCCTTATTCAAATGTCATTTTACATATTTACACACCCATGGGAGTGTCCCATGCCATTCGTAAAGTGAACCATTTAAAAGTCGAAGTCAGCAGGTTCCTGCCAAATTCTGGACATAGGCCTACATTAGTCTCACCATTACAAGTTAAATCTCCTGTTTTCATTGATATATTGTTACATATGTTAATGTCCTCAACATCAGTAAATTTGAATGAATATTGGACCACAACACTGAAATTAAGATATTCAGCACCAGTACTGAAAGTGTTAGATGTTGCGAGCAAAATATTCAGTTTTCCAACAAAATTACAATTAAAAATTAAAGAAATAAACAACTTGCTTATTAAGGTATTCAGTTTCTATACCTAGAAAATTTAGGGCCATTACATCTGGGCCTACCTCTGTATTTCAGTTCATTGAAGTCTCTAATATTTCTTAAATTAACAGAATCTTTCTCTTTCGATGAAGGTCGGTGTACCAGGGCCTGTATACGTTGTCTGGCCAAATCAAAGACATCAACATGATTTTTCTCTCTCTTCCTTTTGAGAAATATTCAAAAATAAAGTATATTAGCTAAAAGGAGATATAGGATTGACTGCACATTTCACCTCAATTAAGTTTACAGATTCAGTTACTGCTGTTATCAAAGGCAAAATAATCTTTACAATAGCATATTTGTTCTCAGGTTTGTACCATTCAATTAATACAATAAATGGCAATTACATGCAAAAACCTAAACAATTCCAAACTAATTGTTCACCTAATTGTACAGAAAACTACTGGAGTACAGTACTAATTGAACATTCATAAAAAATAAATTATGTAACGCGCACATTATATTTGCAGCTCCATTTCTATTGACACCCAAGCTAAGTACACAGCTGTGCCCATCCATTGGAGTTTTTGAGTGTTCCTCCTCCTAAACTATTGTTCCTTTTAACCATAATTGGCTTTGCGGTGTCTTTAAGAGGTCGACAGGCATTCTTTAATTGGTCTTTGAAAGATATTTTGTCAGTGTCTGTCACAACTAGGTGGAGGAATGCTTTTGGCTAGAAGTATTTACAGTGCTCTGACAAAAGGATAATATTTATTTTTATTTTGAATGATCATGAATGTTCTGTCTTCATAAAGATCACCTATTTTTGGCTGTTCTTTCTTCACAAATCACTGGCTCTAGAAATTTAATCTGGCTTGGACTCCTGAACCATCCAATCTCAAAAACTCTCCTGGTTGAGCACATTTGGTACTTTGTATCAGTATTAATAGAAAATGGAGTGGATGTGGGTGCAAGTACAGTGTATATATTTATAGTGCAGAAGCACACCACTTGGCCTATTGTGTAAAGATAGAATTAGGAAAAATGGAGAGGGCCCATCTTCTGAATAATATCTACCCGAGGATTGTCAAAGACATGGAACACATGATGACAAAGGTGGTAATATAGTTCTCTTCTTTAAAAACAGAGATGAGATAGACCAGGGTAACTACTGACCAATTAGTTTCCCAGCAGGAATAGGGGAAACACTTGAAAGAATCATTAAGGATGTAACATATGACTACTTAAGCCCGGGAGGGATGATCAACATGGCTTCAAAAATGTCATGTCTAACAAATGTGATTTTATTTTTAAAGAAGTCACCATGGTGGTGGATGTGGGGAACAACAACTTGCATTCATATAGCACCTTTAAGTAATAAAAGGTTTGAAGACACTTCACAGGAGTGTTATCAAGCAAAATTTGACACTGACCCAACATAAAGTGATATTGGGACAGAAGAAGAAGTTTGGTCAAAGAGGAAGGGGACATGAGACTTAGGGAAGCAAAGAGGTTTTGAGGGGGAATTCCAGAAGTATGAGCCTAGGCTGCTAATGCATGGCCACCAATGATGGAGTAATGAAAACCACGAAATGCTCAAAAGACCAGAATTGGAGGTGCACAGATATCTTGGAGGGTCGTGGTGCCAAAGGAGATTAGAGATAGGAACTGGTAAGGCAATGGAGACTTAAAAACAAGGAAGAAACCCCAGCAAACGTTGCCTACTAAAACCTCCAATAGGTTTTGGCAAAGTACCGCATAAGATGTTTCGCTACAAGGTCTGTTTTCAGAATGGAGATCAGTAACTAATAGTGTTCCATAGGGATCTATCTGGAGGAAAATGTAGGTGATCTGATTAGTAAGTTAGTGGATGACACAAAAATAGGTGGAGTTGCAGATAGTGACAAGGATTGTCAAAGGATACAGCAGGATGTAGATAGATTGCAGAGTTGGGCAGAGGGACGGCAGATGGTGTTCAATCCAGACAAAAGCAAGGTGATGCATTTTGGAAGATCAAATTCAGATATGAATCATAGTAAACGGCAGAACCCTTAAGAGCATTAACATACAGAGGGATCTGGGCATACAGGTCCACAGAACCCTGAAAGTGGCAACACAGTTGAATAAGGTGGTCAAGGCGGCATACGGCATGCTTGCCTTCATCAGCTAGGACACCGAGTATAAAAGTTGGCAAGTTATGTTACAGCTGTATAAAACTTTAGTTAGGCCGCATTTGGAATATTGCATGCAGTTCTGGTTGCCAGACTATCAGAATGACATGAATGCTTTGGAGAGGGCGCAAAGGAGGTTTACCAGGATGTTGCCTGCTTTGGAGGGTTTTAGGTATGAGGAGAGGTTGGATAAACTCAGGATTGGTTTCACTAGAAAGACAGAAGCTGAGGGGCAACCTGATAAAAGTCATAGATAGAGTGGATAGTCAGAGACTTTTTCCCAGCAGTGCCACAGGTTTAAGGTGAAAGGTGGTAAGTTTAGGGGAGACGTGTGGGGAATGATTTTCACATAGAAGGCGGTGGGTGCCTGGAACGCACTGCCAGTGGAGCTGGTGGAAGCAGGCACGTTAGCAATGTTCGAAGTGTATCTTGATAGACACATGAACAGGAGGCAGAGGGATAGAAACCATGTATCGGCGCAGGCTTAGTGGGCCAAAGGGCCTGTTCTTTCTGTGCTGTATTGTTTTTTTGTATATCAGCAGCAATATATTTAGCTGGAACTGACTGGAAAACCATCAGCAGAAAGTTGTGGTTGATGGAATTGGGTCTGATCACTTGCCGTGCATGAATTGGTATTAGGATACTTTGCTCCACTATTTCAATTTAATATCCAAATGCAGGAGTTGGAAGCAGGATTTATGACTATCAGGATTGCTGACAATGTTCGACTGCTACAGGCGAATGTGGTTGCATAAGGGGATTAGGTTCGTGACTGCTTATTTAGAAAACTGCAGTGTTTGGCTTTGGGCAGATAGTTTTCCCATATTCTTTAAACATAATTTTCCATGTTAGCGTATACAGAGGTTGTTTCCCCTGCCTGGGGAATTTAGAATATGGGGGCAGTGTCTCTGGATAAAAGTTACTGAGGGTTTGATTAGAATTGAGATGAGAAATTCCTTCACTCAAAGCTGTGAATCTTTGGAGTTCCCTACCCCATAGTGCTGTGGATGTTCCATCATTGAATATATTCAAGTCTGAGATAGGTCTTTGGCCTCTCAGGGAATTAAGAAATATAGGTAGCGAAAAGAAAAGAAGAGTAGATCAGCCATGGTCATATTATATGGTACAGCAGGCTCAAGGAGCCATATGGTTTGCTCCTATTTCTTTTGTTACTAATCTAGTTAACTGAAATATGATTTTTTTTTGTACTTGGCCATATTAAATGTTGCATCATCTTCATTGTCAGCATTTTGAAAATGCCCCTCAAGGCGCCGTTCTTCACTTCGTAGCTGTTTCCTCAATGCCGACAGTTCATTAATTATATCTTTCTTTTCCTCTGTCAAAACACAGGTAGAAATAGTCCAAATTACAAATAAAAATGAAAGAAGTTGCATTTATACAGGCTGTTATCACAACCTCATTATATCCCTTCAAGTGTAATAATTTACGTAGGTAAATATGATATACAACATGAGCACTGGTAGATCCAACACACAGCAAATTAATTGAAACATTGTTTTTTGGAGGTATTGTCAGAGGATGTTATGGCATGACAGACGATAAGTGCCAGGCTACCCAAATCCCAAAGGGAATCTTGAATCAGCTGCCAGAATGACTTTGCATTTTGTGTATTATGAGGAGTTTTTTAAAATCATGATAAGTAACTCTCAGACTAATTGTGATGATTTTATATATTAAATTTGAACATTTATTAAAATAAAGAAAAAAGAAAATAACACTTAAAACACAAGAACACATTAACACAGTTAACAGTACTTTTCAAACATTTCCCAAAAGGTTTTGGTTTAAATTAACACAGACATAAAAACCCCTTTTGATGGCAACAATCCTTATTGGTTTTCTGATCTATAAAATTCTAGTAACATTACTGCACAATGCCCTATTTCTCTTGATATGCTCGGAGGGTGACAGAAAACTGGTGTTCACAGGTCTAGCTTCATCAGGCTGTCTTGTTCGAGATCGCACAGCTACAACCCAAGCAGAGTCCACGCTGTTTCCTTAAATCTGTTTTTCCCATTTGATCTTGTGCTCTTCTTTTCCATAATCCTTTAGAAGTTCCTTTTCTTAGAAATGATCAATCCCTTTTTAACTCTAAGACAGGATTAAGGAGAATCCTAAGGCATTTTATTCATATGTTAGGAACAAAAGAGTTGTCAGGGAAAAAGTCAGACCTCTCAGGGACAAAGGAGGAGAATTATGCTTAGAACCCAAGGGAATAGGGGAGATCCTAAATGAATACTTTGCATCGGTATTCACAAAGGAGAGGGACTTGTTGACTGGGAGTGTCTCAGAGGGAGGTGTTGACCCGTTAGAGAGAATCTCCATTACAAGGGAGGAAGTGTTAGGTTTTTTGGGTAACATTAAAACTGACAAATCCCCAGGCCCTGATGGCATCTATCCTACACTGCTCAGGGAGACAAGAGATGTAATTGCTGGGCCTCTGACGGAAATCTTTGTCTCTTCATTGGACACAGGTGAGGTCCCTGAGGATTGGAGGATAGGGAATGTGGTACCGTTATTTAAGAAGGGTAGCAGGGATAACCCGGTTAATTATAGGCCAGTGAGCTTGACGTCCGTGGTAGGGAAGTTGTTGGAGAGGATTCTTAGAGACAGGATGTATGTGCATTTAGAACGGAACAATCTCATTAGTGACAGACAGCATGGTTTTGTAAGAGGGAGGTCGTGCCTTACAAATTTGGTGGAGTTTTTTAAGGAAGTGACAAAAAGGGTTGACGAAGGAAGGGCCGTGGATGTCATCTATATGGATTTCAGTAAGGCATTTGACAAAGTCCCTCATGGCAGGTTAGTTAAGAAGGTTAAGGGTCATGGGATACAAGGAGAGAACTAGATGGGTAGAGAACTGGCTTGGCCACAGGAGAGGGTAGCAGTTGAAGGGTCTTTTTCCGGCTGGAGGTCTGTGACCAGTGGTGTTCCGCAGGGCTCTGTACTGGGACCTCTGCTATTTGTGATATATATAAATGATTTGGAAGAAGGTGTAACTGGTGTTATCAGCAAGTTTGCGGATGGCACAAAAATGGCTGGACTTGCGGATAGCGATGAACATTGTCGGACAATACAACAGGATATAGATAGGCTGGAAAATTGGGCGGAGAAATGGCAGATGAAATTTAATCCAGATAAATGTGAAGTGATGCATTTTGGAAGAACTAATGTAGGGGGGAGTTATACAATAAATGGCAGAGCCATCAAGAGTACAGAAACACAGGGACCTAGGTGTGCAAGTCCACAAATCCTTGAAGGTGGCAACACAGGTGGAGGTGGTGGTGAAGAAGGCATATGGTATGCTTGCCTTTATAGGACGGGGTATAGAGTATAAAAGCTGGAGTCTGATGTTGCAGCTGTATAGAACGCTGGTTAGGCCACATTTGGAGTACTGCGTCCAGTTCTGGTCGCCGCACTACCAGAAGGACGTGGAGGCTTTAGAGAGAGTGCAGAGGTTTACCAGGATGTTGCCTGGAATGGAGGGTCTTAGCTATGAGGAGAGATTGGGTAAACTGGGGTTGTTCTCCCTGGAAAGACGGAGAATGAGGGGAGATCTAATAGAGGTGTACAAGATTATGAAGGGGATAGATACGGTGAACGGTGGGAAGCTTTTTCCCAGATCAGAAGTGACGATCACGAGGGGTCACGGCTCAAGGTGAGAGGGGCGAAGTATAACTCAGATATTAGAGGGATGTTTTTTTACACGGAGGGTGCTGGGGGCCTGGAATGCGCTGCCAAGTAGGGTGGTGGAGGCAGGCACGCTGACATCGTTCAAGACTTACCTGGATAGTCACATGAGCAGCCTGGGAATGGAGGGATACAAACGATTGGTCTAGTTGGACCAAGGAGCGACACAGGCTTGGAGGGCCGAAGGGCCTGTTTCCTGTGCTGTACTGTTCTTTGTTCCTGCCATTTTTACTCCCAATCAACCAAACCATTGATATAATTCTGGAGTCAATAGTTATCCTCTTCGCAATCAACTCCATGGCCAATTTTTGTGTCATCTGTAAATTCCCCAATCATGCCTCCCACATTTAAGTCCAAATAATTAATATATACCACAAACAGCAAGGGACCCAACATTGAACCTTCTGGGACACCACAGGAAACCACTTCTCATTCACAAACACTTCTTTCAACCAATACCCTTTGTTTCCTATCATTGAGCCAATTGTAGATCCAACTTATGACATACCCCTGTATCCAATAGGCCTTTACTTTAAGTCTGGGACCTTGTCAAACTAAAATTCATGTTGACAACATCCACTGCACTACCCTCATCAATCCTCTTTGTTACTTGCTCAAAAAATTTGATTTCATTAGTAAGACACAGCTTTCCCCTAATAAAAGCTTGCTGATTATCCCTGATCAATCCTCCTTTCTAAGTGACAGTTCATCCTGTCTCTCAGAATTGGTTCTAATAATCTGCCACTGTCACCTTCCTGGTGTTATAAACCTGTTGTAATGATAGTCCCAGCTATTACAGGCCAGTTTAACATTAATAGTGGGTAAGCATGGTGGCACAGTGCTTACCACTGTTGCCTCTCAGCTCCAGGGACCTGGGTTCAATCCCAGCCTTGGCTGACTGTGGAGTTTGCACATTCTCCTCATGTCTGTGTGGTTTCCTCCAGGTGCTCCAGTTTCCTCCCACAGTCCAAAGATGTTAGGTGGATCGGCCATTCTAAATTATCCCTTAGTGTCCCAAGATGTATAGGTGAGGGGAATTAGCAGGATAAATACATGGGGTTATGGGGATAGGACTTGGGCAAGATGCTCTGTTGCAGAGTCAATGCAGACTTGATGAGCTGAAAGGCCTCCTTCTGCACTGTAGGGATTCTATAAGCTTCTTTAAACAATTATTCAGAAAAGGCTTAATAGTCACAAGGAAAATGTGGGTTGCTCAGGAAGAGCCAGCATGGTTTTCTAAAGGGGAAATTGTTTTTAACTATTTTGCTGAGTTTTACTTGTAGAAGTAACAGAAAGGGTCAATGAGGGTAATGCTGTTGATGTGGTGTACATGGACTTTCAAAAAGCATTCAATGCAGTGCCACACAACAGACTTATGAGAAAAGCTATAGGCCTTGAAATAAAAGGGACAGTAGTTACATGGTGACAAAATTAGCTGAATGATAAAAAGCATGATTTAATGGTCAATGGACACTTTTCGGGCTGGAAGAAGGTTTGTAATGCTGTTCCCCAGGGGTCAGTAATAGGATCCTTAATTTTCTTGATATATGTTAATGATCTAGATCTTGGTGTGCAGAGGACAATTTCAAAGTTTGCAGATGACACAAAACTTTAAAGTATTATAAACTATGCGGTACACAGTGTAGAACTTTAGAAGGACACAGACAAGTTGGTGGAGTCGGCAGAGGGGTGGTAGATGAAGTTCAATGTAGAGAAGTGTGAAGTGATGCATTTTGGTAGGAAGAACATGGACAGAGAATACAAAATAAGGGCCAAAATTCTCAAATGGGGTGCAGGAGAAGAGGGACCTGGTTATATATGTGCATAGATCATTGAAGGTGGCAGGACAAGAGGAGAGAGCAGTTAATAAATCATATGGTATTCTGGGCTTTATTAATAGGGGCATAGAGTACAAGAGCAAGAAGATTATGTTGAACTTATGCAAGACACTGGTTAGATATCAGCTGGAATATTGTATTGGATGCCACACTATACACTGTTAATGGTCCCATTGTTCCACTTGCACTGTTAATGGCCCCGCTGCTCCCCTCTCGCTGTGAGTGGCCCTTTTTCATCCTCCCTTGCTGTGAATAGCCCTATTGTTCCTCTATCGCTGTGAATGGCCTCGCTATAACGGCTAGAGTGGCAATAGGGTTATTTTAAACATCAGGAGTGTGGATCTGTGATAATTATATGTGCAGCACTTGATGGTGGGATGACATTTGACCCAGAATAAGCACAGTAAGAAAAAATTGTGATTTATTTGAAATCTATAATTTCTTTTAAGAATATTTTGAATGTTTTAAGGGTTTGCATCAATTGTAAAGTGAACAAATATAATTTTCTTGAATATTGGGCAATGTGACTTGGCAAAACTTTACCTGGAAACAGTAGCAACAGAAAGGAATTAAACACATGAATGCCATGTAGCCAGACACAAACGAGAACTGCAGCAGATGGGAGAAGCATATTTATAATGAGCTATGTACGTGCTATAGGTAAACAGGAAAGAAAGTTGAAGACAACGTTAGAGCAGGGATTGTGAATTGAACAATTTTACTGATGCTGCTTCAGTTTTGCCAGACAGAGCACACCAGACCATTTAGTAGAGTTTATTAAAGGGATATGATAAGTAAGTCTCTTGGGAATCTGTGGCATCAAACTCAAGAACCTAGCTATAGAGATTCTGCAGGAGTGTGCCAAGCAGGTGACAACAATCTCCAGGGACCTCAGAAGCAAACTGGCTGCCGTGAGCATGACTCAAGGGCCAAATGGTAAGGTGGGAGATCCTACATCCCAGAAGTCATGTTACAGTACTTTATAACCACACATTGCTACATGTTTTCGATGATGTGGGGGCTAGTGGTCATGTAAGACATACCTTTGTTACATAGATTATTTCAAGTAAAATTTATCTTTTTACTTTAAGTGTTATTTAGCTGTTAATTCATTTTTAATTTGCATTGGTTCTGATTTATGTTACAGTAAAAGTTACAAACTGAGATCTTGTTGGTAATTTCTTCATTTGAGGGTAATTTTGGTAAACTTGGTTATACTAACTTATGGTTTCCTCCATAACCTTGGACTGTTGCAGAGTGGCATAGGCACACAGTTTAGAGACAACAGTGGTGTCCTCTGGTTCTTGAACCATCCCATTGGGAACCTTTTCCATCCATCCACATCATCCAGTTCAGGATCCAGTATGTCTTATTAACTACTTTCTCAACCTGCCCTGTCATCTTCAACGACGTGTGCATCATATCCCTCTTCTTGCAACCACTTTAGAATTGTATCCTTTATTTTATGTGGTTTTTCTTTGATCTTCCTATCAAAATGAATCACTGCACATTTTTTGAGATTAAACTTCATGCGCCCTCCCATTCTACCAATTATACCTTCTTGAAGTCTATCACTTTCCTACTCAGTTCACAATACTTCCAAGTTGTGTGCCATTTGTAAATTTCAAATTGTCCCCATCACAACCAAGTCTATAAACATCAAGAAAAACATAAATCCCTGGGGAACTACACCATATATCATCCTTCAATTAAAAACATTTAGCACTTTATCGTCTCCTGTCACTAAGCCAAATTTTTATCCATTCAGCCACTGTCCTTTTTATTTCATGGGTTTCAACTTTGCTGATAAGCCTGTTACATACACTTTATTAAATGCCTTTTGGAAGTCAATATACACCAAATCAACCACACTAACCTCGTCAAAGCTCTGTTATCTCATCGAAAAATTCAATCGAGCTGGCTAAACACGATTTTCTCTTAAAAAATCCATTTTGACTTTCTTTTATTAATTCTAATTTACCAGGTGACTGTTGATTTTGTCCTGAACTATTGTTTAACAGCTTTTTTGCCACCAGGGTTAAAATTACTGGCCTGTAGTTGTTGGGAACTTTGCACCCTTCCTGAATAAGGCAGTAATGTGCGATTCTCCAGCCTCTGGTGCCAACCCTGCATCTAATAATTTTTAAAAAATAATTTACAGGATATGAGTGTTGTTGACTAGGCCAGCATTTATTGCCCAGCCCTAGTTGTCCTCGAGAAGGTGTGGTGAGCTGTTTTCTTAAACCATTGCAGTCCTGAGGTGTAGGTTCAGCCACAGTGCTGTTAGGGAGGGAGTTCCAGGATTTTGATCCAGTGACAGTGAAGCAACAGCAATATATTTCCAAGTTAGGATGATGAGTGACTTGGCGGGGAGCATCCAGGTGGCGGTGTTCCCAGGTATCTACTGCCCTTGTACTTCTAGATGGTAGCAGTTGTAGGTTTGGAAGGTGCTGCCTAAGAAACCTTATTGGATTACTGCAGTGCATCTTGTAGATGGTGCACACGGCTGACACTGCATCAGCGATGGAAGGATGTTTGTGGAATGGGTGTCAATCAAACGGCTGCTTTGTCCTTGATATTGTCGAACATTTTTAGTGTTGTTGGAGCTGCATTCATCCAGGCAAGCAGAGAATATTCCATCACACTCTGACTTGTGTCTTGTAGATGTGGACAGGCTTTGGGGAGTCAGGTGGTGAATTATTCACTGCAGGATTTGTAGCCACTGACCTCCACTTGTAGCTACAGTACTTGTATGGTTAATCCTGTTCAATTTCTGGTTAATGGTAATCGTCAGGATGTTGAAAGTGAGGGATTCAGCGATAGCATTGCCAATTGAATGTTAAGGGGCAATGATTAAATCCTCTCTTGTTGGAAATGGTCATTGTCTGCATGTGTGTGGTGCAAATGTTAATTGCCATTTATCAACCTAAGCCTGGATATTGTCCAGGTCTTGCTGCATTTGGACATGGATTGCTTCAGTATCTGAGGAGTTGCGAATGATGCTGAACATTGTTCAGTCATAAGCAAACATCACCACTTCTGACTTTATGAGGGAAGAAAGGTCACTGCTGAAGCAGCTGAAGATGATCAGGCCTCGGACACTACTCCTGCAGTGGACTGAGATGATTAACCTCCGACAACCACAACCATCTTCTTTTCTGCTAGGTATAACTCCAAGTAGCAGAGAGATTTCCCATTTCTAATGATTCCAGTTTTGCCAGGGCTCTTCCATGCCACAACTGGTCAAATGCTGCTTTGATGTCAAGGGCAGTCATTTTCACTTTGCCTCCAGAATTCAGCTCTTTTGTCCATGTTTCAACCAAGGCTGTAATGGGGTTAGGAGCTGAGAGACTTTGGTGGAACCCAAAATGAGCGTAAGTGAGCACGGTTATTGCTAAGCAAGTGCTGCTCAATAGCACTGCTGATGACCTCTTCTATCACTTTCAGTGATGATCAAGAGCAGACTGATTGGCCGAGTTGTATTTGTGTTGCTTTTTGTGGTCCATATTGCCAGCTGGATGCAAGCATTATAGCTGTACTGGAACGGCTTGGCTAGAGGCGCGGCAACTTCTGGAGCACAATCTGCAGTACTATTGCCGTAAGGGCCCTTTGCAGTATCCAGTGCCTCGTTTCCACTTTTATTACCAACTGAGATTAGTCTTAAGCACTCTTTTTCTGCTTCATCTTACTCTTTATCTCTTTTGTCACCAACAGATCTCTTGCTTTGTTTGTCTGACTTCTCCCTCGTCGTTCCCATCTGCTACAGTTTTAACCATTTTTCTATCAGTGTCTCTTTGCAATGTTTTGTTCCCATCCACGATTTACTCTACTACTTAATTTAGAGACATCAACAGTTCCTAAGTATTTGATTTTTTTTCAAAATTTCATCAATCCAAATATACTGAGTAAATATTAAATAGGATCAGTGTTTCATCGATTGTTATAATTTTGTGTAATTTTTTTTTTACTTCTCATTAAACTTTATTCAAATATCTAAAATTCTCCAATACTTAACAGCACAGAACATAGAATATATATCTGCTTTAATAGTTTTACCAAATGCTCGAAGTTGGTTTCGTCTAGCAGGAACTGGCGGTGACTCGGTCCCTGACTGTGGATGATCCTATTAAGCAAAACAATTTTTAAGACAATTCAAGTAGTATAAATTGATACAAGTAACATGGTTTAAAATTTCAACTTAAATGAATGAAACAGATATTGAAAAATATAAAAATCAAATTCTGGGACCTACAAACGTTTGGTTGAGGATTTTGTAAATTTTGGATCGGCTGTTTGTTAGTCTCCGCTGCGGCATTGTAATATTGCAACCCTAGTAAAATAATCTTGGTGCAAGAACTCAGCCAGCAATTGCCCTCACAGTAACTTTAAGGGGGACAAAGGCTTCTTTCCTTTTAAGATTTTATCATCAAAACAATTTTAACTTAATTATTTAAAACAGATAACTGGCCCGCTCAATCTTGAAACTCTATCCTTGACAAATCTATTAACAGATAAATGGCCTGCTCAATCTTGAAACTCCATCCTTGATGAATCTAAACAATGCATTTCCTTGTGTTTCATTTACGTCATAGGCATTGTCTATACCTTCTCTGTCACTTTGCTTTCCCTCAATGGCTAAGTTCAAAATTACTCACACTATGAATGCCAACATAACATTTGCTTTCTTCGCCGCCTGCTGCACCTGCATGCTTACTTCCAGCAACTGGTGTACAAGGACATCCAGGTCATGTTGCACATTCCCCTCTCCCAATCTATAACCATTCAGATAATAATCTGTCTTCCTGTTGTTACTACCAAAGTGGATAACCTCACATTTATCTACATTATATTGCATCTGCCATCCAACTGCAGGCTCATTCAACTTGTCCAAATCACACTAAAGCATCTCTGCATCCAGCTCACTGTCCCACCCAGCTTTTTATCATAAGCAAATTTGGAGATATTACATTTAGTTCCCTCATCTAAATCATTAATAAACATTGTGAATAGCTGGGGTCCTCTATCTTACCCCACTAGTCACTGCCTGCCACTTGAAAAAAACGCCCTGTTTATTCCTACTGTTTCCTGTCTGCCAATCCGTTTTCTATCCATCTTAATATACTACTCCCAATCCCACGCGCTTTAATTTTACACACTAACCTTTGTGGGACTTTGTCAAAAGCCTTCTGAATGTCCAAATAAACGACAGCCACTGGCTCCCCGTCGTCAACTCTACTAGTTACATCCTCAAAGAATTTCAGTAGATTTGTCAAGCATGATTTGCTTTTCGTACATTCATGCCAACTGTGTCCAATCCTGCTACCATTTTGCAAGTGCTCTGCCATCTTTTATAATGGACTCCAGCATTTTCCCCACTACTGACTTCAAGTTCATGGGTCTATCATTTCCTGTTTTCTCTCTACCTGCCTTCTTAATAGTACAGTGATATTAGTTATCCCCTAATCCATAGGAACTATGCCAGAGTCTATAGAGTCTTGAAAGATGATCACCAATGCATCCACTGTTTCTATGACCACATCCTTTGGTACTCTGGGATGTAGATTATTTAGGCCTCAGGGATTTATTAGCCTTCAATCCAATCAATTTTCACACCATTTCCCAACCGATATAGTCATTCCCCAACATTTCTGGTACGTTATTTGTGTCTTCCATTGTGAAGACAGAACCAATGTATGTATTTATTTGGTCAGCCACTTCTTTGTTCCCCATTATAAATTCCCATTTCTGACTATAAGCAACCTACATTTGCCTTCACCAATCTTTTTCTCTTCTCATACTGAGAGAAGCTTTTAGCGTTTTTGGTTTGGCCACCTTTCCAGTTTAATTTTTGCGTCAGACAGCAATGAACAATTGTTGCAGTTCATCTATGTGCTCTCTGAATGTTTGCCATTGCCTATCCATTGTCATCTCTTTCAATAACGTTCTCCAATCCATCATAACCAACTCGCGTCTCATACCATTGTAGTTTGTTTTTTTGGCTCAGGACTCTAGTCTCAGAAACAACTACATCATTCTCCACCTCGATCAAGAATTCTAGCATATTATGGTCACTCAGCCCCAAGGGGCCTTGCTCAACTAGCTTGCCAATTATTCCTTTCTCATTAGATAATACAGGATGGCCTGTTTTCCAGTTAGTCCCTCAACGCATTGGTCCAAAACCCCAATCCGGAATTCCTCCTCTACGGTATTGTTATTAATTTAATTTGCCCAATCTATAAGAGGAATAAAATCACCCATAATTACAGATGTTCCTTTATCACATATGTCTCTAATTTCCTGTTTTAATGCCATTCCCAACATAACCACTACAGTTTTGGGGGTCTATATACAATCCCAACTAACGTTTATTGTTCCTTGGTGTTTCTGAGCTCTACCCATACAGATTCCACATCGCTGGAGCTAATGTCCTTCCTAACACAATTGCTATAACTTCCTCTTTAACCAGTAATGCAACCCCACCGCCTTTTCTTTTTTGTCTATACTTCCTAAATAACGAATGGATGTTCAGTTCCCAGCCCTGGTTAGCCTGTAGCCATGTCTCCATAATCCCAACTATATCATAACCATTTACATCTACTTCCGCGATTAATTCATCCACTTTATTGCGAATGTACTGCACATTGAGGCACAAAGTCTTAAGGCTTGTCTTTCTATGATTCCTTGTCCCATTGCCATTATTGTTTTACTATGCTCCTGTTCAATTCTGGCCCTCGATTTTGCTGCCGATAAATTTTCTTATTCCCCTTTCTGTCTTTTGTTCTTGTTCGTGTTTCTTGCTCTTCTGACTCCCTTTCCACTGTCACTTTAGTTTAAACCCTCCCCAACTACTCCAGCAAATACTCCCCCTATGATATTAGTCCTGGTCCTGACCAGGTGTAATCCCTCCAGTTTGTACTTGTCCCACTCCCCAAGAACTGGCCTCAATGTTCCAGAAATCTGAAACCCTCCCCCTCGTGCCATTTCTTCAGCTACGTATTCATCTGATATATCTTGCTATTTCTGCTCTGACTAGCATGCGGCACTGGTAGTAATCCTGAGATCACTAACTTCGAGGTCCTACTTTCTGAGACATCCTTAAGCCTAGCACCTACAAGGCAACATACCATCCTGGAGTCCCATTTGCGGCCATAGAAACGCCTGCCCATTTCCCTTTTGAATCTCCTATAACTATTGCATTTCCACAATATTTACTCCTCTCCTTCCAGTAGGGCCAACCGTGGTGCAACAAATTTGGCTGTTGCTGCTTTCCTTGGGAGGACATTTCCCTCAACATATCCAAGGCAGTATATCTGTTTTGAAGGTGAAAGACCACAGGATATTTATGCACAGCCTGCCTAGTCTTCTTGGCTCTGCCTGGAGGTCACCTATTCCCTTCCTCCTTGCAGAGTGTTAGCCTGCGTGTGACCACCTCCTTATACGTGCTATCCACGATTCCGCCTCACAGATGCTCCAGTGTCCACAGCCACTGCTCCAGCTCTGAAAACTGGGCTTCCAGGAACTGCAGCTGGAGATACGTACTGCACACATGCGGTTTCCGGGCATTGGAAATGTTTTGTTTTCTCACACAGAGTACAGCTTTGAGCTTTCCTGCCCTGACTTACCACTTCAAATTAAACCTTTCAGAAGATAATTAAATCAAATAATATCAATTATTCTAGGATCCTTCTTCCCTGGCGTTACAATCTATAAGCAATAGAAGTAGTAAATATTTACCAACCAAACTCACCCAATCAGCTGCTTCCATTTGCCCTGCGTCACTTCTGAATCCTGACATCATCTCCGGAATTCCAAACCAACACTCAGATTTCTCACTGCACTCTTGCGCTGTTTTCAATCTCCCAACAGTCTCTGCACTCACGCTGTTTTCAAACTCCCAACTGCCTCGCCACTTACATTGTTTTCAATCTCCTGGCTCCACGCTCCTTCATAGAACTTTACGGTATGTGATAATGCCACTTGGCCTATCATATCTGTGCTGGCCCTCTGAAACTGCTTTTCAATCAATCCAAAACATCTAGATCCCTTTTTAAGACAACCAAAAAATGTTTGTTTTGCAAACATTTAGTCACTTTGCCTTTAAAAAAAAAATCATTAGAGATTCAACTTTTACTTATTTTTCCTGTATCATAATTTCCTGTATAAAATAATTTCTACTAACCTTTCCTTTGCTCTTTTAATGATCTAAATTTGTGGTTCTTAGTTACTGTCTCACTAACCAATGCTTTGCAAGTTTAATTTATAAAAATATAATTAGTTTGAGCAACTCTAGATGGCAGCTTGTCAGACAGCTTCCCAATCAAAAGAGGAGTGTGCCAGGAGCGTGTTATTTGTACATTGAAGATATTTTCAGGGACATAGAAGATCTACTAGATTGCAGCACTGGGGGTTGAATGTCCAGAACGATACACAGATAGCACTGCACTGAGTCATAAAAGGTACGACAGGAAATTGTAAATTAAGTGAAAGGAAGGAAAGTGAACACACATGGAGGAAACTTTGTTGGGCATAGAGATGGCAAAGGTCCTTCTTGTTGTTGGACCTCACTGGGCAGTCACTGTATGCCTTGATGGCCACAAAGGTGCACCGCAACTGCAAGGACATGTATGTGGTTAAATGAATGTGCTGTCCAACTCTGGCAAAAAGTACACCAGTGATATGCAGTTGTTTTGAGGTGCCACTAAGGTGAGTTGCTGATCTTTGGATGGAACCAGAAGTGAAGACTGGCTTTCTCCCAGCATCCCACCAATTGAGAGTCTCCCAGGCCCTTTTTTTAATGTAATAAGCCCCTCCCTGATTTCCGGTACGGGGCTTATCAGCATATTGCCCATTCGTGTCTCCTCCCGTGCCAGGAGAGGTTCCCACCAGTGGAGTTTACAACTGCTCCCCACCAACGGGGAACAGGTGTGCTCACTGTGCTGGTAGGGATAGAGGCCATTGAGAATCCCCCCTGTGAGGTCAGAGGCAGGGGGTGTCCCTTGGGCAGTGCCAGCCTGGCACCACCTAGGCAGCACTGGGCAGTACCAATGGTGGGGGGGGGGGTCCTGCTGTCACTCTGCAATGGGATCTGTGGTGGAGGGAGTGAGGGGATGATGGGAACTCGCCAATGTGGGGGGGGGGGGGGGGCAGTGGAATGGAGATGGGGTTTGGAGCTGGCTATGGGATAGATCAGGGGGTCCAGCAGACCAGCCACGGTGGGGGGGGGCAGTAATCAGGAGGCCCCCCCACTTTCCACCATGAATCCCTCTGAGGCACTTTGTTAAGCAGAGTACCAGAGATTCGTTCTCCATGTCTTTCTACCCTCCTTTCCTCTGCTGTTCAGAGGATGCCTGGAGATCTATCCTTCCTGCGAAGCGTGTTATCCATCATTGCCATCTGCAATTTGTGCTCTCATTGCTAGCTGGAGCCTTCCTTAGAACATAGAAAGCCACAGCACAAACAGGCCCTTCGGCCCACAAGTTGCGCTGATCATATCCCTACCTCTAGGCCTATCTATAGCCCTCAATCCCATTAAATCCCATGTACTCATCCAGAAGTCTCTTAAAAGACCCCAACGAGTTTGCCTCCACCACCACCGACGTCAGCCGATTCCACTCACCCACCACCCTCTGAGTGAAAAACTTACCCCTGACATCTCCTCTGTACCTACCCCCCAGCACCTTAAACCTGTGTCCTCTCGTAGCAACCATTTCAGCCCTTGGAAATAGCCTCAGAGTCTACCCTATCCAGACCTCTCAACATCTTGTAAACCTCTATGAGGTCACCTCTCATCCTTCGTCTCTCCAGGGAGAAGAGACCAAGCTCCCTCAACCTATCCTCATAAGGCATGCCCCCCAATCCAGGCAACATCCTTGTAAATCTCCTCTGCACCCTTTCAATGGCTTCAACATCTTTCCTGTAATGAGGTGACCAGAACTGCGCGCAGTACTCCAAGTGGGGTCTAACCAGGGTCCTATAAAGCTGCAGCATTATCTCCCGACTCCTAAACTCAATCCCTCGATTAATGAAGGCTAGTACGCCGTACGCCTTCTTGACCGCATCCTCCACCTGCGAGGCCGATTTAAGAGTCCTATGGACCCGGACCCCAAGGTCCTTCTGATCCTCTACACTGCTAAGAATGGTACCCTTCATATTATACTGCTGCTTCATCCCATTGGATCTGCCAAAATGTCAGGTATTTGCGTAATTGTCCTGGGAAATGCTGAATGTCCATTCCCCTGCCATCAGCGCAACACCAAGGTTACCAAGTGCTTAGTCCCGCTTGCTTCACTAACATCTTATGGCCCTCCACTCTATATCTACCGCTCTTCAGGTGATCAGTAACTGTCTGGCTCTTTACAATTTTAATCTCAAACCTGACAAGCTCTTAACAAGCTTGTCAACAGCGCCAACCGGCCTCAGTTGGGAGGAGAGTGCAATTCATATCTGCTCAGTATTTTCAGGGCTCTCTGCTCCAACCCACTTTTGGGATATCCTGAAAATTCATCCCATTGACTTTATTGAATTAGGATTGAAGTGAGCAAATTTTTAAGTCTTTTTAATCACAACATATGTTGGGAGAGAGCAGAAGATTTCTACAATATGAAAGGCAATGAGCTGTTATTAAGAGCATGCATCAATGGTTGTTTAGGATGAAGTTATGACTTAGGTAAAGCAATGATAGGAAGTAACAGTAGGATATGAAAGGGCAAGAATCCTCTCATCCAGTTGGCATTTGGTTTGAACAACTGAGGCCATAGCGCAATGTGCTAAGAGACCATAAAGAAAATGCTATAAAGTGTTTATAACTGAGAAAGAAACCTCTTGCTACCTTTGAGATCTGGCAGCACGACCTTGGAGATTCTGCGTTATATCCACACACTTAAGCTTTGTGTAAGATTAATGTTTGGTCACCAATAAATTAAGTGAATGATCGGACATACTACTGTTTCTCGCTTTCCCTGGGAGCTACATCATCTAAAAATACAAGATCAGATTTCGCATGAATGCTGATGATAGCCTTCTGTACCTCCCTATACTTCTTTTAGCTCTTCCACAGACTATAGTGTCAGAGTACTGTTCAATATCCAGTTCTGAGCTGCAATTTCCTTCAGTTAAGCATGGAAAAACTAACAATTTTGACATCGATTTCTGTCACAAACTCCACAGTATCACCATGGATTTCATTTCCCTTCCAGGACATTATCGGACTGTTTGCAGTTTCAGGATCTGGATGAGCTGCCAATCTCGTATCTTCTCCATTGCAAAAACTATCTTCCACCTTCATAGCATTGCCCATTTCAGCCCATCTACAGCTGAAACTTTCATCCATACAGACTTGACTTGATGCTTTTCTTGAATTCCATCACTAATCAGTTCAATCAAATCTCTGTTGTCTATACCCCGTCTCACACCAATTTCCATTCATCACTATTCTACTTGCCGTCCGACAGACAGTGGTTCCACGTTGTGTGCTGTGTTTCTCACCACATGATGTCAAGGGCATAATTTCAATGCACTTGCAAGTCAATATAAGGACTCTTATTTGGAATCATCACCCCAGGCTGGATCATCAGGGCATGTCAGAGTAGCCCAGTATGATGCCAGAAACCCCATAGATCGAATTGCATGATGTTACAACACCCTGCGCATAACTTGCTGGGCATACTGAGACTGAACATACATGCCCTCCCCCTCCATGGACTAGACCAAGGACAGTCTTTGCAAGCTCAACAGTGTAAACTGAAGTACTTCTTCACTCAGTGTTCCTCTCATTCTAGTCTCAAATGGCTAATGGCATTCTGTAACATACCACAGTTCCACAATAGTATATAAGCAGCTGATGACAAGCACTTCACTCCTGACTTTGAGGCTCATTCACCTACCTTGCATCACACAGCACTCGCAGTAATCAGAATCAGGTTTCGCAGGCAGCACCACATCACTTTCAGGGGTGATATCAGAGACAAGTCCTTACCTACCAGACTATTAATAAGGGGCGGTTGTTTTTTTTAATGGGCTGCAGGGTTAGGGCTGAACTGGGGAAGGGTGAAACTGGCCTGAGGTATTGCAATAGGCTGCAGGGCTAGGGCTGTACTGGGTACAAGTGGGGAATGTTGCATTCAGACACATTTCTGGGGGCAGAGTGCAGGGGGTAGGCATCCTCAGCGCAGGATGGGGGAAAGCATGTTATAGAATGCCATTTGCACCTTGATATGCACCTCACATTGGCCACCATTTCAGGGGCAAATGATTGATGACATGGGAAAAATGCCCTTGAACCCACATTCAAAGAACAAAGAACAATACAGCACAGGAACAGGCCCTTCGGCTCTCCAAGCCTGCGCCGCTCATGTGCCCAACTAGACCATTCGTTTGTATCCCTCTATTCCCAGTCTGTTCATGTGGCTATCTAGATAAGTCTTAAACGATCCAAGCGTGTCCGCCTCAATTCATTGACAAGTCCTTGACAGAAAGAGGACCTGTGGAGACTAATGCTGACTCTTGCTTGTTTCTCACTGATACTACAGAGAGGAGACCATCAACAAGATGGAGCTTGCATTTATTGCTGCCTATACATTCATATGGTCTGCCAAAGTTAAGAGCAAACCTTCATGACTAAGTGCCAGCAGAGTCAATATACAGAGGATGAGGCAGAGACATCATGGATAGGCAGGTCACAAGATCAAGGATTTACAGAACTTGTATGTCTTATCTGCAAATGAGCAAGAAACAATGTCGCCAACACCTCTGCATCTCTAGGGATGTGATGGCTCACATTTGTCACATTCTCCAGGAATTGGCCCCATGGGGACTTTGAGGGCATCCATTGCCAGAGGTTCTGAAGGTAACAGTTGCCCTCAACTTTTACACAGTCGCTCCTTTCAGCGCTCCACTGGGTTCTCTGCGGGCCCTTCACTCATGATGTTGAGGTTCATTCATCTGCCTTACATCACACAGCACTCTCAGTAATCAGAATCAGTTTTCGCAGATAGCACTACATCGCTTTCAGAGGTGATATCAGAGACAAATCTCTACCTACCAGACTATTAATAAGGGGCAGTTGGTTTTTAATCGGTTGCAGGGTTAGGGCTGAACCAGGGAAGGGTGAAACTGGCCTGATGTATGGCAACAGGCTGCAGGGCTAGGGCTGTACTGGGTACAAGTGGAGAACCATACACTTCAATATGAGAATGAGTAGTTGCACATCAGGCTCATATTGTCCTGGTTCTTTGAAGGATGAAGCCTCAGGAACATGCATCCTTGCGGAGATGAGGTAGTAACCGGAGGAGGGAGTCCTGACATCAGACATTTGAAGATGCTTCCTCTTCAAGTGTATCTCCAGCATTCCAGTCATGGCAGCAGTGTACAAGGGCAAGGAGCTGCTCCACTATCCTTAGTGGGCTCAATAAGTAGTCTCACAACACCAGGTTAAAGTCCAACAGGTTTATTTGGTAGCACGAGCTTTCGGAGCGCTGCTCCTTCATCACCTGATGAAGGAGATGAGGGTGTTGAGTGGAGGAAGCCGAGATTGCAGGGGATGAGACCACAGCACAGGCCAGAAGAGGCAGGTGGGCATGTGAGGCCTTCATTGCCGCCAGATTCCACGAAGAGAATGATGAGTTGCAGTGAGTACTATCTTAAACAAGTGCCTAGCATCATGAGCCAACATGAACACCAGCATTGTTTTCTCTCTCAATTCAACCATGCACTTCAATATGAGAATGAGTAGTTGCACATCAGGCTCATACTGTCCTGGTCCTTTGAAGGATGAAGCCTCAGGAGCATGTGTCCTTGCTGAGGTGAGGTACTAATTGGAGGAGGGAGTCCTGAGATCAGACATTAGAAGGTGCTACCTCTTCAAGTGTATCTCCAGCATTCCAGTCACAGCAGCAGTGTACAAGAGGGAGGAGCTGCTCCACTATGCTTAGTGGGCTCGTAACTGGATGTATTTAATCTCCTTAAGGAAACCCATCTCCAGCAACAGGACAACACATTCAGTATAAATGATGGTGAAACCATTAAGTGACGCTTGGGCCGAGGCAGCAGAGGACCTTCTGCAGGTGTGTATCCATTCTCAAATGACTCAATCTTCTGTGTCACCTTCTTCTCCATCACATTAGCATCCGGCACTCAGTTGTCCGCTTCTACCCTTACCATACCATGTACCCGAATACGATGAAGGTCAATCACTTGCATACCAGACATTAAAATATCTCCTCTTTAAAACACAAATCATGCCCTCATGGCCAGCTCTGGAATAGCCCTCAAGAATTCTCAGGACACCATGAAACCCTCAAGGTCATGAGTGGTTGCTAATAAAGAGCAGACTTCAGCTTCAGTACATCCTCACTCCTATCCCATTACTCCCATCAACGTTATCTAAAGCTGTGATGTGCACTTCCAGAGCATGCTCAAAATGTCTACTGACTGCTAAATAACACCATTTGCAATTAGCATCACTTGTCTATCCAAGTGTTTAGGTGATGAGATGCACAGTGTTGCACCCCAACACTGATGAGGGCCTTGTGGTCATATTCCTGACAATTGCAGATTGAGAAACATTCAAGGTTGAAGATTTGAGTGACAGGGGAAAATAATGTGGCTGAGAGGGACAGAGCTTTCGAACCCTTGAGGTGTCAAGGCTCTCCGACTTATTGGTCATCTTAGCAGATTTAAATTCGGAAAGTCGGAAACATCGTTGGCAACGCAGACAAGCTCAAGAGTATGGGCTCATAACATAAAATTCTGCTGGAAGACAGAGAACACATGGAGTTGCATGATATATTACCCTTCTCCATGAGTTAATGCATTTCCCCTCATTCACTACATCGTCATCTTCAAAGAATGCAGACAAGTTAGGACAGCAACTGCCTCAATCTTACATTGCCAAGAACAAACATGACATGACCCTGCAAAGCATGTGAATGAGGTTTGTTCCACAAGCACATTTAACATTGTCAAGGCATCACGGATGTCAAGAAAGATCTTGGAAAGGGTCAAACACATTGGTGATAGGGAAGCACACTACATAGATGAGAGGTCCATGATAGCTAGATCTGCAATAAGTGGGGGGAGGAATCATGGTATCATAACTGATTGACAGCAACACAGCTTATCATAAAAATGAGGCATACACGAGGAGATGTGAAATGGGTTTGATTCTATTTATATTTGTGAACATTATATACATGTTGTGAACATCCATGCCATCATTGTGCTCCTAAATCTTTTTAACTTTCCTAACCATTGGTGCTTCCTCGACATCCACAGCAGAGGTGGAGGGCAGCCTGTCAGCTGCTACATCCTGTTGTCTGTGATGACTTTGGCAGGCATCCTCTGGAGGGCCAAAAACTGGAGGGCCTCAGCCTGTTTTGGGTGTCTGCTATGGGATAAGTGCACGCGCCTTGGCCTGTGGATCTGATGGGTCACAGGAAGAGTGGATTGAGATCAGCCGGACAGTCCCAGTCATCTGGGTGGATGCCCCAGAGTGTCCAGCTGATGGTCCCCTTCCGTTTGGGTTCCAGAGGACCCAGGCTAACTCCTTGAGCAGAAGGAACAACTGGAGATCTAGACAACCCACCCGTCTCACATAGCCACTGATAGGTAGAGTGATGTGCAAGTGTGTAGCAGTGCAAGACTAATGTCCTGGACCAAGGTCTCCATGGCAGCCATCATGCTACCAGTGTTGACCTTGGTGAGTTGGCATGCCAGTTCTATCATCTCAGTCAGAACCCGAGACAAACTCTTCCATCATCCATTGCAATTTGAGGTTCCATGATTGTCACTGCAGCTCAACCAACTGATTTAGGGCTGAGTCTGGAGGCTCGTTATCTGACTTGGACTCAGCAGAATCATGACCTCCAGCAGTCCCCCGAGTGCCAGTGACCTCGGATGTCCCTGCCTCTTCTGCCTGCTGTGGAACAGATTGTGTGCTGTGCTCACTAGATTGAAAACCCAAGGCTACTCAAAAATTAGGTCCAACCAGGTTTGTGTCTCTCTGTGATGTTGGAGGGTGTGGCTGAGGGCTGTGACAGGGTGCCTACCTCTGTTTCCTCATCTGAGGTGTTTTACTGAGGCCTTGCCTCTGAGCGCCCTTGGGGGCTTTCCAGAGGTGCCTATGAAAGAAAGGAGAGATTGTTAGTGCATAACGAGTGACTCTAAAACAGGTCAATGCACTCACAGTATGGTTGTCTGAGGGGTGAGCGGGTGGAGGATCCTCACTTGGATGTGCGCAGCCTATCTCACCATTGCCACATGCATGGTCTACGACCTCACCAGCCTGCTCAATGGCTCAAATCCCGTTAGCAACCTCCCCACCCGCTCCCCCAGCCAAGAACATGAGGCCTCTCCCTTCAATTGTACGAGAGCCTGTCCTGCATAAAGACAGATGGCGGGTGTGAGCAGGACATGCCAGGCTTGATAAGGGTGCCCACCATGTGTTGGTGGGGAGTGCAGTCATGTAAGGGATGAGGACACAAGGGCATGAGGCCAGACAGATATGTGAAGGTATGTCTGAGAAAGTGAGTAGTGATCCTTTAGTGGCATCATGTGAGATGTCAGTGAATATTTGATTGGCTGGTGATTGTGAGAGTTGAGAGTGATGAGCTGACGCATCCTGGTAGCACTGAGCAGCTGACCTCTTTTGTGCTGTGTTGGCATTGATCAACACTGCTACTGTCTGCCAAGCCTAGAGTAGTGAGGATGGTGGCACGCATTCCGGAGGCGTCACACAATTTCAGAATAGCATGCTTCTTCCTTTTAGGAGCCATGTTGTCCATGTAGCCGTCTTGGACTACAAACAATAAAAATGCTGTGCAAGGGTACCGTTTAAATATGGTGCCTGGAGTGAGGAAACAGTGAGCTCATGGTGAGGCAGGTGAATCAGAGACCTGCAGTCCAGTGTGTTTCCTGTTCATGCATAATTAATATAGCAGGAAGTGGATGATTTGGCACAATAACCCGCAATTGCGGCCGGTAGATAGAACACCATTTTTCGCACCCACTTCCGCACTTGGTGCAGTGAGGGGAAAATTCCACCTATGGTCTCCCACTGCCTATCTTTGCAACTAACCACCACCGAGTTGATATTTAAATTGATATTGAAATTCTTGTCCAAGTAAAACTGAAAATTAGTGATCATTTTTACTAAATTTATGCCAGGGTACCCATACTCAAAAATTAGACTGAAACCTTATAAAGCTAATTTAACTTTTATGTTCTTCACAAAGAGAAAGACATACATCCCAACAGAGTGATCTGGACACTGAACTGAAGAGCGTAAGGATTTAATTCTAACCCTTTATCGCTCTGTGGAAGCAACCCTGTCGGAGGAGTCCAAAGTGCACTTGACTACCAGTAAGCCTATATAAGAATATTTCAGACTTGACTTAAGTCAATGTACAAAGCACAGTATTAACTATTATTGAATTGTTCATTTAATAGAGTAAGAAGAATTGCAATAACTAACCAAGTCTAATTCATGGATTGAGCCCTCGACAGCAGCCAAATCAGTTTTCTGAGTAGCAATCTGTTTCTTCCTTACAGTAGGAATAGGTGGAGAAGGCGGTCTCTGAAATACAGAAATTTATTTTTAAACATGTTATTCGAGCACCAGCCAAATTTGATGCACCATGGTTGACTCTGCGGCACAGGGGAGGAGTAAAAAGTGTGGGAATGCAATTGTTATAGGGGATTTAATTATAAAGGGAAGAGATAGATGTTTCTGTGGCCGCCAACGAGACTCCAGGATAGTATGTTGTCTCCCTGGTGCTAGGATCAAGGATGTCTCATAGTGCTACCAGGACATTATGGGTGGCGGAGGGCAAACAGCCAGTGGGTGATTGTGGTACACATTGATACAAAAGACATCTGTTAAAAAAGGGATTAGATCCTAAAAGCAGAATATAGGGAGTTAGGAAGCAAGTTAAAAAGTAGAACTCAAAGGTAGTGATTTCAGGATTACTACCAGTGCTACGTGCTCGTCAGAGCAGAAATACAAGTTATATCAGATGAATACCTGACTGAAGAGATGGTGTGAAGGAGAGAGTACAGATTCCGAGGACATTGGGACCGGTTCTGGGAGGTGGGACCAGTACAAACTGGGCGGGTTACACCTGAGCAGGACCGGAACTGATGCTCTAGGGGTAGTATTTGCTGGCGTGGTAGGGTGATGGGAACATATGCAAGGGGTCAGAGGAGGGGGAAACATGGACAAGAACAAAAGACTGAACAGTGAATAAGAAGTGATAGGAGGAGAAATCATGGGCTAGAATCAAACAAATCCCTAGTGAAAAATAATGGGAATAGGAGAAGGAATAGTGGTAATATAACCAGGGCCTAGTTTTGAGGCTGATTAAATTGGATATCCTAAATTAAAGAATTGGGCATATTAAAATCAAACACAGTCAAACCTCAAGCAAGCCAATTATACAAATACACAAATATGTCTGGGCCTGGCCCATCAATCACCCATCAACGATCATTGCACTCTACTGAGACCCAACAGGAGATCATCACACCCCACTGAAATGCACCGGCCTATTATTAGAAGCCCAGATCAGGCCAGACTTTCTGTCACCTAGAGTTCCTGCAGTTACCTTATCTGGCAACAGGTTACATGCAAGAAACAGCATGGAGATGGACACCTAGGGGCGGGCCCCAGTGTCCTGTCAGGCAGACATCAAGACACCCACTGGGTATTGGAACCCCCTCCTGGGAACTCATTGGCCAGAAAGCAGAAAAGTTTCTGAAAAGGCAGGCAGGGGAAAAAGGTACACATCCCAAACACACCAGCAGCGAAGACTCGATGAGGGAGGCAACCTTGACCATCCAGAAGACTGACCAGAGAAGGAAGGAAGGAAGGAAGAAACTGCCATTGAATCTCGACCAGAGGGACTCAGAATCGAGCCTGCAGTTTAACCAAACCATCTTTGCGGGTAGTATGCTTGAATCTGGGGGTATCCTCTTGTTTTATGTGGGTAATTTAAGGGTTAATAGTGTTATTATTAATAAACTTATTGAACCTTTACTTGTGTTTGTCCTTTGTCCATCTTGCAAATAAGGGCACCGGGGTAAAACCTTGGAGTAAGCAAACTGGTCGAAAGTATCTGAGAATTAACAGGTACAACAGAATGTTTAAAAAGACAAGCCTCAAGGCTTTGTGCCTTAATGCGAAGAGCAGTCACAATTAAGTGCATGAATTCATCGCGTAAATTGATTAGATGGGTATGTTATAGTTAGGATTACGGAGAGATGGCTGCAGAGTGAGCAATGATGGGAACACCCAGGTTTTTCAGTATGTAGGAAGAACAGACAAAAAGGAAAACGCGGTGGGGTTATATTGTTGATTATAGAGGAAATTAACACAATAGTGAGGAAAGACATTAACTCCAATGATGTGGAATCTGTATAGGTAGAGCCAAGAAACACCAAGGGGTAAAAAAAAGTTAGTGGGGGGCTGTACATAAACCCCCCAAACTGTAGTGGTGATGTTGGGAATGGCATTAAACAGGAAATTAGAGGCGGATGCGATAAGGGAACATCTGTAATTATGGGTGAATTTAATTTGCATATAGATTGAGCAAATCAAATTAGTAACAACGGTAGAGGAGGAATTCCTGGAGTGAATATGGGATGGTTATCTGGACCAATACGTTGGAGATACCAATTAGAGAACAGGCCATCCTAGATTGGGTACTGTGTAACGAGAAAGGAATAATTGGCAATCTAGTTGTCTGAGGCCCCTTGGAGATGAGTGATCATAATATGATAGAATTCTTGATCAAGATGGAGAGCAACCTATTGATTCTGAGACTAGTGTTCTGAATCTAAATAAAGGAAACCATGATGATGAGGCGCAAGTTGGCTATTATGGATTGCAGAATGTTACTTAAAGGGATAATGGTGGATAGGCAATGGCAAACATTCAAAGAGCCCATGAGTGAACTGCAATAATTGTTAATTCCTGTCTGGCGTGAAAATAAAATGCGAAAGATGGCCAAACCATGTTTACAAGGGAAATTAGAGACAGTATTAGATTCAAAGAAGAGGCATACAAATTGGCCGGAAGAAACAACAGACCTGAAGATTGGGAGCAGTTTAGAATTCAGCAAAGGAGGGCAAAGGGGTCGGTTAAGAAGGGGAAAATAGAGTATGAGAGTAGGCTTGCAGGGAAGATAACAACTGACTATAAAAGCTTCCATTGGTGTGTGAAAAGAAAAGGATTTAAAAAGGGAGGTAGAGAGAAAAAATAAATTACAGACTAGTCAACCTGACTTCTAGTCAGTAGTGGGCAAATGCTAGAGCGCATTGTAAGAGATTTAATAGCAGAGCACTTGGAAAACAGTGGCAGGATCGGACAGAGTTGGCATGGATTTAAGAAAAGAAAATGATGCTTGACCAATCTACAAGAATTCTTTGAGGATGTAACTGGTAGAGTTGACGAGGGGAAACCAGTAGATGTGGTTTATTTGGACTTTGGCATTCGACAAAGTCCCACATCAGAGAATAGTGTGTAAAATTAAAGTGCATGGGATTGGGGTAGTTGTCTTCTTGTTTGAAAAAGGGTGTAAATGCATTAGAAGCAGTTCAGAGAAGGATCACTTGACTCATTTCTGGGATGAAGGATTTACCTTATGAAGAAAGGTTGAACGGTTTGGGCATCATCCAATTACGAATGAGGTGTCAAAGAACAAATAAAAGTACAGCACAGGAACAGGCCCTCAGACCCTCCAAGCCTGTGCTGATCATGATGCCCTAACTAAAGTTTAAAAAAATCTTCTGCCCTTACTTGGTCCATATCCCTCTACTCCTTCCCTATTCACGTACCCATCTAGATGCCTCTTAAATGTTGCTAATGTACCTGCTTCCACCACCTCCTCTGGCAGCGCGTTCCAGGCACCCACCACTCTGCATGAAAAACGTCCCCTGCACGTTTCCCTCTCTCACCTTAAACCTGTGCCCCCTTGTAACTGACACTACCACACTGGGAAAAAGCCTCCAACTAGCCACCCGGTCTATGCCTCTCATTATTTTGTAGACCTCTATCAGGTTTATCCTCCACTCTGTCTTTCCAGTGAAAACAATCCTAGTTTATTCAATCTCTCTTCATAGTCAACACCCTCGAGACCAGGCAACATCCTGATGAACCTTCTTTACACTGTTTCCAAAGCTCCCATGTCCTTCTGGTAGTGTGGCAACCAAAACTGCACACAAGACTCCAAATGTGGCCTAACCAGATTTTATATAGCTGCAACATCGTTTCCCAACTCTTGTACTCAATGCCCTGGCCAATGAAGGCAAGCAAGCCATATGCCTTCTTAATCACCTTGGCCACCTGTGTTGTCACTTTTAGGGAACTGTGGACCTGCACACCCAGATCGCTCTGTATGTTAACGTTCCTAAGGGTTCTACTATTTACAGTATAATAGCGTCATCTTATGGAAGCATATAGCATCCTGAGGAGATTCGATAGGATGGACAACCGAAGGATGCTTCCTCTGTGGGAAAGACTAAAACTAGCGGACAGTTTAAAAATATGACGTGCACTTTTTAAGATGGAGAGAAGGAGAATATTTTCTATGAAGGTCGTTAGTCTGTGAGATTCTTCCCCAAAAAGCAGTGGAGACTGGGTCATTGAATTTATTTAAGGCTGTGTTGGATAGACTTTTGATAGACAAGGGAGTCTAGGATTATGTGGGCAGACAGGAAAGTGAATCTGAAACCACAATCAGATCAGTGATCTCGAATAGCAGAGCAGGTTCGAAGGGATGAATGGCCTACTCCTGCTCTTATGTTCCTATAATTCTTGGAGTGCATTACAAACCACAAATCAGTGAAGCTGAACTCATAATGGAGCTTAGTCAGTTGGACAATGTGTTAATCTATGCTCTTGACACCTAGCTGTGGCAGGAACTATGAGAGTGCTAACCAAATAACTCATAATAGACCAGTTACAAACTTCAATGAATATGCATTGGAAAGAGGATGCAAACATGTTCTGCCAATAAGGCTGTTGATCCATAGCTTCAGTTTAAAGTTTTAAAATTTATTTATAGGTTCATAAGTAGGGTTCCATTAACACTGCAATTAAGTTACTGTGAAAATCCCCTATTCGCCACAGTTCAGTGCCTGCTCGGGTACACTGAGGGAGAATTTAGCATAGCCAATGCACCTAACCAGCACATCTTTCAGACTGTGGGAGGAAACTGGAGCACCCGGAGGAAACCCATGCAGACATGGGGAGAATATCTGGAATTAAAAATCTACTGATGATCAAGAAACCATTGTCAGTTGTTGTAAAAACCCATCTGGTTCACTAATGTCCTTTAGGGAAGGAAATCTGCCCTCCTTACGTGGTCTAGCTTACATGTGACTCCAGAGCCACAGCAATGTGGTTGACTCTCAACTGCCCTTGGACAACTAGGGATAGGCAATAAATGCTGGCCAGCCAGCGATGCCCATGTCCCACGAATCAATTTTTTAAAAGTGCAGATTCCGCACAGTGACCCAAGCCATAAATTGAACCTGGGTCTCTGGCACTGTGTCCCTACTGCACCTGAGGAATATCATGCCAGTATTTGTTCTCAGCTAGAGGGGAAATATACTTGGGCAAAGCATCATTGATCTTGAAGATATTTCTAAATTATTTTCTGAGGATTCTTAGTTCTAACATGGATGTTGATAAAAACAAAAGTAATTAGGAAAATGTGTTCCACGTAGTCATCATTCAGTAAAGGCAAATTCTATTATATCCTTGGACTTTAAAACAGCTTTTAAAAAGTGCTAACCACATTGCCACCATACCATCCTTGCCATTCATTATACCTCCCTGATTCAAGCTTCAGTTTGGATGTTTCCTTTCTAAAACAATTGCCATATTTCACCAATATTTGGAAGAGATTCACTGATATAGCAGGTGGCTGGATAAAACCGGTTTTGAAGTTCAAGGATATAATAGCATTTGCCTTTTCTGAATGATGACTAGGTGGAACACATTTTCCTAATTATTTTTGTTTCTATCCATACTAGAACTAAGAGTCCTCAGAAAACATAATTTGGAAAATATCTTCAAGATCAATGATGGCTTGCCCAAGTATATTTCCCCTCTAGCTGAGAAACAATACTGGCATGATATTCCTCAGGTGCAGCAGTATTTCAGCATCCTTGGGTCACTACAGCATGGCCAGTAAATGGAACCCTTTCTATATCATTCATCATCCTCCTCGTTCCATGCTAAAGCTACCCTGATATTAACATTAGCTAAAGAATTATAAGTAAATGTTTGTAAATATCTTGCTGTCAATTCACCCACTAATACAAGACCAGAGTACTTTCAACACAATTTTCTTGTCCATGAAGATTTTTTTTTAACTCTAAAGCAGAAATATTTAGTATACCCTCTCATTTATCCTTGCTGATTGTTGACTCTTGAGTTGCTGCCGAAATATCGTCTCCTGCTTTTCTTCCTCTTCCTTTCGCTTTCTTTCTGCTACTTTACGACGTTCTTCGGCCAACCGTGCAATTTCTTCATTTTTAATTCTTTGCTAAGGTCAGGGAATAGTTAAATTAAAATATATGTTAAAAAGTTGCTTTAACATTAATGCATATATCAGCTAGTTCTAAAGTTCCAAACAAGAGTCACATAGGACTCAAAACATTAACTTTGTTTCTTTCTCCAAAGATGCTACCAGTTCTGCTGAGTTTTTCTAACATTTTGTATTTTTGTTCAGCTTTTTTTAACCCTTCTTCCACCAGATTCTTCAGTTCCCATATTTTAGATGGGCACTCTTTGACAGGTCCCTATGTGTTTGAGAACATCTTTCCTGAACTACATCTGTAGATATTCTAGATATTCTTTCAGCAACATTCCCAGGATAACAAACACACGGATCATTTGGTTAATAACTTTCAGCAACTAAATTATGCTGTTTCTCTGAGATTTCTTTTGAAGTAAAAGAGAGGACTGCTTAGTGTTTATCATAACTACCTTAATAGTTATTCCTCCCAAAACTATGACCCGGATTTTGCTGTATCGATAGCACAATAGTACTCGTCATTATTATTGGGTAAAACTAACAATTTCTGGTGGTAGCACATGCACAGTTAAATGTGGAAATCAGGAGCTTGCTGTCTAGTGTGGTATCCTATTCCTTCAGAGGGTGTACAGTTGCAGTTTTCGCCAATGGAATATGTTTAGCAATCACTCAACTATAATTGTTTTAAAGAGCAAATAGAACTTAAGCCTTGTTCAGTCAGAACTAATTGAGCTTTTAAAAATGCATAATAATTTATAATTACTGAGCAACCTCTCTAGCCCTGAAAAATGAATTTAATGAATCTAATTCCTGCTTTGCAGTGTGAACAATCTTCAAACTGATTAGCTCTACAGCTTCAGTCTTTTTTGCTCTCCTTAAAGATGCCACAGATCTCATGTAGAAGGTGCCAAATTCCAACACAAGGCATACAATTGGAGGTCTGTGCTGACAAGTCTGCTGAAACTCTGTGGGCAGCTGCACATGAAGTGAATGGTGAAAGTTGTTCTCACCACTCAACAAAATCCAACTTGTCTTTATTGCAGTCAGCAAAAAATAATTACATTTAGACAAAGTCAACATTTCTGAGTAATCAAAGTAAGTTGATGCTTTTTCAAAGTGATCCAAGTGTAGGATGATAGCATGAGAAACTGATACATTTGCATTCAGAATCAAGCACCCCATATTAAATTTCAGATACAAAAGGCCTTTTCATAGCCAAGTATAACTCAACCTCAGAAACCCCACTTCTGCTGCAATAGAGTACTATTTCTGTCTACCATACTATGTCGTGGTGTCCAGGTAAGTGTGCCTAATTATGGATAGCTTTTTGCTGTTTATAAATCAGGCAGTCCCCTAAATAAGCATAGTTGTAAGTCTTTCACATAAAACCTGAAAGTTAAAAATCATCAGTTCAGAAACTGCAAAGAGCCAGGTAAATATGCAACACCAGAAAAATGTACTGGTTAGTCTCAGAAGAAGTGATTTAAACACAAGTAATTACATTTATACATTTAAATGCATTTCAAGTGTTACATGATTTTCTTCAGAATCCATCAGTACTGCTTCTTAGATCCATATGTCTCAAATTAATGTTAAGTCCAAAAAACTGTAAACTGCTCATCGATAGATAAGGTACTATTCCTCCAGTTTGTGTTGGGCTTCACTGGAACACTACAGCAGGTCTAGGACAGAAATGTGGGCATGGGAACAGGGTTAAAATGGGAAGGTTGGGGTCATGCTTGTGCACTGAGCAAAAATGTTCTGCAAAGCAATCACCCAGTCTGCTCTTAGTCTCCCCAACATTGAGGACACTGTATATTAGCAACGAATATAGTAGGCTACATTAAAGGAGGAGCAAGTGAAATGGTGCTTCACTTGAAAGGAGTGTTTGAGGCTTTGGTGGGTGAGGAGGGAGGAGGTAAGGAGGCAGGTGTTATACTTTCTGCAATTGCACGGAAAGGTACTGTGGGTAGGAGATTAAATGTTGGGGATGAAGGAGTGGACCAGAGTGTCACAGAGGGAACAGTCCCCACAGAATGCTGACAGGGGAGATGACAGGACGTTGTGTTTGATGAATGCACCATGCTGGAGTTGGCGAAAATAGCAAAAGGTGATCTTTTAAATGTGGAGGGTGGCTGGGTGAACAAGTGAGGAAAAAAGCAACCCTATCATGGTTCTGAAAGTGGGAGGGGGAAATGAGGGCAGAGGTGCAGGAGATGGATCCGATATGGTTGAGAGTTGAGGTCAATAACAGTTGGAGGAAAACTCGGTTCAGGCAAAAGGAAGACACACCTGAAGCACCATTTTGGAAGGCAGCATCACCAGAACAGACGCAATTGAGGGAGTGAAACTAGGAGAATGGGATGAAGTCCTTACTGGAAGCAAGGTGTGAGGAGCTATAGTCAAGCTGCGTGCGCTGCTGGGAGTATAATGAATAATAGTAGACAACCTATCATCAGATATTGAGATTGAGAAGTAAAGGGAGGGAAGTGTCAGAGATAGACAATGTGAAAGAGAGAGAGAGGTGGAAATTGGAAGCAAATAAAAAACAATAAATTTTTCCAGATCCAGACGAGAGCTTGAAACAGTACCAATACAATCACCGATGTACCAGAAAAAGAGTTAGCAATAGATTAACAGTGAGAAATACCCAAATATAAAAAGGATAAAGTACAAAAATTGAATTCTCAGTAAAACAAAGATATTTACCATGCATAACTAAATGATGCAGAAGCTACTGTTATAGTTGCAAAAACATCACCGAAAGGTCAAAGCTTTTTAAGCAATGTTAAAGACTATATAGAGCCACAGAGACAGTTTCTGGAGATTCCCAATGGTTACCAGAAATATTAAATAATTATTTTGAATCAGATTTTAATTTGGAGGACAATTATCTATCAGCAGGATGTTTCTTGGTCAGTAGTAAAATTTAAAATGTTAAGATAAATGGAAATTTCTTCTCATACAGAATTAGCTTCTGATTCATCCTATGCTCCAGAAAAAGAATGGGGGTGATTTTCCCCCAAAAAAGTCACAGGCAGGATTTTCCAGCCATGCTCATCCTGAAACTGGAAAATCCCGGCTGAGGTCAATGGACCTTTCCGTGGTCCGCCCCCTCGCCCGCTACAATTCCTGTGGCAGGGGCGGAACACCCCAAAGTGTCCTCCGGATTTCCCGCCCATTTTTGGGCAAGCTGAGTTTCATGAATTTATGGCACTCTGTGCAATACAGAGACTGTCAAGTGACTCACGCCAACAAACAAAGGAGATCAGTTTACATCCCCTCCGATTGCTGGCTTTCTGACCAGAGCTCACTAAAAGGATTTAAATTAAAAATGAATATTTAAATTACGCGAAAAAAATGGCCCAGGAGTTTCGCGACCTGCCGGCTGCAGGGCAGGAATTTGATTTTTTTGACTCCCGCTTATATTTCCCGCCCCGCTATGCTACTCGACCAGCCTCTTGTTAGAATCAATACCAGCTCACTCGAGTTCAGGACTATTTCTTCAGACCGAAAAAAGGCCAAAAAGCAATATAAAGCAGTAGAAGATCAAGCATGACTTCTCAGCAAGAAGATCATGTATCATGATTTTTATTGAATTTTTTGAAGAGATCACTAGGTTGGTGAGAAAGCACCAACTTAGGAAGCACTATCCACCTGAATTTTCAGAACCTATTTGATAAGGTACATCTCAGTGGGATATTCCACAAAATAGAATATTGCGGAATTAGTGGGAGGGTGCTACAATGGATTAAGAATTGGCTGTATAAAGCATAAAGTTCTGAACCTACTTGGAAACCAGTGGTGCCCCAAAGGGATCAGTGCTGGGAACTTTCCTCTTCACTATCTAATTTAGTAACTTAAATTAAAACATTGGAGGAATAACGTAGATGATACAAAGACTTGGGAAATTGTTAGGACTGTGGGAAATATCAAAATGCCTTCTGAAAATTCAAATGGACAATGTTTACTAGGCTTTTTCCATCAACCAAGTGATCTCAAAAAATTCATTAAAATTAATATATAACCTTTTTTCTGAGAAGGCATGTTTGATGTTCCTTCTGAACAGAATTGTCTACCATTTCCAAACCAGAAAGGATTAGCTTCAACATCAATGCAAATTGTTGGCCAAGTTGAAGCTGAATGCTTCCATGTTCCTTCACAGTGACAACAGGTTCTCTAGCAGGCCTGCCTAGGCATGAAGCATCTCAGTGTGCAAACCTATCCGTCTGTTCTTGGAAACCATTCCATTGGAGTCATTATCCAAGTTCTCTGCAGTAGAACTTTTCTATGACTTCATCCTTCAGGAAGATACCATCATCCTACTGGTCTAGATAATGCTTGTTACAACGTTCTCAGTCAACAGTGAGGAGATGGTGGTGTAGTGGTAATATCACTCAATTAATTAAACCAGAGGCTCTTACTAACGTCCCAGAATTCCACTATGGAAGCTGCTGAAATTTAAATTCAATGATTAAATCAGGAATATAAAGCTAGTCTCAGAAACTGTGGCCATCAAACTATCATTGATTGTTGCAAAAACCCATCTGGCTCACTAATGTCCTTTAGGGAAGGAAATATGCCATCTTTACCTAGTCTGGCGTACATGTGACTCCAGAGTCACAGCAATATGGTTGACTCTTTAGTGCCCTCTGAAATGGCCCAACCAAGCCAGTCAGTTCAAGGACAAGTAGGGATGGGCAACAAATGCTGACCTTGCCAGCGATACTCACATCCCATGAAAGAATAAAGAAAAAAAAGTCACTGAAGCATCTATGATAGAGCACTGTCTCTTCCAAGGTCCAAGAGATGCAAGTGTGTCTGCTACCCTATGATCCTATGCGGCTTTCTCCTGTTATGTGCCACCTTGCTCTGAAAGAGAAAGGGGAGGTTGTCAGTGAGGGTGTTGCATTGTGTTTGAATGATTTTCCCGCGATAGCTGAAAAGATGTAGAACAAGCAATATTTGGGAGTGAGGCCTGCAACAGTAAAAAGTGATCAAAAGTCAGGTGGAGCAAATGAATGTTAGGCATGTGCTCTAATTGCTAAAGATTGCTGATGGGGGTGTGATTCCTTAAGTGGTGTCTTGGTTGGTCATGTGGTACATTGGAGATGGAATTTGAAGATGCATTCAGCAGCCAGGTCCTCAGAACCAGCTTCATTGCATTCATCTCATAATTGCTCCTATTCCCTTTTTTTTGTATATGCCTGGAGAGCCGAGGCTCTCCTCCTATCCATCTTCTGTACTAAGGCCTCAAGTGCTACATAAGAGAATCTGTTAGCCCTCCCTCTGGCCTGCTGCTCCAATTATGCTCTTTATTCATCACAAGAAACATTTTCTGAGACACTTCTAATACCTGCAGTCAAAATGCATTTCCTTTTAAGAGCAGACTTTAAGAAGTGCAGGCTGACTTTAACTCATGCTAGGTTGGTGCACATATGGTCCCCTGCTGAGCATGCAGACAATTAACAGCACAGCTGCATGCTGTAATCATGGAGTCAATAAGTCAGCAGAGAGCTTGCATGCTGATGCATTACTTCTAAAAACAAAGGATGAATGAACATTGCACATTGTTTGGCCATGACTGCTGCCAAGACACTGAGCATTGACTTTCATAATGCTTTTGAGTATAGTCATACAACAGTGGTTGTTTGAAGGAGTATCACAGAAAAGGATCATAGAATGATTCTAGCACAGGAGGCCATTCTGCATGTCACATATGTACTGACCCTCCAAGAGCAACTCACTTAGTTCCACACCCACTGCCTTTTCCCCACATCCCTGCAATATTTTTCTCTTCAGATAATTATCCAATTCCCTTTTAAAGACGAATTGAATCTGCTTTCACTATATTCAAAAGCAATGCGTTCTGGGAATGTGGTGACATAGTGATATTGTGACTGGACTAGTAATACAGAGACCATTATTGAATGGTCAAATTTGAATTCAATAAATATCTGGAATTAAAAGTCTAATGATGACCAAAAACCATTGGTGATTGTCATAAAAAAACATCTAGCTCATTAATGTCCTTTAGGGAAGGAAATCTGCCATCCTCATCCAGTCTGGCCTACATGCGACTCCAGATGCACAGCAATGTGGATGATTTTTAAATGCCCTCTGAAAGAGATTTATGGCCTTGGCAATTGCGCAGTCAACAATGAGAGAGATTAAAATTGAGAATACTCAAGAGACCCGAATGTTTGGAGAGCTATTTGGGCGGGAGCAGGGCTACCTGCACAGCAGAAGGAGATTAGAGATAGAGAGAAGTGGGATCATGGATGGAATTCAAAACAAGGATGATAATTGTATAATTAAAACATTGCTTAACCAGGAGTCAATGTATGTTAGCAAACTTACTGCTGTGACAGTTAGGATATTATTTGTAACTTTGGTTCAGAGGCTTTTGGTACTATCCCTGATTGCAGGGATTCATAATTGGCGTTCTGAGAAAGATGGTCTGCGAAGTGACACCAGTTCAAGAATTTGATAGGAAAGGGAGGTTGGAGATGGGGCAATAGTCTGCAAGGGTGAAGCAGGTCAAGGTTTGGTATTTTGAGAAGGAAGATGATGATAGTAGATTTGGAGAACAGAGGAATAGTATCTGTGGAGAGTGAACCATTATCAGCTAATATTGAAGATAGGAAAAGAAGCTGGATGACAGAAGATTAGTAGGAATAGGGTTTAGAAAGCAACAGATGAGGCTCATCGACAAGTTGAGTTCTGAGACAGAAGGAAGGGAGATAGGAAGAAACTGGAGCCAGATGCAAATTCAGAATTAGGACAGGGGAAACATTAGAGGACATTTGTCTTGGTGGGCTACAGAAGAAAGGGAAGCAGCAGAGAAAGTTGAACAGATGGTCACAAAGAGCAAAACCCTTGAAATGAGAACTAAATTCTGCAACTTGTGCCACACCATTCCCTTTAGACTTCAACAACTTTAAGTAGCAGTACACATCACTAAACACTTCCACTGCCGTAGCATCATGCAGTAGAAATAAATCAGCAACTAATCTGAGAGGGGTGAATGATCCCCTGAAATATCAGTGGTTATGGTGAAAGGGGGGAAAATACCTCCTGTTGCTGAAAGCATGTTCATGTATGCAAGGTTGATGAAAGGGCAATTGCTGCAGTGTTAAACTGTAAAATAGCTGAACTACAGTCAAAGTAGTGTTAAATACTGACTAATATCACAATCTACCAGCTCTGCATACTTACGCCGCAAATTCCAGTGCCCATGCTATTAACCTGCCTGGTCCACATCTGAATTTTGTGGGGTAACAATGTTGAATTATATACAAAACTATGCATATAATGTAGATTTAATTCAACACCTCTATTATATATACATACAAACACTAATAAAGGCCAGGAAACTATTCAAGCCCTTGAACCCATGTTGTCATTCTACTTTTAAAGTTACGTATGCTTCTTTGTACTGGACATCACCTCGAGGAAATAGTAGCTCTCACATAACTCCTTTAATTATCTTAAACACCCAATTAGATCCACCCTTAATCTTTTACAAATTATGAAAGGTAAGCCTACTTTATGCAACTTATCCTCAAAACTCTTTGAGCCCAAGTATCATTCTGGTGAATCAGCATCACTCATGCCCCAAAGCCAACATACCCTTCCTGAAGTGTGCGTTCATAACTGAACCAGATCCTTGTATAACTAACATAGCTTCTACTCCCAGAAACTGATGAACAAATTGAGCACAGTCCAGTCATATCTTGGACTGAAACAGAAGACTACCTCTTCTTCTTTTCGGCGTTTCTTTTCTTGCTCTTCTTCAAGTTCTTTTGCAATTCGAGCCCTCTGTTCAGCTAGGCGTTTCTCCTCTTGTTGCTCTTCAAGTTTGCATTTTTCACGTTCTTCCTCTGCCTTGCGTCGCTTCTCTTCAATCTGGAATATAACAAAAATGAATTTAAAGCTCTTCACTTGTAAATGTTTTGTTCAAAGCTGCTTTTTACTTAAATCTCCATACGTCCCAAAAGGAGGAAGAAATTCATCCTTAAGGGACTGTTCCTTTAAATTTCCAAACTTCAAATTAGCTCATCATTCCAATTTTGCTGCAACAGATCCTCATGCTAATCAGATATTCAGTTCTTTAGCATGGGTACTAAACCATTCAATTCTATTTGCTCAAGACTTAAATTAATTTACACAAAGAAAATAAGACATAGCGAGTAAAAATGTATGCATAAATTATAAAAGTATCAACTTTATTCTCTGAAAAATGGCTTGGAGGACTGCACCCATGGAGCTTGGTTCATTCCCAAAATAATTTCTGAATTTAATCAATTTAAGAAATTGAAAGGATAAAATCTCAATTATTTTCCATAATGTTAGGAACCTCCACAGTAAATAACAAGAATTGACAGCAAATGCAATCCCCCCTTAGCCTAAATTATTGTACTCTGCCTTTTGATACTCATCTGAAGTTACGGTGTCATGATGAGAATTCAGGGAATATTTTTGCCTGCTTAACTCCGGCATTGTAGCAAGTTCAGCAACCACTTTCAGATAACTATGTGAGAGAGCTATGAGCCAACTGATAAACTGCTGCATCACCAGCTAAACTTGTTGGCAGCCAGCCTTATCTGATGCAAAAGAAAATGGGAACCCTAACTTCAGTTGTTCAGATTAATGTTCAAAAATCTTCATTAGCAATGAGAGGTATTAGGGTAATTACTATGTGACCAGTGAAGTTTGCACTGTATTACAGTTTTAACACCTTTTCATTTTTCATTCATCAAAAAGTAGCAGCATTTGGTCGACATATACAATGTAAACTTCCATCAATTTAAAGTTATTTATTTCTTGTGAAACAAAGGTGTTAGGTAAATCCATAATTAAACAGGGATTAGCAAATTAGAATTCGCTCTATATTTTCTTGTCTAACTGCTTAGCTGGGAAAAATCATAAAGGAACGTTGGAGCTAATTTAACTTTTGTCGGGGTCAATTTTTTGAGCCAAAGCAGAATTCATAGCAGAGTACCTGTAATATATCCAGCCATCAAGCTGTTCTGAGACATTTGTGTCTTGATTTAGAGTAACCTGGCCAAGTTAATATAGATCCTCAAAGACTTACCTTAGGTCCAATGGATAGAGCTTAGTAAACAAGATTTTTTTTAAAATCAGGAAAATAGTAAATTATTTACAGTAGGTAGTGACTTCCTCTTTCTTTGAGTTCAAGTACACCGCTATCCAAGTACCAGATTACATGGTGGATTCATTATCAATGCAAGAGTCCTACTAATCTGAAATCAAGGTGACAGCCAGTAAACCGGTAGTTCAGCTCACAAAAATCTAATAGATTAATGTTTTGAATTTGACAGCCCCATTTTGAAGCACAAAATGAACCAAACAGGGCACCTGCCAGACCTTTTCATGAAACAATGCACTTTAGGATATTCCTATACAAATGTCACCCACCAGCAGAAACTGCATGAATGGAAACCCTGAACGACTTTGTAGCATCACAGCACACACAAAGGATGAAACGGTATTTGATTTTTAATAAACATTATTGCCTGAAATTATGTGTAAAATATGTGGAAAATCAATGTTCTGTTTAGCACTGTTAAAAGCCAGGCCATTTGTTCAGACGTCAAGACCAAAATTAAGCAACTATGCAACTGTAATTTATGCCAATTCCTTAATATTTGCAACACATAATTTCAGTGTGAAAATCTTTATCTAGGGTGGAAAAGGGGTAAATAGGAGTCCTGACCCAAGATCTTGCCATAATTTTATAACAGCAGGAATAACTGAAAATCCCCATGGCTTATTAATCTGTGATTTCATTGTTTGATTAATAAACTTATTCCAAGCAATGTGGAAGATACATGAATTAAGAAAAATGGCAATTGTGTATGTATCCAGAACTAAGTTTTCAAATACAAATAGATTCCTATTCATTTCTTACATATCAGCAAAACTATTTTGCCTTTTCAGAAGCAAAAGTTTTTAAATAATCTGTATGCATCAGAGTTGCACACCAAGAATTTGGATGTACTAAAGTTTCAATTAAAATGAAGAAAAAAACTCCATCACGCCATTCACTCCAAGAATGAAACTATTAAACAGAAGAGATGGTGGATACTGGTTCAATTGTTCGGTTCAAGTCTGAGACAGACATTTTTTTATTGAGCGGGGGTATCAAGGGACATGGGTTTAAAAGCAGCTACATGGAGTTAGGCCACAGATCAGCCATGATCCTATTGAATGGCGGAGTGGGCTTGAGGGGCTGAATGGCCTATTCCTCTTCCTGTGTTCCCATATCCTACTCAATATCTGATGTAACTTCTCTTAACCAAGCATAATGTGTAACTGTCAAAAAATAGCCTTGATCACTTGCCCATTCTTCCAGATGAAGCAGAAAAACAAAAGTTTGAGGCCTGGAGAAGCAGGAAAAAATAAAATAGTTCAATGGGAAATGAAAATTTCTCTTCAACTGCATTTACTTGCAAGCGTAGATATTCTTTGTACTTTTGTTGCTCCGTTACTTTTTTTTCAAATTGCGATTCGTTGAAAGCATTTCCTTGGGAAAGCTGTGCTGTATTTGCAAATGCAAACCCTACAAAAAGGAAAAAAAATAGAAAAAATATTAAATGGCTTAATTTGTTTCACCTTCAAAACATCTAGAAACATACACTGAAGAAATAACTTAAATGGTTAAATTTGTTTCAGAGATTTGACCAAAATCAAGAGTCAAGCCGGGGGACTTGTTAATCATCTGAAACCAAAGACAGCCCACAGCTTTGAACACTATCAGAGTTATATTTTACAATTTGTAATGTTATTTAGCCTATTTTGGTACCGCATTTTTCAACATGATAGAAAATACGAGGCAATATTTGGTCACCCTCTAAGTAGCATGTAAATACACTACTCAAGGATCTTCCTGCCCACATTCATGCTACAATTTTGGTTTTGACTCCCGATGCGTTCCAACTCCTATTGAAAAGCCCTTGTTCCTTACAACCTAATGTGTGCCTTAACTGGCCAAATAGCTAGCCAATTTGTGGCCAGCTTGGTCTATGTTCAACTGTCTTTCCTCCAATTTTGGATAGTTGCAGGACAAAACACTTTGTCTAACCATGTCTTAGGTTATAAATTGGCACAGATTTACTAATCAGTAGATGAATAGTCGTTTGGTATTACAGAACTCAAGTATTGCTGAAAAACAGAAATTTTGTCGAAGCTTTTCACCTTGCACTCATCAGGAAAATCACAAGAATACCACTGCTGGGGAAACAAACTTTGTACTATGAGAAGAGAGTGCTGATTGGTTGGCAAGTGGATTCTGATTGGTGCATTCTCCATGGCAATGCCCCTACCAATTAATGGTGACAGTTAACGGTCAAGCATTGTTTGAAAATTTAAACCAGGCAGCTCGACTCTAATTGATCAAAGCATTGACGGGAGGAATGAACCAGTGAATGGATGCAACTTTTGTTTAGCTGAAACAGGCACAGTGGTCTTTCTGTCTGCAAAGAAGAGGTCCGAGTATACCAATATATGTAGCCTCTAGTACATGCAAATGTGCCACACTGTGAGTAAGGCTATTTGGTCATGTTGAGAGACAGGTCCAATGGATTCAAATTCGGACTATTCATTGAGAATGGAATGGATTGCTCAAAAGTAAACTTTAAAAAATAATTGCTGCACCTGTGTAAGAGCAACGAGCTGCCAGGTGATATATATGACATCATTCATCCTCATGGTTCGCTGTGTCTGCATTTGTGTGGGCTTCCCAAGACACCCAAAAGTGATTGCCTTTACACCCAATCTTATCTATGATCGATTCTACACAGCCTGAATTGGCCAAACAGTTGGATGAATTGGTACCAGTTTTGAACAAGTTTTTCAGATACACGGTGAAGGATTCCTTCACATTTATGAAGACTGTACAGGACTTGCATATCAATAGTAATGTTGTGTCTAAGTGCTCATTTGACATTGCTGACCTATTCATCTTAATGTAGCCATAGATATTTGTGCTCCATCATTATATCATGATGATCTAGACCCGCCACTATCACGTGAATCAGAATTCATTGAGCTTACAAACTCAGGAACTTGCATTAAAGTAACCATGCAGACCCAAATAGATGCCGTTGCCATGGAATCCCCTCTAGGCCCAGCAATCGCAAAATCGTTGTTGGGTTCCAAGAGAAAGGTGTCTTTGATGGAATAACTCTATCCCGTATATTCCCGATATGGAGATGACATGTTTGCTATATTTAAATCCGTTGCAGCATCTAATAATTTATTTACATTTCTTAGGAAATCTGCCAGGTGGTTCCCTACCATGGTCTATTGCAAGCCTACCTTCAATACACAGATTGGGATTCTTGGGGGAAAGAGGTGCGAGGAGCTGGAAATCTCTGTCTGAAAGGGAGGTAGAGGCAGAAACCCTCAACATTTTAGAAGCATTAGCTGAGCACTTCGAAATGCCATAGCACACAAAAGTCTTGGAAAATGGGATTAGAATAGCATTGACACAATGGGCTGAAAGGCCTCTTTCTGTGCTGTAAAACTCTATAAGATTGGCCTTATTGGCAACCTTGTAAATAGGGCCCAAGCCAATTGCTCACCATGCAAGGTTGATGCTGAAATAGAGTGCCTCAAAGACATCTTATGGGATAATGGCTACCCTGATGGCTGAAAGCCATCACTTACAACCCATAAAGTTACCCAGTCTACCTCAGATGACTCTGGAAGGGCAAGTTATCTAAAAATCCTGAGTAACCTGTTTCTCATTGTCACTATGCAGTAGCAATACAAGTGGTATTTGCCACGAAGCCAAAAAGATGTTCTGCCTATTACACAAAACAGTAATGCGGCATATGAATTTCAGTGCCAGTGTAATGCTAGGTATGGGGTCCGCAAGTCCCAAAGACTGGCAGATTATTTCAAATAGCATGTCGCTTCCGTTGTTCGCAACAGGCAAGTACAGACTGTACCCAACCAGCCTCAATCTTCAATTCAGTCAACCTCAACCTTCTCTGTTCCAAGAAGAAAAACCCGAGCCTATCCAATCATAGACAATTTTCAAGCCCTGGCAGCGTTCTTTTAAATCTCCTCTGCTCTCTCCAGAGTAATTAAGTTCTTCTTGTAATGTGGCGATTAGAACTACACACAGCTAGTTCAGGCTGTGGCCTAACTAGCTTATTGTACAGTTCCAGCATTACATCCCTTGTTTTGTATTCTCTATCTCGTCCAATAAAGAAAAGCTTTTCATATGCGTTCAGTAGCACCTTACCCACCTTTCCTGCCACCTTCAGGAACCAGTGGACATGCACTTCAAGGTCTTCCACTTCCTCTACCCCTCTTAATATCCTCCTGTATATTGTGTATTCCTTTGCACTGTTTGCCCTTCCGAAATGCATTACCTCAGATTTCTCTGGATTGAACTCTACCGAAAAGAGGTCACGAGATGTTCTTGGCAGGCAGGATTAAGGCATTCTATTCATACATTAGGAACAAAAGAGTTGTCAGGGAGAAAATCGGACCTCTCAGGGACAAAGGAGGGGAATTATGCTTAGAACCCAAGGGAATAGGGGAGATCCTAAATGAATACTTTGCATCGGTATTCACGACGGAGAGGGATGTGTTAACCGGGAGTGTCTCGGAGGGAGGTGTTGACCCGTTAGAGAAAATCTCCATTACCAGGGAGGAAGTGTTAGGTTTTTTATGGAACATTAAAACTGACAAAGCCCCAGGGCCTGATGGCATCTATCCTAGACTGCTCAGGGAGACGAGATGAAATTGCAGGGCCTCTGACGGAAATCTTTGTCGCTTCTTTGGACACGGGTGAGGTCCCTGAGGATTGGAGGATAGCGAATGTGGTCCCGTTGTTTAAGAAGGGTAGCAGGGATAACCCAGGAAATTATAGGCCGGTGAGCTTGACGTCCGTGGTAGGGAAGTTGTTGGAGAGGATTCTTAGAGACAGGATGTGTGCGCATTTAGAACGGAACAATCTCATTAGTGACAGACAGCATGGTTTTGTAAGAGGGAGGTCGTGTCTTACAAATTTGGTGGAGTTTTTTGAGGAAGTGACAAAAACGGTTGATGAAGGAAGGGCTGTGGATGTCGTCTATATGGATTTCAGTAAGGCATTTGACAAAGTCCCACATGGCAGGTTGGTTAAGAAGGTTAAGGCTCATGGGATACAAGGAGAACTGGCTTGGCCATAGGAGACAGAGGGTAGTGGTCGAAGGGTCTTTTTCCGGCTGGAGGTCTGTGACCAGTGGTGTTCCGCAGGGCTCTGTACTGGGACCTCTGCTATTTGTGATAAATATATATATAAATGATTTGGAAGGAGGTGTAACTGGTGTTATCAGCAAGTTTGCGGATGACATGAAGATGGCTGGACTTGCGGATAGCGATGAGCATTGTCGGACAATACACAGGATATAGATAGACTGGAAAATTGGGCGGAGAGGTGGCAGATGGAATTTAATCCGGATAAATGCGAAGTGATGCATTTTGGAAGAAATAATGTAGGGAGGAGTTATACAATAAATGGCAGAGCCATCAAGAGTACAGAAACACAGGGACCTAGGTGTGCAAGTCCACAAATCCTTGAAGGTGGCAACACAGGTGGAGAAGGTGGTGAAGGTGGCATATGGTATGCTTGCCTTTATAGGACGGGGTATAGAGTATAAAAGCTGGAGTCTGATGATGCAGCAGTATAGAACGCTGGTTAGGCCACATTTGGAGTACTGCGTCCAGTTCTGCTCGCCGCACTACCAGAAGGATGTGGAGGCATTAGAGAGAGAGTGCAGAGAAGGTTTACCAGGATGTTGCCTGGTATGGAGGGTCTTAGCTATGAGGAGAGATTGGGTAAACTGGGGTTGTTCTCTCTGGAAAGATGGAAAATGAGGGGAGATCTAATAGAGGTGTACAAGATTATGAAGGGAATAGATAGGGTGAACGGTGGGAAGCTTTTTCCCAGATCAGAAGTGACGATCACGAGGGGTCACGGGTTCAAGGTGAGAGGGGCGAAATATAACTCAGATATTAGAGGGATGTTTTTTACATAGAGGGTGGTGGGGGCCTGGAATGCGCTGCCAAGTAGGGTGGTGGAGGCAGACACGCTGACATCGTTCAAGACTTACCTGGATAGTCACATGAGCAGCCTGGGAATGGAGGGATACAAACGATTGGTCTAGTTGGACCAAGGAGCTACACAGGCTTGGAGGGCCGAAGGGCCTGTTTCCTGTGCTGTACTGTTCTTTGTTCCTGCCATTTTTACTCCCAATCAACCAAACCATTGATATAATTCTGGAATCAATAGTTATCTTCTTCGCAATCAACTCCATGGCCAATTTTTGTGTCATCTGTAAATTCCCCAATCATGCCTCCCACATTTAAGTCCAAATAATTAATATATACCACAAACAGCAAGGGACCCAACATTGAACCTTCTGGGACACCACAGGAAACCACTTCTCATTCACAAACACTTCTTTCAACCAATACCCTTTGTTTCCTATCATTGAGCCAATTGTAGATCCAACTTATGACATACCCCTGTATCCAATAGGCCTTTACTTTAAGTCTGGGACCTTGTCAAACTAAAATTCATGTTGACAACATCCACTGCACTACCCCCATCAATCCTCTTTGTTACTTGCTCAAAAAATTTGATTACATTAGTAAGACACAGCTTTCCCCTAATAAAAGCTTGCTGATTATCCCTGATCAATCCTCCTTTCTAAGTGACAGTTCATCCTGTCTCTCAGAATTGGTTCTAATAATCTGCCACTATCACCTTCCTGGTGTGCCAGGACTAATAGAGCTGTTGGTCAATCAGATTGGCTGCTCGGGACTTCCTCTCCAATAGAGGGTGGTGGTTGGGGGGGGGGGGGGGGGGGGGGGGAAAGAGTCCCCAATTAATCCTCCCTGCAGCACTTTATGCCATCCATGCCTGCACCCCCACATTTTTCACCACATGATCAGTACATTCATCCATCCTACAGACCTTCTCTCCATCTACACAGGTAGCAAGTATCTTGTCTCTGTTTGGACAAAATCAGAGGCTGAGGCTACATCACTGAATTCTGGTCATCTGGACCTGCCTGGCATGCAGTCACACCCTCTTGACCAACTCTAGTTCTGCCTAACTGTTGTCTGCAGCAAAGTGTCCAAGTAACCTTTTCTCTCCGATACCCATCCTTCTCCCTCAGTGTACCCGAACAGGCACCGGAGAGTGGCAACTAGGGGATTTTCACAGTAACTTCATTGCATTGTTAATGTAAGCCTACTTGTGACACTAATAAATAAACTAAAAACCCCAGAAACTCCTGCAATTCAGGGTCCAGCGAAGCAATTCTGAGCCAAAGTTACACAGGTTGTATACTTTTACGGCAGATATGGGTGTCTGGGATTACACTGCATTCCACAAATTCCCACCACCTGTAGTTATGGCACAATACCATCCTTGCTACGTCTGTCTAACATTATTTATTTAGCTATTAATGTATTATTAATTACACAGCTAAAGTAAGAGAAAGTCTCTCTCCCCTTGCAGACAAAGGATGATGATACGTCGGAGGCTGCGAAAAGGTTTTGTTGCACGCAGACATGACTGCTTCATTACCTTTTTCATATTCTTTCACAGGATATGGGCATAACTGGCGAAGCCAGCAATAATTGCCCATCCCTAATTGCCCTTGAGAATGGGGTGGTTAACATGACCTCATGAGGTCACTGCCTGTGTGGGAAGTGGATGCACCACCCAGTCGCTCAGATGAGAGGTCCAGACACAGCTTACTATGGAGGACGAGCTGCCTGTCTTCTCTGTGACGCCTCTCACAGCACCCTGGGATGAGAGCCGCAGCTCCTCTGCCTCTCTTCCAGTCACCGTACCATCATTAGAATCTCCGACGAATGAGGAGTGCTCAGCCATGTCGCTGAGTGCACCCTCTGAGACAGAGCCTGCTCAGGTCCTGCCGGTAAGCGGATAGCCGCCAAGGTCATCTGGGCGAACAAGACAGCACAGTAAGTAATCTGCCTCTAATGCTGCTATCAACAAGGGATTTGGGGGGTGGGGGGCATTGTAGCACCTGTTAACAAACTTAAGGCACAGTGAGCACAGCAATGAGTTTGCATAGGCAGTTTATGTTTTTGGTAAATATTACATGTGCATAAATAGTTCAGATTGGATGCTTCTTGTTTGTTTCACTTCAATGTCATGAAGAAAAATGACTATTTTGTTCAAAAGCCCCGAGTGTCCTGTGTATTTGATGGGTTTTTGCCTCAAGTGCCTGGTGAAAGATTTGGGGCAGCAAACTTAATTACTGAGGTAGTGATGCAAAATTAGGTTCATTGCATAGTTATGTGTGAAATGTTTGGGAAGGAGGCTGTGCCCTTGGTCTCAGATGGAAGGCAAGCCTTCGAAACCCAACAGTATAGAAGGAGGACATTCAGTCCATCAAGGCTGCACGGACTCTCCAAAAGAGCATCCTACCCAAGCCCTCCCCATCTCCATAATCCTGTGTATTTCCCATGGCTAATCACCCTAACCTACATATCTTTGGACACTAAGGGGCAATTATCTGTGGATTTGGCAGCCTAGCTAAAGGAACATTGAATCAAGGCCTTCCTGGGGTCCCTCCTTCCTGAAGGCTCCTCATTTCAGGCTTTTTTCCCCTCACAATTTGCCTGCACAGGTTCTGCACCTGAGTCATCATTGGATTCCTCCTCTCAGGCAGGCACACCTGTCTGTGTCCTCCTGGTCCAGTGGTTTGCCTCTATAGAGAGAAAGATGATGCAGAGCACAGCAAACAATGATGATAAATGACACTCACTCTGGCAGAAACTGCAGAGGACTTCCAGATAGGGGACTAGGGGATTTTCATGGTAACTTAATTGCAGTGTTAATGTAAGCCTACTTGTGACACTAATAAATAAACTTAAAACTTAAATAGTCCAGGCATCGGAACCTCACTTTTAGCAAACCTACTGTCCTCTCCATCACTGCCCTTATGGAGACATGATGTGGAGATGCCGGCGTTGGACTGGGGTAAACACAGTAAGAAGTTTAACAACACCAGGTTAAAGTCCAACAGGTTTATTTGGTAGCAAAAGCCACACAAGCTTTCGAGGCTCTGAGCCCCTTCTTCAGGTGAGTGGGAATTCTGTTCACAAACAGAACTTATAAGTTCTGTTTGTGAACAGAATTCCCACTCACCTGAAGAAGGGGCTCAGAGCCTCGAAAGCTTGTGTGGCTTTTGCTACCAAATAAACCTGTTGGACTTTAACCTGGTGTTGTTAAACTTCTTACTTATGGAGACATGGCAATGATTGTATCGTTCCTCAGCCTCTGTCCTTGAGTGCATGAGTGGAATCATCAGCCACCTTTTGAAGAGATGCTTCTTGTCAGCTAACAACCATCCATCAAAGCAAGCTGGAGCCATGAACAGCTTTGCTGACTCTCATGAATATCTCAGTATGTAGGTATCATGGAAGTTGCCAGGGTACCTCACACAAACATGTAGAATATGGGTCCTATGGTTGCAAACAACCTGAACATTTATGGAGTCAGACCCCTTCCTATTGACAAAGGCTGGTGCCTTGATGACCACATGGGGATGCAATCGATGGCACCCTGGATGCGAGGGAACCCTGCAATTGCTGCAAAGCCTCTGGACAACTCAGCCTGGCTTGCTTGGTCTGTCCTGAAATGGATCAATGTGCTAACCCACCTGAACACAGCGTCAGTCTGTTGACTGCTTGAAACAGCTATATGTAGCAGTCTGGGAGACTCTGCAAAGATCACTCACTGACCCCTGGAAAGATCCAGATGCTTAAAAGTGCAAGTGACTTTGAGAGCCACAAGCATCGTGTGTCCACCCACACAATTGGAGGCTACCTCCAGCCCAATCATCTGGCAAATGGATGTGACAGCTTCCCTTGAAAGCCAGAGCCTCCTGCGGCACTGGACCTTGGTCACGTCCAAGTAGTTGGATTGCTGCATGTATACCCTGGCAGTTATTGTTTGTTGTCTTCTAGTGGGCCATCCTCCTTGCCCTCCCTGCTAGCCCTGAACATGCTGTGTCTGCGCCTCTCCTCTGAGGTGATGCCCGTGACCACCTGGCCTCCTCTCTCTTTAGCCTCCATCTTCCTCCTCAGAGGTGGTGCTACCCCCTGAATAGACAAGACCCATCTGCAGAGATGCAAATGGGGACTGATCTGTGCACTGAAGGTGCCAAAGGGTTTGAAATCTCAGAAATGTCACAGGACTGAAATGTCTTAACACACCAAACAAGATACATAAACCTCAAAAGGTGGTGCTGAAAATTCTCATAATACTCGATTAAGTCCACACCAAACTCTCAATAACTCATACCAACTCAGCCCGCATTTTTTCCTGCACTCCTTTTGGTGTAATCAACTTAGAGGATGAGACCAAGCATGAAGTGAAATCAGACAAGGAAAAACAGTCTCATACAATCAATGCACACAAGGTGCAATTGAAAGCAGGAACAAAGGGACATCCCTTAAAGTAACAACTAAAGAACCTTAAAAAGTAAATCCTCCTTTTGCCACTCCCCAAAGACAATTGGCACCAACATAATAGAATGGAGATGGACAATATCTTGGAATTGAAAAGGGAGTTTCCCATACCACAGCATGTGAAGCTCTTACATTCATTTATACTTTAAACATTTATTAGCACATGAAATTACCTTGACTTTTCTCTTGGGATGCATTAGCATCTGGCCTGGTTAAATTTGGATTAAGAGATCCCGCAGCTCTGGAATCCTGATTTCCTTGATGAGGATAGTCCCTGTAAGCATCTTCATTCTGTTTATGCATTTTCTTCAGATCAGCTGCATAGGAATATCAAACGTTTAAAATAAACACATTTCAAAATATAGTAAACACAATTGGAAATCAAAGAGGAAATTAATGATGGAGTTATTTACTTTGATCTCTTGAATCTGGAATCAAATCCACTCCAACCTGGTAGAATCCAAGCCTCTTTTAAGATATATTTTATATATATATATATATATATATATGGGAAGCCTTACCCCAATTTTTCATGCGTGTAAGCGTAGATATTTGTATAAAATTAAGAATACTGATTGAATTGGAAGCCACACTCAGAGCTCTATGTTGGAATTCAAAATATGTAAAATTGTTCTCCTGTTGAGATTAAGACATTTCATTGGACAAAGTACAGGCAACTTTATTCTGATTTTAAATTATGTTATACCCAATTTAAGACTGGTCAATGTGGGGGTCAATGTATATAAAATGGTCAAGCATATTAACACTTCATAATTATATGCCTTAGCTTCTACGACATAAAATTGTTTGGAAAATAAATTTAAAGCCATACTTAGCAGATTTCCTTCTGCATCCCTGAGAGGTGCACCTCCTCCTCCTCTTCCCCATGGATTGTAAATTCTCATTTCCTCTTCAAGTTTTGCATCGTATCTCACCTTCTCTTCTTTTTCTTTTCTCTTCCTCTCTTCTCTTTCTTGCATCTGTATGAATACATCAAGTATTTAAATAATTGTCTAGTCTCATTTTTAACAATCAGCTAAAGACAGAGTTCAAACACAAACGCCATATTGTGAAATTTGCAATTATGAAAAAATGCTGGCAAATATCTAAATCATGAGTTAGGGACAGTGATATGAACCAAGCTGATGTTCAATACGAGAGTATCCTAAAACCCAGAGGGGTAACTTGGAACACCAGTTCATAGTGGTGTATGATTTTTTGGTATGACGTACAATCCAGTGAGGAAACAATCCAGTCATTGTCAGAACAGTTAATAAAGAATATTCATTAACTTAAAACAAAAACACACACAAGAAGGATTATAATACTCTATGACACTTAAGGATACTGCTGACTATACACACACACAATTGGTCCCCAAAACTACCTACATTTGACCTGAACTTTGAGACAGCATTTCCCCCAAACAACATCCAATATTAAATAACTCTATGAGTTAAGTCCAACAAACAATTACCACAACCAGGTTAAGGCGACATCTGGGAAAAAGAGTCTTCTGGTTCAGCAACGGCAGAAAACGCGGATTCTCTCAGTGGGGCTAGCTGCAGTCTTCTGCAATTCTGATGTTGGCTGTCTCTCTCCCTTGTCTTCTACAATTATATCATTTCTTTCCCTTTGATTTTATCCCCCCCCCCCCGCCATGGAGCCAGCTTTTATTACAACCCAGATGTGCTCCAGCTATATCATGCATTGTGAACCATATATTATAATTTTTTTTAAAATCATTTTCAACAGTGTCAGCTTGGAATTGTTTTTGTCAGCAGGGCACATATTGTGATGATGCTGTGCCTTTAAAAAAATATATTTTAATTATGTTTCTCTGCAGGATGTTTCTAGCAGTCCCTGACATGTTATTGGAGCCATTTTGTATATAACCGGTATCCTATATTGTTACTGAAGCAGTATAATTGATAGTGTTTGTTTTATCCTGTACTAATGCAGTGACCTGCTGCTTTAATGTTCCCCTGGGATCGCAGAGTAGAGCTTGATTAGGCTGATTGACAGGTCAGGTCACATGATTGGGGGCAGCGAGGCTTTCATGGAGAATTCCAGCTTAGTTGCTGTTTCAGACACTGCTTGGAGTTGAGAGAGAGCAGTGGCTCTTTTTTCCCCTCTCTGGAGTTGGAGATTCTACTGTCTGAGTGTTGCTGCTTTGGAAGTTGCAGAGAGGGATGTATCCTTTTTTGTCTAAGAAGTCTGAAGACTAGAAGCTGCTAGAGCAGTGATTCCCAAACTTTTTCCACTGGGCCGCACTTTCGGAATAAAAATTTGCTCGCGCCACACCAAATTTTTTATTGATAAGAAATACATTCAAAAACAAAAAAAATCAACTCCTAGCAGTGCTTGAATCAGAACATAGAACACAACTACTTTATAATATGATCATGGGACATCCAGAAAGTATAAAACAATGCTTGTTTAAACCATGTTTAAATGTTTCTTTGATTGCCCTCGAATCTTCCCGCCACACTTGCCATCCTCTCTCGCCGCAACAGTGTGGCGCGCCGCACCCTTTGGGAACCACTGTGCTAGAGACTAAGTTTACTTCTCGGTTTTGCTGTCTTGAGAATATATCCTTCTCTGAAAACTGCTGTTTGGATTTGGACCATTTGTGTTAAAAAGCTGGAAAACTAGTATCACGTGAGTATACTTGTTTTAGTGCTAATTCTGAAGAAGGGTGTATGTCTATGGGGTATTGCTTTAAATTGGAACAACAGAGATAGCTAGCCGTTAAGCATTATAATGTGTCAAGTTTTAAGTCTTGTCATTGGCAAAAGTTATGCTAGTTCTTTTTGTTATATTCTAACTGTGTTCTTAAATAAACCTTGTTTGATAAAAGCTGCCTAGTGGATCACTTGAATCATATCTGGAGTGAAATACCTTATGCTCACCATTCCCAAAATCAAATGTAAAACTTAGGGTCTAGACTAACTTCACAAAGCACATTTGAGTTTCTGGCCTGGGCGTTAATAATATTATAATTCAGACTATCTCCCAATTCTCAATTTAATCTCATAACAATTCCCAATGGCAGGCATATATCCCTTGTGCATGTTGAAGGATGAATAATTGCTCTTTTCTCATAAAAACTCAACTAAAATTTGCATTCCTTTCCTTCGCTGAAGGCACAAAGCAACATGGCATCAGCCAAAATAATTTAGACTAAACTCAGTCATTCAATGTGATTTGTTTTGATCACTCCTGGTATGTGAGCATCGCTGCAAGGCCTGTATTTGTTGCCCATTCTAATTGCTCAGTAAGGTGGTGATAAACTGCCTTCTCAAACTGCTGCACTCCTTTGTGGTGTCGCTACATTTTAAGGGGTGGAAGGTGCCTATGCAAGAGTTCTTCTAACATGGGGTAACCAATACACACCAGCTACCACACAGGCTTGATGGAGCAAGGCCTTGATCCAGTAGCAAAGAGCTCCAAGATGACTGAACGGGCCAAGGACATATGAGGACGCATACATCTTCAGTCCTCCTTTCTCCTTCCTACAGGAATCTCTCCCTGGGATTCAAAAAGTGCAGTGGCAGTCTCATGAGCTCATGAAGGTGGTACTGGTCCCTTGCTGCAAATGGCCCCGCTGCCCCTCCCTTGCTGGGTACGGCCCCGCTGTCTCTCTAGCTGCCAGGGCCCCGCTGCCCCTCTCTCACTTCAAGGTGACAAGTCCGACTGCAGTAACTGCGGAGTGTTTCACCACTGTGGCCCACAGCAAAAGTCATCAGAGTCCTCTCTATGGCTGAGGAGCTCCTCCCAGAGCCCCATGCAGATTCTGTCTATTCAGGAGCACAACTGGCATGATCTGAAATGCGTGGCAGCTACAAGAGAAATGCAGGGATTAGCACCACCCTTGTGTATGGCCTATGACGCAGTTAACCGCAGTGCTGCAGTACTCCATCTCACTTGGCAAGCTCCCTGTTGGAGTGGAGTTAAACTTGAGAACAGACAAGAATTTGTTCAAGCTCTATTGCCTGCAGGCCAGATCCATGGTTGCCCCATCCTATCATTGAACAACAGTATGCAGATGATGCTTGCATCTGCATACACTCGAAGACTCGGCTCCAAGCCATCATCAACACCTTCATTGAGGTGTGCAATAGCATGGGCCTTACACTAAACAACAGTGTGACAAAGGTGCTCTATCAACCTGCCCTGCCACAAAGCATTTCCTCTCTGGTTATCAAAATTCGACAACATGGTCTTCAAACACACTCTTCCTCATGTGCTGAAGGATGTGCTGGCACACTGAAGGTAATGTTGCACCTTGTCGTTGATGTGTGTCCTTGTTGAAAGTAGGCTATCAAGATACCGGAGGATCTCACAATTGATACACAGTAGATGGAAGCCATTTGACCCATCATGTTTGCCCTGGCTCTCCAAACATCTCAGAGGTGTGGACTATGTACAGCAGCCATCTGAAAACCCTGGAGAAGTACCACCACTGCTGCCTCCGCAAGATCCTGTAAATCCATTGGCAAGATAGGCATACCAATGTCAGTGTTCTCACTCAGGCTAACATCACCAGCATTGTAGCATTGACCATTGTAGCTTGGTCAGCTCCATCATGAACCCCAGGAGTGCAGAAGAAATGCTTCAAGGACGCCCTCGATGTCTCCTTGAAAGAGTGCAGCGATGCTTGAGGATCCCTGGCCTAAGTCCGCTTGAAATAGAGAAAAAGCAGCTGGATTGGAGTTGAAGACTTCACGTTTCATCACCAACAGCAGGCTGGAGCCAAACAAACGGAGCGCGTGGCAATCCGGACACCCCATCCACCCACTCCTCCAACCATCTGCCCTACCTGTCACAGAGACTATAGGTCACACATAAGACTCCTCAGTCACCTAAGAACTAATTTTTAGTATGATAGCAAGTTATCCTCTGTTCCGAGGCACTGCCTAAAAAGGTGCACATACACTCAAAGGGCTGGTAAGAAAGGGTGTTGCAGTTTTAGTTTCAGACCCAGTGATGGTGAAGGAATGGCGATAAATTTCCAAGTCAGGATGATGTGCAACTTGGAGGGGAACCTGCAGCTGATGTTGTTCTGCCAATCTGGTCTTCCTAGGTGGTAGAGATCACAGTTTGAAAGTGCTGAAGAAATATTAACAAGTTGCTGTATACATCATTTAAATGGTCTGCACTGTTGCCACTGTGAATGTTTAAGGTGATGGATGGGGTGCCAAACAAGCTGGCTGCTTTGTAATGGATGGTGTCTTTAATGTTCTAGGATGCACATTCATCCAGGTTAAAGTATTCCATCACACTGCTGACTTGGAACTTATAGAGGGTGGACAGGCTTTGGGGAGTGAGGAGGTGAGTCACTCACCACAGAATTCACAGTTAGACCTGCTCTTGTAGCCACAGTATTTGTATGCTGGTCAAGTTAAGTTTCTGGTCATTGCTAAGTCTCAGAATGTTGATGCTGAGCAATTCAACAATAGTAATGCCATTGAACGGAAAATAGAAACAGTTAGATTATCTCTTATTGGAGATAGTCATTGCCTGGCACTTGGAGGGTGTGAAAGCTACTTGCCAATTATTAGCCCAAGACTGAATGTTGTCCAGGTCTTGCTGTATGCAAGCAAGGACTGCTTTGTTATCCAAGGAGTTATGAATATAATAGTTAGCAAATACCCCCACTTCTAACCTTATGTTGGACCCACCCCCATCCTTGCTGACATTTCTTTGTTCCCACTCCTCCAAGATATTAAATTTGGCAGTTATTTCCAAATTCCTTCATGGCTTCACTTAACCCTTTCTGTACCCTTTGGTCCTTCACTCTCACTGCTTGATGATACAGCTTTCATCTACTATATCCTGACTCCCTAGAAACCTTTCAATAAATCTCTCCTCCCTGTTCTCACTACAGCTTAAAAAACTTATCAAATTTCATATACTTAACTGCACTTTTGGTTAATGCTCCTCATCCCTCCCTCCATATCAGTATCTGTTCATTCATCGCTATTATTTTAATTTCCCCTTATACGAAAGTATTTTATCCATTAAAAGGTGCAATAGAAATGTAAACTGATGGAGTTGAGAATTATTGGAATCACTTCAACCTCAAATTACATTTTGAAATTTGTTTAAAACCATTGAGGAAATGTACTATTTTTGGCTAGCAAGACAAGATCTAAATAGAAATAATAGCGTCTTTTGTCAATTATCTTAATTTAAAGGGAAAATCTTTGTTCAACCAATAATACCTACTAAATTGGACATAAAATTGACAAAATAAGTTAGCAGAAATGAAAAAAATATAGATTCACCTGCTTTTTCAGAGAGTCCTGGTAACTGTGTGCATTTGCTTTTGATAAAACTGTGTTTTGTTCCGGCAGGAATCCAACACCAAGGTTTCTGACATTAGAGGCATCATGTGCATTTGATGTGCTGCAAAACAAATTAAGACTTAATGCTGAGATCAATTATTAAATTCACAGGCTTCTATGAAAATATCATATGACAATATCTTGTCAGTTATCAATTCTGAAAATGTAATTTTTGCTGACAAGTATAGTTTCAAACTTTACATTTCAATATACATATACAGAGCTATTAGACTATCAAAACAAAATGACTTTGGTGAACTGTGTACCGTCGAAAACTGGACCTTCAAACTTGATGCAAGTGCAATGAATACCAGTAATTAAGCAGTTAACTATCAGCATTGACAGAAATGTTGATGATCAGAGGCATAGATTTAAAGTAATTAGCAAAAGAACCAGAGACAACATGAGGAAACATTTAAAAATGTTTATGATCTGGAATGCACTGATTGAAAAGTGGCAGGAGCAGATTCAATAGTAACTTTCAATGGGGAATTGATTAATACTATTTACAGGGCTAGGGGCAAGACATTGGGATTAAATAGAAACGTTATCAAAGTGCTGGTACAAGCAGGATGGGCTAAATAGCATAATGCCATGAATTACTAAAATGGTTCACAAGCACACATACAACAAAAATAAATGATAGATAGCAGTTGGGTCACCTTGGGATGTGCAAGATAAACTCACAGGAGATGATACCTGTACTAAAATAGCAGGGATGCAGAATAGGTATTTTGACTATGTCATTCGGCCCTTCGAGTCTGCTCCACCACTCATTTTGATCATGGCTGATCATCAAATTCAATATTCTGATCCCGCCTTTTCCTCATATTCCATGATCCCTTTAGCCTCAAGAACTATACCTAATTTCTTCTTGAAATCACACAACGTTTTGGTCTCAACCTACTTCCTGTGGTAGTGAATTCCACAGATTCACAACTCTCTGGGTGAAGAAATTTCTCCTCATCTCAGTCTTAAAAGATTTACCTCTTATCCTCAAACGATGGCCACTAGTTGTGTACTTCCCCACCATTGGAAATATTCTTTCTGAATCCACCCTGTCTAATGCTGTTAGAATTTTATAAGTTTCAATGAGATCCCCTCTCACTCTTCTAGGCTCCAATGAATATAATCTTAGCCGACTTAGTCTCACCTCATACCTGGAATCAGCCTGGTAAACCTTTGTTGCACTCCCTCTATAGCAAAGGCATCCCTCCTCAGATAAGGACAGCAAAACTGCAAACAATACTCCAGGTGTGGCCTCACCAATGCCATATACAATTGCAGTAAAATATCCTTCTTCCTATTCTCAAACCCTCTCGCTATGAAGACCAGCATACCATTTGCATTCTTTAGTGCCTGCTGTACTTGCGGGCTTACTTTCAGCGACTGATACGCAAGGACATCAACGTCTCGCTGAGTGTCTACCCCTCTCAATTTATACCATTCAAATAATAATCTGCCTCCTATTATTGCCACCAAAGTGGATAACTCACATTTATCCACATTATACTGCATTTGCCATGCATATGCCCATTCACTCAGCCTGTCCAAATCATGCTAAAGCATCTCTGCATCCTCCTCACAGCCCACCCTCCCACCCAACTTTGTATCATCTGCAAATCTGGAGATAATACATTTAGTTCCCTCTTCCAAATCATTAATATATAATGTTAACAGTTGGGGTCCTAGCACAGATCTCTGCAGTACCCCACTAGTCACTGCCTGCCAATCAGAAAAAGACCTATTTATGCCAACTATTTGCTTCCTATCTGCTAACCAGTTTTCTATCCATCGCAAGACACTACCTATAACCCCAATGCGCTTTAACTTTACTAATAGTCTGCTATGTGAGCTTGGCGAAAGACTAAATGGGAAATAGAATTTTTTCTAACAAAAGAAATTAAAATCTGTGTTGAAAGATCAAACTAAAGGTAAAAGGTAAAGTCGCCATAGTCCGAGATGACCATAGGTTGTTCTCCCCTTTTGAGGGGTAGAGCTGACTGGTGGTGATTTTAACCTGAGGATCACTACACCTCAGGTGAGGGGTAAGGTTGAGAAGGCAGGCCTTCATGAATAATCTTAGCCGCTACGAGAATTGAAATCACGCTGTTGGTGTCACTCAAACCAGCCGTCCAGCCAACTGAGCTAATCGTCAAAATTTGAAACAACTAAAAACAGAGGTAATAGTCCTCTTGAATTTCCAAAAAAGCCATGTTTAACCAATCTCACTAGATTCTTTGACGCAACAAAGGGAAATGCAGTAGATGTGGTTTACGTGAACTTCCAGAAAGCCTAATAAGATGTCACGGAGACTCATGGCAAAAGTCTTGGCATGCAAAGTCAGTAGCAGAATGAATTGAAAGGTAGCTACAAAACAAAAGAGGGTAGGGGTTTAAAAAGGTTTCCTGATCCAGGATCAATTCGGAAGTGGTGTCTTGTAAGGATCCAACTTTGTAACATTGTTATTCACTGTTGGAGTAAACTCAAAATTAAAGGATACAAGATGGTTACCTAGCACAAAATGGACTCTGGGAAAAGACATTAAGATGTGCTGACTTGGGCACAGACATTGCACAACGAGTTAAATCCTGTTAGTGTCTAAATTACTGCAGGAAATAAATCAGACCTTGAGGCACCTTAGCTTGAGATAAAGCAGAACCAAGTTTTTGTTACGAGATCAGTCCTTGAAGGGGGGCATAAATGTATCTACTCTGTGTATAACGATGTGATAACTGCCAATGTCCGTACTCATCCATTATTTGAAAATGTATAAAAGATGCTCAACTGCCATTTTAAAGTTGAGAAGGTGACTGCGTGCACTGCGGAGAGCCCAGCGCTTCTCCCAAAGCTTTGTCCGATAAACTGCATGTTGAATCTTTAGATCTGACTCAGAGTGGTGATTTTCCCACAACATTCACCATATACATAAATGATTTGGAAGTTGCAACCTGCAGATGACACCAAGTTAAGGGGTACAACTAAATGTGGAGAATTGTACCAAAATATAAGAAGTCATGCTGCAGAGTGAAAAAATAGTAAATTAACTGAATGAAGTAAAGTATGAAGTGATTCATTTGGAAGGAGGAATAAGGAGACCACTTGCTCCTTGGAAGGTAACAAACATAATGTGATAGAGGAGAGAGATTTGAGAGTACAGACACAAATTACTAAAAGTAGGAACATAAGTTGATGAGGTCGAAGTACTAAGTTTAATTTCTGAATGCGATTATAAAAGCAGGGAGAGAATGTGAGATTTACATAGACCCTTGCAAAGGCCAAACATGCAGTATTATTTACAATTCTGGTCTCCGTACTACAAAAAGGATATTGAAGCATCGGAAAAAGAGGGAAAATTAGAAGAATGTTACCAGCCTTGACAATGCCGTTACCAGGTGGTCAGGGTTCTTTTCTGTAGATGAGAGGTAACTAAGAGGAGAACCAATAGAGGTTCCTAAAATTATGAAGGGATTCAATAAGTTGGATGTGGAGAAAGTATTTTATCTTCTGGGCAAGTTCACAATGGGGTGGGGGAGTGAGAACCTAATTCTCAAATAGCCATTTACTCCCACAAAATAGTGGAAATCGTCAATGGAACGGTCCACGTGGATATTATTGGTATATTGGATGAAAAACTTGATGCAAACGTGAGGGATGCAGTAATAAAGACATGAGGTAAGATGCGAGTAGAACTCTAATGTGAAGTATAAATATTATATACACCAGTTGTGCTAAATGCCTGTTTCTGTCATAGAATCTTAGAACACAGACTGAGGCCAAAATAACATGTAAATATTTTCCTCTCCTTGTGGTTAATTGCAATTTAGTAAAAAACACAGAATATTTAATTATACAGTTCAATTAATTTTGAACTGAAGGTAAACCAACTCTTTAAGAGTCTTCACTTAAGATATATTCCATTCAGTAAGAGAGTCTATCAAAAACATAAACTATCCGTGGCTAAAGGAGGAGGTTAAGGGTGACATCAAATTGAAAGAAAAGACAGACAATGCTGTGAACATGATTGCTGGCTGTCCCTCAATTTGAAAATGATGTTTACTCGGGGTTGCGAGGTTCTGCCACGGGTCTTCATGTTACTGAACAGGTTGAATTTTTGGACACATGGAGCAGGACGTCCCATGAGGTAGTTGGATCCAGAATGCAGGCTTTGCTTCCTCTCAATTTCTTTCTCTGTCACCGCTCAAGTTGCATCTTGCTGAGTCCAAAGGTTTTTGGACTCAGCATAATGCAGCTTGATGGATAGGTCAACACTGACCTCACCACCAACCTATCAAGATCATGTGTACAATAATGGCACACCAATGTCCCCATTTAAACAAAGTCATAAGCAGTCTTCTACCAGGGTTCATTTGCCAAATCCTGTGATGATGGAGAATTGGCAACGGAGACAGGACTGTGAACCTGGGAGTCTCTAGTTAAGAATCTGCACACAGGCAGCAGATCCATGAAGGTTGTCGGACACCTGTGTTAAGATAGAGGTGTTGTTGGGCAGCAGCACCTCTGGCTATCAAAATCAGATAAATTATAAAATAATCAAATGCAAAGAATGCAAACTAGGTTCTAAGGTGGTCAGTGTTGGACAACAATCAATTTCAACTGTTTTGAAAAGGGTCGTTGGGAAAAGAGTGTTGAATAAGATTAATGTAATCAAAAATACAGAAAAGCTATTACAATAGGATACAACGTTAGATAGGTTTTGCCATTTTAGTTTTATTTCCCTTTATTAGGTTAACAAACTGGCAACATTAAAAATAATTCTACTAGTCATTTTATAAATCTCTGTTTAAAGACTTGCCTCCTTAGCTTTTGGTAACCATCAGTGACAAATAATTGTTAGGTTTGGTAAAAAGCATGGTATACAAAGATAAAGATCAATATAGATGAAGGGAGTCTATACGTCCCACAATTATAAAGGTCTATATTTTCTTGAACGAGTCCCAAGTTTTCTCCTCCACCATTTAAGTATTAATCAAATTGCCTGAACATATTGCTCTAAATCTTTCAACCCACCAGTTGTAACCCTGGTAATTTTAAAAGATTTTATGTTAATCTTAGTTTTGTCATCTAATACCTGTCAACTTCTAAAAAGGTGCCCTTCATAGTCATCTCCTTTTGTTAGGAAAAATAAGGTAGTTTTAAAGGATTTGTATCAGTATTGAATCATAGAAACCCTACAGTGCAGAAAGAGGCCACTCGGTCCATCGAGTCTGCACCGACCACAATCCCACCCAGGTCCTGGTAAGCATTGGAAATAAGGTATCGTTTTAAGTGGGTTTAATTTAATGTTTCTGTGCCTGAAAGGGTAAAACCTATAGTTAGTTTCATGCCTGACAAAGGTATTTGTGTGTGTGGAGGTTAATTTCAATTCCAACTTGTGATTCTATTGTGCTTAGAGGGGGCTACTGCGTGAAAGGTAAGTAAACCAGTAGTAGTTGCTTACCAAATGGGGCCTTGTAAGGTAGAGAATTTTTTAAGTTTTAGCTTAGTTAATTTGACTGCAGTTCATAGAATCCTTACAGCGCAGGAGGCCATTCAGCCCGTCAAGTCTGCACCATCATAGATAGTGAGAGGAAAGGCAGCTCTCCTAGCTCTGCTGGAAGCAGTTGGTTTTAGACGTTTGAAGAGGGAACATTTCTTTCAGCCTTGCTAGAAGAAAAGCCCTACTATGGAGTAATGGTAAAGAAAACAGATGTTGGAAACCTCAAGTCCAGCTAGTTAAAGAAACCGGAGAAACGAAGAGAAGTTTTCAAGAAATCGAGTTAACAGAACAGAGAAAACTGGCAACCAGAACAGGTTACTGTTCAGTAAAGTCACAGAGAGTTGAAAAGGGATTGGATTGTGAGAGGCCAGATAGACATCATCAATGGTGCTAAAGATTGTGTGAAATTACTACAGTTTGGGAGATATTATTTGAAGTAATTGTGGAAATTGCTGGCTGGACCTTGGAGTTTGTGTAAAAGCCTTTAAGACAAAAGCAACTGAAGGGAGAGGTGTAAAACCTGAAAACAAAACCTTGATGGAAGTGCCGGAGGGAAAGCATAATTTAGAAGATGATTTGAAAGTGTGACTTTTGAAAGCAGAATTTGAAATCACTTGGGTGGAAGCCGCAGTTCAACTAGTGGCTCACGGTATAAGAATCATCTGGGAGAATTTTTAGGAGAAATCCACAGGCATTCACTTGAGTTTAGAGAGGAGTGTGTCTTACCACAGTCATCTTGTGGGCTTAAAAAGGATTGTGTGTTAATGAGACCATATATCTTGAGATGTACTTTGTGATCCATGTTAATCTTAAAATCTGTGTGTAATTGTTAAGATACGGAGGGGAATAAAAGCGTATTGTATTATCCAATTTTTTCATGTTTAATAAAATGCTTTTTTCCTGTTAAAACTAAGTAGTGTTTCTGTGACTCTGTTCCTCCATGTTTTATTTTGAAAAAGTAAAAGCTACAGTCTTTTGCGCTAGGGTTCCATTCTGGGATTTTACCATCCAGTTATAACACCAAGAGCTCCAGTTTCTCCAATCTTTCTATACAGGCGTTAATACTCTTAGGAAAATATTTTTCATACAGATGTGGCTGTTTGATCAAATTATCTGGATTTAATATTGGGTGGGATGTCCCTCACTGCCCACCTGCCTCATTAAGGAATCAACTGGAGTGCACAGAATAGTGAGAGAAGCAACAAAATTATTCAACTAGTCTGAGGACTTACAAGAGATGAATGATTTAAAATGTAAATGTCAAACAATGCTGCACAGACTCTTCATGCTTTGGGTGTGGAAGATTCCCCACTGCCATCTCGGTGGAAGTTTTCTTCATTATAGTAAGGACAAGTGAAATGAGGTCTCAGGGTGACCAGTGCTGAACCTGTGGTGAATTCGACTGATAAAGGCAACTCAAACTCATCAAGGCTCTTTAGACAGCACCTGTTAAACACATGACCTCTACCATCTGAAAGACAAGGGAAGTAGATACATGGGAACATCACCATCTAGAAGTTCCCCTCCAAACCGAACACAAACAAACAAACAAAGAACAAAGAACAATACAGCACAGGAACAGGCCCTTCGGCCCTCCAAGCCCGCGCCGCTCCCCGGTCCAGGATGGAATCCTGAATCCAGGATCCCCGCCCAATTTTCCAGCCTATCTACATACCAATATCCTATCCACCGAGCTGTCCCTCACAGCTACGATGCTTTGTTCATTACAACCTATTAACTTACCCCCACCCCCCCATTCCAGACCATGTGATCTCCAGGGAGAGGTGAAAACCCAGAGTGAAAAACCCCAGGGCCAATATGGGGAAAAAAAAATCTGGGAAATTCCTCTCCGACCCCCTGAGGCGATCGAAACGAGTCCAGGAGATCACAATGGCCCCGATCGGAAAATGCTTCTCAACCCTAGTCATTTCCACTTCCACGAACACCATATGAATTCCCTGCCCCCGAGACAGGTTCCCAACTATCCGCAGTCTCACTCTGTACTGGCACCAGCAAGATGATCGTAGAATGAAGCCTTGAAACGAGAAACCAGGAACAATTAGCCCGCGCCGCTCCCTGGTCCAAACTAGACCACTCTTTTGTATCCCTCCATTCCCACTCCGTTCATATAGCTGTCTAGATAAGTCTTAACACCATCCTATATTGCAGTTCTTTCATTGCTGCTGGGTCAAAATCTTGGAACTCCCCCCCCTATCAACACTGCGGTGTACCTACACCACAAGGACTGCAGGTGTTCTAGAAGACAGCTCACCACCACTTTCTCAAGGTTAATCAGGCAATAAATGAGCAATAAATGCTGCCTCATCAGTGATGCCACATCCCTGGAAATAATAATGAAAGAAAACACAAAGATGAACAATCCTAATGCTCTTTTCATCTTTCTGCACAATATCAAAGGAATCTTTTTGAGTCTATTTTGGGGAGTATAAACTTGAAAATAAACGTATCCTGACCAACCAAATTTCCGATCAAAAGAGGTGCCATACTTATAAGAGAAATCCCCATGTCACTGCTCTTGACCATGATTTCAACAATTTTCCTTTTCTACTGTCTCTTTGCACAAGACATCATCTCTAAGAGGGAGAAAGGAAGCAGTTAACCTGTTCTCAGAATGGTACCAATGATGTTCACAAACAAGATTTTAGGATAAAATAGAAAGTTCGCATGAAGCATTAGTTTTTGCTTGACACAAATGGCATCAACGGCACATGGTAAACCAAGATACAAATCTACATCTGGTCTGTCATTCCAGATCATATCACAAAGTACTGATGCATTGCAAAGTTACAGTTTAACTCAAAGACACAACAGATCATACAGAATAAAAACTTACGAAGTTTGGTCTAAGGAGGAAGCCTGTGGATAGGCTTGCATTGGTATGTTAACCAGACCATTGGGAGAGTTGACCAAGGACATAGGTTGTACTCCCATGATTCCTGGGCCATCTATACAGTAAAGTAAAAATGTTTCAGTACAATATTTAGGTCTAAACAAAAAAAATCTGGATTAGTTAAAATAAACAAATTACTTTTTGAAAGCATGCATCAGATAGGCTACTCTATTAGTTAGATATTGTATTATTGGGAACCTTAAAGGTGGATCAGAAAATCACCAGCCTAACCTCCCAATTTTCCAACCTTGCCTACAGTGTGAAAGGTGATGGCCTGTAAAATCTAATCTGATTCATCATTTTCAAAATAATCCACAATTCCCCCCACTTTGAGGAGGTTGAATATAGCTGTATCCCAATTACTTTAGGTTTCAGTATCAGCAAGTTATGCTTCACATTACAAAAACTGGGCACACATTGTTAAGTCAAGAAAATGGAAGTCTGTTGGCAGAAAAAGTTTAATTGTGAATGAAATGCATTTTCTTCAAATTAAGGCAATTTAAAAATGCATTATCAGATTTCCCTCATGATTTGGACATGTATACATATATTTTAAAAGTTATCAAATGTCAGCATATGAAGCTGAAAGAGGATACACATTGACTAATAATAATCATAGAAATGCTGGTTCTTTCAAAGAACAGTCGTGTTTAGATCCATATTCCCAATTTTTATGTCTGTATCTTCTAAGCTCCTGGATCACAAGTACTTGTTCAACTCCCTTTTCAAATTATTTATGGAGTCAACCTCCACCATCTCTTAAGATAGACTCGCAAATTTCAGTGGAAATACTCTTACAATATTGAAACATTGAAAATAAATGTGGGCATTTAACCCATCTGGTCTATGCTTGCCAAAAATGTTATCCAGCCAATCACACATTCTAGCTCTTAGTCTGTAGCCTCTGCAGTATGACTTTTACCCCCTTATATTCCATTCCTCTAGATAGAAAGCAAGCACTCTATTACCCTTTTTGATCATTTTCTGTAGCTGCTCGCCATATTTTAATGATCAATGCTCCTGGACCCTCAAGTCTCACTGGAGTTCCAGTTTCTACCTTTTCACCATTTAGAAAGTACACTGTTCTACCCTTTTTACGTTGAAAGGGGATGACACACATTTTCATTTATAGAAAATCCATTTGCAAAAGTTTGGCTTAGTCACTTAATCTCTGTTAATTTTATGCTTCCATCTCTACTTCTTGCAATACTGTGCATTTGTATTCTTATTAAAACTTAGTTTTCTATGAGCGGCATGGTGGCACAGTGGTTAGCCCTGCTGCCTCTCAGTGCCAGGAACCCGGGGTCAATTCCCGGCTTGGGTCACACTCTGTGCAGAGACTGCAAGTTCTCCCTATATCTGCGTGAGTTTCCTCCGGGTGCTCCGGTTTCCTCCCACAATCTGAAAGTCATGCTGGTTAGGTGCATTGGCCATGCTAAATTCTGCCTCAGTGTACCCGAACAAGTGCGGGAGTGTGGCAACTAGGGGATTTTCACAATAACTTCATTGCAGTGTTAGTGCAAGCCTACATGTGATACTAATAAATAAACTTTAAGCATCATTCATGTCATAAGTAAAAACAGTGAATGTTTGAGAACTCAATAAATATTTGCAGGATTACACAAGTTACATCCTGCAATAAGTATCTGACCATTATCCCTATTCTCCTATCATTCAACCACTTTCCCAACTAGGCCAAACTTTGCCTTCAATTCCAAAGGTTTGAACTTTAGCCACAAGTCTCTTCTGAGAAATTTTATTAAATGTCATCTGAAAGTCCATATTAATAACATTCATAGTGTCACTCTTACGTAATATGGATTTATCCGAATTGAACATTGTACCTGAAAATGAAATGGAGAAAAGACACCCTTCTTTTGAAAGAAAAGTTAGGAGGTGAAGTGATCTTTTTCTGTTCTGTCAATTCACATGGAACTACAAAAGGCCCTGGAAGCTAGCAGCCTGTCAGGGCAAGACATTAAAATGCAAACAATTTTTCTGGACATTTCATTGAGAAGGCATTGAAATGCTACAAGCTTTTCCTGTGAATTAATGGAATGCAATTATCCAAATAGTGAATGGGTGAAAACCAAATACTATTGTGCATCGAGGGCCAGGTCGTCACAGGCAATATGAGAGGACAATGAAAAATAGATACAATGATCACATTCAGAAATCTGGTTTCTGATAAAGGACAGTTAATAAGACACATTTCAGAAGCAGGAGGAAAAATAAAGAATTCCAGACCAACAAAGGAGGCAGAGAATTCTGATTGGCTTTTACCTAGCTATTTGAGGAACCAAAGTAGGCTTTCACTGCAGGGGTTCAACTGTAACCCAATTGGAGTGAAGCCAGTGAAACTTGCTATTACAAGCATTATTTCACTGCAAACTCATCTTTAAAAAACGTCAACCTCTATTTCTTCAGTGGACCAAAAAGGGAATCACAGGCCTATAACATTTCAAGTCTTCATCTTGAAAGAAGCAAGTGCAACAGGGATTTTTTTTTAGATTGTTAAAGACCTCCGCACATGCTTTTATAATCACATTTTGCATTTACAAGCTTGAGAGAAGGGAGAGAGAGAATGAGAGAGACACACACAGAGTGGCTGCTGTTGTGTATATGTTTTGGGTGCTGAGTAATAAACTTTTTTTTAAAACTTAAGAGAAAACCTGTCATTGTTCTTAATAGTCACAACACTCAGGGGATTAAAATACTTTCCTTTTAAAATGCCTCTGGCCTTCGGTCAGTTGAGAGATGGAAAAGGAGGAACTATCCCACCATCTTTCCTCTATGCATAATAATACATTCCCCTGTCAACTGCTTTGGTCAACTTTTCAAAAAATGTAATCAAATTCATCAGGCATGAAATGTCCTTCACAAATCCATGCTGGAGCTCTCTGATCAGGTCAAAATTTGAGGGGTTCAGTCACCCGACCCTTAATTGTAGACTACTAATTTCCTGACAACAGATATTAGGCTAATTGTTCTATAATCCCCGAGTATTTCTGTACCAAAAGACCATAAGATGTAGGAGCAGAAGTAGGCCATTTGGCCCATCAAGTCTGTTCTGCCATTCAATGAGATCATGATTGAGCTGACACAATCCTCAACTCCACTTTTCTGCCTTATCCCCAAGGTCAAAAATCTGTCTATCTCAGCCTTGAACATACTTAACCATCCAGCCTCCACAGCTGTCTGTGGTAAAGAATGCCACAGATTCACAACCCTAAGAAAAGAAATTCCTACCCATTTATGTCTCAAATTAGTGACCCCTTACTCTGAGATTATGCTCTCTGGTCCTGGAACCTCCCAGAAGGGGAAACAACATCAGCATCTACCCTGTCAAGTCCCTTGAGAATCTGATATGTCTCAACAAGATCACCTTTCATTCCTCTAAACTCCAATTAGTACAGACCCAACCTTGTTAACCTGTCCTCATAAGGAAATCCCTCCATTCTTGGGATCAACCTGGTGAACTTTCTCTGGACTGCCTCCAATGCCAAAATATCTTTCCTTAGACAAGAGGACCAAAACTGTTCACTTTACTCCAGGTATGGTTTTAGCAAGACTTCCCTATTTTATATTCCATTCTCTTAATAAGGCCAACATTTCATTTGCCTTCCCAATTATCTGCTGAACTTGCATGCTAGCTTTTTGTGATTTATGCACGAACACACCCAAATCCGTGCTCCAGTTTTCTGCAGTCTTTCTTCATTTAAATAATATTTAGCCCATTATTGTACCTACCAAAATGCATAACTTCACATTTTCTTACCTTATATTCCATCTGCCAAGTTTTTGCCCATTCACCCAACTTGTCTATTTCCCTTTGTAGAGATTCTGTGTCACGCGCACCACTTGCCTTCACACCTATTTTTGTGTCATCTGCAAACTTGGCAATAGTATATTCACTTCCCTCATTCAAGTCATTAAAATATATTGTAAATAATTGTGACCCTAGTACTGATCCCCGTGGCACTCCACTAGTTACAGATGTCATCTTGAAAATTCCTCTCTTATCCCAACTCTGTCTTCCAATAGTTAGCCAATCCTCTATCTATGATAACATATCACCCCCAACACGGTGGGCTGTTATCTTATTAAGCAGCCTTTTGTGTGCTAACTTACTGAACGGTTTTTGGAGAAATCCAAGAATATTACATATACTGGTTCTCCCTTATCAATCCTGCGCATTACCATCTCAAATAATTCTAATAAGTTTGTCAGGCATAATTTTCCCTTCATGAAGCCATGCTGACACCGCTTGATTATCATCTTTTATTATCAGGGCTACTCCTCCACCTTCGCCATTCTGTTTGCCATTTTAAGATGTTATGTACCCAGGAATATTTATTTCCCAACCTTGGTCAGCTTGTAACTCAAATTCCTGTAAAAGTGTTTAGATCTAAACAATTTAGTCATATTGTAATATACATCAAGAAAATCAGTGGTGCCAAATGAAGTCTTGGAGGACACCACTGTATTCTTTCCTGCAGTCCAGCAATAACTGTCCATGACTGCCTTCTGTTCCTCTGAGTCAGCCAACTTTGCACTGACCCTACCACTGTCCTTTTTATTCCATTCACTTCAACTTTACCAGCAAGTTATGTCACACTTTACTAAATGCCTTTTGGATATCCATGCATGCCGCATCGGCCACAATACCCTCATCAATCCTCTGTTACCTCATCAAACAATAATTTGCCTTTAATAAATCCATGCTGGTTTTCCTTAATTAAACCACAGTCACTCCAAGTGACTGTTAATTTTGTCCCAGATTATCATTTCTAAATGTTTTCCCACCACCAAACTAACTGGTTTATAGTTGCACCCTTTTTTGACATGTTCAATTCTCCAATCCTCTGACACCTTCCCCATATCAAAGGAGGATGGGAAAATTACGGCCGATGCTCCGTAATTCCCAACTCACTTCCCTCAGCATCCTCACTGCATCAGCATTGCATCCAATCACAGTAACATATCAACTTTAAGTACTTTTTAAACACATTTCTAATACCTCCTTTTTATCAATTTCTAGCCCATCCAATATCTCAACCACTTTCTCTTCACTGTGACTTTGGCAGCAGCACCTCAGCTGATAAAGACAGATGCAAGGTACTAATTTAGTACCTTAGCCATGCCCTCTGCCTCCATATGTAGATGCTTTTTGGCCCCAGATTGGTCCAAATCCGTCATACCAAACTTTTACTATTCATGTGGCTATGTAAGTCTCTCTCTTTGCTCCTTGTTTTCTTTCCCCTCTGAACTTTCTATATTCAGCATGGTTCTCACATGTGTTACTAACCTGATATCTGTCAAATACCTACCTTTTTTGCTCCCTCTCCAACACTTCCATCATCCAGGGACTTCTAGCTTTGGTTACCCACCTTTTTCTCTTGTAGAAATGTACCTTGACTGTGACCAAACTATCTCATCTTTCAAATTTTAACATTACCTTTCTATTGATGAATCCAACATTGATTGTAATAATATATAATGCATAAAATATGATAAGTTAAAGAAACTAGCCTATTTACAACTTGATTAAACTGGCTCTGTATCTTTTTTTTTCTGAACACCTCCCTTTTGGGTCTCTAACAGGCCCTATTCTTTTATAAAAACCTTTGGGCTTTCCTAATTTTAGTTGCCATCATTTTTCATACCATCTCTTTGCTTTCCTAATTTCCTTTTTAGTTTTACTTTCTATACTCCTCTTAGATTTTTGCAGTTTTGAGCTCTCAATATCTGACATGACCTTCTATTTTTTGCCCAAACTGAATGTTCTCCTCAACTCTCATCTAGAATTTTTACCGATGGTTTTAAATCTCTGGTTATTAATCCACCTATTAAAGGAAATAGTTTTTCTGTATATACTTGATGAAAACCTGTCAGCATCTTGAAAACCTCAACCAAGTCACTACTTAACTTTCTCCTTTCTAGAGCCCCAGTTTCTCTCTCTTTTCTTTACTTGAGAAAAATTCTAACTTTTCCAATCTCTCTACATAATAGAGTGCCTTCATTACTGGTAACATTCTGATAATCCCCCTCAGTGCTCTCTCTAAGGCCTTTACATCTTGCCTGAAATGTAGCGGTCAGAAGTTCCAGCCCAAGTGATCTATAAAATTGATTTAGTTGATTTACTATTGTTACATGTATTGGTATACAGTGAAAAGTGTTGTTTCTTGCACACTATACAAACAAAGCATACCATTTATAGAGTACATAAGGGAAAAGGAAAGGAGAGGGTGCAGAATGTAGTGATACAGTCATAGCTAGGGTGTAGAGAAAGATCAACTTAATGCAAGGTAGGTCCATTCAAAAATCTGATGGCAGCAGGGAAGGAGCTGTTCTTGAGTCGGTTAGTACATGATCTCAGCGTTAGTTCTAACAGAATCTCTATATTATATGTCTCTGTTTGCAACCCATATGCTTTTTGAACCAACTTATCAACCTATATCTTTAAGCATGTATATGTGAAAGCCAATGCCTTGGTGATTACCTACACTTGCCAAAAATGCTGAAAAAGATATTTTGCTGAAGCTTTTCATTTTGCAGTCATCGGGGCAATTGTAAGAATACCAATGTCAAGGAAAACAACAATTTCATACTGTATGAGAAGAGAGTGCCGATTGGCTGGCAAGTGGACTCTGATTGATAGAGGCATCGCCAAAGAAAATGCACCAGTTAATGGCAGCTGACAGTTAATTACCAAGCATTGTTTGCAGGATGAGAAGCTTTGACAATATTCAAGTTTTGTACATTTGAATGACTACTTTCCAAAATTCTATAATTTATAGTATACCACCTTCACTCATTATTCCTCCAAATATGTATCACGCCACACTTCCACAATAAACCCATCTGCTATCCTTTCTTTTGACAATCCTGTTTATTCATCTATCATGTTACCATATTTCATATCATCTGCAAACTTTTTAATGCTACTTCCTGCACCTAAGTAGAGGTCATTTATAAAAATCTAAAGGTAAACAACCGAAAATGCATCCTTGACGAACACTGCTGCAGACTATCTTGCTGCCTGAAAAACATCCATCCATCCACCACCACCCTATGCTTCCTGTCACCAAGCCAATTTTGTAACCATGCTGCCAGTTTTCCCCTAATTCCATGGACTTCCATTTTAACAATCCTTTGTGTGACAACATTGTCAAATATCTTCCAAAGATCCATTTAAACAACATCCACAACAACATCCTGTTCAATGATCTTTGTTCATCATACTCCTATTATCTACATAAGATGATGGACATACTGCATCTCTGCTGGGGAAGGGGTAGTTTCATATGGGGCACTTCTGCTGATGACTAAAAAGATGAACCCATGAGAGGCAGGTTCTGCCACAAGTGCTGCACCTGACATGGTTATCAGGTGTCATTGTTGTGGGTTGTAGTTTTTGGTGTTAAGAGCCTGTTACAAAATCATTGTAACCATTGGTCATATGGTAGTACATGCTGCCCCACAGCTAACTGCCCTTGACATCAAGCCAGCATTTGCCCAAGTTTGGCATCAAAGAGCCCAAGTCAATGAGAATCGGGGGAAACCTCTCCACTGGTTTGAGTCATACTTACCACAAAGAAAGATGGTTGTATTTGTTGGAGTTCAACGATCTCAGTCCCAGGTCTTCCTGAGTTCTTTGGCTCGTGCCATAGGCCCGCCCATCTTCAGCTGGTTCATCAATGACCTTCCCTCCATATTGAAGTGGGGTTGTTTGCTGATGATGGTATACTCTGCTGCCACTGCTGTTTGGTGGCAGAGAGAGTGAATGTTTATGGAAGGGGTGCCAATCAAGGGGGCTGCTTTTCCCAGAATGGTGTCAAGCTTATTGAGTGTTGTTGGAGCTGCATTCATCCAGGCAAGTGAAGAGCTTTCCATCACACTCCTGACTTGTGTCTTGTAGATAGAAGACAGGCTTTGGAGGAGTCAGGAAGTTACTTACTTGCCACAGGATTCCTAGCTTCTGACCTGCTCTTGTAGCCACTGTATTTATATGGCTTGTCCACTCCAGTTTCTGATCAATGGTAACTCCTAGGGTATTGATAGTTGGGGATTCAGCTATGGTAATGCCATTGAATGTCATAAGAGTCTTATAGCACAGAAAGAGGCCCATCAGCCTATCGTGTCTGCCCTGGCCATCAAGTACCTATCTATTCTAATCCCATTTTCCAGCATTTGGTCCGTAGCCTTGTATGCTATGGTGCTTCAAGTGCTCACCTAAATGCTTCTTAAATGCTGAGAGATCTCCTGCCTCTACCATTCTTTCAGGCAGTGAGCTCCAGATTCTCACCACCCTCTGAGTGAAGATGTTTTTCCTCAAATCACCTCTAAATCTCCTGCCTATTACCTTAAACCTATGATTATTGACCCGTCAACAAAGAAAAGTTTCTTCCTATCTACCCACTTTTGTATTTCATAATTCTGCACAAATCAGGTCCCCAGTGGTGATTCTCTCTTTAAGGATCCACCTGCAAAGTAAGGGTCACATGACCTGGGGAACCTTTTGGGGAGCAGGGTGGGGGGATCACCTCGGGTTTCTGTTTCAGAGCCTTCTCAGGAGCTGACTGGCAGCCACAAAGCTGCAAGTCACTGTTCATAGTTACACATAAACAAACATTGTAGCTATTTACCGAACCAGTGAACTGGAACTATTACATTGGTGACGAGGATAAAGAAAACTTTTGCAGACCCAAGATCATAAGTATAATGTCACATTAAAGTGCAGTTCAAGTTGAGAATCAGAAGATCTACCCCTATTTGGATGGATAAATCAGGCAATCCTACTTGGCGTGGGACCCAGACTTACAATTTAATATTCAGCCTCACATCCCCAAGCATTCCCAACTCCAAGTCATTCACTGGGATAGTTGAATTGGCGAAAACACACCACCACCCGAAACCATCGGTAATATTGCAGTAATTTAAGCATAACTCAACCGGATAAGCCCCTGGGGAAATTATTGAACAAAGAACAATACAGCACAGGAACAGGTCCTTCGGCCCTCGAAGCCTGCGCCAATCATGATGCCTGCCTAAACTAAAATCGTTGCATTTACGGAGTCCGTATCCTTCCATTCCCATCCTATGTATTAGTCTAGTTGCCCCTCAAATGCCGCTATTGTACCCGCTCCCACCACCTCCCCAGACAGCGCGTTCCAGACATTCACCACTCTGAGTGTAAAGAATTTGCCTTGCACATCTCCTCTAAACTTTTCCCCATGCACCTTAAACCTATGTCCCCCCAGTACTTGACTTTTCTACCCTAGGAAAGAGCATCTGACTATCCACTCTGTCCATGCCACTCAATCTTGCAGACCTCTATCAGGTCACCCCTCAACCTCCGTCATTCCAGTGAGAACAAACCGAGTTTATCCAACCTCTCCTCATAGCTAATACTCTCCAGACCAGACAACATCCTGGTAAATCTCTTCTGTACCCTCTCCAAAGCATCCACATCCTTCTGGTAACGTGGCAACCAGAATTGTACACAATATTCTAAATGAGGTCTATCTCAGGTTCCGTACAACTGCAGCATTACCCGCCAATTTTTATACTCAATGCCCCGACCGATGAAGGCAAGCATACCGTATGCTTTCTTGATTACCTTATCCACCTCTGCTGCCACTTTTAGTGATCGGTGGGCATGTACGCCCAGATCTCTCTGCCTGTCAATACTCTTAAGGGTTCTACCATTTACTGTATAATTCTTACATGCATTGGACCGTCCAAAATGCATTATCTCACACTTGTCCGGTTTAAACTCCATTTGCCATTTCTCCGCCCAAGTCTCCAACTGGTCTATATCTTGCTGGATCCTCTGACAATCCTCTTCTCTGTCCACAACTCCACCAATTTTTGTGTCATCTGCGAACTTACTAATCAGACCAGCTACATTTTCCTCCAAATCATTTATATATACTACGAACAACAAAGGTCCCAGAACTGATCCCTATACAACACCATTAGTCACAGCCTTCCATTCAAAAAAGCACCCCTCTACTACTACCCTCTGTCTTCTATGGCCAAGCTAGTTCTGTATCCATCTTGCCAGCTCTCCTCTGATCCCGTGTGACTTCACCTTTCGTACCAGTCTGCCATGAGGTACCTTGTCAAAGGCTTTACTGATGTCATGTATACAACATCCACTGCCTTTCCCTCATCTTTCATCTTCGTCACTTCCTCGAAAAACTTGATCAAGTTAGTGAGGCACAACCTCCCCTTCACAAAACCATACTGTCTATCACTAATAAGTCAATTTGTTTCCAAATGCGAGTACATCCTGTCCCCAAGAATCATTTCCAATAATTTCCCTACCACTGACATAAGGCTCACCGGCCTATAATTTCCTGGATTATCCCTGCTGCCCTTCTTAAACAAAAGAACAACATTAGCTGTCTTCCAGTCCCCTGGAACTTCACCTGTAGCCAATCAGGATACAAAGATTTCTGTCAAGGCCCCAGCAATTTCCACCCTTGACTCCCTCAGTAATCTGGCCCTGGGGACTTATCTACTTTAATGCTTTTTAAGATGCCCAATACCACCTCCTTTTTGATATCGACATGACCCAGAATATCTACACACCCTACCCTAGGCTCCTCATCCATCAAGTTCCTCTCTTTAGTGAATACTGAGGCAAAGCATTCATTTAGTATCTCGCCCATTTCCTCTGGTTCCATGCATAGATTCCCTCCACTATCCTGGAGTGGACCAACCCTTTCGCTCTTTACATACATATAAAATACCTTAGGATTTTCCTTAATCCTGTTTGCCGAGGACTTTTCATGACCCCTTTTAGACCTCCTAACTCCTTCCTACATTCTTTATATTCTTCAAGGGCTTCATCTGTCCTAAGCCTTTTGGACCTTACGAATGCTTCCTTTTTCTTTTTGACAAGGCTCATAGTATCCCTCGTTATCCAGGCTTCCCAATACTTGCCACACTTATCCTTCATCCTCACAGGTACATGCCGGTCCTGAATTCCAATCAACTGACATTTGAAAGACTCCCATATGTCAGATGTTGATTTACCCTCCCCCAATCTACTCTCCAGATCCTGCCTAATGTTGTTGTAGTTAGTCTTTCCCCAATTTAACATCTTTGCCCGAGGACCGCTCTTGTTCTTATCCACAAGCACCTTAAAACTTATGGAATTATGATCACTGTTCTTGAAATGCTGTCCTACTGGAACTTCGATCACCTGACCGGGCTCATTCCCCAATACCAGGTCCAATATGGCTCCTTCCCAAGTTGGGCTATTTACATACTGTTTCAAGAAACCCTCCTGGACGCTCCTTACAAATTCTGCCCCATCCAAGTCCCTAGCAGTGAGCGAGTCCCAGTCAATATAGGGAAAGTTAAAATCACCCACCACAACAATCCTGTTGTTTTTGCATCTTCCCAAAATCTGTCTGCATATCTGCTCCTCCATCTCCTACTGGCTGTTGGGAGGCCTATAATAAACCCTCAGCATTGTGATTGCACCCTTCCTGTTCCTGAGCTCTACCCATATTGCCTCTCTGCCTGAACCATCCGAGTATCTTCCCTCAGTACAGCTGTGATATCCTCCTTAAGCAGTAATGCAACTCCCCCACCCATTTTACATCCCTCTCTATCGTGCCTGAAGCATCTAAATCCTGGAATGTTTAGCTGCCAATCCTGTCCATCTTTCAACCAAGTCTCTGTAATAGCAACATCATCATAGTTCCAAGTACTAATCCAAGCTCTAAATTCATCTCTTGCCTGTTATGCTCCTCACGTTGAAACAAATGCACTTCAGACTACCAGTCCTGCTGTGTTCAACAACTGCTCCCTGCCTGCTCTTCCTCTTAATCTTACTGGCCTTAGTCTGTAGCTCTCCTCCAGTTATTTCTCCTGCTGACTTACTGCCCTGATTCCCACCCCCCTGCCGTAATAATTTAAACCCTCACTAGTGACTCTAGCAAATCCATCTGCCAGGATATTGGTGGCCCAGATATTGCAATTTATATTACTAAGTTAAGACAGATCTCAGAGCACTGTGACTTTGGAGCCTCAATGATATGCTGCGGGACTGTTTAATCTGCAGAGTAAATAATCAGGCCATCCAAAGGAAGTTATTAGCAGAGGCAGATATAAATTTTAAGGTGGCGTTGGTGATGGAGCGCATTGAGAAGGAGCTTCCGAGTTCGCAAAATGGCGTGGTACATCAGTTAGGGTGGGAAGCTGCAGTCAGCAGTGGCGCCAAAATGAAGATGTAATTTTAAAATGGGAAACAAATGCAGCCACGGATAGAGCGAGAAGAGTTAAAAGGGTCAATCAATCACCTAGGATTGAAGTAGTGTTACTGGTGCAGGGGCAATCACTCCCCTGAAGCCTGCAAGTATAAAGAGGCTGAATATTTTTTCTGCCACAGGAAATGTCATTTAAGGCACCGATGTAAAACAAAGTTTAGTCCAGTAACAGTTAGAAACACATTGCAAGTGCGTAATACTGAAGTTTCCAGTAGTAAGGATTTAAATTTGGCATGTCCACTACGACTCTCACCCTCTTTTACATAGAAACATAGAAAGCATTCTTTTTGGTTGTATCATAGCTTGATATGGCTCCTGTTCTGTCCAAGACCGCAAGAAACTACAAAAGGTTGTGAACGAAGCCCAGTCCATCATTCAAACCAGCCTCCCATTCACTGGCACTATCTACACTTCCCGCTGTCTCGGAAAAGCAGCCAGCATAATCAAGAACCCCATTCACCCTGCACAGACTCTCTTCCACCTTCTTCCATCAGGAAAAAGGTACAAAAGCCTGAGGTCACGTACCAACTGACTCAAGAGCAGCTTCTTCCCTGCTGTCATCAGACTTCTGAATGGATCTACCTCACATTAATTTGATCTTTCTCTAAGAACAAAGAACAAAGAACAAAGAACAATACAGCACAGGAACAGGCCCTTCGGCCCTCCAAGCCCGCGCCGCTCCCCGGTCCAGGATTGAATCCTGAATCCAGGATCCCCGCCCAATTTTCCAGCCTATCTACATACCAATATCCTATCCACCGAGCTGTCCCTCACAGCTACGATGCTTTGTTCATTACAACCTATTAACTCACCCCCACCCCCCTATTCCAGACCATGTGATCCCCAGGGAGAGGCGAAAACCCAGAGTGAAAAACCCCAGGGCCAATATGGGGAAAAAAAAAAAAAATCTGGGAAATTCCTCTCCGACCCCCTGAGGCGATCGAAACGAGTCCAGGAGATCACAATGGCCCTGATCGGAAAATGCTTCCCAACCCTAGTCATTTCCACTTCCATGAACACCATATGAATTCCCTGCCCCCGAGACAGGTTCCCAACTATCCGCAGTCTCGCTCTGTACTGGAAATGTAGCTATCGATGTCCGTATCTGTCTACTCAACTTGTAACGATGTGTTAACGGCTAATGTCCGTACTGCCTATTGTCTAAAAGGTATAAAAATGATCAACTACCATTGTGTAGTTGAGAAGGTAGCTAGAAATGTAGCTAGAGTCTACACCCTAGCTATGACTGTAACACTACATTCTGCACTCTCTCCTTTCCTTCTCTATGTAGGGTAGGGTCTGTCTGTATAGCACGCAAGAAACAATACTTTTCACTGTATACCAATACATGTGACAATAATAAATGAAATCAAATCTTCACTCATTGTTTAACATGAAAGTGGGCAAGGCAGCCCACATCACTGATGTTTTTGGTAAAAGGTAGGCCCTTAAAAATAGAAGTTAATACTCAGTGATAGGAGAACAGACATTTCAATATTTACCAAAAGAAGTCCAACCATTGAGTTTGAGGGGTACCACAGCAAAACTAACAATTTATACAGGAGAAACCATCAAGATAAACGGTACACCTGATTACCTATAAGCTATCGGCAGCAGCCTGCTCAGCTCTCAGTAATAATAGTGTCAGGCCAAGGGCCATGATTGGCTCAAGGTAATCAAGTTAAACTGGATGGAGATCATCCAAGTACGGGAAGAGGCACTGCCTGAGTCAATGAAGAAATACGAGAACTTTTTTTTGTGACGAGTCTGGTAAAATAAAGGGGCTTCCAGGCAAAGATCCATGTAGATCCAGAGGCAATCCCTCATTTTCTTTGAGAGCAGTACCATGAAACAGGGCAATGGTTAGATTCTCTTTTGTTGGAAATGCTCATTGTCTGGCACTTGTGTGGCACAAAATGTTGTTTGCCACTTGTCAACCCAAGCCTGGGATATTGTCCAGGTCTTGCTGCATTTGGACATGAACTGCTTTAGTATCTGAGGAGTCATGAAAGGTGCTGAACACATCCCACTTCTGACCTAAATATAGAAGGAAGGTCATTGATGAAGCAGCTAAAGATGGTTGAGCCTAGGAATACTCTCCACTTGCCTGGATGAGTGCAGCTCCATCAACCCTCAAGAAGCTAAACACCATACAGGACACAACACTTGATTGGCACCCCATCCACCACCTCCAACATCCACTCCCTCCACCACTGACACAGTGCCAGCAGTATGTACCATCTACAAGAACCATTTCAGCAATTCAACAAGGCTGCTTCGATAGCACCTCCCAAACCCACAAACTCTACCACTCTGGAGGAAAAAGGGCAGCAGATGCATGGAAACACCACAACCTGATGCTTCCCTCCAAACCATCATCCTGACTTGGAACTATATTACCATACCTTCACTGTCGCTGGATCAAAATTTCTCTCCCAAACAGCATTGTGGGTGTACCTATGTCACATGAACTGCAGCAGTTCAAGAAAGTGACTCACCATCACCTTCTTAATGGCAATTAGGGATGGGCCAGTGATGTTAACGTCCAGTGAAAGAATGAAAAAAAAAGTTGTGCAAAAAAATATTTCAAACAAAGTGGCTAGAACATTGCCCTGTTTCACACTCATTTTCACATCAAAACTTTAAATGTTGCCGTCAAACTATGCGTGCATTGTTGTCAGGAAGGGAACAGATGAGACTGAAAAACTTTGATGGGCAGCCAATTTTCTCAAAAACCTTGTAGTGTCCTGCCCTGTTGACAGTGTTGTAATTGATCTCTTGCTTCAATAAGATTTACAAAAGTAAGGTAACGAGGTATATCCTGCTCCTTACACTTCTCTTACAGTTAGCGTCACTATAAACCTGCAACCACACCACACTATGCTTCTGGACATACTTAAGTGTCCAAGGAGATGGAGTCTTTTAAGCATGAATCTAGCAAGGTCCTACCCAACAACACTGAGAAGCAAGATGCCCCTGTAGTTATTGCAATTTCCTCTGTTACACCTCTTGTGTATAAAATCCTGTCCTGTGGAAAAGATCTTACCCTCCAACAGAGGAGTCGATCACAAAGGTGTGGCAGTAGATGGAACTTTCGCTGCTTGAACGGTTTGGTTGGAATTCCACCCTTGCTGAGTACATTTCTGCTTGCTGAGCCAATCAATGGCTGCTTCAAGCTCAAGTGATGAGCATTCTTCATCTAACTCAACCATGACAGGAAGCTGCGGAAGTGCTCCGTTCAGAGACTGGGATATGTTTATACCATGCGAGTACAATTCGCAGCAGCAGCTTTCACAGAGAACTCACGGCAGTCTGCTTCTGAGATTTTTGGAGAGAGGTTGATTTCTCTATCTCTTGTTCTGTCTGAAGTGGAGACTAGAATCTGCCAAGAAATATGCCTTTCTCTCTGAGATTTCACTGTTTGGGGATGGAGCTTTCTCTGGAAGTTGCTGCCTGAGAATTAGAAAACAGCTATCTGTCTGGATCACTCTTCAGAAGTGTCAAAAGGCTGGAAATCTATTACCTACCTAAGCATCTTGGGTTTCTATGTTAATTGGTTCTAAAAAAAGGGATTCATGTCTATGCTGGATACTGCTAAATTGGAACAATACAGATAGCTAACTGTTAAGAATTGCAATTGGTCATGTTTAAGTATTTTAATTGTAAAAGTTGTGTGAATTCTTTTTGTTATATTTGTTTTGATAAAAGCTTCCTAGTGGATCACTTGATTCATATCTGAAGTGGAACACAGTATGCTCACCTTAATGCCAAAATCAAATGTAAAAGTTAGGGTCTACACTAACTTCATAGAATACCTTGGTTGTTCTGATCTGGTTCTTAAAAACAACCATTGATCCTTGTGGTAGTCTCTTATTACATCCCAAAAATGACAAACAAGACACTGGAGCAGGAGTGGGCCATTCAGCCCATCAAGTCTGCTCCACTATTCAATTAGATCATTGTTGTGGGAAATTTACCACTTCGGAGCCAGACTTGGAGGTTCCAACAATACAGTTTTATTTCAGACAAAGCTTTGGGAGAAAGCACTAGTACTCCGCAGTACTTGGCAGCTACCTTCTCAACTACACAATGGTAGTTGGTCATTTTTATACCTTTTAGACAATAGGCAGTACGGACATTAGCCGTTAACACATCGTTACAAGTTGAGTAGACAGATACGGACATCGATAGTTAACACATCGTTACAAGTAGACAGGTATGGACATGGACAGTTAACATATCATTGTTCATAGAATGGATACATTTATGCAGTTACGTCCTCTATCAATGACTGGTTTCGATCTATACATTCAGTGGCTGATCTTGTTACATTTATGTATTTATGTCCCCATCTGTAGCTGACCTTATCAGACCCATTGTTCTGGGTCTGTTCTTATCTAAAATGCCTCAAGCTCTGACCAGCTTCCTGAGCAATTCAGATACTGCAGGTTTTAACTTTTTGTGTAACTGTCTGTGCTAAAAGCCAGTGCCTTTTAATTTCCCTTCCCAGGTAACCATTTTGTGTGCCAGGTAACCATTTTGTGTCCATCACTTTAATTCCACCATAACAATCATGACTGATGTGATATGATAATCCTCAACTCCACTTCCCCCACCTTTATCCTCATAACCCTTGATTCCCTTAATGATTAAAAATCTACCTCAGCCTTGCACATACTTAATGACCCAGCCTCGACAGCTGTCTGCAGTAAAGAATTCCACAGATTCACTACCCTCAGAGAAAAAATTCATCCTCATCTCTTTCTTAAGTGGGCAACCCCTGGCTCTGAGATTATGCCCTCTGGACCTAGACTCTCCCACAGGGGGAAACAACCGCTCAGCATTTACCCTGTCATGGCCCCTGAGAATCCTATATGTCTCAATAAATGACCCATTTATCCCTACTTTGTTTTCTGTAACTACCTTATCCTCTCTCCGCGCTAATGTTATCCCCAACAACAAGAGCTCTTATTTTGTGTAGTAACGTTTGATGTTACACCTCATCAAAAGCCTTCTGGAAATTCAAGTACGTCACATCTATAGATTCACCTTTATCCATGTTGTTTGTTTTTTCCTCAAAGAACTCAATAAATTAGTCAAAGACAATTTCCTTTTTACAAAATCATGCTGACTGTCTGATTGCATTAAGATTGTCTAAGAATCATGCTATAACCTCATTAATAATAGATAAAAAGGAATCCAAAAGCTTTCCATGGGCATATAAATAGTAAAAATGTAGGAAAAGCTGAAGTAGGGTCAACTAGGGACCAAAAAGGGGATTGACCCATCAAGCCATGGAGCATGGCTGAGATATGAAATTACTACTTAGCATCTGTCTTTACCAACAAAAAAAGATGTTGCCCAGATCATGGTGAAAGAGGAGGTAGTTCAGACACTTGAAAGTTTTAAAACGGATAAGGTGTTGTAATGGATAGGATGTTTGAATTTAAGAGTTGATAAGGCACTAGCACCAGGGGAGGTGCATCCAAGAATATTAAAGTAAGTAGAGATTAAAAATTACGGAGGCACTGGCCATAATTTTCTAACCTCAGGAGTGATGCCTGAGGACTGAGAATTGCAAAAGTCTTGTTCAAATAAGAGTTTAAAGACGAACCCAGCAACCATCGGCCAATCAGTTTAATTTTGGTGATGGGGAAACTTATAGAAATGATCATTCAAGACAAAATTAATAGTCATATGGACTAATGCAGGTTAATTAAGGGAAGTTAGCATGGATTTAAGAGCAAATTGTGTCAAACTAACTTGTTTGAATTTTTATAATTTAGTACAGGTACAGTATTCTTTATCTGACATCCTCAGGGTGGACTGCATTTCAGAAAATTTTGGCTTTTGTACATCACATATAGGCCTAGGCCGACTTGCATTAACAGTAGCCAAAGCCTAGGTTAGCTATAGTTTAAAGTAAATAAAATGACTAGAAAAATAAGATGTACCACTGAATAATAAATACAGGTTACCTGTAATAAGTTCCTACCTGTGGTGCAAGATAAACATGCAGACAAAAACCACAAAGTAAGCAGTGCAGACAAACAACTGGACTTTCCGGGCTAAATGTTGGGTGTGGTCAGTGAGGTTAGCTTTGGCTAGGTCTCCAGTCATAGAATCACAGAATCCCTGCAGTGCAGAACGAGGCCAACCATGCCATCGAGTCTGCACCAACCCTCCGACAGAGCATCTTACCCTGGGCCACCCCCCCCCCCCACCCTATTCCCGTAACCGCACGCATTTACCCCACTAATCTCCTAGCCTACACATCTTAGACACTAAGGGGCAATTTAGCAGGGCCAATCGATCTAACCTGTACATCTTTGAACTCTGGGAGGAAACCGGAGCAGCCAGAAGAAAAACATGCAGACGCAGGGAGGATGTGCAAACCCCACAAACAAAGTCACCAAGGCTGGAATCAAACCCGGTCCTGACACTGTGAGGCAGCAGTACGAACCACTGTGCTACCATGCTGCCGGCTCCGGTCATATCAGTTCAGGTCACAGACCACCCGCACTACAGGTCAATGAAATACAAGAAATGTGCATTTGTTTGGATGTTTTCAGATTTACAGATAAAGAACGCTCAAGCTGTGACACTACAGCTAATTGATCCGCTAACAATTGTTAATCAATTATTTGTCCTGATGAGCACAAGATGAATAGCTTCGACAAAATGTCGATTTTTGGCAATATTCGATTGTTTTTCAGATTTTTTTGAGACTAACATCTAACATCAAAGGAATATCAAGATAATTTTCAAGTATCATTATTGAGGAATTCACTAATTTTTTAAATGTTTTTTAGTGCATTGACATCACTGCAACATTATGTTCTAACGGTTTATGTAACCTTTAAGAACTGGTACAGTTCTTGTACTGAATTTTGTTTTTACTATCTAGAACATTTTCCAATTTTACTTCCTTTATAACTAAAAATTGCTATGTACCAGAATTATATTGATACAAAAGGATACAAAATTGTCAGGCAAGGAGGAATTGGTAGGGCTAGGGAACCGTGGTGCACCAAAAAAGTTTCTTTGTTGGTTAAAAAGAAAAAGGAGGCTTATGTTCGGATGAGACGTGAGCACTCGGGTAGTGCACTAGAAAGCTTTAGATTGGCTAAGAGGGAGTTGAAGAGCGAGCTTAGAAGGGCTAAAAGGGGACATGAGAAGACTTTGGCGGATAGGGTTAAAGAGAATCCTAAGGCGTTCTATAGGTATGTCAAGAACAGAAGGTTGGTTAGGGCAAGTTTAGGGCCAGTTATAGATGGCAGAGGGAAGTTATGTGTGGAACCGGAGGAGATTGGTGAAGCATTGAACCAATATTTCTCTTCGGTGTTCACGCAAGGGGACATGAATATAGCTGAGGAGGACACTGGGTTGCAAGGGAGTAGAATAGACAGTATTACAGTTGATAAGGAGGATGTGCAGGATATTCTGGAGGGTCTGAAAATAGATAAATCCCCTGGTCCGGATGGGATTTATCCAAGGATTCTCTGGGAGGCAAGAGAAGTGATTGCAGAGCCTCTGGCTCTGATCTTCAGGTCGTCGTTGGCCTCTGGTATAGTACCAGAAGATTGGAGGTTAGCGAATGTTGTCCCATTGTTTAAGAAGGGGAACAGAGACTTCCCCGGGAATTATAGACCGGTGAGTCTCACTTCTGTTGTCGGCAAGATGTTGGAAAAAATTATAAGGGATAGGATTTATAGTTATTTGGAGAGTAATGAATTGATAGGTGATAGTCAGCATGGTTTTGTGGCAGGTAGGTCGTGCCTTACTAACCTTATTGAGTTTTTTGAGAAAGTGACCAAGGAGGTGGATGGGGGCAAGGCAGTGGACGTGGTATATATGGATTTTAGTAAGGCGTTTGATAAGGTTCACCATGGTAGGCTTCTGCAGAAAATGCAGATGTATGGGATTGGGGGTGATCTAGGAAATTGGATCAGGAATTGGCTAGCGGATAGGAAACAGAGGGTGGTGGTTGATAGTAAATATTCATCATGGAGTGCGGTTACAAGTGGTGTACCTCAGGGATCTGTTTTGGGGCCACTGCTGTTTGTAATATTTATTAATGATCTGGATGAGGGTATAGTTGGGTGGATTAGCAAATTTGCTGATGACACCAAAGTCGGTGGTGTGGTAGACAGTGAGGAAGGGTGTCGTAGTTTGCAGGAAGACTTAGACAGGTTGCAAAGTTGGGCCGAGAGGTGGCGGATGGAGTTTAATGCGGAGAAGTGTGAGGTAATTCACTTTGGTAGGAATAACAGATGTGTTGAGTATAGGGCTAACGGGAGGACTTTGAATAGTGTGGAGGAGCAGAGGGATCTAGGTGTATGTGTGCATAGATCCCTGAAAGTTGGGAATCAAGTAGATAAGGTTGTTAAGAAGGCATATGGTGTCTTGGCGTTTATTGGTAGGGGGATTGAATTTAGGAGTCGTAGCGTTATGTTGCAACTGTACACAACTCTGGTGCGGCCGCACTTGGAGTACTGTGTGCAGTTCTGGTCCCCACATTACAGGAAGGATGTGGAGGCTTTGGAGAGGGTGCAGAGGAGGTTTACCAGAATGTTGCCTGGTATGGAGGGGAGATCCTATGAGGAGAGGCTGAGGGATTTGGGATTGTTTTCGCTGGAAAGGCGGCGGCTAAGAGGGGATCTTATTGAAACATATAAGATGATTAGAGGTTTAGATAGGGTGGATAGTGATAGCCTTTTTCCTCTGATGGAGAAATCCAGCACGAGGGGGCATGGCTTTAAATTGAGGGGGGGTAGTTATAGAACCGATGTCAGGGGTAGGTTCTTTACCCAGAGGGTGGTGAGGGATTGGAATGCCCTGCCAGCATCAGTAGTAAATGCGCCTAGTTTGGGGGCGTTTAAGAGATCCGTTGATAGGTTCATGGACGAAAAGAAATTGGTTTAGGTTGGAGGGTCACAGTTTTTTTTTAACTGGTCGGTGCAACATCGTGGGCCGAAGGGCCTGTTCTGCGCTGTAATGTTCTATGTTCTATGTTCTAAAATTCAAATGCAAGAATTTACGCTCCATATTAGGTATCACAATTATATGTAAACATGTGCAACAATAAAGTGATGCTGTTGTATTAGATTTCCATAAAATACCAATGAAAAAGAAAAATTTCATTGCTTTAGTACAATTTGCTTATCAAATAGTATACTCACAGTATGCCAAGTTTGGATCCAAAGGATTCCGAGCACCATAAAAAAAATAAGCATTATCATAAGGTGTTTGGTAATGTTCTGTCAGCACAGGTGGCGGAGGAGGGGGAGGAATCGCTGTGATCCTTCAATAAGAAAAACATCTGCATTAAATTTTACTTGATATAGATCTTAAAATTTATTTAATGAAATTACGCCCATTTTAATTGGTTCTTTAAGTAGTACTACCTGCTAAGAGCAACTTAACTAATTCTTACAGTAGTAACAGCAACGTAATACTAAGTACAGTAAAGTAACACCAAGTACAATGTTACAATTTTCCATTCAACCACAAGGTTTAAAAAGCAAGTTAAAATATACTGCTAATGCTAATTACTGTGCTTTTGCAAAACTCAATCTAGTTTACCAATGTAAGATCATTATGCTTCAAAATTGCACACCATAGTTCAAATTATCCATTGTGACATATCAATGTCTCTCTTCATTTAACTATATTAAATGCCCAATGCTTTATTTCAATGTCTTGAACCTTAATCTACATCAAATTCCCCCCTTGAAAACTAAACACAAGCTTTACCTTTTTTTTTTAGGCATGTAACCTCCAATACTGCAGCACACAAAATTACCATGAAAAGTATAATACAGAAACAGGTTGTTTGGCCCAGCTAGTCCATGAGAATTTTTATCCTCCATGGGTAGTAATCCTAATCTTTTAATGATTCAATTAATCACTGACAACTAGCTGCAGCTGCGAGCGCAGTTGAAAACTTACATACAACCTGACGTAATAAATAAGCATCTTCTGTCACTCAATAGGATCACAGCTGATCTTCTGGCTCAACACCACCTTCCCACATTAACCCTACATTGCTCTTTTTTTTGTCTTCAAGAAACAATCAATCTTTTCCTTCAATATATTTTACAACTGAGGGCAGAGAATTCCAAAGATTCACAATATTGAGTTGAAGAAATTTTTCCTTATCTCAACCCATATCAGTGGTCAATCCCTTATTCTGACACTGTGTTCCCTAGTTCTAAACTCCCCAACTTGGGGAAAAGTCCTCCTGGTATTTATTTTGTCAAACCCCTTCAGAATTTTATGAAAATGAAGGTCAGGGCCTGTGAAGCTCTTAAGTAACTCCCTGCTGGCTACAATCTCAGGTGAAGCAGATTGTGGTTCAGGAGTCAGGAAAAGATGGGATTTATGTCTTAGGTTGGAGTATAGATTACAAACCAAAAGATTTCGTAAAGGTGTTCAGTTATGGTACCATAATGACTATTCTGAAGATCACTTTTTTTTAAAACTTGGACTGAGTTTAAAGACTGGTCTTAAAATGGCTCCAGGCTGCCAGACAAAAAGGTGAATGTCAATCACCTTCCTCAGACACATACATTTAATATCCAATGAATGTTTATAAGACTAAAACAGAAACTTATTGAGTCGGTGGATTTTCCTACAATCACAAAGATAGGTTTGAAGGGCCAAACTGACAAGCCACTAAGGCATGAACAACCTTGACACTTTTGACCACCACAGGGGGTAAGGAGACTTGGATAATTGAAATGAAATTACTATTGCCTTATATTGCAAGTGATTTGGCATCGTTGTGCAGGGCACGTGATAATGATAGCCATCTTGCCTTACCCACAAAAAGCACTGAAAAGAGCAGGAAAAAGGCAGATCTACAGAGAACCATCTTGAAAAGATTTTAACTCAGGGAGAATCAGAGAAATATCAGCTCAGGTCTGCTGTAAAGTAACTGCAGAAAGAAGTCTCACAACACCAGGTTAAAGTCCAACAGGTTTATTTGGTAGCACAAGCTTTCGGAGTGTCGCTCCTTCGTCAGGTGACTGAAGAGTTGTGTTCACAAACAGGGTATACATAAACACAGACTCAATTTACAAAATAATGGTTGGAATGTGAGTCTTTACAGGTAATCAAGTCTTAAAGGTACAGACAATGTGAGTGGAGAGAGGGTTAAGCACAGGTTAAAGAGGTGTGAATTGTCTCCAGCCAGGACAGTTAGTGAGATTTTGCAAGCCTAGGCAAATCATGGGGGTTACAGATAATGTGACATGAACCCAAGATCCTGGTTGAGGCCATCCTCATGTGTACAGAACTTGGCTATCAGTTTTTGCTTGGTGATTCTGCATTGTTGTGTGTTGTGAAGGCCGCCTTGGAGAACGCTTATCCGAAGATCAGAGGCTGAATGCCTGTGACTGCTGAAGTGTTCCCCAACAGGAAGAGAACACTCCTGCCTGTGTTGTCGAGCAGTGATCATTCATCCGTTGTCGTAGCGTCTGCATGGTCTCATCAATGTACCATGCCTCGGGACATCCTTTCCTGCAGCGTATCAGGTAGACAACGTTGTCCGAGTTGCAAGAGTATGTACCGTGTACCTGGTGGATGGTGTTCTCACGTGAGATGATGGCATCCGTGTCGATGATCCGGCACGTCTTCCAGAGGTTGCTGTGGCAGAGTTGTGTGGTGTCGTGGTCACTGTTCTCCTGAAGGCTGGATAGTTTGCTACAACATGAAGAAGCTATGACATCTTCTCCGGAGCCTTCAACATGTCATCGATGAAGACGAACATCTCGCCAAGGCCATCCCCATACCCCCACTTCTTGCCTTCAAACAACCACACAACCTCAAACAGACCATTGTCCGCAGCAAGCTACCCAGCCTTCAGGAGAACAGTGACCACAACACCACACAACCCTACCACAGCAACCTCTGATCCGGCACATCTGGTGAAATGGTGCAACAACAATAATTTCTCCCTCAACGTCAGCAAAATGAAGGAGATAGTCATCGGCTTCAGGAAATGTAGTGGAGGACATGTCCCTGTCTACATCAATGGTGAAGAAGTGGAAATGGTCGAGAGCTTCAGGTTTCTAGGTATCCCGATCACCAACAACCTGTCCTGGTCCCTCCATGCCATCACTATAGTTAAGAAAGCCCACCAATGTCTCGATTTTCTCAGAAGGTGAAGGAAATTTGGCATGCCCGCTATGACTCTCACCAATTTTTGCAGATGCACCATAGAAAGCACCCTTTCCGGATGTATCACAGCTTGGTATGGCTCCTGTTCTGACCAAGACCGCAAGAAACTAAAAAGGATTGTGAATATAGCCCAGTCCATCATGCAAACCAGCCTCCCATCCATTTACTCTGTTTATAATTCCCGTTGCCTCGAAAATGCAACCAGCATAATCAAGGACTCCACACACTCCGGACATATTCTCTTCCACCGGGAAAAAGATACAAATCTGAGGAAGCATACCAACCGACTCAACCGACAGCTTCTTCCCTGCTGCCATCAGACTTTTGAATAAACCCATCATATATTAAGCTGATCTTTCTCTACACCCTAGCTGTGACTGTAACACTTTATTCTGCATCCTCTCCTTTCCTTCTCCCCTATCTAATCTATGAACAGTATGTTTCATCTGTATAGCACAATAAACAATACTTTTCACTGTATCCCAATATATGTGACAATAATAAATCAAATCAAATGGTGGGCTTTGGTGTTGGTCATGATCGACTTGGCCCTGGTGTTGGATGCTGAGGGTGGTCAAGAAGGTAGGTCCTGTGCCCTGGGAAAGATGTTGTTCAGTTTAAGGATGTCGAATTCAGACACCATCCTGGAGCAAAATACTCATTATTGTCTCTGTCCTCTAAAACTATTCAAGTTCCCTGGTCACTTAAAATGCCATTCTCCCTGGACAGCTGGAAGACTTCCTAATCACTGCAGCACTCCATTCAGCAATTGGGATTTCCCCTTTCTCTGTTTAGGAAGCTGCATGTGTGAGAAGATCCCTTTCAAATCCTTTGACTGTCACTTCACTTTCACTAGGGAGGTATTTCCCATATCCACAGCTGTTCATTCAGCCCCATTGTTTTAACACTCAGGCAACTTCAAACCAGTTAAGTGCTTTTCAATTCATCTTTTGTGTAAACATTGTGGTTAGGAACAATGGGGGTACTTTGGAACAATTGGGGTGCTTGAGATGCATTCAAGCATGAAGGGAAAGTTAAATTATCACAACTGACTGTATGTTGAGTTAAAAACCTTTATGCTGTCAATCGAATGAGAGTTAAGGACTGGACTGAAACTGAATGGACGCCAAGGCTTTGAGAGGGTATGAAGGTATTTCAAATGCTCTTTGCTTTCTATGAAGGTACAGAGACTTGAAATAAATTCTGTGTTAAAAAAACACCTTGCCCAGGGCTAGCTGGGGCAGGCTTTTTCTAAAAAATTGGTTCCTGTGACAATTCAACAGTCTTCACGGTCACAAAGTAGTATCAGTATAAATTATGGATTCAAACCTTGGCTTGAATTTAGAGCTTTTTGCCTCCAAAGCAAAACTACAATTAACAAGTGTAAGAAAATTTGATTTTTCTTGTGAAATACTGCTTCTTTTAACAATACTTCAATTTTAACAGTGTTAGTGTCCATATGCAAAACTGACTGAGTAGACATTACTGTAACTGGTGGGCTCGTAAACAGATAGTGCTCAGTTGAATAGCACTGTTAACAGTTTGAATTAAGCCAGTAAGCTGATTGAAGCACATTGCATGAACCAATTTTGTTACTGTTGCGATTCCTCATAGAACATCTGGTGATTGAAATTAAAGTGCAAGTGTGAAACAGACTGCAGAAATTGCTCCTGTGCAAAATAGTGGCATTTGTCATAGAATACTATGCATAACATCATTTGCCCTAGCTATAATCAATCCATGTACATATAAACACATCAGAAGCCATATCAAAACATTTATAGAATTTTATTACAAAAAAATACCATTCAAATAGGCTAAGTTGCAAGTTTGTTGTTGGGTCAGTAAGTTTGCAGATGACAAAAACATTGGTAGTGTGTTAAGTAGCGAAAAGGAAAGCTAGGACATCCATTGTTTTGAGCCCACTGAATCTGCCAGAAGCCTTTCTTTTTTTCCTTATCCAATGCTGCACATCACTTAGCATACAGGGTTCTCGGGACTTGTTGGTCCCATCCTTTACCTTTGCGGGAACATTTTGGCATTGTACTCTATTTTTCTTTCTGAATGATGCTCACTGCTTTGATATGGGTCCTCCCAGTCCACTTTGGCCAGATCTTGTTTTAGCCTATGAAAATCAGCCTTTTCCCAGATCAGAAACCTTGGCCAGAATTCTCCCCCAAAAAAACTAAGTGCCCAACGGGTGAGCATCCCATCCAGGCCCTATCGCTGTAGCTCCCCACTAATCCCCCTAACCTACACATTTGGGGACACTAAGGGACAATTTCACATGGTCAATCCACCTAACCTGCACATCTTTGGACTGTGGAAGGAAACCGAAGCATCCAGAGGAAACCCACACAGGCAGGAGGAGGTGTGCAAACTCCACACAGACAATGAGCCGAGGCCGAAATTGAACCCGGGTCCCTGGCGCTGTGAGGCAACAGTGCGAACCACTGTGCCACCATTCCGCCCCCAGCAGTTCCCTAGGCTTGATTGAAGTGGCACGCAGGATGGGGTGCAGTCATGAAACTTCACAACAATAATCAGCAGTTTCCTAGACTTATTTGAAGTGAAACCATTAGATTTCATGAGGCTCAATATTAATGTTGAGGACGCCAAGGGCCAAGCCCAACTAGCTAAGTTACTATGTCCCACCTCTTAGCTTTATTCTAGAACGTAGAACAGTAGAGCATAGTACAGGCCCTTCAGCCCACGATGTTGTGCCGAACCTTTTCCGAAACCAAGATCAAGCCATCCCACTCCCTATCATTCTAGTGTGCTCCATGTGCCTATCCAATAACCACTTGAAAGTTCCCAAAGTGTCTGACTCCACTATCACAGCAGGCAGTCCATTCCACACGCCAACCACTCTGAGTAAAGAACCTACCTCGTACATCCCTCCTATATCTTACACCACGAACCTTCTGGAGGTCTATCAGTACATATCAAATAACGATGACGGACATGTCTGGAATTTTGTCTGATAGATGTAGAGCACAACTTTGTAATGTTGGTTGAATAATTTGTAAGACAGCTTTGCCAACTTGAGCAAGCTGTTAGTCAGTAAAGATTCTACAGGGATTTGTCTGGGTTTTGCATTGCTCCTCAGCCTGGAAAGTTGCTGAGTTGCTGGAATTCTTATTATTCAACTTAGCAGCAACTGTTTTACAACTAAGTAGCCTGCTAGACCATCAAGAGCCAACCACATGTAATGAAACTGGAGTCAACTGTCAACCAGATCATTCATAAAAACATAGAACATAGAAGCAGGAATAGGCCATTCGGTCCTTCGAGCCTGTTCCACCATTCATCTTGATTATGGTTGATCATCAAATTCAACTTCTTGTCCCACCTTCCCCTTGACCCCTTTTGCCCCAAGAGCTATAGCCAATTTCTTTTTGAAATCATACAATGTTTTGGCCTCAACTACATACTGTCTTAGTGACTTCCACAGGTTCCTCACTCTCTGGGTGAAGAAATTTCTCCTCATTTCAGTCTGAAAAGATTTACCCCTTATCCTCAAACTATGACCACTAGTTTTGGATTTCCCACCACCAGGAACATTCTCTCTAAATCAACCGTGTCTAATCCAGTTAGAATTTTATAAGTTTCTATGAGATCCCCTCTCACTCTAAGCTCCAATGAATGTAATCCTAACTGACTTTGGCTCTCCTCATACGACAGACCTACTATTTCAGGAATGAGCCTGGTGAACCTTTGCTGCACTCCCTCTATAGTAAGGACATCCTTCCTCAGATAAGGACACCAAAACTGCGCACAATACTCTAGGTGTGGCCTCACCAACGCATTGTACAATTGCAGTAAAACTTCCTTATTCCTATACTCAAATCATTTTACTATGAAGGCCAACGTACCATTTACCTTCTTTACTGCCTTTTGTACCAGCGTGCTTACGTTCAGTGACTGATGCACAAGGACATCAAGGTCTCGCTGAGTATGCACCTCGCTCAATTTATACCCATTCAAATAATAATCTGCCTTCCTATTATTGCTACTAAAGTGGATAACCTCACATTTATCCACATTATACTGCATCGGCCATGCATATGCCCATACACTCAGCCTGTCCAACTCACGCTGAAGCATCTCTGCATCCTCCTCAGAGCTCACCCTCCATCCCAACTTTGTATCATCTGCAAATGTGCAGATAATACATTTAGTTCCCTTGTCCAAGTCATTAATATATAATGCGAACAATTGGGGTCCTAACATAGATCCTTGCAGTACCCCACGTGTCACTGCCTGCCAATTAGGAAAAGATCCATTTACGCCAACTCTTTGTTTCCCATCTGCCAACCAGCTTTCCATTCATCTCAAGCCACTACCTGCAAACCTATGCACTTTAACTTTACATAGTAGTCTGCATAGTAGTGAGGCCTTGTCAAGAGCCTTCTGAAAGTCTAAATAAACCATATCCACCAGTTCTCCTTGGTCAACTCTACTCATTACATCCTCAAAGAATTCGAATGGATTCGTCAAGCATGATTTCCTCGTTGTAACTCGATGTTGACTTTGTCTGATTATACCACTGATTTCTAAATGCTGAGCTATGAAATCCTTGATAATGGACTCTAGCAGCTTCCCCAGTACTGATGTCCAGCTCACTGGTCTATAGTTACCGTTTTCTCTCTACCTCCCTTTTTGAATAGTGGGCTTATATTTGCTGCCCTCCAAACTGTAGGAACCAGTCCAGAGTCCAAAGAATTTTGGAAAATGACAACCAATAGATCTACTATTCCTCAAGTAGTCTGGAATGAAGATGATCAATCCCTGGAGATTTATCCACCTTCGATCCCATCAATTTCCCCAAAACCATTTCTCTACGAATACTGATTTCCTTCAGCTTTTCACTAAAATCTTTCTCTCTCAGAACTTCTGGTACATTCTTCACGTCTTCCTTTGTGAAGACAGAAGCAAAATATGAATTTAGTTTCTCAGCTATTTTTAGTTCCCCGTTATGAATTCTCCCATTTCTGACTGTGAGGGGTCTATATTTGTTTTTGTCAATCTTTTTCTCTTTACATATCTATGAAGGTAATCAATGAACCAGTTGGATTTTTAACCACAATTTGGCAATTTTCATAGTAATTTTTGTGCTACCTCAGAAATATTGAATTTGATAACAAATCATCATATTGGGTTTTGAACCAAAAGGACCCCGCACACACATACCTGAACTGCAACTCAAAATTTTCTCTTCTTTTTCTTAAGCACATTGCATATTAAAAGCATTGCTCAGATTTAAATGTCATAGTTTTTACCTAGGAACCATTACATTCCGAAGGGGATTCCACATTCCACTGCTCAGGCCAATATTAGGGCCCCTACCATCAATCGGAGGATTTTGGAAAGCTACCCTGGGGCGTTCTGGAGGCTGTCTCTCTTCAACAGGAGATCTTTCATCTCTTGATCTGTTCACAACATGGGCTTCACCTCCTTTGTAAGTGGCATCATGCCTGCGAGGATCATGTATCACAGCACCAAACTCCCTTATTCGATTTGGCTGCAAAGTTGAAATAAAAATTACCAAATTTCTTGGTCATTATCAACAATCAAAAGACTTTATCACAAAAACGAGCCAATCCTTATTTTAGGCATTCACATAAAGAAAACAGATACTAAATGCTAAACCAGAAGTAAGAGATTAAATAGGTGACTAAAAGCTTGATCAAAGAAATTAATCTTGCAAAAAGTGAGAATCAAGAGGAGACTTCCAAAAAGTAAGATCAAAGTAACTGAATGTTCTATCTTTAATGATGGTAGATGGAAAGGAGGGCCCCAAGATAGAACGAAAGTTTGTTTTTGAGGGGGTATATGGCTAAAGAAAAATACAAGCATAGGGTGAGCCAGGCTGTGGAGGGATGGAGATGGACTTTGGAATGGTGTAGGGGGAACGGAGGAGCCAGTAAAACATAATGATTATGTCAAATGATAGAGAAGAAAAAAGTATACTAAGGCAGCATGGGTAATGCACAGCAGAGTTATGGGCAATCTGGAGTTTATAGCGATTAGAAATTGCCGTTTAAAAGTTCATTAGAATAAATGAGCTTTCAGGTAATGGCAGAATGGATACATATTTCAGGGACAGAAAGGCTGAGGCAAGTCAGAAGAAAGTGGTTTTGGGATTGAAAGAACATGGGGTGGGGGGGGGGGGGTGATTCTTCCATCCCGCTGCACTATTTTTTTAGCGCAGCGGGTCGGGAATTTCAGCATGGCTGGATTAGCATGATCCGCGCTGGGCTGCCGGCCAAGTGCATCTCCCAGCATTTGACTTCTAGCACCTTCAGCTCCGCGCTGGAAACTGGCGCGGAGCTGCATTCGGCATGCAGAGGAGCATGCAAATCTAATTTAAACATAATTAGCGGGCCCAGGACTGAAGTCTCCGGACCGGCCAGCCTCTCCCCACCCTGCCAGTAGTGTTTCACTCCAGCGGTGTTTACTATAGGTCCCCATTTTCGGGGAGCTAGTGCCCGACCCTGCTGAAATGAAGAGGGGTCAATTGGGGCCCCTCAGAGGGTTGGGTGCCATGGGTGGGGGGAGGGAGAGGCGTGCCCCCTGGGCTTTAGCACCCTGGCAGTGCCAACCTGTGCCTGGGGGCACCTTGACACTGTCCATCAGACATAGAGTAGTGCCAAGGGAGCGGGGCTTCTGGGGCAATCGGTGCGGGTGGGAGACCCTCTACCACTCTGCATACTGATTGCGAGCAAAGGGAGGGAAGCCAGCATTGGGGTTGGCCATCGGGGTGGCAGTGTTTGGCCGGCGGGGGGTGTGTGTGTGTGTAGAACAGGAGATCGGGGCTGCGGGGAGTCAGTGATCAAGGCGGACTGGGGGCAGGGGTTTCTGGGCTGGGCCAGACATGCTTGGGGGGCCAGCAGACAGGAGTCACTGCACATGTGCCAACATCAGCACTGACAAATCAGCGCATGCACAGTGGCCCGCTCAGCGCTATGCTGCCGACCTCCCAGGCGGGAATAGACCCCGCCCACTGATTATTCGCACAATTCACACGAGTGCACTCTGCAGTTCACAGAGTGCGGAAGATTCATCTTAGAACTCCCACTGAAAAAAAACAGCATGATTTACTCCAGTCTTTACACGAATTCGACACAGAATTTTTTTGGGAGCATCCATGGTGTTTGAAGCTGAACTCGGAGAACTATCAGGATTCCTGATAAAATGGTTCAGATTGACCTTCATTGTCAATGAAATCAGTGGCAAGGGTGCAAAGTTTGTGGCAGAGGCTGAAAATTATAGCTTTGGTCCTCCTACAAATGAGCTGGAGGAATGTGATTATTTAAGGTTTTATATTGCATGAGCAATTTGACAATACAAAGGCAATGAAAGGATAAAAGAGAAAACAAAGGCAGAGGTAGAGATCATCAGCATATATATCAAAGCTACTAAAGAACCTATGGATGCTATCATCAAGGTGACAGTGGATAGAAAAGGAACAAGGAATGGTATAGCATCTACAGCTCAGTGCCCAGTTTTTATCCCTCCATGTGGTAGGTGGCCTTTCATAAAGTCCAAAACAGAAGTACAAGAATGATTCTTAAAAACCTTAGTACTCAGGTGGGTTCGAGATATTGCTCTATTTACAGTAGCATAGTCTTGGTTATCCTGATAGAAATTTATAAAATGATTGAAGAGCTATTTATTGATACTATTCCAGTTTGTCAGATTGGACAGGACCAGGAATACTTAAACTCTAAGAGTAGGATTAGACTAGGTGTTGGGCAGTTCTTCTTTTCACAAAGAATTATGACCATCTGGAACACAATACTGGTATGTTGGATGCTGAATCTCTACACCCTTCAAGAAAGAACTGGACCTGTTTCTGAATAAAGCAGAGATCACATTATATTGAAGGCAAGTGCTTTGATACATAACACTTGGTCTGTGAGATCTCCTGGTCTGTTTATGATCGCCTGAGGGGGTTGGAGATGTAATTTCCAGTGTATTATATCAATAACTGAACCAGAGGATTTTTTCTCTTGTCTTACCTATGGTAATGGGTGGATAAGGAGTGTTTATCCATGCTAGCCTGGCCATCATGATCCGACCAAAGAACACACCCGTCAACTCAGACTGATCAAGACCTTTGATCCGGACCTTCAGAGTACCCTCTGTGCTCTCACCCCATGTATTCCCCGCGTTGGAGATCTCTACTGCCTCCCGAAGATACACAAGGCAAACACACCCGGCCGTCCCATCGTATCGGGCAATGGGACCCTGTGCAAGAACCTCTCCAGCTACATCGAGGGCATCCTGAAACCCATTGTACAAAGAACCCCCAGCTTTTGTCGCGACACTACGGACTTCCTACAGAAACTCAACACACATGGAGCAGTTGAACCAGGAGCACTCCTCGTCTCAATGGATGTCTCGGCACTCTACACCAGCATCCCCCACGACGATGGCACTGCTGCAACCGCCTCAGTACTCAACGTCGACAACTACCAGTCTCCAGATGCAATTTTACAACTCATCCGCTTCATCCTGGACCACAATGTCTTCACCTTTAACAACCAGTTCTTCACCAGACACACGGAACAGCCATGGGGACCAAATTCGCACCTCAATATGCCAACATTTTCATGCACAGGTTTGAACAAGACCTCTTCGCCGCACAGGACCTTCAACCGATGCTATACACTAGATACATCGATGACATTTTCTTCCTTTGGACTCATGCTGAACAATCACTGAAACAACTATATGATGACATCAACATGTTCCATCCCACCATCAGACTCACCATGGACTACTCTCCGGAATCGGTTGCATTCTTGGACACACGCATCTCCATCAAGGACGGTCACCTCAGCACTTCACTGTACTGCAAGCCCACGGATAACCTCACGATGCTCCACTTCTCCAGCTTCCACCCTAAACACGTTAAAGAAGCCATCCCCTACAGACAAGCCCTCCGTACACACAGGATCTGCTCAGATGAGGAGGATCGCAACAGACGCTGAAAGATGCCCTCATAAGAACAGGATATGGCGTTCGACTCATCGATCGACAGTTCCGACATGCCACAGCGAGAAACCGCACCGACCTCCTCAGAAGACAAACACAGGACACGGCGGACAGAGTACCCTCCGTTGTCCAGTACTTCCCAGGAGCAGAGAAGCTATGACATCTTCTCCGGAGCCTTCAACATATCATTGATGAAGACGAACATCTCGCCAAGGCCATCCCCACACCTCCACTTCTTGCCTTCAAACAACTGCACAACCTCAAACAGACCATTGTCTGCAGCAAACTACCCGCCTTCAGGAGAACAGTGTCCACGACACCACACAACCCTGCCACAGCAACCTCTGCAAGATGTGTCGGATCATCGACACAGATGCCATCATCTCACGTGAGAACACCATCCACCGGGTACACGGTACATACTCTTGCAACTCGGCCAACGTTGTCTACCTGATACGCTGCAGGAAAGGATGTCCCGAGGCATGGTATATTGGGGAGACCATGCAGGCACTACGACAATGGGTGAATAACACCGCTCGACAATCACCAGGCAAGAGTGTTCTCTTCCTGTTGGGGAACACTTCAGCGGTCACGGGCATTCGGCCTCTGATCTTCAGAAAAGCATTCTCCAAGGCAGCCTTCACGACACACTCAGCAGAATCGCTGAGCAGAGACTGATAGCCAAGTTCCACACACATGAGGATGGCCTCAACTGGGATCTTGGGTTCATCACACTATCTGTAACCCCCACGACTTGCCTGGGCTTGCAAAATCTCACTAACTGTCTTGGCTGGAGACAATACACATCTCTTTAACCTGTGCTTAACCCTCTCTCCACTCACATTGTCTGTACCTTTAAGACTTGATTACCTGTAAAGACTCGCATTCCAACCATTATTTTGTAAATGGAGTTTGTGTCTTGATGTGCCCTGTTTGTGAACACAACTCCCACTTACCCGACGAAGGAGCAGTGCTCCGAAAGCTAGTGGCTTTTGCTACCAAATAAACCTGTTGGACTTTAACCTGGTGTTGTGAGACTTCTTATCATGATGTTGGACAAGCCTGAGGGACCAACTGATCTTTTCGTGGCTGTCAATTTAGTTTATTTATTAGAAAAAGTAAACAAATGATGATGCTATAATTTTGAAATTTAAAATGAGCAGCCATCAAATTCAATAAAGGTAATACCATAGAGATTTAAGTCTTTATCTTTAGAGTTATAAGGCACACTTTAATGAATCATATTGATGATCCCTTTGAAAGGGAATTCACCAATGGTAGAAAATGGAGTGAAGTATTGAACATGTGACCTGCAAGTAGGTTTTTTCACCTATTTGCTCCATAACTCGCTTCAGACAATTGAAGCCTGCTTTATTTTTAAAGCAAATGGAGTATAAGCATGGAAGGATCAAAGAACGATGCATAGAAAATAGTAGGAAACATCCCAAAATTTCTCAATACAAGCAAACTCCATGTAAAGTTTTCATATTGGCAAAACTGGCCCTGATACTTAGATTTCATTACTTTGGAAAAATAACATGCACACAAGGATAGGAAATAGCACCAAATTGTCAAAAAACTATAAAGAGCAAAGGGTGACATCTAGTGAGAGTTATAAAGAGGGAGTTTGAAAATAAATATTTAAATCAACACAAAGTTATTATACTCAACGAAAGGGCAGTTACAGCAATGTGGGCCCTTTAACGATTGATAAGAGTGATTATATAATGAAAATAAGGAAATAGTGGACATTTGATAACTCCTTCGCATCAATAATGATAGTAAAGCGAGACAAAACTAGGTATAATGGACATCCCAAGGAAACTAATATTGAATCAGAAACCGGAATGCAACAAAATCAACATAAACAAAACAGAAAATAATGGCACTATAGAATGACAAATCTCCAAGACCAGATGGTTGCCATCATTGGATTTTAAAAGAAATAGGTGAGAACATTGCAGATGTCCTAATTGCAACGTTCTGAAGTTCTCTCTATTTGGGAACTGCTCCTTTAGAATGGAAAATTGTATATGTCACTCCAATATTTAAGAAAGGTGGCAGAGAGAATCCAGAAAATTAATAATTAGTTTAAAATATGTTGGCAGGAAATTACTAGCCTCCAATTAAGGGTAGAGTGACTGATTATCTTGAAAATGTTTTGAAGAAAACATTTGATAAAATTCCTCATAAGAGATTGCTAGTTAAAGTTAGCTAATATCAAAGCTAAGGAATTGGAGACAAATTATTTACTTGGTTGGGATATTAGCCAAGTGACAGGAGACAGGATCAATGGGTAGTTACTGTAACTGGCAGCATTCAACTAGTAGTGTTTTGCATGGGTCTGTTTTGGGGCCTCAACAATTTACCCTATTTATTAAAGGCTTGAATCATCAGACAGAAAACCACATATCCATTTACTGATGCCACAAAGATGGGCAGCATTGTAAACTGTAGATGGAAGCATAAAATTATCAAAATATATCAATACATTAAGTGTATATGGCAAAGGGTTTCAATGTACAAAGGGACCTGGGGATCCTTATCCACAAGTCACTGAAGGTAGCATGGAGGGGCAGCAAGCTATTAGGAAGGCTAATGGCCTTTAACGCAAGAGGATTCAAGTACAGGACTAGTGATGTCTTGCTTTAATTGTATGGAAGCTAGGTTAAACTGTACCTGGAGTACTGTGTGCAATTTTGGTCCCCTTACCTCTGAAAAAATAGCATAGAAGTGCAGCAAAGGTTCACCAGACTTGTTCCACGGATGGTAGGACTGTCTTATGAAGGAAGATTGGGCAAAGTATTGTTTCAAAGAATGAGAAGTGATCTCATTGAAACCTACAAAATACTTAAAGGAATAGATGGGGTAGGTGCAGGCAAGATATTTCCCTTGGCTGTGTAGTCTAGAACCAGGGGGCACAATTTCAAAGTAAGGGAAATGCCACTTAGAATAGAGATGAAAAATGTCTTTACAGAGGGGTTGTGAATATTTAGAATTTTCTACCCCAGAGGGCTGTGAAAGCTCAATGTGTATGTTTAAAGCAGTGGTTGATTAATAATAAAAAAGGGTTATGGGGATAGTGGGTGTAAAAGGCATTGAAACGCTCAATCAGCCATGATCATATTGATCGATGGCTCCTGCTCTTATGTAGACAATTGCACAGTCACAAAGATAGAACAAAGTACTGTCGAAATGATGACAGACTAGAAACATTGGAGGGGCAAGATGATTTCAGGGTCCAAGGGCATAGATCATTTAAATGTCATGAACAGCTGCAGAAAATAATCCAAGAGACTAATTAACGCTGTCCTTTACATCTAGAGGACTAAAATATGACAAGATAGGAGTTACTCAATGGTTATACAAAGCCTTGGTTAGACCACACGTGGAATGCCTTAGGAATGATATATTGGCCTTGGAGAGATTATAATGTTGATTTACCAAAATGATACCTGGACTCAACTGTTAAATTACAAGGAGGGATTACATACTCTAACATTATAATTCCACCAATTTAAATATTAAGGGGTGATTTGATTGAAGTTTTCAAGACATTAGGAAACAGGTAAACAGATTTTTGCTAGTTCTAGGAGTCTAGGACTATGGACCATAGTCTAAAAAATAAAGCCAGCTCTTTCAGGAGTCAAATAAGGAAACCCTCCTTCACACAATGGGTGGTGGAGGGTTGGAACATCCCCACAAATGGCAATGAATGCTAGATAAATCAATTTTAAATCTGGAACTTGATAGATTCTTGTTAACTGTAGGCATCAAGGTTATGGGGCAAATACAAGTTGAGTCACAGATCGGCCACGAATGGCGGAACAGGCTCAAGGGGCTAAATGGTCTACATCTGTTCCTGTGTTCCTATAAATAGTGAGAAAAAAAAATGGCAGAAACAAAAAGAGCTTTGGGAGGTAAGTGGATAAATCATTTAAAGCTAACAGACAAGTACAAAAGGCAATCAAAAGACTAATTGTGAGGCAGGTTTGAAAAGGAAAGAAACAATGCTTCAGTTTTATACAATTTTGGTTAGGCTGCATCTGGAGTACTGCATTCAGGTTTGGCCACTACAGCTCGTTCTCCCATGTCTGCATGGGTTTTCTCCAGGTGCTCCGGTTTCCTCCCACAGTCCAAAGATGTGTGGGTTAGGTTGATTGGTCATGCTAAATTGCCCCTTGATGTCAGGGAGATTAGCAGGGTAATTACCATGGGGTTACAGGGATAGGGCCTGGATGGGATTGATGTTGGTGCAGACTCGATGGGCCGAATGGCTTCCTTCTACACTGTAAGGATTCAATGAAAAATATATATTGATCTTGGAGGACATGCAACATAGATGCACTAGAATGGTTCTTAAGAGTATTAAATTATGAAGGCAGGCAGCATAAATTTTTCTTGCATTCCTTTAAGTATAGAAATTTGTGGGGTGATTCAATTGAGTTAATAAAATAATTCAGAAGAGTTGGTAAGAAATTATTGCCTCAGATAAGGAAATTGTGAAGAAGAAAAATCTTAGAATTAGAGCAAAGCCATTGAAGAATAAAAGTCAGGAAACACTTGTCCATAAAATAGTAGAAATCTTGAATTTTCTGTTTCAAAAGACTGTGGATGGTAGAATAATAGGAGTTCAAGACTAAGATATAATTTTGTTAGGCAAGGGCACCAAGGGAAATGGGACTACGACAGGTAAAAAGAGTTGAGGTACACATCAGCCATGATCTTTCTTAAAGGCAGAGCAGTCTTAAAGGCAGAGCAGACTTAAAGAAATGACTGGTCTACTCTGGTCCCATTATAAATTAAGCCATTATTCAAGCTGCATATGTAAATTTCTAAACTTGGCATTCTAATTGCCCATGCACAACAATGCGGCGGAACTGCAGCATCTTAGTTGCATTTCCATCTCCATTGCCTGATTGCTTTCCTCAGCTCTACATTTATTTTTCAAGTACATGTCCAATTTCATTTCAAAATCTATATAATAATTAGATCAAAACATTCATTCTTCACGCATAATCGCTAACTGCTATGCAGTATGAATCTGCTGTATACCATGCTTTCAATCAGGAACTAATTATCATGCAACCATCGACAGGATAAATTTCCATTTCCTCTCCTATCTGAAAGATAGTAAGATTAACAGGACATCTCTAACAGGATAAAACGACTCATCACTGCAGGTGACAAATAGGTGTTTACTGTTCACTATGTATAATTAGACCCCAAGTATTATCAAATGAAGTGATATCCATACTGAAGATACAGAATTTTGAAAGTTCTATTTAACAATGCAGACATAAACAGTAAAATTCTTACTTCCTTCTCTGGGTCTACAGCTCCTGAAGCAGCAACTCTGAGCTCGAGCTCTTTTTCCCTATGGCAGAAAGGCAATGAATCATAAAAAATAATAGTATTTATCACTTCCAATTTTCTAGACTAGCCTTTCTCCAGAAAGAACATCCTATATACTGGCATATACTTCCATGAACATCAGTAATCCTGAGCAAGACACTGAAAATGATCAATTACTTTATCGTGATACCCAACACAATTAAATTTAACTGGACTCATCAACATTAGTACAGACTTCCAGCAGAGGTCACTAGATAGCAATCAGAAGTGAGAACCGTAACCAAGTTTTCATCAACCTCATCCAGAGAAATTTGCCGGAATTCTACTGCCTCGCCTGCCACTGAATCGGAGCGAGCGAGGGGCGGACAACGGAAATATCCATTGACCTCGGGCAGGAATTTCTGGTCTCGCTCGAGCGAGGTCGTAGAATCCCTCCCATTGAGTTCAGTTCCAAAGATCCAGTGTAATTCTGACTTTGATCATGAAACTCCCTAAATACTAAGCTTTCAAGGTGGTATGTATGGTCAAATTTCACACTGCACAGTTCATTAATCACATGTCATATAGAGCACAATGGCATTTTATTTGAAATACACCCTTTTAAAATAGGGCAATTTAGCTTTATTTTCAACAAATTATAACTATAATACCATTGTCCCAATAGCTCAATCAATATGTTTCCTTTAAGGTATATCTTAATTTTTAATTGCATGATTTAATTTACAAATCAAGATCCATGTCAGCTGCCAGCTTAATGATCAACTACACCAACTTTTAAACATAAAAATATAACTAACCAAATTTTGAAAAGCTTGAAGTATTTGCCCTTTAGACAATAATATCTTATGCTTCAAAGGCTAGTACTTTTGATATTAACATTCCTTTTTTTATTCTTTCATGGGAAATGGATGTCACTGGCAAAGCCAGCATTTGTTTCTCATTCCCAATTGCCCTTGAACTAAGTGGCTTGTGAGGCCATTTCAGAGGGCAGTTAAGTATCAACCACATAATAACCTGCAAATATAATTTTCAATAGGAGTCTTCTTGCTAATTAGGGAATTAAGAATCATTTGTTTCAGCACGTTTACTCAACTGATTTCGCTCATTTTTTTAAAAACAGAATTTAAAAATCCAAAAATCAGAAGCATAGCCACATATCTTCAATTTCAGTTATTCCGTTAGGTCCCTAATACATTTACATTCATACAAAATGTAAAACAAAATGAAAGTTATAAAGCATTTCTTAATTGGAACTGAACATCTTGTTACTTATGTAGTCATAATGTATCAGCATGTCTGTAAACTAAAGATAACTAAGATGAATTAATTTATAAAGGGAGAAAAAAAATGCAGAAAATAATAAGTGAACTAGAAGCATTTCATTGCAATTTTAGTTCCAGTACTAATAACCTTTAGGCATTGGTATTGTAGTCCTTGACTGTAACCCTTAAACATTTATAAAGTAATTTCATTCAACTATAAATTACCGTATCTTGTTTTTCCGTCCTTCTGATATTTGTTCCAATAATTCCTGTCTGTATCTCTCTCTTCTTCTTCTTTGAGCACTTTCTCGCTCATTGTTACCTAAAGATTATGATTCATATTAAAATTACACCACTCTTATCCCAAATTCAACTAACAAAAGGTTCTCTAAACATATAATTACATACCAATAAGCAATCTGTTAATTAAAATCATTAAACAACTAATAGGAAATAGAAGAATCTCCCATTTTATAAGCAGTGATTTGTTCAGCAGTGTTTAATTTGATTTTTGAACCCCATCTAGATGAAACTTTGCATGCTGAAGTGGGAGAAACCAAGTAACGTTACAGTTAACATGTCATAATGTACGTTTCAGGAAGCTCTGCATGCATGTTGCATATATGACCGCCATTCTTTCATAACCACCAGGCTACCAATCTGGAACCCCCCCTACATAAAACAATTTTGGGATTATCTTCCCCATGTGGCCTACAGCAGTACAAAAATAAGACCCAGCAACACCATCACAAGGGCAAACAAAGATAAGCAACGAATGCTGGCCTTGTCAGCCATGCCCACCTGCTAAAAAACTATTTGAAAAAAAAATCTTTACTGCCCATTGGATAATCTTGAACAGAGAACTGTCAACAATATCTAACATTTACTAAGAAAGAGATTGCATGATAGATTTGAAAATATTCCAGAAAGTCTAGTGAACCTAGGTCCAACAACTGGTGGTGTTGCTACAGAATGCCAAAGTCCGCACCTACCATCATCTTCTTCATGATGAAATCAATAAACAAGAGGAAAGGGAATGGGGAGATTATGCAGCCTTGCTGCCCTTCTGTGATGTTCTGTGATGTGAAAGAAATCCATAGTGCCTGTGCTGGTGTTGACACAGTAGCTGGACTCACATGATAGAAGGCTTGTAAAATGTTAATATACCACTGCAGGATGCCATACCGTCTTGCAATGCACCAGAATGACTGCCAATAGATTATATTAAAAGTCTTCTTGAAATTAATGAAATTAATAGGAAGTGGCTCCTGATACTCTAGGCATTGCTCTGTGTTCCTGAGCACAAGTATCTACTCTCAGTTTGATGTCAGCCCAGAAAACTACCTGTTCTTCACGAAGGGTACCATCTACTTCTGCTTTCAAACTGTTGAGGAACACCATGTTGAAGACCTTGCCAAGTGCTGTCAGCAGTGTTATGCCCCTCCAGTTGTTGCAGATGCTGAGGTTCCCTTTCATTGGCAGCTTAATAATTATACCTCACTTCCACTCATCCGAGATATCATCCACAGTTCAGATCTCATACTGTTGGTCAAAGTCAAGGGCTGAGACTCCTGTGTCATGACTGGATCCCCATACATGTCTGATTCAGTCACAGCCTCTCGTCATTGACTATTGATCAAATGTAAAGTTCTACTAAACCCAAGGGGTACGACTGTTTCCTGGAACAAAGTGTCCAGGTACCCTTGCCAGATGCTCCGGGTGAATCAGGCAACTATGGCTGTGTATAGGGCTTTAAACTAAGTAGAGGTGAGAATTGGATTAAGGTTAGGTTGGATGAAAGGAGATTTAGAAATCAAGAGAAAAAAATTGACATAATAGAACAGTACAGCGAAGCGAGTAAAGACAGGCAGAATAGGAGAGGAATAGCGACAGAGTTTAGCAGTAATTTAGCATCAGTGAGGCAGGACCATTCAAGAAATAATAGGAAAACAAAATTAAAGGCTCTTTATCGGAATGGATAAAAAGTATCCACAATGAAATGGTTAAACTAGTGGCATTGATAGAGATTAGATTGCCTTAGATCTAATTGGCATTACAGACACACAGTTACAAGGTGACCAAGTTTGGGAAATAGATGCACCAGTGTATACATCATTTCAAAATGACAGGCAGAATGGAAAAGGAGTAAGGATTGACCCTGATAGGAAACGATAACATAAGAGCATTGAGAAAAGATCTTGGCTTGAAAATCAGAAAATAGAATTAGTATGGGTGGAGCTTAGAAATAACAAGAGTTATAAAAATGCTGGTGGGGATCATTTGTTAAACGGATCCAAGCCAGATGGCAAATATGAAACAAGACACATCCTTTCTTTGATAGATTTAGTCACAAGATGCAGCATCACAGATCTCTGTCTCTATGCTCTCAGTCCTTAACCAAATAATGCCGATCACCTGTGCAATCAACCAACCAGCAACATAATTTTAGAAGCCCCCAAGAATAGTTATAGCACTGGATACAGCATTAAACAAAAAAAAAGAAAAAGAAATGAGTCTTCCAACAAAATGAATGAAATAAAAAGCTGGTTTCAAGCTACATGTCACAACAGTCCTAGTTCAAAACCACAGAACATGAGAAGACAAGATTCACAGTAGAACTAGCCTGAATGGCCAATGGAATTAAATTAAAGCCTGTGGTAATTTTCAAACTTAAAACTATATCAAAAAGCAAGTTTCCTGCGGAACATTTTGTACATGTCCATGATAATGGTTGGATGGATGAGGAAAGAGTGAAGTTGCAGATCAATAATGGGTAGAACACGCATCCCAGTGGCCTACATAAAGAATGCAACTTATTAGTATGGGACATTAAATCAAGAGGTACTTGAAAAAATAAAACCTGCATTGCAATTAGACCAGAGAGACTAACATCGATAGTGCAATTTCAGGATGTGTGCCTCAACAAGCAATTCAAGAATAATTTTTCAGCCAAATGTAATAGCTGGATGGTACACAGAGACAAAGTCTTCATAAAGAGTGGAAATATGTACGCTGCCTCACTTGATTGGTTTTGGTATTCTTTTGTCTTCAATTCTAGAAAGCTATTTGTGCATAAACCATCATTTAATCATTCAAAAAATATGGAATTTCCACTTAAATAGATGGAGAGGAAGATGTTTATTGGGGAGGGATGATTCTGAAACTGAAAGCACTGTATCTGATCCAGATAAGATCCTTCTGATGATGCCTTGGCAAAGTGACGCATTGAGCAGAATTTTCACAGGAATTTCACAGAAATCAAAGTGGCAGGGGCGGACCATGCAAAGGTCCATTGACCTCGGGCGGGAATTTCCACCCTTGGGGTGAGTGCAACCGGATAATCACGCCCAATGAACTTGACAAACCTTTTGCATTGAATGCCAAAGGCAATGACTCTAAATGCTTTTACAAAGCTTTCATTGTGGCTAAAGGTATCATTATACAAATAATCTATTCAAGAGACTATGCCACATTAATTTAATATGAATCACATTTTTTACATATCAAAATGGCAACCACCAATCCACACCAGTGATATGATGAAAAGATTGCAAGAGCTTTTACAACTATGTAAAAAGGAAAGAAGTAGCTAAACAAACATTGTTCAACTAGATTTTACAAAGGGAAATTGTGTTTGACAAATTTGTGAAGAGTTTTTAAGGGTGTAAATAGTACAGATAGATAAAGAGCAATTAGTAGATGTAGTATACTTGGATTTCGAAAAGCCATTTGATAAGATTCCACACCAAAGGTCAATAGACAAGATAAGGGCTAACAGAGTTGGGGGTAATATATGAGCCTGGACAGAGTGGCACAAGGATCAGTACTGGGGTTATTTACAATCCATATCAATGACTTAGATGAACAGAAATATTGTAATATATCAAAGTTTTCTAACAATAAAAAGTTAGGTAGGAATACAAACTGACGAGGACACAAAGAGGCTGCAAAGGGATACAGGTAGATTAAGTGATGGTCAGAAAGGGGGGTAGATGGAGTAGAATGTGGGAAAGTGTGAAGTTATCATAAGGATAGAAAGGCAGAATATTTTTGCAAAAACTTGAAACTTGTAAATAAAAGCAAAATACTGCAGATGCTGGAAATCTGAAACAAAAACAGAAAATGCAGGAAAGACTCAGCAGGTCTGGCAGCATCTGTGGAGAAAGAAACAGTTAACATTTTCAGTCCTTATGACTTCTTCAGAACTGAAGAGGGATCGAAATTGAATACAAGAGACCATAGCAATGTGGATACAAATTGACTGAATAATAGGAAGCAGAGTAATGTTCAACGCATATTTTTTGGGCAGGAGGAAGTATTGTAGTGGTGTTCCCAAGGGGTCGGTATTGGGATCCTTGCTTTTCCTGATATACATTAATGATCTAGATCTTGGTGTGCTGGGGACGATTTCAAAATTTGCAGGTGACACAAAATTCAGAATTGTAAACTGAGGAGCATGTGTGGTGTTTGCATGTTCTCCCCATGTCTGCACGGGCTTCTTCCAGGTGCTCCATTTCCTCCCACAGTCCAAAGGTATGCTGGTTACGTGGGTTAGCCATGCTAAATTGCCCCTTAATGTCCAAAGATTGTAGGTTAAGTGAATTAACCATGGTAAATGCGCGGGGTTATGGGGGATAGAACGGAATGCTTTTTCGGTGAGTGGGTACAGACTCAATGGGCCGAGTGGCCTGCTTCAGCACTGTAGGGATTCTATGGCTCTATGGACAGTCTAGAACTTCAAAAGGACATAGACAAGTTGAGAGTGGGCAGATAGGTGGCAGGTGAAGTTCAATGCAGAGAAACGCAAGGTGATGCATTTTGGTAGGAAGATGGAGAGACAATATAAAATAAGGAAGAATATTCTCAAATGGGGTGCGGGAGAATATGGACCTGGGTATATATGTGCATAGATCATTGAAGGTGGCAGGACAGGTAGAAAGAGCAGTTAATAAATCAGAGTATCCTGGGCTTTATTATTAGGGGCAGAGAGTACAAGAGCAAGGGGATTATGCTGAACTTAGACATGACACTAATTAGACATCAGCTGAAATAATGTGCATAGTTCTGGGTGCCACACTATAGAAAGGATGCGAATGCATTGGAGAAAGTGCAGAAAAGATTTACGAAAATGGTTCCAAGGATGAGAAACTTCAGTTATGAGGATCGATGGGAGAGGTTGAGCCTGTTCTCTTTGTAGAGGGAGAGGTGGAGAGATTTGATAGAGATTTTAAAATCATGAGGGGGCTGGACAGTAGATAGGGAGAAACTGTTCCTGCTTTTAAAAGGATCAAGAACGAGTAGGCACAAATTTAAAGAGATTTGCAAAAGCAGCAAATATGTGAGCAAAAACTTTTTCATACAACAAAGGTTCGGGTCTGGAATGCACTGCCTGAAGTGTGGTGGGACAGGTTCAATCAAGGCATTCGACAGGACACAAGATGAGTACTTGAATATAAACAATGTGCAGGGTAAGGGGGAAAGGCAAGCAGGGGAATGGCACTAAGTCATGATGCTCATTTTGAGAGCCGGTGCAGACACAATGGTTTCCTTCTGCGCTATAACATTTCTGTGAAATGTGAGGGATTATATAGCAAAATAGGAGGTCAGGGATATGCATGAGCTCAGGAGAGATTGACAAAAATGTCATGGACACAAGACAAATGCAGTGTTAAAGACTAAAGATGGTGTTAATAATGACATAAAGGTAAGGTGGCAGAATGTGTTAACAGAAGATGGGTCAGAACTCAAAGCAAAACAAATTACAAATAGCCCTCTGGGAGAGGGAAGGTTGGGAACAAAAAAAAAATCAAAATGGGTGAGAGAATTCACGGTCTGAAGCTGTTGAACTCAAAGTCCAAAAGGCTGAAAAGTGCCTAATCGGAACATGAGGTGCTGTTCCTCCAGTTTGCGTTGCCCTTCACTCGAACATTGCACCAGGCCAAGGATGGAAATGTGGGCATGAGAGCAAGATGGTGAGTTAAAATGAAAAGCAATGGGAAGGTCAGGGTCATGCTTGTGCACCAAGCAAAGGTGTTCCACAAAGCAGTCATCTAATCTGCATTTAGTTTCCCCAATGTAGAGGAGACCACATTGTGAACAGTGAATACAGTAGACTAAATTGAAAGAGGTGCAAGCGAAATGCTGCTTCACCTGAAAGATGTGTTTGGGTCTTAGACAGTGAGGAAGTAAAGGGACAGGTGATGCACCTTCTGTGATTAAATGGGAATGGGATACAGTTAGGGGTGATGGGGGAGTGTACCAGGATGTCACAGAAGGAACCATCCCTACGGAATGCTGACAGGAGAGATGAGGGGAGGATGGGTTTGGTAGTGGCATCACCAAATCAGTGGAAATAACAGAGGATGATCCTTCGAATGCTGAGGCTGGTGGGGTGAAAAGTGATGAGAAGCGAAACCCTATCATGGCTCTGGGAGGGAGGGGAAAGGGTGAGGTCAGAGGTGGGGGAGATGGGTCAGATACAGTTGAGGGCCCTGTCAAACATTGATTCTCAGAGAGACTTGGATGCAGTTATACAAGGAACGCAGAAAGCAGGTGAAGCAAGCAATTGGCATGTTGGCCTTTAATACAAGGGGGTCGGAGCACAAGAATTAAGAAGTCCTGCTATAACGAGTTTCGTGAGATCATACCTGGAATAACGTATGCAGTTTTGGTCCCCATTGGCGTTTAGGCCTTGGGAAAGGTGTGTAGGGGGAATGTTTGGGCCTTGGAGAGAAACCAGTGTGTGTGCGCGAGGAGACCAGTGTGTGTGCGTGCGTGTGCGCAAGAGGGGAGTGCATGCATGTGCGCGAGGAGGGGAGTGTGTGCTTGTGCATATGTAAGGAGGTGTGGGTCTGTGTGCGCAAGAGGAGGTGAGTGTGTGATAGGAGGCAAGTGTGCATGTGTGAGAGGAGGTGCGTTTGCATGTGCGTGATGAGGTGAGTGTGTTTGTGTATGAAGAGGTGAGTATGTGGTGTGTGAGGAGACACGCCTGTTTGTGTATGCAAGGATGCGAGGGTGCGTTTGTGTACATGTGAATGTGTGTGTGTGTAAATGTGAGAGTGGGATGAATGAGAGAGGTGCGTGTGTGTGAGCGTGAGAGAGAGACTTAAGCGTCTGTATGAATGTGAGGAAGAGAGACATGAACGTGTGAAAATGACAGAGACGTGAGCATGTGTGAACGTGAGAGACGTGAGCATGTGAACGAGAGATGTGAGCGGTGTGAGAATGAGAGAGACACGAATGTGTGTATGTATGTGTGAGTAAGAGACACGAACGTCTGTGAATTTGAGAGAGAGGGAGACGTGCGTGAGTGAGAGATATGTATATCTGATATTAGAATCAGCATTCTAGCATCAGCCCCCCACTTTAAAAATTACCAGATTAGTATATACATAGAAATAGCTGGTTATATTTGATTTCTGTGTTCACGCAGATTTCACGGCAAAAAGAGGGTGTCGACTCAACATTATGAGAATGCTTGGGGTTCCTCTATGCTCTAGGAAGGTCACAGGGGGTTCTATGGCTCTAAAAGTTTGGGAAAGCCTGATATAAACAGTAATCAAGGATGGATGGAAACCAGTAGGGGCCAAAATGGAGGCAATTCTTGTGGAGGCAAAAGATATGATTGATGTACCAAATCAGTATTATACATTTATCTTCACAGAAAAGATGCTGCCTCAGCAAAAAAAGCAGTATCAATTTTATATGTGGTAAAAGAAACAGATAATAAAGGTTCTTAAAAGCTGGTGCTTAAAATCAGGAAACACAGAATTTGGTGACCAAGCACACTGGCTGTGGTTGTCATGACTCTTGATATGCAGCATTCCTATGAAGTGAAGCAAAAGCCGCGGAAACAAGCAGATTTCTGAAGCGGGAGGAAGACAGGAACTCTCCATTGAAGATCCTACCCATATGGATTTCCTGGGAGTATTTTTCCCACCTCTACTTGATCTAGCAGCAATGGCCAAGGTGACTGTAATTCCACATTCTCCACTTCACTTTAAGAAAGCACGGTGGCACAGTGGTTATCACTACTGCCTCACTGCACCAGGGACCCAGGTTCGATCCCAGCCTTGGGTGACTGTGTGTGTTAAGTTTGCACGTCATAGAGGTTTACAGCATGGAAACAGGCCCTTTGGCCCAACTTGCCCATGCCGCCCCTTTTTTTAAAAAAACGCCTAAGCTAGTCCCAATTTTCCGTGTTTTGCCCATATCCCTCTATACCCATCTTACCCATGTAACTGTCTAAATGCTTTTTAAAAGACAAAATTGTACCCACCTCTACTACTACCTCTGGCAGCTTGTTCCAGACACTCACCACCCTCGGTGTGAAAAAATTGCCCCTCTGGATCCTTTTGTGTCTCTCCCCTCAAACCTATGCCCCCTAATTTTAGACTCCCCTACTTGACTCTGCGTGAGTTTACTCTGGGTGCTCGGGTTCCCTCCCACAGTCCAAAGATGGGCATTTTAGATGGACTGGCCATGCTAAATTGCTCCTTAGTGTCCCAAGATGTGTAGGTTAGGGGGATTAGTGGGCAAACAGGCTACAAAATGAATGCGTGTAAAATCGCCAGCTCCAGTGCACCCCTCCCTGATGAGCTCAATGCATTCTATGCCTGTTTTGAGCAAGAGGTCAGCGAGAGCATGCCCTCCACCCCGAAGCCTCGGTTGAACTTGTATCTAAGGTCACCATTTCAGATGTCAGAGCAACCTTCTCAAAAGGTTAACCCACGGAAAGTGACTGGCCCAAACGAGCACCAGATCCTGCGCAGATCAGCTGGTGAAGGTATTCACAGACATCTTCAACCTCTCTTTACAACAATCTGAGGTCTCTTACCTGCTTTAAGACAACGACCATCATCCCGGTACCAAAGAAAAGTCAAGCAGCGTGCCTTAATGACTATCGTACAGTGGCTCTGACATCCATCATTATGAAGTGCTTCGAAACGTTAGTCATGGCACAAATCAATTCCAACCTCCCGGATTGCCTGGATCCACTACAGTTCACCTAATGCCGCAACAGGTCCACAGCAGATGCCATCTCCCTGGCCCTGCACTCAACCCTGGAACACCTAGATAACAAAGACACCCTATTGACTACAGCTCAGCCTTCATCATTATTCCTACAAAACTCATCTCCAAACTCTATGGCCTGGGGCTCAGCTCCTCCATCTGCAACTGCATCCTGAACTTCCTAACCCACAGACCGCAATTAGTAAGGATAGGCAACAAAACCTCCTCCACGATCATCCTCAACACCAATGCCCCACAAGGCTGTGCCCTCAGCCCCCTACTATACACCTCTGACTGTGTTGCCAAATTCCTCTCCAACATGATTTTCAAGTTTACTGATGACACCACCATAGTGGGTCAGATCTCAAACAATGACAAGACAGAGTACAGGAATGAGATGGAGAAATCTGGTGAACTGGTGTGACGACAATAATCTCTCCCTCTGTCAACAAAATGAAGGAGACAGTCATCAACTCCAGGAAGTATTGTGGAAACATGCCCCTGTCTATATCAATGGGGACCGAAGTAGAAATGGTCGAGAGTTTCAGGTTTTTAGGTGTCCAGATCACCAACAACCTGTCCTGGTTCCCCCCCCCATGCCGACACTATAGTTAAGAAAGTCCACCAACGCCTCTACTTTCTCAGAAGACTAAGAAAATTTGGCATGTCAACTACAACTCTCACCAACTTTTACAGATGCACCATAGAAAGCATTTTTTCTGGTTGTATCACAGCTTGGTATGGCACCTGCTCAGCCCAAGACTGCAAGAAACTTCATCCATTGCACTTTATTCAACCATACTGCTACCCCAAAGTGAACATAATGGCAGAATGTCGATATTATATAATTGGGTAGAATGTAGAAACAGACACACCAAGGAGTTCATGTACACCGTTCATGTAATCCCTATTATAGAAAGGATATTACTAAACTAGAAAGTGTGCAGAAAAGATTTACTCGGATGCTACCGGGACTTGATGGTTTCAGTTAAAAGGAGAGGCTGAATAGACTGGGGCTTTTTTCTCTGGAGCATAGGAGGCTGAGGGGTGACCTTATAGAGGTCTATAAAATAATGAGAGGCACATCAGCTAGATAGTCAATATCTTTTCCCAAAGGTAAGGGAGTCTAAAACTAGACGGCATAGGTTTAAGGTGAGAGGGGAGAGATACAAAAGTGTCCAGAGGGACAAGTGTTTCACACAGAGGGTGGTGAGTGTCTGGAACAAGCTGCCTGAGGTAGTAGTAGAGGCGGGTACAATTTTGTCTTTTAAAAAGCATTTAGACAGTTACATGGGTACGATGGGTATAGAGGGATATGGGCCAAATGCGGGCAATTGGGACTAGCTTAGGGGTTTTAAAAAAGGGCGGCATGGACAAGTTGGGCCGAAGGGCCTGTTTCCATGCTGTAAACCTCTATGACTCTAAACTACAAAGGGTCTTGAATGAAGTCGTCCATCATGCAAACCAGCCTCCCATCCATTGATTCCGTCTACACTTCCCACTGCCTCGAAGAAGCAGCCAGCATAATTAAGGACCCCACGCACTCTGGACATACTCTCTTCCACCTTCTTCCGTCGGGGAAAAGATACAAAAGTCTGAGGTCAAGTACCAACTGATTCAATAATAGCTTCTTCCCTGCTGCTATCAGACTTTTGAATGGATCTACCTTGCACTAATGTTGATCTTTCTCTGCACCCTAGGTATGACTGTAACGTTACACTCTGCCCTCTCTCCTTTCCTTCTCTACGAACAATATGCTTTGTTTGAATAGCGTGCAAGAAACAATACTTTCCACTGTATCCCAATACGTGTGACAATAATAAATCAAATCAAATGAGTAGGGTAATAGGACAGGGGTTGGGGCGGAGTAAGATGCTCTGTCGGAGAGTCAGTGCAGACTCAACGGGCCAAATGGCCTCCTTCTGCACAGTAGGGATTCAATGAAATGAGGAAGTAGTCAACGAACGGTGCACTTGTTGCTACCCGACCTGGAGCCTCACACCAGGGAAAAAAATGGCCCTGCTGGTGGCCATAAAGGTCACTTCTTTGCATCAGGGTCTTTCCAGTTGGGAGCAGGCAACATTTCAAATATTTTCCAGTACACAATCCATTGAAACATTCAATTGGTCATGAAGACCATCCATTCCAAAAGAGCACATGCTTTTTATTCCTGGAGGAGAAAATAAAGATGAAAGTGCACATGACTGCATAGGATTGAGGGGATTCCTGATTGTGCAGAGCATCATCTATTATATATACATGGTTCCATGGACTCTCCTTTGTGCACGTGGGGTCCAGAAACTACAAAGTCTACCATTCTATAAAATGTAGAGCTGGCATGCAAATACTTCCAAAACAACATCAACATCAGTGGAAATTCACCACCCTGGCAGCAGCCACAATAAGAAGTTTAAGAACACCAGGTTAAAGTCCAACAGGTTTATTTGGTAGCAAAAGCCACACAAGCTTTCGGAGCTCCAAGCCCCTTCTTCAGGTGAGTGGGAATTCTGTTCGCAAACAGGGCATATAAAGACAGAGGCTCAATTTACATGAATAATGGTTGGAATGCGAATACTTACAGCTAATCAAGTCTTTAAGAAACAAAACAATGTGAGTGGAGAGAGCATCAAGACAGGCTAAAAAGATGTGTATTGTCTCCAGACAAGACAGCCAGTGAAACTCGGCAGGTCCAGGCAACTGTGGGGGTTACAGATAGTGTGACATGAACCCAATATCCCGGTTGAGGCCGTCCTCGTGTGTGCGGAACTTGGCTATCAGTTTCTGCTCAGCGACGCTGCGTCGTCGTGTGTCGCGAAGGCCGCCTTGGAGAACGCTTACCCGAATATCAGAAGCCGAATGCCCGTGACCGCTGAAGTGCTCCCCAACAGGAAGAGAACAGTCTTGCCTGGTGATTGTCGAGCGGTGTTCATTCATCCGTTGTCGCAGCGTCTGCATAGTTTCCCCAATGTACCATGCCACGGGACATCCTTTCCTGCAGCGTATCAGGTAGACAATGTTTGACGAGTTGCAAGAGTATGTACCGTGTACCTGGTGGATGGTGTTCTCACGTGAGATGATGGCATCTGTGTCGATGATCCGGCACGTCTTGCAGAGGTTGCTGTGGCAGGGTTGTGTGGTGTCGTGGTCACTGTTCTCCTGAAGGCTGGGTAGTTTGCTGCGGACAATGGTCTGTTTGAGGTTGTGCGGTTGTTTGAAGGCAAGAAGTGGGGGTGTGGGGATGGCCTTGGCGAGATGTTCGTCTTCATCAATGACATGTTGAAGGCTCCGGAGGAGATGCCGTACAATGCCATTCATCTTGCATCAGTCAGCCATATTTGCATTTCCGGTTCTCCACCAAGAACTAGAGGCCACCTCCTCTGAGATTAAAGGCCATCTCCTGCACAGAGCTGATGACTGCCTTCTTGTGCCTAATCATGCAAGGTCAGCTGGCATACAAGAGTCATGAAATCACGGGAATCTTTGGAATGCAGAGAACTGCAGACTTCAAAACATGCTCCAGAATGTACTGGATGATTCCCCCTAAGCAAGCCACAGCTTGAGCATGCCAGTTATTGCTAATGGTTATACCCTTATGGTGGCAATATTATGGAGGACACGACAGACCACCACAAACTTCAAGACATGCTCCAGAATGTACTGTGATTCCTCCAAGCAAACCATTGCTTGAGCACCTTTTGAATTCTGGAGCTAATGGTGGTATTGTTATGGGGGATACAGCAAACCACCACAGACTTCAAAACATGCTCCAGAATGTACTGGATGATTCCCCCTAAGCAAGCCACAGCTTGGTTTCTAAGATTCCGCTTTCAATAAAAATACTTCACTTAACCACAATGCACCATCATAATATCTAACTGAGACATCCCATCACAGTGTCCTTATCACTATCACCCAACAATAGCGTCACTCACAAAGATCTTTTCATTAACATCTTTATCCAATAACACATCCAAATACAGGAACAAAAATGAACAATTCATCCTTGTGAATTCTGGCGGTGTCCATCTTGCAGGTGTCTTTACCAATGTAGTGCAACACTTAGTGCTACTCCAGTCGCTGCACCATGGCTGCTGGAAGGCTGCTGACTTTCGGTGGAAGAGGCTGCAGATGGCCTTGCGACTCAAGCAGCTCTGCAGTTTGACATCCCGGATTTGGACTGTACCACCTCTGCACTGGCTCCAGCAGTCTGGGTTGGTAGGCTGACATGCAACAGCTGGGGCAATAGTGAAATGGCAGTGGTGAGAGCATGGCCACTTTATGTTCCATATTGCAGGACCTCAGCAATTCTAGTAAACTCTGGAGCAGAGATTGCTGGATTTCTGCAAGCATCCACATGGTGCTTCGAGTAGCAAGATCTGCAGCCATGATAGCAGTAGTCTCAGCCCTCATGACAGTCTGAGTTTCCACTGCAGCCCTCAGACATTTGACAGCTTCCTCCATTGCTGCAATAGGAGTAGCCACTGATGCTGAATCTTGGCTTGGTCATGGAATTAGCCACCATTTCTACGGTAATGAGCTCCATGTTCTGTGTGATGCCCTCTGCCACACTGGAGCCAGATTTCAAGCTCCTTGACAATGGCAGAAGGCTGTCTGGAGGGCTGTAAATGCCTTCTCCTGAATGCAGCATTCTCCTGTATGCGGCCCATGTAGCAGAACTTGTCTGTGACCTCTTTGGGGAGCTGGAACATATGTCAATCTATCCCCATTACGTTGGCTACAACCCAACAGTTCACTACATGTTGATCCCAACTCTATATTGGCCTCTAGGCTGCAGGCTGTGCCAGTATCTCAGCAGATAGTTGCGAGTCTTAGATTAAGTAAAGATGCTGCCTCATCACTGGTGTGGGTTTGCTCTCTCCTCCCTTTGGGTGTGCTAGTTGGTGGTACTTGGGTATCGGAAAGCATAAAGTCAGATCAAAAGGTCGAAGTGAAGCGCAAAGCAAGCGATCCAGATCACACCATCTATTCAACTGCTGAAATAGCTGAATGAGGGTCAGGTGCAAGTTGTGAAAGGCCGCAGTAACCATCATCATAAATGGTCTTGGCGACACTAGATGCTAAACCACCATTGGGCTCAGTGGTGAATGTGTGCATCACAACCACCAGTACTTTGCTATTTATTTTTCATTAGAAGAAAGTGGGCAGAATGCCCTGTATCTGAATGAAGTGGCTGCCATAGCCAAATAGCTTGATAGCAAGAGGTAGGCATGAAATTGCACCAGTGAAAAATGTATGGAATGTTTAGGTCAAGTGCTCGGGACTAGTGCTTGTTGAATGATAAGGCTATGTTGTAATTGAGCAATACGAAGGAATGGGGACGTGATGGGTATGAGATATAATATCAAAATGATATTCACTGATCTTGACCTTGCACGCGAGGTCATTAAACTTCTTGTTAAGTTAAGTAAAGTAATGGATAGTGAGTGTTTGATTTATGCATTGCAAGGATTGACTATCATTTAAGTAGCTACAAAATAAAGGAAATTGTATTTTAGTATCTAAAGTTGACTTTGTGTCTTTATTCGCTAGTAGAGGTTAACACAGGTTTGTACAACAATATTTTTGCGTAGTTTTCATCGCACATTAAATTTAGGGTAGAGAAACAAATGCCACAAATATTTAACACAAGATTAGCCATTATTCAAAGCATAACAAATGCATAATAAATATTAAACTGTGGGGAATTAACTTCCAATCTATTATTCCATAGGATGAAGTAAATCATGTCTTGGGAGAATACTCAACTAATATAACTAACAACACTTCTTTTAAATATAATGACCAGACACCAATAATACCTATTCTCCAATAACAGAAATTTTGTTCCAGGCATGCCTTATTTGAGCAGATATCATCAGACTAGCAATATGAAGGGTGGTATGGGGGAGGAGGGACAGGAGTAGAGAAAAATACTGGAGAACTACCAATTCCCAAAGAACCATGCCCTGACAAGAATCAGTATCTTTGGAAAGACAAAATAAAAGAAAATTGGGAAAGGGAGGATAACAAAAAACTTCAAATTTAATTCCTGCATTTTTCATGCAGGATAAGTTAAAGCATTGATCAAGACCCCGAATGCTCATACCAAATATATATTCAGATTATGGTTAATGAGAATCTGTCTCACAATCGGTTTACAACTAAAATAGTAGTTCTTAACTTTTTAGTTTTGACTTACCCACCAACAATCCAGTTCCAAACATAACATCTTTCACTGAAGCAGACTTAGAGCGTAGTCTCTGAGAGTCACGTACTTCGTTTATCAAACATCTTTTGACAGAGGCAAGAATATGACAGTCAATACATTATTACTATTTAGCATATCATGATCAAAGCTAATAATGACTTTATAACAGTTTCATAAATAAACGTACCATGTTAGCTTACACCTTCTGGAGTTAACCACACAAATACAACTTAAATGTCAATTTCAAGATTAAAAACCCGAATCTCAATGCATATGATAATTTCACACAAACTTCAGACATTTACCAGTTACGATTCATAGAAAATAAAATTTATCCTTCCTGAATTTCCCTCTTCATTTGAAAGTATGATACACAAGGGAAAGCAGGTGAACTGACTCGAAAAGGCAATGCAGGCTGTGTATCAGCACTAAGACAATGAGACTGAGCCATATCTGTCAACAATGTCTGCCCCAAGATTCTCCAGCTCAATTCTTGAGGTGGAGGATGAGTCGTAAGGAAGGGATTGAAATTTCTGGATAGTTTCCTTCAGAGTACAGGTGTATGAGAGGGGAGTTAGATTCTGAGTCAAGAGCACGGAAACTGAAGAGCAATAGAGGAGGAGGTCCTGCAGGCATGGGTCTTGTCCAACAAATACAATGTACTTGATACCTGCGAGGATAAAAAAGACAGAGGGAGAGGTTGCAGGGAGGAAGCAAGAAAGGAAGACTTGAACTGATAGAGTATTTTTCACCCCCAGACATCCCAATTTGTGAATTGTAGTCATCGCTGTAAAGTAGGAAACACAGCAGCCAATTTGAGCATTGCATGTTTCCACAAACAGCAATTCAAATGACCAGAAAAATCTGTTTTCACTGATGATTATTGATGGATAAATATTGGCAAACATGCTGTTCTTCTTTATAATGATGCCATGCGTGGAATGTTTGTGCATCCACCCGAGAAAGCAATCGGGCCCTCAGTTTACTGTCTCATCTGTAAGAACAGAATCATAGCATCATAGATGTACAGTACAAAAGGAGGCCATTCAGCCCATCGCGTCTGTACTGACCACAATGCCACCGAGGCCCTATTCCCGTAACCCCACACGTTTACCCTGCTAATCCCTGACACTAGGGTCAATTTAGCATGGCCAATCAACCTAACCGCACATCTTTGAGCTGTGGGAGGAAACCGGAGCACTCGGAGGAAACTCACGTGGACTAGGGGAGAAAGTGCAAACTCCACACATTCAGTGGCCCGAGGCCAGAACTGAACCTGGGTCTCTGGCACTGAGAGGCAGCACTGCTAACCACTGTGCCACCCCCAAATATGGTATTTACAAGAGGTGGAATAATTGTTGTGGGGGATAGTGGTGATGGAGATGTTATCGTATTCAGCCACAAACAAACAGTACAGAAAGGTGATGTGTTGCTAAAGAAGTAGTGTGCAGGAAAGGGGGGTCCATGTCATGAGGCACTGGGGCCTGTACAAGGGGCAGCTATGCTATTGGGATAGATGGAACCTGGGACTTAAGTCCTGTCAGGAAAGATAAATATGTTGGTTAAGAAAATGATTTTTATAAACTAACAAATCTGGTGTAGAGCTAAGTCAGAAACAATAACAAAATGATAGTTTAAACATTTAAAAAGGGCTAAGAGCAGAGCTCAGGTCGTAAACAGCAATTCAGTTGAAGGGAATACTAAAATAGCTCAAGTAGTTAAAGTAGGAGTGGCCAATAAGAAACATGCTCAATTAAGTGGTGTGAGAAAAGTAGCATCATGCCCAAATAAAAGTTGCATATACCAATGCACAAAGTATAAAAAATAAATTTAGTGAATTAGAGGCCTAAATACACCTTGGAGGAACTGACATGATAGCCAATACAGACACACAGCTGCAAGCCATTCATGATTGAAGTTAAATATCCTAAAGCTTTAAAAAGCATAGGAAAACTGGAAGCGAGTCTTGTTGATTAAAGTATCGATTACAACATTACTAAGAGAGCATATAGAGAAGGGAAAGAAATCAGCAAAGACTCAGTGGTTGGAACTGAAGAATAACAGAGAACCTAAAACTATAATCACCCACAGGCCTTTTTATAGAAGTGATAAAGCAGCAGAAAGTATTCATTCAGAAATTAGCCAGGCTTATAGCAAAAGCAAAGTTTTTTCAATGAAAAATGCAAATTTTCATAAAGACTGGGAAGAGCAGAATCTCAAATCAGAAAGGTCGTGTATTTTAGGAGTGTCTCAAGCTAGTTTTCTGGAATATTATGTTCTAGAACCAACAAGAGTGATGTTATATTTTGTTATAGAAAATAAGGAGATCACAAATTACTTGCAAAATAGAAATCTAATTGGGGTGGAACACGAGATCTAGGAGTACAATACACAAATCACTAAGTTGTAATGCAGATCAATAAGGTCTTTACAAAAAGAAATAAAGCACCAAAGTTTATTCCTAAAATTGAAAAGTTGAAGTTATGCTATACTTGTATCAATCTTTGGTACCATGGACTGCATGGTGGCACAATGCCAGGTTCGATTCCGACTTTGGGTGACTGTTGGAGTTTGCACGTTCTCCCCATGTCTGCGTGTGCACCTCCTGAATGAAACGAAGTCATCTCGCACACTGTTCCTTGCATTGTACTACAGGTAGGGGGAAAGAAACTTCAGGATCCACAACTAGGAGCCATTGGTCTGAGCAGAACCCTTGAAATCAGAACCAAGGCCAATACGCTGTGCCACACCACTCCCTGACAGCCTTATCAACTTTAAGCAGCCGTACAAACCTCCAGATACTTCTATTAACTCAGCCACAGCCAGGAGAAAGCAATCAGCAACGAACCCGCAAGTGGTCTAAATATGGCTGCTGGGGAATAGGCCTGCTGTTGAATGCATGGTCCACATTTTGAGGCAAAGAAAGGATATTAGCTGAAGCTTTGAGGTTGCAAACGGCATTTTATTGGTCAAATCAGCGATACTTGACAATCTGACTACTCTGCATACTTCTGATTACAGTAAGAAGTCTCACAACACCAGGTTAAAGTCCAACAGGTTTATTTGGTAGCAAATACCATAAGCTTTCGGAGCAATGCTCCTTCGTCAGATGGAGTGGTCTCTGTTCTCAAACAGGGCACAGACACAGAAATCAAATTACAGAATACCGATTAGAATGCAAATCTCTACAGCCAGCTAGGTCTTAAATGTACAGACAATGTGGGTGGAGGGAGCATTCAACACAGGTTAAAGAGATGTGTATTGTCTCCAGACAGTACAGCTTGTGAAATTGCACAATTTCACAAGCTGTACTGTCTGGAGACAATACACATCTCTTTAACCTGTGTTGAATGCTCCCTCCACCCACATTGTCTGTACATTTAAGACCTAGCTGGCTGTAGAGATTTGCATTCTAATCGGTATTCTGTAATTTGATTTCTGTGTCTGTGCCCTGTTTGAGAACAGAGACCACTCCATCTGACGAAGGAGCATTGCTCCGAAAGCTTATGGTATTTGCTACCAAATAAACCTGTTGGACTTTAACCTGGTGTTGTGAGACTTCTTACTGTGCTTACCCCAGTCCAACGCCGGCATCTCCACATCATGCCTACTTCTGATTACATCAGGAAAAAAATTGTAAAAAGCTAAAATTAAACTTGTTTTATTTGAATACAGAAAGCATTCATAGGATAGACTAATTAATTGTACAAATAAAGATGGGTTTGGTGTCGTAGAGTTGTAGTTCAATGGTGACCAATGCTGAGAACTAAATTTCTCAGGGTACTTGACATTTTGAAAAAAGTACAAAATGGAAAGGACAGGGGTAGCCCTGATAATAAAAGATGCCATGAGGACAGTGGTGAGGAAGGATCTTGGCTCACATGGACGAGAACTAGAATTATGATGGGTGGTGATTAAGAAAAATAATCAGTGATAAGAGACAGCAACACTGGTGGGAGCTGTCGATCAGCCACCCAAAAGTAGTTACGTCCAGTAGTGGACACCAGAACATTAGAAATACAAGTGACAAAGATAACAATAATAATGGATGACTTTCATTTTCATGTAGACTAGGAAAAATTACAGCAATAGTGTCGCGAATGAATTTATGGAATGTATACAAGGCAATTTTCTAGATCACCACGACAAGACCAACTGGGAATCAGGCTATTTAAATCTTGGTTTGTACAATGATTAATGGTTAATTAATAACTTTGTAGTAAAGGCACCTTTGAGGAAGAGTGGCCATATGATCAAAGCAAACTATTAGGAATAATGGATGAGTTGTCAAGGGTTGATTGAGAAACTACATTAAAAGATATAAAGCAACAGCAAGCATTTAAAAACATGCAAATTAGGACCAGGAGTAAGCCACTCAGCCTCTCAAGCCTGCTCCACCATTCAAATGATCATAGCTGATCTAATTTTAACCAACTTCACATTCCTGCCTACCTCGATAACCTTTCACCCCCTTGCTTATCAAGGATCTATCCATTTTTGCCTCAAAAGACTGCCTCAGCTGCCTTTTGAGGAAGAGAATTCCTAAGTCTCACAACCCTCAAAGCAAAATAAGCTTTTCTCATTTCTCTTAAATGGATAACCCCTTATTTTTAAACAATGGTCCCTAGTTCCAGATTCCCCCATCCATCCTGTCAAGTCCCCTCAGGACCTTAAAAGTTCCAATCAAGTTACCTTTTACTCTTCTAAACTCCAGTGGATATGATAATAGAAGAATGCAAGGTGGAAGAAAAAGTTCACAATCTGAAGTTATTGAACTCTATGTTGAGTCCAGAAGGCTGCAAAGTGCCGAATTGGAAGATGAGGTGCTGTTACTCCAGTTTGCGTTGAGTTTCACTGGAACACTGCAGCAATCCAAGGACGGACATGTGGGCATGAGAGCAATATGGTGAGTTGAAATGGGTAGCAACAGGAAGGTTGGGGTCTTGCTTACAGACTGAGCAAAGGTGCTCCACAGAGCAATCACCCAATCTGCATTTAGTCTCGCCAATATAGAGGAGAACTCATTGGGAGCAGCAACTACAATAGACCAAATTGAAGGTGGTGCAAGTGAAATGCTGCTTCACCTGAAAAGAGTGCTTGGGGCCTTGGACAGTGAGAAGGGAGGAGGCAAAGTGGCAGGTTCTGCATCTTCTGTGATTCCACAGAAGGTGCCGTGGGAAAGGGAAGCGGAATGCTAAAGAGGGGAAGGGAAGATGTGTTTCACCATGGCATCATGCTGGAGTTGGCAGCAATGGTGAAGAATGATCCTTTAAATAAGGAGGCTGGTGGGGTGGACAATGCAGACAAGTGGAATCCTATGCAGAGTTATAGGGGTGTGTGTGTCTGTGTGCACATTTGTTGTGCCGCATGCGCATGTGCCTCTCGGTTCAGGAAAAAGGCAGACATGTCAAAAGTGGCATCATCAGAACAGATGCGACGGAAACGGAAAAACCAGGAGAATGGGATGGAGTCCTTTCAGGAACCAGGTGCAAGGAGCTGTAGCCAAGGGAGTTGGTGGGCTTTAAATGAATATTAATTGCCGGTCTAGCACCAGAAATGGAGTCAGAGAAATCAAGGGAGGGAAGAGAAGTCCAGAGATGGACCATGTGAATGAGAGAGAGCTGGAAACTGGAAGTCGGTAAATTTTTCCAGGTCCAGATGAAAGCATGAAGTGGCACCGATACAGTCATCGATGGAATGGAAGAAGAGTTGTAGGATGGTGCCTGAGTAGAACTGAAACAAGGAATGTTCCACATACCTCACAAAAATATAGACATAATTGGAGCCATGCGAGTAACTATTGCCACACTTTTTATTTGCAGGAAGTGAATCAAGTTGAAGGAGAAATTGTTGAGTAAGAGAACAGGCTCAGCTAGACAGAGTAGTAGTGGATGGGGATATTTTAGGTCTCTGTTCAAGGAAGAAACAGACAATGCTCAGACCATCCTGGTTGGGAATGAAACTGTAGAGGGATTGGACATCCAGAGTGAAGAGGTGGCTTTTGGGCCAGGAAGCTGGAAATTGTTGATATGACGTAGGGCATCAGAGGAACCAAGAATGTAGGTGGGAAGAGACTGGACATAGGGAGAGAGAATGGAGTCTAAATGGGAAGAAATTAGTTCTGTGGAGCAGGAATAAGCTGATATGATGGGTCTACAAGGACAATCCTGTTTGTGGATTTTGGGAAGGAAGTACAAGTGGGCTGTGCTGGGTTGGGTGGTTATGACATTGGAAGCTATGGAATGAGGATCTCCAGAAGAGATTAGGTCACTGACAGCCCTGGAAACAATAGACTGATGTTTTGTGGTGGGGTCATGGTCCGGGGTGGAGAGGGTAGGAGGAAGTGTTTGAGAGTTGACACTCAGCCTCTGCAAGGTAAAGTACGCCAGACAATAACGACACTACCCTAATCAGCAGATTTGATAACACGATCAGGGTTGAATCAGAAAGTAGGGAGGACAGCAAGTTTAAAAGGAGCTAGTTTGAAGTGGGTGTGGGGAGCAGAGAATTAAGACAGTCAATGTCACACCACCAGTTCTCAATGAATGGAGTATATCCAGCAAAATATCCAGAAAATAATTATCCAGCAAAATATCCAGAAAATAATTATCCAGCATGCACAAGCCTAACCTAACCAGCCTTTCCTCATAAGACAACCCACCTATTCTAGTAAACCTTCTCTGAACTGCTTCCCAATGCATTTACATCTTTCCTTAAATAAGGAGACCAATATTATACATAGTACTCCAGATGTGGTCTAACCAATGTCCTATATAACTGAAACATAACTTTCTATTCTTGCATTAAATTTCCCTTTGCAATAAAAGATAACATTTTATTAGCTTTACTAATTACTTACAGCACCTGCATACTAACCCTTTGTAATTCATGCACGAGGATTCCCAGATCTCTGAATCTCAAAGCTCTGCAATCTCTCACTATTTAGATAATATGCTTCTTTTGTATTTGTCCTGCCAAAATGGACCTCATATTTTCCCATATATTTTATTTTGCAAGATTTATGCCCACTGACCTAATCTATTTATATCCTATTGTAGCACCTTATGTCCTCTTCACAACATACTTTCCAACGTGTTTGTGTCAGAACAAATTTAGCAACCATACCATCAGTCACTTCATCCAAATCATTAATATAAACTGCAGGGAGTTGAGGCCCCAGCACTGATCCCCATGGCACACCACGCATCACATCCTGCCTACCAGAAAAGACCCATTTATACCTACAGTTTTCTGTTAGCGAGCCAAGCTTCTATTCATGCCATGAACATTTTTTCTGCAATAGCCTCTGACGTAGGATCTTATCAAATGCCTTCTCAAAATCTAAGTACAGTATATCCATCATTTCCTTTTTAGGAACTACTTCTCCACTTCTTTAAAGAACTCCAATAAATTGGTTAGACAAGATTTCCCTTTCAGAAAACCACATTGACTCTACCTGGTTACCTTGAATCCATCTAAGTGCCCTATTATAACATCTTTAAAAACAGCTTCTAGTATTTTTCCTATGACAGATGTTAAGCTAATTAGCCTATAGTTTCCTGCTTTCTGTATCCCTTCCTTTTTGATTAAAGGAATTACATTAACTACTTTCAATCAAATTCCCCGAATATAGTGAATTCTGAAAAATTAAAACCAACACATTGAAAGAAGTTGATGGTGAGACAGTTAAAGACCTAGAATGAAATCCATCAGGACCCGGGGGCTTGTCAACCTGCAGTTCCGACAATTTTCTAACTACCACCTCCTTGGTGATATTCTGGAGTTTTCTCCTCTCTTCCAATTCCTGGTTTATAGCTGTTTCTGAAATGTTACTTATATCCTCTACAGTGATACTGTGCCTTTAAGAAATGTATTTGAGTCATGTATCTTATGCAGGATTTTTTTTAAACCAGTCTGTTCTAATACCAGTGCTGCTTGGACCATAACTGACAACCCTGTATCATTACTGCAGCAGCATAATTGCTCCTAATTGCCAAAATATTTGTTTTAATCCGGCCTAACGCTGCTCTGTTTTTTTTTTATAAAGTGTTTTCCCCTGGGGTTTTGCAGAGTAGGACTTGATTAGGTTGACTAACAGAAAAAACAGGTGACTGGGCAGAGCTAGGCTTAGAGAAATCAAATTTAGATGCTGCTTGGGAGTTGTTAGAGAGCAGTGCTTCTCTTTTTCTATCTGGAGTTGGAGACTGGAATCTGCCAGGAAATAAGTCTCTTTCTCAGAGATTCTGCTGTCTAGGGGAGATCTTTCTCTGGATGTGGTTGTATAAGAGTCAGAAAACAGGCTTCTGTATGAAACTCTGTCCAGAGATGTTAAAAGGCTGGAAATCTAGCATCTGCGTGAGCGTATCTGTTTTTGGTGATAAGTGGTTCTGAAGAAGAGACTTATGTCTATGGGGTATTGCTTACAATTGGAACTATAGAGATTGCTAGCTATTAAGAATTATACTTTGTCATGTTTAATTGATAACGGTTATGCTAATTATTTTGTTATATTTTAGCTGAATTATTAAAAATAAAAGTTTGTTTTAATAAAAACTTCTTCATGGCTCAATTCAATCATACCTGGAGCAAAACACATTGTGCTCACCCTAATGCCAAAATCAAAAGGAAAGTTAAGGTCTAGGCTAAATTCATAATATATCTTGGAGTTTCTGATCTGGTCTCTAATAGAAGACTGATACAAAATACCTATTCAATTCATCTGTCATCTCCTTATTTTCCATTATTAATTCCCTTTCTGTAGGACGAACACTCACTTTAACTTTCCCTCCTTATTAATCTTTTAGTCATTCTTTGCTGTTTTTTCATATTCTGACCTGTCACCCATCTTTGCACAATTATATGCTTTTTCTTTAAGCGTGATACCACATTTTTTTAGTTAACCATGGATGGTGGATCTTCTCCTTAGAATTTCTTTTCCTTGTTGGAATAGGTCTACAATATGCTCTTAAATGTCTGCTACTGCATCTCTATTGACCTATCCCTTAAAAAAATTGCCAGTTCATTTCCATTAGCTTCGCTTTCATGCTCTCGCAATTACCTTTATTTAAGTTTAAAATAATATCTTAGACTTACGTGTCTCTCCTTTAAAGTGAATGTAAAATACAATCATATTATAATTACTGCTACTCAGGGGCGTCTTTTCACTATGAGATCATTAATTAATCCCATCTCAGTGCATAATACTAGATCTAGTATAGCCTGCTCCCTGGTTGGCTCTAGACGTGCTGATCTACAAAATTATCCTGAAAACATTCTATGAATTAGTCATCTACTCTACCTTTGGCCATCAGATTATTCCAATCTATATGTAGATTAAAATCCTCTACAATAGCCGCCGTGCCTTTCAGACAAGCTCGCACCATTTCTTCTTTGATAGTCCACCGTACTGTGCGATTACTGCTAAGGGGCCTGTACACCACTCCCACAAATGACTTCTTGCCTTTTTCATTCTTCATCTCTACCCAAACGGCATCCATATCCTGGTTTTCTGAATTCAAGTCATCCCTCTCAATTGCACTATTGTTGTGTTTAATTAACATATCATACCTCCACCTTTTCCTAAAAGTTACAAACTCTTTAATATTCAGGCCCCAATTTATGCCATCCTGCAGCCATTTCTCTATAATGGCTATTAGCTTGTACTTATTAATCCCGATATGCACCATCAGTTCATCGATTTTGTTTCAAATGTGAATACATTCCGATACAGAGCTTTGAAGTTTTGTCATTTTATTATTCTTGTAACCTCTGGCCTTATCTGTTCGTTTACTCTAAGATTTGTGCTACCTGTCACGATCTGTTTCTAATTTTGCATATTAATACGTTCCTCCCTTCCCTTGTCTCTACTGTTTGATATAATCACATCTGCCCACATTTGATCCATTGCCCTCACAATTTAGTTTAAAACATAGTTTACTTCCCTAGCTATGCAATTGCCAAGAATACTGCACAGCCCCCATTTTCCCCACTACTGGCGCCAGTGTCCCACAGATCAGAATCCACTTCTCCCACACCACTCTGAGTCAAATTAATCTAACTGTATGCACCCTATGCCAATTTAATGAGGCTCAAGTAATAATCAAGAGATTCTAACCTTAGAAGTTCTGTTTTTTAATGGAGTGCCTAACTCCTCATACTCTCCATGCAGAACCTCTTTCCTAGTTCTACCTATGTCATTGGTACCTACATGGACCATGACAACTGGATCCCCCCCGCATCCCAATGCAGATTTCTCTCCAGGCCTGAGCAGATGTCCTGAATCCTGGCACTAAGCAGATAACATGGCTGTCTGGATTCCTGCTCTTTTCTGCAGAGAAAGTGTCAATCTCCCTCACCATTCTCTCCCCTAACTACCACTACATTCCTTTTTGCTCCTCGCACTTGAATGGCTTCCTGTACCATGGTCACTTTGCTCATCCACATTGCAGCCCCATTCTCATCCAAATAAGCTGAAAGAACCTCAAATCGGTTGGACAATTACAGGGACTACCTGACTAAATTCCACCACTCATCATACTCTCAGGAATGCACTCAGTTCCTCAGCTGCATTCCATTTAAATAATTAAGTCATAATTTGAAACAAATATATGCTCCCTCGAGGAATAAAAACCACACGAAAAAGGTGGTCCAACAAAAATTGTGTTAAAGAGGTTTATAATGATGCCAGACATTAGTAAGCATGTGAATTGGGAGAATTTTAGCATGACCATGAAATTGATAAAGAAACAGAAAAAAAAGAGGAAACCAGAAAAAGACAAAAACAGACTACAAAAACTTTTATAGGTATGTAAATAGGAACAGATAAATTAAAGTAAATGTGGACCCATTAGAGTCAGAGACAGGAGAAATTATAATGGAGAATAATGAAATAACAGAAACATTAAACACAGCAAAACATTCTGGAAATACTGGGGAACCAAGGGTCTAATGGGAATGAAAAACCATGAAGAATTTATTATTAAAAAATGGTAATGAACCTGATGATCTACATTATATGGGTTTGGATAAGCAGCTAGAGATGGTGGGTGCATACGTTTTGATCTTCCAGAATTCCCTAATTCTAGAATAGCGTTCATGGATTGTGAGGTAATAAACATAACTCCAAAAGGAGAGAGAGAAAATAAAAAGAAAAATAGGCGAGTTCGTTAGACATTAGTGGTTGGCAAAATGCTAGAATCTATTATTAGGGACCTGTTAATAAGACACTTCGAAAATCATGATTATCATCACAGAATCCCCACAGTGCAAAAGGAGGCCATTCGGCTCATTGGGTCTGCATCGACTCTCGGAAAAAGCAACTTATCCAGGCCCACCCCATACCCTATTCCCATAACCCCCGCTAATCCCCCTAATCTACACATCCTTGGACACAAAGGAGCAATTTAGAACAGCCAATCCATCTCACCTGTACATCTATGGATTGAGAAAGGAAACCGGAACACCTGGAGGAAACCAGACATGAGGAGAACGTACAAACTCAGCCAAGTCCCTGGTGCTGTGAGGCAGCAGTGCTAACCACTGTGTCACCCTTACAGAATCGACATTGAATTATGAAAGGGCAATCATGCTTGAGGTTTTTGAGGTTGTAATTAGCAGGGTAAAAAAGGGGGAACAAGTAGAAGTAACTTAAATTTTCAAATCGTAGAATCCCTACAGTGCAAAAGGAAGCCCTTCGGCTCATCGAGCTTACACCAACAACAATTCCACCCAGGCCCTATCTCCGCAACCCCATGTATTTACCCTAGTCCCCCAATACTAAAGGGGCAATTTAGCATGGCCAGTCAACCTAACCCACAATGTAATTCAACAAAATACCACACAAAAGCTTATAACGCGCAATTAGAGCTCATGAGATTGGAGGTAATACAACAGCATGGATTGAGAATTGGTTAATGGATAGAACACAGTAAAGATTATTTTCAGCTTGGCAGGTAGTAAATAACGGAGCACTGCAAGGAACAGCTATTCATCATCAATGTCAATTACGTAGATGGAGGGATAGCGTGTAATATATCCAAGTTTGTTTATGATACAAAGTCAGGTGAGAAGCTAAGTTATGAGAATGATATAGAAGGAAATGAACAGGTTGAGTGAATGGGCACAAACACCTGCTCTGCCGCTTCTTTTTCCATTTCAAGTCTTTTCAAAATCCTTTGGATATTTCATTTCCAATCTTGGTCACCATGCAACATATCACTGTAATGAATATTAGATCAAGCCCATTTATCTCTATTTGTGTCATTAATTCATCTATCTTGTTATGAATATTTCATGCTATCAGGTAAATAGAAAAAGATTCTATTCAGGTTCCCATTAATCTGAACTTGCTGATAGGCTTTTGTGCCGTGATTTACAATTTACCCAAAGAAACAACAATGCAAAGAAAGCTTTCCAAGCTCCCAACATACACTGAATTCATACAGGATAAACTGCAAAGTAAAACTCAAGCAGGAATAAAACTCATTTGTCTGGGCTCAGAAGTTGTATGTACCCTTGCCATGGAATACAAAAATGCAAGATTAGTCGTTTGGTAGTAGGACTTGAGTACTGCTAAAGAGAGACATGTCAAATTAGGACATTTTGCAAGAATGCCAGTATAAGGGAAAACAACAATTTATACTGTACAAAGAGGAGAATGCTGATCAGTTAGCAAGTGGACTCTGATTAATAGAGTCATTGCCATGGAAAATACAGCAGATTATCATGAGAATGAGTCAGTGAATGGCTGTCACTGGATTTTGTTTAGCTGAAACAGGTGCAATGTGTGTACATGTTCTGTCTGCAAAGATCAGGGTTTTGTGTATTAATATACGTAGCTTCTAGTACATGCAAATCCACCACACTGCAAGCCCAACTGACAATCTTTAATTGGTTGTCAGCATAATACTTAGCATCTGAAGATTATTTGGATTATATCTCATGTTGGACATTGTGTTTTGAGCTTTACAAGTACTGGTTTGCTGGGTACGATTTGTACCTTGCACATTGTCCCAGTGCTGTTCACGTACTGTTTTATACATCTGCCAGTCTTTGGCACATACGATCTACATATCTAGCATCACACTGGCACTGACATTCATGTACCATTTGTGTGATAGGTAGAATGTCTGTTTGGCTCGACAACAAAATCCTATTAGTGGTGAATACCACTCATGTTGCTGCTGCATAATAGCAGTGTGAATCAATTAGCTTCACCTGTTGCACAAATTTTTAATACATCTTGTGCTTCCAAGGTAATTGGAGGTAGACTGGTTGCTTTTCAGAGCTATAAGTGATGGTCTTAGACCCTTTCATGAGTTTGCATGATATACAGTGCAAAACGATCTGATCAGAGTAGCTGTTATTCTGCAGGATGAAGGACCAATTTAAGATTGGCAGTCAGATTTGCAGTGTGACGCACTTGCATGTACTGGAAGCTGCATCTATTAGCATACAAGACCCTGTTTTCTGCAGACAGAAAGAAAATATATACACACTGCCCTTGCTTCAGTTAAATAAAGTAAGTCACTGCCATTCGCTGATTCATCCCCCAGGTTCATGCCTTGACCAATCAGGGTCAAGTTGCTTGATTTACCATTTCAAACAATGTTTGGCAGTTATATGTCCAGTCACTATCATCCGGTGCATTCCCCATGACAATGCCTTTATGTATCAGAGTCCACTGACCAACCAATGAGCATTCTTTTCTCAAAGTGTCGTTTACCCCTAATACTGACATTTGTACAAAGTGTCCTGATGAGTGCAAGATGAAAAGCTTTGCCATGTCTCTTTATTCAACAGTATTCAAATACAAGACTGTGAACATTTACCTAGATTTTCCTGCCGCTGAAACAGGTCGTCTTCTAGAATCTTCTTTGTAGCCCTCTTCAGTGTATGCTGGTGGTTTGTGGTCTCTCCTCTCTTTATTTTGCCTGCAGTAGAGGGTTTAGCCAATGCCATGTCAAAACATTGCATGTATTTCATGTTTTATCAACAGTTTCTGTTGGATTTGATTTTCAATGCAGGAGAAATATTACTCAGTCACAGGTAAACTTAACACACACAATCAAAAGAGCCTCAACTGAGTATCAGCACTTGCGATGCCAAGCAAGTAGTTCCAGCGTATGACTGTTAAGTCATCAGAGATCATCACTAAATTTGAGTGAACCAGACAAAGTTCAGGCTTTCACATTATTTATAGTTCATACATATATCTGAACTGTGAGATTATTTTAATACACCAGAAATGTGATGTATAATCTAGGATTGTAGTGCTGAGGATGTATTGCATAGTCAACTGTATCTCACTATTCAAGTAGAAGTCCTGATCAGCATTCTGTTCAACATTCATCTTTCAACCAGTATCATTATAAAATAGAATAATTGATCATTTATTGCTCTGTCATTTATGGACCATTACTGATGTAGATTTGTTGCCACTATTGCCTACATAATTGCCAATGCACTTCAAAATGAATTCATTTTGAAAATAGCTTTGAAAGGTTTCACTGTTTTAAGGCAATATAAATAAATGCACACATTTATTAATACAGCGGAAACATCTCATTTTAATTTGATGTGGTTGAATGTAGAGAATACAAAGGAACGCATATTTCCATTTTGTAGTGATCTATTTACTTCATGAATGGAACAAATATAGGTGGTTACTCTCTATATTTGAATATCACGGGTTAAAATTACCAGACTAATATTACACATTTTGTTTCGATTCGCAGAACATTTTCTCAACAGATAACAAAAAGAAAGCAGCAGATACAGTACAGGTTTGAAAACATAATAAATATGAGTAGACCACATGGCTCCTCTGTAAAGGCAGGCAAAAAACAGCAGGTTATGTTTCTTCTCTGCCTTATAGACGTGTAGTAGAAATAATGCAGTTAACTGAAAACAGACAGCAGTTCCCCAGATTAATACCATACTGACATGTACAGAGACAAACAAACCAGGAAAGCTGAACCAATCCCTGGTCTTTGCAGAGTTAGTTAATTTCAGTCAAGGTAGCAATTAGATGCTACAGTTTGCCAAGAGGAAAGCAAAACAATCAAGTGTCATTCTCTAATATCCAGTGATCCCAGGTGAAAAGGGTCTTTTTGTTTTGATGTTAAGTGAGGACAGGCAATGATATTTCAAAAATCAAATAGCTCTTCAATATTCAATCATGCATGAAAACGGTCATTTGTACAAATATGCAGCGTGGATTTACAATTTCAGGAGAGGATAGAGGAAAGCAAAGGTTAGAAAAAAACATTTATAGCAGGTAATCTAAAATTCTATCTCCTTCATTCAATAATTTGCATTTAAACAAAATACTACAGAAACTGACAGCAATCCAAATTCCTAAATATTAATGACCACTCATAGTGCTCACCTTAACTATCAGATCATGCCAACACTTAAGCATCCAAAAGTTACTCTAGGAGCTGTCTTCCAGGGAGAAACCAAAAGAATAAAGTGATCCACTCCACATAATTCCAGCCATGCAACACGAAGTACCAAAACATATTATCCAATGAATTCCAACACAATTTTTTTCCAATTAAATAAGTGACAGAAGGGTGACTCTTAGAGGAATGGGGGAAGAAATTGACCACAACAGACCGATAAAACAGTGCATGGTGTTCAAAAAAGCACTTCTGCATACTCCGAAAGATCAACAGTTCTATTTGTGCAATTACATATGAAAATCACCAAGTCCCAGAGGACCATAGGCTCTCCCCCTTTTTGAGAGAGAGCTGACTGGTGGTGATTTAACTGGAGGGTCACACCTCAGGCAAGGGGCAATAAAACAGGCCATTTGGCCCAACTGGTCTGTGCCAGTGTTTAAAACTTCACACAAGCCTCCTCCCATCACATTACATCCAACTATATCTGCATATCCTTCTATTTCTTTCTCTCTCTCTCTCCAATGTACTTATCTAGCTTTCCCTTTTTCTATTCAACTCAGCTACAGCTTGTGTAGTAAGTTTCACATTCTGACCACTCTTTGGGTAAAGAAATTTCGCCTGAATTCTTTATTGGATTTTAATGGCTATCTTAAAAGTTATTGCCCCTTGTTTGAACTCCCCAATCACCCATCTATGTCTACACAATTGTGATAACCCCAACGAGGTCCATAGGGAAATCACTGATTGATCTCCCCGTGGGACTCATTGAGTACGAGTTCTCCAGTAACAGGCAGTGCTGTTAGGGAGGGAATTCCAAGATTTTGACCCAGCAACAGGCAAGGGACGATGATATATTTCCAGTCAGATGCTGAATTATTTGGAAGGGAACCTCCAGGTGATGGTGTTCCCAGATATCTGCTGCCCATGTTTTCTAGATGATAGTCATCATGGATTTGGAAGGTGCTGTCTAAGGAACCTTGGTGAGTTCCTGCAATGCATCTTGTAGATGGTACACACGGCTGCCACTGTTAGTCAGTGGTGGAGGGATTGATTGTTTATGGATGGGGTAGCAATCAAGTGAGCTGCTTTTTCCTGGATGGTGTCAAGCTTCTTTAGTGTTGTTGGAGCTGCACTCATCCAGACAAAGAGCGTGTATTCCATTACACTCCTGACCTGTACAGTGTAGGTGGTGGACAGGCTTCGGGGATTAGGTGAGTTACTCGTCACAGGATTCTTAGACTTTGGCCTGCTCTGGTAGCCATGGTATTTATATGGCTAGCTCAGTTCAGTTTCTGGTCAATGGTAACCCCAAGGATGTTGATTTCCTCGAGAAATGAACCCCAGTGCTTTATTTCCATTATTTATGACCTTGTTAATATGCATTATTACTTCTAATGATTTGTGACCATGAAACAATAATCTTGGTCAATAAAAGAAGTCAGATATTGTACAAAACAAAAAGGAAGGGCTAATAAGACCGGGCCAGCTTCCCACATTCTAGAATCATAGAAACCCTACAGTGCAGAAGGAGGCCATTCAGCCCATCGAGTCTGCACCAACAACAATCCCATCCAGGCCTTATCCCCGTAAACCCACATATTTATCCCGCTAATCTACACATCCCGGGACACTAAGGGACAATTCAGCACAGCCAATTAACCTAACCCGCACATCTTTGGACTGTGGGAGGAAACCAGAGCACCCGGAAGAAACCCACGTAGACACAGGGAGAATGTGCAAACTCCACACAGATAGTGACCCAAGCTGGGAATTGAACCTAGGTCCCTGGTGCTGCAAGTCAGCATTGCTAACCAGTGTGCCACCCCCATAAACGCTGCACAATGACCTATCAAGTGTTATTCCATTCACCCATCACCTCTATACTCATTTGGCTTTATTGGCCTTGCTAAATAATGTCTCTATTTCAAAATTCTCAACCTTCTATTCAAATCCCTCCATGGCCTCACCCCACTTTATCTCGAATCTGTCAGTTCTACAAGATATCTGTACTCCTACATTTCTGTCCAGTTGCGCATCCCCAAATTTAAATCTCTCTACTTAAATCTCAAGTGCCCCTTAACGACAGATACAGATATTATTATAACTGGAAATCATGAAATAGTGATTTTGCATTGATTTTCACAATACAGGTATAGGGTTAAAATGCAATACCATGGATACCAGTAAAACCAGAGAAAGGAACTAACTACATTCAATATAAATAAAAACACGACAGAAAAACAAATGATTGATTAATCTCATGGGCACAGTAGTTGATGAGGAAATCATTAATGCTGTTACAACCATGTGAGTAGTAGTAAACTGGCCCCCCTCTGTTCAACTGCCTTAGTTGTTCACAACTAATGTTTATTTTTTTTTAACAAGTATATGCCTTTTACAAATCAGAATGTATTTAACTACTTACGCTGGGGAGCCAAACAAAGTTTTCTTGAGTTAAAGAAGGATCAAATTTATTAATCATTAACCCAAGAAAAAATAAAAATGCAACCTCATACATACTGGCATTTTAAATAAGGTAAGTTTCCAATAACGTTAACTTCTTGAACTGGGTAATGCATTTGTTCCAAAAAGAGAGTGTGGGAGAGAGCCCCTTTCAGCTTTTCCCCTCTGCTGAAGTCTTTTGTGCAATTTCTCTTCAGTGGCTGCAGCCTGGCCTGTTATGTTTCACCCATTTACTGAAATCCTCCATCCTCGTTCACAGCTGGGATTTTCCAGTGCTGCTGAAAGTGAATGGAGTTTTGACTGGAATGCCAAATTTTTCATTCTCATTCACAACGGGTCCCGCCACAGATGAGACCAGGAATCCTGTTCATTGTGTATTTGCAAGGGGTTTTGGGTAGGTTTGTCTATGGCACTGTTGCTTCAATATTCAACACTTTTTATTTCACGCAAGGTATATAGAAACACAAAGCAAAAAAAACACATTCACACCCACTCTCTTACTCTAATTGTAACCATTCTGTTACTGTGCTCTTGATACTCAGACGACCCTCAACTTGTGAGCATTCCCCAAACCTGTTACTTGACCCCTGAAACACTACAGCCCCCAAGTGGATGTTCCACTCCTGCTTTACTCTCCTATGGCTCTGTCACTGAGTAGGACGTCACCCTCACTCTTCCTTGGTCTACTTAGGAACTTCCTTGGCCCCTATTTAAATCTGCCATAAAGGTCTGTTAAACAGATCACTGGCTCCCTTCTTTCATTCTTTTTAAACTTACAGATCTTTCCTGGACATCTTTTACTCCTGCTGGCCTGGCTTCGGCCCTTTTAACGTCCTCAGTTTTTATTTTTACTCTTTTTACTGCTGCTGCTCTGGTTTTGGCTCTTTAAATTCAAATGACTGTTCCTTAGCTACCACAAATCCCATGGATTCCAGTCTGGCCTATTTTACTTCTACCGGCCTAGCCTTGGCCTTTTTAAGCCTCAGTCACTCTTCCCTAGCTAAGCCAACTCTCATAGGTTCCACCATCCCCTGTAAAGACATTCAAAAACATCTCAGTTCCCTGTGAATTCTTACAGATTCCTACTAGCTTTCTCCAGCCTTTTCAACCTCTCTAGACACTCACTGATCTGTCAGGAATACAATTCTCCAGCCTGCCTTGGCTGCCTCTATCTCCTTACACAGTTCATATAGTCTCATCTCCCTTTCTTGCCGTCTTTGGAATTCTCTCTCTCTTTCTCCATTTCCTGCCTCTCTCACTTTATCTTTTTCCTCAAACTTTAGTTTCAATTTTCACTGCTACTATCTTAAGTTTCCCGCCATTAATTTTTCTGACTCAATGCCCTCAACTTCCACCTCCAGCATTTTTGCCACCCTTTTTAAACTTTACATTTTTCTGGCTTTCGAGAGGAACTCTACCTCTCAAGTGCTTAAATATACCTCTTAATTCTTCCAAATGAGTGCTATTCACTTTTATCAAGTTATCTCACCTTGCTCTATGAAAGTACTGAGATAGAATGCTGAGATTTTAGCAATTTAGTATTATAGACCCAAGAAAATCATTTGCAGTTTTTAGATCATTTCTGAAGGAAGTTTACTTTCTCTGTTCCAATTCTTTCACCAAGTCAGTGGAAACAAATTCCAGTATGGGCCCCTAATTTTGTAGCAACCAGATGAGAAGTGACCTGGCTCCCTCCCCTTGGTTCTTCCTTCTTAGTTGGTCACAACAAAGTTTTGAGTTTCCTTTTCACGAGGATGTCCCTTTCCCAAATTAGAATGCATTTAGCTATTTATGTTGTGAGCAATAAGAAGCCAATCAAATAAGGTTTGCTTGAGTTAAAGAGTGAGCAAATATTATCAACCATGAAAGCCAACAAGAAAATGATAAAAATGTGATGTCTATCAGAAATAAGGAAAGTTACAGTCCAATTAAAAAAGGTACAAGAATATAGAATACATAGTTAAATGTCCTTTCGTTGCCCGAGGTATAAATTTTAAACGTTATGGCTGATTTAGGTTAGCTGGTTTCTTGGATGTAATCAAATGTAAATGTTGCAGTTATGAAATCTAAATTCGCTGGTAGATTTCCAGTAATGTTGACTTCTCCAACAAAAGGTGAGGGGGGAGTGAGCCCCTTTCACCCTGTCCCTGCTGCTGAAGTTTATCTTGCAATATCTCTGCAGCAGTTCAGCCTGTCCTGTTATACTTCACCCATTTGTATTTTAAGGGGTTTAGAATTGGTCTGTTTGTGGCAACTGTTGTTTTAATATCCAGCATGTTGCATTTGAATGTCTTCTTTAAACAGTGAATCACGGTCAATGGGTCTCCTAATTTTAGAAAATGTCTCTCTCTTCTCACGCCAGAGGGTGTGTTGTTTGCTTTTTTACCTTAACCTTAGAAGGTGGCCTTGTACTTAAGTAGTTAGTTCGGTCTCATTTCAGACTGCAAAATTTCCAGTCAGTTGAAGGATAAAAAGTCGTATTTTTGAAAATAAGGGGGCACAGCCTCATGACAATGTGTTCGCCATGATCTTCCAAAACACTCTTGATTACAAATTGTCACCTTAGATTGAAAGATTTCACTCCACTATTTAAGAAAGATTAAGAGAGATAGGCTACAAAATTATGGGCCTACAAGTCCAATGCCAGTTAGGGGGAAGGTATAGAGACTATATTTAAGGTGGCTGGTGGCACAATAAACAGCATAGGTGGGAGCATCAAGCTGCAATGGGGTATTGATAATTCAGTGGCAAATTTGTGTCAGATGAGTTCAACATAGGAAATTGTGAGCTTAGCCATTTTGAATTCAAGAGTGGTAAATCAGTGGATTTAATAAATGGCAAAAAGCTGTGAATAAACAGTGTGATGATAGTGTGCTATTGCAATGGATATATTATGTATGTTTAAGGAGACTGTGTTAAAGTTCAGTTTTTTCTCTAGAGGTAGTCAGCAAGTCTGGAAGACAGCTCAGACCCTGGAAAGCAGGATCATTACTAATTTTAGCCATGTAGTGTTCACTTAGGAGAGAGCTAATGGACTTAAGTTTGCAAAAAGAAAAGGTCCCCTGGGGTTTTTGATTAAAGGAATAGAAGGTGGGTTTAGGTATGCAGGGTCATGTGATGATGTTAATGGGAGCTGGAATGTCGGAGAGAGAAAACAGCTTTGGAGTTCTGGCAGGGGTTTGTTTAAAAATAAAGGTCTGCAAGCTTCCCTCTCCACAAAATCTCTCTGAAAGCTTCAAGGCTGTCTACACCATTATAACAAGCATATTTACGGACGCTAACTGTATTTAAAGTGGCTTTTGAATCTGTAAAAAGAATGGTTTGAAACTGAAGCAAGTTAGAAATTAGAGTTGTTTCTTCTTGTGTTTAAATATTGTTTAACGAGTAATAGTTCAGCTGCTTCACATTTCAGAGTTATAGTTAAGCTGTGTTTTTACTTTCAGTTTGTACTCCGTGCAGGCAAGAAGTCCCAGAATAAATCAGTTATTTTTAATTTGAATCGAACCAGATTTTTTTTTGTTTAAAACCCACAACCCCCAACTTAGTTAGGACATTAAACAAAAACAAAATTGGCAATGAGTCAGGATTTTCTTTCATCGAGAAAAGGTCCTAAGTAGAAGAAAAAAGACATTGTGGGTCCTCACACTTTGAATATTAGAAGGCTGGGGAAAGGAAGCTACAATAGGATTAAAGATTGAAGTGCCAGTGAAGGAAGACTCAAGAAAGAGAAAAGCTCTTAGAACTGGCTGCTAAAGAGGCTTCAAAATTTGGTACAGGAATTACTTTTCCACAAGTTGGGAACTACCCATAAGAAGTCATAACAGCAACAAGCATGTCACAGATATGCCAAAATATGCCATTCAGCGAGTGAATGCTGGAGCAAGGATAGTCACTGCAGGAATTGTGGGAAAATTAACCACATTGCAAAAGCTTGTTGGGCTGGATCAGCTTTCCCCGCAAGAAGAATATTGAGGAGAAGAATCTGAGTACCTTCAAGAAAAAGAATAGGTTGCATTCTGCAAAAATAATAAAAGAAAGAAAAGAATTACAACTGTGAAGAGGAGAATGTCCAGAAATATGAGGCGGCGGTACGGTGGCACAGTGGTTAGCATTGCTGCCTCAAGCACCAGGGACCCGGATTCAATTCCCAGCTTGGGTCACTGTCTCTGTGGAATTTGCACGTTCTCCCCATGTCTGCATGGGTTTCCTCCGGGTGCTCCGGTTTCCTCCCACAGTCTGAAAGACATGCTGGTTAGGTGCATTGACCCGAACAGGCACCAGAGTGTGGTGATTAGGGGAATTTCACAGTAACGTCATTGCAGTGTTAATGTAAGCCTTACTGGTGACTAATAAATAAACTTTAATTTTTCTTATTCCTACAGGGTGAATCACATAACTTCGGAATCACCTAGAATCTAAGTGGACAGACAATCTATTAGGATGGAATTGATGCTGATGCTGCTGCATCTTTAATTCCTGAGACTACATACCAGCAAAAGCTAAAGCATCTTTCTTTAAAATCAGCTGATGTGATTTTAAGGAAATACATGGAAGAGATTGTGCTGTTATAACGTTATATGGTCAATGTAGAGTTGAGTGGACAAACAGTGGAGTTGCCTCTCCATGTGGTCCGAGGTAATTTTCCAGCTCTATTTGGGAGATGATGGTTGGAGATGATAAAGCTTAACTGGAGTGCTGTCAACAGATTGGTCAATGTCAAAACAGACCTAGAGCACCTTCAGGACAAATACTGAGAGACACTTGGCTCAATTAAGGGAGTTCAAGTGAAACTCAAGATAAAGCTCAATAGCCAACCAAAAAGTCTCAAAGCAAGAACAGTGCCGGGGCAATTTGTTCCAAGGTCGAAGAAGAATTAATAAAACCTGTTAACACTGGTGTGTGACAGGGCTTACCCTATTGTACCTGTCATGAAACCAGATGATTCAGTTTATATTTCTGGTGATTTTAAAACAACCATAAATCTATGTTGTGTGCTGATCAATATCAGCTTCCTTTAATTGAAGATTTGCTTGCTGGGTTATCAGATGGACAGAAATTCAGAAAGATTGATCTTTCACAAGCAGATTTACAGATGAACATAGCTGCTGAATTTCAACCATTGCTTACCATCGTTACTCTTTAAGATATTTTTCGCAATAAAAGATTGCCTTTTGGAATAGCATCCTGACCAGCCTTATCCCAAAGATCGATGGATCAGATTTTAAGTGGTACAATGTTACCTGGATGCTTTTCTAATTACAGGATCACTTGAAGAATTTAGAAGCAACATTGAAACATCTTCAAGCACATGGTTTGTGTATCAAGAAAGAAAAAGGTGACTTTTTCCAGACGTCAGTTCAGAACTTGGGTCATGTTATTGATAGTAAAGGCCTACATAAAGCATCTAAAAAGATGGATGCTATTTTAGAAGCACCATATCTGATGAACGTGAAACAACTCAGGTCCTTTCGAGGATTAGTAAATTACTGTGGCAAATGTGTTCCTAACTTAGCTACATTACTGAAGCCATTGCATAATTTACTGTTTGCGAAACAGTCATGGGACTAGACAACAGAATATATGAAAGCATACAAGGAGGTCAAAGATTCTTTGCAGAAGTCTGAAGTATTGGTTCATTTTACTCTGAAGCTACCATTACTGCTTCCTTGTGATGCTTCACTTTATGGAGTAGGGGCAGTCGTTTCACATATTTTGCCTTTGGGAGATGAACGACCAATAGCTTTTGCTTCAGTACTCTGACTGTGCTGAATTCAACTATGCTAAGCTAGAAAATGTAGTAGAGTATAATTTTGGCATACAAAGGTTTTAACATTATTTATGCGGTCATCATTTCACATTACTGACTGGTCATTGATTATTAACTACTATTTTGGGCCATATAAATGCATACCGTCATTAGCTGCTAGTCGATTGTAAAGATGGTCACTGATTTTATCTGCACATTCCTATGATATAAAGTATCAGAGTGTCATCCCAATGCTGAAGCATTTTATGCTCACCTTTACCTATTGAGCAGATGCCACCAAGTAGTTTTACTAATATTCTTTGTTTTTCATTTCCCTAACAGCTTCTCAAGTTCAGAGACATAATCCTGTGATGGATATGGTATGGAAAGGAACAGTGGCTGGAATGCATCCCGATTTGGAATGATATGTGTCCAGAAAGCTAGAGCTGACTGTCCAATGTGGGGGTATATTGTGGGGAATCCAAGTGATCATTCCTCCTAGTTTGTGTGGAAGAGCTCTTGAACAACTACATGAAGGACATCCTTGTATAGTCCAGATGAAGGAATTAGCATGTAGTTGTTTTTGGTGGTCTGGAGGCTCAGATTGAGGAAAAAGTGGGATGGTGTCAATCTTGTGCACAAATAAGAAATACACCATCACTGTCTCCTTTTACAACCTTGGAAGTGGTCTCAAATGCCATGGCAACAATTGCATGTCGACTTTGAAGGTTACATGTTCTTCGCCATAACTGATGCAGTGTCCATAGGTTGTCATGAGATCTGCCATAACTGAACAAGCCATTGAAAAACTTGACAAAATCTATTGAAGATTTTGTAAACCGGAATAATAATGGTTCACAGTTTACTTCACAAGAGTTTGAGGATTATCTCAAATTAGTGTTCAACATATAAAATCTGCATCTTATCATCCATCAAACAATGGATTAGCTGAAAGATTTGTACAATCTTTGAAACATTCTTTTAAAGCTTCAAGAAAGCAAAGTACGTCATCATGTTGTATGAATAGCTTTTTGGCCTCTTATAGAAACACTGGGGGCGATTCTCGCAAAACTGCTGAGTTGGTGGGAAAACCATTCTAGATCATGACTGTTTTCTCAGTTCAACTTCACACAAATCTCCCCATTCTGTGCAATGCAGAGGTCCCAATCGTGAATCTCATTAAAAATCCAGAGGAGCGGGGCCTATTCACGCCAGAGTCTGACAGTTCTGGAACTCTGCACATACACAATGGCCCCAAACTGTCAAACTCCCATTTGCTGGCCAGCTCAATCGCTGGCCAGCCGTGAACCCCCGAGTGCTGCCCATCCAGCCACCCCCACAGCTCAATCGTGGCCCCCACAACTCCTAGGCCAGCCCTGACCATCCCGGCCCTGGAGCGCCCCGATGTCCAGCCCCCTGCACCCAGCAGTAGCGATCCCCCCCACCCCCTTCACGCCAGCAGACAACCCCCCCCCCACCCTCCAATCGATTGCCTCCCTCCAGCCCAGACCGATCACCATGCAGAGTGACAGCGAGACTGCCCATGCCCACCAATCGCCCCTAGGCCCTGCCCACAATAGGCCCCACCTCCTTGGCACTGCCCAATGCCCAATGGCAGTGCCAAGGTGCCCCCTGGACGTGGGCACTTTGCCCCTTTAGCAGTGCCAGTGGGGAAAAGGCTGGCACTGCCAGGGTACTCGTGCCCAGGGGGCACCACCCCCCCGCTGCCCAACCTCCTGGGGACCCCAATTGCTCCCCCCTTTCATTCCGGCGGGGTCTCCCGCTAGTTCCCCGAACATGGGGAGCTATTCTAAACCCCTCCGGAATGAAGTACTTCTGGCAGGGTGGGAGATTCAATCAGGCCCAGCAAGTTCCCGATAATCGCATACTAAACATATTTAAACTACATCAAAAGATGATTCAAATGACTTACCTGTCTTCCCGTCGGTTTCCAGCATGGTCTGGTCTCCGACTGTTCTCCGGTTCTGGGAGATGCGCACGCGTTCCCTGCACATGCGCAAATCCCAGAACAAGGCCGGCAACGTGCATCTCCCAACCTGACCCGCCAGAAAAGTTGCGGGTCGCGATGGAAGAATCGCCCCCACTATTCATGTGACTACCCAAAGTTTACCTGCATTACTACTCTTAAAGAGAAAGTTGAAAAAAATCTTTGATTTATTACTTCCTGAAATGTCAGAGATAATAGAGCGTCAACAACAATTTAGAGTTGCTATACGAGAAGTGAGGACAAAATAACGATTATTTCAACAAGGAGATTGAGTATTCGCACATAATTATGCCACGAGTGAGAAATGGGTTCCAGCCATAGTTTTAGCAAAAATAGGTCTAATTCTTACATGGCTGAAACTGAAGATGAACTAGTTTAACCATCCCACACTCACCAATTGTTGTCATCTTGAAATGATTTCTTAGAATCATCTTCAGTAGTAACACCTTCTTTAGTCCCTAGTGTTTTGAATCTTAATACGGAAGACTTAGTTGAATCAGAGTTGTCTAATGATTGTGTCCATGCTACTACACCAAGTGAGAATGATTCAGAATTAGTTCCAAGAGAAGTGTCTACTGAATTCCAAATCATACTTTTAGGATCTAGGAGAGCCAAATTCCAAAATGTCATATACAACCAGAGGAATAGACTTCCTCCTGATCGACTTTTTATTGACTGTGTATGATAAGTGATGCATAGTACTGTGTCTAGAGTATTATCGATCCTATGTATAACAAAGTAATTTGTTGCAATGACCACAAAAGTAAAGTGGGAGGGATGTTATATATTTAAAAAGTTCATGATTGCTGATCACATGATTTTATGGTGATATCAATAGGATGTTGCAGAGGCTGTTGTTTTACTTTCAGTTTGTACATTGTACAGGCAAGAGTTCCTAGAATAAATGTTATTGTTAGTTTGAATTTACGTGTGCAAACCATAGCTTTTCTTTTTGTTTAAACACACAACCCCTAACACAGTTAGGACATTATAGTGGGAAACACAATAAACCCTGCAAGACCTTTTTCACCAAACCATAAAAGCAGTAACTACTAATAGCCACCTCTGAGTTGAGGATTTTATTTGTGTGGCAGGATCTTGCATTGCACTGAGCTTCCAACACTTCATTCTGTGCCTACTGTTTGGCTGGTAGATCCATGCCATTGAGTCTGCACAAGTCAGATATTGAGACAATAATATGCCTTTAAGAAATGTATTTGTCATGTTTGTGTAGGATCTGTTTTAATTATTATCAGTAGCGTTTTGTCTGTGACCGGCATCCTCAATTGTTTCTGCAGCAGCATAATTGATCTTAGTTGCTATTATGTTAGTTAATCTGGACTAACGCAGGATTATTTTTGAGATTTCCCTGGGGTTTTGCAGAGTAGGACTTGATTAGGTTGACTGACAGGTACAGTCATATGACTGGGTGGAGCTAGGCTTACACAGTGAATTCAAGGCAAGTTTCTGTTTAGATGCTGCCTGGAGTTGAGAGAGAGTAGTGCCTCTCTTTTCCCCTCTCTGAAGCCTGGAAACTGGGAGCTTCCAGAGACTAGGTTTATTTCTCTGAAGTTGTGTTGTTTGAGGATATATCTTCTCCAGAACTGCTGTCTTGGTCTCTGTCCAAAAGTGTTAAAAGGTTAAAAATCTAGCACCACATGAGCATAGTGCTATTTCTGAAGAAGGTTTATGTCTATGGGGATACTGCTTTAAATTGGAACAACAGAGGTTGATAACTATTAAGAATTATACTTTTTTTAAAAATTCATTCGTGCGACATGGGCGTCACTGGCTGGCAAGCATTTATTGTCCATCCCTATTTGCCCTCGAGAAGGTGGTGGTGAGTCGCCTTCTTAAATCGCTGCAGTCCATGCGCTGTAGGTTGACCCACAATGCCGTTAGGAAGGGAATGCCAGGACTTTGACGCAGCAACTGCGAAGGAACGACAATATATTTCCAAGTCAGGATGTGAGTGATTTGGAGGGGAACTTGCAGGTGGTGGTGTTCCCATGTATTTGCTGCCCTTGTCCTTCTAGATGGAAGTGGTTTGGAAAGTGCTGTCTAAGGATCTTTGGTGAATTGCTGCAGTGCATCTTGGAGATAGTACACACTGCTGCTACTGAGTGTCAGTGGTGGAGGGAGTGGATGTTTGTAGATATGGTGCCAATCAAGCAAGCTGCTTTGGCTTGGATGGCGTCAAGTTTCTTGAGTGTTGTTGGAGCTGCACCTATCCAGGCAAGTGGGGAGTATTTTGTCATGTCTAAGTATTTTAATCGGTAAAAATTATACTAATCCTTTTTGTTATATTCTGGGTTTATAAATAAAAGTTGTTTTGATAAAAGGTTCCTAGTGGGTCAATTGAATACCTGGAGCAAAATACCTTATGCTCACCCTATTGCTAAAATCAAAAGGAAAGGTTAGGGACAAGGCTAACTTCATAATATACCTTGGAGTTTCTGATCTGGTCCCTAGCAATATAGATATTTTACATTAAGGAAGGTGGCTTGTGGGAGTCAACGGCAAGTTCCCAAGCTTCTACAGAAGCAAGGGGCAGATACCCACTATTGTCAAAGTTGGTCACTGTTTTCTGACTGCAAATTTGAGGAAAATGCATGACTGCTGGAGACTTTCTACCCAACAACGTAACTGGAAACCTTGGCACAGTACAGGATAACTTCTACTTGAAACATTTCTGCAACATAAACAGGGTGTATGAATAGCAATATGGGAACAATAACTCCGAATGATTATTTACCTGTTTTCATTCCTTGATCTCTGGAAGTAGTTGCCAGAATTTAGAAAACTATTTTCATATCCATCTGATCTTCTGTCCGTTTGTGTCTGAACATTTCTGGAAAGGAAAAATACAAAGCTTAACTACTTCGCAGTGCCCTTTAATTTAAGGGAACAATGGCATGTATATCATTGTAAGTGTTAGAAAATATTTTGTTCCTATACAATTACTTGCATTTGCGTTGACAGTAACATTGAAGCTAGTTGAAAACTAACCTATAAGACAAAGCAGCTTTTGCACCACTTCTAACAGTGCATAATCACCAAATTAAGTGATTTCAACCCATGCCTTAAACACAAGTGTCACCTCAACAGCAGAATAAATGTGAAATAATTTGTAAGTAGCAGCAGTTATGCTCTTTGACTGGTCTGGGCTGAGCAACTGTGATACTCCTTTCACATAGGCTAGCAAAACCAATAGGGAATACTTATTGTCTGTAATTTCATTGTGTGCACACAAGCACAGTTGCCTTAAATTGCATTGTGGTTGTTGTTGAATTTCCTCCCTTTATTTCTATCTTTCTTCTCTTTATTCGTTCCTAAAACTTACCTCTTTGACCAAGCTTTAGATCATCTGGCCTAATATCTCCTTATGTGACTCAGTGCCTGATTTTGTAACATAATGCTCCTGTGAAACAACTTGGGACATTTTATCACGTTGAAGACTATAAATGCAAGAGAGTGTGTTATTGGTTGGCCAGTTTCTACAGTTTAATGATATGGATCTCCATAAGAATGCAGGTTGAGAGAGGACAGGTTAGATGACAAAACTGTTCAATAGGTTTGAATAACTTCCTTGAACTTTTTGTACTACAGGTCTAAATGAGTGAACCCAAAAAGGAACAATCGCAATACAGTAAAACAATTTTAAAATAGTTTGTCAATGTGATTTAGATTTCAGTTTTCCATCAGCAATTGTGAGATCCTTAAGAGACCATATTCAGAAAGTGTATCACTATGGATCAGTTTAATTTAAATCAAGTTATTTGAGCGAACATTTCAGTACAATATCATGAAAATTATCTACATTCAAATCATGTACTTCCCATCAATGTTTTCCATTTTTGCCTAGGCTGAAGTCCGGAGAAAAAAGGAGCAGCTTAAGAGTGGAACCGGGAGGATAAAAGAGCGTAAGATCAGAGCAGCTGAGTGGAAAGGGAGCGAGGCTGTTGACTCTGCTGCAAAGGGGAGGAATAAAAAGCGTGGGAATACAATAGTTATGGGGATTCAATTGTAAGGGGATCAGATAAACATTTCCATGGTTCTGGGATAGTATGTTGCCTCCCTGGTGCTTGGGCAAAGATGTCTCAGAGCGGCTGCAAGACATTCTGGAGTAAAGGGTGAACAGCTAGTGGTCATAGTACACATCTGTACAAACGGCTTGGGTAAAAAAAGGATGAAGTCCTAAAAGCAGAATACAAGGAGTTAGGAAGCAAATTGAAAAGTAGGACTTCAAAGGTAGTGATTTTAAGATTGCTACCAGTGCCACATGCTAGTCAGAAGAGAAATAGCAGAATGTATCAGATGAATACATGGCTGAAGAAATTGTGCAAGGGGAGTGTAAGTGGGAACTCTAATATGTTAGTAAGATTTTTAAACCATTAGACATTAAGGCACTGACAGCATCAAGTTAAATGACTTTTAAAACAAGCTTATAAGCTAAGAGAATAGCTTACACATGTGAATGCAGTAAGAGATTTAAACAAGTGATTATGATTTTAAGACACAAATGTTGATCATTTGAATGTATTAATGTATTGTTTAAGATATATTGTCCATTTTAGCCAACAGCAATTTGCTGCAAAGCATCATAGTAAAAAGGCATTAGGGCAAGTCACATTCCAAGGGGAATATTTAGACCTTGGGGATATGAAAGATTTATCAGTAAAGTTTTGGACAGAAAGAACATCTAGGACACTTAATCACATTTCATGAATAGAGTTATTCACTACCCAGACAAGATGGATGCATGCCCAGACGTGCAGTCATGTGTTAATCTGGTTTGGCAGTGACCTTTAAGGGAACCCATGAGAATGTTCATCTGAACTTTGGGCAGGTCACTAGGCAACACGGAAAGACTAATGGGCCCGGTGAATTCAGTCCTGGGCCCGCTAATCACATTAAAACAACATTAAAAATAGATACAAATAACGTACCTGGTGTTCCTGCTGGTTTCCAGCACAGATCTGATGGTGCTGGAAATCTGGTGCTCAAAGATGCGCGCGTGGTGGGAACACATGCGTGAATCCCACCCATGCCCGAATGCTAGATTCCCCCACCACGCTGCGCTAGAAAACTAGCACAGTGGAGTGGGAGAATAGCTCCCAGTGTCTCTGTCTCTCTCCAGAGGCTGGGAAGCCAAACACGAGAATTGATCCAACATTCAAAGGACCAATTCACCGCAAGTGTTTAAAAAGTTGAAGATCCAGCATCACACGAGCATACCTGCTTTTTGTGCCAAATCTGGAGAAGGGTGTAGGTCTGTGGGATGGTGTTTGACTTGGAATAGCAGAGGTAGTTAGCTATTAGGAGTTATATAGTGTCATGTTTAAGGCTTGTAATTGGTAAAAGTTATGCTGATTTTTTGTTATATTTTAACTGAGTTCTTAAATAAAACTTTGTTTGATAAAAGCTTCCTAGGATGGTACTTGAATCATCCCTGGAGTGAAACACCTTATGCTCACCTGTGCCAAAATCAAATGTAAAACTTTGGGTCTAAGCCAATTTCATACAACACCTTGGAGTTTCTGGCCTGGATCTTAACAATACACCCAGGCAGGACCAGGACCAATGTCCTCAGGGGGTATTTACCAGAGGGTTTAATAAACCAAAATGGCAGGAGGATGTGAAACTATGCAGAGTCAGAGAAGGGAGGAAACTTGGACAAGAACAAAATTTAAAAAGGGGAGTAAGAAAAGTAATAGGCAAAAAAAAACAAGGGCCAGAATCAAACAGGGCCATAGTGAAAAATAATGGTAATGGGTCAAGGAGTGTTAAAAAGACAAGCCTTAAGGCTTTGCGTCATAATGCACCAAGCATTCACAATAAAATGGATGACTTAATTGCACAAGTAGATGTAAATGGGTATGATATAGTCGGGATTAGGGACACATTGCTGCAGGGTCACCAGGGATGGGAACTAAACATCCAGGGGTATTCAGTCTTTAAGAAGGACCAACAAAAAGAAAAAGGCATGGGATTGTATTGCTAATCAAAGAGGAAATTAATGAAAGAGTGAGGAAGGATCTTAGCTCTAACGATGTGGAATCTGTATAGGGGCAAGAAACGTTAATGGAAGTATATATAGATTGCCAAACTGGAGTGGTGATGCTGTGAATGGCATTAAAGAGGAAATTAGAGATGCATGTGATAAAGTAATATCTGTACGGGTGACTTTAATTTGCATATAGATTGAGCAAATCAAATTAGTAGCAATACCTGAGAGGAGGAATTTCTAGAGTGTATATGCCATGGTTTTCTGGACCAATAGGTTGAGGAACCAACTGGAGAACAGACCATCCTAGACTGGGTATTGTGCAATGAAAAAGGAATAACTGGCAATCTAATTATGCGAGCCGCTTGGGGATCAGCGACCATATGATGCAATCTTTCATCAAGACGAAGAGTGACATGGTTGATTGAGGCTAGGGTCCTGAATCTTAATAAAGAAAATGATGATGGTATGAGGTGCAAGTTGGTTATGATGGATTGGGGAATGCTACTTAAAGGGCTGGCAGTGGAATGGCAATGGCAAACATTTAAAGAGCGCATCCTGTCTGGCACAAAAATAAAACTAGAAAAGGTGGCCAAACCATGGCTGACAATGGAATTTATAGATCCAAGGAAGAGGCATACAAATTGGCCAGGAAAAAAAAACAGATTTGACTGGGAGCAATTTAGAATTCAGAAAAGGAGGGCCAAGGGATTTACTAAGAATGGGAAAATAGATTACGAGAGAAAGGTTGAGAGGAACATAAAAACTGACTGTCAAAGCTTCTAGAGGTACGTAAAGAGAAAAAGATTGGTGAAGACAAATTAGGTCCCCAGAGTCAGAAACAGGGGAATTTATAATGGAGAACAAAGAAATGGCTGACCAACTAAATACACACTTTGGTTCTGTCTTCAGAAAGCAGGACACAAATCACATACCAGAAATGTTGGGGAATACAGGGTTTAGTGAGGGGGAGAAACTGAAGGAAATCAGTTTCACTGAAGGGAAATGGTGTTGGGGAAATTGATGGGATTGAATGCCAATAAATCATCAGGGCTTAATAACCTACATCCCAGATTTAGGGAAGTGGCCCTAGAAATAGTAGATGCATTGGTGGTCATCTTCCAAAATTCTATTGATTCCGGAACATTTCCTACAGATTGGAGAGTAGCTAATGTAATCCTACTATTTTAAAAAGGGAGGTAGAGAAAAAACAGGGAATTATGGACTAGTCAGCTTGACGTCAGTAGTGAGGAAATGCTAGAGCCCATTATAAAAGATTTAATAGCAGAGCACTTAGAAACAGTGGCATCATGGATTTACGAAAGGCTTGACAAATCTACTGAAATTCTTTGAGAATGTAACTAGTAGGCTTGATGAGGCGGAGCCAGTGGTTGGGGTTAATTTGGACTTTCAGAAGCTTTCGACAAAGTCCCAGTTTAATGTGTAAAATTTAAAGTGCATGGGATTGGGGATAGTGTTGAGATGGGTAGAAAATTGGTTGGCAGGCAGGAAACAGTGAGTAGGAATAAACAGATTTGTTTCCAAATGGCAGGCGGTGATTAGTGGGGTATCGCACAGATCAGTGCTAGGGCCCAAACTATTCATAGAAGAGGTATCATAGAAAGTGCAGAAAGAGGCCATTCGGCCCATCAAGCCTGCACTGACAACAATTCCACCTAGACCCTATCCCTGCAACTCCACTCTGCTAATCCCCTTGACCTAGGGGGCAATTTAGCACGGCCAATCAACCTAACCCACGCAATCTTTGGATCTTTCATACATTTATAATTTAGATGACAGAGCTAAATGTAATATCTCCAAATTTGCAGATGAGAAAGAGCTGGGTGGGACGGTAAGTTGTGAGGAGAATGCAGAGATGCTTCAATGTGATTTGGACAATTGAATGGGCAAATGCATGGCAGATGCAGTATAATGTGGATAAATGCAAGATATCTACTTTGCTAGCAAAAACAGGAAGACAGATTATTTACTGAATGGCTATAGATTGAGAGAGGGAATGTGCAAAGAGACCTGGGTATCTTTGTGCAGCAGTTACTGAAATTTAGCATTCAGTTGCAGCAAATTATAAAGAATTCAGATGGTATGTTGGCCTTTATAGTGAGAAGATGCGAGAACAAGAGCAGGGATGTCTTGCTGCAATTATACCATGCCTTAATGAGACCACACCTGGAATATTGTGGGCAGTTTTAGTTTCTTTATCTGAGGCAAGATGTTCTTGCTATAGAGGGAGAATAGCAAAGATTTATCAGATTGATTCCTGGGGTGGCAGGACAGACGTACAAGGAGAGATCGAGTCAGTTAGGATTATATTTGCTGGAGTTTAGAAGAATGAGGGGAGATCTCATAGAAACCTACAAAATTCTTACATCTACTAGACAGAGTAGATGCAGGAAAGATGTTCCCGATGGCAAGGGAGTCCAGAACTAGGGTCTAAGGATATGGGGTAAACAATTTAGGTCTGAGATGAGGAGAAATGTCTTCACCTAGAGTGTGGTGAACCTGTGGAATTCTCTACAAAAGAAAGTATTTGAGGCCAAAACATTGCAGGTTTTCAAGAAGGCATTAGATATAGTTCTTGGGGCTAAAGAGATCAAATGATATAGGGGGAAAAGCGGGAACAGGTTACTGAGTTGGATGATCAGCCATGATCACAATGAATGGCAGAACAGGCACGAAGGACTGAATGGCCTACTCCCGGTCCTATTTTTTACGTAACAATGCTTTATCAATATTACCTTCTCTGACCAATTTCAGGATCATCAGATTTGCGATATCTATCCTCTTCTTGTCGCTTTTGATTCAACAATTCCTCATAAGCCTCCATTGACGTAAATGCATCTTTCCTGTAAGTGGCTGGTTCATGTATAGGTGGATCCAATTTTATGAGAGCTGCACCCTGAAAGCTGGTGTCATCTGAAGGATCAATATTCTCCTTATAATACTGGTTACAATTTTGAAATAAATCAATTAGTATCCAAATAAATACATTGGCTCTCAAATAAAAATACATACTGCAATTAAAATATTTATATTAAATATTTTCTACATAGGATACAATCAATGGCGATACATGAGAAATCATTTAATAAAATTTTAGAATTCTGAGTGCCAGTATTAGAAATTGTCTGACAGCATAAGAAGAAAGGATTAGGGTAAGTTGATAGGGCAAGATCAAATAAGGTGGGAGGAGGCCAATGTAGAGCATCTGTTGGGCCAAATGGTGTGTTTCTGTGCTGTAAATATTATGGCCAGAACTTTCCAGCCCCCACCCGCGCCCCCCCCCCCCCCCCCACAAATTGTGGAAATTATAGTCATGACCCCAGAGGTCAGTATTAAGATCACTGCTCTTTCTGATGCATATTAAGAACCGGGACTTAGATTTATAGAGCACAATATCAAAGTTTGCAGATTATATAAAAATGTAAGTGAGGAGAATATTGGTGAACTAAATTGAGTTAAGCGACAATCAGATCAGCCCTGATCTTACTGAATGGCAGAAATGGCTTTTGGGGCCAAATGGCCCACTTCTGCAACTTTCTTATGATCTTATAATCTTATGAAGTTATGAACAGGAATGCACTGCCTGAAAAAGTGGCGATAGCAAATTCATTTGTAAGTTTCAATAGGGAATTGAATGAAAAAATTGCAGCCTATGGGGAGAGAACAGGGTATGGGCGGCACGGTAGCACAGTGGTTAGCACTGCTGCTTCACAGCTCCAGGGTCCTGGGTTCGATTCCCGGCTCGGGTCACTGTCTGTGTGGAGTTTGCACATTCTCCTTGTGTCTGCGTGGGTTTCCTCCGGGTGCTCCGGTTTCCTCCCACAGTCCAAAGATGTGCGGGTTAGGTTGATTGGCCAGGTTAAAAATTGCCCCTTAGAGTCCTGGGATGTGTAGGTTAGAGGGATTAGCGGGTAAATATGTGGGGGTAGGGCCTGGGTGGGATTGTGGTCGGTGCAGACTCGATGGGCCGAATGGCCTCCTTCTGCACTATAGGGTTTCTATGATTCTATGAGGGTAGTGGGACTAACTGGATAACACTTTCAAAGTGCCAGCACAGACATAACGGTTCATGCTTCTATGACTATATGTAAAACGTACTGACATACTTTTAATACCATAAACCATTTTGTTTTTAATTTGATGTTAACTCCCTGTCAGGTTATGATTGATTTTTTTCTGGACCGAACAGAAAATTGTCACCTTTGGTAGCCACCTGCCATTTCTTCTTAATTGCCCATATTTGTCTTGCTCCCTAAGAAACTGATTGTACTCCTGGCTTCTTTCATTTCTCAGTCTGTCCTGAAGTGAATTCAGAGAGATTAATGATAAGCAGCATAGTTGACCAAACACTGCTAATCTACAATCAGCATTTCAAGGTTAAGGGGAAGCGAGGTTGTATAACTAGAACAGTTCAATTTTGGAAATCATTAGATTTGCCTTATAAAAGGCTCTGGTGTGGCTGCACTTTGAATATAGTGTCCTTTTTATTCATACTGCATGGTCAGTAATATTGAAGCCTTTGAGAACGTCCTGTATGAGGTAACTAGAATGATTCTTAGTCTTGGAGCTCTTAGCTAGCAGAAGAGGTTCAAGGAACAGGAAATCCATTGAAGTATAAACTTTGAGATATCTTAGAGGTTACTAAAATGATGAAAACGTTTAAATTAATAGATTCCATTGGATTGAACAGAATACTTGAGATAAATGGAAGAAGAATAATTGGAGAACATCAATATAAAATGCAAAACCAAACAAATGAGATGATGTGATGCATTTCATTTCAGAGCCATCAACCTCTGGAATATATTGATTTAAAAAACGTCTCCTGGCATAAAGCTTTAAAGTTGTATTGAGACTCCTTAGAGATCGCACAACTGGGGGAGGGGTGGAATTTAGCGGTGCCTGTAGGCTGTACCATGTCTAGATGGGCTAGGGTTAATAAATCAACTCATACTTTACTATTGTTGGAAATTAAATTAGTTCCCCTCTCCCATTCCTCACCCCAAAGTTGCACGAAATCTTCACAAAAAACAAAATTCTGCTCTTAGGTTGAGCTTTATTACACGGTGAAACGAAAAAGATTTTCAAAAATTTGCTTATTGCTTGGTGTTCAGATTTGTATTGATCCACTGTTTGTCAAGGGCAAATTCCATAAATGTCCCACGATCATAAACCTCCCATGCTGCCTCGCAGACAGTATGGCCAGGATTAACAACTACCCTTGAAATCTAATCAATGCGAATATAACCAAATATCCTTAGCATTTTTATGCTACCATTGAAAAACCATACAGCATAAAATCTTGTCATTTTATTTTTGTTTATTCATTCACGGAATGTGGCCCTTGCTGAATACGCTATTATGTATTGCCCATCCCTAACCGCCCTCGAGAAGGTGCTGTTGAGCCACCTTCTTGATCAGCTGCAACTCATATGGTATAGGTAGACCCACAGTGCTGTTAAGAAGGGAGTTCCAGGAGTTTGACCCAGCAACAGTGAAGGAGCAGCAATAAAAGTTCCAAGTCAAGATGGTATGTGGCTTGAATCTGCTGCCCTTCTCCTTAAAAGGTTAATACATAGAAGTTGTCGGACGTGGAAAGGTATTGCAAGTACGGTACCCAAAAATAATATAGAATCAGTGCACCAAAGAATATATTTAAAATATATTTCTTGCACAGCTTAACCAGCAAAATGGCTGTTTAAATATTCTTTTGAACACTTTTAAAGCACAATGTCTATTGCTAATGCAAATTTCCAGTCTATCAATTTGTGATCCCTTGACAAAGTTGGCTGCCAGTCTTTTCTCATAATCCCTCTTCGCTTCTCTTTTATATGCTTCTTCACCTCTCCTCTGAGCATGGATACAAAATTGGCTGAGTAATTAGAAGACAGCACGTAATAGCTCTTCCAGAGGGTCGTAATTGTTTGGAAATCTCTTCCTTAAAAGGCAGTGGAAGCAGAGTCTTTGAATATTTTTAAGGCAGAGGTGCATTGATTTCCCTGCTTATCAAGAATCAAAGGTTATCTGGAGTAGATGGCAATGAAGAACTTGAAACTCAGCAGATCAGCCATGACCTTATCGGATGGTGGAGGAGGCTCAAGGGGCCGAATGGTCTACTTCTACTCCTATTTCATGTGCTCGTTATGTTCCAAGATACTCTCCTAAATACACTTGATGAACTCATCCTCCAAGCTACCTTTGCCAATTGATTCATCCAAAATTAAAATTAAAATCGCCCATGATTACTACAGTGCCTTTCTTACAAGCCCCCATTATTTAATGATTTATATTCTGTCCAACAGCGTAGCTGCTGTTAAGAGGTCTATAAACTACTCCTCCAGTGACTTATTTCCTTTGCCATTTCTTATCTCCACTCAAATTGATTCTACATCTTGATCTTTCAAGGCAAGATTATTTCTCACTACTATATTGATCTCACCTACTTTTTAAACAGAGCTATCCCACATCATTTTCCTTTCTTCTTGTCTTTCCAAAATGTCAAATACCCTTGAATATCCAGTTCCCGGCCTGGGTCACCTTGCAACCACATCTCTTTAATGGTTATCACACCATACCCTTTTCTTTCAATTTGTACTGACAATTGTACTGTTATGAATTCTACATACTTTCGGATAATGAACTTTTAATTGTGTCTTTCTGAAATTTTCCCCTGCTAGTTTACAATGCAGGATAGCATATGAAATAGAAACAAAGATGTCACAGCAGGATAACTTCGGTTGTGATTTGCTACTGCTTCCCGAGTGTGCTATTTAAGCCAAACAGATGCACGAGTGAAACATAATTAGCATGAGAGAGAAAATGGGAGATTCTAAATGGGACTTTAAGATGCAGTATAGTTGCAGCAGCCAAGGTATATTAACTATATAAATCTATTTAGAATAGCTGATCTCCATAGTGTTTCTCATAACATGCACTTATCAGGAAGAGTACACAATGGAGAGTGGTGTGTAACTTGGCCTTTACTGTATGTACATAAATTACATTGTGAAATAAATTCCAAGCACATTTCTCTCAGGCACATGCAAACAAAAATTAAATAGTTTCCTTTCACCAAGGAAACTTTTCCGTTTGTAAATCTCCAGACCCTCAACAAATTCAGGAGATAGTAACAGGAAATTATATTTCAATAAGAAAAATGTACACATTTCAAGTTAAAACATACATATAATGTTCAAAATATCATTGCTTTGATTAAAGATGAGATTTACTTTAATGAACTTTGAACACAAACTTCCTGGAATACATGAACACCAATCAGATGCCTGTAATTTTGGCTAATACTTAGTAACCTCACTCTCATGCCTACCTAGGAGTACATTTTTCCCAAGCTAGAAGAAGAATGTGCCCTGCTGTGGATTCTGTCTGTCTCATTTACTACTGCATGTCATTTGCTAATGTTTGTTTTATTTAATTGAGGGTTTGATAGGGATGGGGGTAGATGTAGAGATAATGGGCGAGATTTTACGGCCTCACTCGTCCCGAAACTGTAAAATCCCACCCAAAGTCAATGGACCTTTCCATGGTCCACCCCTTGGCCACTCTGATTCCTGTGGCGAGCAAGACGGTAAAATTCCGGCCAATGTTTCTGCTTAAGGGAATCCAAAATTAGGAGTCAAATATAAACACTCATTCTCAAAGGAATTCTGGACAACTGTTTTCTTAGAGAGTGGCTATAATATGGAACTTCCAACCACATTGTACTTGTGGAAATAGCATAGATGCATTTAAGGGGAAGCTAGATAAGTACAAGAGGGAGAATCATAGAATCCCTACAGTGCAGGAAACCATTCGACCCATCGAACCTGCATCGACAACAATCCCACCCAAGCCCTCTTCCCACAACCCCATGTGTTTAGCATGGCCAATCAACCTCACCTGCACATCTTTGGACTGTGGAAGGCAACAGGAGCACCCGGAATAAACCATGCAGGCACGAGGAGAACGTGCAAACTCCACTCAGACAGTGACCTAATGCTGGAATTGAACCCGGGTCCCTGGCGTTTAGGCAGCAGTGCTAACCACAGTGCCATGCATGCCAGCCCTGCTTTAGAAAGTTGACAGATTTAGAAGAAATAGAATAAGAGAGTCAGATAAAATATTAACACAAGCATAGACCAGATGGGGCTAATTACCTGTTTCTGCACTGTAACCTCGAAGTAAAGAATATGGTTCAAACCAGATAGTTAGGATAATAGGGTTTAAATTGAGTACTTAGCATTTTATGTGGATGTTTTACATATTTAGGATGGGAAATATGATGGATTGACGGAGTGAAACAAGATTTCAACCTTGACAAAACCAACTTCAAGAACTCGGCAGATAGAAAATTTTAAAGGAATAACTGAGTTCGGAAAATTCAATACTATTGTGATTCTAATGGCAGCAATGTGCCTCAACAGCAATTCTATAGTCATCAGAATGAAAGAGAATCACCAAATGAGTCAGTGCTTGGCAATTCTAGAGAAGAAAGTACCTGGTAGACGGAGGCATGTTGGGATATATAATTACCATCTCAGTATAGACAAAGTGTTAAAAACAATCCATGATAAAAATGGATGTCAGCTGATTAATATGAACAATTTGCAAACTAAGGGGAGGTCAAATAAATATGTAATGCAGAAATGTTAAAAATGAAAATGTTAATTTAGAACTGCTCTTTTGAAGTTTAAGGCGGATTTGTTAGTGTTAATTTTAATCAAAACTTAGTCTTAGTTGGTTATGCTTAATTCATTAGAGATTTGGGTATTTAAACACAAGGACGAAATCTTCAAATTCAAGGTATGGAGGACTGGGAGCCAAGAATTATCAGCAAGAGTTATACATGGAATAAGGGATGGGCACCAGAGTTTGGATGATTTTAAGTTTGCATAGGGTTGGTTACGGATCATTATGTAACATATCTAAATTCTACATTCAAAAAGACTGAATCATTCCTCAATGTAAACATGACATTATATGCCAAATTCTAATAATGCCACCAGATTATCTATTCATTCAATTACCAAGTATTATATTACATTAAGCACAAACTTGCTTTATGTACCTACCTTCGCTGATTTTCTTTCAGGGATAGGAAGTGAAAGCCCCTCAGATTTTAACTCCTGCACCTTTGCGGTCCTAGAATTTTTCTGGAACAAGCAAGTGGCTAAAATCAATTTTTGAAGTACAATTTCCTTACTTGATTATCCTGTTAGGCAAATGGTTCTCAAACTTTTTGGAGTTCAATCAACCTCACAACCTCACAAGTCACAACCTCTTGCACCCGCTCAGCTTTCGATAGCGCACAAAGTCTACATAAAAAATGGAAAGCTCAAATAGCACTCTCCTGCTTTTATGTTTTAACTTGCACCCAAACTATTTTGCTTCATACCTTTGCTCACACTCTCTCACTCCTACTTGTACCCCTTGAACCTCCACACCTTGCTTTTTCTCCATCTTCACCCCACATTTCTCTTTCCCTTGACCATCCATTCCAAACCTTTAATGGTTATGTCTTGTTTATCTGTCTTCTTCCCTGCACTTCCTAGCAGGTCAGAGGCACCCATGAGGGCCTAGAAAGTCTAAGGCCTTTTTGCCATAGGACATCCGTGATAGAAAAAAAAACAATATTTTTAGTACTGAATACTACACATGGGTTTAAAGGAAATAGTGAGGCTCTCTCAATTGTTCATTAAATTAATGGCAGCTGAATCTGAGTATCAATGCTGTTCCTGACTTCGTTCTGGTGAAAGGGAGGTTGAAAAAGAGAGGGAGAAAGAGGAATTCCTATTCCTGAAAACCAATAAATCACTGCTCTCATGGAATTAGATAAGTATAGATCAAGCTCAGTTGTGAATCTCTTCCTCCTTCCATACCACCACCCCCTCTTTCCTCCTATTTAATGAGCCAATCAGCACTAAACATCTAGTTTCTAGCGAAAGATGGAACCAACAAAAAAGTGTGGGCAATTTTTATAAACAGCAGGCGTTACCATGTTTTCAAACTAGGGGAGGAGAAAAAAAAAGATGCCTTAACATTTTTTTTTCTGTCTGCCCCTTGGGACTGGCACAATCATTGAAGACTTTACCTCTGCCATGTAGCGTCTATAGTCCTGTCGAAGTTCGTCCTTCAATTTCTGTTTCTTCAGATCATATTCTAATCCAAGTGGCAGGCTTAATCCATAGTTTTCTTCTGAAAATAGAATTTGTTTTTAAAAAGCAATTTCTGTATCTTATTGTTGCATATTCATGCATACTTCAGTCAAGATAGATTGGGGAAGTTGGGACTCTTTTCCTTGGAGAATAGAAGATTGAGAGGAGGTTTAATACAAATATGCAAAATCATGAGGGGACTGGACAGAGCACATAGGGAAAAACTGTTCCCACTGGTAAAAGGACTGAGAAAAATGCAGCACTGATTTAAGGTATGTGGCAAAAGAAGCAATTGAGACATGAAGAGAAAGTTTTTCATTTTCATGCCAGTGGTTGGGATCTGAAATGCACTGCATGAGAGTACGATGGAGGCAGGTTTAATGGAGACCTTCAAGAGGGAATTGGATTATTATCCAAAAAGGAAGAATGCACAGAGCTACGTGGAGAAGGGGGTGAGTGGCACAAGATGAGTTGATCCTTCGACAGCCAGTGCAGGTACGAAGAGCTGAATGGCCTCCTGTGCTGTTACAGGAGGAATTCTTTGATTCACGCTTTTGAGTAAAATAACATTCATAGCATTTTAAAATATGTGCTTCAAGATTAGAGGTTGACAATTTTTATTAAAATAATGCTAAGTAAATAATAAACCTATCAAAAGCACAAAATGTTAAAAAGCAATGAATCCAAAACGTAACAAGGATGTTATCTAGATAAGGGCTCCCCAAACTGGGTTCCATGTACAAGAGCCGGGGTCGACGCCCACCTTCCCCTCCCCGAAAAGGGCCCTGCCTAGGGTGAGGTGGGTGAGTGGGTAAGGGAGGGCCAGAGGCAGGGCGGCCGGGCACTCCTTTTAAAAAAAAAGAATGATGTGGAGATGCCGGCATTGGACTGGGGTAGGCACAATAAGAAGCCTCACAACACCAGATTGAAGTCCAACAGGTTTATTTGGTAGCACGAGCTTTCGGAGCGCTGTCCCTTCATCAAGAGAGTCTCACCTGATGAAGGGGCAGCGCTCCGAAAGCTCATGCTACCAAATAAACCTGTTGGACTTTAAAGTGGTGCTGTGAGATTAAAAAAAGATTTGGAACTATTTGTTGAAGAACAGAACTTATTTTATCATAAGTGCATAAATATAATGCATAGAAAAATCTTTTAAGTTTGCTTTATGTATGTTTGTACCTATTGCACAATAATAATTTTTGTGGTTTAATTGTTTCATATATTAAGGATTTTTCCTCAGGTGTACCTTCAGCAATCTTAGGGAAGTCAAAACGGTTCCATGGCTGGAAATGTTTGGGCAACCCTGATCTAAATGATCTGCATAATTAATGATGCAAAGTAAATAGAATTATAGTATGAGGATCAACAGCAGCATGAAATAGTTTAACTCAACATTTTGTTTTATATCATGATTTCAATGCAATCATATGTAATAATGTAGCTGAATTTGACCAACTTGCATTTAAATAGCTAACCCACATTGTTCATGTACAAAAGGAAAATATGCATCTTGACAAAGACCAAAGATTCTGCCTGCCACATTCCTGTTCAGAACAGCTCAGTCCAATTCCAAAAAGCTGCATTTACCCACTGAGCCATAATGGGGAGGGTGGAGTTATTTGTAATCCTAACGTGCTGCATTTTATCAACTACACTGTACCTTCAGATCCGCCAGTTTGTAGACTTTCTTTCATAGACTGAGTAGCTGGAAGGATATGTCCTTTAGCTATGGAGTCTGAAGTTTGATCAGTCTTACTGAATGGCTCTGAAGAATTTGTCTGGAAAAAAGTCAAGTTACAAAAAAACAGTGAGACAATTCCAGTTGATATATCAGGAAGACAATGTAAACCATATATAAATTATATTTAATTCTTATGCAGTTGGGGGTATTAAGTTGGAAGTCATGTGTGTTCCTACAAGCAGGAACAGACTGAAACTGTTGTGGCTCTTGAGTTAGGATGCCCGTGTTTGTAATATCAATAAAAGCTTATTTTAAAAGTGCATAAAGATAGGCTCCCGTTCTACTCTTCAACACAAGACTTTCTGGACCATGGTAGCCGAGAATGGCTGCCCAAAGGTGAAGGTTGGAAAGGAAAGCAAAATAAAAAAATATCAGACACCTAACTAAAATCCTAGCAGCCATTGTGAAAACGGCAGAAAGTGTAAATTCTCAGGGTATGATTACCCTTCAAGGTTCTTGTAGTCAATGGAATATAATCAGTGTAAGAATTAAATGAATATGTGGACCAGGATTATGACCCAATGAATGGAAAACCAAGGTATGGCCTTAGCGTCGTCATCTCCCAAAAATAAGTAAAATCAAAAGTATTTCATGAGATGTACGTCTGTCAGTTGAATAGTGATAAAGTTTTTGGAATTTAGTGTTCCTGTACAAAATACACAAGAAAGACAATCTGCTAAATGCCTATGTGGCATGTCAGAATTTGATCATTTCCAAAAACAGATAACCAGTCCATGGAAGAATATATCATTCATTTTAACAGATTGTATGAAGGATCGATGAAATCAAATTTTGAGAACCTTGAATCAGTATTACTATTTAAATTCATGGATTGTGTGAAGGTGCCTCACATGAATAGGCAAATGGTACCAATAGGTGTTTGGTTCTCAGAGTAGACTGTTGGATCAGATCTCTGTAGCCTTGAAAAAAATTCCTGGGAAAGAGTAATTTCCTTCAGCCTTCATGGAAAAAAAATAGACATTCCACAATGGCAAAAACAGAAGACTCAATGATTGCCAGATTTTGAAATTGTTCAGATACCAGACACATTAAATTCATTAAATTAAAGACAGGCAGAATTAGGATGAAATCATCTTTAGCAGATTTGGCTATCACAATAGAAGCAAAAATTATAACAATAACAACAGGCAAATGAAAGGTATGCACAAGAAACTGTTACAGGTGCTACCAGTCTGAGTTAATGTATCATTATCTGGTGAACTGCACAAAGCAAAGAGGTTGGATCTTTGAAAAATGACATAACAAAGAGAATTCAGAGGAAGAGGTTAAAGATAATAATGAATCCAAACAAATTATACTGGTCAAATGAATTTCAGTCCTGTGATGAATGTATTAGTTATCTCCTTTAACAGTGCAGTACTGATGGTGCTTGCACTTCGACAGTGGGTAGGACAGATTAGTTAAAATACTGGTTTGATTCACTAAGTAGTGAGGACCAACACAGGGTTAATGAATATAAAACGACTACTTGCTTTAGGTCTGGCAATGACAACATATTGAGATCAAAGAAAATTATAATTTCATTTATAGTAACTAGAATAAGCCATTTTATATTGCTGATTTAGTCTCTAGTAGGATATCTGTGCTGTTGAATAAACTTGCTTTATAAAGAAATACAATGAAACTGGATATGGAACATTAAAAGAATTACATCTGGATAAATGCATACATTTGCCATCCATGGGTGTAAGCCCATTTTTGAAGAGGAATATTGCTTAAATTGGAACTAGAGATAGGCTAGCAATTATATCTTATGTTTAAGTATTTAAATTGGTAAAAGTTATGTTAATTCTTTTTTATTATAGTTAAACAGTATTGTTAAATAAAGTTTGTTTCGATAAAAACTTCCTAATGGGTCAATAGAATCACACCTGGAGTGAAACACCTTATGCTCACACTAACACCAAAATCAAAAATATTTGGGGTTTGGGCTAACTTCATAGTATATCTTGGAGTTTCTGAACTGGTCCCTAACACTGTTAAGAATGCAGGACCAAGCTTATATTCCGTATGAGTAATAAAACTATTCAAAATTAAGTTCAACTTGATATAATGGACTTCCTGTATAAATGTTAGTTTGTTTTTTGTTCAAGTCAGAAGTTATCTGCTCCTCATCAATGTTCTTTTAGTTTATTTAGTACTGTCAGGTCAAACCTAACTTATTTCACAACTATTTTTGCTATAAAGCACATCCAAAATCACTTTTCATCGGTGTAAAAGCTGAGTTATAAATCTGTAGCTTTACATGATACTGCTTTAAATTTATAAACAATAAAATTTATAAAATTTACAAAACATTTAATACTGTATAAGAATTTTAGTCTGAGCCATAAGCTCAGAGTCCATTAAATATAAATTCTTATTAAAATTGCACCAATGTTTTTGAATAAAACTTATAACAATACTGTTGCTTCTTCAGCATATAAAGTTTAAAAGTAGACTTGAAATTCCATCTATCCATGCAGGTAGTTGGAAAATGCTTCTATATTATATGCCTTTGATTATTCCCCTTATTTATTCTAAATGGAAAGCAAATGCAACATGAATTCTGGGATTAAGTACCTTGGGAAACATTTTTAGATCTATTATTTTCCGACCTCCCCTAAATAACAATTGATTATGTAATATGCATCAGCTGCCTACTAAATTAAGTAGAAATGTTTGATTCCATTCATTAAATTTGAACTATAACAAGAAAATCTACACCTGATTTCACTTTCATTCAAATAATTATTCAAATTGAAATTTACTGTTTTTAATATAGAAACTTTATGAACTTACTCTCATTTCCATGTATGGTGGATCTTGGTCCAGCTCGATTTTATCTTGTGCTAATTTGGCCCTCTGTTCTTCAAGGAACCTTTCCAACTCATCTGCCATTGTCAGCAAAGCACCTGTAAAACATTTAATTTTCTAAATTAGAAGATTGGCTTTATGACTAAACATAGCACTGCTGAATGGGAACAATGTTTCTGTCTTTTTAATTAAACTAATCAATAGGTCACCAAAATAACGCACAGCATATTGCTGCCTCAGTCTACAGCTAGTATGGGAGAAGAGAGCCAACAACAGTATTGCAGCTTGTGACAGCCTTTCCCGTGCTGAATTGAAGAATATTGCAGCTAATCCAGGAATATCAGACAAGTTGTTTGACAATACAGAGGGATAGTTGAGGAGTCGACTGGTACTATGGAGAGCAATGAACAAAGAACAAAGAACAATACAGCATAGGAACAGGCCCTTCGGCCCTCCAAGCCCGCGCCGCTCCCAGGTCCAGGATTGAATCCTGAATCCAGGATCCCCGCCCAATTTTCCAGCCTATCTACATCCTAATATCCTATCCACCGAGCTGTCCCTCACAGCTACGATGCTTTGTTCATCACAACCTATTAACTCACCCCCACCCCCCCATTCCAGACCATGTGATCTCCAGGGAGAGGCGAAAACCCAGAGTGAAAACCCCAGGGGCAATATGGGGGAAAAAAATCTGGGAAATTCCTCTCCGACCCCCTGAGGCGATCGAAACGAGTCCAGGAGATCACACTGGCCCTGATCAGAAAATGCTTCCCAACCCTATTCATTTCCACTTCTGCTTTACGAACACCATCTGAATTCCCTGCCCCCGAGACAGGTTCCCAACTATCCGCAGTCTCGCTCTGTACTGGCACCAGCAAGATGATCATAGAATGAAGCCTTGAAACGAGAAACAAAGAACAATTAGCCTGCGCCGCTCCCTGGTCCAAACTAGACCACTCTTTTGTATCCCTCCATTCCCACTCCGTTCATATAGCTGTCTAGATAAGTCTTAAACGTTCCCAGTGTGTCCGCCTCCACCACCTTGCCCGGCAACACATTCCAGGCCCCCACGACCCTCTGTGTGAAATATGTCCTTCTGATATCTGTGTTAAACCTCCCCCCCTTCACCTTGAACCTATGACCCCTCGTGAACGTCACCACCGACCCGGGGAAAAGCTTCCCACCGTTCACCCTATCTATGCCTTTCATAATTTTATACACCTCTATTAAGTCTCCCCTCATCCTCCGTCTTTCCAAGGAGAACAACCCCAGTTTCCCCAATCTCTCCTCATAACCAAGCCCCTCCATACCAGGCAACATCCTGGTAAACCTCCTCTGTACTCTCTCCAAAGCCTCCACGTCCTTCTGGTAGTGTGGCGACCAGAACTGGACGCAGTATTCCAAATGCGGCCGAACCAACGTTCTATACATCTGCAACATCAGACCCCAACTTTTATACTCTATGCCCCGTCCTATAAAGGCAAGCATGCCATATGCCTTCTTCACCACCTTCTCCACCTGTGACGTCACCTTCAAAGATCTGTGGACTTGCACACCCAGGTCCCTCTGCGTCTCTACACCCTTTATGGTTCTTCCATTTATCGTGTAGCTCCTCCCTACATTATTCCCACCAAAATGCATCACTTCGCATTTGAAGAAATGTATACTCTTTAAAAATTGATATTGGAACTGATCTACGACCCAACTCTCATACTCAGCTTTGGCCTACACTCCTTGTATCTTAGGCTAACAAAAATCTTTCAATCTCAGTTTTAAAATTAAAAAGTGACCTAGCATCCTTGTGGAAGTTTCAAACTTTTGCATGATGTGTTTCTTGATTTCGCTCCTGAAAGGTGTGGCTCCAGTTTTTTTAATATATATTTAGATAAACTGCACATGTAGTTTTAAGCTCTCCAACCAATTTAAATCTATCCTCTGTACCCCTAAACAACATGAAAACTTTGATTAAATCATCTATCGGGGGCTAAAACCTCACAGTATATATTTTTTATAAAATAGATATACAAATTTCCTCATGGCTAATTTCTACAATTTTAAAAACTGGACAAAGACCCATTTTAAAATGGACAAAGCTATGTCTATCTGTGAACCTCCTCAACCTAATACAAAACTGACAGCTCGTCTCTGAAGAGGACCTAAACAAACCCCTGTGGGTTGCAGTGATCAAATTCAACGGGAACTATACAAAGGTCATCTATATTTTGTAAAGCCAGGCCACGCCAACCACTGTCGTTTCGTCTGCTAAGGAAACAGACCCAACAACCTACTGTTCAAGACTTAACGGCTGGAACATTAACAATCTCAGGGACCCAGACAAAGGGATATACACCCCAAAGCCAGAATAGAGAGGAGAGAGTCATGTGACACGAACTCTAGCTGGTGAAACCAGTAATATAGTCTTGTGGTATTAAGAAACTTTAGTCTGCCATTATTACCATTATTAAGCAGCACAGAAAAGGGGCTCTGTCCAGGTTCGAATGCCTAGTCCCATCTACATAATTTATACCATAATTTTCACCTACAAGACTGATCTCCATACGTCTATTTCATTGTGGAAATAAACTCTACTGAAAGAGTATGCTTTGCAACATCAGTTTTCAGCCAGCCAAACTCTGTGAAGGAATGCACCATTGACCGAGTGTCTGGACTTTGAACTCATGTGAAACAATTATTTTCTGTTTTATGGCATGGCAGATGATAAGTGCCAGACTGCCCAAACTCCAAACAGAAACTTGAAGCAGCTGCCAGAACAGCTTTACAATTTATGTATTATGAGGAGGCTTTCTGAAAGCAGGAACTTACCATACCAACTGTGATTTTATATTAAAATGAAACATTTTTTAAAGTAAAGAAATTTTTAAAAACACAAACACAAGAACACCTGGATACCTTAATTAACCCTACTCCTGTCCTTAACAGTGCTATTTAAACCTATCCGAACAGATTACTGAGCTAAACCTCCCATCAAATGGCAGCAGTACTTATAGATTTTCTAATCTACCTTTACCACACAATGCCCTGCGACACTTGGGATGTTCTCAGAGGGTGACATCAAATCGTTCTCCTCATCTGGCCTCGTCAATACTCTGTCGTCTTTGAGATCTTACCAGCCACCACACTCACACAGTCTTCGGTGTTTCTTAAATCTGTTTTTCTCCTTTCATCGTGCCCTCTATTGAATTTGTTAGCTCAGTTGGCTGGATAGCTGATTTGTGATGCAGAGTGACATCAACAGCACGGTTCAATTCCAATACTGGCTGAGGTAATTCATGAAGTCCCACCTCCTCAATCTTGCCCCTCACCAGAGGTGTGGCAATCCTCAGGTTAAATCATCATCAGTCAGCTCTCCCCCTCAAAAGGGGAAGACAGCCTAGTCATAAAGAACAAAGAACAGCACAGGAGCATGCCCTTTTGCCCTCCAAGCCTGTGCCAATCATGATGCCCTAACTAAAAAAAAAACCTTTTGCCCTTACTTGGTCCATATCCCTCTATTTCCTCCATATTCATATACCTGTTCAGATGCCTCTTAAATTCATGTACCCATCAGATGCCTCTTAAGATGCCTCATCTGGGACTATGGCAACTTTACTTTACCTTTGACTTCCACAATCTTTTAAAAGTTCCCTATCTCATACTTTATTAAGTTTTTTTAAACTTTGTTGCTACTATATTTTAAAAGTAAACTTACCCTATCGTTCCTTATTGATTTACAATCCTTCAGTTGTGTATTCCCTTTTGAAATACAACAGCCAACCTCAACTCATTTTTCCCTTCGCCGTATGTAAATTATTTTGCAATTTCTCCTGACACCCTTGGTTCATCAACATGTCAAACCACTTGGCGTCAATCCTTTCTTATTGATGTTTGTCCTTTGCAGGCTTTCTGTCCATAATCCCATGAAACCAGGCATACCCCCATAAGCTTGTTTTCCAGTTTATACATTATAACAGTGATATTGCAGAAACAAGAAATACTAAAACTCATTTTTCCTGACACAGTGGTCTTTGGCCTGTAAATGGTTCTTTTCTCCACCTCTCTTTTACTGAGAGTGCACAGCAGACTACATGGCAATCCCCTTCCCGTGACTTCAGTGTGCGCAAATAAAATAACCCCTTTGAGTTCATCCTATCAAGAGTTTGCTGTAGAGTTATCAATAGAAATTGGATCATACCAAAACTGAGGGGTTAGGAAATCTGCCACACTTATAAGGAGGGAAGCAAATAAAAACACCTTTCATGGACAAGTGGCGAGAGGAGAAATTACAGCTGTTTAAATTAACCCTACTCCTGTCTGTAACATGCCACTCAACTCTCTAACTTCCAGGGAATAGGGTGTTGGTGAGACCACACCTGGAGTACTGGGTTTAGTTTTGGTCTCCTTATTTGAGGAAGGATGTGGTGACATTGGAGGCAGTTCAGATGAGGTTCACCAGATTGACTCCAGAGATGAAAGGGTTGACGTATGAGGAGAGATTAAACAGTTTGGCTTCATATTAGCTGGAGCTTAGAAAGATGAGGGGGAATCTGATAGAGGTATATAAAATTTTAAAAGGGATTGACAAAGCAAATGTATACCAAATGTTTCCTCAATGGGGCAATCTAGAACAAGAAATCACAGGTATAGGTTGAGAGGCAGTAGATTTAAAACGGAGATGAGGAACTACTTCTCGCAGAGGGTGGTGAATTTGTGGAACTCGCTGCCCCATAGCGTGATGAAGTCTGAATCATTGAATGGTTTTCAGAAGGAGACAGATATATTTCTAATATAAAAGGGATAAAGACATATAGGGACCAGGTGGGGAGGTGGATTTGAAACCAGGGAAAGATCAGCCATGGTCTGATTGAATGGCAGAGCAGGCGCAAAGGGCTGAATTCACCTACTTCTGATTCCTATGTTCCTGAGAATGCAATCCCTGTACATTCATCCAAGGAATTCAATCCCTGTATGTTCAATCTCTCCTCATAGCTCAAACCTTGAAGTATCATTCTAGTAAATCTAAACTGCATTTCCTCCAATGTCAACATAACATCTTAAGGTGTGGTGCCCAGAATTGCTCTGTCTCCTGCTATGGTCTAACCAAGACTTCGCAGATATTGACGTCTATTCATTTGTATTCTATTTGCTCTGATACAAAAGCTAAATTGTATTAGACGTGTTGATTTTTGGTACCTGTTCATGACATTTTAATGATTTGTGTACTTGGACCCCAAGTCTCTTTGGAATTCTAACTTTTCACCATTTAGAAAATGCCCTGTTATTTATTTTTCAGGACCAGTGTGGTTGACCTCATTTTTATCTGCACTGAAATCATGTGCCACAGCTTTATCCATTCACTTAATAACTGACATAACCGTCATAATTTTGAACTTGCATTTGCACAGATTACAATACCACTTTGCATCATCTGCAAATTTAGATGTTTGCCATCATGTAACTCGTCAGTGGATACAGTGAATAGTTGAGGCACCATCACAGATCCTTGCGGGACACGAGTCAACAGCCTACCAATTAGAGATCCTGCCCATTATCCCTACTCAATCTGATTCCACTCAATCAGTTTGCTAACTAGGTCAATAACTTGTCTTCAATTCCATGAACATCAACCTCAGTTATCGGACTTCATCCTGGAAGACTTCTGGAAGTCCATATAAAACCATAGATATTCCTCTGTCTGCTACTTTAGTCATCTATACAAGAACTTCAACGTGATTCATCACGTATGACCTACTCTTCACAAATCCATGCTGGCTCTCTCTGGTCAACAGAAAATGTTCAAAGTATTCTTAATTAGAGACACTAGTTTCCCAATGGCAATAGGCTAATGGATCACTAATTGCCCAAATTCCCTCTCAGAAGACTGAAAGGTGCAGCTAACACCTAATGTGATAGAAGTTCAAATAAATTGTTAGAAGGAACAAAACATTTAATGTTTTATGACAGCCTCAGAACACCCCAAAGTGTTCAACGAATTTTGAAATGTTGTCACTGTCATCAACTCGGCAGAGAGTTTCTATTCAGCAAAGTCCTGCAAGCAGAAATCAAACAAATGGCTACTCAGATTTTGGTGCCTTTGATTAAGATAGACATATTCATTAGGACACCAGGGGCATTGAACATGAAGCTTAGCTGGCAGATAGAAGCTGGCTTTAATGTTTATCCAAACACAGCACTTTGATTCTCCCACAGTCTGTACTGAAGCAGCATCTTGGTTGATGTGCTCAAATCCTGGAAGGGCCTGAACCTGCAGCCAACTAGCTCAAAGTTAAGACTGTTACAACTAGCATAATTGTGACTAACCTCAAGGATGAATTAAGCACATTACACATTGTCAGAAGTATTGGACTAGGTCAATTTGTAGACTATTGGGATTGACGTACATAATAAACCCAAAATCTAGTAGCAATCTCGCATTATAGGATTACGCTCCCTACCATGTAGCAGCATTGGGCAATAATGTCACAGTGTGGGAAACTGGGCATCTGAAGTCTGAGTGAGCAGGACAAGCAAATTTATGTTTCTTTAATCAATCAGATCGAAGAAATGTGAAATTAGCAGCTCAAGTACTGAGAAGGAAGTGTAACTATATTGGGTGAATTTGACACCAATTAAAGGGCTAGGTTAAGAGACAGAAAAACAGGAAAAATAAAATAAAATGCATTCTATGTTTTTAAAATCTCCAACAACTAAAATTTAAAGGAATGAGACTCCACTTTCAGTACCAGAGAGATTGCTTGGTTGCAATTAACACATCACGTCATAAAAACAAAAAAAAACTTGTATTTAAATAGCACATTTAACAAAGTGAACTGCCCTAAGGTACATCATGACAGCAAAAAAATGCAACACGCGCCATATGAGAAAATAAGGCTGATGACCATAGCTTGAGGAAAGAGCTAAGTTTTAATGCCTCAAAAGGAGCTGAGAGAAATGGAGAGACTTGGGAGGAAAATCCAGAGCTTAGAGATTTTGTAGGAGGTTTAGACACTAGTGAAGTAATTCAGGGATGTTCAAGAGGCCATAATTAGAAGAATGAGGAAGGTTGTCAGACAGGAAGAGGTTGGAGAGAGGGAGGGGAGGCAAAACCACGAAGGGATTTGAAAATATGGAAGATAATTTTAAAATTGCGATATTGCCAAACCAAGAGTCCATGTAAGTCAGCCAACAAAGGCGATGGGTGGATGGCACTCAGGGCAAGTTAGGACAATAGGGTTTTTTGGTAGGATAGAGTTGGATGGCTCTACAGAGGTGGAAACAGGTGGTCTTAGTGATGGCATGGATATGGGCAGTAGCTCATCTCAGGGTCAATATGATCCAGACAGTTGCTATTCAGAAGGATAGAGTTGGTTGCTATGGAATGGAGTTTGTGCCACAGACCCAAGTTTCCTTTTTTTTTTTTGAGTATGCGGGATTTCAAGTGTACATCCCTTTAATTATTTTTGCCTGACAACCACAATAATCTAACATACTGAATTGTAAGCAGTCTGTACAAGAACTTTCAGGTTGCTGTGTGGCTGACAGGGCACATTGGCAGGGAGCAAACACAATGGCTTTGGTCTTCCCAATATTTAATTGGAGGAAATGTCTGCTTATCCAATATTGGATGTCGAACAAACAGTCTGACATTTTAGAGACAGTGAAGGGGTCCGAGTCGTGATGAGGTAAAGTTGAAGGTCATCAGTTTACATGTGGAAACTGATGCTGTGATTGTGGATAATGTCAAGGGCAGCAGTTAGATAAATGAGGGAACTAAAGACAGATCCTTGGGGGGCAAAAGTAATGGTGGGGGAGCAAATGCTGATTACTAGGAAATAAGTTAATTCAAGTCATAAGGCTAGAAACTTGAATTGAAAAGCAGAAACAATCTTAACATTTCTTATCTTATATTTTCTATATCAGTCCATCACCAGTTACACCACTTTATATCACCAAGACAGTTTTCCTCTGCCAATTATCCACCAATAATCCAACTTGGGTTCACTGACACCAAAACCCTTATCCATGCTTTTCTCACCTCTGGAGTCAATTTTACCCACATTGTCTTTGTTGAATTCCTCCAAAAATTCCAACTTGTCCAATACTCAACCACCTGTATACCTGTCCTACATAAATTCCTGAGCTTGCTGACCTGCATAAAGTTCTCTGGGATCCCCAATAGGCTGAGGATGCTGGAACCATTGGGGGTTTCAAGACTGATTATTTGTTAGAAAGAATCTCAAATGATATGAAGCAACGACAAGTAAAGATCAACCACGATCAAAATCAATAGAATTGGCTCAAGGAGCTGAATAGCCCATCCCTGGTCCAATGCTGCTATGAACCTCCACCCTTCTCAACACCTCCTCCAACTATCTGTGCATCCCATCCGAATTTCACCACTATTAGTAGCAGAACCTTCAACCACCGTAACTACACACTCAAACTTCTCCACGAATCGCTCCACCTTCAAGCATTTTTCACATAAGCACTTCTCCTAATACTCCATGGCATAATATCCACTTTCCCGTATCACATTATTTTGCTCCGCCCGTACCTCCACCTTCCCCTCGCCAACTGAGTAATATTTTCTACATCAACGCACTATAAAAAGTAAATCCATCCAGATAAAGTTAGGTTATTTCCCATCAGCAATAGAGAGGGGGGAAATGGAACGTGTAACCTGCCTTCACAGAATGGCACATTTGTCGTCAGGCAACTTTAGTACACAAACTTCATCTGTACTGAAACCAACACCCGGCCAACCAGCGGTCAGTCTCTGAGCAGCAGTTACCACAAAACGTATTTAACGCAAAAGGAAATTATTTTCAGCAATGGCTGTAGACGAAGCGAAACATAAACGTGCAACGCACTATAGTTGTCCAGACAATGAGAAACGCGCAGAGTCGGGACTCAGCGTTCCCGGGCTGAAACACCAACACCCTGGCAACGAGGAATATCCCCCCCCAACACCACAACATCAACCAGGCAACGGGAAACCACAACACCACAACCTCAACCCCCACACATCAACCCGGGCAACGAGCAACCCCCACACTACAACCTGGCAACGGGCATTTCCCCGCTCCACACTAACAGTACAGCAGAAAACCTTGCTTTCTATCACTACCAGTCAACACGGGAGCAGACTACAAAGCCCGCAGAAAAATGGGGGTGGGGGGGGGGGGGGGGGAGATAAATTGTAAATATGGGGAAAGCGCGGAACAGGTACGGAGAAGTTAACGGGCTTTGGGTCCTCCTCGTTTTGTCAAAGGTGTTGAGCAGAACATCAACTTGTAAAGCGAAGTTAGGTTTGCCGCTAGCTGCTTACACTCTCAACCGCCCCTCGCGCTCTGTACTGAAGAGTTAAAACCAGGCTGCGCGAGAGCCTCTCACACCAACCGTCACCGAGTCCTCCCAGCCTGACTCCTCAAGACCAGAGTGCATTGTGGTCGCCCAGAGCCAACCAGCCTTGGCTTCTTTTCCCCCAGTCTCGTAACTGCGGCTTCAGCAAAAGGAAAGGCAAGAGTGAACTTTGGAAATACTCGCCTCCGTGTCTGCGTGTGCTTCCCTGCTGGGCTGGATGATTAATACCGATGTTAAAAAGTTCTGTTTCTTCGTTTGTTTTTGTTTTTCTTCAGTCACATTTCATTCATTTTTACACCTCGTCAGTTCTTTATTTTTATTTTCTGAATTATGTTATGTCTTTGTACGAGTTTCTTGTTTATTTTCTTTTAGTTGATTCTTTTTTTTTACAATTGTTGACTTATTAATTGGTTAGTTTTCCTCAGAATGTTTTGTCAGAGACAGTATTCAACACTGTTCCAGCAACCCTACCCATTAGAACACAACGGATAGGAACAGAAATGCATACACCACTGTGCCAGTTGAGTCTGCTCTACCATTATTCAATACCACCAAAGGCTGATCTTGGGCTTCAACTCCGCTTTCATGGGAACATGCGATTTAGGAGTAAGCCATTCAGCCCTTCATAGAAATCATTAGAAATAGAAGCCCTACAGTACAGAAAGAGGCCATTCAGCCCATCGAGTCTGCAACGACCACAATCCCACTCAGGCCCTACCCCCATATTCTACCCACTAATCCCTCTAACCTACGCATTTCAGGACACTAAGGGCAATTTTTTTAGCATAGCCAATCAACCTAACCCGCACATCTTTGGACTTCAAGCCTGCTCTGCCACAGAGATTGGTGCTTGAGCCTCAACTATTCAAACTCTATATTAATAGTTTGGATGAAGGGATAAACTGTATTGTAACCAACTTTGCTGCTGATAGGATGGGTAGGAAAGCAAGCTGTGAGAAGGAACAAAACTAATCTGCATATGGATATTCCACCTGAATCATGCCGGGGCCAGAGTCCTGGTGAATTGCATAATTAGATAGGGCTTTAAACTAAGCAGTGGGGGGATGGTTCAGCTGGATGAAAATTAGAAAATCAAAATGAAAGAAGTAGGAGTGCACGTTAGTGATGAGGCAGAATGTTACCAGAAAATAAAAGTAAGAAGTCTCACAACACCAGGTTAAAATAAAAGGAAAGATGTGAGCATACATTTTAAAAATAGCATAAAATACGTCCAGAGGCATTAATTTAAATGAATAATTTAAGCCAAGTACTAACCAGATTTTAAAAGAGGAAAACATTATCTTAGATCATGAACAGGGCAGCTAAGATGTATTGCTTGCAATTCCTGTGCTATGTGGGGACTTCAGGACATTTCATGTATATGGGACTATCTATGCAGGAAGTATCTGAGTACGAATTCTTGATTTCCAACATTGAGGGGGAGCTGGAGTCATTGTAGAGCGTATGAGAGTTTCTGGATCATACTTTCCAGGAATTAGGAAACCCACATGCAGTAAAAGTTCAGGACAGTAGATGGATGGTCATCTGGAAGAGTAGGAAGAGATGCAGCAGTCATTGGATGTGTGCCACTTTCAAACTAGTACTCAGATTTGGAGACTGCTGAGAGTAACAATACTTTGAAGGAATGTAGACCAGATCATGGCACCAATGGTCAAAGGACTGCACAGGAAGGAGTAGCAAAGAGTGGAAATACATAATGATAGGAGATTCCATAGTTAAGGACACAAACAGGCATATGTTTTAGAGTCATTTGGGCAAGAGATGAAGGGGGAGGTGAATAAGAATATTTTTAATGTGTTGTGGGGAAATTTCAAGGTGGCCAATTGTGTCTTAACTTGGACAATTCAAAACTTGCAAGGCAAATATCTCTGTACAAAGACGTAACAAATTTATTTAACATAAAACATAGAACAAACTTACAACCAACCGGAGACTTCCAAGAGACTTCCAAACTCTAAGAATAGAGTGACAGAACCGCTCTGAAAAATCTGAAGTACATAGTCAAATTCAGATCAATTATAGATTTTCCTAAGCAATAATTCCGCCTTTCATTAGCTTAAAATCAATTTAATTTAATAATCATACATCAATACAAATCTCTGTCAAGTACCTCAGCCAATCATATGATACTTAATAGCATGGTCATATTCTATTCGTCCTTCAAATCCGGACATGACCACCCTTCTTGACACTAACTACATCCCTGTTGTCTGGTAATGGCAGTCGCTACCGTAAGGTCAAAATGATTATTCCCACAGGCTCACTGCCAAGTTGAATAGACATGTGTTCCTGTGTCCAGGGGCACATCTATCCTTGTGTCTGGGCAGTGAATGCATCTATTCATTAATGTGGCAGAATATGTACCTTCATAGGAATCCTCCCAATAAGACTACTGCTGACTAACTGGTTCCCAGACCTTTGCTTTAAACTATTGATATTTACCACCATATTTTTCAGTAACTTTGCTTGACCAAAGTGAACAATACATTTAAAATATCAGCATATATGTTTTAAAATCATAACTACTTGTTCTGATTCACTTACTGCATTCACATATGTGTAAACTGTTTGTGTTAGCTTGCATAATAATCATTTAACTCTTTACTGATCCCGTGTCCTCTTAAGCATTCTGCCTATGAATCTTACTAGCTGATTAGGAATCCCCTTCTTCACGTGCCAAGTGTTAATGACCTGGTGCCTATGTTTGATGGGGGCAGAAGTGGTCAGTAATTTCAAAGGAGCTAGGGAGGATGTTAAGAAGGTAATACCTTGAAGGTAGTAAACTCAGGATTACTCCCAATGCCATGCACTAACTAAAGTAGGAATAGGAAAGTAGGAAGGATCAATGCATGCCTTGAGGCATAAATTTCAGATTCCTAGTTCTCAGGCAGGGTGTACATCCAGTGCTACTATAGACAGACTCAGACCCTTTAAATTCAAGTAGCCCTAAAGCCTGTAGAACTGATCAGTGAGGTGATATGTTAACTTTAGATTTGTTTTAAAACTTCCATCAGCAGCAGAGAGATAAGAAAGTATCCTATAGCCAGTAATCTGGGCCATAAACAACCCTGAACATAGATTGGTGACAATGGTACATCATCAGGAATCTATCATCTGGTCCATTCAGAATAGGAAGGTTCCAAGTCATGTTGGTTGAATGCCAAGCTTAAAAATTACATCAAAAGGTTTTTAAGTTTTTTTATCCTACATTAAAGGAGCAAATATACAAGAACTATAAAGTGTTGATATTGGCAGACTGCAATTACTCAAATATCAATTGGACTAAGGTTAGAGTGAAAGGAAATAAGGGATAGGAAGTTCTGAAATGTATACCTGAGAATTTCCTTCAACAGTTGATCTTGGTCCAATTAAGAAGGAGGCATTGCTTCATCTGGTTCTGGAAGATGACCTGGTACAAATCCTTGGTACAAATGTACTAAGCATCTCTGGGAAACATTTGGGCAAGAGTGATCAGATCATAATGTTTAGATTAGTAATGGAAAAGAGAAACGAACATTCTAAAGTAGAAGAAGGCTAACTTTAATGTAATGAGAAGGGGTTTAGTCAGGGCAAAATGGAATTAAAGATTGACAGGAAAAACTGTAAAGGGACAATGGATGACTTTAAAGAGAAGATGTTTCAGGTACAGGCTAGGTACTTTCCAACATGGGCAAAAGGTAGGGGAACCCATAGTCAGGGTCCTTAGATGACACGGGAGATAGAGCATATGATGAAACAAAAAGGATGTATGATATCTTTCTGCCTCTTTCAGCTTTCCTCACATTACATGGGTTTAACACAATGCTGGTTGATCACTTCCATATCAACCATAATTGTTTTTGGATTTGGCATGTGATTTTATGACCAAATGCCCTTCTTGTCACCAACCCTCCCCTTTATTTAGGCTGGGGACTCGCACCAATACATGCTGGCTTACCTGCGTCAGTACATGCTGGCTTGCCTGCATCAATATCTGGGTTAATTTGTAGCCAACATGTCCTGGAGTTTAACCATGGCCTTCAGTTCAGAAAGAAGTCTAACAACACCAGGTTAAAGTCCAACTGTACTTGTTAAACTTCTTACTGTGTTTATTTGGACTTTAACCTGGTGTTGTTAAACTTCTTACTGTGTTTACCCCAGTCCAACGCCGGCATCTCCACATCATGACTTCAGTTCAGAGGCAGGAGAACTACCCACAGAGCCACTACAGCTCAAAAAAAGGTGTACAGTCAGGTAAATTCTTCCAGCAAAAACCAAACCAAATGCAATAAGTTTAGAATAGAATTCCTCCAGTGCAGAAGAGGCCATTTGCCCTCTTCAAGTCTGCATTGACTCGCTAACAGAGTATCTTACCCAGGCCCTCTCCCCCGCCCTATCCCTGTAACCCAACATATTTATCATGGCTAATCCATATAACATCTTGGAACACTTAGGGGCAATTTTGCATGGCCAATCCAACTAACCTGCACATCTTTGTACTGTGGGAAGAAACCAGAGCACCCGGAGGAAACCCACGCAGACACGGGTGAATGTGTAAACTCCACACAGTCACCCAAGGCTGGAATTGAACCCAGGTCCCTGGAGGTGTGAAGCAGCAGTGCTAATCACTGTACTACCATGCCACAAGTGAGGGCAAGTGAAAAGGAAAATAAGACTGGCAAAGAGAAAACATGAGAATTGGATGGTCACTAACATTAAAGGGAACCCAAAAGATCTTGTCAGTGCAATTTTTATGACAATTTAAGATGGTCAGTTGAGCTCGCAGTGTGGCACATTTACTTGTACTGGAAGCTACAATACACATGGTCCTGTTCTTTTCAGTTAGAAAGAACATGTGGACACATTGCGTCTGTTTCATCTAAACAAAATAAGGGATAGTCATTGGCTGGTTCATTCCACAAGGCAATGCCTTGACTAATCAGGGTCAAATTGTCTGGTTTAAAATGCAAGTAATGCTTATCAGTTAACTGTCAGTCACCATCATCTGGTGCATTCTCCCTGGCAATGTGTCTACCAATCAGAGTCCACTTGCCAACCAATCAGCACCTTCTTCTGATACGACATAAAGTTGCTGTTTCCCCTGACATTGATATGCCTATGATTGCCCGGATAAGTGCAAAATGGAAAGCTTTGGCCAAATGTATTTTTTCAGCAATGCTTGATAGCATTCCAATTATAAGTAATGTCAAAGGAAACTTTAAAAAATGCGTGTTACTTTTGTACTTGCATGAATACTTTGAGTTGATTATTGTGTAATCTAATAGTCACAGTGGCATTTCTCCTCGGTATCCAATGGGCATCAGCCATTGAAAAGACCCATTACCCTGTCTGCCGGTTATTCCATTATCTTCCTCTAGAGGGCGCACAGCTCCCAGACGGCTCAGGAGGCCTCAGAACCACATTTAATTTCTTTCTGTTCCCTGGTGTTAAATTAAAAGAACACAATGCTTTGAGAATCAATTGTTAACGACATTTATGAGTTAGTTGGCTTGCTGTTCTTTGATTTTTTTTTGCTTTCCCCCCCGCCAGTTGGTTGTTGCCGGGCCGCAGCTGTTGCCGCTGGGCCTGGGACTGGCCTGAGGCCGCTGTCGGCCTGGTTGTTATTTTAAGTTAATATTGAAACCGGTGAGGAGGTGCGGCGGTGAATGACAGAAGCTGTTGTCGCGGTGCCGAGTGAAGGGGATATTTAGCTGGGAGAAAATGGCTGGTGTGAGTGGTAATGTCGCCCAGAAGACCTGGGAGCTGGCGAATAACATGCAGGAAGTTCAGAGCATCGATGAGATCTACAAATACGACAAAAAACAACAGCAGGAGATCCTCGCAGCTAAACCCTGGACTAAAGAGTAAGTCTAAATATTTGAATCGTTGCTATTACTCCAGACAAGATTAATATTTGAATAAGAGCAGTCATTGAGATCTCTAGTAGGCCCGACCTTTGTTACATCATTGTAGAGACTTAAATATATCAAGAAACAGCAATCCCAGTAAATGTAACTTGTTCAGAAAGAGTGTTTTGGACAGTACTTTGGGACAAAAGGATAATGTAATTTTATTACAACCACTGTGCAATTTAGTATGTGCTGTTTTCTGTACAGTATATATGCAAATTAAATTTCTTTAACTTTTCTAATGCTACAGGACTGATTTTATACATGGCAGATTACTTTTATTGGCTGGTAAAATGTGTATAAGAACATAAAGATGATAATTGAGCTGTGTGGTGCCTCCAGCATACTCTGCTGTTCCATATGATTTTTAAAAAATCATTTAAAGGATACGGGCTTTGCTGGATAGGCCAGCATTTATTGTCCATCCTTAATTGCCCTTGAGAAGGTGGTGCTAAGTTGCCTTCTTGAACTACGGCAGTTCATGGGGAACTTACAGGTGGTGGTGGTGGTGTTCTCACATATCTGCTGCCTTTGTCCTTCTAGATTGTCATTTTCGTGGGTTTAGGAGGTGCTGTCTAAGGAGCTCTGATGAGTTCCTGCAGTGGATCTTGTAGGTTGTACACACTGCATTTGGACGTTATCTGAGGAGTTGTGAATGAAAAGACAAAAATATCCACCTGATTCCTCCTTGCACCAAGTTCCTACTTTCACGAATGTCTCAGTTTACCACTCTGCTTATTCACGTACCTTGTTAACATTGCAATCTGTGATTATGCTCTATGTTTATTTAAATCATTTCCACTAAATGTGAACGTGAAAGGTATAGTATTCACAGATGGTGTTCCGCAGGGATCAGTGCTGGGACTTCTGTTGTTTGTAATATATAAATGACTTGGAAGAAAATGTAGCTGGTCTGATTAGCAAGTTTGCAGATGATACTAAGATTGCTGGAGTTGCGGATAGTGATGAAGATTGTCAGAGAATACAGCAGGATATAGGTAGGCTGGAAAATTGTGTGGATAAATGGCAAATGGAACTTAATCCAGATAAATGCTAGGTGATGCACTTTAGTAAATCCAATTCAGGTGGGAGCTATAAAATAAATGGCAGAACCATCAGGAGCATAGACTCAGAGAGATACCTGGGAGTACAGGTCCACAGATCCTTAAAAGTGGCAAGCACAGGTGGAAAAGGTGGTGAAGAAAGCATATGTCATGCTTGCTTTCATCGGCTGGGGCATCAAGTATAAAAGTTGGCAAATTATGTTACAATTGTATAAACGTTGGTTAGGCCACATTTGGAATACTGTGTCCAATTCTGGTTGCCACACTACCAGAAGGACGTGGAGGCTTTGGAGGGAATACAGAAAAGGTTTACCAGGATGTTATCTGTTAAGGAGAGTTTTAGCTATGAGGAGAGATTAAATAAACTGGGATTGTTCTCCCTGGAAAGACGGAGGCTGAGGGGCAACCTGAAAGAAGTTTATAAAATTGAGGGGCATAGATAAGGTGAACAATTGGAAGCTTTTTCCCAGGGCAGAAATTACAATTACAAGGGGGCACAAGTTCAAGGTAAGGGGGGAAAGGTTCAATAGAGATGTGCGGGGGAAGTTTTTTACACACAAGATGGTGGGGGCCTGGAATGCACTGCCAAGTGAGGTAGTTGAGGCAGACACGTTAGCAACATTTAAGACTTATCTGGATAGACACATGAATAGGCGGGGAATGGAGGGACACAGGTGGTTGGTCTAGAAAGGACAGTGTGATCGGCGCAGGCTTGGTGGGCTGGAGGGCCTGTTCCTGTGCTGTACTGTTCTTTGTAGGTACGGGAAGTCATTCAGGCCTAATGAGAAAATAAGTTTGCCTTTTAGTAGCTCACCTGATGATTTTAAAAAATAGGTATTTGTATGATAATGATTATAGGGATGTCCAAGCCCCAACCATCTGACATACCACGAAGCAGTCCTATTTGCTCTTCTTCTTTGGTTTGTTCTTGAAATTTGTAGGTCGAGAAGTTTGCGATGGACAATTCTCAGTAATTTACCTAATTAGATAAATCCTAAATGGGAGCACCAACACTTCTGTTAATATCTGAAACTTGAGATATGTACAAAATACGTTTTTTAAAATATATATGTAGTTCCATGATGTGCATTTAGACTCATGAAGTCACAATTTAAGATGCATCTAATCCGACTGCAAAGCAGATCATATTTTTATACCATTTATTCGAAGACTGCTGAATTTGCAATGGTGACCCAGTACAATAATATTCCTTTTTCACAAACCTTGGTCTATTTTCCACATAAGATATGATTTTGAATGCCTCTATTACATCTTTCTCCAAGGAAAACAGTGCCAATGCCCAATCAATCTGCATAACTGAAGTATCCATTTTTCTCTTTGAAGCATAGTCACTGTTATGAGATTCGACTTGCCTTCGGATCATGAATGGTGGCTGGAAACTCCAAGTCACGACAGGTTTTGGGAGATTTGCGCATGCACTGACTGGGAGTGAGCAGTGCATTTGCAATTTGACAATTTGTAGTTTTTTGGGCTGTGGATGGGCCAGAGCACCTGCACAAAAAGGAAATGATTTGAAAACCTGGATCATGTGACCAGAAGTGGAGCGCCATACTCTTTAGGTGTTTCCCAGGTAGAGGATGGAAAGAGGTCCCAGTTAGGAAGAAAGAGACCCCAGGCAGATAGTGTTGTGATTAGTATCTTCAAGTAATAGGGGCTTGGGAGAAGCACTGAATATCTAAAGGGCAGCAGAAGGTTGGTGATTCCATGCTGCGGGCCATTGGAGCAAAGGTGGTCCCTTTGGAGCAGTTGTATTCTGCTCAGTGTTGCTGAAGAGCTTAAGTAATAAGACCATAAGACATAGGAGCGGAAGTAAGGCCATTCGGCCCATCGAGTCCACTCCACCATTCAATCATGGTTGATTTCAACTCCATTTACCCGCTCTCTCCCCATAGCCCTTAATTCCTCGAGAAATCAAGAATTTATCAATTTCTGTCTTGAAGACGCTCAACGTCTCGGCCTCCACAGCCCTCTGTGGCAATGAATTCCACAGACCCACCACTCTCTGGCTGAAGAAATTTCTCCTCATCTCTGTTCTAAAGGCTGTGCCCCCGCGTCCTAGTCTCCCCTGCTAATGGAAACAACTTCCCTACGTCCATCCTATCTAAGCCGTTCATTATCTTGTAAGTTTCTATTAGATCTCCCCTCAACCTCCTAAACTCCAATGAATATAATCCCACTATCCTCAGACGTTCATCGTATGTCAGGCCTACCATTCCTGGGATCATCCGTGTGAATCTCCGCTGGACCCGCTCCAGTGCCAGTATGTCCTTCCTGAGGTGTGGGGCCCAAAATTGCTCACAGTACTCCAAATGGGGCCTAACCAGTGCTTTATAAAGCCTCAGAAGTACATCCCTGCTTTTGTATTCCAAGCCTCTTGAGATAAATGACATTACATTTGCTTTCTTAATTACGGACTCAACCTGCAAGTTTACCTTTAGAGAATCCTGGACTAGGACTCCCAAGTCCCTTTGCACTTTAGCATTATGAATTTTGTCACCGTTTAGAAAATAGTCCATGCCTCTATTCTTTTTTCCAAAGTGCAAGACCTCGCACTTGCCCACGTTGAATTTCATCAGCCACTTCTTGGACCACTCTCCTAAACTGTCTAAATCTTTCTGCAGCCTCCCCACCTCCTCAATACTACCTGCCCCTCCACCTATCTTTGTATCATCGGCAAACTTGGCCAGAATGCCCCCAGTCCCGTCATCTAGATCGTTAATGCTTGTGAGTTGGTGCTGGAGTGCAGACTTGGGAGTTTAATTCTTCCCAAAATACTCTACAGCCAATTAAGTACTTTTTGAAGTTTAGCCATTGTTACAATGCAGCAATCACTGCTGTCAGTTTGTGTACAGCAAGGTCATACAAATAGCAATGAGATGGATAATCTGTTTTTATGATATTTGGTTGAGGGATTGGATTTCTAATTAGCTGCTAATAGCTAATTTATTGGAGGACAATATTATTGTCTGATCATGCTCACGTACAGAACATCAGCTGATATTTCAGTGCGGCACTGACACAATGCTGCATTGCATGGGAAGTTACCTGTCGTCCTATTCATTTGTCCGACAGCATTGAGTTCTTCCAATTGTGGTGAATGTTCTTCCCATAACCAGTACCACCAAAAACTGACTGTCTTCCAGTAAATTGCTATTTTGTGGCCTTTATATATTTTTACCTACATAACAACTGAATGTTATCATTTCTGCTTTGGTGTTTAGCTTTCATTTTGAAAATGGTCTTTATAGGTTTAGTACACTGAATAATATTGATAACCCTTTTGTATATTGTGTGATCAAGATTTTGTTTTATTCCATGCCAGTCAGACATTTGCATTTTTGTAACTACTAGTACAAAGCATTGTTTTATAAGATTTTAGTGAGAAATGCAAGAACTTCGTTGTGACTTTGTCAGCAAAATGAAACACTTTTGTTCTAATTATTGTAATGTATTTCTTCCAGTCATCATTACTTCAAGTATTGTAAGATCTCGGCCCTTGCGCTTTTGAAGATGGTGATGCATGCCAGGTCAGGTGGAAATCTGGAAGTGATGGGCTTAATGCTAGGAAAAGTGGATGGAGAAACAATGATTATAATGGACAGTTTTGCTCTTCCTGTTGAAGGGACAGAAACAAGAGTCAATGCTCAGGCTGCTGCTTATGAATACATGGCTGCTTATATTGAAAATGCTAAACAGGTATGTTAAATAACTTCACAGATTTTTCTACTGTGTGAAATGATTGCAGTTTCCTTTAAAGTACTGGGATTCAAATGGCAAATTTCAGATTTGCAAATCCAGTTTAAAGCTCTGAAAAGTGCATTGCTAATGTATACAAGTTATTTCCAGGTCTTCACAAGCTATCTTTTGTAATGACAGTATCCATCTATATCTTAGTATAAATCTTGCATCTGTCTTCATAACTTCCTATTATTGTATTCTTGTCACAATATTTGCCAACAATTTCCCCTTTTTGAATTCCTCTGTCTGCATTTTCTTGATCTGCATTTAACTATTGTAAGATTTTTTGAGACTACTCGTGTAAACTCTGAACCTACTTTAGTAAACTTGTACAAGTGTTCTGAGTGATCTGTCACTATCACATTCTTGGGTTTGCGCTTAAGTAAGTGAGACTTCAGAAGTAAGGTCATGCACAATCAGAGTCTCTCTACCAATGGCCCTTGCCCCACCCTACACCAGGAATGGGAGTTTCCCCCAAAGATCTATCCATTTGCCCCTCTCCTTCTGCATTCTTCTTGCCAAATTTCCCATCTGGTCACTGGCTTCTCTCAAATCTCAAAAGTTTTAAAAACTTCATATGCTTTTTTTTCCTCCACAGTAACTGGAATTTCTATTGTCAAAGTAAGAATTTAAACAAAACAAAAAACTCATTAGCATAATTACATTCATCCATTGAATTATCTACTTCATCTTTCTCAAAGGTCTGTACATGGACTTGATACTTTTGTTCAGAGTTATGATTTTGTGGGTTCAGTTTGGATTGTGCGGTCTGAACATAAACAATGTACATTATTGTGTCAACCTGATGAATTTACAGCACTGGACTACTTGCATGCCAAATAACATAAACAGTGTACAATAGAGATAAGCGATCCCTCCACCAATGAATCAGATCTAAGCTCAGCCATCATGAATGGTGGTGGAAAATTAAACAACTAACTGGAGGAGGAGGCTCTGAAAATATCCCAAAATGGAACTGAGAAATGGCAAATAAGATTCAGTGTGGGAAAATTTGAGATTGAAAGAATGAGAAGGTGAATTATTGTATAAATGGAGAGAGACTGCAGAAAGCTGTAGCACAAAGGGACTTGGGGTTCATTGTTCATAAAACCCAAAACGTTAGCATCGAGGTGCAGAAGGTAATAGAGAAGGCAAATGGAATTCTGGCTTTTATTTCAAGGGAGCTGGATTATAAAAGTAAATAAGTATAGCTACAACTGTACAAGGTACTTGTGAGACCACAATTACAATACTGTTTACAGTTTTGATCCCCTATTTAAGGAAAGATGTATTATCATTGGAGACAGTACAGAAGAAGTTTACTAGGATGATCCTGACTTTGGAGGAACTGCCATATGAGGAAAGGTTAAACCAATTGGGTCTTTACTCCTTGGTTTTCAGATGAATGAGGGGTGACATGATTGAAACATGTAAGATTCTTAGGGGGTTAGACAGGGTAAATTTGGGAGGATGCTTCCACTCATGAGAGACTGTAAAACAGAGGGCATAGTTGCAGAATAAGGGAGTGGTCATTTAAGTCAGATTTGAGGAAGAATTTCTTCTCTCAAATTGGTGAATCTTTGAAATTCTTTGCCCCAGGAAGTTATGGAGACCGATCCTTGAACATTTTCAAGGCTGAGATCAATAGGTTTTTAAATCAGTAGGGGAATTTAAAAGGTTACAGAGAGAAGCCAGGAATGTGGACTTAGTGAGTGTTAGATGAGCCATGATCTTATTAAATGGCAGAACAGGCTTGAAAGGCTGAATGGTCAACTCCTGTTCCTATTTCTTGTGGTCTTATCCCCATTATCAATGATGGAGAGCCCAACACATCAGTGCAAAAGACAAGGCTATTGCATTTGCAACTATCTTCAACCAGAAGTGCCAAGTGGACGATCCATCTTGGTCTCTTCCTGAGGTTCCCAGCACCACCGATGTCAGTCCTCAGCTAATTTGATTCCCTCCACGTGATGTCAAGTAATGGCTGAAGACACTGGATACTGCAAATGGGACTGACATATTTCCGGCAATAGTGCTGAAGACTTGTGCTCCAGAATTAACCACACTCCTAGCCAAGTTGTTCCAGCACAGCCACAACACTGGCATCTACCAGTATGTAGAAAATTGTTCAAGTATGTCCTGTCCACACAAGGCAGAACAAATCTATGCCAATCAATTACCACTCCATCAGTCTACTCTCTCAATCAATCATCAGCAAAGTGATGCAAGAGGTATTCCGTTAGTGGGGAGCTGTTGTAAGTCCACTGGAGTGAACCACTCCTGGTGAGGGGAGGTGGGTGTGGAGGAGAGGCTTAAATAGGGATTTTAATATTTAAATCAGCCCCGTGCAGAGCAGCGCAACAGGCTGGGAGAATTGCCCCCATTTTATTTTAACCAGAAACAAAAAATGCCTCAGTAGCCAGCAGATGGTGCTTTACGAACAGCTGATGAGCTAAAATGTCTTTGTTTTTAGCCATGTTTCTTAAACTTGTGACATCTCTTTGGGACCAATTTTTAAAAATCAGTTACAAAGAATTATGACTAATAACATTGAGTTTAAAAAAAGCAAGGAAAACTACACAATGCGTGCTGCCCTGTCATTTTGGGAATATGGTTTAAAGGAATTGCTGAACCTGACTATTAGAATTGAGTGAACTGATGTAGAGAAATAGTTACAAATCCAGGAATTATTTGGCATCAGCTGAATGTGTTAGTTGAACTCTTATCTTTCCATTCAATTCAATACCTGCTTCAAGCCTGCTGTCATACTGTTTAAAATATTTAAAAGGACAGCAATGGATTGAACAACTATTTATAGATCACAAAACAATTGAACTTTTTTTGTACGGTTTAGTCAGCGTCTGGAGTGAATTGATGAGTTCACATTTGAGGTGTATGCTGTTCATGTCTGATGAAGGTCTACACCTGAAATATCAATACATCATTTCTCACTGCAGGTGCTGACTTATGTGTTGAGTCTTTTTTGTTTCAAAATTCCAACATCTGCAGTTTTGTTTTCGACAGTTGCTTCTAACAAGTCCTCGCATCAGATTTGCTTACTTTGTTGTGACGCATTTTCAGTTTAAAACAAAATCTGTGGTATCTTTTGTATGCTTGAAGAATGCATTTAAACTTTTTTTTCTCTTTTTCAAACTATCCATGTATAACTTTATTTTCCAATTATCTTAGGTTGGACGTCTTGAAAATGCAATTGGCTGGTATCACAGTCATCCAGGTTATGGTTGCTGGCTGTCAGGAATAGATGTTAGTACCCAGATGTTAAACCAACAATTCCAGGAACCATTTGTAGCAGTTGTGGTATGTGCCCTATTTTATATTACCTGAGATACATCTATTAATCTATAAAAAATCCTATCTCCGTGCACTTCCTGCCAACTTTTACCATTGAGATCCCATATGAACATTTCTAACAGAAGCTACCAATGTAAAACATTTCCTAAGGTGTTGCAATTTCCATTATAATTGTTCATAGGATTTTTTTAAAGTACCAAAATGTGCAATTTCAAAATAAGCGAGCTACACCCACATTCATTCTGTCTTCAGATTGAATTAGCTTTAATGACAATCTATAGTTCACATTCATCACTTAAATTGTAATTGGACTTTTGTCTGTTCTGTTTACCTTATTCAACTTTGCCGAATCCAAAATTTGATTTGTGTTTAACTATTTACAGTTATAAAATGTATTAACACCTAAGACTATTTAGCTCACTAGACCTGTACATACTTAGTCCCATACCTTTCAAAATTTTCCTTTTTCAATTATGTTCTTCATTTTGTTTCCCCATAGTCTCTCTCTCTCCTGAATATTTTGTAACCCGGAATATTCTTTGCTGTAATTTTAGTCATTCTGTGTTAATGTTATTGTATTACACCAAAGCAATTTATGTCTTTGGCTAACCAATTTTATTCACAAAATACTTTTGTGCATTTATGTGTATGGAACTTAAACCTCCTGCTGCTAGTAGTCTTACTCATTTTCATTCCTTCTCCCTCTTTTATTGATTTTTCTTTGGCCATTTTTATACATCGAACAGTACAGCACAGAACAGGCCCTTCGGCCCACGATGTTGTGCCGAGCTTTATCTGAAACCAAGATCAAGCTATCCCACTCCCTATCATCCTGGTGTGCTCCATGTGCCTATCCAATAACTGCTTAAATGTTCCTAAAGTGTCTGACTCCACTATCACTGCAGGCAGTCCATTCCACACCCCAGCCACTCTCTGCGTAAAGAACCTACCTCTGATATCCTTCCTATATCTCCCACCATGAACCCTATAGTTATGCCCCCTTGTAATAGCTCCATCCACCTGAGGAAATAGTCTTTGAACGTTCACTCTATCTATCCCCTTCATCATTTTATAAACCTCTATTAAGTCTCCCCTCAGCCTCCTCCGCTCCAGAGAGAACAGCCCTAGCTCCCTCAACCTTTCTTCATAAGACCTACCCTCCAAACCAGGCAGCATCCTGGTAAATCTCCTCTGCACTCTTTCCAGTGCTTCCACATCCTTCTTATAGTGAGGTGACCAGAACTGCACACAATATTCCAAATGTGGTCTCACCAAGGTCCTGTACAGTTGCAGCATAACCCCACGGCTCTTAAACTCCAACCCCCTGTTAATAAAAGCTAACACACTATAGGCCTTCTTCACAGCTCTATCCACTTGAGTGGCAACCTTTAGAGATCTGTGGATATCGACCCCAAGATATCTCTGTTCCTCCACAGTCTTCAGAACCCTACCTTTAACCCTGTAATCCACATTTAAATTAGTCCTGCCAAAATGAATTTTTACTTTTTGTTTTATCATTGTTTCTCTCCTTCCCCGACCATATTGGTTCTAACAAAGTTAAACTTTTCTACTTGACACGATTTATTCTGGCAGTGAAGACACCAGGCCTAACCTTTCAGTCAGGCCCATTCGCCCAGCACATTACTTCTGCAGATCTAATCTGAATGACTCAAATTTCTGCACCTTTACTCTAACCTGCACCTCTTACCTGCTGAAATTCCATCTATAACACCATGAGAAACGGCTTCACGGTATTTAATTTGAAGAAATTGCTGTTCATCCACTAGAATGCTCAGCCTAATAATTTCACAATCGTGGAGAAGTTGAGTGAGGTGGTGGTGAAGTTAAGGCTAGGTAGCTAGGTGTTGTCGGCATACACGGAAACACTAAAGTTGTGATTTTTGGATGATATTGCCAAAGGGATGCACATAAGTGAGAAGTAGGAGGGGTCTAAGGATAAATCCTTGCGAGGCATCTGAAAAATTGTGTGAGATGGTTGGAGAAATGAAACCATTGCGAGTGATAAGCTGGCTGCAATACCCGATGGATAGGAATGGAGTAGAAAGTCATCCATGATCTCATTGAATGATGGAATGTGCTCAAAGGGTTGAATGGCCTACTCCTGTTTCTATCTTGTTATGGAACCAGACAAGGACAGTTCCACCCAACTGGAGAGACATTGGTGGGGGATTGTGGGATCAATTGTGTCAAAGTCTGAAGACCGGTTGGGAGCAAAGATGAGGGATTGTGTCGGCTGTCATTTGCAACTTTAAGAACCAGCTTACTGCTGTGGCATCATCAGAAGTCTTATTGGATAGATTCAAACAGAGTTCAGGGAAAATATGCATGGATTTGGGAGGTGACAATACATTCAATGACTGGAGAGGGAGGTTGGAAATGGGATGCTAGTCCACAAGATGATGGGGCTGGTTTTCTGAGGAGAAGGCTGTTGATGGTAGATTTGGAGAAGAGATGGACAGCACCTAATGATTGAGAACCATTAAGAATATCAGTTAACATGGGGGCTTGGAAGGAAAGTTGGGTTCTTGCAGTTTAGTTGGAATTCTGTTGATGGAGCAGGCATGTGTCTCCAGGGCAAGATCTAATTGGAGATAGCATGAAGGGAGTTAGAGAATAAACTAAATATGTAACTTCAGGGCAGTAAGGAGCTTTAGAGGAAGTTTGACCAAGTGGGAAGTGAAAGGGAGGAAAGAGGCAGCTGATCAGAAGGCCTCAGTTTTAATGTCAAAAAAGTTAATGAGCTCCTTGCCCTTATCATTTGAGGTGAGGGTGGAGGAGACATGGGAGAAGGGTGTAAGCAGATGATTTGCAATTGGGCGAAGCAACTGGGGGTATCTTTGCATTCCAGAATGATCGTGAACAGTGAGCAGTTTAAGCATACAGGCAGATCCGATGCTTTGTGTTGACACAAATTTTGCGCGTACAGCTAAGTCATTTATCCACCATACCTTTGGTTTTGAGGGAAAAACAAGCATTTATTGGGGGCTAATACATCAAAGGTGAGGGTGTGTTTGAGCAAATCAGCTGCAACAATGTTGTGAGTGGAGGGCTAAAGACTAGACAGTTAGGATTCAGAAAGTTCAGTAGGAAATAAATTTGTTGTTTTCCAAAGCAGAAGGAAGAGATGGGGTTGGGACGTGGAAGAAGAGTGTGGGTGGATGGTATTACAAAGAAGTGAGGTACCCTTTGTTCTCTCAAAGGGTCATTATTATGTGGAATTCTCTTCCCCAAAAAGCACTGAAGGCTGGGTCATTGAATTTATTTAAGGCAAATTTAGACAGATTTTTGATGGACAAGGGAGTCCAGCATTATGGAGGGGCAGACAGGAAAGTGGAATTGAGACCACAAACAGATCAGCCATAATACTGAATGGTGAAGCAGGCTCAGAGGGCTGCATTGTCTACTCCTCTTCGTGTCCCATGGTCTTACCCTTGCATGTGATTGATGCAGCATATACTGGAAGCAACAAGCTCATTTGAGATAACCACCAGGTCCTGGGGGGGGGGGGGGGTTGGTGAATATGGTTTGGCAGTTTTACATAGAGCAAGAGATTAAGGGAGCATTAGAGGACAGTGAACTCATAACTTTGTATATAATTTTTGAACTTCTTTAAATTCATTCCTTCACACATGACTATTTATGTGCTGTACATGCTATTATTAAAAAGGCAATTGAAATATTATTTCTGTTGGTTTGGAGATGTCCATGTTAAGAATTTTATAAAGTTATGCTGATCAAGATGTGTTTTTTTTTCAGATTGACCCAACGCGAACTATATCTGCTGGGAAAGTAAATTTAGGGGCTTTTAGGACGTATCCTAAGGTAACTCTTCCTGCTAATTTTGGGGTGCAGTGCCGCATCTTGTCAGCTTGGATCTTGTTTGTCTCTCTTGTGGAGACCTTGAATTAGATTCAGTTGGAATTTGAATTTGGTTTTGGAGCAAGCAAGAATTTGGGTTTGCCCGGTCCATTCTGAACTTCGCTTTGTAACTTTAAGGATGGAGTAAACCATTTAAAAAAACTCTTCCGACTAATTTTCTCTCTCTGGTTCCAGGAGGGAAGAAATCATTCAGTATTATAAGCTGTACCTCAACACCGTATCCATCCTAAGAGAACAAACAGTACAGCACAGGAACAGGCCCTTTGGCCCACCAAATCTGTGCCAACACAGATGCCCTTCTAATCTAATATTTTCTTGCCTCTACGTAGTCCATATACCTCTATTCCCTGCCTATTCATGTATCTATTCAAATGCCTCTTGAACGTTGTCATAGAATCTGCTTCCACCACCACCTCTGGCAGCGAATTCCAGGCATTCACCACCCTGTGTGAAAAACTTGCCCCTTACATCTCCTCTAAACTTTCCCTCTCTCACTCTCAACCTTTGCCCCCAAGTAATTAACCCTTTGACCCTGGGGAAAAGACTCTGACTGTCCACTCTATCCAAGCCTGATATAATCTTGTAAACCTCTATCAGGTCCCCCCTCGTCCTCCAACACTCCAGTGCAAATATTCCAAGTTTGTTCAACCTTTCTTCATAGTCCATATATTCCAAACCAGGCAACATCCTGGTAAATCTCTTCTGCACCCTTTCCAATGCATCAACATCCTTCCGGTAGTGTAGTGACCAGAATAGTACACAATACTCCAAATGTGGCCTAACCAAAGCCTTATACAGCTGCAACATCATTTTCCAGTTCCTGTACTCAACGCCCCGACCGATGAAGGCCAGCATGCCATATGCCTTCTTGACCACCCCACCTGAGTTGCCGCCTTCATGGAACTGTGGATCTGCACGCCTAGATCCTTCTGTATGCTAATATTTCTAAGGGCTCTACCATTTACTGTAGACTTTCCTTCTACAGTAGACTTTCCAAATCATATCACCTCACATTTGTCCAGGTTAAATTCTTTTGGCCCAGGTCTCCAGCTAATTTACATCCTCTGACAATTCTCCTCACTATCCACTACTCCCTCAATTTTTGTATCATCTGCAAATTTACTAATCAGACCACCTACATTTTCCTCCAAATCATATATATTACAAATAACCGAGGTCCCAGTACTGATTCTTGTGGAACACCGCTTGTCACAGACCTCCAGTTAGAAAAGTACCCTTCCACTGCTAGTCTCTGCTTTCTGCGCCCAAGCCAGTGTTGTATCCATCTTACCAGCTCACCTTGGATCCCATATGACTTCACCTTCTCTATCAGCCTGCCATGAGGAACCTTATTGAAGGCTTTATTGAAGTCCATGTATACAACATCCACTGCCCCTGCCCTGGTCAACTTTTCTTTTGTCACTTGCTCAAAGAACTCAATTAAATTTGAGCAATGACCTCCCCTTCACAAAACCGTGCTGCCTATAGCTAATAAGCCTATTCTCTTCCAGATGCGAGTACATCCTGTTCCTAAGAATCTTTGCCAATAATTTCCCCACCACTGATGTCAGGCCTGTAATTTCCCAGATTTTCTCTACTGCCTTTCTTAAACAGAGGAACCATATTAGCTACTCTCCAATCTTCTGGTACCTCACCCGTGGCTAAAGAGGGTACAAAGATTTTGGGCAAGGCCTCAGCAGTTTCTTCCCTCGTCTCAGTATTCTGGGATAGACCCTATCTGGCCCTGGGGACTTGTCCACCTTAATGTTTTTCAAAACTTCCAATACCTCCTCCCTTGTTATCTCAACATGTCCTAGAATGTCAACATTCTCCTTTCTACACTCACCATCCACCACATCCTTATCCTTTGTGAATACTGATGCAAAGTATTCATTAAAGACCTCACCCACCTCATCTGGCTTGCCACACAAATTCCCTCCACTGTCCTTGAGTGGACCTGCCCTTTCCTTAGCAACCTCTTCCTCCTCATATGCATAAAAAATTTACCCTGGGATTCTCCTTAATCCTGCCTGCTAAGGACATTTCATGGCCCTTTTGCCCTCCTAAGTCCTGTTTAAGCTCTTTCCTGTTATCTTTGTATTCCTCAAGAGCCTTATCTGTTTTCAATTTCCTGAAATTTTTGTTTGCCTCCTTTTTTACTAATCTCACAATCTCTCTTGTCATCCAGGGCTCCTGAATCTTGCCATCTTTATCCTTCATTTTTACAGGGACATACTTGTCCTGAATTGTTAACAACTAACTTTTAAAAGACTCCCACGTATCGGATGTGGATTTACCCTCAAACAACCGCCCCCAGTCAAACTTCCCTAGCTCGTGCCTAATACTGTCATAGTTTCCCAGTTTAGTACTTTCACTCTGGGACTACTTCTATCCTTTTCTACAAGTATCTTGAAACTTATAGAATTGTGATCCTATTCCCAAAATAGTCCCCCACTGAGGCATCAATCACCTGTCCGGGCTCGTTCCCAGAACCAGGTCTAAGATAGTCCAACTCGGGAAGAGGCTATGGCATATTGCCTCAAGAAGCACTCTTGGACACACTCACCAAACTCTGCCCCGTCCAAGACCCTGGCACTAAAGGAATCCCAGTCTATATTGGGGAAGTTAAAATCGCCCATCACAACAACCCCGTTGTTTTTACATCCTCCCATAATCTGCTGACATATCAGTCCCTCCACTTCCCGCTGGCTGTTAACAACTAACTTTTAAAAGACTCCCACGTATCGGATGTGGATTTACCCTCAAACAACCGCCCCCAGTCAAAAGGAGGTCTGTAGTACAACCCCAACAGTGTAATTGCACCGCCCCTGTTCCTGAGTTCTACCCATATGGCCTCACTGTATGATCCCACCAAGGTGTCCTCCCTCTGTATAGCTGTGACATTCTCCCTAATCAGCAAAGCAACACCTCCACTTCTTTTGTCACCCTCTCTATCTCACCTGAAGCATCTAAATTCTGGAATGCTAAGCTGCCAGTCCTGCTCTTCTTTCACCCAAGTCTCCGTAATTACCACAACATAATTTCATGTAGTTATCCAAGCTTTAGGTTCATCCATCTTACCTGTCATAGTCTTTGCATTAAACACACCTCAGACCATCTGTCCTGTCATGTTTTGTACACATTCTGTGTTTTATTTCTCTTCGCCTTACCGGACCCATTCACTGAGTTCTCCACAGTCTCTGTGCTCTCTGACCTACTGTGACTCCCACACCCCTGCCTAATTAGTTGGCTATGTTTCATAAAATAATCAAAAAAGTGAATAGGCTATTTGTTCATGAATGGGAGAGGAGACCCTTCCCAACTGTCTTCCCCTTGGCTAGTGAGACACATTGTAGTGCCTTGATAATCATTCTGCCTCAGAGTTGGAAACTCTGCACAGACTAGCAATTAAATGCTGGATCTTCCAAATCCATATGGCACAATTACTTGCCATATGCAACAATGGGAGAGAACCCAGGTTAAATGTAACCGAGATAGTAATCTCGGTTACATTTAACCTGGGTTCTCTCCCATTGTTGTGTAGCTTTTTAAAAAGATCTTTCATTGGAAGCACACTCGGACTAAGTCCACTAACATTTCCCATTACATTTAGCTGTGCAGCTAGCAGATTGCAAGTGTAGCCCTCCCACCAGCACTAAATATCAGCACCACCATTGTATGGATAAATGAACCATAGATCCACGCTTCGAATTCCGTGGTCTGCTGCAGCTTCTAGTTCTGCAATTCACTTTGAATATCTTCAGTTTTAATTTCTGCTTACATGCTCGTTACCCTCCGAATTGGTTGCTTTGGCCTTGGTGGTCCTTTCTACCTTGGGTCCTTTTTTTCTCTATGTCTTAATTGTCTGCTAGGATTTCAGGCCTCTACTCGAGGCTTATCAGATTCATTAGATTGATTCCTGAGATGAAGAACTTGTCTTATGAAGAGAGATTGAGCAATTTAGGCCTATACTTGCAGGAGTTTAGAAGAATGAGAGAAGATCTAATTGGGGTATATAAAATGCTAAAGGGGATTGACAGGGTAGACATAGAGCAGATGTTTCCACTTGTTGCATATTCTAGAACGAGATGCCATAGTTTTAGGCTAACGGGTGACAGATTTAAAACAGAAATGAGGAGGAATTACTTCACTCAAAGGATCGTGAATCTGTGGAATTTCCTACCCCAGAGTGCAGCGGACACCAGAACATGAAACAGAGAGAGAGAGGTTTTTAATTAGCAGTGGATGAAGGGTTGTGGGGAGCGGATAGAAAGGTGGCGATGAAATCAGCCATGGTCATATTCAATGCAGTGCAGGCTTGAGGAGCTGAATTACCTGCTCCTACTCCTAGTTCTTATGTACTGGACTCAGTCACATCAATGCTTTTGGAGGCTTTTCCCAACTGTCAAACTGATATTTGTAATCACTACTTGCTGCTCTGCTACTCTTGGTCACTTCTGTCAACCAACCCACTGTTGTTGGCCTCTCAACAACAACTTTCATTTATATAGTGACTTTATTGTAGTAAATTGTCCCAAGGCACTTAATTTTTGGGAGTGTTATCAAACAAAATTTGATATAAAGCCTCCGATATTAGGATAGAAGACTGAAATTTTAGTCAGAGAGGTGGTTTTAAGGCAAGTCTTTCTGGGGGAGAAAGAAGTAGCGATGTAGGGATGTCTAAGGATGAAGTTCCAGAGCTTAGGATCTAGGCGTTTGAAGGTGTGATAAGCAATAATTAAGTGTTGAAATCGAGAATACACATGATGCCAGAATTGGAGGAATGTGGAGATCAGTTTATGGGGCCTGGAAGGTAGGTTTACTATGAGCATTAGGATAAAAGAAAGGAAACAGATTAGATGTTTTGGTGTCCTCTGGTGTCTTTTTTGGCTCTCCTGCGTATCTCAACTGGCCAAACATTACTGATTTTTGTTTGTAGACATTTGGCACCATTTTATTGAGGCTGAACAACCCATATTGAACTAATAAATCTCCCAGCAAGACAGACATCAGGAGCTTCAAAGAAATAGAAAGTGAAGTGAAGAGAGAGATGGCTTAAAGAGTTGGGGATAGACATTAGGGAGAAAACCTCATGGCAGAAAGACTGTTGGGAATGGTGAGCAATTCGAGAAATCACAAATCAGTTAATGGAGACAAAAATTAGAAAGCTGGAATGCAAGTTAAGAATCAGAGGCAAAAGACTGACCATGAGAAACTTCTGAAGATTTACTGGTGAAAGTGTATGTTAATTTTAATTGTAGTTACTAGACTTTACGTAAATTAGCAGAAATTTTGAGTTCAATTTCTTATTCATATATAAGGATAGAAAAACATTGATCAAAAAAGTTAAATTGGCAAATTTAAGAGTACCTTCCTTTTTAAAATATTTCCATTGCATACTTTATTTTCTAGGGTTATAAACCACCTGATGAAGGTCCTTCAGAATACCAGACTATTCCACTTAACAAAATAGAGGATTTTGGAGTACACTGCAAACAGTAAGTAACCATCTAGGAAGTTTTTATCTCGTGCGTATGCTTTTCAATAATAACCTTGAATAATGCACAATTACTATAAATGTTGCATTTTAGAGTACCCTCTGACTCATCAGAATTTTGTGGTAGTAATGATGGCAAAGCTGTCAGTATTCACCACATTACTGCTTTGAAAGTGACAGCAACTTCTGGAGTTGCAAATCACAGTTAAATGTGGAACTCCAGAAGTTGCTTTAAGTGATTTTGTGTTTCTCCTGAGGGTGTGCTGGAATCAACTATAAATAAATGAGTAATGAGAACTTGCATTCTTCATCTCATCATTAAAATCCTTGAAAAGGATGCAGTTTGTTGAATGAGGTGTAACTTGGTTTAGAACAACACAATTTGTTAATAATTACTGCCAAATAGCCTCTTTGGTCCTGAAAGAGCAATTTTATATTCAAGTGAGAAATTAAGGCGTCCGAGTAAAATTGGAATCAATAAGACCATAAGACCATAAGACATAGGAGCGGAAGTAAGGCCATTCGGCCCATCGAGTCCACTCCACCATTCAATCATGGTTGATTTCAACTCCATTTACCCGCTCTCTCCCCATAGCCCTTAATTCCTCGAGAAATCATAAGAATTGGGGCGTGATGGGGAAGGGAGTTATACTTTGCACAAAGGAAAATGGTTGTGCTTCTTCATTTCAACCACAGGGCATCTCTGTAGGAGTTCCTCAGAATAGTGTCCTAGGCCCAACCATCTTTAGTTGCTTCATCAATTACCTTATCTCCATCATACGGTCTGAAATGGGGCAGTCACTGATTTGTAGTGTGTGGTTCCATCTGCAAATTCTCAGATAATGAAGCAGTCTGTGCCCACATGCAGCAGGAGCTAGATGACACTGAGGCTCAGCTTGGTAAGTGGCAAGTCATGCCACGCAAGCAATGACCATTTGCAGAGTTTAATCACCTTTTTCCATCAGATTCAGTGGCATTACCATAATTAAATTCCGCACTATCAACATCCCCTACACTATTAACTGTAGACCAGAATCTTTACTGGACTAGCCATATAAATAATGGGATTGCAATACCCAATCAAAGGCTGGAAATTTTGTTGAGAGTGACTTGTCTTCTGACTTGCCAAAGCTTGTACAAGTCATCACACTATGCTAGAATGCTCTCCACTTGCCTTGATGACTACAATTCCAGCAATTCTCTAAGCCCACCACCATCCAGTACAAAGAGGCCTTCTTGATTGGCATCCCACCTGCTTCTTTAAACATTTAGTTTCTCCACCACTGGAACAATGTGTGGCATCTACAAGATGGACCTGAACTGTGCTGGGATCAGTGTTCTGCTGAATTGTATAATTAGGATGGCAGGAGGGCTTTAATCTAAATAGTGAGGGAAAGGGAAAATGTGATAAATTAAAGAACAAGGACATGGCAAGAGAGCAAGGTGGCAATAAAGGTAATGTCAGGGCAAGGGACAGAATGTACAAACCTAAAGCGTGTAACAGCAGATAAAGCAGAAATTTGCAAAATACAGTAAAATGACTGAACTAAAGGCTTTATATCATAGCATTTGTAACAAAACAGATGAAATGTCAGCTCAGAGAAAAATGTCTAATCTTATGACCATAGAGAGATGTGATTGCAAGGTGACCAATGCTGGAACCTGAATATTCGAGGGTACTTGACATTTCAGAAGCACAGGAAAGGGTGGTGGAATTGCTCTGTTATTTAAGTATGACAGTATAATAGTGAATGTTGATCTTCATTTTAAAGATCAAGATGTGGAATAAGTTTGGTTGTGGGGAGGGGGTTTCTAATAAATGATTGCAATTATCATGCGTGGTTTTAATTTCCATATAGGTTGGATGAATCAGATTGGCATAGGTTTCCTGGAAGATAAGTTCATAGTGTTTTTGGGACAGTTAATGACCAATGGTAGTGGTAGTATAATGGTAGTGTTCAATGAGGCAGAATTAATTGATGACCTCCAAGGAAAGGCAGCTCAAGATAGCAGCGATGATAACATGATTAAACTTCATGTTCAGCTTGAGGGAGGGAAGATTGGGTCTAAGACTAGTGTTTTAAAATTAAATGAAAGCAATTACAAGGTTATGAAGACATTACTGGCTAGGGTGAACTGGGGAAATAGGTTAAGGAGCAAGTCAGAAGAAATGCAGTGTCTGACACTTAAGGAGATATTTCATAATGTTTTGCAAAGATACATTTCAGTGAGAAAGAAAGACATTAGGGGAATGACACACCATCCATGGCTAAATCAAAAAGTTAAAGATAGTATCAATTAACCTAACATCTGTCATTGAGAAGATGCTAGAGTCTAGTATTAAGTGGTTATAGCACAGCACTTAGAAAATCTTAATGAAATTATGAAGAATCAACATGAGTCTGCGAAAGGAAAATCATTTTTGACTACTTGTTACTTCCTCTAAGAAATCTAATAAATGAATGTGGATAAAGGTGGACGTGTAGACTTGGTAAACTTGGATTTCCAAAAGAATTTTGAAAAGGTGCTACATCAAAGGTTACTATGCAAATAAGAGCTCAGGGTGTAAGGGGTAATATATTAGCATGGATAGAGGATTGGTTGACTAACAAAGTAGAGAGTAGGGATAAATGGGTCTTTTACAGGTTGTTAAACTGTAACCAGTGGAGTGCCACAAGGGTCAGTTTTGGAGCTTCCTCTATTTACAATCTATATAAGTGACTTGGATGAAGAGACCAAATATATGGTTGCTTAATTTGCAGATAATGCGAAGATAGGTAAGAAAGTAAATTGTGAGCAGGGCGTGGGCAAAAAAATTGACAAATGGAGCATAATGTGGGAAAATGTGAACTTGTTCACTTTGGCAGGAAGAATAGAAAAGCAGCATATTATTTAAATGGAGAAATATTGCAAAACCTGATTAGTACAGAGGTATCAGTGTCATGAATCTCAAAAAGTTAGTTTGCAAATGGAATGTTTATTGCAAGGAAAATGGAATATAAAAGTAGGGAAGATTTAGTACAATTATACAGGGCAATAGTGGGACCACATCTAGAGACCTGCGTAAAGTTTTGACGTTCTTACAATAGTTGTGGTTGTGCTCCTGAGAATCGCAACTTTAAGTGATTCATAGGTTCCCATAAGAATCAATGCTAAAGCCAAAGTGGGTTCCTTTATTTTTTCATAAATCATAGAATCATAAAATCCTACAGTGCAGAAGGAGGTCATTCAGCCCATCGAGTCTGCACCGATCTCAATCTCACCTGGGCCCTATCCCCATAACCCCATGCATTTACCCCAGCTCACCCCCCTGACACTCGGGGGCAATTTAGCATGGCCAATCCACCTAATGCACACATCTTTGGACTGTGGAAGGAAACTGCAGCACCCAGAGGAAACCCACGCAGACTCGGGGAGAATGTGCAAACTCCACACAGATAGTGACCCAAGCCGGGATTCGAACCAGGACCCTGGCGCTGTGAGTCAGCAGTGCTAACCGCTGTGTCACCGTGCCGCCCTCTTGCCTTTTCTGGGCAAGAAATTTCCAATATACGTTGAAATACTAAGTCAACCATTTCAGCTCTAGGACATCGCTGCAGGAATTCCTCAGGCTTAGCCCAACCATCTTCAACTGCTACATCAATGACTTCCATCCATTATAAGGTCAGAAGTGGGGATGTTCGCTGATGACTGTATAATGTTCAGTATCATTCACGACGACTCCGATACTGAAGCAGTCCATGTCCAAATGCAGCAAGCCTGGACGATATACAGGTTTGGGCTGATAAGTAGCAAGTAACATTCATGCCAGGCAATGACCATCTCCAACAAGACAGGATCTAACCATCGCCCCTTAAATGGCCCCCACTGTTAACATCTTGGGTGTTACCATTGATCAGAAACTGAATTGGACTAGCCATATAATATTATGGCTACCAGAGCAGGTCAAAGGTTGGGAATCCTGCGGCGAGTGACTCAACTGAATCCCCAAAGCCTGTCCAGCATCTACAAGGCACAAGTCAGGAATATAATGGAATACTCTTCACTTGCATGGATGAGTTTAGCCCCCAACTTTTATATTCCATTTTCCTTGCAATAAGCCTTCCATTTGCAAACTAACTTTTTGAGACTCATGTGCTAGGACACTCTGATATCTCTATACCATCAGGTTTTGCAATATTTCTCCATTGGGTTTTTGCAATATTTCTCCCTTTAAATAATATTAAATAACACTCGAAGCTTGACACCATTCAGGACAAAGCAGCCCGCTTGATTGTTACCCCTTCCACAAAAATTCAATCCCTCCACCACCTACTATCAGTAGCAGCTATGTGTACCATCTACAAGATGCATTGCAAGAACTCACCACAGTTCCTTAACAGCACCTTCCAAAACCACTGCCATCTAGAAGGAAAGTGCAGCAGATACCTGACAGGATCCCCTACAAGTCACTCACCATCCTGCCTTGGAAATATATCGCTGCTTCTTCATTCTCGCTGGTCAAATTCCTGGAATTCCTCCCTAATAGCACTGTAGATGTTCCTACATCTCGGACTGCAGCGGCTCAAGGAGACAGATGACCACCACCTTCTCAAGGGCAACTAGGAATGGGCAATAAATGCTGGCCAAACCAGCAACACCCACCTCCCATAAATTAATTTTTAAAAATTATTACTGAACATTACTTGTTACTAAACTATACCATACATGTGCAGCATTGTGCTTTCCTAACTGAACTAGCAAACCAAAATACATCACTAAATATATAATAAATACAATACCATATACAATAAAGATGCTTCCTATAGAGTACTTTGACCAGGCTCCATCTCATGGTAGGGCTTGGTCAGCGCAGTTATCAGCTGAAGTATCAAAACCTGCACTAAACAACCCCTGCCACGAGATGGTGTCCAGGAGTTAAGTACAGACAAAGTTAGAGAAGATTTGAGTGGAGCAAGCAGTGAGGAAATGAAGAACATACCCTAAAGCAGGAATAGAGGGTGGGAAGGATGGCCAGGGAGCAAGGGTGGCAGCAAGAGGAAGAGGTGCCGAAGGTGGGAGTGCTGGGAAATAGGTTTTGTGAGCAGGTAGGCCACAGAAGAGGAAGTCTATGGCAAATGCTGTTTAAAAAGTTAAATAGACATACTGACACTACTTTATTAACAAAGTGAAACAACATTAAATGAGGACTTGCTGCACTTAAGAAAATACATAATAACATTGGAAGCAGTTCAGGGATGTTTCACTTGACTGATTCCTGATGAGTTAATCTTATGAGAAAAGGTAGGGCCTGTACCCATTGGAGTTTAGAGAAATTAGAGTTAATTGTATTGAAACATACAAGATCCTGATGGAACTTGATGGATTGGATGCTGAGTTGATGTTTCGCCTTGTGGGAGAAACTAGAACTAGGGGACACAGTTTTGAAACTAAGGGCTTTCCCATTTAAAGTTGAGATGAGATTTTTTCTGTCAGGGTGTTGTTAGTCTGTGAAACCTCTCCTCCAGTGTTCAGTGGAGGCTGGGTCATGGAACGTGTTTAAGGCTAAGTTAGATAGGTTTTTGATTGACAAGGGAGTCAAAGAGAATAGGCGATTGACTGGAAAGTAGAGTTCAGGCTACAATCAGATCTGCCACAATCTTATCAAATGACAGAGCAGCCTCGAGGGGCTGAATGGCCTACCCTCGCTCCTAATTTGTATGTTTGTAACTTGCTAAAGTTTCTTCGATATCTCCTAAACCCATGACCTGCAAGAACAAAGGCAGCAGATGCATGGAAACATTACGACCTGCAAGTACTCTGAGTCTCACACTATCTTGACTTGGAGGTATACAACCATTCCTTCATTTGCTGGATCATACTCCTGGAACTTCTTCCCTAACAGCATTGTGGCGTAGCAATGCCATAAGGACTTCAGTGGTTCAATAAGTTCCAACTTCTCATGGCAATTAGCACTGCTCAATAAATACAGGCTTTGCCATTGATGTTCATGTCTTGTAATTAAATAATTAAAAAAAATTAAACCAAGGCACAGAGTTTAACTTGGCCTCTATTTTAAAATTGGATTTAATAACCAAATAGCAAAATATAACAGTTTGAGTAACAGCTAATTGGATTATCAAAGTCTCTGCAGTACAAGTTAAGGGCCAGCGAGTTACAAAGCAGAGGTGAGAGCACCATGATTCAAGGGATGCTGTAACTACTCTATTTGATGGGCAGTTCCATTGTATATGCAGACATGGTAAGTTTAAGGAAAGTGCATGCAGATCTAAGGTTTTGAATATATGTAATAAAAATATTATTTGGTCACATTTTCTGCCTCCTTATCTGTTTCCATGTTTGCCATACTTTTATCCATATGCATATTTTAAATATATAATGCAAATGCACATTTGTTAGACCATAATTAATTACATGCTGCCTCAAGTATTGTGGATTGATTTTGTATCCCTAAGGTACAAGGTTTTTGGCTTGTACTGCAGAGAAATACCTCATTTTTAAAAAAATGCATTGGTGTCCAAGACCAAGATTTTCCCTACAATTAGAGTAACTGCATATGTAGACTGTACTAAAAGTTTATGTAATTTTATTCCATTTATTAGTCATCATCATGTACAATTTAATAGGCAAACAGATCTCAACGTGCATCCAACAAAATTTTATTGACTAGCAGGTAAGTAAATCCAGCAGTAATTACATGGCAAAAGTGTTCCAATGAAAGAAAATAAATTTGATTGAAGAAAAAGTGTTTTCCAGGACACTGAAAAGCCCCTCCCGTTCTTCAAAATGATTTATAATGTAACATCTGGACCACTCGAGCAACAGCAGATAAGGCCTTCATGTAATGTCTTTATCGACAAGTGGTATCTCTGTGGATTGTTGTCTGTATTATGAGCTCAAATCCTGATGTGGACCTTTACTGGACCATGATGAAGTTATTGCTTTGTTGATGTGTAGTCTGCTGAATGTTGACAAATATATTTTACTTTACACTGGCATTCAATGCAAAGCAGTTTTGATGGTGATTGTAGCAAGTCCATTGTTCAGCTGCTTCTTTGTGAACACTAATAGCCAATGCAGGAAGATTGAATTATAATGAACAGTATTTCAAATCCCAGTGAGCACACTATTACAGATTATATACAATAAGAACATTTTTTTGATTGTAATCTGAAGGATTTATTTTTCTTTAGGTATTATGCCCTTGAGGTTACTTATTTTAAATCATCTCTGGATCGTAAACTACTTGAACTTCTGTGGAACAAGTATTGGGTGAACACACTCAGTTCATCAAGCCTCCTCACAGTGAGTTCTCTATCATTCTGAATTGATTTAATTTGAGGTGATGATGAAGGCAGTAAGTAAAGGTTATCCTTCTTTATGGGTACAGTATTACCTTTGCAGAAAAGAAAACATTCTTGCAAATTGTGAACAGTAGAGTGCTTATAGCCGATGAGCAAATCAAAAGCTGTAGACATGGCATGCACTTACATTACAATAGTGGCATTTGGACAGGCTGAGACCAAGATTATAGTGTAAATGGTACCAAACATAATCCAGTTCCAACCCGACATTGGAGTGAAGTAGAGAAAAACTTGTTGGATTTTGTTTCTCTGCTCCTAACACAGAGACCAAAGAGAGGAGTGGCCTTTCTTGCGCGTGTGTGCATCCACACCTCTCCTGTACGCGCGTGCGCCCACAACTTTGCTTTTAAACACCTTATAGGTAACCTCAATGTAATTTTTGAAGCTTGTTGAATCAAATTAAAATTAAAATCAACACGTAACCTGGTATTTAGCTTTTCTTCCAGAAAAATGATTTTCTCTCAGAATCTTAATTTTGATTAAAATCACACTCTTTCAACTATTTGACTTTATAGAAATTAATTAGTTCATTTGTTATAAAAGCAAAATGCTGCTAATGCTGGAAATTGGAGTTCATTTGTTCCTTCCTGTCCTGTGGTTTTAATTAATTCTGCTGGAATCTTACCAACATCTGTGGTCTTTCCATTCCTGAACTAATTTTTGTAACCGTCACTTCATACTCAGAATTAAAGACCCATACAATCAATTTCCACATCCTCTTCCTTCCATATTTCAGTGTTAACTGGCTTTTCCTCTTTGACGCACAGTTCTTCATATTCTTGCCATCTCTCTTTCTTTCTTCAGTTGGGTCACAAGGTTGTTGTCCGTATTTATTTTTAGTTACATTAACTTTTATACGTTGTCTTTTTAAAATAAATACTTATTGTAAATTTTAGGTCAGCATAGATCTCCTATCCATACAATCTGATTTTATGTCATCAGTTCTTCTTCGTCACGTTTCTAATATCCACATGTATTATGAGTTTTGCTTATGTTAACTTGTCATTTTGCAATGATTCTAAACCCCAGCAGCAATGATCTCTCTACGTTGTGCAACAACCCAAAAGTCCCTGCAGAGGCTGCACACGAATGGGATCCTTTAAGCTATCCTGCATGCATGGCCTGTGCAAAATAATTTAAAAGTCTCTCGTTTCCTTCTCTATGAACGGTATGCTCTGAAAAGAAACAATACTTTTCACTGTATGCCAATACATGTGACAATAAATCAAATCAGAATTCTAAAAGAAAATTTGGCACAACATTGCCCAGTAGCCCCTTTGCTTTACTATGAAACTCCAGGACTGTATCCCCAATTCTGTCCAAGCTGTTTACTGTTTGCATTTCTACTTGAGTGCAGGGATGATCTAACTACAACTTATCCCAGTTGTGGCTTTCAGAGGGGAATATATTAAACAGTGTGAAGGGTGGAAAAATGCAGGGCAACAGAGGAAGGGTGAGGAGTGGAATTAGCTACATTTTTCTTATAGAACATTGACACGGGTTTGACTGGCAGAAGGGCCTCATTTGGTGCTGTAACTATTCTGATTCTAATTGCTCCTGTCCAGAACTGCTAAAGGCCATATTGTAGTACAACTTTCTTAAAGCCTTACTGTATGAAACTATGACATTTAAATTGAAATAGGCAAATATAGAAAATTATTTATATGTAATATGTATATATGCCACACAGTAATGGAGAGAATTGAGAGTCAGTTCTCCAAAGCACCAGTAAAATTTCAGAATTCTTTGAATTAATCAAATACCATGTTTTTATTCATTTGTATACCAGAAGCTTTACAAGACATAAATACTCCTCTTGTAAATCAGTGAATCCTTGACTATGGGTGCAATGCCATAGGAGATCTACTGGTAATATATTCAAAAATCCTTGGTGTGCTTTTTTTGTTGTTTTTGCCGTAAAAATGCAGTTATGGTGCACTCTGGTCATGCCATAATGATATCCTCCTGCCAATTAAGATACTTCATCACCACTGTGAGATGATAATTCAAGTTTCTATTATAACGCTGGACCTAGAAAACTAGAATGAAAATATAAAACCAAGGACAGAATCTATTGCTTGAAAATGGAGATTGAATTAAATTTGTAAGGTATGTTCAGTTATCCCATTGCCTCAACCACTGCTTTGCATGGAAACTATACTTGGTCTTGACTCTCCATACACAATGCAGGGTATCAGCATGTATTATTAAAGCTACTAAAGTATTAGGAGTATCTTAATTGCTCTTGCACCTATATAAATGAAAAAAAAATTGTTCTTCAACATTCTTCTAAATTACTTCTATTTTTATTCTTCCATAAAAAAGGAAAATCCTGTCTTGGTTTCTTTAAAGTATTTCGTTGCTTTTTATCCCAGAGTCTTCTAGGCCCCATCAGCCTGACACTTGTGGAACTGTCTTTTAGAAAATAAATTGTCACCTGATTGGGATCAAAACTGTTTCTCAAGGTCAGTTCAGGCATAGGACTATGAAGATTGACAGTTGTATCAAATTCACACATCGATCTTTTACAGTAATTAAAATACTATTGTTGTTATTTCATCTGCTACAATGGCAGCCCAATTGTGCATAAACAGGCTCAAGGTACAGTGTCTACAAAAATAGATAAAACAAAAAAATCCTGCATAATTCTATTTTAAGAAAATTCATTCATGGGATGTGGGCATCACTGACTATGCCAGCATTCATTGCTCATCCCTAATTGCCCTTGAGAAGGTGGTGGTAAAAAGCCTCCTTGAACTGCTGCAGTGTATGTGGTGTAGGTACACCCACTGTGTTGTTAGGGAAGAAGCTCCAGGATTTTGACCCAGCAACAGGGATGTGAATATATTGGAGAGAGTGCAGAAAAGGTTTATAAGTTCATAAGATATAGGAGCAGAATTGGGTCATTTGGCCCATCGAGTCCACTCCACCATTCAATCATGGCTGATATGCTACTCATCCCTATTTTCTTGCCTTCTCCCCATAACCCTTCAACCCATTACCAATTAAAAATCTATCTAACTCCTCCTTCACTGCCCTAGCATCCACCGCACTTTGGGGTAGCGAATTCCACAGAATCACAACCCTTTGGAAGAAGTAGTTTATCTTCAACTCTGTTTTAAATGTGTTACCCCTTATCTTAAGACTATGACCCCTCTTCCTAGAATGATCCACAAGAGGAAGCATCCGCTCCATGTCTACTTTATCCATACCTTTTATCATCTTGTACACCTCAATTTGATCTCCCCTCATTCTTCTAAATTCCAGAGAGTATAGGCCTAAACTGTTCAATCTCTCTTCATGCAACAAAGCCCTCATCTCTGGAATCAATCCAGTGAATCTTCTCTGAACTGCCCCTAATGCCACTCCATCTTTCCTCAAAAAAGGGGACCAAAACTGTGCACAATACTCCAGGTGCTTCCTCACCAATGCCTTGTATAGTTGCAACAGTACTTTGTTACCTTACCTTTATATTCTATTCCTTTAGCTATAAATGCCAACATTCCATTTGTTTTCTTTATTATCTGCTGTACCTGCTTACTAGTTTTCTGTGACTCATGAATGAGGACACCCAGATCCCTCTGCACCGGAGCACCCCAAAGTCTCTCCCCATTTAGATAATAAGTCGCCTTCCCATCTTTCCGACCAAAATGCATATCTCACACTCATCCACGTTAAACTCCATCTGCCACATTTTGGCCCACTTTCCTAATCTATCCATATCCATTTGTAAGGTTCTTATTTCCTCATTGCAACTCACTGTCCCGCCTATTTTTGTGTCATCTGCAAATTTGGCTAAAGAGCCTTCTATCCCTCTATCCAAGTTGTTAATATAGATTGTAAATAACTGGGGCCCAAGGACCGAACCCTATGGCACCCCGCTAGATACTTCTTGCCATCCAGAAAAAAAAACCTTTATCCTGACTCTGTCTTCTGTCCATCAGCCAGTTACCTATCGAAGCTAATATATTACCCCTAGTTCTAACATTTTCCCAACAACTAACTTGCCTGCAATTTCCCACATTTTGCCTCCCTCCCTTTTTGAACAAGGGAATTACATTAGCATTTTTCCAATCCATTGGAATCTTCCCTGTGTCCAGGGAATTTTGGAATATTATAACCAATGGGTCTACTATCTCTGTCACCATTTCCTTTAATACCCCAGGATGGGCCATCAAGCCTGGGCGACTTATCTGCCTGCAATCCCAATAGTTTGCTGAGTACCTTTTCCTGAACAATGTTGTTTGTTCTAAGTTCTACCCTTTCTATTACCTGTGACTTGCCTGTTCCTATAGGAATGGTACGAGTGTCCTCCACTGTGAAAACTGAGGCAAAGTATGGATTTAGCATCTCTGCCATTTCAGTGTTCCCCACTATTAACTCTCTGGTTTCATCTTCCAAGGGACTGACATTCACCCTAGTGACTCTCTTGCCTTTTATATATCTATAGAAGCTTTTGCAATCCTTCTTGATATTTTGCGCTGGTTTTCTTTCGTAATTTACCTTAGTTCTTTTTATTACTTTTTTAGTATCCCTTTATGTTTGAAAGTTTCCCAATTTCTAGCCTGCCACTGACCTTTACAATATGGTATACCTTAGTTTTTGTCTTTATATTGTCCTTGATTTCCTTGTTTAGCCATGGATGATTTTTACCCCCCTTACCATCTTTCTTCCTCACGCGGATATATTTTAGTTGTGAGGACTTGAGTATCTCCTTAAATAACTGCCACTGTTCATCCGCTGTCCTACCCTTTAGCCTTCCTGCCCACTCTACTCGGGCCAAATCTGTACTCATGCCGATGTAATTTCCTTTGTTTAATTCCAGACTGCTAGTGTGGGACTCCACTTTCTCACCCCCAAACTGAAGTTACAAGAAGTTTACAAGAATGTTTCCAGGGATGAGAGACTTCAGTTATGAGGACAGATTGGAGAGGTTGGGACTGTTCTCCTTGGAGAGAAGTAGGCTAAAAGGAGATTTGATGGAGATGTTCAAGATCATGAGAGGGCTGGACAGAGATGATAGTAAATGTTCCCACTCGTAACAGGGTCAAGAATGAGAGGGCATAAATTTTAAGTGATTTACAAAAGCAGCAAATGCAAGAATTCTTTTCACATGAATTGTTGGAGTCTGGAAGTATGGTGGTGGAAGGTTCAATTGAGGCACTCAAGAGGGCTTTAGATAATTAGAGGGTATTAGATGATTATTTGATTAGAAACAATGTGCAGCAGTATGGGGAAAAGGCAAGGGAATGACACTAAGTTGTGATGTTCGTTTGGAGAGCCAGTGCAGATACAGTGGGCCAAATGGCCTCCTTTTGTGACCTAACGAGCAAGATTCTCCAGCCTCCCACCATGCTGACGGGAGGTGGCACAGTTGTTTGCTAGCAGCAGGATTCTCTGGTCCCGGCATTGTCAATGGGAATTTCCATTGACGTCACACCACGCCAGAGGGAAGCACGCAAGCAGAGAACAGAGAATCCCGCCAGCATGACCAGCCAGAGAATTCCGACCAACAACTCTGATTCTGTGATTACATTGAAAGATGATTAAATTCCCTTTTCCTCCTCAAAAAATGGGATCTGTTCATTAAATATGTTGATAAAGTCAGATCAGTGAATTTTAAATCTGATTTGATTTATTATTGTCACGTATTAGTGTACAGTGAAAAGTATTGTTTCTTGCGCACTATACAAAGCATACCGTACATGGAGAAGGAAAGGAGAGGGTGCAAAATGTGGTGTTTCAGTCATAGCTAGCGTGTAGAGAAAAATCAACTTAAAAAAGGTAGGTCCATTCAAAAGTTTGATGACAGCAGGAAAGAAGTTGTTCTTGAGTTGGTTGGTACATGACCTCACTTTTGTATCTTTTTTGAGAAGAAGGTGGAAGAGAATATGTCCACGATGTGTGGGGTCCTTGATTATGCTGGTTGTTTTTCCAAGACAGCGGGAAGTGTAGACAGAATCAATGGATGGGAGGCTGGTTTGCGTGATGGGCTGGGCTTCGTTCACGATCCTCGTAGTTACTTAGTCTTGGACAGAGCAGGAGCCATACAAAGCTGTGATACAACCAGAAAGAATACTTTCTATGATGCATTTGTAAAAGTTGTTGAGAGCCGTAGTGGACATGCCAAATTTCCTCTGCCTGGAATGGCTGCATGAATGTTTATAGATATAGATGTATAGTTGAACTGTGGAATATTTCATAGTTGGCAAAATTGAAGATAAATTGAAGATAAATTTATGTACTTGATACTTTGTTCAGTAGCATTGGAGATAAAGGCATGAGGGTGAAGTTGCTAAGCTACCAACTGTTAAATTATTGCAGTGTTGTTTAAGCTGCTATGATACTTTGTGATTTTTCACTCTTTAATTCCATATAATATATTTTGTGTTTCTTTTATATAATGGTTGGGGTGTATTCCTGTAATATTTAAGAATTACTTTACTGACTTGAAACTGTTAACTTGGATATTGGAAGCATTTCAGAAAGTGTTTCCCACCAATTTCTGTTACTTGTATGGCAGATCAGAAGTAGAGGCAAAATAAGACTTGCTCTATGACATATATAGGATCCTGATATAATTGTGGTTGATAGTGCTGCGCATCCTCCAACTTCCACTCAATGGAACGTGGCTAGACCAGTGTCTGTTGAAGGATTCATAATGTGGAGATGCCGGCGTTGGACTGGGGTGAACACAGTAAGAAGTCTCACAACACCAGGTTAAAGTCCAACAGGTTTATTTGGTAGCAAATACCATAAGCTTTCGGAGCGCTGCTCCTCCGTCAGATGGAGTGGTTTGAGAGCACTGTTCCACTCCATCTGACGAAGGAGCAGCGCTCCGAAAGCTTATGGTATTTGCTACCAAATAAACCTGTTGGACTTTAACCTGGTGTTGTGAGACTTCTTACTGTGAAGGATTCATAACAAGGCTTGTGCTAAGATTTTGCTCAATCACAAAAAAGACTTCAACGCCCACAAGTTTTTATTGGGTAGTGGGCTCACTTCAGTTGCCCCCAACCTGATAAACTCGCTAAGGATCATACAACAGCAACTTTCAAACTGTCATTCTAAGGGATGGAGGTGGCAAGAGCAACAGGTGCCTGCAACTGCAAGCTCCTCTTCATGTCACCCACCACCCTAAAAATAAATCACTGTTCCTTCACTCTTGCTGAGTCAAAATCCTGGAAATCTCTCCCTAACAACACTTTGGTGTACCTAAACCACAAGAACTACAAAAATTTAAGAAGGTGATGCACTGTCCCTTTCGCTAAGGCAATTAGGGATGGCCAGTTGCCAATAACATCCACATCCTATGAGCAAATAAAAACAAAATCATATAACTACAGGTTTAAATCCCTCCAATCAGGTTTCTGCCCCACCACAGTATTGAATCAGCTCTTCTCAAAGTCACAAATGACACCCTATATGACTGAGACAAAAGTACATTTTCACTCCTCATCCTTGATCTCCACAACCTTTGAAATAAGAACAAGGACCAGGAGTAGGCCATCTGGCCCCTCGAACCTACTCCACTATTCAATAAGATCATGGCTGATCTTTTCGTGGACTCAGCTCCGCTTACCCACCCGCTCACCATAACCCTTAATTCCTTTATTGTTCAAAAATCTATCCATCTTTGCTTAAAAACATTCAACGAGGTAGCCTCAGCTGCATCATTGGGCAGGGAATTCCACAGATTCACAACCCTTTGAGTGAAGAAGTTCCTCCTCAACTCAGTCCTAAATCTGCTCCCCCTTATTTTGAGGCTATGCCCCCTACTTCTAGTTTCACCTTCCATTGCAAACAACTTCCCTGCTTCTATCTTATCTATTCCCTTCATAATTTTATACATTTCTATAAGATCTTTCTTCATTCTTCTAAATTCCAATGAATATAGTCCCAATCTACTCCGTTCCTCCTCATGAGCCAACCCTCTCGACTCCGGAATCAACCTAGTGAATCTCTGCTGCACCCCCTCCAGTGCCCAGTACATTCTTTCTCAAGTAAGGAGACCAAAACTGTACCCGGAACGCCAGGTGTGGTCTCACCAGCACCTTATACAGCTGCGACATAACCTCCCTGTTTTTAAACTCCATCCCTCTAGCAATGGAGGACAAAATTCCATTGGTCTTCTTAATTACTTGCTGCACCTGCAAACCAACCTTTTGCAGTTCATGCACAAGGACACCCAAGTCCCTCTGCACAGCAGTATGCTTCAATTTTTTACCATTTAAATAATAGTCCGTTTTGCTGTTGTTCCTACCAAAATGGATGACCTCACATTTACCAACATTGTCCTCCATCTGCCAGACCCTCGCCCACTCACTTAGATTATCTATATCCCTCTGCAGACTTCAGTGTCCTCTGCACACTTTGCTCTACCACTCATCTTAGTGTCATCTGCGAACTTTGACACACTATACTTGGTCCCTAACTCTAAATCATCTATGTAAATTGTAAACAGTTGCGATCCCAACACTGATACCTGAGGCACACCACTAGTCACGCCGACCAGAAAAACACCCATTTATCACCAATCCTTTGCTTTCTGTTAGTTAATCAATCCTCTATCCATGTTAATACATAATTTGATTTACCACACCATCCGTATACAACGCATCTCCTCCTTCGTCCAGCTAGGCATGATTTCCCTCAACTGGTTTCATTCTTACCTAAAGTACAAACAGAATTGCTGGAAATATTTGGGTCAGGCAGCATCTGTGGTGGGAGAAACAAAGTTAACTTTTCAGACCAATGGATTTCTGATAAAAGGCCATTCTTGTATATCTAGCTGTAGCCTGAGAATTGTCTGCAAAATCTTCTTTTCCTGCTCCTGCACAATTATCTCTTGAACCCCAAAGGTCCTCTCCTATTTCTCATATACATGCTGCCCCTTAGCACCTTATCCAAAAACACAGCGCAAGGTTCCATATGTACATTGATGACACAGCTGTACCTCCTCATCGTCTCAATTTGTTTCTGATTTGTAATACTGCTTATCTGATGTACAGTATTGGGAAGACCGAAGCATTTTCTTTGGTACCTGCCACAAATTCTGTTCTCTCTCCATCTGGGGCTGAACTAGACTGTTTACAACCTGGGTGTCATATTTGACCCTGAGGTGAGCTTTTGACTACTTGTCTGCTCCATCACCAAGATCACCCCCGGCATCTCTAAATTGCCCATCTCCATTCCTGTCCTCAAAACCATTGCTGGGACCACTGCTAATTCTTATTCCTCACATGACTGAAATGACTGACTCACATTGATCAAGTCTTGATGCCAAACTAGGAGAATTAATGAACCAGAGGAAGAAGCAGCTCATGTTATAAAATGAGTTAGACATAACTGCATGGGTATTACAATGGCAAACTAAATTGAATACAGATGAGCAAAGTATTGCACATAGAAAAGAAAATGTGTGACGCATGTACTCCACGATTTAGCCAAGAGCTTACGAATCCTAATACTTATAATAGTAAGCAATAGCAAACACTAATGCTGAAACAATGTGGAATTATAATCATAGAATTTGAACTCCATTGCCAAAACAGTAGACTAGACTAGAGGAAGTCAAAATCCAACTCTATAGTGGTCTGGTCTGACATTGGTAATTCAATCAGTTCTGAACACTGAGACATAGGGGAGATAATACAGAGCTGAAGGTAGTGCAGCAACAAAAAAACACTAGTTTGGATAATGAAAAAACTGAAGTAACTTGGCTTCGGAATCTGAAACGGTGGTACCTGCATGCTGAACTATTAGAGGTATCCAAGACGGTTACAAGGATGAAAAGGATATGATGGTATATTAAATTGAGATCAGAATGAGTTCAATCTGGTAATCAGATTTATAATTTTTAACAGCAATTTATTATTTACAAAGAATAATAAATACATGGAACAGATTCTCTTTTAACACTGAAGCTGTAATCCAGGTAATCATTCAAGAAACAACTGGATGTTACAGTGGGAGAAATGCTTTGGAATGGATGAATCAAATTTGACCCCAATGACCTTCTTCGTCTTTAATGATTTTGTGAATTTTTTTCACAGAATCCTTACAATGCAGAAGGAGGCCATTTGGTCCATCGGGTCTGCACCAACTCCGAAAGAGCATCTGACCGTGGCAACTCCCTGCCCTATCCCCGTAACCCTGCTCATTTACCATGGCTAATCCACCTAACCTACATATCATTGGACACTAAGGGGCAATTTAACATGGCCAATCCACTTAACCACATCTTTAGACTGTGGGAGGAAACCAGAGTATCTGGAGGAAACCCACACAGACAATCACTCAAGGCCAGAATCGAACTTGGGTCCCTCGCATTGTGAAACAGCAGTGCTAACCACTGCAGAACCATACTAAATAAAGGACCGAGGTAGAGCAGCTTTTCCCAACCTAATTAGTTCTTGTTTTAACAAAAAATGGAATTGTCAAAGCAAATACCACCTCCAAAGACCTAATTTCTTATTTTGAAAGAATGACTTGCAATTGTATAGCTCCTTTCACAAATCCTCAACCTCCCAAATGCTTTACAGCAAAAAAAGCATTTCGCAAATGTAGTCACTGGTGTAATAGAAACATTGAAACTAGAAGCAGGTGTAGGCCATTCGGCCCTTCAAGCCTGCTCCACCATTCGTTATGATCATAGCTATCCCTATACTCAAATCCTCTTGCTATGAAGGTCAACATACCATTTGCCTTCCTTACTGTCTGCTCTATCTGCGTGCTTACTTTCAGTGACTGATGCACGAGGACCCCAAGGTCTCATTGAGTATCCACCCATTCAAATAATAATCTGTCTTCCTGTTCTTGCTACCAAAATGGATAATCTTACATTTATCCACATTATACTGCATCTGCCATGCAGATGCCAAGACACTCAGCCTGTCCAAATCATGCTGAAGCATCTCTGCATCCTCCTCACAGCTCACCCTTCCACTTTGGATCATCTGCAAATTTGGAGATAATACATCCAATTCCCTCTTCCAAATTAATAATATATAATGTGAACAGTTGTGGTCCCAGCACAGATCCCTGCAGAGCCCCACTAATCACTGACGGTCAATCAGAAAAAGATCCTTTTATGCTAACTCTTTGTTTCCTATCTGCCCACCAGCTTTCTATTCAGCTCAAGACATTACCTGCAATCCCATGTGCTTTAACTTTACATAGTAGTCTGTTGTGTGAGACCTTGTCGAAAACCTTCTAAATAAACCACATCCACGGTTTTCCTTGATCAACTCTACTAGTTACATCCTCAAAAAATTCCAATAGATTTATCAAGCATGATTTTCCTTTTGTAAATTCATGCTGACTTTGATTTATACCACTGCCTTCCAAATCTCGAGTTATGAAATCTTTGATAATAGACTCTAGCAATTTCCCCAGTACCGACATTAGGCTCACTGGTTTATAGTTCCCTGTTTTCTCTCTACCTCCCTTTTTGAATAGCGGGCTTACATTCGTTACCCTCCAATCTGTAGGAACAATTCCAGAGTCCAAAGAATTTTGGAAAACAACCACCAATGGATCTACTATGTCCAGGGCCACTTCCTTAAATACTCTGGAATGAATATTATCAGGACCTGGAGATTTATTCATCTTCAATCCCATCAATTTCCCCAAAACCATTTCTCTACTAATGCTGATTTTCTTTAGCTCCTCATGAAAACATATTTCTCACAGCACTTCTGGTACATTATTCATGTGTTTCTTTGTGAAGACTGAAGTAAAGCACAAATTTAATTTCTCAACCATTTCTTTATTCCCTGTTATGAATTCTCCCGTTTCTGACTGTAAGGGCCTGCATTCATTTTGTCAATCTTTTTCTCTTTACATATCTGTCGAAACTTTTACAATTTTCTATGTTCCCTGCTATTTTACTTTCATACTCTATTTTTCTTTTCTTAATCGATCGCCTGGTCCTCCTTTGCTGAATTTTAAACTGTTCCCAATCCTCAGGTCTATTGCTTTTTCTTGCCAATTTGTATTCTTCTTCCTTGAATCTGATACTATCTCTAATTATCCTGTAAGCCATGGTTTGGCCACAATTCTCTTAGCACTCTTGCGCCAAACAGGAATAAACAACTTCTGGAGTTCATCTATTCGTTCTTTAAATGCCTGCCATTGCCTGTCCACTGTCTTGAAGAATAATGTAGGAAGATGGCAGCCAGTCAGTGCACAGAAAACTCCCACAAACAGTATTTGGTAACAACCAATAGCTTTTTGTGTTGACTGTGGGATAAATATTAGCCTTGGCGGATATCTTGCCTGCTCTTCAAAATAATGTCATTAATCTTTTACATCCACCTGACACAGCTGGCAGAGCCTTGGTTTAAATGTTTCACCACAATGATGACACCTCCCTCAATACTGTACTGGAGTGTCAGATTTCTGTGCTCATGTCTCCGGAGTGGGACTTGAACCTATAACCAACTGATTCAGAGGTGACTGTGTTGCCAACTGTGAACCATGGAACCATGGCTGACAGTAATTGCTGATACTTGAGAGACAAGAAAGGCAACACTGATGCAGAATGAATTACACGAAGAGAAAGAGGCCCAGGCAAAGAAACAGATAAGAATGCATTCAAGAAAACAGTCCACAAGCATTTAGGATGCTTGTTTGCAGCGATGAGATTTCCGTTTGAAATCATCGCCCCGCACCCCTTTGCTGGCGACATCATCAGGTTGATGTCCCCCCAAAAAGGACATGAACCAGATTTCAATGAATTTGAATTCATTTAAATATCATTATACGGTTTGATGCCCTTACTACAGGGATCACTACTAGTTTTTGAAAACAAAAAACGGTCATGATGGCCGTTAGAGACGCTGGGGTGAGTATTAGCTCACTGGGTGTTGAGGGATGTATCAGGGCAGTTCACTGACACTGCCCCCGGCATGATGGGGCAGGCTAGAAAAGACAGCTGTGAAACCAGCAAGTTTCACACAGCTTTTCTTGCCTGCTTCATCTCTCTATGCAATTTTGGGGCAATGTTGCCCTTATAAATAAAGTTTAAACTTTAACATTTAGTGTTACAAGTAGGCTTACATTAACACTGCAATGAAGTTACTGTGAAAATCCCCTAGTCGCCGCACTCCAGCGCCTGTTCAGGTACACTGAGGGAGAATTTAGCATTGCCAGTATATCTAACCCGCATGTTTTTCAGTCTGTGGGAGGAAACCTGTGCAGACCCAAACACTAAAGCTATGTAAAATCAATAGTTATGACCACTTCCTATCATAATATCAAAGAATAAAGATTTCCTACTGGTACAGATCAATTAAAGTTTGTTGAAGCATAAGGTGTCATGCTAAGTTCAATGCTGTTAACTATTCCTTCAACACAGAAAAACCCTTGAATTCAGACTTCTTGGCACCTTTGGAGTCATAAATTCATCAAGTATAACTTCTCTTAACTGCTTTCCTGTTCCCCAATTACGTTGACTGTTTAATGCCTAACAGAAATTCCATCTGACCATTTTAAAAATGGCTAACTTAAAAGTTCATAAATGTTAGTCCACCCTATACAACTATTATCAAAATCTTACAATCTTAACTAAAGTTAAAACCCATTCATCCACCCAGTACTGTAGATGTGTACCCCCACATATTATTTGTATAGTATTATATTGTCATCTTATTGTGTGTTCTCAATTTTAAAACTGGTAAGTTACAAAAAAAACTTGTGTAAATTCATAATATAAAACAACACTAGGTTATTAGAAATTTAATATTTTCATATTATTTGTTGACCTCATTTCATATTGCATACAGGAATTTAAGATCATGTCAGGTGAAACAGGTTGAGATTATGGATATTTGGACCAGGCTGCACGAATGTAATGGTCCTCATTTGAAGTCATACACGCTGTTACTGCATGCCCATGTACAGTTGCCACATTGTTATCACACTCCCTCATCAGTGGAGACACTGTAAGCAGATCATTTGAGCATCCAGCTGTACTGTGGAGAAATACCTTAATAAAAATCCCCTGACTGCATTTTTCACTGCAGAATGCTGATTACACCACAGGACAGGTATTTGACTTGTCTGAAAAGTTGGAACAGTCAGAAGCCCAGCTTGGTCGAGGCAGTTTTATGCTTGGTTTGGACACCCATGATAGAAAATCTGAAGATAAATTAGCCAAAGCTACACGAGACAGGTAAGAGCATATTCATCTTTTAAATTGCAGATCTAACCACGAAACTATTTATACATTTTCACAGAATTTTTACAGCACAGAAGGCATCCATTTGGCTTATGTGTCAACACCAGCTTGCTAAATGACCGGTTTACTTGGTGCCATTCTCCTACATTTTCCCTATAACATTCCACATTATTTTTTTTTCAAGTAACAGTCAAATTCATTTTTAAATGCCTCTATTGAACCTGTCTTCATCAGACTTTCAGGTCATTCATCTCCACTTCAGGACATCATTGCAGGAGTTCCTCAGGGTTGTGCCCTCAGCCCAACCATCTTCAGCTGCTTCATCAGTGACCTTCCTTCCATAATAAGATCAGAAGTGGGCATGTTCACTGATCGCACAATGTTCAGTACGATTTGTAACATATTAGATACTTTTTTTAAAATTCATTTACAGGATGTGGGCTTTTCTGGCTGGGCCAGCATTTATTTTCCAGCCCTAATTGTCCTTGTGAAGGTGGTGGTGGGCTGCTGTAATCCATGTGATGTGCTGTTAGGGAGGACGTTCCAGGATTTTGACCAAGTGACAGTGAAGGAACAGTAATACATTTCCAAGTAAGGATGATTGGCTTGGAGAGGAACTTCCGGATGGTTGTGTTACCATATACCTGCTGCCCTGTCCTGTGGCAGTGGTTGTGGTTTTGGAAGGTTCTGTCTAAGGAGCCTTGGTGAGTTCCTGGAGTGTATCTTATAGTTGCCACTGTGTGCGGTGGTGGAGGGACTGAATGTTTGTGGATGGGGAACTAACTTAAGTGGTTTGCCTTGTCTTGGATGGTGTCAAGCTTCCTGAGTGTTATTGGAGCTGCACTCATCCAAGAAATGGGAGAATATTCCATCACACTCCTCACTTGTGCCATGTAGACCGTGGACAGGTTTTGCAGAGTTGGGAGGTGAGTTACTTGCCTAGTCTCTGATCTCCTCTTGTAGCTACAGTATTTATATGGCTAGTCCAAATAAGTTTCTGGTCAATGATAGCGCTCAGGATGTTGATAGTGGGGGATTCAGCAATGGTAATGCCATTAGATGTCATGGGGCGATAGTTAGATTTTCTCTTGTTGGAGATAGTCATTGCCTGGCATCTGTGTGGCACAATTGTTACTTGCCACTTGTCAGCCCAAGCCTGGATATTGTCTAGTTCTTGCTTTATTTGGACATGGACTACTTCAATATCTGAGGAGTCACGAATGGTGCTGAACATTGTGCAGTCATCAGCGGATATTCCCACTTCTGACCTTATGATGGAAGGAAGGTTATTGATGTAGCAGCTGAAGATAATTGAACCAAAGACGTTACCCTGAGTAACTCCTGCAGTGATGTCCTGGAGCTGAGATGACTCATCTCCGGCAAACATAGCCACCTTTATTTTTGTTAGGTATAAGTCCAATCAGTGGAGAGTATTCCCCCGATTCCTATTGACTCCAGTTTTGCTATGGCTCCATTATGCCACACTCAGTCAAATGTCAAGGTCATTCACTCTCACCTTACCTCTTGGGTTCTGTTCTGCTGTCCATGTTTGAACCAAGGCTGTAATGAGGTCAGGAGTTGAGTGACACTAGCAGAACACAAAGGAAGCACCAGTGAGTTGGCTATGGCTAAGCAAGTGCCGCTTGATAGTGCTGTTGATAACCCCTTCCATCACTTTGTTAATGATCGAGAGTAGACTGATGGGATGTTAATTGGTTGGGTTGGATTTGTCCTGCTTTTATGGACAGGACATAACGAGATTGCTGGATAGATGTCAGTGTTGTAGCTGTACTGGATCACATTGGCTAGGGACGTGGCAAATTCTGAAGCAAAGTTTTCAGTACTATTGCCAGGTTCCATAGCCTTTGCAGTGTCCACCTTCTCCAGCCATTTCTTGATACCACATGAAGCAAATTGAATTGGCGGAAGACTGGCGTCTGTGAGGAGGAGACCACGATCATCCATTCTGCATTTCTGGCTGAAGATTGTAGCAAATGCTTCCGCCTTATTTTTTGCACTAATATGCAGATATGTGTGGAGCAGCATCCTCTAGTGAGTTGTTTAATTGTCCACCACCATTCATGGCTGAATGTGTCAGGACTGCAGAGCTTAGATCTGATCAGTTAGTTGTGAAATTGCTTAGCTCTGTCACTTGCTGCTAATGCTGTATATCTGGTGCTGCTCCTGGCATGCTCTCCTGCACTCTTCATTGAACCAGGGATGAATCTGTGGCTTGGTGGAAATGGTATGGTGGGGGATATGTCAGGCCTTGAGGTTACAGATTGTGTCTGAGTACAATTCTAGGCATTTAAGAGTCAATCACATTGCTGTGGGTCTCGCATATCATGTCGGCCAGACCAGGTAAGGACAGCAGATTTCCTTCCCAAAATAAATCAGTGAACCAGGTGGATTTTTACAACAATTGACTGTGCTTTCATTGGGTCATCATTTTTTTTACTGAATTCAAATTGAAATCCGGACCTATTGAGCATTACCTTAGGTCACTGGTTTACTAGTCCTGCAATAATATCGCTATGCCTATGCCAATGCCTCTAAACCGAAGCCTTCCATGTCCAAATGCAATAAGACCTGAACAGAATCCAGCCTGGTCTGTGTACATATAAAACTGAATTAGTTCAAAAGTTAAAGTTGCAGCATCTCGCAAACGAATATCTCTTTTTAGAATGAAAACTTACTACCTATTGGACAAAGTGGAACAATATAAATTTGTGCATTATTCTGCAAATTGTTTGGGTGTTCTTAAAGCTGTTGAAAGAGGAAGAAGGAAGAGAAAATAATGAAGAAAGTATTTTGCTGTGTGTTGTGATTATTGAAAAACAAGTCCTCTCTGTCTCTATAAAATGGGTTTGCTTTAACTTTTTGCCCCTCCAGAAAGTACCTGGTCCACACTCGGTGCCTACTCCTGAAATCAATATTTGTGAAAACAACCTAGATTTTAGCAGATTTTATATGATTTTAGTCATTTTTATTTGTATTTTTTTCCAGCTGCAAGACAACCATAGAAGCAATACATGGCTTGATGTCTCAAGTTATTAAGGATAAACTCTTCAATCAGATCAACATACCTTCTGCTTAATGTACACGGTCTCAGCAAAGAAAACTCCTTATAGAATGTGCTGGTGATGCATGGAGAGACACCCTTATTATTTTGTTTTTTATGCAAACAGCATCCATTGTTATTTCCCCAGGATGCTGATGATGCGTATTACTATGAACATTATTGGTTGTTTTCTTAGTTTTTATTATCTTGACCATGTTAATTTTAGGCAATGTTGCTAAAGTTTCATAAAATGGCAGTTGTTGGCCCACATTACTTCATTACGGACACACCCACTTCTGTATTGGAGCACCAGGAGTCCAAATAAGAAAAATTCCATTTTGGGGGCTTCTGAAAATTGAAAAGTGTAAATTATGTGTGCTTCAGTGTGTTATTAAAACAAGTTAATATGCCAGAAGTTGTACTTTGTTTTACAGTGGAGTTGCACTGAAGGTGAATAGTGATGACATCTTCCAAATATATGCATTTTTTTTTAAAGTGCACTATTTCACAATTAACCTACTGAAACATTCATATTGGTTCTAAACTAAGGCATGTTAACAATAAATATTTTACTTTTCATTGTTCTGTCATAAATCAACATTTTGTCTTTCATGGGATGTGGGTGTCGCTGGCTAAGTCTGCATTCATTGCCCTTGAGAAGATGATGGTGAGCTACCTTTTTAAACCACTGCAGTCTGTGTGGTGTAAATTTACCCAGAGTGCAGTTAGGGAGAGAGAGTTCCAGGATTTTGACCCAGTGATAGTGAACAAATGGTGATAAATCAGCAAGGTATGTGGTTTGGAGGAGAACTTGCATATGGTGGGGATCAAATGTATCTGTTGCCCTTGTCCTTCCAGATGGTAGAGGTTGTGGGTTGGAAGGTTGCTGTCGAAGGAGCCTTGGTGAGTTCCTGCAGTGCATCTTGTAGATGTTAGACACTGATGGCACTATGCGTCGGTGATGGAGGGAGTGAACATTGAAAGTGGTGGGTGGGCTGCCAGTCAAGCAGCTGTTGTGTCCTGGATGGTGCTCAGGTTCTTCAGTGTTGTTGGAGTTGTACTCATCCAAGAAAATGGGGAGTATTCCATCACACCCCTGACTTTTATTCATTCGTAGGACATGGGCATTGCTGGCTGACCAGCATTTATTGCCCATCCCTAGTTGCCTGAGGGCAGTTGAGTCAACCATGTTGCTGTGGCTCTGGAGTCATATGTAGGCCAGACCAGGAGAGGACAGAAGATTTATTTCCTTAAAGGACATTAGTGAACCAGATGGGTTTTTCTGACAATCGACAATGGTTTCATGGTCATCAGTAGATTCTTAATTCCAGATTTTGATTTCTTGCTTTGTAGATGGTGATGATGTGGAGATGCCAGCGTTGGACTGGGGTAAACACAGTAAGAGTTTTAACAACACCGGGTTAAAGTCCAAAAGGTTTATTTGGTAGCAAATGCCATTAGCTTTCGGAGTGCTGCTCCTTCGTCAGATGGAGTGGATATCTGCTCTCAAACAGAGCATACAGAGACACAAAATCAAGTTACAGAATACTGATTAGAATGCGAATCTCTACAACCAACCAGGTCTTAAAGATACAGACAACGTGAGTGGAGGGAGCATTAAGCACAGGTTAAAGAGATGTGTATTTCTCCAGACAGGACAGCCAGTGAGATTCTGCAAGTCCAGGAGGCAAGCTGTGGGGGTTACTGATAGTGTGACATGAACCCAAGATCCAGGTTTAGGCCGTCCTCATGTGTGCGGAACTTGGCTATCAGTTTCTGCTCAGCAACTCTGCGCTGTCGTGTGTCGTGAAGGCTGCCTTGGAGAACGCTTACCCGAATATCAGAGGCCGAATGCCCGTGACCGCTGAAGTGCTCCCCCACAGGAAGAGAACAGCCTTGCCTGGTGATTGTCGAGTGGTGTTCATTCATCCGTTGTCGTAGCGTCTGCATGGTTTCCCCAATGTACCATGCCTCGGGACATCCTTTCCTGCAGCGTATCAGGTAGACAACGTTGGCCAAGTTGCAAGAGTAGGTACCGTGTACCTGGTAGATGGTGTTCTCACGTGAGATGATGGCATCCGTGTCGATGATCCGGCACCTCTTGCAGAGGTTGCTGTGGCAGGGTTGTGTGGTGTCGTGGTCACTGTTCTCCTGAAGGCTGGGTAGTTTGCTGCGGACAATGGTCTGTTTGAGGTTGTGCGGTTGTTTGAAGGCAAGAAATGGGGGTGTGGGGATGACCTTGGGGAGATGTTCATCTTCATCAATGACATGTTGAAGGCTCCGGAGGAGATGCCGTAGCTTCTCCGCTCCGGGGAAGTACTGGACAACGAAGGGTACTCTGTCCACCTTGTCCCGTGTTTGTCTTCTGAGGAGGTCGGTGCGGTTTTTCGCTGTGGCGCGTCGGAACTGTCGATCGATGAGTCGAGCGCCATATCCTGTTCTTATGAGGGCATCTTTCAGTGTCTGGAGGTGTCTGTTGCGATCCTCCTCATCCGAGAAGATCCTATGTATACGGAGTGCTTGTCCGTAGGGGATGGCTTCTTTAACGTGTTTAGGGTGGAAGCTGGAGAAGTGGAGCATCGTGAGGTTATCCATGGGCTTGCGGAACAGTGAGGTGCTGAAGTGACCATCCTTAATGGAGATGCGTGTGTCCAAGAATGCAACCGATTCCGGAGAGTAGTCCATGGTGAGTCTGATGGTGGAATGGAACTTGTTGATGTCGTCATATAGTTGTTTCAGTGATTGTTCAGCATGAGTCCAAAGGAAGAAAATGTCATCGATGTATCTAGTGTATAGCATTGGTTGAAGCTCCTGTGCAGTGAAGAAATCTTGTTCGAACCTGTGCATGAAGATGTTGGCATATTGAGGTGCGAATTTGGTCCCCATGGCTGTTCCATGTGTCTGGATGAAGAACTGGTTGTTGAAGGTGAAGACATTGTGATCCAGGATGAAGCAGATGAGTTGTAAAATTGCACCTGGAAACTGGCAGTTGTTGGCGTTGAGTACTGAGGCCGTTGCAGCAATGCCATCATCGTGGGGGATGCTGGTGTAGAGTGCCGAGACATCCTGGACCACAATGTCTTCACCTTCAACAACCAGTTCTTCATCCAGACAAAAGCGTAAATGATGGTCACAGTGACAGATGGGCTGAGACAGCAGCAGTGTTGTGTGATGTTGTAAAAGTGGAAGTAGGTGATGTTGGATATGTGGTTGGAGTAAATCTGAAATGTCACACTTCAACAAATCCAGAGGCACTGGAATTAATCTTGCCAATATTATTCCTGCCTCTCCACTCCCACTACTGACCTGTGAAATCTGCAGTGAATCAAAAATCACAGATCCTCTGCATTGTCTTCCTGTATGTTCACTTTTGAACAATGCTTTGTTGTAGACGATTGCATTGAAAAACACCTGGGTCACAGCTGATGACAGCTTGCTCCATGCTGTAGCATCGTGACCTCCTGCCAGCTGCACTTAAGTTTTGATAAACTAATATCCAAATGTTTTGATGTTGACCTTTATTGGTGGTAGTGCTTAAAGTTAAAGTTTATTTATTAGTCATAAGTAAGGCTTACATTGACACTGCAATGAAGTTACTATGAAATAAACTTTATGCAACACAAAGAATTTTGTATTGCAGCATCTGAGAAGTAGTGCTCAGTGCATAATAGAGAATTGTGTTACTCTGTTGTGTCCTGGGTAGAAGCTGCAATGACAGGATGTGATATGTGCCCTCTGGCCTGTGCCCTGGCTCCTTCCTCTGTTTCACCCTCCCTGATGTCTTCTATGCTTTCTCTGTAAATATCCCTTTGATTCAACAAAGATTGGTGGTTTTGAATTAATCATTGGGTTATCCAATGTTGCTATCCAATTACAGAAATGCAAACAGAAAATATCTCTGCTTGCTCATGGTTCACTCACTCGTTTTAACTGAACTATTATCAATGCAGTTGATATAATGCAAAGAATCATGTCTCCACACTGGAGAGTTTTGCATTATTCCTGTGACATCCAAGTTGATTTGGTCATTCCAGCTGTTGTAATTCACAGAAACGTGTCTCCACTCTGCAGAGTTTGGCTCTTGGGGGTCATATCCAAAATTGATGAGCCACTTGTTCTTGGTTCCCATGGGAACATAGCAGTCTTTTTTTTACTTCCTCATATCATATTTTGTTGATAGATGACTCTTCCATGTAATTATAGTGAAGTTATTTATAATTGTCTCTTAATTGCCTTACTTCTCCCTCCATTTTTGTCAGCCTGCATGACTCACTAAGACTCATCTGCTGGTGCCAGTGGATCTGAGCTTGTACAAGCACTTAAAAAGCACAATGGTGTATTGTGCAATTAAACATTTATTCTCAAAAATTATTTAATAGACACTGAAGGATTCTCAGGAAATTCCATTGTTAAGAACCCTGCTGATAACTGCGAGGGTATTCTAAAACCCAGAAGGGTAACTTGGAAACACAAGCTCTTAGTGGTATACATTTTCAACTTGGTATAACGTGAGGAAAGATAGGCAAACCAGTGACAAACAATTAGAGCTTGTTGTAATTGATTAATAAAGAATATTTGTTAACATAAACACAACAGGAAAGACTGCAATACATTACAACAGTATGCTTAACTACAATAACGACTACACATACAGTATGTCATGAAGTTAACCCCCCCCCCCCGTTCCCAGCTATCTATATTGCTGATAAATGCCCCTTTCCCAAACAACATCCAATATTATATATCTCTGAGCTAAATCCAGCATATAGCTACCATCCACAGGTTTTTTTTCCAGTTTGGGAAAACCTCCTTCCGTTCAGTGTCGTAGTTTGTCTCAGTTAGAGTTCAGCAAGTTTTTCATCACCTTGTTGTTTCCTTTTGGGAGAGTCTGCTGTCTCCACTTGGGTGTGACTAGGGTAATTGGCTGCTTCTCTCCTTCTGTACCAGCTATCCTGCTATGGTTGTACTGTTTCTTCCCTTTAATGTTATGCCATCTTAATAATACCTCACACCAAGCTTTAACCAAATTTAATTCTCTCTCCATTCTGAACTCATCTCTTCTACAGTCCTAACATCTATTTCTATACATCATTGTTCATCCAATAGTCACTTGTTTTCCTGCTGCTATGCTAATTTGCATATCAAAGAACCGTTTCAAACAGATGTAGTTATTAATCCCATTCTACACTTTCTCCATATTTTACTCGTATCTTGACACCATCAGCATCATCCAAACTGCTTTGCTTCTATTTCATCCCAAAATCCACAAACAGGATTATCCTGGTAGATCCATCATATCCGCCTGTTCCTGCCCCACAGAACTCATTTCTTCCTATGTTGACTCCATTCTCTCTCCCCTTGTCCAATCTCTTTCTACCTACATTCGTGATTCCTCTGATGCCCTATGTCATCTCAAAAATTTCCAATTCCCCGGTCCCAACAGCCACCTCTTAGTTATGGATGTCCATTTCCTCTACACTTCCATCCTCCACCAAAAGGGTTTGAGGGTTTTCCTCCTCTTCCTTGAGCGAGGGCCCGGACAATCCCCGTTCACCACCACTCTCCTCCACCTGGCTAAACCTGTTCTGTCATGCAATAATTTCTTCTTTAACTTATCTCACTTCCTGCAATAAAACGTGTGGTCATGGATACCGAAATGGGCCCTAGTTATGCCTGTCTTTTTTTTTTGTGGGTCATATGGAACACTCCTTGTTCCAGCCCTACTCAGGCCCATTCCTGCAACTCTTCATTATATCCATGACTGTATTGGTGCCACTTCATATTCTCATATGGACCTGGAAAAATGTACTGATTTTTGCTTCCAATTTCCAATTCCTCTCAAATTCCAATCCCTCTCGCCTTTACATGATCCATCTTAACACTTTCTTTTCCTCCTTTGACCTCTCGGTCTCCATTTCCAGTGATAGACTGACCAATAATATTCATTACAAGCCCACCGACTTCCCACGGCTACCTTGACCACAACCCCTCAGACCCTACTTCCCCTAAGGACTCCATCCCATTCTCCCAGTTTCTCTCCCTCCATTGCCTAGTTCTGATGATGCCATCTTTGAAATGATACTTCTAACATGTCTGCCTTTTTCCTTAACTGAGAATTCCCCCTACCATAGTTGACAGGGCACTCAATCGGGTTTGACCCATTTCCCTCACCTCTGCCCTCACTCCTTCCCCTCCATTTCATTCCCTTTGTTCTCACTTTCCATCCCATCAGTCTCTGCGTTTAAAGAATCATCCTCACGATTTCTGCAAACTTCAGCATCAACAAAACACATCATCTTGTCACGTCTCCTGTCAGAATTGCTTGTCAGTGATGGTGTTTATCTCTTCAATTACGGCAGTGAGGGTAGGTAGTTCTTTTAATGGATAAGATATGGGGTCACATTTGATTCTACCCTTGTGCTGTCTGAGCTCATTGTGTCTCTAAACTACCTCCCACTCTCTTGATTTTATTTCCATTAATTGCTAACCACACAACTTCCGCTAGCTAGCTGATATGGTTAACGGTTACTGCTCCCTCAGGGACTGACCCCTACGTTTCAAATCTCATGTCACCACTCCATCCTCAAACAAAACCTCACCCGTGCTAACTACAGCCTGAACTCCAAATTTGCTTTCCTTTTCAAAGTGTTTGAACATGTTGTTGCCTCCAAAATTCATGCCCTCATCCTACTTGACTTTTCTGGAGTCTTCAACACAGTTGAGTACATCATGCTCCTACGATGCCGTTCTTCTGTTATACAGCTGAGTTGAAGGGCACTTTTCTGATTCCATTCTTATGTAACCAGTCATATAGAATTTCATGAAATAGTTCTGTCTTCAAATTTTGGAATACCACAAGAGTCCATCATTTGCCATTTCTTATTCCTCATCTATATGGTGGCTCCCTTCAACAACATTCAAATAGAGTCATAGTTATAGAGGTTTACAGCATGGAAACAGGCCCTTCGGCCCAACTTGTCCATGCCCCCCTTTTTTTTAAACCCCTAAGCTAATCCCAATTGCCCACATTTAGCTCATATCCCTCCATACCCATGTAACTGTCTAAATGCTTTTTAAAAGACAAAATTGTACCCACCTCTACTACTATCTCTGGCAGCTTGTTCCAGACACACCACCCTCTGTGTGAAAAAATTGCCCTCTGGACACTTTTGTGTCTCTCCCCTCTCCCCTTAAACCTATGCCCTCTAGTTTTAGACTCCCCTACCTTTGGGAAAAGATATTGACTATCTAGCTGATTTGTGCCCCTTGTTATTTTATAGATCTCTATAAGGTCATCCCCCAGCCTTCTACGCTCAGAGAAAAAAGTCCCAGTCTATCCAGCCTCTCCTTATAACTCAATCCATCAAGTCCCGGTAGCATCCTAGTAAATCTTTTCTGCACTCTTTCTAGTTTAATAATATCCTTTCTATAATAGGGTGACCAGAACTGTACACAGTATTCCAAATGTGACCTTACCAATGTCTTGAACAACTTCAACAAGATGTCCCAACTCCTGTACTCAATGTTCTGACCAATGAAACCAAGCATGCTGAATGCCTTCTTCACCACTCTGTCCACCTGTGACTCCACTTTCAAGAGCTATGAACATGTACCTCCAGATCTCTTTGTTCTGTAACTCTCCCCAACCATTAACTGAGTAAGTCCTGCCCTGGTTCAATCTACCAAAATGCATCACCTCGCATTTATCTAAATTAAACTCCATCTGCCATTCGTCAGCTCAGTGGCCCAATTGATCGAGATCCCGCTCTAACTGGGGATAACTTTCTTCACTGTCCACTATGCCACCAATCTTGGTGTCACCTGCAAACTTACTAACCATGCCTCCTATATTCTCATCCAAATCATTAATATAAATAACAAATAACAGTGGACCCAGCACTGATCCCTGAGATTCACCGCTGGTCACAGGTCTCCAGTTTGAAAAACAACCCTCTAAAACTACCGAATGGGTGGCATTGTTTTATATGTATAACAACCAACTCTGTTTCACTGTGATACCCAGTAAGGAGTTAATTTCATCACTAGAGACAGCTGATCACATTGCTGAAGGACAATGAACTTACTGTAAGATGTGGTGTATTGTACTATAACAACACCATAACATAACTTACTACATTTCAAGCTGGAAATGTCCCCACCAAGAGATGGGCCCTTCGTATCCTATTGTGCAGAACAGAACATGAGATACAAGGTGTTAACTATGGATCGTTCAGCAGGCTGGGCCCAGGAAATAAATCAATTAACAGTACAATATGACACATAAATTGAATTCCAGTGACTGGGAAAAAAGGAGGATAAGACAAGGCTCAAAGACCATTCAAGGAAGGAGAACACACAGAGAAAGACCGGGACCAATTCTCCAGAAGATTATCTGAAATGAGACTTTGCAAAGGCGTACCCCTGCTTTAGGCCTGATCAACCTGAGGACAGATGGGTAATATCACAAAAACGCATGAGAATAGTTTTGGCTTATGTAATTATGGTAAATTGCTTTTAGTGCAACAAAGCATTGTGATTGTTTAAATTGAAATTTGTGTTCTCCGGGTCATTACTTGGTACCATTGCAAAGTGCATGGGACATGTTTCTGGGCACAGGCCAATATCACTGGCTTTTTCAACCTCTCCCCTACCTTTGTGTTTTCAAACTATTTGTTCACATTCAGTCTTGCATCAGCTGCAAAGTCAACATTTGCCGTCAATACCCATTGAGCATGAATTCCGGATGTAGTCCTTGTGTAGATTAACACAGGAATCCAAACTTGGTGCTATGTCATTCAGTGGCGAAGAGCCAGCAATCAGTAAAGTCAGTGAGAATTTAACTTTTCTGCTCCCATAGAAAATGGTAAACTTTATTCAATCGGGTGTAGCTGGGTTTTAATGGCAATGTGATTAATAAAACTTAATGGACAACAGAACTGGCCCAGAAAAAAATTGTTATATTCATGGAGTGCTGTTAAATGATTTAGTGTACTTTTTAAAGTAAATTTTTACAATTTTTAAAAACATTTTTTCAAACTATTTTAGTTTCAACATTCACCCATGTATATGTTCCATTCTTTAACTTGATCGAATTAAACTGATGTTATTTTTCTGCTCTTTGTTTCCTGATTCCTGTGAAAATGATTTAATGCATTTGGCAGTGCTGTAGCTGTATGCTGGGAATTACCTGTAAAGAAGACTGCAATCAGTTCCAGTACTACTGTATCTCAGAGGTGGATATTTTTGCCTGTTACAAGGGTGTGATCCATGTCATAAACTCCAGTCCTTAGCAATTGATTCCATCTACTCTCCAGCCACTGTCAAAAGCTGAACCAGACTGTAACCTCAGTATCTTATTTGACGCTGAGCTGAGCTTCTGATCCCATATCTTCTCCAACCTTCCTACATTCACTTCTATAGTATCATATGTCTCAAATGCAACAATTTTCATTTACATAGAGCTGAAGTAAAACATCCCAAGGCATTCCTTCCCTGCTTCAGTTTATATGCAGTCAAAACCCTCATCCATGCCTTTATTACCTATAGACACAGTTATTCCAATGTTTTCTGCAACCAATATTGTAACACCTGCCAAATTCTGTGCACCAGTACTGTCCTCATTGACCTATATTGGGTCCTGGTTCAGTATCCCTCAATTGCTTAGTAAGCTTTGAAATTCCTTCACTAAGTTTCTACACCTCTCCACCTCTTTATCTTGCGCTTCCCTCCTTTAAGATGCTCCATAAAATATCCCTATTTAACCATACATTAGATCATCTGCCCAATATATATCTTTGTCAAATTTTATTTGATAATGAAGCATCTTGGGGAATTTTATTACATGAAAGGCATCACATAAATGCAAGCTGTCGTTGGATTTGGACCATATGAAATTGGTCTCCCAATGTGTGACAGTATCTCAAACTTTTAGATAAATGTATGATTCTCTACTGAAATAAAATCCAGTATATTAGTACATTACTATGATTACTATTTTGAATGAAATAAAGTCAGACAAATCAATTTCATTGAAACGTTTTCATTGTAAGCTTTTGCAACTAATGATACACATAGAGTCTCAAAAGGCATTCGATACAATGGCATACAGCAGAATTGTGAGCAAAGTTATAGCTTATGGAATAAAAGGAATAGCAGCAACATTGATACAAAATTGGCTGAATAATAGGAAGCAGAGAATAATAATGGATATTTTTGGGCTGGAGAAAGGTTTGTAGAGGTGTCCCCAAAGGGTCGGTATTGGGATCCTTGCTTTTCCTGATATATAAATAATCTACATCTTGGTGTGCAGAACAATTTCAAAGTTGGCGGATGACACAAACTTGGAAGTACTGTAACTTGTAAAAAGGACAGTGTAGAACTTCAAAAGGACATAGACATTGGTGGAGTGGGCAGACAGGTGGCAGATGAAGTTCAATGCGGAGAAGTGTGAGGTGACACATTTTGTTAGGAAGAACATGGAGAGACATATATTTTTCAATGGCATTCTCTGATCACAGTATTGTAGTATTGTCATAGTGCAGGAGGAGGCTAATCGGCCCATTGTATCTGCACTGTCTCTCCAAATGATCATTATGACTTAGTGCCAATCCCGTCTTTTACCCTATCTTGCATGTTGTTTATATTCATTTTATTTATATAGCCGGGACCGCACTCCCCTTGTTGAAGGAATGTTTCCCCATCCGCCTCTCCAACAAAGATCACTGGTATCAGGGCCCTCCCAATCAGTTCCCATTCATGACTCTTCCCTTCATGAGCATCCCTTTCACAGCCCCCCCTCATGAACCCCACAATGCCCTGGCCCCCTCAGGCTCCATCCTCCTCATGCCCCAGCCCACTTGACACTGCCCTGGCAATGCCCAGCCATGTCCACGACCACTGGGGGGGTTCAAGGGCCTCCAAGCCACTTGGCATAGCCATCACACCTGTTTGTAACTGTTAGTGGGGCCTGGGGTAGAATGTCAAAAATAAACTACAGACCATTTCAAGCAGGGTGACCAGTGCGACATTAGTGGGCTTTGCAATTGACATCACAGCCCAGCCCACTTCCCCAAGCACCCCACCCACCTTGCACCATGGCAGTTGACTCGCCCTTTTACACCCTGGAGGTTAATGCTAAGCGGTACTCACCTCCCTGCTTGCCCTCGCGATCCATGGTGGCTGAACCACACTTTAAGGGACCAGTGATTTGTGCCCATGTAACTTCCTCTGGGAGGGGGTGGGAACATTGTGGGAGGGGAGATGATTGCGTGCCAAACTCGCAGATGAGACTGAAAATAAGTCAATCTCATGCTAATCAGCTTTGCACCCTTTCTGAATGAGATCCGTTTGTGCTAGCAGAAAGGGACTGGGAAGGTTGCAAACTGTTTGGCGCCAGGTGCAAAACCCATCTTTAGGCCCGCGCACAATTTTCCCAGATTATTGCGATCTGCACCAGGCACAACACAGCCGGAAAGTCGCTGCCCATAAGAGAGAAGGGATATGGTGAGAAAATTAGTAGATGGAAATGATCTCTGAAAAAGGGATGGGCTTGTTGAATCTAGCATTCTATTTCTGTTCCCAATTCTTATGATTCCAAAACTATATAACAATGAATTATACTAAAACAGAAAATAAGTAAAGCCTTTATTAAAAAATTTTTCCCCAGCTAGTATACACTGAAGCACATTTTGTTTCATTCAACCTCTTTAAATTGGCAAGGGATTCTCCAGTATGTTTTCAATTAGTAAATGGTCACTTCATTTCCTTTAGAAAAAATCAACAGTCGTTATAGAATGCTAAACATCATGAGCTCTGAATATTATTTTTAGAAAGTTGAATGCTGATAAATGAAAGTGGCCAAATTACCATGGTGATATGTGAGATTAATGATAAATGGCTTCCTTCATTTTTAAGCATATAGTGACCTAAAATGCTTAAATTACTAAACTGATACACAGTAGTCTTAGGTTCTTATGTAAACTTCATGTTTACTTAGGATTTAAAAACAGTTTTAACAAGCATGTTAAATGATTGGCAGAACCCCTCTGTTGAAAAGGTAATGTTTGATTAATTACATTCTGAAGTTTCCTTCTTGCTCAAAAAAATCTGCATGCGCAATGCAGAAAAATATCCTTTACAGGAAGGTCATTTCTTGAATGTTCATTTTGTAGGTCACTGATTAAGTCCAGGTTTTTGAACCTTACATACTCTTATAAATACTGCATCCACATTCTGTTCTGCCGTTGTGAAAGGTTCAGTAATCCTGGTGCTTTACAAACTTGAGAATTGCAGCCCATATTCTATTCTCTTGCAGATACTTGACATATCTCCTAACCAATGTAGCCTAATATCACACATGCCTATCGTTATCTGGTTCTAACTATTCTGATGAATAATTAACAGATAAATTTAATATCTGGGAGATGGGGCTTCATAAAAAGTTAGCAATTTTTACAACATGAGACAATTTCCTGTGGATTTGAATGTTGGTAATTAAGACAAATCTTGAATTTTTTAGACCAGGTTGGGCTAAAGGGAGATGATTGAATCAATGTGAGAGAGAGAAATAAAAAGAGGGAAAATAATAAAGAACTCAGGAGGCAGGGGAGGTGAGATGTGCAATGGAAACAGATAAATAGGAAAATGTAAGGGAATAGGCAGATCGGAAATAGGAAAGAGTGTGGGAAATGGAGAAGACCGGAAGGTATGAAGAATATATTGGAGAAGGTGGACAGGAAGAGAGGAGGGGCATTGTGATAGGGACACAGTAAAAGACCTTTCGTGGTTTGAGGCTCTGCCCTTCAGGGAGTGAGATATCATTGACCAAAACTTAACCAACGGAGAGGAAAGGGTTGAAGTACTAACAAAAAAATCAGCTGGGATAGGAAAATTGAGACATGGAAAGTGAATATCAATTGATGGGAAAAGGGGTGGTTTGTTGCTGTGAGTTGAACAGGTGAGAAGTTTATTTTAAAAGAGCAAATTAAATGGGGAAGGGGGGAAGAGATTGATTGGAGTAAGGAAAAAGACGAAGCCTGAAAACATAATCATGGTGGCAACCTAATATTTGTTCATCATTTGGGGAGGGGAGGATAAAATTCTACCATTCATTTAGAGCTCCAAGAATTTCAAGATTGTTCTTCAGATCATTCTACAACTAACACCAAATATCTGGCATTTATTTTCAGATTAAACGCTTTTTATCTGAGAGCTCCATTGGATTTTCATTTTACTATAAACGTCCCTTGTGTGTTCCATTTTATTTTATTGCTCTATTTATAGCTGTCCACATTGAATTTGATTTCCACTTTTCTGGAACATAGGCATCTAACAAGTTCCAGTGTCCTTCTACTTTCTCTGTTTCAGTTAAAGATATATTGAGGTTACATATTCAAGATCCATTATCTAGGATTTCTGCATTTGAAAAGCAATCTGTCAAAGTCAGCCTGGATATACAAAAGGGAACTCTTCAAGGATGTAACTCTAGTACAGTTAACCAAGGAGAACCGGTGGTTGTGGTTTATTTAGACTTTCAAAAGGCTTTCCACAAGGTCTAAATACCAGACTACTATGTAAAGTTAAAGCACATGGGATTATGGGTAGTGTCTTGAGATGGATAGAAAGCTGGTTCGCAGATAGGAAGCACAGAGTTGGCATAAATGAATCTTTTTCTAATTGGCAGGCATTGACTAGTGGGGTACCACAGGGATCTGTTCTAGGACCCCAACTATTTACATTATAATGATTTGGATGAGGGAATTAAATGTATTATCTCCAAATTTGATTTGATTTATTATTGTCACATATTTTAATATACAGTGAAAAGTATTGTTTCTTGCGTACTATACAAAGCATACTGTTCATAGGGAAGGAGAGAGTGCAGAATGTAGTGTTACAATCATAGCTAGAGTGTAGAGAAAGATCAACTTAATGCGAGGTAGGTCCATTCAAAAGTCTGATGGCAGCAGGGAAGAAGCTGTTTTTGAGTCAGTTGGTACGTAATCTCAGACTTTTGTATCTTTTTCCCGACAGAAGAAGGTGGAAAAGACTATGTCCAGGCTGTGTGGGATCCTTGATTATGCTGGCTGCGTTTCCGAGGCAGCGGGAAGTGCAGACAGTGCCAATGGATGGGAAGCTGGTTTGAGTGATGGACCGGGCTTCATTCACGACCCTTTATAGTTTCTTGCAGTCTTGGACAGAGCAGGAGCCATACTAAGGTGTGATACAACCAGAAAGAATGCTTTCTATGGTGCATCTGTAGAAGTTGGCATGAGTTGTAGCAGACATGCCAAATTTCCTTAGTCTCCTGAGAAAGTAGAGGTGTTGGTGAGTTTTCTTAACCATAGCGTCCTCATGGAGGGACTAGGAGAGGTTGTTAGTGATCTGAACACCTAAACACTTGAAGCTCTTGACCATTTGACCAGGAATGAGCAATAAATGCTGGCCAGCCAGCGACACCCATGTCCCATGAATGAATATTTTTTTTAATTCTACTTTGTCCCCATCTATGTAGACAGGAGCATGCCCTCTATTACACTTCCTGAAGTCAATGACTATCTCCTTTGTTTTGTTGACATTGAGGGAGAGATTATTGTCGTCGCACCAGTTCACCAGATTCGCTATCTCTTTCCTGTACTGTGTCTCGTCATTGTTTGAGATCCAACCCATAAAGGTGGTGTCATCAGCAAACTTGCAGATGATACAAAGTTGGGTGGGAGGGTGAGCAATGAGGAGGATGCAGAGATGCTTCAGCGTGATTTAGACAGGCTGAGTGAGCGGACATGTGCAGTATAATGTGGATAAATGTGAGGTTATCCACTTTGGTAGCAATAATAGGAAGACAGATTATTATTTGAATGAGTGTAAATTGAGAGAGGTGGATACTCAGTGAGACCTTGGCATCCTTGTGCATCAGTCACTGAACGTAAGCACACATTAAAGAAGGCAAATAGTATGTTGGCCTTCAAAACAAGAGGATTTGAATATAGGAATAAGGATGTTTCACTGCAATTCACGACCCTTTATAGTGGTGTTGGTGAGGCCACATCTGAAGTATTGTGTGCGGTTTTGGTATCCTTATCTGAGAAAAGGTGTCCTTGCTATAGATGGAGTACAGCAAAAGGTTTACCAAATTCATTCCTGGAATGGCAGTTCTGTCATATGAGGATAGACTAAGTCGGTTCAGATTGAGAAAGTAGAATATAAATAAAGGCTTAACTCAGAAAATATGGGTTAACATGATTTGACAGGTTTTAGAGAGGATAGCATGAATAAAAACAAAATGAAGGCACACAAAGAATGGAATGTTCTAGGAAGAAAGCTAAAACCACAAAAGTGATTTAATTATGGGTGTAACATTGTATTCTGGTAAGGACTATTGGGTAAACAAGGTAGGAAATCCATTATATTAGATCTGTACAGAATTGAATATACTCATATGATTAGATCTGTATAAAAGATGGCTATAATAGAACAACTTCGAGTGGATGTTTCTAATCACTCCCAATGGCCATTGTAAGTGCAAAATAAAGTAATATTGTGCGGATTTGCTGCGATGTAGGTTGTTCTTTAAAATTTTCTTTAACAGGATTACATTCATTGGAATTTAGAAGAGTGAGAGGGCATCTCGTAGAAACTTATAAAATTCTAACAGGATTAGACAAGGTAGATTCAGAAAGAATGTTCCCAATAGGAACATAGGATTTAGGAGCAGAAGTAGGCAATTCAGCCCTTCAAGCCTGTTCCCATTCAATCAGATCATGGCTGATCTCTTCCTCGTCTCAAATCCATCTCCCTACTTGTTCCCTATATCACTTTAACCTGATGGCAGGGGAGTCCAGAACTAGGGGTCATAGTTTGATGATAAAGGCCTTTTAGGACTGAAGTGAGAAGTTTTTTCCCTCGGAGTGGTGAATCTGTGGAATTCACCACCACAGAAGGTAGTTGAGGCCAAAACATTGTGTGATTTCAAAAATAAATTAGATACAGTCCTATAAGGATCGAGGGATATGGGGGGAAGGTGAAATCAGGATATTAAATTTGATAATCAGCCATGATCAAAAAGAATGGCAGAGCAGACTTGAAGGGCCGAATGGTCAACTCCTGCTTCTATTTTGTATGTTTTTATGTCTATGTTTCTATGTATTATATAATGGCATGTTGATAGTGACACATAATTTGGATATTCTGAGAGCACCTGCCATTTTTATTATACATTAAAATTAATTAATTGACCTGGATTTTTCTGTAGTAATTGCTGTTAGCATTCATTATCATTCTTCTTCTTAGGCAGTCCCTCGGAGTCAAGGATGAATTGCTTCCTTGCTGAATATGAGTTCTCAGGTAACTGAGGAGTCCAATGTCTGACCTACAGTCTCTGTCAAAGGAAGCCAGACAGTAGTTTGGAGGCATGGGTGAGCTGGGTGCCTGGGTTGCCACACACTCCTTTTGTTGTTGGCAGCTGGCTTCAGCTTGGTCTCGACAATGGAACTTGAGATGTTCAGCTCCTTCCTGGATGCTTTTCCTCCACTTTGGATGGTCTTGGGCCAGGGATTCCCCAATGTTGGAGGGAATGTTGCACTTTTTCAAGGAGGCTTTGAGGATGTCTCTGCAGCATCTCCTCTGCCCTCCTGGCATTCCCTTGCCATGTCGAAGCTGCAAGTAGGGTGCTTGTTCATGAGTTTCGTATCAGCCATATGGATGATGTGGCCCCCTAGGTGGAGCTGATCGAACATGGTCAATACTTTGATGCTGGGGGTGTTAGCCTGAGTGAGAACACTGACACTGGTGCACCTATTCTGCAATAGATTTGTAAGATCTTGTGGAGGCAGCACTTCTCTACTGTGCCTGCTGCACGTAGTCCATGTCTCTGAGCCACATACGAAGGCAGATAGCACTACTGCTTTGAAGACCATGAACCTGCTACTGGGTCTGAGGTCTTGCTGAGGTTAAGAATGAGCACTGCAGCAAAGAAGACCAAGAAGAGTGTCGGTGCAGTAATACAACCTTGCTTGACCCCAGTTCGAACGTGAATTGGATCTGTGGTGGATCCATTGTTCAGGATCACAGCTTGCATATCATTGCAGAACAGGCAGACAATGGTGACAAACTTTGGGGGAAGCCAAAACGGAGAACACTCCATAATAACTCGCAGTTGAATGCCAAAGGACTTTGAGAGGTCAAAAAAGGCCATCTACAAGGGTTGGTGATGTTCCCTGCATTTCTCTAATGGTTGTCGCATAGTGAAGATCATCTCATTCGTGCCTCTTAATGGATGGAATCCGCATTGCAACTCTGGGAAGAGCTCTTCAGCCTCAGGGGGAAGGCGATTAAGAGGGACTCTTAGAATCCTCGAATCCTTACAATGCAGAAGGAGGCCATTCGTCCCATCATACCTGCACCAATAACAATCCCACCTAGGCCCTACCCCCCATATCCCCACGTATTTACCCTACTAGTCCCCTGACATTAAGGATCTTCTGCAAGACTTTTAGGAACGTAAAATACTAATCCCCCTCAAGAACAAGAAAGCAGCTTTACAGATGGCTGAAGGCTGAGGTCCAGCAAAAACCTGTGAAGCAGTTCAGTTATGTCACTGTATTCAATACTAATAAATTTTGAGATTAGAGTTTGAAATGGATGCAAATTAGTGATTTTAACTTGTTGTTAGAAAATAGAGATAGTTTTAAGTAAGTTTTGTATTTGTGGTATTAGGAATAAGTTTTAGCTTTAAGTTTAATTTATATTTTCCCACTTCACATGCACTATTAAACAGAGAAATCCAGAAGTTTTTGCACTTCTCTGCATTGTGAGAAATGATACTTAAATTTTAAAAATTGTTTTCATGAAGTTTGTTTATGATACTTTAGGTTCTATTTTTAATCACACGTGTATATCCCAATTATTTTGCTATCTGTAAAATTCAAAAATTAATTGTGAAGTGATTCAAGAGTTTTTATTTTCTGGCTTGCTGTCTGTGGGAATACTTTTGTGTTGGCTGCTTACTCTGCTTAATGATTTTACTGTTCTGGATACCAAGACATTCCTGTGACTTCACACCAGATTCAAACTGAGATCTGAAAAAGGAAGACAATGTCTAGATGTTGGTGAGCAGTGTTATTCAAGGTCAGTGACAAGCATCATTGCTTTGCCACTGACTACAAAATTTGCTTCTGTTTCAGAAGTGGACATTAATTGCCTTTGAAGGACCTTATCCTGTCACCGCTCAAATGTTCAGACTGGCAGGTTTGATGCTGCTGACTGCTGGCCAGTAAGAGGGGCGGGTACATCCCCAGTGTCAATCGGAGGATCATCTCTTTAGTTTTCCCTCACCATGTCCACCATTACCCCCCCCCCCCCCCCCCACACACACACACACACACTGGAACCTGTCAACTGGTACTGGCAAGATCCCAGACTTACCTGGGTTTTGAGGCATCCATGGTTATTCTACCTTCTGGGATTTATGCAGTACTGACAGTGGCCACTGATCCTGGTGGTGTTGCTGATAATACAGAGCTGCCAACCTCCAAATGGTCGGTAGTTCTATGAGGTGCGATTCCTCCTGGCAAGGGACGGAATGGAGTTTGTGAAAGACAATAGCATCTGCCTTTCCAACATTTAATTAGAGGAAAATTCTACTCAACCAATCCGATAGTTTAGAGGTGTGGAAAAGAGAGGTGTTTGAAACTGATACTGTGTTTTCACTCGACACCAACATGAAGGCAGTTCAGTTATGTCACCGTATTCAATACTACTTATAAATTTACAGTTGAGATTAGAGTTTGAAATGGATGCAAATTGGTGTGATTAACTTACTGTTAGAAAATAGAGATAGTTTTAAGTACGTTTTATTTGTATTTGTGGGTATTAGGAATAAGTTTTAGCTTTAAGTTTAATTTACATTTTTCCATTTGTGGATTAAAAAGGTGAAACCTGCAATATAGTTTCCTTTTGCGTGGAGACAGCAGGCCTAAGGCTGTGTTTGCATACTTGCATTTTTAATGAGGTTTTACAACTCTTGAAAAGAAGTTAAAAGTACACAAAGTAGAAAAAGTATGCTGTTGCTAAGCAAAATTGGATTGGAGAGAGATCCACGGATATTCAAGGTGACCCAGAAGGAAGCAGCATTCCACAGAGAGTACCAGAACAGGTGGGACATGAAAAGGGACAGAGAGCAATCCCAAATTAAAGAATGTTCCAATAACCAGTGATGCACAAGAAAAAGTTGCAAGATGACTGATAAGTCAAGGGACAAGGAGTAGAATCGTAAACAGGTTCTACTCAGTAAGTTAAAGAAAGGAGCAGAGGAGAAAACTGCAAATTAAAGAGAGAAAGCTGCAGGAAGCAGACGTAAGGCAAAATAGGCTTGCAAGAAGCCAGAATATCCAAGGAGAGTGTAGATGGTATATAGCTCTTTATTATGGGCTTCTGAAGCAGTGGTATTCTGTTGACATGGCTGAGTAAGATGATTGAGCCAATCATCTTAGTATGAATTGTTTACCTTGGCCAATAACATTTTACTCTCTGGCAGCATGAGAATATATAGGTCCGTAAAGTCTGGAAGTTCTTGCCCACTGTCTCCTAGTAAACACAATACTGTAGAGTTCAAACGTTTTTTCCCACTGTCGCATAGCAACTCTAATACGTAGGTCCATAGAGTTCAAAAGTTCTTTTTCCCACTGTCTACCTTAACAACCCCTTATCGGGAAAATTGAATTATTCTATTCATTCTACTGTTTGGGAAGCTTGTACTTTCTAAAGCTGATAAGATAGTTCTCAGTAGCTGTATTGTTTTCAAAGAATGTGGTTCTTCTTGCTTAGCTGTATCCCATCATGCCCTAGAGTGTCATTCGCCAAGGTGTATGCCTTTAATTCAGAATACAATATGTTTTTCAAAAAAACACATGTTTAAATTCTCTAACAGTGGTTATATGTGCTTCTATGCAAACCGTACCGTTGTAATTCCAGGTACTTTGTACTTTTTCGATACTATATTCACTCTAAATTAGTCTTAATCTATTAGCCTTTTAGTCCCTAGTTATCCAAAACCCCTCTAACAATCTGTCACTTGGTTTTGGTGTGTGGTGTTTCTGACCACACGTTGCTGGTTGATTTACATGGACTGTGTACTTACTGTGAATATACAGCATAAGAAGATTTAGTAACTTGTGTTATCCTTATGAATCTGTATATATTTGTAAAGTTATGGTTGTGGATGAAGGAACAAAGAACAGTATAGCACAGGAACAGGCCCTTCGGCCCTCCAAGCCTGCGCCGATCACATTGTTCTATCTAAACCAACCGCATATATCCCTCTATTACCCGGTTGTTCATATGTCTATCCAGATAAGTCTTAAATGTGGCTAACATATCTGCCTCAACCACCGCACTTGGCAGTGCATTCCAGGCCCCCACCACCCTCTGTGTAAAAAAACTTCCCCCGCTTATCTCCACTGAACCTTCCCCCCTTATCTTGAACTTGTGCCCCCTTGTAATTATCATTTCTGCCCTGGGAAAAAGCTTCCACAGTAAGAAGTCTCACAACACCAGGTTAAAGTCCAACAGGTTCATTTAGTAGCAAAAGCCACTAGCTTTCGGAGCACTGCTCCTTCGTCAGGTAAGTGACTTACCTGACGAAGGAGCAGCACTCTGAAAGCTAGTGGCTTTTGCTACCAAATAAACCTGTTGGACTTTAACCTGGTGTTGTGAGACTTCTTACTGTGTTTACCCCAGTCCAACACCAGCATCTCCACATCAAAAAGCTTCCAATCATTCACCCTATCTATATCCCTCATAAACTTCTATCAGGTCACCCCTCAGCCTCCGTCTTTCCAGTTTATTCATTCTCTCCTCATAGCTAATACCCTGCATATCAGGCAACATCCTGGTAAACCTTTTCTGCGCTCTCTCCAAAGCCTCCCTGTCCTTCTGGTAGTGCGGTGACCCGAACTGAACACAGTATTCCAAATGTGGCCTGACCAACGTTTTATACAAAGTGTAACATAATTTGCCAACTTTTATACTTGATGCCCCGTCCGATGAAGGCAAGCATGCCATATGCTTTCTTCACAACCTTTTCCACCTATGCTGCCACTTCTAAGTATCTGTGGACCTGTACTCCCAGATCTCTCTGAGTCTATGCTTCTGATGGTTCTGTCATTTATTTTATAGCTCCCACCTGAATTGGATCTAACAAAGTGCATCACTCGCAACTGTCCGGATTAAATTCCATCTGCCATTTCTCCGCCCAATTTTCCAGCCTATCTATATCCTGCTGTAGTGTATTATAGTTAATTTTTTTTGTTTAATAAATATTTTATTCTTTTGTTAAAAGTTCATCAGCTAACTCCTGTGACTTTGTTCAGTAGCCGCCCGCCACATTTCTAAAGGAGAAATAAAAGTTCAGATCTCTGGAGCCGGGTTCCACCCTGGGATCTGACTCATCCAGTAGTAACATCAGCTGGGATCATAACATTATGATTTCTGAGATAACTAGCAAATTAACAGCATTACATTGTCACTCTATTAAATTATTTATGCTTGTAGTCAGCAATATTTCCAGAATTTATATGACCGTGTACTATAACCATAGATGAAGGAGATTGTCAACGAAACGAAGGAGATTGTCATCGACTTCAGAAAGTGTAAAGGAGAACATGCCCCTGTCTACATCAACAGGGACGAAGTAGAAAGGGTCGAGAGCTTCAGGTTTTTAGGTGTCCAGATCATCAACAACCTGTCCTGGTCCCCCCATGCCGACACTATAGTTAAGAAAACACACCAACGCCTCTACTTTCTCAGAAGACTAAGGAAATTTGGCACGTCAGCTACGACTCTCACCAACCTTTACAGATGCACCATAGAAAGCATTCTTTCTGGTTGTATCACAGCATGGTATGGCTCCTGCTCTGCCCAAGACCGCAAGGAACTACAAAAGGTCGTGAATGTAGCCCAATCCATCACATAAACCAGCCTCCCATCCATTGACTCTGTCTACACTTCCCGCTGCCTCGGCAAAGCAGCCAGCATAATTAAGGACCCCACGCACCCCAGACATTCTCTCTTTCACCTTCTTCCGTCAGGAAAAGGATACAAAAGTCTGAGGCCACCGACTCAAGAACAGCTTCTTCCCTGCTACTGTCAGATTTTTGAATGGACCTACCTCGCATTAAGTTGATTTTTCTCTACACCCCTAGCTATGACTGTAACATTACTTTCTGCACTCTCATTTCCTTCTCTATGAATGGTATGCTTTGCCTGTATAGCGCGCAAGAAACAATACTTTTCACTGTATGTTAATACATGTGACAATAAGTCAAATCAAATATGAACTGGTTACTTTGTCATACACTGCCAGGCAGTGTGTTCCAGATCCTAGCCACTTGCTATATTTTTTTCCCCCTCATGTTGATATTGGTTCTTTGGCCATTCACTTTAAATGAGTGTTCTGTTTCTCAACTTACTTGCCCTTGTATTGTAAGACTTCATTTATAAAGCCCAGGATCCTTATGCCCTTTTAACCAATTTCACAAACTGCCCTGCCATTTTCAATGATCCCTGCATTTAATCCAATAACCCTTTGCACTTTTAGAATTTCATCTTTTATTTTATATTGCCTCGCTTCATTCTTACTGCCAAAATATATCACTTCACATTTCTCTGCATTATATTTCATCTGCTATATATCTGTCCTTTCCACCAGCCTGTTTATGTCCTCTTGAAGACTATCACTATTCTCCTCACAGAACATAATACTTCCAATGTTTGTGTCAGCTGCAGATATTTAAATTGTATCTGGTGCACCCAAGTCAGCATGACAACCTACTGGTGTCACATAAAACAATGTTTACAGGAATGGTTGAGAAATTTCAATTATGAGGATAGATTGGAGAGGTTGGGACTGTTAACTGATTCAGTGATGAAACAACTTCGCTGTTTAAAATCTAGCTAACCTATAAAGTGGCAGGTCAAAATCCCTAACACCAAATTCTTGCACCGTGCTGATGATGACTTGGTATGGAGAGCTCAGCTTCGCTAAATTGGCTATGTGGTTCACATGGAGGATTCCCGCATATCAAAGGCAGTATTCTACTGCAAGCTGAGAATCAGAACCCGTACCATTGATACGCCATTTTGAAAGCCAATCTCGGAGCCTCTAGATTGATCCCCATTACATTGCAAAAAAAAAGAGCTGGTGTCCATGTCTAAAGGTCTTGGTCACCAAACACTCTCAGCATTTGAGGAGACTACAGAGAGTGCAGAGTTTGTATGTTCCTGTCAGGATTAAAGGCAAAGTAAATAGGAATAAGGAACCTTGGTTCTCGAGGGAGATTGTAACACTGATTAAGAGGAAGAGAGAGTTGTATGAAATGTACAGGCAGCAAGGAACAGATCAGATGCTCGAGGAGTATAAAAAGTACAAGAAGCTACTTAAGAGGGAAATCAGGAGGGCTAAAAGAAGACATGAGGTTGCTTTGGCAGACAGAGTGAAGGAAAATCCAAAGAGCTTCGATAGATATGTTAAGAGCAAAATGGTTTTTTTTGCATCCGTATTTACTGAGGAAACGGGCATGGAGTCTACGGAAATAGGGCAAACAGGTAGGGAGGTCATGGAGCCCTTACAGATTAAAGGGGAGGAGGTGCTCGCTGTCTTGAGGCAAATCAGAGTGGATAAATCCCCAGGACCGGACAGGGTATTCCCACGGACCTTGAGGGAAGCTAGTGTTGAACTTGCAGGGGCCCTGGCAGACATATTTAAAATGTCAGTATTCATGGGGGAGGTGCCAGATGATTGGAGGGTGGCTCATGTTGTTCCGTTGTTTAAAAATGGTTCCAAAAGAAATCCGGGAAATTATAGCCAGTAAGTTTGACGTCGGTGGTGGGCAAGTTATTGGAAGGTGTGATAAGGGATAGGATCTACAAATATTTGGATAGACAGGGACTTATTAGGGAGAGTCAACATGGCTTTGTGCGTGGTAGGTCATGTTTGACCAATCTATTAGAGTTTTTCGAGGAGGTTACCAGGAAAGTGAATGAAGGGAAGGCGGTGGATGTTGTCTACCTGGATTTCAGCAAGGCCTTTGACAAGGTCCCTCATGGGAGGTTAGTTAGGAAGGTTCAGTCGCTAGGTATACATGGGGAGGTAGTAAATTGGATTAGACACTGGCTCACTGGAAGAAGCCAGAGAGTGGTTGTGGAGGATTGCTTCTCTGAGTGAAGGCCTGTGACTAGTGGTGTGCCGCAGGGATCGGTGTTGGGTCCATTGTTGTTTGTCATCTATATCAATGATCTGGATGATGTGGTAAATTGGATCAGCAAGTTTGCTGATGATACAAAGATTGGAGGTGTAGTGGACAGTGAGGAAGTTTTTCAAAGCTTGCAGAGGGATTTGGACCAACTAGAAAAATGGGCTGAAAAATGGCAAATGAAATTTAACGCAGACAAGTGTGAGATATTGTACATTGGAAGGACAAACCAAAGTAGAACGTACAGGGTAAATGGTAGGACTCTGAAGAGTGCAGTTGAACAGAGGGATCTGGGAATACAGGTACAGAGTTCCCTAAAAGTGACGTCACAGGTGGATAGGGTCGTAAAGAGTGCCTTTGGTACATTGGCCTTTATAAATCGGAGTATCGAGTATAAAAGTTGGAGTTTTATGGTAAGGTTATATAAGGCATTGGTGAGGCCGAATTTGGAGTATTGTGTACAGTTTTGGTCACCTAGTTACAGGAAGGATGTAAATAAGGTTGAAAGAGTGCAGAGAAGGTTCACAAGGATGTTGCCGGGACTTGAGAAGCTGAGTTACAGAGAGAGATTGAATAGGTTGGGACTTTATTCCCTGGAGCGTAGAAGATTGAGGGGAGATTTGATAGAGGTGTATAAGATTTTGATGGGTATAGATAGAGTGAATGCAAGCAGGCTTTTTCTGCTGAGGCTAGGGGAGAAAAAAACCCAGAGGGCATGGGTTAAGGGTGAAAGGAGAAAAGTTTAAAGGGAATATTAGGGGGGGGGCTTCTTCACGCAGAGAGTGGTGGGAGTGTGGAATGAGCTGCCGAATAAAGTCGTAAATGCGGGTTCACTTTTAAAGTTTAAGAAAAACTTGGACGGGTTCATGGATGAGAGGGGTGCGGAGGGATATGGTCCAAGTGCAGGTCAGTGGGACTAGGCAAAAAATGGTTCGGCACAGACAAGAAGGGCCAAAAGGCCTGTTTCTGAGCTGTGATTTTCTATGGTTTTCTATGGTTCTATAAGTGAGCATGCTGCAAAGTCGATGCCGCAACCACGCCAATGACTTTGTTTCTAATATTTGCAACCTGCAAATCAAGACTAGGCTTAATATCATACATGCAGATGACATTAAACTAGGCGGCGAACAATTTGTCTTTTTGCTGAAGACTGATCAAGCAATAGCTAGGAGAATCCATCATCCTCATATTGTCTCCGGACCACCTCACTGTATGCCTTGCCAACAATTATTGCTTAATTGCTTCCTTTGATTCGCAGTGTTACAGGTTTTGGAAATAAGAATGCATTTATTGTTGTTCATTCACTTCTAGAGTCCGAGATCAACGGTGAATGAAGTGAGCAGTACGAGAAGGTGAAAACTATTATTTGTAGTTATAGATCCTATTAGAATGGTGCGGTGTACTCGTAGTATTCAAAATTACCCCTACTTGAGGTTTCATTCTCTTTCTGGTGTAGCTCTGAGGCGAGTGAAGTTGAAGGACTTTCAGGATCTTCCTGACCCGCTGAGCGCGGGGCGGGAAGAACATGGCGCTTCACTGGAAAACAAAATGGTGGCACCCGTTTCCATAGCAACCGCCGATGCGTCGGCCACGAGCTTCCAAACAGCCAGTGTTCGAAACGGCCGCGGCGTCTGGCAGCTTTCCAACTGTACTGTCAGCAAAGGGAAGAGCAAACTTAAACATAATTTCACCTTTTTGTTAAAGTGAATGTTCAATCCTTTATTCAATTTGTTTTAAGTCAGTACGGGGCGAATCCCTTCCCTGATCTGGTTAACGAGCAGCTCCAATGTTCGGTGGAAGTGCCCAGGCTCCAGGAAGCTGTGTATCCACAACTGGTAGTTTCTTCGCTTTCAGCCTCGTGTTATGAAAATATTGCGGGAAGTAAAGCCGCCTCCGGGCAAACTCTGTGAAACGGCCTCAAGCAGCTTTGCACCGGCAGCCAGGTATGTTGATGTGACCTACTTCCTAACCTAATTTGCCCCAGTTAACGAGTCCCCCCTTCCCAGCAACCCTCCCACCTTCCCAGCACACCCCCCCCCACCTTCCCAGCACACCCCCCCCCCCACCTTCCCAGGAACCCCCCCCCCCACCTTCCCAGCAACCCCCCCCACCTTCCCAGCAACCCCCCCACACCTTCCCAGTGCACCCCCCCCTTCCCAGCACAACCCCCCCCTTCCCAGCACAACCCCCCCTTCCCAGCACAACCCCCTTCCCAGCACCCCCCTTCCCCCCTTCCCAGCACCCCCCTTCCCAGCACCCCCCTTCCCAGCACCCCCCTTCCCAGCACCCCCCTTCCCGGCACCCCCCCTTCCCGGCACCCCCCTTCCCAGCACCCCCCCTTCCGGGGCGCCCCCTCCCCCCTCCCGGGCCGCTCTCCCCCCCCCCCTCCCGGGCCGCTCTCTCCCCCCCCCCCCTCCCGGGGCGCTCCCCCCCCCCCCCCCCCGGGGCGCTCTCTCTTCCCCCCCCCCCCCCCCCCCCCGGGGCGCTCTCTCTCTTCCCCCCCCCCTCCCGGGGCACTCTCCCCCCCCCCACCCTCCCGGGGCACTCTCCCCCCCCTCCCCTCCCGGGGCACTCTCCCCCCCCTCCCCTCCCGGGGCACTCTCCCCCCCTCCCCTCCCGGGGCACTCTCCCCCCCCTCCCCTCCCGGGGCACTCTCCCCCCCTCCCCTCCCGGGGCACTCTCCCCCCCCCCCCTACCGGGGCACCCCCCCCCCCCCGGGGCACGCCCCCCCCCCCCCTGTCCTGGCCCCCCCCCTCCGCCCTGGGGTGCCCTCCCCGTCCTGGGGTTTCCCCCCCCCTCCCCATCCTGGGGTGGCCCCCCCTCCCCGTCAGTTATTTACTGTGCATTCAAGATAAAATAATGTGGAGTTGTAGACTGTGGGTTGGATGCAAACAACTCAGGTTTATTAACCAGCTGTTAACTCTACAAAGGCTTGAACTAGACTGAGGCAAAGAGAAGCAGCAGATGTCACAAACTATAGATTGTTGAAGTAACCATGCAACAACCCAACATCCCGAAGTGGATAACATCCCTCCCCCTTTCATTCTAAGGTCCCATAACAACAAATAACCAGTCTCACAACTCCAGGTTAACGTCCAACAGGTTTATTTGCAATCACGGAGTACTGCTCCTTCATCAGGTGAGTAATGTTGTGAGACTTCTTACTGTGCCCGCCCTCGTCCAATGCCGGCATCTCCACATCATACCAAATAACAATAGTACTTTCACATCGTCGTCAAAACATATATATTAGGGCAGACAATGAGTCATAACACAGTAATAATAGCTCGGAAAGACGATCTGTGACTGGGGGACGTCTGTTCCGCACTGGTTGCCTGCACACATAAGGGATTTGGTTCTTCTTGACCTCACAGTTACTCTCTGGATCATCAGATGATTTCTCTACCTTGGAAGGTGTAACAGTTTCTCTTGCAGAAGGAAGACTAGTAGCAGCAAGGGATTCTTTGGCAATCTTGGTTTCTGCTGATTGACCAGAAGTCGCAATTTCTGGTGCTATGGATGGCAGTTCGTCTTGAGATGGTTCTGACATACATGGTACTGGCTGGCATATTGATGCATGCAACTAACAACTGATCTGCATGTCATCCCCACACTAGCTCATCTTCAGTTTGTATTGTATAGGAGATGGGGCCGGTTTGAGTCAACACAGTTGCAGGAACCCACTTCTCATTGCTGATATAGCTGCGTGCTAAAATCTGCTCTCCTTGTCGAAATAAGAGTCTTATGGAATTACAAAGAACAATACAGCACAGGAACAGGCCCTTCGGCCCTCCAAGCCCGCGCCGCTCCCTGGTCCAAACTAGACCATTCTTTTGTATCCCTCCATTCCCACTCCGTTCATGTGGCTATCTAGATACGTCTTAAACGTTCCCAGTGTGTCCGCCTCCACCACCTTGCCCGGCAGCGCATTCCAGGCCCCCACCACCCTCTGTGTAAAATACGTCCTTCTGATATCCGTGTTAAACCTCCCCCCCCTCACCTTGAACCTATGACCCCTCGTGAACGTCACCACCGATCTGGGAAAAAGCTTCCCACCGTTCACCCTATCCATGCCTTTCATAATTTTATACACCTCATAATTTTATACACCTCTATTACCTCTCTAAAGCCTCCACGTCCTTCTGGTAGTGCGGCGACCAGAACTGGACGCAGTATTCCAAATGCGGCCGAACTAACGTTCTATACAACTGCAACATCAGACCCCAACTTTTATACTCTATGCCCTGTCTTATAAAGGCAAGCATGCCATATGCCTTATTCACTACCTTCTCCACCTGTGACGTCACCTTCAAGGACCTTCAAGGAATTACCTGCTCTTCTTAAGAGTTGTGACCGTGGATTATGTTCAACTATCCTGGATGTCTCCTGTGGTAAAAGTAGATCAAGTGTTGTCCTCAGCTTGCTCTTCAGTAGTAGGAAAGCTGGGGAACTCTTGAGTGGTCATGTGTGTGGTGTTGTGATATGTCGCCAAGACACTGTTTAGATGGTGATTTAATGAACCTTGGTCATTTGAGGCTTTCAGTGAATGCTTCGAGGACTGGGCAAACCTTTCGGCTAATCCATTCGTAGATGGGTGGTATGGTGCTGATTTTATATGTTGCTTACCACTCATCTTTAGATAGTCTTCAAATTCCTGAGCTGTGCATTGTGGTCTAATATAACTCACAATTGGTTCTTCTTTCCCAGCTTTGGAAATAATCTCATTGAGCTTTTTGATTGTTTGTTCCACAGTTGTTGACTTCATTAGGACAACTTCAGGCCACTTGGAGTGTGCATCTATGACAACCATGAATATGTGCCTTTTGTATGGACCTACGAAGTTAATGTGTAGATGTTGCCAGGGCATTTTAGACCACTCCCCTGGATGCAATTGGGACAATGATGGTGCGTTCCTCATCCACGCATATGACTGGCACAGTCCTGCTTTTTCCTCGATCTGGGCATCAAGTCTTGGCCACCAGAAATGGCTTGTCGCAAATTGTTTCATGCAAACTATACCTTGGTGTCCTTTACGTAATTGTTCCAAAACTCTGTCGCAAGTTTGGAGCAATTATTACCTTCATTCCTCCATATCAGGCCTCCGCCCTGTACTGCTAACTCGATTTTCTGAAAACATATGGCTTTAATTTGGGATGCGTTGCCGCTATTATCCCTTTTACACCATTTCCAGTACCTTTCCCATCACACGATTATTTGTGGTCTGTCATTGGACCTGAGCTTCAATCACTGGGAAATATTTTATCTGTGAAAAATAGAAGATATTGGAAACACTACTGAGTGGTACTTGACCAGCAGGCAAAGGCACGCGGGCAAAATCATCAGCATCGGCATGGCTCTTTGACTGGCAGTGCTGGATCGCACAGGAATGTGCTGATAATATTAAAGACCATTGTTGAAGTCTACTTGCAGCGAGGGATGGAATACCCTTATGTGGCCCAAAAATAGTTGTTAAGGGACAATGGTCTGTCAGCAATGTAAAGTGACTACCATCAACACCGCAAACGAGCAATGTAAAGTGACAACCATAGAGGTATTGGGGAAAATGTCTGCACACCAAAGATAATAATCAGTGCCTCCTTCTCCAACTGGGAGCAATTTCCTTCTGCACTTGTTAAGGCATGCTACGCAAAAGCTATTGGTCTTCCTTCCCCTGAAGGTAGTCTGTGTGACGCTACCGCTGCAACTCCGTACAGTGATGCATTACAAGCAAGTTGTAGTGGTAATTTCAGTTTGAAATATACCAACATTTCTGACTTCTTTAGAGCTTCTTCAACTGATTGATCTGCTTTTTCGTATCTAGTATCTATTGCTGTGCTTTTTGTGTGCATGAAGTGGGTGACCTGATTCCTTGGAAAAACTAAGTAATTTGAAAAATTAAATCTCACAAAGGCAAAATCCTTCCATTTTAATGCATACGAAGATTTATTAAAACATATAGAACTAATATAGACAGACAAGACCATGAAACAACGGCCAAAGGGAGACCTTCAGATTGCCAAGCGGTACAGAGTACCATAAGCCTTCCAAAGATCTCATCTTTGTGCCAAAATTCAACACACTTATACCCTTCTTTCTGATCTAAGCCTTCCCTCCCTACTAATTAGTTTAATTCGATTTCATTGCATTTAAAATTATCAGTCTTTATCATGTCAAATGTCTCAATCAATTACAATATGCCACCCGATATAGTGAAATTTTACTGGTCCATCCCAATATCTGATTCCCACCTATTCCTACTTATTGGCATGAATCCATTTCCTTTACGCTTTGTATCTAGGGATGCTACTCCTTGTCTACCTTATCAGTGGCATGTCGCCAAGGCATAGACAGCGCCAACTTCGGGCCCTGAAGATTGACGCTATTACATGCCTGGACAACATGTGTCCCATTGTTCTAAATTTAATGTGTTTCTTAACTCTACCTAATTTGAAACATTGTATTTTTTTTACTAACAAAGTTATGAGTTTCTGAATTTGTAGTTTTCTGTATAATTCACATTTCTTGACTGGAACTGGGATTTAAAAATGTTTAAATCACATTACTACATTCTTTTTAATTTAAACATTAAACTTTCCACATTTAAAATGATGATTCATTTTAAAAATATTAAGTTTAAAATTATTACATTCCATAAAACTTTTCATTATCAGTTAATAACATGCACACATAATCAAATATTCCAAATTCAATGTTGTATTGTTTGTTCTTGAAACATTATGTTACTTGTTAAGCAAATCTTAAACATTCAAATTCCATAACTGCCGCTTCTGTATTTCACAGATATATTAAATTGTAGTTAATACATATTATTTAAAAAATGATTTCTCAGTTGAATATACTTCACACACAGAGTCATAATATATAATTTCACTTCAGTTAAATGCATTCACATATGATTAAAATAATGGTAATATCCAACTTTGAGTAAAAATCATTTTAACTCTTTACTTACTATTCTAGCTAATTTCATATCCCCCTCTACAATGCACAACAAATTATGCAATTGTTTCAGGAGGGTTGCTAGATTCGGAACAAATTTCCCATAATTAATTAATTAATCCTCGGAATGATCTTAACTGTGTTAAATTCTTTGGTTTTGGGGCTTCCATGATAGCTTCCATCTTCTTAGGTGCCTTGTGTAAACCCTTGCCATCAATCATATGACCTAAATATTGTACTGACATTTGACAGAAGTCACACTCCTCTTTCCTGACATGAAGACCATGCATCTGAAAATGTTTCAATGTAGCTTCTAGGTTACATAAGTGTTCCTGTTCGTTGCTTCCAGTGATCAATATGTTGTCAAGGTAACATTGTACCCCCTGCAGACTGCTTAAAATCTGGTCTATGGACTGTTGGAACAAAGCGGGTGCTGACATTATACAAAAAGGTATAGTGGAATAGGCCTTTGTATTATAATGGTGAGCAGACATTGTGATTCATTTGCAGGTAGGCCTGCAATAGGTCAGTTTTGCTGAATTTCTGCCCTCTTGAAAGGTCGTCAAAAAATCCTCAATCAAAGGTAGCGGGTATTTTAAAGGCAGTTACTCTTGCCTTTCCTCTGGCTTCATCTCCAGGCTATGAAGGAGTCTGTAGCCAAATGGTGGAATGTAACTTTAGCACCAGTGAGTGGAGGGTGACTTATTGGCACTTTTGATGACATAAATAGTCTGTTCTTTGTAGATCTGAACATGAGATAAAGTGGATGACTCCCCCCCCCGTGTTACTTTCCTCACCGTCTGACATAAGCCCAATCTAGCAATTATATCCTTCATTACTCTGCCAGCTCAATCAGTGGTCGTTCCAACCCTTTGTAAAGTCAGTGCCCTTGTTTCTTTCCATGCTCTGTCCAAAAACATGTTAGACTCAAAACTACCGATTTGTCAGTTTCTGTGGACTTTGGGATGATGGGTGATAATTGTTTTACTTGAAACCATAAGACTTGAATCAGTGTGCAGATTCCCTCCTCTCTCAATCTCAGGTATTGCGTTAGAATGTGAAACCTCAGGACCCCTGAATGTCTTATGATGCTTCCCAAACTATTTTTCAATGTGACCCCATTTTAATACGTGCACATTAACCCATTCATGGTGGTCAACCAAAGGAAAACAGCAATAAAGCAGCATAGTAGCATTCAGTATACAATTATTATAATTTGCATTTATAGGTTAACATTATAATGCATCATATGAATCCAAAAATCTGTGTTTTTAAAGTACTTTCCAACCCTTAATTAACAAGCTGACAGTGATAGATGTGTGTTTTTCATTGGTCATCAAACTCATGTAAATGAGAAGTAACCTAGACATAGAACAATTGCCCCACTGACTCTACTGAAACGTTATTCCTTTCACCCTGTGCCATCCATTGGTTTTACTGTGGAGAAACTAAAATCAGCCTTACTATGTTCAAGAGGTACTTGTATTCTCATATATTTTTATTTGTATAATTGCCTGTTAAATTCATTCCACAGGTTAATTTAATTATTTTCTGGAAATAGCCAAGCTCTCAAAGACAACACCACGTGAAATACCTTTAAATCAAGTTCTGTTACGTTATGGGTCGACTTACAGTGGATCTAATTGCTAAAAGTAGTGTCCATGTAAAGAACAGAAGAGATGAGCCATTGGAACAATACCTAAAAAAACTGACTCATCTAAATTTTTCAAACAAGAATATTGATGAAATCGTAAGTTCATTTAATTGATTGAAGCCAAGTCATAGTCCCTGATTTTTGCTGCTTGTATAACTCTTTAAAATATATCCTAGGGATTTGAATCTCTCTGTGCCATCTCACTCATTGCCCTATGCTTGCTCTGTCCTCTGCTTCACAGCTGTTCAGCCATTGGAAACAGTTTATCTTTATCTATTCTATCCAATCTCTCCCAAATTTTAAACATTTCTATCAGTCTTTTAGCTTTCTGTGCTGTCAGGAGAACAACCTCAACTTCTTCGGCCTATCCATGTAACTGTAATCCCTCATTCTTGGAACCATTCTAGTAAGTGCCTTCTGTAATCTCTCCAAAACTATTACATAATTCCTAAAGTTTGGTACCCAGAAATGGACAGAATATGCTAATTGGGGCTGGACTAGTGTTTTATGTAGGTTTAGCATTACAATCCAGTTTTCATGCTTTATGCCTCAATTTATAGAGCCCAGGATCCCACATGCTTTATTATCTGCATTGTTAATCACCCTTGCGTGTGTTTGTTCTTGCACTCCTTTTTAAATTGGATCATTTAGCTTTTATCATTTCTTCACCTTCTTCCCAGCAAAATATATTACTTCACACTGCAATGCCATTTGTCTGCCCATTCCTGTCAGCCTGTCCATGTCCTTTTGAAGTAACTTAATACCTTATTCACTCTTTATTGCACTTCCAAGTATGTGTCATCTTCTAATTTTGAATTTTTTTTACACCCAAGTCCAAGCCATTAATAAATACAGTATAAAAAACAGCAGTGCTCCTAGAACTAAACCTAGGGGAAGAGCACTGTATTCCTCTCTCCTGTCTTAGAAAAACAATTATTCACCATAACTCTGTTTCCCAACACTAAGCTAATTTTGTATCGATGCTGCTACCTAACCCTAACCTGGCTGGCTGTAGGATTCGCATTCTAATCAGTATTCTGCAACTTGATTTTGTGTCTGTTTGCACTGTTTGAGAGCACATTTCCATTCCATCTGACGAAGGAGCAGTGCTCCAAAAGCTTATGGTATTTGCTACCAAATAAACCTGTTGGACTTTAACCTGGTGTTGTGAGACTTCTTACTGCCCATTTTGGCCAGCAGAGACACAATGGGCTGAACAGCCTCTTCTTGCGCAACAACCTTTCTATGGTTTTTTTTGTTTTTTATCCTATTAGCTTCAATTTGCTAGCAAAATTATTATCTGGTACTTTATTAAACACCTTTTGAAAGACCATAAACAGATTGACCACACTGCCCGCACCTGCCTTCTCTTTTTTCTGAAATCATATTGGTCAAACGCAATTTGTCATAGAATCATAGAAGTATCATAGATACTTGTCCTTCACAGATCCATACTGGTTCTCCTTTATTAGTCCCTGCTTGCCCAAATGGCTGTTAATTTTCTTCCATATTATTTGGGGGATTCACCTGTTCACCGGTCCTGTTCGCTGCTGGCAGGATACCTGATGTCCTGCTGAATTATGATGCGTCATATGAAACAATGTTCTTTAAGCTATATTGTTTCACAATGTCAAAGATCTATGACGTACCTAAGAAAGTTATCAAATGCAAATGCGACAACCGCTTACCTTTAGAGATTGGAGAGTCCGAGGATCAAAGAGTAGCTCCTCTCCAAGAGGGAGGTGCTGATTCTCTACCTGTAATAGCTTCTGATTTCCACAGTGATGTGATTAAAAGTGAAAGTACAGTTTATATATGCTGAGTTTTTTTTCTAAAGCTATGCTTTTTCTTTTGTTTCAGGATGACCTCTCTATATGCAAGAACCTGTCTGTCATATATTTATATGACAACAACATCACACAGATTCATAATTTAGATTTTGCCTTCAATCTCACCCATCTGTACCTGCAGAATAATAATATAACACACATTGCAAATCTGTCCTCATTACAAAACCTCTCTAAATTGTAAGTTAATCATGACTTTTATTTTTAAAGTGGAATTTGAAAGCAAAAATATAATGAGAATAATGGATTGTACCATTAGCTCAAGTAAGAAATAATTTGCATATATATTGTGCCTTTAATCACCTTGACGTGTCCTGTTTAATTATTTTTGAAGTACAGTCATTGTATTAATATGGGGAAATGTTGAAACCAGTTTACACAGACAGGTTTTACTGACAGTGCTGATACAAATGACCAAATAGTGATTGCAGATGAAGAAATGCTAGCTGGGACACCACAACACCTCTGTTCGTTGTCTTCAAAAATAGATGGGATCTGAAAGGACAGAAGGCACTTCCTTTTAATGTTTCATTTGGATGCTAGCACCTCTGACAGTGTAACACTCCCTCAACTTCCTCCATTTTGCACTGGTGGGGAGAAGGCGGGGGAGGAGCGACTGAGACTTTTGCCTGGATTTTCCCCTTGGAGTTGGGAGCCATGTGTTGAGCCATTTCCCAACAATTGTTTTCCTGACTTATAGAAGTCAGAGAACTTTCACAAGATTTTGGGCTAAGGAAATTCAGCATGTCCACTATGACTCTGATCAATTTTTACAGATGCACCCATAGAAAGCATCCTTTCCAGGTATATCATGGCTTGGTATGGCTCCTACTCTGACCAAAACGGCAAGCAACTACAAAGGGTTGTGAACATAGCCCAGTCCATCGTGCAAACCAGCCTCCCATCCATTGACTCTGTCTACACTTCCCACTGCCTCAGAAAAGCAGCCAGCATAATCAAGGACACCACGCACCCTGGACATACTCTCTTCCACCGTCTTCTGTCAGAAAAATGATACTAAAGTATGAGATCATGTATCAACCGACTCAAGAACAGCTTCTTCCCTGCTGCCATCAGACCTTTGAATAGACCTACCTTATATTAAGTTGGTCCTCCTTGACACCCTAGCTCTGACTGTAATACTATATTCTGCACCCTCTCCTTTCCTCTTCCCCTATGTAATCTATGAATGGTATGCTTTGTAAAGCGCGCAAGAAACAATACTTTTCACTGTATCTGATTGTATGTGGCAATAATAAATCAAATCAGTTGGTGTCAGGCCAGAATTGGGAATGCTGCCTCCTGAAGCAGATATGAGATGGCAACAGAGGCGAGGTGGGCTTGTTAGAAGCCTGCCTTAATTTGCTGGGACATCATCCCAGCCCTGTACATGGTTGTTAGGCTCCCCAGCCCTCACGCCTATCCCAGCATTCCTCACCACCTGTCCAGTCCCATGTCCACTTCATGTCCCTTCATATTTCCATGCCTCTCTATAGCTCCATGACCCCTCAGCAGCCTCTTATATTACCCCCATGTGCCTTCCATGTCCCCATACATCCTTCAAACTCACTCTATCTATATCCAGTATGTACAGAACCAGTCAGCAACATAATAAAAATGGGAAGTCTTTGAAATGTTCCTGAAACTGACAAAATAAGCAAACAAGCCTTGAAAATCTCTTTTGAAAAATCTGTTCCTCTTACAACCTCATAAAAGTGTCAATCAAAATTCTGTAAACATTGCCTAATGGTCTGAATGTTTTAGTCAGACTTGAAGCTAAGCTAAACATTCATAATGAGGCATTTGAATAAAAAACATATCTGGTCATCTGTTGAAACAACTGTCAGATGGTTTCATTATGAATGCTTGACTGAGCTCCAAGAATGGTTGAAAGAGGTGGTGAGTATGTAGAGCTGTGTATCATCAACTTGCACGCAGAACCGTACATTTTTTCTTTGGATAATGTTGCTGAGGGGAAGAATGTAGATGGTTAATAGGAGCAGGTTGAAGGTAAATCCCTGCATGACTTTAAAATTACAGTGTAGATGTTAATCCCTAGATAGTTGTCTTTCTGACATTTAGGACTGGGTTTTCGTGGTGTTGGTCGAACTACATGGACTTTAACAAATGGTGGACAGGACCTGGACGGGCAAGTTCCATCCCCATTTCTAACAGATCCAGTTTTTGCAGGCAGGGGGAAGGGAACATGGTATGATTCACACAAGAGGGAAATCTGAACTCGGAAGGGCCATTTGAACCTCAAACTCAAAGAGCCCCTATTTTGGCTGTTCCAAGGCCATAACTCACAGTATAGGAGTCACAAATTGATGGAGTAGATAGAAATACTCATTAAGAGTGGATAAGGTCTGTTTAAAGTGTCATGATCTGAAGTTTTTAAAATCACCCCTCCTTAAACATGAAAAAAAACAGTTGAAGCTGTTAGTGGGAGTTAACACTGTTGGGTTGCTTTGATTGACAACCATATGCATTTGAATGAAACATTATCATCTGTTCATGCAGTTTTGATGAATTTCTGTTATGACTGATCTCGAGGGCTATTATTGTATTATCATAAATACTTCGGTGAGTTTCAAAAGCTGCAATTATTTCAGCAGAATGTTCTGACTTCATAGTTTGGCTGTTTAAAAATGCTATTAAAGAGATTAATTGTTTTTAATATAGGGTATGAATAGAAGTTTGTTTTTATAAGAGATTAACCTGGCATTGGTGGCACAGTGGTTAGCGCTGCTGCCTCACAATGCCAGGGACTCGGGTTCAATTCCTGACTTGGGTCACTGTGTGGACTTTGTATGTTCTCCCTGTGCCTGCGTGGGTTTCTTCGGGTGCTCCGGTTTCCTCCCACAGCCTGAAAGACGTGCTGGTTAGGTGCGTTGACCCGAACAGGCGCCAAATGTGACGACTAAGGGAATTTCACAGTAACTTCATTGCAGTGTTAATGTAAGCCTTACTTGTGACTAATAAATTAACTTTAACCCCTTGAAAATATGTAAAAGCTTTAAATGGGTTTCATGATTGTAAGTGTTTTTCATTATCAAGTGTATATGAGTGAGAGCCACATTAGGTTGTTCAAAGTTTTTTAAAAAACGTAATCTCCACGTGGCTCCTGAGGTCTGCCATAGTGGATACTGGGTGAATTGCGATGGAGGTGGCATGGGGTATGTGGTGGCACGAGGTAGATGACAGTCATGTGGGTAGGTAGGGAACACGAGTTGTCATGAAGGATATGATAAAATATGGAGTTGGGTGGAGGAGCCATGGGGAGGATGAGAGGGCATATGGGGGTAGGTGGGGCAGCATGTGTTGGCATGGAAGGTCCAGGAGGGGTAGGTGGGTGGGGCTTTTGAGGGTAGAGGGCCTAATATCCTCTAAAACAACTGGGGCAAAGTCCCAGAGATCTGAGGCAGGTCTTCCAACAGCCCAGCTTGACTGTCACCCTCTCCCATGTTTATCTCAATTCTGCGTCCAGGGTGGCTGGAGCAAATTCTATCCCGCTCCCTTATCCCCGGTCTGAAAATTAGGGGTAATGAGGCTCTTTGGCTCTTTAAATGGAGGATGCTCTATCAAGTTGGGAAATTTACTGACTTGAGATACCCACTTGGGTCTTTCAATGTATTTGGACAGCTGAGAAATCCTCTTTATGCAATGTATACTGCTTACAGGAATGTGTTCACTTTTACATGTAGGTATCTCGGTGGCAATTGCATTTCTGTAGTGGAAGAGCTAGAGGGATTAACAGAGCTCCGAGAATTGCACGTAGAGAATCAGCGCCTCCCTCTTGGAGAAAAGCTACTCTTTGATCCTCGGACTCTCCAATCTCTAAAGGTAAGTGGTTGTCGTATTTGCATTTGATAACTTTCTTAGGTATGTCATAGATCTTTGATATTGTGAAACAATATAGCTTAAAGAACATTGTTTCATATGATAGACAGATTTAAAGTGTAATGACTTTACATTTTAACCTGAACTCAAAATGAGAAACTCATAAAAATATGGGGCAGAATTTAATGCCTCTTTGGCAGTGAGTTTGGAGGTAGTGGCATTTGGTCACGTGGGTTGGGTTATCCCCTGCGCTGGTATTCAACTATGCAGGAAGCCCAAGAAAGCAAACCTGAGCTTCTGGGGTGGTTAGTTGGGGGAAGAGGGGAAGGAGCGGCCCCTCATTTAAAGACATTCAGTGTCTGATCAAGATGGAATGTCCTAATTATGATAGGGGTTATGGTTTTTACACAAAAAGAATAAGATGTGGTATGCACACACAGATTCAAAGTAACACACAACAGCTTTATTGAAAGAGGTATTTTCTGCACAGAACAGAAAGTGAAGCTAAGATAGAAGCCTATGAAACACCCCAATGATTTCATGATCAAGTCTTTGACCTGCTCCTAAAGCAATCATGTAACATTTAAATACATAACATGAGGGATCTGGCATTGGGAAGGGGGAGCTGCTAAAAGCAACCCCCACCCCTGTCCTTGCCTCCAAACCACCACTTCCACCCCTTTCCAATGCCCTGCCTCTCTGTGATCCACATCCTGAATTCTCTCAACTGTGGTCTGGGTCCCTCAGTGGGCCTTTGGTGTGTGCATTGCCACCTGCTACAACTGCCCCCAGTGGTGCTGAGGAGCAATGAAGAGCTGCCACCCTTTGATTAGCAGCAGCTCTCAGGGTGGGATTTGCACACATGGAGTCCCAAATCCTGGGAATATCCACTGCTGTCCAATAACTTATTATGACAGGCTTTCCCCAACTTCTGAACTAAATTCTGCAAATGATTTCCGTTCTCTTTCTAGCCTGACACAGTGGTTACCATAGAACCATAGACTCCCCACAGCGCAGGAGGCGGCCACTTGGCCCATCAAGTCTGCACTGACTCTGTTAGAGCATCTTACCCAAATTCTACCCCCCCCCCCCCCCCAAATTTATCCCCATAACCCCATGCATTTACCATGGCATTTCCACTTTTCTGACACATTTTTGGATACTAAGGGGCACTTTAGCATTGCCAATGCACCTAACTTACGCATTTATAGACTGTGGGAGGAAACCGGAAGAAACCCACACAGACGCGGGGAGAATCTGCAATTGAAAGCTCAATTATTTTCCCCAGATTTTATTACATATTGTGGGAAACATTACTATAAACAAAACCATTGGTTAAGTTTGTGCTCGTAGCCTCTAAACAAATGACATAGTGTGGTGTGACTAGGGTATTTAAATTTGGGTTTGTAACTTCATCCAAGGCTGGAATCGAACTATTACCCTGCTTACAGTTCACAATACTGCCAAGGTTTGGATCATCTGATTATTTGAAATTGTGCTCTACATGCCCATATCTGGGTTATTAAATGATTAAGAAAAACAGAAGTCCTAGTACTAACTCCTGGGGAACCCCAATCTATATCTTCCTCCAGTCTGAAACAAAACCACACTCTGTTTCCTATCACACAGCCAATTTCATATTTGCTTTACAACTGTCCCTTTCATAATCAAATTTTCACACTTTAAAGGAAAAAGTACATGTATTTGGAAGGAAATGCTTTAATTTCTAAGTAAATGCTGGAAATGGATTGGGTTAGATAGAACCATGGCAAAGGAAATAGCAACGTTTCAGTAACTTATCCTTCGTATTTACAAACAGTAATAATTGCCATTAAAATCTTGCTTACTTAAGATGTCCCATGGAGGGTCTTAGCTATGAGGAGAGATTGGGTAGACTGGGGTTGTTCTCCTTGGAAAGATGGAGAATGAGGGGAGATCTAATAGAGGTGTACAAGATTATGAAGGGTATAGATAGGGTGAACAGTGGGAAGCTTTTTCCCAGGTCGGAGGTGACGATCACGAGGGGTCACGGGCTCAAGCTGAGAGGGGCGAAGTATAACTCAGACATCAGAGGGACGTTTTTTACACAGAGGGTGGTGGGGGCCTGGAATGCGCTGCCAAGTAGGGTGGTGGAGGCAGGCACGCTGACATCGTTTAAGACTTACCTGGATAGTCACATGAGCAGCCTGGGAATGGAGGGATACAAACGATTGGTCTAGTTGGACCAAGGAGCGGCACAGGCTTGGAGGGCCGAAGGGCCTGTTTCCTGTGCTGTACTGTTCTTTGTTCTTTATGCAAGTGGTTTGATTAACATTTTTTTTCAACCATCTTAATATGGAATATTTGTTTTCGTGATTCGATTGGTTTCTGTTAACCTGGAAAGACACTCGCTGTTAAATTACAGCATATTGTTTGGAGAGATGTTTCTTGTCATTCTATGTGATAGTTGGATTGGATATTGGAGTGTCAAAATGTTAGTAACTTTTGGTCCTTAAGGTGTTCTTAATGCTGGAATGAGTAGCTGCAAAATAGACTCCCCAGGGTTGAACTCTAATATTTTAGGCTGATCACTGGTCTTTCTAAGGGCCCTGCCAAGAACTTTGATTTGGTTTAGCCTCTCTGAACTTTTGTTTATAAAACTTTTATCATAGATAAATCAGAGAGGTGGTAATGTCATAATTTGCTGGTAAACACATCTAGGAAATAACTATATTTGAGAGAAATAAATCCATAAATCCTTAACCTATTATTTTTGTATGTTATCTCCCTCTAGCATCTTTTCACATTCCATGCAGGATATTATTCCCCAAATGAAAATCTTACCAGATGACCTATTCATACATCTTCTGGTTCTGTCACTTCAATCTTTGGGAGTTAGGTGAAAATCAGTTTTATTTATTAGTGGCACAAACAGGCGGCAAAGTAGCACAGTGGTTAGCACTGCTGCTTCGCAGCTCCAGGGACCTGGGTTCGATTCCTGGCTTGGGTCACTGTTTGTCTGAAGTGTGTCTGTGTCTGCATGGGTTTTCTCCGGGTGCTCCGGTTTCTCCTCTCAGTCCATAGATATGTGGGTCAGGTTGATTGGCCAAGCTAAATTGCTCCGGAGTGTCCCGGGATTAGCAGGTAAATATGTGGGCATACGGAGATAGGGCCTGGGTGGGATTGTTGTTGGGGCAGACCGGATGGGCCGCCCTACAGTGCAGCCTCCTTCTGCACTGTAGGGTGCCTATGGTTTCTAAGTAGGCTTACATTAACACTGTAATGAAGTTACTGTGAAAATCCCCTAGTCGCCACACTCCAATGTCAAATAACATGGGTTAACAGATTTTTCAGTTCTGTATTTCTCAATCTGTTCAAACTGACACTGCAGTCATGGACAGCGATTCTGCAGGCCCGTTTGTTACAGGTCCAAACCCTGTTATAGGATATAGAGAAAAGGCGGGAGTGGGATACTGAGAGTGCATGATTAACCATGATCATATTGAATGGTGGTGCAGGCTCGAAGGGCTGAATGGCCTACTCCTGCACCTATTTTCTATGTTCTTCTGTTTTTATCAATATTTATCCTGGATCAAAATTGCAAGAAAACGCAAGATAAGAGTTTCATAATGAAAAGGAAAGCCTGCTTATTGAGGAGTTTTACATACTGCAAGGATCTCTCCCCCCACCTCCTTCCTCCAAGTCAAAGCTTGGAAAATTACAAGGTTAAAAAAATGAATTTATTGTCATTCTGAAAGAAGTGAAGAGCCAGCTGGCAAAAAGACTTAGGAATATTCTATATTCCTGAAGACGAGGTATGAGAAGGAGATTCGCTGTTGTGATTTTGACATTTAGGCTCCCACTTGATTTATTCACCGGCCCACCATGCTTTCCACTCTCAGATTCTTACTTTAATTCCACCCTGGGGAGTGTGATTTTGTAACTGCACTTCATCTATATTTCACTTCTTAAAAAATTGATAAATGAGAATGATCTCCAGACTGCTTTAAGAGTTACCAGCAAAGTTTATGAACTGTTTAGGTTTTATTTATATAGTCCACTATATGATCAGCATATTTGTAATCATTAGTCTATCCATTATTCTCTGTGAAATACTGATCGTAAAATCATTAATATTGATTTGATTGTACTAGCCTGCATTGACAATTACTATGACAATTAAAACAGAATCAATATAGATAATAAGTGATAATTTAAGAGTAAGTAAGGAAATTTTGTTTTAAAAAATCTATAGAGTTAATATTTTTTATTTACAGAAATCCCTGTGTGTTTTGAACATCAAGAAGAATAATATTGATGAGCTAAAAGAGTTGGCTTGTCTTGAGAACTTGAACCAGCTTATGGCAGAAGACAATCAGATTCAAGATATAAAGGTAATCTTATTTGAAAACCAAAGAAAAATATTAAATCAAGTCTTTTTCTGTCACTCTTCAGTCACAACTGCAAATGTGGGAAGGTAAGCTGCCATGGGACCTCTGCGAATGCTATTACTTTTTGTCTTTCTGATAAGACATTAAACCCAGGTCCTGTCTGCCCTCAGGTGGCTATAAAAGAATCCCATGACATTGTTTGAACAGCTTTTACTTTTTTAAAAGTAAGTTACATATGAAAATGATCAGCGAATGGTCACACCATGGAAGGAGACTGCGTTAAATCTGTACCAGCTCTCTTAAGAAAAATTTAGCTACTCCATCTCCCCTGTCTTTTCCCCATAGCCCAGCAATTTATTTTCCTTCAGGTGCTTACCCAATTTCCTTTTGAGAGTTATGATTGAAACTGCCTCTATCAGGCAGAGGCAGTACATTTCAGACTCTAACAACCTACTGTGTACAAAAAAAAAGTTTATCTGAGTGTAGACTTTGGGGTTTTCTTGCCAAGCACCTTAAATTGGTGTCCTCTGGCTCTCCTTTTCACCAATGGGAACGGTTTTCCCCATTTATTCTGTCCAGATCGTTCATCGTTGAATACTTCTATCAAATCTCTTCTCAATTTACTCTTCACCCAGGAGAACATCCCCAGCTTCTCCATCTGTCTACCTGACCAACATTCCTCATCTCTGGAATCATTCTCATGAATCTTTTCTGCACTGTCTTTAATGTCTTTGTATCCCTCTAGTTCTGAACCCCAGTTAGAACTGTATCCTTTATTTTATGTTCACTTTATGCCTCTTTTCATTTTTCTGATCAAAATGAATCACTTCGCACTTCCTTGCATTAAATTTCATCTGCCACTTCTCCACTCATTCCACAAACCTGTCTACGTCCTTTTGAAGTTTAATCTCCTCACAGTTCATAATTATAGAATCATGGAAACCCTACAGTACAGAAAGAGGCCATTCGGCCCATCGAGTCTGCACCGACCACAATCCCACCCACGCCCTACCCCCATATCCCTACATATTTACCCACTAATCCCTCTAACCAATGCAGTTCAGGACACTAAGGGCAATTTTTAGCATGGCCCATCAACCTAACCCGCACATCTTTGGACTGTGGGAGGAAACCGGGGCATCCGGAAGAAACCCACGCAAACACGAGGAGAATGTGCATAATATATCCAAGTTTTGCAAATGTGCCTTATACACCAAAGTCTCGGTTGTTAATTGGTATCAAGAAGAGCAAGAGTCCTAACACCAACCCCTGGGGACCCCACTAAAATCTTTTTCCAGTCCCAAAATAAATTCTGAATTGCTGTCTGTTTTCTGACACTTAGTGAATTTCATATTCATGCTGCTGCTGTCCCTTTTATTCCATTAACTCTAACTTTTCTCACAAGTCTGTTGGGCAGCATTTTATCAAATATCTTTAGACAACCCATGTACACCACATCAAACACATTTCCCTCATCAATTTTCTCGCTAATCTATTATGAGCTTAAAGTTTTGATAAGATCCGGTTAGGGACCAATAACATTTTGTTTAAAGTATTTCTATGATAAGGTTTGAGATTCAAGACATTTGCTAATAGAATAAAGCCACAAGATTCCACAGGTTTTGGGCAAACAAAAATAAACTTTATTTAGGGTCAGAAAAATAAATCAAGTTAGAATATCTATCTTATATTCTAAAATTCAGGGTTAATATGAAGCATATGTGAAGTAACAGGCAAACTGTGGTCAAAAACACCATACAGCACATAAAATGACAGATGCGACTAACTCAGAGTCCATCGATTTCTCAACAACACACCCAGAGGTCAGTAAACACAGTCAACCAATCTCACTGAAATTCTGTTCTCTCACAATGAATTCCAGTCTTCACCTTCAAAGCTCTAACCAGAGAATTCTCTCCAAAAGTCACGCCAACATGGACAGCTTCAATGACAGCCCATCACACAGGTTTTCAATCTCATCTCCTGAGGTTCAGTTCCCTTGGATTTCCAACCATGCACCCAAGCACAATTTCAGCTCTTCACCACACTAAGCAGATGATCCACTGCTCCAAAGGGCTCCAAAGCTCAACACCACCAACCACAGAGTTATCAATCTTTGATTGTCTTCCTGGCTCTCCAGGGCTTCTCCTTAAAGTCCTTCACTTAAAGTCTGCCAACTTCAGCCCTGCAGCAGGGAATGATGGAGGAGTGGACCAGGGTGGCCTGGAGGGTGGCAGTCCCTGTGGAATGTTGACAGGAGGTGTGGAGTAGTTGTTTGGTGGTGGCACCATGCCGGAATTGGTTAAAATGACAGAGGATGATCCTTTGAATGCAGAAGCTGGTGGGGTGAAAAGTGAGGACTAGGGAGATCCTATCATGATTCTTGGACGGAGGGAAAGGGTTGAGGGCAGAGGTGCAGGAGATTGGTTGGAAACGATTGAGTTCTTGTCAACCACAGTGAGGGGTGATCTCTCGGTTCAGGGAAAAGGATGTCAGAAGAGTGTAGCAGAGAGCAAGAGTGACCTTGGGAAGGAGCAAGAGCAGCAGGGCTCCAAAAGACAGTGCAGAGATCAAGAGTTCAGAACCAGAGTTCTAAAAGAAAAATTGAGGTGTGACATCACAGGGAAGCAGATAGGTGATTATCTGGTGAGTATCCATTGACTTTGCTCATTTATCTTTTCAAAATTTGTAATTTATTACTAATTGAAAAATTGTTTTAGTAGTATTAAGGTTTAGTAAAAGCAGCAAAGCTTATCAGGTGTAGTAGGGTTTATCAATTAGAAATTAATTCAGAAAAATAATTAATTCATTTAATAAAGATGGCAGGGTAAGTGATATGTTGCAATTTTAGAATGTTGGAATTCCTGGATACCAGTGTGAAGCAGGTAAAACATGTCTGCAGTCGGTGTCTGTGACTCTGAGCTAAAGCTCCTCAAACTATTGAACTGGAGGCTGAGATAGTGACACTGCAGTGCATCAGGGAGGGAGATGTTACTTGGACACTTTGCTCCAGGAGGTGGTCGGAGCCCATAGTCTAGAGTCATCTGATTCAGTTGGTGGTCATGGACAGGAGGGTGTGACTCTGAGTGAGGTAGGTGAGGGAATCAAGAAAGTAGAAGAACCTCAGACCCTGAGGTCCAATAGGTTTGAGGTGCTTTCAGTCTGTATGAACAAAAGCGAGATTTGTAGGTGGATGAGTGTACTAACTATGGCACTGTGGTAGAGGAAGCCATTCAAGTAGGGGAGATGATTGGAATGTAGTGGTACTAGGGAACACTATAATCAGGGGTATCGACACAATTCTCTGAGCTGAGAGTGAGAGTCCAGTAGGCTGTATTGCCTGCCTCATGTCAAGATTCCAGACATCTGCTTGAGCTGGAGAGGAACTTGCAAAGGGAGGGGGAGGATCCATTGGATATGGTCCATGTAGGTATCAATGACATAGGTAGAACTAAATGAGTTTTGATTCATGGGGCATTGGCATCAGTTGTGGGGAAAAATTGGGACAGCCTTCAGCTGAACTTAGCTGGGACCTGTGTTTTGGTGAGTCATATAACTAGGGCAGTAGAAAGGGCTTTAAACTAAACAGTGAGGCGAGGGATCACATTTGAGAAGATGTGATAATTAAAAGAGAGAAGACAAGGCAAGACAGCAAGGTAGCAATAAGGGAAATGTTGTGTTGCAAAAAGGGACAGAGGTTACAACCTTAAGAGCAGAAAAGGCTAATGGCTGAGAAAGTTGTAGGACAGAACAAAATTGATGATTTGGCAGCTCACCAGCAACGTGTCCTAGTCCCTCTACGTTGATGCTATAGTTAGGAAAGCCCAGATGCACCATAGAAAGTGTCCTTTCCAGTCATATCACAGCTTGATATGGCTCCTGCCCTGACCAAGACTGCAAGAAACTACAAAGGGTTGTGAACGTAGCACAGTCCGTCATGCAAACCAGCCTCCCATCCATTGACCCCATCTATACTTCCCACTGCTTCAGAAAAGCAGGCAGCATAATCAAGGAGCCCAACATCCTGGACCATACTCTTTCCCACCTCTTCCATCTGGAAAAAAATACTAAAGTCTGAGATCACGTACCAACCGACTCCAGGACAGCTTCTTCCCTGCTGCTGCCAGACTTTTGAATGGACCTACTTTATATTAAGTTGATCTTTCTCTACACCCTAGCTCTGACTGTAACACTATATTCTGCACCCTTTCCTTTCCTTCTCCCCTATGTACTCTATGAACGATATGTTTAGTCTGTATAGCGTGCAGGAAACAATACTTTTCACTGTATACCAATACATGTAATAAATCAAATAGAAATAAATATGTATGATCTAAACCTGGAGTTTGAGCTGCTGCAGCTGATGGTAATGCAGGACACAAAGAACATGCTGGAATTCCTACATGGAATAGGATGTGAACTGGACAGGTCCAAGCTGCCCTGCCATGGTTCTAATAATTAGACAGTAAAATAAATAAAGACTCACCAATTGCACATCAATCAGCTTTTCTTCTGCTGAAGTCACTTTATTTTATTTTACAATGAAGTGTACTGAAATGGTTTACTTTTATTATCTAAAATCCTTTGATTTTAATTACTTACCCAGATAAACGTTTTTGTTTTGATTTTCCAGTTCCTAATTTGACCAAAGTCCTAGTTTAGAGAGAGAAAAAGGGAAATACTTACCTGATCACACTTTGTTTTTCGTCAAATGCATTAACTCCACTCTGAACCGCTGAGCTCTTTCAACTTGTCAGTCTCACTGTGTTCCTGCTGCTGGTCTTGCTGTGCTCTACTGCCAGTTTTGCTGTATTCCAATTGCTGGTTTCCCTCTGCTCTGTAGCTGCTCTTCCTACCTGCCAGTCTTGCTCTGTTCCCATTTATTAGTCTTTCCTGTACCAGCTCTTCTCCTGCCCAGTTATGACCTGGAGGAGGCAAAATAAGGAAAAACCCAGGGCCAATAAAAGAAAAGGTACTGAGAAATTCTCCACCACACCCTTAAAAATATTAAATGTAGTCCAGGAAATCTGTAAAATCACCTACCCTTCCATGTGATGCAATCCTTGCCTCAGTCAACAACTGTCCAGCTCCCTTTTGAATGCTGGCAGAGGGTTAGCACCAATAGCATCAGCTGAAGTATTGTCACAAATGGTCCCAGGGTGTGTTTAACATAGACTGGCTGGAAACAAAGCCTCTCTGAAGTTGTAAACACTTATTAACCGTATACAACTACATATACTCCTTTCAGAACCATCTTGTTCTGAGCTCTGGTCACATGTGATCTCACATCACTGATGATGTGTAACAGCTATTAACATGATGGGTATTAACCCTTTATACTACTATTTCACACGCCCCCCCCCATCCTGCCCAAGTATTTAATGCTACCCATCAAACATTTGCACATTACCCCACATCCCCCACCTCACAGAGTCTTGATGATGGTGGCATTCTCCCACTGTGTTCTCTTGAAGGACATTCAGAATATATGCTCTCCATATTCTTCCTGGAACATTGTTAAATCAATAGGCTTCTGATTTGCTGTGGAAAGTTGAGGATTGGACATTCTCTTCTACCTTTTCTTTGTTGAATTCCCTTTGGACATTATGGTACCAGTTTCTCCTTCCCAAAAGAAATAAGGCTTTGTCAGTTGCTCCTGGTATTTGTTGAGCTGTAGCAGCTCTGCAATTTTCCAATCCAGCAAGTCCATTGTCTAGCAGAACTATCTTTTGCTTAAGTGCATTCAGTGATTCCTGTCTCGGGGATGAAGTGTTGTGCAATTCTAAGGTCACATTCATGAATGAATCAGATTGATAAACTGAAGAATGAAGATTATTCTCAAGCAGGGTTGATGGTTCATTTGTTGGAACCACAGGGGTTCATGCAATATGTGCACATTCTGCTCTCACACCATTGTGTTTCTTCACTAGGTTTTGACACCAAAAGAGCTTCAGCAATCCATCAATATCTGGGGTAGAGCAGGATTTCACCTCTGTTTCTGTTGCGAGGTAGTAATCCACCTGATTAGGTTGTTGTTCTATTGCATCTCGTCCTAGTACAGCTGAAATGTGTGCAAGATCAATAGGTGGTAATTTAGATTTTCCTCTAAGATTTATTTTCTGCAATTGTTTTACTGGGTATTCTGGGAGCTTCTGTCCCTGATATGTCTTCAGGCAAATCAGTTCCTGCTTTGCCTGAAGGCTGTTCTTTGTTACTGGTATGCTGACTAGAATAGTCAGGCAGATTGACATCCTGGTCTCCTTCCTTAGTGGTGTTCTGGTGACCTCCACATTTGTCACCCATCCTCTCTTTGAAGAGATGTGCAATTTCTAGAATTTCCTCCTTCAGCAGCAGGTGTGGAACTTTTTCCAGGAAAATTGACTTGGACTGTTCAGGCTCAACCTGGGTAAATAAAGGAGCTGCAATTCCAAGCAAACTTCTCTGCTTAATAAAGAGTAATCTTTTCTTGATTCTGAATCGTGTACAAAGTGTCAATAAATAATAGAGTCATAGAGGTATACAGCTCAAAACAAGGCCCTTTGACCCACAGTTCTTTTCCATGATATCAAAATGTAGAAGTCATCTGTCCTTGCACCTTAATAGAATGCCTCTGGACCATGGACTTGAATGACAGATGGCTGAAGAAACTCTGTTCAGCTCCTGTACTGTATCAGAAAGAATTGACACGACTACTCCAGTGTCAAATTTCAAATTTAACTTGTGGCTATTGACCATGATAACTGTGCAACCAAAAAATCTCCTTCGACTTTGCAGTCTCACCCAAGAAAGGCACTTCATGTTTGTTAGTACCCTCTTTTTCTTGGATACTGGTTAACTGAGCTGATTTCTGTAAATTATTGAACTGGGATTGAACGCTTTCTCCTGTGGCATACTGTTTTAAAATGGCCCTGCCTCCAGTAGGAATGGCACTCTGCATTTATGGCAGGACAGTATTCACACCAATGGGGTTTTTTCATGCCACAACAAGAGCGCTGGACAATGGTGGCGACTATTCCCTCTTTGTTCTGGGTCTGCTGTTTGGTGCTATTGCTCAACAACTGGACTGAGTTTGTGTGGAGTTAGTACATTCTGTTTGTGTCTGCGTGGGTTTCTTCTGGTACTATAGTTTCCTCCCACAGTTCAAAGCTGTGCAGGTTAGGCGGATTGGCCATGCAAAATTGCCCCTTAGTCTCCAAAGATGTCGAAGTTGGCCGTACTAGTGAGGTTACGAGGATAGGGCAGAGTGGATGGCTTGGGTGGGGTGCTCTTTCGGAGAGTTGGTGCTGGCCCAAAGGGCTGGATGGCCTCTTTCTGTAGGGATTCTATTGTTCTAAGGAGTCAGTGACCTGACCATAGAGGTTCTCTATCACCCAGTTTAAATGTCAGTTCTGCTTCTAAAGCCCAGCCTGTCACACTAAATTGTACTGTCTTGGAAAATGTTAGATCCTCCCTGGACTACAGAAAATCAGATATGGCTTAATTAAACACTCCCACCACAATGTGGTCTCAAATACGTTCTTCCTTCGGAAGCCTATTCTTACAACTATCAGCCAAATGATACAGGTCATGAATGAAAAAAGTCAGTACTTGCTCTGGATTTCTGAGTGTGTCTGTTAAACCTCACCCGGTCTCTGAAGACAAATATTAATCGAAGGGCCTTAATAACCTCTTCGTGGATTGCTTTATTCTCATTAACACCCTTTCTTATTAGAATGCTATCTGCATTTCTGCCAATGGAATAGAGGAGTGTGCTGACCCGTTCTTTATCAGGCTTCCATGCTAACTATGAAATGGTCCTATACCTGTTGAATCTGCAACAACAGTTTTGCCACTGTGATGCTTGGTTGGTTCCTTCCTCATGGTCAAAGGGTTCCGGTAGAGGTAGCACCTTCTCCATGATTGTTACTTTTAGTCTACTGTCTTGGAACTCTATTAATGCTTTCCACTTTGATTCTAAGCAGCAGTTGTTCCCTAGCTGCTTTGTATTCACTTTGCTGACACTGTCAGCTTAATCGGGGATCCGTGTTATATGGTAGGTTTACTGCTGCCACCATGGATTCGTTGTAAACAATCCCAAGGTGTGTTTAACATAGACTGCTGGAAACAAGGCCTTTTCCATATTTATTAACTCTGTACAGGGTTAAATAGACATGAGGTTCCTTGCAGAGCCATTTCCCTCTGAGCTTTAGTCATATATCATCTGACATAATTGATGATGTATATTAGCTATTAGCTATTAATTCTTTATATTACACCAGCCAGCAATGCTTTCCAGAGGGTCACTACTCCAGGAAAAGCAGAACAGCAAAAGCATCCAGCCTATTCCTTTCCTCTTGTGCTGTTTAAACATATGTCATCTGTTCCTAATATATGAGTACTGTTGATGGCGTGCATTTATTACTAATCCCTTATTACCTTGCTTGTGCAGTTTCAAAGAGTATGAAGCCAATCTTTTTATTAAAGTGACTTGTAAGTCAGAGTAGACAAGGTGGCAGGTTTGCTTACCTGATAGGTTTTTATGACAACACCATAGCTTTCATTGTCACTTTATTTCTGACCACATTTTTCGACTTTTATTTCACAACTTCCAATGGTGGGATTTGAACTATCTATAGGAAGACTAGTACCAAAACACTTTGTTACATTTGACTATGAGCATGCAATTAATGGTAGATGAATTACAATAACAACTTGTACTTATATAATGGGTTCAATGTGAAAAAGTGTTAGATCGTGTTTCAGAGAGACATTAAGTATTGCAAATTCATTTTATTACAAGATTTTGGTACTTATTGTCATTGCCACAATTCAGCCTCATAGTAAAGTGTTTCGTCCTAATCTTTTTCCTTCCCAGAATGGAAATTTATCATTGCAGGAATAGTGGCCATAACTCTGCAGTTGAATGCAGAGTTGAATGGATTTCCTAATTTCTGTTTTCCATTCAAATTTACTTTGTAAAGAAAAAACAAAATCAGCCCAAAATCACAAGTGAAAACCTGAAATACAATTTGTACAACACAATTCTGCTGTGCTATTAGATCAGTAAAATGTATTTCAATTACTCTGCAGAGGGTTTAGTAAGTTTATCTATTGAGTACTGTAATCAGCAAAAAAGATTTGGAAAGGTCATGGGCTCGATCCCCTCTCTGAGTTTGCTGATCTCAGCTGGGTTAATTGTACAGATGCTGCAATTGACTTTCTACCTTTTTAGTTAAATAAGAGAACATTGGCCAGGATCCTCTTGCAAAAGATTCTGCTATTTTATGAGCAACTTTATTCTGTTTAATCTCTGAAGTATTAACTGAGTTATATTCTTGTTAACTAGAAATTGTAATTATAATCAAAAGGTTCTGGGCGAGTAAGCTAAAAGTCTGTAGAGTGTTCTCATGGAAAGACTGAATGCGAACAATTGAGATACACTGACACTGATGCAGTATAAAGCATTAGAAGAAAATCAATAAAATGTCAGTGTTGAACCACAAAGATTACATTTTAGTGTGATCCCAATTCCAATTTTCTTTGTTACTTTGTCTCCTTCCCATGTTCTAAAGGGATTTTGCTGAGAAATAAGTAAATTGATTTTATTTTCTGGGAATTAAGTTTTTTTTCTATCCTTGTGTAGAAGAGGTGTTTGAGGGGTGTTACAACCGCAGTTGATGTTGATGCTGAGCAAGCCAGATATTGGACTGAAATCTGTCTCAGTTGATCTGTATCTTTGTATTGTAGAAAGATGGAGGAATAGCTATTGAACTCATAAGCACAGTAACTCGAGTGATAAATTAAATAATTAAAATGTTTATTAAAGAAAAGATAAAAGATCCACAGTTAGAAAAGATCTTGCAAGAAAGATAACTCCCCAAAATGCCTTAGAAAAGGTACACAATTAAGCCACCTTTTTGGCAATAGCCCTTATAGATTCTTAACTGAAAAATCCAGGGAATGTTATCCAAATCAAGAAATTAATTGCCTTTCACTGCAAACAGACAGATCGGGGCCCATTCCCTGCAGGCGCAAATCCTGTTATGGCCTCTAAATCTAGCAAGAGGGCCAAAATGGGATTTGTGCCGGAGGGATCTCGGTTTGAGATCTTCCCCGTCCCCTGCCCATGAACTTGATTTCCATATATTTTAATACATTTTGATATAATTACACTGCTTTACACTGCAGCATTCGCCCACTGGCAGTGCCAGGGAACAGTGCCACGGGGCAGTGACAAGTGGACTCTGGCAGGTGGGGTAACCCTCCTCCATTGGGGGGTTCCCCTTACGTGTGGTGGGGAGAACTCTGATGACTTACAGGGGAAAAGGGGAGATGGGAGAGCCCCAATGACTTAATTGCAGCCACACAGCGCCAGAGACCTGGATTCAATTCCGGCCTCGGGTGACTGTGTGTGTGGAGTTTGTTCATTTTCCCTGTTTCTGCGTGGGTTTCCTCCAGGTACTCTGGTTTCCTGCCATACTCCGAGGATGTGCAGGTTAGGTTGATTGGCCATGCTAAATTGATCCTTAGTGTCAGGGGGATTAGCAGAGTAAATATGTAGGGTTACTGAGATAGGACCTGGATGGGATTGTTGTTGTTGCAAGCTCATTGGGCTGAATGGCCTCCTTCTGTACTGCAGAGATTCTATGAAATATTGTGGGAGAGCCCCAATGACTTAAATAGGAGAGGCAAGACCCCCAATGACTTTAGGAGGGGGTGGGAGCATTGTTGTGAAGGGGGAGAGTGCCCCCCCACCCCCCCTCCCCCAAATCTATGTGGCGGGGGTGGGTCACCCTGATGCTTGTGGGGTTGGTCCTACGTACCTGTGGGGTGGTGGTGTTCGGGAAGGGGGGAGCTAAACATGGATTTTAAATGCAGATTGTAGCGCCCTTTAAAGATTGCACTGCATCTATCAGGCCCTGCTCTGCCAGAGTGAAGGCATAAACCATGCCCCCAGATTTCTGTGCACCAAGTGCCAGACAATCTGGTCTGAGAACTCTGCTATATTTCTGGAGAGAAACATGTCAGATTTCATTTGGAGCCTGACATTCTGACAAATTTTGGGAAAATTTAGCCAATAATCTATGACTTCCCAGAACCGAAACACACTAATGTGGTTTTCCAAAGACATATTTAAACAAACTGCTTCACAAGTTCCTTTTTTCAGTTCACAACTTTCACAGCTTGTCAGCATACTCCACCACAAAGAAGCTGGTCTTCAGTGGGTTTCCCCCCACATCAACTCCCCTCCACCTGATAATCTATTTGCTTAAATACTTTTTTCACCTTCCATTGTCTTCACAAATCCTTTTAAATTTAGATTCTCCAAATACTAAAACCTTTCATGTTTCCATATTATCTCTATTTTGGATCAATAAAATTTGAAATGTCTGCCCGTTTACTCAAATCCCCTGTAAGATGCAAATGTTCTGGTCACCTTTGAACCTTTTTTGAAATTCAGTCATTGCCTAACAATTTCAACACTTAACCTCAAATCTAAATTTCAAACCTCCTCTGTTTGCCTGTAAATTAAACCTACCATAAGGCCTCATTGCAAATTCCACAGACAATTTGACTCAAAATTTGACTCCTAGATTAACCCTGCACACACGCATTCACAGCTTTCCTTACTTACGTAGAATATATAAATAACACAAAAAAAAATATGCATATCATCATAGGTACAAACAAAATAATGCAGATGAAAGGGAAAGTTACGATGAATTGTGTGATGGGTTCTGAAATTCAGTTCAGCAATTGATAAATAGGAGTAAAACTATCCAGCATTCTATGTACAGTTTAACTCGTCAATGGCATTTCTTGTAGTGTTCGGGTCAGTCAGGGTTAGAGGCAAGATAAATTGGCAAATTTGGGACTGTTCATCTTAGAGAAGAGAATGTTGAGAGGAGATTTGACAAAGGTTTTCAGAATCATGAGTAGATAGGAAGAGAGTGTTCATTGATGGAAGGGTCATGGACAAGAGGACACCAATTTAAGATAATTGGCTGAAGAACCAGAGGCAACATGAGGAAAAACATTTTCATGCGGTGCATGGTTAGGATATGAAATGGACTTCCTGACAATGTAGTGCAGGCAGACTTAATTGTGGCATTCAGGAGGAAATTGGATAATTTTTTGAAAAGAAAACATTTGCAGAGCTAGGGGAAAAGGTGGGATAGTGTGACTGGCTGAGTTGCTCTCACATATAGCTGCAGAATGTCCTTCGGTGCTGCAACCATTCTATGTTTCTAGGTGAATGGGGAAGAGTGGTAGAGGATTAGAGTGGAGATGGCCGGTGGATGAAAAGAGGGATGTGGGAAATGGGGTGGGAGGGAGGGTGTGGGCCAAGAGGAGGAAGTGGAGTAGCAGCAGGAGAGAGTATGGGGGAAGTAAAGGTTGGGAAACTACCTAACTACTTGAGGTGTTGGCAGACTTATTCAGTGGGAGTGGCCTGGCAATTATCTCATCTGATGGCATGGGACAATAAGGTAACGTTTGCCTCCCTCGGTGGTGGGAAGGGGTAAAATTTAATTTAATCAATGAGGGGTGTTTATCATTTTCTGTCTCCAGATTCAAAGCTGTCTTTGTTAATACTTATCCTCATTCCTCTACAATCACTCTGGCTAAAATGTTAAAGCAAAGCAGATACCTGTACCAATTTAAATAATTTTAAAACATTTTAACCATGTTATTAACCATTCTTAATATATTTCTAGCTGATTTCCTATGGTGTTGCATTCAGTGGGAGATAAAACAAAGAACATATTACAGGAAATGACAAGAGTGAAAGGAATGAGAGAGGGATGGAGTGAAATGGAGATGGAGGAGGTTTATGTAGTATGAGAGTCTGGCCTATACAAGGTTAATGTGGGACTTATCACAGTACCTCCCAAACAGTGATGTAAGAAGGTCCATTTTATGTTTGAAAAGAACAATTTTTTGTAAACTGCAAAAACTGATTTTAAGAAGGTTATAGCTAAGCTCTATCACAATCTCAAGAACATAGGTGAAAAATTAAATACCTTCAAACCTGATACTGATATGGCTCTTAAATTATCCACATCTTTTACTAGAAACTGCAAAGATTATCAAGGAGATATATTGCAAAGTGCATTTTGAGTTACCATTTTATTAATTGTACAACCATTTTCCATTGTTATTGCTGAAGCTCTCAGTGATACAGAACATAGGATTATTTCTTTTGAATACCTAGTTGATTAATATTACTATTTGCCTTTAAACGGGAAGATATTTCTCCAATTTTCTTAATGCATATTATGATGAGAACTAAATGACAATGGTAGATAGCAAGCAAAAACATAAACTAATAGGTTTCTCTGAATATTTTTAAATAAAATTGTAAACAAAAGTATTGTTACTCAATACTTTTCCAAGATATTAAATGTATACAACCTTGTCACAAATTTGATTTGGCTGGCGATTGTATCAGAAAGATAAATTTATCCCCCTCACAACTTAGTCAGAAACAAGCAAAAAAATTATAGATTTCTTAAATAGATTATGACAGACAGTCAGCTGGTTGACAAATTGGTGTCTATAGATGCAGTTAGCAGAGTTGAGCAAGACAGGCAAGATAAAGATCGGAGCACAGTGGTCAAATACAGGTTCATAACTAGCCATCATTAGCTGAAGAAAAGTCTGCTGCAGCGCTGGCTGAGCCAGTTGATGCTCATGCCTTGAATATAATTTGCTCTTGAGTATTTTGTGGCAGACCTCTGAGTGACGAGCATGACACGATCATTTATCAAAGCAAAGGAAAACCCCCAAAGGAAGTCCCTTTAGAACTGATTATTGAATAGTTGGAAAATGGAACCAGTTTATTAGAGGCAGAAAGGCAATGTACAATAAAACTTAGCCCAAAGGGTAATCATATTTCCACTAGGACTAATGGTCTGTTAGATAAACACTCTTCTTGAGACACTTGTCTTGTTTGAAACTCAGTTAACTGTCAGAAAAATCAACCAAGCTTCTTTGGGCAGGCTTTGCTCAAAGATGAATGAGTATATTTGCCTATTTTGTGCACTTTTTAAACTTTGTATCTGGCTTTAGAAAAAACAAGTAAAAGAACATTTGCAGTTATTATTTATGTGTTATTTACAATAAAATAAATCATGCTTAAAGTACTTGCAACACAGAATTTGCTTTTTGAGGGACGTTTATTGCACAACACTGACATCTTTCTTAGGTTAACATATAATAAGTAATAAGTGTATACATCTGATTATTTATCTGTACAAATGCATTGTACAAATATTATAGAACAATATATACTATTTGTGTTGTAGCTATCAATGTAATATTTTATATTAAAAAAACTTTTTTAAAGGTTCCTAATTTTAATGAAGAAATTATGTAAGTTAACAAGCACCTTATTGAAAGAAACTGAGCAAAAATGAATGTAGAAACTTCAGATATTGAAATCTTCTTTTATTCACAAACCCAGGAACTGGAATATGCATTGAGCCAGTGGCAAAAACTCTGGTATCTAAACCTGAGTGGAAACCCTGTGTGCCAGAAAGCAAAATACAGGGACAAAATAATAATCATGTCTACAAGCCTAGGTAAGAAATAGTATGTGTTATTTTCAATGTTCCATTAGGCAAAATAGAAATAGCTTTATTTTTTATTAAGAGGGGGGGGGTGATGGTGCAATTTTGAATTTGTCTTTTCCAGTCACAAAAACAATGTAGCAATTTGCTGCCTCCATAGCAATAAACATCATTTCATTGAATAATACAGCTGCAGTCTGGATAGCAAAGGTATTCCTACAGTCCCCAAGTTTGACTCAACAATGAAGGAACACCAATATGTTTCAAAATCAAGATGCTTTTTTTGAGTCTGGATGACCTTTCATCAGAGCTGGATTTCATTAATTTCTTTAATGTTTCATTTGCCTCAAAACGTCCTCAGTTATAGCATGTTTCATCGTGGCACTAAGTTCCAATGCAACATAACTGGTAGTGGGTCTTGTCTGAGTACATAGCCAATTTAACTGTCCAGTCAATCTTCTTAACTGTTTGTTCTTTGGATGCAAAATCATCTTTCAGTGATGATCTAGACCAATTTATTGTGATTCCTGTAACATTTTCTAGATATGATTGTTGATTCGTGGTTGCTCCGAACCTATACTGATTAATGTCTAAGCCTATATATTTAAATGCCCTTGAAGCCTGAATTCCAATCTTAAATTCTTCTTTGATCTTATCTATCACAAATTGCTCAAATTCCACAGAACCTACCCATAAAGAAATCATCAACATGCATCATAAAAATGCTTGAAAGTTTATTTTTGTGATGCCAGTGTAACACTGCTGAATATGCTTTCATCTGAGTACAGCCAAACAGGACCGAGTTAACCAAGAAATACCAAACCCTTAATGCATCATTCAATTCATAGATGCTTCATTCAGTCCATAAACACATTTGCTTAATTTCCAGAGCTTCCCAGCTATGTCATTTGCTTCTTTAGGTTGCTTCAAAAACCATGTTTTTGAATTTTTTCACCCTGCAAACATGCAGCTTTTATAGCAATCAGCCTACATTCCCATGGATGTGGCCAGAGCTAAGAAATTTCTCAAGGTTACTTTTCCTGCCAGAGAGGAATCCATTCTTACATCTTGATCTCCAAGTCTCTCTCAAAAACCCTGTGTCACTAGTCTCATTTTAGCCTTACACATCCCATCTGTGAATACTGTTTTCCATATATACAGTGTGGTAAGGCTGTCCGTCCCCAACCTGGCACTTCAGAGTAGGCACCAAATTCCTTCCAACTATCCAACTCTTTGTTTGACCTCTCTAATTAAATTGTCTTGTTCTAATTTGTTTGCAACCACCAAAACTTTCTGATTGTAAGGATTCGTAGTGTTCCTATTGCATTAGCCTCTTCAAGCTATGGTCTCTACTCTAGGATAACCCTCCTATCTCTTTCTGGGCCATTGCTACAGAAACCCTCCTCCCATGATCAGAGGTTCTGTCACCATTATGTGATCATTTTCTAATCCCAGAGTCACTTGTGGATCCGTTCATTGGGCTCTCCTGGTGTGTACATTATCCTTGTACTGACTTTAGGCAGTTGATATTTGGGTAGAACAGTCCTGTTCTATGCATCGGTAGCACTTTGTCTATCATCATCCAGCCCCTATCTACCTCATTCTGTTCCTCATAACTCAAATATTTGAGTATGTGAGATATATCCTGCCTGATCACCTTCTATTAATTGCTCATATTCTGAAAGTTTATAATCAATCCTGATTGACAGAGATGAGTGAGCCTTAATAGTTTGACTATCATGCTGAGGAACCACTGTCTTCCCACACCCTATCATCTTAACTAGACTTTCCCACTCTTTCTGATCCTCTCTCTTATGGTTTACTAAATCCCCAGGATTAAAGTATATGTCTGATTATTATCTTTTGAGCACACCAGGAAACAAATGTCAAATTAACAAATCAAATTTGAGTATTAGCCGCCTAAAGCACTGTAACTAAATTCAAAATCTTGAAGGAAAGTTAACCACTCAAAATTAAATGTAATTTTGGGGGCCCATGATGCACCCCAGTCCCTACTGTGCCTACTGACCATGAAAGGCTTCAAACCTACTGGGCGACCCTACATATACCCTCTCCAAGATATATCTCACATACATACGTTAATGGCCAACTTGTCCAGACCCAGGAATACGCTCACAAGGAGTTCCTCCTCCCTTCTTGCCCCACTGTGCACCGGATGCCCAAAGATCAGAAGCCAGGGGCTGAAGTGCAATCAAAACTTGAGTAACTCTTTCAGAAAACTGAAAATCTCTCACAACCCACATATGCATGGACCCCTGAAAGCCACAGAAAATACAGGCCTAGGAGTCCATGAACCATCGTAACCTATGGTTGTATGGAATCACTGCATGCAACACCCCCCATGTCAAATACTCAATTTGATTTGATTTATTATTGTCACATGTATTAACATACAGTGAAAAGTATTGTTTCTTGCGCGCTATACAGACAAAGCATACCGTTCATAGAGAAGGAAACAAGAGAGTGCAGAATAGTATTACAGTCATACCTGAGGTGTAGAGAAAGATCAACTTAATGCAAGGTAAGTCCATTCGAAAGTCTGACAGCAGCAGGGAAGAAGCTGTTCTTGAGTCGGTTGGTACATGATCTCAGACTTTTGTATCTTTTTCCCGACGGAAGAAAGTGGAAGAGAGAATGTCCGGGGCGCGTGGGGTCCTTAATTATGCTGGCTGCTTGGCTGAGGCAGCGCGAAGTGTAGACAGAGTCAATGGATGGGAGGCTAGTTCAATGGAAAAGAGGAACACCCCCACATAGAAAATCTTCTACTGGGGAACCCTGCTACTGTTGGATGGCAGGATGGACATGTCTGAATGGTTGGCAAGGGTGAAGACGTGAAGTATGCAGCAGCAGCCCTTACAGAAAATCCTCTGCACTGTGCAGAGGGAATTTCCTCAAATTTTGGAGCCATGGCTCCCAAGGAAGGTTTAGCCTCTCCTAATACTCTTTTGAGTTGAAACAATAGCTAATGTAAAAACAAGCTAATTTAGGCAATAAACCAAGTGATAGCCCCTAAGGGGCACTGTAATGAAGGAAAGTAATTAAAGATTAATGAATTAAAGATTTTAAATGACCAGATTAAATCAGGATGTTATTTTGTGGGGTGAGAAAGCTCCGGTCGTGGAAGATTTTTATTTTTGTTCCGTAGTTTACGTAAGAGTACAAACTAATGAACAAATGAACTTATTAAATTGATAGTCCCTTAAAGGGGTCATTCTCTCTTTGTACTCTTGAGTACCAGTAAAACAAACAAATTAACCAATTAAAAAGTTAAACCAATTGATAACGCCGAAGGTAATTAAAGAAAAAAATTTAAAGGAACCGTACCAAATTAAATTAAAATGGTGTTTTGAGGGCCAATAATGTACTCCAGATCTCATAGTGCCCACTGGCTGCAGAAGTGCACATAGACATTGTGTGCTCCCTTTCCAAGGACACCCAACTTTGAATATAGCTGTGGAAGAAAGGTAGACAGTTCGATCGGATGACCCTCTTGACCGGCTGTTGCCTAGATATGTTAATGGCCAACTTGACCAGGCCCAGAAACTGGCCTACTATGAGGTCATCCTCCTTGCATGTCCCCCTCCACAACAGGGGCCTAAGATCAGAAGTGTGAGGCTGAGTTGCAGCCAAAACTTGAAGTGTAACTTATTCAAAAAGCTAAAAAAGAAAAGGAACTCTACAATCCATATACACATGGAACATGGACTTCTGAAGGCTGCAGAAAATACAGGCAGTTTGGGAGTCCAAACCATTGTAACCTCCATTTGTATGGGACTACTACACACAACACCCTCCTCACCAGATCCCCGATGGAAAAGGAGAGGACTCCATTGGGGACACTCGCAATTCAAGGAAGATGGTCTCTCTTTATATATATTTTTAAGAAACATAGATCAGTAAAACAAATTAATAGTTAACATGAGTGACCAATTCTGCTGAGGCACTGTAACATAAGCAACACTATAAAGGAAATTTATGCAAGTAAATAAAAATGTCTTTCTTGGGACTGACAGTGTACTCATTTGGAATGGTTGTTTGGTTTGGCTTTAATTCAGCATGGTGACAATGAAGATGCTGTTATGGTTGATTAGAAGGCAAAGGTAACATTTGGGATTTTTGTTAAATGGCGAATTGTAGTTGTGTTCACTGGTACTGTGGTTGGATGAGTTAATTGGAAAGGTAATGTGTGTTTGCCTTTTCCACACCTACTCCATAGCATCCCGGGGCTCGCTAATTACATTCAAATTACAATTTAAATGATATAGTCTGCCTCATGACCTTTTTGGGCACGAGGCTGATCGCGCCAGATACCTGGTCCCAGTAAGATTGCAAGTAGTGAGAAATCGGGCGCAAACCTGATTTCTCATTCTCTCTCAATCTTACCGGTTCGCCCCACCATCAGCTGGCGGGGCAAGAAGGTAAGATCATGGCCATAGTATTTCTACTCTCTTAGCAATGACAACAGAAATCAATCATCAATTAATCTGAAAGTAATTGATTGTGCCTTAAATAATGCTGTTGTGGGTTTCTTCTTGTCGAGTGCATGTTCAACTGTGCATGTTTGAGAGGGCATTAGCTGAAGCGTTAAGGTTGGAATTGCTAAAACTGTAGAATCAGCATTACGCAATTTATGATACTACGAGCTACCTACTCTGCATACTTCTGACACTCCTAATGCCTGGACTAACACCCTGAACAAAATGTCATTTGGCCTGGACTACATGATGACATGTGCACACAGCATGGATACTATTTTGCACCCAAAATAGCAAACACAGTACTGGAAATACAAAGACATGGACCAAAGTTTTGAGGCTTGTGTGTCTTAATAAGAATTTTTGAATATGATTGTTTGAAGAAACACATTATTGCTTGCCCTAAACACACGGGTCTCGTTTCTCTTATCAAGGGCACCATGCTGAAATAGGCTCAGTGGCACAGTGGTTAGCACTGCTGCCTCACAACGCCAGGAACCTGGGTTCAATTTCTGGCTTGGGTCACTTTCTGGGCAGTCTGCATGTTCTCCCTGTGTTTGTGTGGGTTCCTCCGGGAGCTCCGGTTTCCTCCCACAATCCAAAAGACATGCTGGTTAGGTGCTTTGGCCATGCTAAATTCTCCCTCAGTGTACCCGAACAGGCATGGGAGTGTGGCGACTAGGGAATTTTCACAATTACTTCATTGCAGTGTTAATGTAAACCTACTTGTGACACTAATAAATAAACTTAATTATTTTAAGTTGATATGTAACAACCTGATAAAAGATTTGGGTAGCTGTAAAAATAATGAACAGCAACTACCATTTGTTCACTGATGGCTGTAAAATCTGAGCCCATTATTCACATCTATGATCATGGTCTCGGCTGTGTTGTCTGGGAAAGATGCCTCTATAGGGAGAGGGAAAAGTTTGATTATGCATTGATTGAGTTTCACTGTAATGGTTTTATGACATCTGAATCCCTTAATGAGTTACTACCTTGTAAAATAATTAAGTTTATGCATTACGTTAATTATAAGAGAAGCCTAAAGATGACATTCTGTAAATAAAGTTGAAATGAGTTAGACTCAAAATGGGGTTTCTCCAAGAAATGTTATTCTTGAGTTAGGATATCTATTTATAAAATATTTTTACTTCAGTGCATTTAATCATTCATTGCAGCCATCAAATACAACATGCTTGTATTTGCATGACCTTTCCTACACTTAATTAGTTTGTGAAAGATGATTGATGTACTGGAATCACAATACACAGTGCACACTGATGAAAACATCAGTAATTGGCAAACTTTTATGCATGCATCAGAAATTCTACACAATCAATGTAGTTCAGTATATTTAATTCCCAGATTTGAATCAGAATTGCTTAATGATAAGATGTTTGACCATTTAGAGATGAGAGCACAATTTCTCAAAATTACATAAAAGCTTCATCAGAAAAAGACTTCTCAGAAGTTAAGCTCTTTTATAGAATATTTCAGTTTTCAATACTTGTGTAGATGAAACATCTTAAGGATCTCTTTTGTGGTCAAAAACAAAAACACTCCATTAACTGATGGTGCAATTTTTTTCATTGACTGTTTTATCTGTCTGCTGATGCAACAGTACCACGCTTTCTGCAACACTGTGTTTATTACGATAACACTGCAGAGGTAGATAAATAATTCAGTTGTTTCTGGATAATTAACAAATCTTGGCATTTAATAGTTATAATATAATTTTATTTTTAATTATTCTTGTTTACCATGCAGGTTTGTAAATTATTCAGTCATAAATTGAATTTGTTTTTGTCACTGATTGTTCTAGAAGACTAATTCTATTCCGGCTAAGATTTCATAATCGTGTTGGAAGTTGATTGATTGAAATAAATGAACATCTTTGGAATTTGTTTGCTTTCAGCCAACGTCATATTTTATAGAAAAATAGAAAATGGGATGTTCTCCTTTTTGTCTGCAGAGATCCTTGATGGAAAGGAGGTAAATAATACAGCCAGACAGTTTTTATTGAACTGGAAAGCTTTCCGAGAAACCAAGAAGAAAAATGCCAAGGAAAAGGCAGATGATCAGGGGGTGCAACAGAAGTTAGGTATGTCACATAGAAAAAGGAATTATTTTAGCTACCTTATTTTCATTTGAACATCAGAAAATTGATGTTAAAACGGCAGTACCAAAATACATATATATTATTCTGAGCAATTGTGTTGATTACATTGTATCGCGTGCAAAACAGTTCTAGGGAGAATATATGACAGACCTCATGAAGGTATGAAGAATTCAATAGGGCATGTCTGGAGCAGCACCAGACATGCCTCAATATGAGGTGTCAGCCTGGTGAAGCTACAACACAGAACTACTTGCATGCCAAACAGTGCTGGCGGTATGTGATAGATAGAGTTAAATGATCCCACAATCAATAGATCATTTCAAAGTTCTGCAATCCTGCTACATCCAGCCATGAATGATGATGGTAAAATTAAAAAACAAACAAGAGGATAAGGCTCCACAAATATCCTCATCCTCAATGATAAGGGTACATCAATTCAAAATAAAAGGTTGAAGCATATGCAACCATCTTCAGCCAGAAGTGCTAAGTGGATTATCCATTTCAATCTCCCTCTGAGGAGGCGGCACAGTGGTTACTACTGCTGCCTCACAGTTCCAGGGACCCGGGTTCAAATCTGGCCTTGGGTCACTGTCTGTTTGAAGTTTGCACATTCTCCCCGGATCTGCACTGTAGGGATCTCAGCATCAAAGATGCCAGTTTTCAGCATATTCAAATCAGTCTGTGCAATATGAAGAAACAGCTGAAGGCACTAGACACTGCAAAGGCCCTGACAACAACCAGGCAATAGTGCTGAAGGTTTGTGTTACAGAACTAGCCGGGCCCTTAGCCAAGCTGTTGAAGTACAGTGACAACACTGGCAGCTACCCGACAAAGTGGAAAATTGCCCAAGTATTACCTGTGACAAAAAGCAGGACAATCGAATCCAACCAATTACCACGCCATCAACTTCCTCTTGATCATCAAAGTCATGGAAGGTTCCTTTAAGTGCAATAACCTGCCGGCTGATATTCAGTTTGGGCTCCGCCTGGGCCAGTTGGCTCTTGACCTCATTACAACCTTGTTCTAAATATGGACAAAAGAGCTAAGCTCAAGAGGTAAGATGAAAGTGACTGTCCTTGTCATCGAGGCAGCAATTTGCCCAAGTGTGCCATCAAGGAGCCCTGGCAAAATTGAAGTCAGTGGGAATTAGGGTAAACTCGACCAGTGGAATCATACTTGGCACAAAGGAAGATGGTTGTGACTATAGAGGCCAATCATTTCAGTCCCAGGATATTTCTGCAAGAGTTCCTCAGGGTAGAGTCCTAGGCCCTGCCATCTTCAGCTGCTTCGTAAACTACCTTCCTTTTACCATAAGATCAGAGGTGGGAATGTTTGCTCACAATCGCATAATGTTTAGTATTCTCATGCTGATTGGTCCATGTCAATATGCAGTAAGACCTGGACAACATTAAGGCTTGGGCTGAAAAGTGGCAGGTAACATTTGTGCCATACAAGTGCCAGATAATAGCTATATCCAACAAGGGAGAATCTAACTCCCCTTGACATTCACTGGCATTGCTGAATCTTCCACTATCGCCATTCTGGGGGTTACCATTTACCAGAAACTGAACAGGATCAGCCATATAAATACTGTGAGTACAAGAGCAGGCCAGAGACTGGGAATTCTGCAGTGAGTAACTCGTTCTGATTCTCCAAAGCCTGTCCATCACCTACAAGACAAAGTCAGGAATGTGAGAGAACACTCTCCACTTGCCTGGATGAGTGCAGCTCCAACAGCACTCAAGAGGCTTGACACCATCCAAGACAAAGCAGCTGACTTGATTGGCACCCGATCCACCTAGTTAAACATTCACCTAGTGAAACATTCACTCAGTCCATCATTGAAACACAGTGACACGATTGTATACAAAATATAAAGTGCATGTAGTAACTCACCAAGTATATCCTTCAACAGCACCTTCCAAACCTTTCTGCCGCCTAAAAGGCCAAAGGCAACAGATGTATAGAAGTACCACCTCATACATGTTCCAGTCTATGCCACACACCATCCTGACTTTGAACTATAGTGCTGTTACATCATTATGGAGGGATTAAAATTCCTTCAAACAGCAGTGGTGGGTCTACATGCACCAGCTGGACTGCAGCAGTTCAAAAAGGCAGCTTACCACTATCTTCTCAAGGGCAATTAAGAATGGACAACTGAAGCTCACATCCCATGAAAGAACTTTTGAAAATTAATTTGCATCTCAAGACTTTCCTCTAAAGCCAACCTTTTTATATATCTACAAAACATTTTGCAATTATGCTTTTCACAGTTGTAAGATTGCTTCCCATATTCACATTTTTGGATTATACATTTTCTGGTTACCTATTGCTCACTAATTTCATCTCAAGGTAAAACAGCAGATATAGACACGTAGGCTAGTGAGGCAGTCAGCTTATCCCCAGGAGACACATAATCCCCATTTTGTTTTCCATGTACTCAAACGATCATGACTGTAAAACCTAATGTTAAAGGAACCGTGGTGCACGAAAGCTGTGGGGGACCGAGTCGAGAAGAAAAGGAAAGCGTACAAAAGGTTCAGAGAGCTTGGCAAAGATAGGGATCTAGATGAGTATACGGCTTGTAGGAAGGGACTAAAGAAGGAAATTAGGAGAGCCAGAAGGGGTCACAAGAAGGCCTTGGCAGGTAGGATTAAGGAAAACCCTAAGGCGTTCTATAAATATGTGAAGAGTAAAAAGGATGAGATGTGAAGGAATAGGGCCTATAAAAGGTGAAGGCGGGAAAATCTGTACAGAACCAGTAGAAATGGCAGAGGTGCTTAATGAGTATTTTGCCTCGGTTTTCACAGAGGAGAAGGACCTGGGTGGATGTACTGCGGGCTTGCGGTGGACTGAAAAGATTGAGTATGTGGACTTTAAGAAAGAGGTTGTGCTGGAATCTTTGAATGGCATCAGGATAGATAAGTCGCGGGTCCGGTTGGGATGTACCCCAGGTTACTGTGGGAGGTGAGGGAAGAGATTGCAGAGCCTCTGGCGATGATCTTTGTGTCATCGATGGAGACGGGAGAGGTGCCGGAGGATTGGAGGATTGCGGATGTGGTTCCTATTTTCAAGAAGGGGAATAGGGATAGCCCAGGAAATTACCGACCGGTGAGTCTAACCTCAGTGGTTGGTAAGCTGATGGAGAAGATCCTGAGGGACAAGATTTATGAGCATTTAAAGAGGTTTAGTATGCTCAAGAATACTCAGCATGGCTTAGTCAAAGGCAGATCGTGCCTTACGAGCTGGTGGAGTTCTTCGAAAATGTGACTAAACACATTGACGAAGAGAAAGCGGTAGATGTGGTTCATATGGATTTTAGCAAGGCGTTCGATAAGGTCCCCCATGCAAGGCTTCTAGAAAAAGTGAGAGGGCATGGGATCCAAGGGGCTGCTGCCCTGTGGATCCAGAACTGGCTTGCCCAAAGGAGGCAGAGAGTGTGTATAGATGGGTCTTTTTCTAAATGGAGGTCGGCCACCAGTGGTGTGCCCCAGGGATCTGTTCTGGGACCCTTGCTGTTTGTCATTTTCATAAATGACCTGGATGAGGAAGTGGAGGGATGAGTTGGTAAGTTTGCCGACGACACGAAGGTTGGTGGGGTTGTGGATAGTCTGGAGGGATGTCAGAAGTTACAGAGGGACATAGATAGGATGCAAGACTGGGCGGAGAAGTGGCAGGTGGACTTCAACCCAGATAAATGCGTAGTGGTCCATTTTGGCAGGTCAAATGGGATGAAGGAGTACAATATAAAGGGAAAGACTCTTAGTACGGTAGAGGATCAGAAGGACCTTGGGGTCCGGGTCCATAGGACTCTAAAATCGGCCCCGCAGGTGGAGGAGGTGGTTAAGAAGGCGTATGGTGTGCTGGCCTTTATCAATCGAGGGATTGAGTTTAGGAGTCCGGGGATAATGATGCAGCTATATAAGACCCTCGTCAGACCCCACTTGGAGTACTGTGCTCAGTTCTGGTCGCCTCATTACAGGAAGGATGTGGAAAAGATTGAAAGGGTGCAGAGGGGATTTACAAGGATGTTGCCTGGATGGAGTGGCATGCCTTATGAGGATAGGCTGAGGGAACTCGGTCTTTTCTCCTTGGAGAGACGTAGGATGAGAGGAGACCTAATAGAGGTATATAAGATGTTGAGAGGCATAGATCGGGTGGACTCTCAGAGGCTTTTTCCCAGGGTGGAAATGGCTGCTACGAGAGGACACAGGTTTAAGGTGCTGGGGGGTAGATACAGGGGAAATGTTAGGGGGAAGTTTTTCACACAGAGGGTGGTGGGCGAGTGGAATCGGCTGCCGTCAGTGGTGTTGGAGGCAAACTCAATCGGGTCTTTTAAGAGACTCCTGGATGAGTACATGGGACTTAATAGGATGGAGGGTTATAGGTAGGCCTAAAAGGTAGGGATATGTTCGGCACAACTTGTGGGGCCGAAGGGCCTGTTTTGTGCTATAGTTTTTCTATGTTCTATGTTTCTACCAAGAAACCTGAAGTAAAAATGAATGAAAAAGACTAAGATACTGGGTTTTCATCTCACTAGTCTGGACTGAATCAAATCTAGATTATTGAGATGAAACTCTTCCATCTCTGTTGGTTCTGAGAATCTCAAATGTATTCAATTTGAGCTAGTGATTGAGACTACAATAGAAAACAGCCTGCAATTCAATATTAGTTTGTACTAAATTAACATCCTCATGGCCTCTAATGAAAAGGGACTGAATTACAGGAATAAATAGGTCTAGCTACAGTTGTACAGGACTTTGGTGAGACTACATCCGGCATACTGTGTGCAGTTTTGATCTTCATGTTTGAGGGAGGAAGGATATACTTACATTGGAGACAGTACAGCTAAAGTTCACTAAAATGGTCCTTGGGATATTCTCCAAAGATCAGAAAAATGAAAGATGATCTCATTGAAACATACAAGATTCTGAAGGGGCTTGATGGGGTGGATGCTGAGTAATTGTTTCCGTTGGTTGGGGAATCCAAAACAGGGTGGGGTGGGGAGCATAGTTTCAGGATAAGAGGCTGATCATTTAAGACTGAGATGAGAAGAAATTGCTTCATTGAATTATGACTCTTGCAGTTGTCTACCTCATAGGGTTGTAGATCCTCCATCACTGAATACATTTAAGGCTGGCATAGGCAGTCTTTCGGTGTCTCTGGGAATAAAGGGGATATGGATAATAGGTGGGAAAGTGGAGTCGAAACCCAAGAACAGCCATGATTGTATTGAATAACAGACCAGGGTCGACGGACCATTTGGTCTACTCCTGCTCTTTTTCCTGGGGTGTTCCTGTGAAGTCCATACTTCTGCTGGCTGCCTTTTGAATTTCTCTACTCTCTTCATGAACTATAACTTCTGCCTCTGCCTCCCTTCTCTCCATTTTTTTCCTGCAATGTGCTTCAATGCCTCCCATGCCATTAAATCTTCCTTTGCAGCTGTCATGAAGTCACAACTCTTTATTTTTTGAAAGCTTTTATTTAAAAAATTCAAGAATTTCAATTGCCCTCAACTGAAAACCATTAAAACCATTTTTCAAAAAATAAAAAGGTGTGCCTTAATGGCATTTCTGCTCCAGGAGGAATGAAATGAGATTCGCTCTCATTTTATTATCAGGTATATAAAAATGTAATATAAAACAGCAACCAGAAAAAACCCCACATTCATCTGTATTCACTGTCTTAGCCTTGGCCTAGATAATCCGAACAGTTCTAACTGGGTTTCTTCAAGTTCAGGACAAGGCGTCTGCAATCACATTCAATTTTCCTGCATTTGGTCATTTTTAGTTGAGATATTCAGATTCACAAACTGCCTTTATTGGAAAGCTTCTGTGCCAGAGCAGCGACCCAAATTGCCTCATCATTGCTCAGAAAAGATCACTCTAAACCTCCCCCCTATTCAATTAATGTCCTCTAATTCTGTTCAGTTCCTGTGCTGAAGCTCCAGCTGTTCCATGTTACACTCCAGAATTTTTATTTCCTTCCCAGACATGACTTTATCACAAATGAATCTATAGACTCCTCGGCAAATGGAAACCTGACTCTTGAGTAGTGCATCTATTCTTTTAAAAATCATAGAATTTTCACAGCATAGAAGAAGTCTATTTGGCCCATGGTGTCTGAGCCAGCTCTATGCAGGAATACCTCCACTAGCCCTATTCCCCCAACCTTTCCCCATAGCCCTTGATTTTTTTCCCTTCAGATGCTTATCCAATTATCTTTTGAAAGCCATAACAATCTCCCTCCACCCCATTCTTAGGCAGTGTATTCTAGATCCCACTGTGTAAAAATGCTTTTTTTCTTGTCGTTTATGGTTCTTTTGTCATTTACCTCATATTAGTGTCCTCTTGTTGTAAGCCCATCCGACATTGGGAACATTTTCTCTATCGACTCTCTCTAAACTTCTCATGATTTTGAAAAGCTCTACTAATCTCCTCTCAATCTCTTTTCTAAGGAGAACAGACCCGCTTTTTCAATCTATTTGCAAAACTGAAATATGTCTTCCATAAAACTACACTAATAAATCCTTTCTGCACCTTTCACATCCTTCCTAAAGTACCATGTCCAGAATTAGACACAATGCTCCAGTTGAGGCTGAACCAGTGTTTTATAAAGATTCACAACTTCAGCTGTTATCTTTGTGTCATCAGCAAATTTACAGTTTACAATTACAACCATACATTCAATCCTTTCATCTAAATCATTGATATGAATTGTAAATAGTTGAGACCCCGGCGCTCAGGATCTGTGGCACTCCACACCTTGCCAACCCAAAAATGACCCATTTATGCCTACTCTCTGTCTTCTTGCAGCTAACCAATCCTCTATCCATGCTAATATGTTACTCCCCATACTATGAGTTCTTATTTTTTGTAGTAACCTTTGATGTGCTATCTTGTCAAGTGCCTTTTTGAAATATAAGTACACCACATCTGCAAGTTCTTCTTTGCCCTGCTATAAGCTCCTTAATAATATATTTTATAATTTTCCCAATGACAAATATTAGGCTGACTGTCCTGCTTTCTGTCTCCCTCTATTTCTTGAATAGAGGAGTTACATTTGCTATTTTCTAATTTGATGGGACATTTCCAAAATCTAGGGAATTTTGGAAATTAAACCCAATGCATCAACTGTCTCAGCAGCCACTTATTTTAAAACTCTAAGGTGAAGTTCGTCAGGACCTTGGAACTTATTAGCCTTCATTCTAATCGTTTTCTCTTGGGATTGTAATTGTTTTAAGTTCTTTCACCTATTGATTTACAATTATTTCTGGGATGTTATTTATGTCATCTGTAATAAAGACATACAAAATATTTATTCACTGCATCTGCCATTTCCTTATTTCCCATTATCAATTCTTCAGAGTTACTCTCTAGAGAACTAATACCCACTCTAATTACACTTTTCCTTTTTAGATATCACTTTTATTATTTTGTATGGATAGATCTTTAGATTCCCTTTTATGTTAGCTGCCAGTCTCTTCTCATACTCTCTTTGCCTCTTATTTCCTTTTTCATGTCCCCTCTGAAGTTTATATTTTTGGCCTGGTTCTTGTGCATTATCAACCTATCTTCTATAGAAATCATAGAAACCCTACAGTACAGAAAGAGGCCATTCAGCCCATCGAGTCTGCACCGACCACAATCCCACCCAGGCCCTACCCCCACATCCCTACATATTTACCCACTAATCCCTCTAACCTACGCATCTCAAGACACTAAGGGCAATTTTTAGCATGGCCAATCAACCTAACCCGCACATCTTTGGACTGTGGGAGGAAACCGGAGCACCCGGAGGAAGCCCACGCAGACACGAGGAGAATGTGCAAACTCCACACAGACAGTGACCCAAGCCGGGAATCGAACCCAGGTCCCTGGAGCTGTGAAGCAGCAGTGCTAACCACTGTGCTACCATGCCGCCCGGTATATAATATGCAAGTTTTTTTCTGCTTCACCAAGAAGCTCTGAATTTGTTCATTGGTTTTCCCTCATGGGAATATACCTCAATTATACCTGAACTATCTCATCCTTTCCAGCTCACCAATTATATTTGCCACACTTTGTGTGTTTCTTTACATGCACTGTGAACCTATTAGGCTCTCTTACTCTGACCCACCTAATGTCTTGCTATTTCTCAGTCAAGTGTTATATGTCTCTCCAAGTTTTTTGTACACTTTGTTTCTTTTGAATGCTACACCTTGGTTCCCAATTCCCTGCCCTGTTAGTTTAAACTCTCCCCAATTGCACTTCCAAACCAAACTGTCAGGATATTGGTCCCAGGTCTGTTCAAATACAGCCCTCAGGCCTGTATAGGTTTCACCTTCCTCAGAACCAGTTCCAATGCCCAAGAAACTAAAGAACACCCTACAGCATCATCTCTCTATCCATTAATAATCTGGTCTATTTTCCTATTTCTATCATCATTTGCTCATGGCACACAATAATCCAGAGATTGCTATCTCCGAGGTCATGCTTGCTAGTCTCCTTCCTTGCTCCCTAAAATCTGTCTTCAGGCCCTCATTCCTCTTTCTACATGTGTCATTAGTATCAATTCAGACCACAACCGTTGATTGCTCACCTTTCCCCTACAGAATGCTCTGCAGCCACTCTGACATCCTTGTTCCTGGCATCTGGGAGGCAACATACCATTTGGAATCACATCTACAGCTATCTGTTGCCCTATCTGTACAATCCTCCATTGCGATTGTTTTTCCCATTTTTCTCCCAGTCACCCACCCCTCGCCTCACATACAGCACTTCTGGTGCTGTGGGGTTGGCTCTGGCTGTACTCCCCAGAGAAACCATCACTCTCACCAGTATTCAGAACTGGAAAACATTTGGAGAATGAGATGCACTCAAAGGACTCCTGCACCACCTGACTTGTCCCACCTCTCTGTCCGGCTGTCATCTCTTGCTTACATACCCTTAAGTTGCAGGGTGAGAAACCAATTTGCACATTCTCAATCACCTGACAGACTGACAATACATCATTTGTTTTTCTCTGGCATTTTTTGTTGAGATCTCTGCTCTATTCTTTATCTTTAACCTCTGCACTGAATGACTTCTCTTCTTCACCTGAACACCCCAGCACCATTTCGCTGACATCCTTGGCCTCTTGGCTTCTTTCAACCTCACCATGCACATAAATACTCACTTCTACTATCCCTTAGATTTTTGTCATTGACTAGATTATTGCACTATCTAATTCTCCTTTTATGTCATCCATCTCACATCCCATGCACGGGGGGAAAATCCTTCCAGTTTTCTTACTAGTACATCCTCTGTCTTCCAACATTTTTCTTTGAGTTGCACATAATACCAATATTGCTTTAGTCAAAGTCATCAATGACTATGATTTCCCTACTTGTTATTATGCTACTCACTAAAATTCATTTTCCTCAACTATCTTTTCTTTGTAGTTCACATCCATCTAGATGACTTCCCAATTTTAATTTTGCTCCCATCTGCCTCAATAGAACTAGTGCACCTTCAGCAATAATTTGATTTCCAACATAGTTGCCTCTGGATACCTTGTTCCATACCTTGCTTTCCCCTGGTCACTTAGTTTTCTGACATTATCTGCAGTCAGCTTTCATATGTGTGTTGATCATGTACAGCTTTACCTTTCAACCAGCATTCTCAATTTTACTACCATCTCTTCATTGTCTGATTGTCTAACTGACATTACTCATGGATTATCAGAACTTTATTCACTTGAACATAGAGAATCCATTCTATTTGGCTCCGTCTGCTTGACTGTGTCTATTTTTGTAGTATTTTATGGAATGTGAGTTTCACTGGCTCGGCCAGTATTTATTGCCCATCCCAAATTGCCCTTTAGAAGGTGGTGGTGAGCAGCCTTCTTTTCAGGGGCAGATTTATATTTTGTAGGGCCCTATGTTACCTTCATTTCTGGGCACTGCCTCTTCTGATCCTGTCCACTGTCGCTCCACAGAATGCAAAGGCACAAGCCACAAAAATACACAAATTGATCATTGCTTTAATGCTTTTTATCTTGTAAAAACATGCCTGTGTGAATAATTGCTGAATTGAAATCCCAATTTACCTCTTGTTAGAATGACAGTAAAGATGGTCAATATTGCGATTCATGTCTTGAGGTAAGCAAACATGGAACTTGCTGATGAGCAATGATATGGAAAAATCAGCTATTGACATCAATGAGGCATAGGCAAGTGCAGGAAAGAATGAGTCAGTCCAGTGCAGGAGCAAATACTCCAATCAACAAGATGCTTATGCTGCCATTCGATATATTTCAGAGTCTCATTCAGTTTCAAAAGTTAGCTTCCTTACTTCCTCTCACAAAATTAAAAAAGTTATTGCCATAATTTCAATATCATAGAATCCCTACAGTGCAGAAAGAGGCCATTCAGCCCATTGAATCTGCACCTAGCACAATCCCACCCAGGCCCTATTCACATTACCCCACATTTTTACGCTGCGATTTTAATCCTCTAACGCTAGGGGAAGCCTATCAACCTAACACGCACACCTTTGGACTGTGGGAGGAAACTGGAGCACCCGGAGGAAACCCACGCAGACACAGGGAGAATGTGCAAACTCCACACAGACAGACCCGAGGCTGGATTTGAACCCAGGTCTCTGGCACTGTGAGGCAGCAGTGCTAACCACTGTGCCACTATGCCACCCAGTGGCTCTGTCTGTTGGCTTCCATTCTTTGTCCTAGAAGACAAAGAATGGAATCTAGCAGACAGAGCATTGATGCTGGGATGTTCATACAGAGCAAATGGCATTTGAATACATTTAAATGGAATTAATGGGCTGCACGCCCAACTTGACCAGCACTTCCCCTTTATCACCGCGTTCGCCAATCCCGAACTGGCGCAAAACATGCTGCATAAAAGTCCAATTCGGGCGCTCCATCAGTGAGGGTTAGTGAGGAGATAAGTCCATAGCGTCTGACGGCTCTCTGCTGCTCCTTTCGTTGCAGCCATTTTATTTCTCAGGTCAGTGGCAGATCTGCGAGTGTGTGGGGGGTTGGGGGGCTGTTTCTCAGCGGGGTCTCCGATGTCCGACTTGCAGCATGGACCCAAGTCTCAGCACTGACCTCGAGTCTTGCGGTGCTGCTGGATCCGAGCGCACTTTAGCTGAAGGATGCGCACAAAGCGCTTGCAAATTGCACTGCTGCAGCCTCTCAACTTTTCAAGGAGCTGTGATTGTGGGGAGCATGTGGCTGGGGGAATTGGGGGGTATGGACAGTGACTGTTGATGTGGTACGGGCAAGCAGTGTTCCTTAACCTCCACATGTGTTCCTCTTCATCTCCCCCACCCTCCCCTTCACAGTGAAGAGATGGCTTTTGCGATGCAACCAATCGATCTTGCTGTTCTTTTGGTTGCTGCTGGAGCTGAAGAAGAGGGGCTGGAGGAAGAATTGTGGGCACAGGATGCACGGGCTTTATCACTTGCAGGAGTAGAAGGAGACGACCATCAGAGGCAGGAGGTGGCCGCCATTCACCCAGAGGGGAGACGCAGGTGAAGGAGGGGAGCAGAGACCGCGGCATTTCCGTGCACGAGTGTCCTTTGAACAGATGTCGGACACCATGTGCCGCCGACGTCTCCGCCTCCGAAAGGAGACAGTGCAACACCTGTGCAACCTGTTGCAGGACCTGGCACCTAGAGGCGGGGGGCACCCACTCTCTGTGGCTGTCAAATTGACGGCCACTCTGAACTTTTATGCGACTGGCTCCTTCCAGACCCCTAGTAGAGATGTCTGTGGCATCTCCCAGTCAGCTGTGCGCACCTGTGTCAAGCAGGTCACTGAAGCCCTGTATGCCCGGCTGGGCAGTACATCAAATTTAACCTGGACCAGGCCCATCAGGAAGCCCGGGCTGCAGGGTTCACAGCCATTGCGAGGATGCCTAACGTACAGAGGGCCATCGACTGCACCCACGCCATTAGGGCCCCCTACAGAATCTGTGAAGATTCGTCAACAGGAAAGGGGTTCCACTCCTTGAATGTTCAACTAATGTGTGACCATAAGATGAACATAATGCATAACTGCGCAAGACACCAGGGAGTGTGCACAACAGCTTCATTGTCAGGAGCTTGGACATCCCAGAGGCATTTGAGGAGGAGCCCAGGCTGTGGGGGTGGCTTGTGGGTGATATCGGTTACCCATTTCGAACATGGCTGATGACGCCTGTGCGGAGGCCTGTGTCTGAGGCGGAAACCCGCTATAATGAGGCCCATGTAGCCACCCACGCGATAGTGGAGAGGTGCACTGTGATCTCTTCCCGCATAGTGGTGGTGTGCTGTGCCTTGTACACTCTGGCTGTACAGAGAGGTGACATATTGGAGCAGGAGGAGGGGGACCTGGAGGCTGACCAGCCGGCTGTCGCTGGGGAGGATGACCAGCAAGAGGAGGAGGAGGAAGAGCACGCTGAGGAATACCACCCAGGCACTGGAGGGCTGGCAGCTCAAATGAGGCATGCGAGGGTGGCAAGGGAGGCCTTAATCACCAGGTGGTTCAGTCACTAGGGCCTTGTGTCTGTGGGTTCCATCCCCCCCCTCCCCAAAATTCCTTCTATCTTCTGCAACATTGTCACACAAGAGTGGTGGACCTGGGTACTCTGTGTTTTGTGGCAGGCAAGAGGGTGATGATGACTCGCTAAGCACCATTATGATGATGCCCTGGTGCAAACTAGTCTGACTCCTACCTGAGCTGCACGTGCACGCTGGCACCTGGGCCCACATCTGTGTAATGGGTAAGGGATCTGAAACCCCCATACAGGGCCCTGGGGCAGGTGGGGGAGAGGAGGGAATCGCTCATGGGTTCTGGGGAATCAATGGCTTCCTTTTCTCAGTGACACAGCATTGAGGGGCCTCCCCAACTGACATCAACATGAAGCATCGCTCCGGCGATTATCAATGGAAGAGGATTCCGATTCGAGACAAATCTGAGACAAATTAAGCACAGGTCGATGGTGAAAAAACATTTAATTGCAATAAAGGTGATTAAATAAGATGTTCTAACATAAAAACTTATGAACAGTAAATGTTAAGGTCCTTAAATATCTTTCTACCTAGTGCAGCCTTTCACCCATGCCACCTCAGTGCAACTACAACTTCCTAACCTTACGTGGCCTACCACTACATCTCAGTGACTCCCAAGAATGTACATCGGAAGTGGAGGGGGCCAGCTGCCTACCTCACTCTGTTGCCTGTAATGTGTGTGGCGGGCGTCCTCTGGAGGCCCTGGATCTTGAGGGCCCTTGCCTGCTTCCAGGTGTCTGGGATCCTTTCACCACACCCTCTTCGTCCCATGCCTCTGAGATGTCCCGGTGTCAGGAAGGGGGGAGTCAGAAGGTGTAGCCACAGCCACAGTCTCCTGGCTGGAAGGCCTCGGCATGGACTTGAGCCCCTCCTCCTCCCTTGGGGTTCCTGTGGGCCCCGGGTCACTCTATGGGACGGTGGTGCTTCTGCAGTGAGCTCCAGAAGCTCCGGCATCGCCTGGCACTGCCAGTCCCAGAGGACCACCTGCATCCTATCCATGATGGTCGAGCCCTCTGCGATGGCCACTTGAGTTAGGAGGCCATCTCTCAATGACCGCAGCAAGTGCCTTCTGAAACTGGGCCATGCTCTGCAACGCCTCAGCTGTGGCCCTCCGAGACTGGGCCATGCTCTGCAACCCCTCAGCCATGACCCTCTGCGACTGGGCCACGTTTTCAAGGGCTGTTGTCATAGCCTACTGTGTCTCAGCGCTATCCTTCTGGGTCTCCTGCAAGCTCTCGAACCTCTCAACCATGGGCCGCAAAACCTCGAGAATCCTGTTCAGTCCCTCAGCTGTGGCCCGCTGTGACTGAGACGCGATCCTCTGGGACTCTGCTGTGGCCTGCTGTGACTCGGCCATAGCTTGGAGCCAGCCACTCATGAGGATCCCCTGCCCCAGGCATTCCACTGCAGATGCCACCCTTGCAGTGTTGGCCTGGGAAGCATGCAAGACAGGCAATAGCTGGTTGTCTGAAAGCTTTGGGACTCCTCCCAACAGCTTCGCAGTCAGCCCCTCCTGCATTCCTTGGCTCCGTTCTGCATCTCCAGCAGCTGAGGGAGAAGTGATCTCAGAGGCCCAGCATGTGGCCTGGGGCCAGCTGAGTCCTCGCCTTCGGCAGGCTCCCCATGCCCAAGGCCTCGGACGTTCCCTCCTCCATCCAATGTACATTATCAGATGTGTCGTGCTCACCAGAGAGTGACCCAGAAGCCTCACCACTAACTGGACCCACCGACATGTCAGTATGTGGGATGGTGAATTGTGAGGTGGAAGCTGACACCAAAACTGTGCCACCCTCAGAGGTCCCTTCACCCATATTCTCCAAGCTGTCTGAGCTGTCTGGACCAGGATGGGCGAGAGCTGCAGTACAGGCCTGGAGTCCAGAAGGCCCTCCGAGCGTCCGAATGTGTCCCTGCAACACAAGACACAATGTTAAGTGCAAAGGAGGGAGAGGAATCCGGGATGCAAAACACGTAATTCACATTTCTCCATTGAACAGAGAACAAAGCACCAAAAAAATTACATCACAGGAACAGGCCCTCCAGCCCTCCGAGCCTGTAGTGACCAGGCTGCCCATCTGATTTGTAACCCCCTACCCTTCCGGGGACCATATGCCTCTATTCCCATCCCATTCACATAGCTGTAAAAACACCCCTTAAAGGTCACTATCGTATCTGCATCCGCGACCTCCCCCAGCAGCGAGTTCCAGGCACCCACTACACACACTGTGAAATAAACATGCCCCTCACACCCGAATCTCTGCCCCCAAGAAGTTGCCTCAAAGTGGGTGGAGGAATAACAGGTGCTCATGTCTTGACAGCAGCCCAATCATGCTGTCGCTGACAGCCCTCATCTCCCCTTTTCTTGAGAGCTCCAGCACCCGCTCCTCAAAAGGGGCGAGGACCCGGAGGTCTGGCTCACCATCCCCTGTCTTTGCCCTCTCACAGGTGTTATGGTCGGTCTTCTCCTGTGGAGACAGAAGGAGCCATGAAAGAAATGATGGTATGACTCCTGCAGAGTATCAGGTGGTGACCCTTAGAGGGCAAGCGCAATGGGGCTCTTGGGGCGGGGGCGGGCGGGGGGGGGGGGGTGATAGGAAGGAGCTGCTTGGGGGTCAGGTGCTGGAAACATGCAGGGTGCTGAGGATGGGAGGATCTGGAGGAGATTTGGAGGAAGATGCAAGATGGGGTTCAGCACTCACTCTTGCTGCACAGATGAGTTCATTCTCTTTCTTCCGGCACTGCTTCCCGGTTCGGGGGGCCAGTGCCCTGGCACTGACCGAGGCAGCAACTTCCTCCCAGGCCTCATTTCCATCAGAGCCCTTGGGTCTGCATCCTCCTGGGGGGAAGAGGGTGTCCCGCTCAACTCTGCTGCAGTTGACCCCCCCCAGCAGCTTCCCAAGATCACCCTCAGTAAATCGGGGGGGCTGGTTGTGCACACATTTTGTGCAGGAATGCCTGCCTGCCTGTCCATTCTTGAGTTTTTAATGGAGCTGCTCCTCATTAGGGGCAGTTTGGCAGAACATTCCAGTAAGTTCCATGCAGTTTGCTTGTTAGCATCGAGGGAAAGGCAACTGAGCACTTGCAGGTGTGCTGATGGGGAGTGGGGGAATGGTGGATCAGTGACTCAATGACTGGGGACAGGGCAGAGAGAGGGAGGTGTCACACAGCCATCGGAGTCCGGAGGAGATGGGGTCTTGTGCAGGAGGGTCTGGGGTGGGGGTGAGGAGGGTCACTCTGCCTGATATCTGTAGGATGGAGGGGGAGGGTGAATCTCTCTCTGCCTGAGATCAGTGAGGGGGAAGGGAGGTCCGCTGCCACTCTGCCTGAGATCAGTGATGGGGAAGGGGGGTCCACTGCCACTCTGCCTGAGATCAGTTGGGGGAAGGGGGCCAGCTGCCACTCTGCCTGAGATCAGTGCGGGGGAAGGGGGGGTTCACTGCCACTCTCCCTGAGATCAGTGAGGGGGAAGGGAGGGTCTGCTGCCACTCTCCCTGAGATCAGTGAGGGGGAAGGGAGGGTCTGCTGCCACTCTGCCTGAGATTAGCGAGGGGGAAGGGAGGGTCTGCTGCCACTCTGTCTGAGAACAGTGGGGGGGAAGGGAGGGTCTGCTGCCACTCTGTCTGAGAACAGTGGGGGGGAAGGGAGGGTCTGCTGCCACTATGCCTGAGATCAGTGAGGGGGGGAAGGGGTGTCCATTGCCACTCTGCCTGAGATCGGCAGGGGGGGAAGATGGGGGAGGGTCCTGTGATTGGTCTGGGTGGCAGAGGAGGTGGGGGATAAGGGGGTCAGTAATGTTGGGGGGGTGGGGCAATGTCTGTGGGGCCCAGGGGGAGGCATTATCTAGCTCGGGGGGAATGTGACAGGGGAGCTGCATTCTCTCATTTTCTTCCTGCACATGTGCAGTTGGAGACGCCGATCAGAGCTGCAGGATTTGGGGCACGTTAAGCTTCACCCACAGGCTTCTGCGGCACGATTCGGAATTGCTGATATTTTCTCAAGCAGAGTGCGTATGGCGGCACCTGAGAACGGGTCTAAAAGTCTAATCTGAAACACTCGCAGTTTCACGTCTGCCCAGCACTTAGAATCAAAATGGTAAAATAGTATCCAGTATCTTCTGACTAATAAACAGAAAGATACCAAAACAGGTGTTTGGCTCCTCAAATTCAAAGGACCTCTATCACTTGATTTAGGTAGCTGCCAGGGTTGCCTGAATGATCAGCAACCCAAAATGGGGCCGTTTCAGGACCTTGTTGCCTCAAAGTATGCCCTTTGCCTCCATTTTCCTACTGTGGTCTTTTTGCTCTTTTGTTGAATCCTGGTGACCAACAGCTCAACATGGCTCAGGCTGGAAAATGAGAGGAATTTGAGTTGAAATCTTGTAATGTTTTCACACATACAAAAGATAATTGCACCATTTTTTATTCTCAAAACAAGCTGGTGACAGCATGCCAGTTTTCAATGGTGCAGAACAACACAAATTTATTTTACAAAAATGCTCTAACAGGGGAATCTGACCCACCTGTCAATGTATTTAACACACCTGACCAAGCTTAAATATGCCTCTGAGGAAACAAAGCTTCTCCACATGTTGATGCCATCAGCTGATTGCCAAATACAATATATTTTCTGAAAATATTTTAAAATCTGTACATTGTCGACAGAAACTGTAGCGAAAGAATCACTGATGAGGAAACAGAAAGTTGGACCCTGTATGTCGAACATTTTGATTCCTATTTGTGGATGAAACCTAATGGTAGCAGTTTTTCTGAGCAACATCGGAAGCAAAACTTTTACAACCCTGAGGAGTCTGGTGCAACCAAAAAAGCCCACAGAGAAAACCCTTGGGCTGGTGAGGTGTTGGGAAATCATTTTGCACCCAAGTTACTAATAATTGCAGAATGTTATGTTTTTATAAATGGGTACAGCAGGAAGGAGAGTCCATCACTTGATTTGTGGCCGATTTAAAAAGATTGGCGGAGCATTTATAATTCAGAGGGTTTCTCCAAGATGTTTTGCAGAACTGTTTAGTTTATGGCCTCTGTCATGAAGCCATTCAAGAAGAAAGTCCTGGATTTCAAGGTGACTTTCAAAATAGCTACCACGATGGAATTGGCTGCCAACAACACAACACAGTTGGGCACGGTGCCTGAGTGCATAAAATAGCGGAAGCACAGCAGAGTGTGATGCCAACTGCAAGAATGCTGCCAATGTGGCAAGTCTGGCCACAATGCGTCAACATGTTGGACTTGTGAGGCCCAATGCCACAGATGTAAGTGGGTGGGTCACATTGTCTGAAATTGCCGGGCACAACCAAAAAAACAGATGGGGAGTCGAAAAGTGACAAACCAAAGGACAAGGCATAAGGTAGGAAGGAGACAGGGAATATACTGAATCTGCAGAAGAAACAGAAGAGCCAAAATCAGCTGAATTTCAGTTAAACATCCCATCAATACAGGAAGAAGCATTTGGTCCGGGTCCTTCCCAAGATAGAAGAGAAGACAATTAAAAGAGAGGTGGATACAGGCACAGCGAAGTCACTGATCCCTGTTTCAGTGTATAAGGAAAAATTAAGGACACTGCCTCTGAAGCCTGCCAAGATTACATACATGCACGGAACAAGTGGTGTCACTGAAGGGCTATGTACTGGTGAAAGTACAGCTAAGGGATCAGTATGCAGAGTTGCCACTGTATGTAGTTAAAGATGACTACCCTGCTTTATTTTGACGCTCCTGGTTGCAAAAATTGAAGTTAAATTGTGGTGTTGTGAATAGGCTGGTGAACTCAAAAACAAGTCTGCAAGATGTCCTAGACAAGCAAAACCTTTTGTTCAAAGGGATCCTGGGAGAGAAAAAAAGGGGTCGAAATTAAAATTCGGTTGAAGCCGGAGATTCGCCCGAGTAGTCTGAAGACTTGCCTGTACCATATGCCATCTGGTCTAAAATGGAGGCAGAACTGGAACAGCTGGTGAACATGGGACCAGTAACCACCAGCGAATGGGCCACTCCAATTGCTCCGGTTTTTAAAAACAGATTGCGCTGTTAGAATCTGTGCTGACTTTAAACTCACAGTCAACCCAGCGCTGTGTGTGGATAAATACCCACTTCCCCTCATTGAGAACCTGTTCAGTGGACGGGCAGGGGGAAAGAAATTTTCAAAGATGGACCTGTCATAGGCCTATTTACAAATGGGGGCCACAGAGGAGTCCCAGCCACTCCTGACAATAGTGACATGCCGGGGACTTTACCACTACAAGCAACTTCCCTTTGGCATCATGTTGGCACTGGCTCTTTTCCAGAATGGATCAGTTATTAAATGGGTTGCCAGGGAGTCAGTGTTATATGGACGATATTTTGATTACGGGCTCCACCAAAGAGGAGCATTTGATGAAACACTCAGAAGGTTACAGAAGTACGGCCTGCAAGAAATGTGATTTCTTTAGAGACTCCATTGGTTACTGGGCCATTTAATAGATGGTGTGGGTCTACACAAGGTGCCAAAGAAGATGAAGGCAATCATGAAGACCCCTAGACCAGAGAATGTGTCTCAGTTACGATTGTTCTTGGGTTTGGTGAACTACTATGGCAAATTCGTCCTAGATCTGGCAACCGTGTTAAACTCCTACACCGGTTGTTTGGGAAAGGGCGGCTGTGGAAATAGACCCAGGGATGTGAGGAGGCTAACCGGGAGGTGAAGCAAGTCTTAAGGAGGTCAGAAGTGCTAACCCATTTCAACCTGAAGTTGCCACTGCAGTCGGCCTGTGATGCCTCACCTTATGGGGTTGGTGTATTGTCGCGTACTTTTCAAATGGAGAGGAAAGACCCATTGCCTTCACTTCAAGGTTTTAGACGAAGATGAAGGAAAATTATGCCCAAGTCAAAAAAGGATTGAGCATTGTGTTCGGTGTGAAGAAGTTCACACATTTCCTTTACAGCCGGTATTTCGTGCTGCTGATTGACCACAGGCTACTAACATTTTTGGGCTCCAAACGAGGATACCATCAATGGCGGCAGCATGCCTACAGAGATGGGCACTGGCTCTTTCAGCCTACTCTTATGAGTTAAATAACGGCAATCAGAGAAACATGACAACGCAGAAGCCCTGTCAAGGCTGCCTTTACGGGGGAGAAAGATGTTCCCGATTGGAACCTGAAATCATATATTTCTCCCAGGAAGTTAAGGTGCAGGTGTCCGCAACCCAGGTGCGGAAAGCTACCTGGAATGACCTGGTTTTAAGCCAAGTGGTGGACTTAGTCCTGAAAGGGAGAACTAGTTTTAGAAACCAGCCAGATTTATGACCCTACCTGTCCAGGAGGTGGGAGTTGTCCGAATCGGATGGATGTCTATTATGGGGGGTGAGAGTTGTCATTCCTCCCCCATTCAAAGGAAAGGTGCTGGAACAAGTGCACCAAGGTAATCGTGGCATGGTCCGAATGAAGGAGGTAGCCAGGAGCTATTTTTGGTGGCCGAATGTAGACTCCAAGATCAAGAAGAAGACAAGATCTTGCGGACCCTGCCCATTAGTAAGGAAGGTGCTGCCGTTGTCGCCCCTTCACTCATGGGAAATGCCCCAATCCTTGTGGCAGCGGATCAACGTCGATTCTGCAGGCCCAGCAGAGGGCAGATGTTATTGTTTGCCCATTCCAAGTGGCCCGAGGTGGCAACCATGAAGTCGGTGCCTGCGGAAGTGACAACAGATCAACGAGATTAAATATTTGCCAGATTCGGGAATCCCAAAAAAGTTGTGAGTGACAATGGGCCCCAGTTTGTGATGAAGGAGTTTAGAAAGAGTACCTTGACCACATGGAGTCAAGCAGGTTGGCTCCGTACCATTTGGCCAGATGAGGCTAGATGCCAGAAACAGGCGTTGAAAGCTTCACAAGGGGAGATTTTGCTAGGACAGCGAGTAAACAGGTTCCTCAGTATGTACCATAACATGCCACACACGACAACCCAGTGTTCACTGGTATCTTTAATGTTTAACTGCCAGCTGAAGACCACGTTTGACCTGATGCGACCAGAAAGATGGTGGAGAGGAATCAGGAAGGACAGATGACCAGAATGGCGGTAGAGTCCAAGTCGAGAATATTGCAGAAGAAAGAGACTGTCTTGGACAGGAATTACACACCTGGAGAAAAATGGGTCCCAGCGACAGTGGTGGTCCAATCAGGACCATTATTGTATATGGTGCAGAACAGGGATGATCAGGTCTGAAGGAGGCATGTATACCAGTCAGTCACTGCACCTCATCAATAGATGGAAGTTCTCCAAGATTCTGAACCATTTCAGATAGAGCCAGGAGTTTTTCAGAGACCTATGTATTATGCTGGCTTTTACGTGAGAGATTTTTCTTTATTAATTGCAGCTCAGCAAATACAAAGAACTCACAAAGACAGTAATTCTGATTGAAAATGTACTTTATGGTCGCCCAGGCCTGGTCCACACATGTGGAAGAACGATTTGGGGCAGCCCAAATCATCCTAAATTACATTATATTGCATTACAATTATACATTTTTCAGAAATCACCTGCCTGCCTACTCTGTTCACCATAACCAGATGAGCCAATCATTTTAGTATGAATCATTTACCTTGGCCAATAACATTTTACCCTCTGGCAGCATGAAAATACATAGGTCCGTAGAGTTCAGGTTAAAGAGATGTGAATTTGGCCTGGGTTTGTAAAATCCTACTAATTATCCTGGCTTGAGACAATTCCCACCTCTTTAACCTGTCATTATCCCTCTCTCCACTCGCATTGTCTGTACCTGTAAAGACTTGATTACCTGTAAAGACTCGCATTCCAACCATTATCTTGCAATTGAGTCTGTGTCTGTATATGTCCTGTTTGTGAACCCAACTCTCCACTCACCTGATGAAGGAGCAGCGCTCCAAAAGCTTGTGATACCAAATACACCTGTTGGGCTTTAACCTGGTATTGTGATACTTCTTACTATGATTAATAGGGATTGTAGGTGAGTCATGGGGATGTGGCAAATTGAGCAGTTTCTGTGGCTAGTAGTGCAGTTTGTAGGATTATAACATTTGAGAAGCATTGATGAGTTTGGTGGTGGGGGCCCCACCATCTTCTGCTCCAATTAAGTCTGTGACAGTAAGACCCATGAATGGTCTTCCTTTCCTGTCACTAATTAAGGCCCTTTGTGGGCAATTATTGCCAGTTAAGAGTCTCGTGCTACCACCGCTGGTATTCACCCAATAGCATGATGAGAACACCACCGGGAAGCCCAGAAAGCAAACCTTGTTGAGGTTGTTTGGGGCTCCCAGGGCAGTCCTTCATTTAAAGACATTCAATAACTGATCAAGGGACCCAGTATTGGGAAGTTTGGCGGGGGGGGGTGGGGGCAGGGGAGGAGTATTCACTAAGAGCCACCCTTTTCCCTAGTTGTTGGCAACTTCCTCCCCTCCTCCCTGATCCCTACCCCGCAACTCCCATGCCACCATCACCCAACATGACCTGGATCCCTCAATGATAATAGGCTTTTCGCTGGTTGAATTGCTGAAGAGCCTATTCCTGTGCTGTACTGTTCTTTGATCTTTGTACCTAGTTTAAGTCCCTGATTGGCACATAATTTAGCAGGCCTTCACAAAAGGCAGCTACAAGGGGCCCTGCTGGCTTTCCAGCTGCCGGATGAGATCTCCATTGCTCCAGTTACCACCCACTGTGGGCAGTTTTGAGTATGTTATCTTCAGAGAGGAGCAACAAGGATACTTCTCACACTAGGAGCTCTTACTTCATGAAAGGACTCAGAAGATCTATACTTGTTTTCATTGGGGAAGAAATGACTGAGAGGAGACATTACTCAAGTATTTTAAATGGTGGGATGAATGCCTGTGTATATGCAAAAAAATTATTTAACTTACACGGAGTTCAGAATGGAGGAATTAAGGGTAAAATTATCAAGCCTCAAGCAGGATTTGAGATTGTGACAGGTTTTTATCCTCCTGCTTCACAGAATTGTGGATTTGCAAACAGCAAATTAATTGACAGCATTTAAAAAAAAAAAATAAGGGGCACATTTAGAACAAGAATTGAGAATTATAAGGATATTTACAGGTACGGATAATTGAGCGATGTGCTTTATAAGCTGAATTGCCTTTTATTAATGCATAGAAGCTTATTGTCTTGAGGTGTCGTACATATATGGGAAAAAAGTAGGGAATGGATTAAGTTGAGTGTACGATGCATTCATTGAATTGACATAGACTGGCCAGTATTGATTTCTGTGTACTGACACACTCATATAGGTTACATAAGAGAATATATTGTAAAAATGAGCTTTCCATCTTAATTTTTGTGTTCTTCTGTTGATCAAAAATAAGCTAATCTGTTTCTCTTTTTCCACAAGACACTCCTCAAGCAATTCAGTATCATGCACCTAGAACCTATACTTCTCCTGGTATTCGTAGATTTAGGAAACCCGTTGATCTCCTTACGAAGATTCCCAACTTTGTATTCTCTGGGGATGATGAGAAAGGTGTTTTACCACAACCCCTCGAGTCCAAGGGTATGGGTGATGGTACGGCAAGAATCGGGTAAGGTCCTTACGTCTTCCGAAATGCATAAAATATGCAACAATGAAAATTAATTTGACAAAACCCAAACCAGCACCTCTGTACTATCCAGTTCTAATACATATGTCGTCACTAGAATTACATAGGATAATGTTTCCTACTGGATAGGTTGAAGTGCTATAGAACTAAAACTGTGTTGTTCCATTCCAATGTTCTTTAATTTTAATGTGGAGTTCCTAAATTTAAACTTCTAAGTCTGAAAAAAGAAATTCAAATCCTTCTAACTTACTAAGCTAAAGAAATTCTTGTTGGTTTCATTTTAATTTTCAGTCAACTGAGGGCCTACTGCTAGGACCACAGATTCAGGTTTAGATTTCAATAACTGAATATAATGGCTCTGAATTCCACAGGGGTTTTCCAAGTTTTCATTGTAATTTCATTGGGGATTCAAAGAGTTATGGCGAGTCAACAGAAGAGCCTCAATTTTCAGAAAAGGAGAATTTTCCCTGCAGGCTTCTGAACCCTGCTGCAGGCTGAAATCTGGGCCAGAAGCCCATACTGTGTGGGAAACTGTCATTCATTGTGATTGTCCCCAGGAGGCCAATTATTGGCCAGAGGACAGGCTCGTCATCCCGATAAGGACAGTGGATGGGCCCTTGAAGCTGATGGGGTGCGTAATAGAGGTTTCCAGCTTGAAAGTAGTAGCAGCAGGCTGCAATGGGAGATAAGGGAAAGAGCGGGTGCTTCAAAATGTAATTTAAATTAAAAAATGAGTTTAGCAGCTGGGCCACCACTATTGGGTGGAGGACAGGAGAAAATCCTCTCTACGGATTATCCTATAGCAGCTGCAGTACCAAGGCAGGCAGGAGGGCGGATCTCTATGCCTATCTGGAGCATTGGTCACCTGATCTGCTGCCGGGAGGCTGCATCCAGGCACCTAACTAGTCCCTGCTGCCTGTGGGAATGTGGAGGCCGACTAGAAATTCTCAGTCGTCCTCCTTTAATTAAGTAGTCCTCAACAAATTGTATTGGTTATCCGCCACTTGTGAGATTAGACCTGCTACTCATTTCCGTTTATCCCACCTCCACAAAAAGATCCCAAAGTGAAATGGAATTGGAGAACTGCAATGCTGCCAACAAGGCTATTTTTATTTTTGGGTCTGCGTCTGAACCTGGCCCAGAGGACTTAAAAATCTAACCCTGTCTAATTTATTTAGAATGAACAGTCATGGATCCACGTTACATTAAGTAATTCAATTTTGCGTTAGAATATCTTGTTTTTCTTATCAAAACAATGCACAGTGTAAGAGTGGATGTACAGGTGCACTTTGGATTTTATCTTTTGTTCATCTATTTGGAAAATGTTAGTTACTAAGAGCAGTTAATGCACATCAAGCTACAAATAGAATTTGTGACAATTTGTGTTATTCCTAAAGTGAAAAGGAAATAAGATGATTTTATTTTCTGAATTGAAACATTATCGCACTGTTTTCTGCTTGTCAGTGTAGTTAATACCGACACGTGGTAAAGAAAAGCTTCCAGATTTCACAAAATAATGGGAAATGAATGCTAAAACCAGTATCATGTTTCTGCTCTTTCTACTGTACTGTCTGCAAACTATCTATACAGTTAAAAATAATCAATGAAAATGATAGATTCTGTAAAAAGAACCTATAGTTTTTCTTTCTGTTAGAAAATCCTTTGCTGATGCGTAGGTCAGACTGATAATTTGTATTAATTTGTAAGATAAAGAAAGCAATTGCTACCTAACTTTAAAAATATCTCCCAAGTGTATGTGCTTTGTGTTAATACAAAACTGGAATTCATATTTATGGCGATATTAATGTTATATTATGAAACAGGATTCTTAGTACATTGGTTACACATTTTCAGAATCTCATTTTTGAATAGTTAACTGTCTAGATTACATATTCAGTATGGAATGCAGTATGCCCAGTTTAGTCCTGTTTTAATCAACTTTGCATTGATGTATGTCTTTGACCTTTTGACAGCTAGTCACTTTAGATGGTTCAGTAAGAAAATGTAAACATTAGTTTGTTCCTTACATCAAGAATGTTTGGTTGGGTGAAGGTGAAATGGAAAAGATTAATATGTACTTAATGAAGTTTGGAAAATTGAGAGTACAATTAAATAATTGTATGAATAATAGTAGTTAAAAACGGGTTTTACTTAAATACTTACTTCCTTCCTTTTAGCCCCCACCCCCCATCAATAAGATTGATGAATAGCCTACTGTTTGTACCTTCCAATCCAGTCTCAAAGTTTTTTTCCCAGCAAATAAACAACATTTTCTTCTCTGTTAATGACCCAAAGGTTGTATCATTAAAGGAGAAAAGTAGACTTTCAGTCTCGGACCAAAATTTTTTTTAAAGTTTTGTTCGCTGACATTTCTTAAGAGGTCTGCCTTGCTTGATTAATTCTGGCTATGCCTCCTGAGAGAAATAATGAAATGAATTCTCCTTCTGGCTGTTAAGATCGTGGATTTTTTTTCACTAAAACGATAGTTGATCATACAAAAGAATAACAATTTCTGCATCCAATATTTAATTCATTACATTAGGAACTCAAATAAATACATATTTTAGACTTATTTTGCTTTAGCCAAAGCATACATTCTATTAAGGTTGATTTCAATTTGTTAAAGTAGTATTAGTCAATCACAGATAAATACATATTGATTTTCTAGCCCCAGTTTTAGTGTCAAGAAAGTGTAATGCATATTTATACAGGATATGCACATATATATATATATATTTCTATGACGGTTAACTGTACATTTCTAGAAATCAGTTTGGATAGTAGGGAAAACACATAACTTTATTCGAGAGCTGACTATGTTGAGCTAACATAAATTACACAGTGTCTTGAAATAATTTAAAAGCATTCGAAAAATAACTGAAATCTGATATTTCATTTGTTTTGTTCTGCCGTTTTCAAATATTGTATTAGGTGAAAGGTCATTATGCTTATGAAAGTTATCAAATATTTCCCATAGAAGAGGATTGTGTAATTTGGCCTGAAAGCATGGTAAATGTGTGTCTGAATTGAAAATGGCTGTAGACAGAAATGGTTCAAAATTTGAATTTAGATTAATTTAACAGAAATGTTCACACATTGTTACTTAGCTGTAGTATAAAACCTTTGTTTTAACTTTAATGAGGATATTAGTTTTCATATCACAAAGTTCCTCATTCCAGTGAGCCAGCTCTCCTTGTCCAATAAACCTCAGTGATTAATATAGTTCATTTATTTTTTCCAGTGATGTCAAATTGTGGACCTCCACATCTCCCTTATACTCCTATGTTCCAACACTGCCAACAAAAGCAATTTACATTTGTATAACATCTTTAACTTACAAAATGTTCTAAAGCACTTCATAAAGAAAAAAATAGTTGATTGTGAACTATTACAGTTGGGTTTAGATCTGACCTCTGGTACAGATCTGATTTTCATTCCTCCACCATTGGCAGCCATGCTTTCAATTGCCTACGGTCCTAAGCTTTGAATATCCTTCTAAATCTCTCCAGTTTTAAGGGCTAGATTTTGTCAAGGAAAGTTGGGAATTGTCTTGATTCTGCGATCCCATCTCCATCCTGGAGGACCCCACCTGCCCTATTTTGGTGTCATGAAAGCAGACAAGGATTGGAGCGGTCCCTCTGCCTCCAAAGGCAAGCACAGTAAGAAGTCTCACAACACCAGGATAAAGTCCAACAGGTTTATTTGGTAGCACAAGCCACAAGCTTTCAGAGCGCTGCTCCTTCATCAGGTGAGTGGGAGTTCTGTTCACAAACAGGGCATATAAAGACACAAACTCAATTTACAAAATAATGGTTGGAATGCGAGTCTTTACAGGTAATCAAGTCTTAAAGGTACAGACAATGTGAGTGGAGAGAGGGTTAAGCACAGGTTAAAGAGATGTGTATTGTCTCCAGCCAGGACAGTTAGTGAGATTTTGCAAGCCTAGGCAAGTCGTGGGGGTTACAGATAGTGTGACATGAACCCAAGATCCCAGTTGAGGCCGTCCTCATGCGTGCGGAACTTGGCTATCAGTTTCTGCTCAGCGATTCTGCGTTGTCGTGTGTCGTGAAGGCCGCCTTGGAGAACGCTTACCCGAAGATCAGAGGCTGAATGCCCGTGACTGCTGAAGTGTTTCCCAACAGGAAGAGAACACTCCTGCCTGGTGATTGTCAAGCGGTGTTCATTCATCCATTGTCATAGCGTCTGCATGGTCTCCCCAATGTACCATGCCTCGGGACATCCTTTCCTGCAGCGTATCAGGTAGACAACGTTGGACGAGTTGCAAGAGTATGTACCGTGTACCTGGTGGATGGTGTTCTCACGTGAGATGATGGCATCCGTGTCGATGATCCGGCACCTCTTGCAGAGGTTGCTGTGGCAGGGTTGTGTGGTGTCGTGGTCACTGTTCTCCTGAAGGCTGGATAGTTTGCTGCAGACAATGGTCTGTTTGAGGTTGTGCGGTTGTTTGAAGGCAAGAAGTGGGGGTGTGGGGATGGCCTTGGCGAGATGTTCGTCTTCATCGATGACATGCTGAAGGCTCCAGAGAAGATGTCGTAGCTGCTCCGCTCCGGGGAAGTACTGAACGACGAAGGGTACTCTGTCCACCATGTCCCGCGTTTGTCTTCTGAGGAGGTCGGTGTGGTTTTTTCGCTGTGGCGCATCAGAACTGTCGATCGATGAGTCGAGCGCCATATCCTGTTCTTATGAGGGCATCTTTCAGTGTCTGGAGGTGTCTGTTGCGATCCTCCTCATCTGAGCAGATCCTGTGTATACGGAGGGCTTGTCCAAAGGGGATGGCTTCTTTAACGTGTTTAGGGTGGAAGCTGGAGAACTGGAGCATCATGAGGTTGTCCGTGGGCATGCGGTACAGTGAAGTGCTGAGGTGACCGTCCTTGATGGAGATGCGTGTGTCCAAGAATGCAACCGATTCCGGAGAGTAGTCCATGGTGAGTCTGATGGTGGGATGGAACTTGTTGATGTCATCATATAGTTGTTTCAGTGATTGTTCACCATGAGTCCAAAGGAAGAAAATGTCATCGATGTATCTAGTGCAGCGGTCTCCAAACTTTTCAGTATGAGGGCCACATCGTATATTTTACACATTTTCGCGGGCCAAAGAAAAAAAATTGTTTTATAAATTAATGAATAAAATTTAAATGAATGAATACGTTTTATTTGGATCTTTTTTGTAATCAGCATGATATGGGTTGCCTCTTATCTGCCGCACAGTCTGTTTTAACCCTTATACGGTGGACAAATAACTACGAGTAGACGTCTTATTAGTACAACCAATATTTATTTAAACCCACACAATCAATAATCATCCACCCAACCAACGATAAGTTATCTTACAGGAAAATACTAGAATTCAAGTCCAATATAAGACATTAACTTAACTTTGCGTGACTGGCAAGTACCCAAGCAGATATTGGCCTTTATCTGTGTGCTGGTCTCGGCAGTTGTCTGCGTAGTCTGGTTCTTTGGTCTGGTCTGGCACTCTGTCTCTGGTCTTCCTTCCTTCCTTCTCGGGTGTGGTGGCTCTCCTCGTGCTGGTCGTCGCTGGCGATGTTCACTGTTGTTGTAGCCCGTTCGTGGGGTCAGAGAGAGAGAGAGATTCCTGGTTGCGCAGCACCCTTTATACCTCGTTGGGTTTCACGCCCCTTTTGGCCATTGCCAACCAATCGATCAGGACTTGATCACCCTGATCGATAAGAGTCCAATCAGGTGCTGCCACACCGATCCCTGGGTGTGACCCCAACGGCCGTGTCTGTAGGTGCTGGAGGCATATAGGTCACATACCTCCCTCCTAAATACGGGGTCACGGTGCCCTTACGTCTGGTAAACAACCCAGTGTGAACTGAAAGTCTCTTTCATCCTGGAGATGAAACCACCCAGTGTGACCATAAAGTCCCTTTCATCCTGGAGATGACCCATATCCTGTTTATTCATCCGTCAAGGTTGCAGCCTGTTTGTCTCTGTCTTTAAACTGCAGCCTGTCGTTTTAGTTCTTGCCCAATTGTCCCAGAGTGCTTTACAAATTGCCATTTTAGATGGCACGTTTGGCCACATATGATTCAGAACAAAAGAGAAATATGACAATTACAAAGAAACAATGCCGTGCTTACACTGAGAAATGATATATAATGAGTAAAAATGTCAAACATTAGCAAATGCTCTGACAAAATAATCAATTACTTAACTGCAGATGAGAAAAGCAGGCTATTCACTTTTTAATTAATTTTATTTACTGAAATTTTACAAATGTTTACCTGAAATGAGAATTTGCCCAATTTTGTGGCACACAATAAGAAAAATAAACACGCCCCAAGAAAGAACTTCAGTAAAACAAAGCAAAGAAATTCAAAATAAACTTGAACCATTAATAAAGGTCGAACAAAAATAAATTCAGTCTGCACCTTTCTACACAATTCTGGCAATTGGAGTTTTCAATCGTAACCAACAAATCATGAAGTTTTGCACAAGATTAATGGGAATGATGGAACTGCTTTTTTAATTTCAAAATATTGCTGAACTGAGGTTTCAAGCTTGAGGAGCCAATTATTAGAATGGACTTCAAATGCTCATCAGATAAATTTGCTCGATATTTGGACTTGACATACTTCATTTTTGAAAATGTTTGTTCACACAGGTACGTTGTACCAAAAACTGATACAAATCCACAAGCAAATCGCTTCAAATTTGGAAACTGCTCAGGCTGCAAAGATTTATAACATTGGATCAGATTTCCTTCTTTATACTTGTCTTTCAGTATGTCATCTGATTGGAGATCAATAATTTCTATTTGAAACTGACTTGGGACTGTTTCAACATTGCAGTCAAATGGATTTTGAAACAGCTTTATTTCATCTGTGTTTCCATCAAGATCAGAAAATCGTTCCTGAAATTGTTTTTGCAAGTTCTTAATGATTTCTGTTGCAAATGAAGAAGGAAATTCTGCTTCACTTTCTTCATGAAATTTTTCACAACATGGAAAATGAACCAAGTTATGAACTTTCAGCTGTCCTTGAAATAGCATCAGTTTTGCCCTGAATGCCTTGACATGCGCGAATAGATCACAAATCAAATTTGTTTCACCTTGCAACTTCAGATTCAGTTGATTCATATGGCCTGTCACGTCTGCAAAAAATGCCAATTTCCAAAGCCAGTCAGTGTTTGATAAAAGTGGTTCGGGTCAATTCTTCTCTGTGAGAAATGAATCAATTTCCACTCAGTTGAAAGAACCATGATAGAACCTTTCCACAACTAAGCCATTGACCTGCTGTATAATAAGGCAAATCAATAAACTTAGAATCAGTTTCTTTCAGAAAATCACGAAACTGATTCAGCCCGTGAGATCGAATGAAATTCACTGTTGAAACAACAGGTTTCAGAACGTAAGACATATCCACATATTTTCCGCACAATGCTTGTTGATGGATAATGCAATGCAGAAACATGGGCTTTGAGAATCCGCCAACCTCACAAGCTTCTGTGATTTGTCCAACCAAATCTTTCTTCACCCCAGACATGTTCTTTCCTCCATCAATTGTCATGCATTGCACTTTATTCCACTCCAGGTTATATTCTAACACAGTTTTTTGCAATTCTTTGAAGATGTCTTCTCCAGTTACTGTGCTGTGCTTGCTATGCACTGATGCTAATTCTTGTGTGACATTAAATTCACTGTCAACGCCACAGATGAATACTAGGAGTTGTGATGTGTCACACACATCAGTCGATTCATCAAGTGCGAGAGAATACAACTGAAAATTTCTTGCTTTGTCTGCAATTTGATGAAATATATTGCTTCCTATATCCTCAATTCTACGAGCAACAGTATTTGGCACAAGACTGACGATTTTGAACAGATTTGCTTTTTCTGGGCATAACTCTCCCACTGCTTCCATCATACACTCTTTGATGGGATCTCCGTTGGTGAATGGCTTTCCTCTTTTAGCCAACACATAACCTAGTTTGTAACTGGCCCTGGTTAAAGCTTCATTTTCAGTTCTCTTCTGCATAAAAAAAGCTTGTTGGGAAAGCAACCTGCGTTGCGTTGATTCAATTTTTTCCAAACGCTGTGTTCCTGTGAATTGGGAATAACTTGGTTCATGTTTGGTCTCAGTGCCGACGTACATTGTACTCCTTCAAAACTGCAACAGTTTTGTTGCATACGACACACAAGGCTTTATCACCTGCTCTTGTACAAAGAAGTACTTTACAGTCAGATATACCCATCATTAAACAGGCAGCACTCACTGTCCACTTTTTTTTTCTTTTTTCCTTCCATAACTGATGGGTATATCTGACTGAAAATGAGGGTTCGCCAAGCCGACACCACTCTGGTCATATGGGAAGGAGCGCGGCGGACAGGAACTGCACATGTCAACTGTCCGACCGCGTGGTTGGGAAAAAACGAAGGGAAATAATTAGTTTTATTATTTATAAATATTTCAAGTTGCTGCGGGCCGGATGTGGCCCGCGGGCTGTGGTTTGGAGACCCCTGATCTAGTGTATAGCATCGGTTGAAGGTCCTGTGCGGTGAAGAGGTCTTGTTCGAACCTGTGCATGAAGATGTTGGCATATGGAGGTGCGAATTTGGTCCCCATGGCTGCTCCGTGTATCTGGATGAAGAACTGGTTGTTGAAGGTGTAGACATTGTGGTCCAGATGAAGCGGATGAGTTGTAAAATTGCATCTGGAGATTGGCAGTTGTCGGCGTTGAGTCCTGAGGCAGTTGCAGCAATGCCATCGTCGTGGGGGATGCTGGTATAGAGTGCCGAGACATCCATTGTGACGAGGAGTGCTTCTGGTTCAAGTGCTCCATGTGTGCTGAGTTTCTGTAGGAAGTCTGTAGTGTCGCAACAAAAGCTGGGGGTTCTTTGTACAATGGGTTTCAGGATGCCCTCGACGTAGCCGGAGAGGTTCTCGCACAGGGTCCCATTGCCCGATACGATGGGACGGCCGGGTGTGTTGGCCTTGTGTATCTTCGGGAGGCAGTAGAGATCTCCAATGCGGGGAGTACGTGGGATGAGAGCACGGAGGGTGCTCTGAAGGTCCGGATCAGTCTGTTGAGTTGACGAGTGTGTTCTTTGGTCGGATCTGCAGGTAACTATCTGTAGTGTTCCTCATTGTTCAGTTGTCGGTACACTTCTTTACAGTAATTCATTCTGTTCAGTATGATGATGGCCCCTCCTTTGTCTGCTGGTTTGATGACAATGTTGCGGTTGGTCTTGAGAGCGCGGATGGCGTTGCATTCTGCTTGGGTGATGTTCGGGGCTGTCTTGTGAGTGCAGCTGATGAATCTGGCATTGACGCACCTCCTGACGGCTTGGGCATACATGTCGAGTCGAGGGCAGCGGCCTTCCGGAGGAGTCCAATTCGACTCTTTCCTCTTCGGTTGCTGCACCGTGGATCTCTCTGTCGGCTGTTCCAGTTCATTGGCTGTCTCATTGTGTTCACTGTTGGCCTCTTGGGGTTTGTGGAAGAACTCCCGCAGCCTCATTCGCCTGATGAATTCCTCTGTGTCCACTGCGAGACTGATGGGGTCTATTTTGGTGGTGGGGCAGAAATTGAGCCCTCAGCTGAGAACTTCGATTTCATCTGGTTGAAGTGTGTAGTCCAACAAGTTGACAATGGACTTCCCTGCAGTGGAATCATAGAATCATAGAATCCCTACTGTGCTACTGGGGGAGGCTTGGTTGCTGCTGGTGGTGATGCCGAGTTTCTCAAGCTTTCTGTTCTTGGTGTGCATGTAGATGGCGTAGTTCCTTTGTCTCGTCTGCTTGGCAGAGTTTCGCAGCTGGTCTGCATCCTGAGCTCAAGTTGAGAATATGGACTCTATCTTGGTTTCCAGGATGCGGCATTTGCTGTAGAACTGGTGTATGAGGTGGTTGAGGAGTGTGAGAGAGGTGTGAAGGCAAAGTCTCTCAGCGTAGTCAAAGGCAAGCCCAGGGTAGCAACAGAGTTGGGCAGATAGAAAGGCTGTAAGTCTAGAAAGTCCACCATTGTTTACTGGAACATCCGTCCAGTTGTATTCATGGGCCGGGGTCCTCCTAAAAACATTCTGTCCCCAACGTGTGGGAAAATAACGCAAGTTATTTTAGCATGATTTCCAGAATGAATTTCTGACACTCTGTACATCACAGAGTGCCCTAGCATGATTCACGCTGGAAATTGGGGGCAGGGCCTATTCCCACCCAAGAGGCTGGCAGCATAACGCTGAGCAGGCCACTGCTAATCTGTCAGAGAGGACATTGGCACATGAGCAGTGACCTTCCGATCGCTGGCCAACTCTGCACACCCCGACAGCTGGACTCCTGGACCTCCCAGGCCATCCCCTATGTCACCCCGCTACCACCCCGGCCAGCCCTGATCCCCCGACCCCCGCTCTCCCCCAACAGTCCCGATTTCCCCGCTGACAGTCTCCTCTCAATGGCCTCTCTTCCCTTCAGCGGGGTTGGGCCACGTTTCCCATTATTGGGGAGCAGGAGTAAATCACGCTGGAGTGAACCACTCCCAGCAGGGAGTGGGGGGAGACGCTAGCAGGCCCGCAGACTTCAGTCCACTAATAAGATATAAATGTGAATTTCAATATTGAAATCAGTTCCTGTGCGGAGCTGATTATGTTGCAATTCTTGGTCGCAGAGACTCTCGGAGGCTATGAGGCCCAGTGGGAAACCCGTGAAATGGCCCCCGCTGATGTCTCTCGGCCGCTGTGCTATTAGAGCAGTGCAGTGGGCTCGGAGAATCACCCCCATGGCTTTTGAGCTCTCTAGCCCTCCCATCTCAGCCCCTCATGCCTCCATAATCTCTTCATGCTCCCTCCCCATGCTGTATCCATCCCCATTGCCCTTTCAATTCCCTTTCCATGTTCTTCCATCCATTCTCCATACTCACTCTTCTATATCCAGTCTATACAGAACCAGTGAGCCATTAGCAAGTCTGAAATGCTTCAGATGCTGACATATTAAACAACCAGGCTTTGAAAATCTCTTTTTAAAAACTGTTAATCTTCAACCTCATAAAAGTGTCAAGAACAAACAACCATTGATTGTATCAATGACAGAACAGCTTTAATCCTCTTAACACCTCTTAATCTTGCCCAAATGAATAAACAGATATTGAATAACCACATCAAAGAAATAAAACATCTCACAACTTCATAAATCTGTTAATCAATTGAAGGTGGCACTCCCCTTCAAGCTGTGTAAACACTCCTGCTAGGCTGAGCCCATTAGCCATTCTTGGAGCTTAGCCAAGCATTCATAATGAAGAAATCTGGAAACTGTACAACAAAACTGGTTGAGCAGATGACCAGACGTTTGTCATCAGGTGAGGAGCAGCGCTGTGAAAGCTCCTGATTCCAAATAAACCTGTTGGACTTTAACCTAGTGTTTTGAGACTTCTTACTGTGTCCACCCCAGTCCAATGCTGGCATCTCCACTTCATAACATCAGGCAGCATCTGGAAAGAAAAAGAAAGTTAACAGGTGGATTCTTACCAGAATTTGGCAGAGTGTCCATTCTGATGAGGAAACTGACATGAAACTCTCCATTTTTGATTTGATTTGATTCGATTTGATTTGATTTATTATTGTCACATGTACTATTATACTGTGAAAAGTATTGTTTCTTGTGTGCTATACAGACAAAGCATACCGTACATAGAGAAGGAGAGAGTGCAGAATGTAGCGCACATTCATAGCTAGGGTGTAGACAAAGAAAGTTTTAGAATAAGAGTAAAAGGTAGAATTAGAGGGTATGCTGCTATAGCTTGCAAGAAGTCGCCTCGTTTTGGCGCCATCTTGGAAAAAAGACTGGTCAGCTCCACTGAGATCTTTGCACCACAGAGCACCACAAAGGTAACTGTGCACTCTCCCAATGAAGAAGTGGAAGTCTCCTACTAACTGTCAAGAAACTGAAATATTCAAACACCCAACTGAGGCTGCCTTTAAGTCTGCCTTTGACAGCCAGCATGTGTTCCACAATCTCTCAGTTTCTCACCAGAGCTAAAGCTAGGAGTGATTGTTTAATGAAATTGACGAGTTAGGAAGACTATGAAGTCTGAAGTTGACATGATTGTAGTTAACCACAGTGAAAGGTTTATGCTAACCAGATTACTTCAGTTATTCTGAAATTAGCAGTTTCAGAGGCAGTTGAACTGGCCTGCATTGCAATCTTTTGATACCATACTTAACTGCAGGTGCTTCGGTTTGCCTTGTTCTGGCTGACTCATCCATAAAAACATAGAATCTCTACTGTATAGTAGGAGACCATTCGGCCAACCAGGTCTGCACTGACTCTCTGAAGAGCATCTTATCCAGGCCCAACCCCCATTCCAGTAACCCCATGCATTTACCATGGCAAATCCACCTAAGCTACACATCTTTGGACACTCAGAGACAATTTAGCATCGTTAATCTACCTAATCCCTTATGGGGAGGCAGTGGCGTAGTGATACTATCACTGAACTTGTAATCCAGAGACCCAGGGTAATGCTCTGGGAACCCAGGTTCAAATCCCACCATGGCAGATGGTGAAATTTGAATTCAATTAAACGAAATCTGTAAAAAAAAGTCTATATGTGACTCCAAACCCACAGCAATGTAGTTAACTCCTAAATGCCCTCAGGGATGGGCAGTAAATGATGACCCAGCCAGCGACCCCCATATCCCATGAACAAATATAAAACCTGCACATCTTTGGACTCTGGAAGGAAAACGTAGCACATGGAGGAAACCCATGGGGTTGTCTGACCCACTGATTAGGCGTCTTATCCCTTTGAATTATGCCATTTGCATTGTGAGTTGTTCTCCCAAACCAGTGTGTGTATGTACATTGGGCTTGGTATTGGGTGGGATGGACTGCACACCTTGTCAAATCTGAAGTTCAGTCAGTGTTGTGTTGTGCTCCTACAGCTGAGAGTTTGAAGAGCAGTGCACTAAACCATTCTAAATCCAATTAACTGTGCTGAACTGGTTATGTGCCTGACAGACATTGCCAGAGTCAGATGTTTTGGCATGAGCTTCCTCTCTTGCGAGCCAGGTTATTCATGGCACACATGAACTCCAGTCTCCCAGATTGCCTGGATCCACTACAGTTTGCCTATCGCCACAACAGATCCACAGCAGACGCCATCTCCCTGGCCCTACACTCAACCCTGGGACACCTGGATGACGAGGACACTTATGTCACACTCCTATTTATTGGCTACAGCTCAGCCTTCAACACCATTGCCCCAGCAAAACTCATCTCCAAACACCATGGCCAAGGGATTGGCTCCTCCCTCTGCAACTGAATCCTAGACTTCCTAATCCACAGACTGCAATCAGTAAGGATAGGCAACGACATCTCCTCCAAGATTATCTTCAACACCAATACCCTGTAAAACTGTGTCCTCAGCCCCTGACTGTACTCCTTATACACTTATGATTGTGTGGCCAAATTCCGCTCCAACTCCATTTTCAAGTTTGCTGATGACACCACCATAGTTGATCGGATCTCAAACAATGAGGAGACAGAGTACAGGAAAGAGATAGAGGATCCCTCAATGTCAGTAAAATAAAGGAGCTAGTCATCGACTTCAGGAAGCGTAGTGGAGGACATGCCCCTGTCTACATCAATGATAATGAAGTGGAAATGGTCAAGAGCTTCAAGTTTCTGGGTGCCCAGATCACTAACTATCTGTCCTGGTTCCTCCTCGCTGAAGCTATAGTCAAGAAAGCCCACCAACACCTCTACTTTCTCAGGAGGCTAAGGAAATTCCGCCTGTCCGCTATCGACTCTCACCAATTTTTACAGATGCACCATAGAAAGTATCTTTTCAAGTTGTAGCACAGCTTGGTATGGCTCCTGCTCTGACCAAGACAGCAAGAAACTACAAAGGGTTGTGAATGTAGCCCAATCCATCACGCAAACCAGCCTCCCATTCATTGATTCCGTCTACACTTCCCGCTGCTTTGGAAAAGCAGCCAGCATAATCAAGGACCCCACGCACCTGGCCATACTCTCTTTCACCTTCTTCCATTGGGAAAAATATACATAAGTCTGAGATCACGTACCAACCAACTCAAGAACAGCTTCTTCCCTGCTGCCATCAGACTTTTGAATGGACGAACCATATATTAAGCTAATCTTTATCCACACCCTAGCTATGACTGTAATGCTGCTGTGAAGAGGGACCTGGGGGTCCTTGTGCATGAGACGCAAAAACCCAGTCTGCAGGTGCAACATGTGATCAAGAAGGCAAATGGGATGTTGGCCTATATTGCAAGGGGGATAGAATATAAAAGCAGAGATGTCTTGCTGCATCTGTACAGGGCATTGGTGAGGCCGCAGCTGGAATACTGTGTGCAGTATTGATCCCCTTATTTGCGGAAGGATATGTTGGCCTTGGAGGGAGTGCAGAGAAGGTTCACCAGGTTGATACCAGAGATGAGGGGTGTTGATTATGAGGAGAGACTGAGCAGATTGGGTTTGTACTCGTTGGAATTTAGAAGGCTGAGGGGGGATCTTATAGAGACCTATAAGATAATGAAGGGGCTGGATAGGGTAGAGGTGGAGAGATTCTTTCCACTTAGAAAGGAAACTAGAACTAGAGGGCACAGCCTCAAAATAAAGGGGGGTCAGTTTAGGACAGAGTTGAGGAGGAACTTCTTCTCTCAGAGGGTGGTGAATCTCTGGAATTCTCTGCCCACTGAAGTGGTGGAGGCTACCTCGTTGAATATGTTTAAATCACGGATAGATGGATTCCTGATCGGTAAGGGAATTAGGGGTTATGGGGATCAGGCGGATAAGTGGAACTGATCCACTTCAGATCAGCCATGATCTTATTGAATGGCGGGGCAGCCTCGAGGGGCTAGGTGGCCTACTCCTGCTCCTATTTCTTATGTTCTTACGTTCTTATGTAACACAATATTCTGCACCCTCTCTTTTCCTTTTCCCCTATGTATTCTATGAACAGTATATTTTGTCTGTATAGCGCGCAAGAAACAATACTTTTCACTGTATCCCAAACATGTGACAATAATAAATCAAATCAAAGAAAATCAATGTTTATGATGTCTTGGCACAAGGATGTAAATTTGTGGCTGTTCATATCATCTACCTATACCTGTGGGTTGTCATCTGGAACAAAGAACAAGGACAAAGAACAGTACAGCACAGGAACAGACCTTTTGGCCCTCCAAACTGCGCCGATCACATTTACCTATCTAAACCAACCACTTATATCCCTCTATTCCCCATTTGTCCATATGCCTTTCAAGGTAAGTCTTAAATGAGGCTAACATAACTGCCTCAACCACCTCACTTGGCAATGCATTCCAGGCCCCCACCACCCTCTGTGTAAAACAACTTCCCCCACAAATCTCCACTGAACCTTTCCCCCCTTATCTTGAACTTGTGTCCCCTTGTAATAGTCATTTCTGCCCCGGAGAAAGCTTTCAACTGTTCACCCCATATAGCCCTCATAATTTTATACACTTCTATCAAGTCGCCCCTCAGCCTCCATCTTTCCAGGAAGAACAATGCCATTTATTCAATCTCTCCTCATAGCTAATACTCCATACCAGGCAACATTCTGGTAAACCTTTTCTGCATTCTCCCCAAAGCCTCCATGTCCTTCTGGTAGTGTGGTGACCAGAACTGGATACAGTATTCCAAATGTGGCCTAACCAACGTTTATACAACTGTAACATAATTTGCCAACTTTTATACTTGATGCCCCATCCAATGAAGGCAAGCATGACATATGCTTTCTTCACCACCTTTTCCACCTATGCTGCCACTTTTAAGTATCTGTGGACCTGTACTCCCAGATCTCTGTCTGTGTCTATTCTCCTGATTGTTCTGCCATTTATTTTACAGCTCCCTTCTGAATTGGATCTACCAAAATGCATCACCTCGCATTTGTCCAGATTAAATTCCATCTGCCATTTCTTCTCCCAATTTTCCACCCTATCTATATCCTGCTGTATTCTCTGATAATCTTCATCACTATCTGCAACTCCGCCAATCTTAGTATCATCCGTAATCTTGCTAATCAGACCAGCTACGTTTTCTTCCAGGTCATTTATATATGCTCAAAAAGCAGAGGTCCCAGTACTGATCCCTGCAAAACACCACTAATTACAGACCTCCATTCACAAAAATACCCTTCCACCGCTTCTTCTATGGCCTAGCCAGTTCTGAATCCATCTAGCTCACTTGTTATTCCTGTTGCTTGTGTAAGGAAATTGAACAGCTCATTAGTTACCAAATTCTTTGCTGCATCTAGAGTCAGGTTCTTGACAATTGAGAGAGAGTTGAGTGACAGTGAGAGAGAAATATTGAGTGAGTGTGTGAAAGAGAGTGAATGATGTATGTGTGTAAGAGAGAGAAACTGAGTGATTGTGTGAGAGTGAATGAGTAATTGTGTGTGTGTGAGAGAGAGAGAGAAAGTGTGTGTGTGTAGGAGAGAGAGTGAGGAACTAAGGCGGGATTTTACAACTTCGCTCGTCGGGAAACCGTAAAATCCTGCCCAAGATCAACGGACCTTCCCATTGTTCGCCTCTTGTCCGCTCCAATTTCCGTGGCGAGCAGGGTGGTAAAATTCCGGCTTATGTGTGAGACAGAGTGAGTGAGTGTGTGTGAGAGAAAATGAGTGGCTGTGAAAGAGAGTGACTGTGTATGAAAGAGAGTGAGAGGGAAAGAGAGTGAGAGGGAAAGTGAGTGGCAGCGTGTGTGTGAGAGAGAGTGAGTGAGTGTGTGTAAGAGAAAATGAGTGACTCTGAGAGAGAGTGAGTGAGTGTGTGTGAGAGAAAATGAGTGGCTGTGAAAGAGAGTGACTGTGTATGAAAGAGAGTGAGAGGGAAAGAGAGTGAGAGGGAAAGTGAGTGGCAGCGTGTGTGTGAGAGAGAGTGAGTGAGTGTGTGTAAGAGAAAATGAGTGACTCTGAGAGAGAGTGAGTGAGTGTGTGTAAGAGAAAATGAGTGGCTGTGAAAGAGAGTGACTGTGTATGAAAGAGTGAGAGGGAAAGTGAGTGGCAGCGTGTGTGTGAGAGAGAGTGAGTGAGTGTGTGTAAGAGAAAATGAGTGACTGTGAGAGAGAGAATGACTGAGAGAGAGTGAGTGACTGTGTGTGTGAGAGGGAATGAGTGATTGCGTGCGAGAAAGAATGAGTGACTGTGTGTTTGAGAGAGTAAGTTCCTTGGTGTTTAGAAAAGTGAGGGGTGACCTTATTCAAACATATAAGATCCTGAGGGGGCTTACTAGGGTAGATGGTGAGATGTTTCTACTGGTGGGAAAGTCTCAAACAAGGGGACATAGCTACAAGATAAAAGGCCAGTCATTTAAAATTGAGGTGCATAGAACTTTCTTCTTGCAGAGGGTGGGTACTTATATATTTAAGTAGGTGCATGATTGCTTTAAGAGCAGGTCACAAGATTTGATGGTGATGACATTGGGGTGTTTCAGAGGCTCTTGCTTTTAGTTTCAGTTCTTTTTTATTTAATATTTTGATTTGATTACTTTATTTGATTTATTATTGTTAAATATATTGGGATACAGTGAAAAATGTTAGGGGCGATTCTCCCCAAAAAATTCTAATTGCCAAATTTGCGTAAAAACTGGAGTAAAGAGTTCAAAATGTATCTCCCACACTCTGTGGACTGCAGAGTGCACTAGTGTGAATCATGCTAAAAATCAGTGGATGGGCTTATTCGCGCTGGAGAGGCCCCCCAGAGGGTCGGGCGCAGTGGGGATGGCCCCAGGCATTGCCACCTTGGCTGGGGAGAGCTGGAGGAGGTGTCAAGGCTGGCCCGGATATGTTCAGGGGGCCAATGATTAGGCCATGGCAGGGTCAGAGGGTCAGCGATAGCATAGCCCTGAGCAGGCCACTGCGCATGCACCGATCTGTCAGTGCCGAGATCGACGCATGCGCACTGCTGGCCTCCCGATTGCAGGCCAGCCCCGCGACCCCCACATCGCTGACCCTCTGACCCTGCTATAGCCTGACCGTTGGCCCCCCGAACATATCCGGGCCAGCCTTAACACTCCCTCCAGCTCTCCCCAGCCAAGGTGGCAATGCCCAGGACCACCCCCATTGCGCCCGACCCTCTGGGGGGCCTCGATTGCCCCTCTTCACTCCAGCAGTGTCGTGCTGCCAGCTCCCCGCAAGTGGGGAGCTATAGTAAACCCTGCTGGAGTGAACCACTCCTGGCTGGGGTAAGACGCCAGCAGGCCTGGAGATTTCAGTCCTGGGCCCGTTAATTACGTTTAAAGTAGATTCAAATAAGCATTACCGTACATTATGCAGTTCCACTCCGAACTTTGGCCTGGAGCTGGTGGCGCTGGAAATCCGACTGCCGGAGACTCACAGAGGCCGTGGCACCCAGCCTCCGCTTGAGTCTCCCGGCCCGCTGCACTACAAAAGCAGCGCAGCGGGCTTAGAGAATTGCCCCCGTTGTTTCTTGCATGCTATACAGACAAAACATACTGTTCATAGAGTATATAGGGGAGAAAAAAGAAGAGGGTGCAGAATATAGTGTTGCAGTTACAGATGGGTTGTCGAGAAAGATCAGCTTAATTTATGGTAGGTCTGATGGCAGCAGGGAAGAAGTTGTTCTTGAGTCGGTTGGTACTTGCTTGTATTTTTTTCCTGATGGAAGAGGAAATGGGCGGAATTTTACTGCCGCTTTACGCCTGTTTTGCGGCAGGAAAGTGCTGTAAAATTGGGCGTAAAGCAGCTAGTGCGAATGGCGCTGGTTTTCACAACCGGTGCGATTTTTACAACACCTGGATTTCCGGGGCGGTCAGCCTCTCGCAGGGAATGGGTGAGAGGCTGGTTAATTTATTTAAATTTATTAAAATGTTTATTTTAATGTCTTTAGCGAGCCCGGTGCTCAATCATCCGGGCTCGCTTTGATAAAGGGTTATCTGGACTCGAAACGTCAACTCTTTTCTCTCCTTACAGATGCTGCCAGACCTGCTGAGGTTTTCCAGCATTTTCTCTTCTGGTTTCAGATTTCAGCATCCGCAGTAATTTGCTTTTATTTATTTAAACCTGAATTGACTTGAGTGCTGCTTCTCTGTTCCAAATATATCCTGCCGACATAAACAGTGACAATGCTTCAAAAGTATTATTTACTTTAAGCATTTGGGTTGACCTGAGATCATGAAAGGTGCTATATAAATGCAGGTGATTATTTCTAGGTGGGGCCCACATCATCTTTCAGACAGCTGGCATGCCTCAGTTCACTCTACAGGTTCATTTGTGGCCTAAATTCACAAAGTACAGAGATTGCCTTTGGAGTAATAAAATGTAAGTTTGTCATTATTCCACTGAGGTTCAAGTCTGCCAGACAGCTTTGTTATTTTCGGGCCAATTTTCATTTCTCATCATTAAAATGTTCTTTTAGACTAATTCAAAGCCATATTTGAAGTTAAGCCAAGGAACTGGTCTAGAAAATTAAGTGTACACAGCCCACTTCAACCTGAATCAGAACCAGATAATCTAGACTGGTATATGAAGGATCATAAGCATACTTCAAGGGACCGTTACTGCCTGCCTCAGTACATTAGTATTCCAGTGCTCTCTTATTTTTATGCATATATTTAAACTATCCTCCTGGTCTATTAAACCATCTCTTCATGCAAAGTGTTTGGTGTTTTAACAGATAAAGTCAATTTTACAAATATTGATTTACAATGATTTTGAAAATATTAAATGAGCCATTATACACAAATAAAATGTACTCTTAAGTAGGTCTTCTCTAAGTAAACATCCCTCCTCATGTTTCAGTTGCAGTCACGCAGAAGCTAGGCCAACAGGATGTGGAACCCCTATTGCAGTTTAGCTGTGCCCTCTCACTAGCCTAAGTTTATACTTTCTTGCAGTTGCTGGAAAATGGAGGGATGAATTATGATTTGGCCACAACCACTGTTTGCCAACTTGTAAATACTATTTTACAGAGAGGGGAGAAAAGCAGCCCTTCAAATCTCTTTTTTAGTAAGATCATCCTAAAGTAAATTACATAACTGTGATAATGGTGTGACATCTCTTTATTCAAGTATTTAAGTTCATTGAAATGCCCAGTCATATCAAATATTTGTACAGAATTACTCTCAACAACAAACCAAGTGAAACAGGAATTAATCAATGAAATATAGCTTGGAAGAACCAATTAGCTTTAATTGAGTAATTCCACTGAACCGTTGTGTTTGCTCTCTGGCATATCCACCCTGCCAGAAGCCAAATGAACAAGACCACATTAGATTTGATGAGCTGTTTGACAATAGTCATTTGCTGCATTTGATCCATAACTAATGCTTCTAAGCAAAGTGCGATAAGTAGCCTGGCTGTGTGTCTCGCAAAAAAATGCCATGTCTGGAACAGAAGAGTGAATAGGCTTTTTTTTCCAGCTTTTTTTATAAAAGGGGACAAGTATTGTGTTTGATTTAAGGAACAAAAATATTCCAATTTTTCCATTCTGGTTTGTTCTAAACTTTGCTTGCATGCTATTAAAAAAAATCTAACATTGTCCTCTTTGCCCTGCAACTAAGACATGTTAGCTATTTAAATATCAGCACAAAGCGGTCTCAGTCATTGGGAAATTCATCCTATTTTTCTGACTTTCCTGATCATATGCATATTGGATCTCTTTAGCAAATATTTTCTTTGAAAGGAAACTGCATATATCATCAGGTTTCATCTGGTAAAATGTTGATGAAGATTTTACACAAAATGATATCAGATATTCACATTTTGAAATGTGACTTGTAAACTAAACTAAAAATTCATAAAGTCCCAGTCAATCTCCTGTAGTGTTATCATGGATAGTCGTTTCACCAAACTTTATTTACATAGTAAGATGTCAAGAGCATTATCAAACAAAATGTTGTATCTATGCACATAACCTTAACTGGTGACCAAAGCTTAGTGAAAGAGTACTATACCAAAACATTTTGACTATTTCAGCATTCAGATTGGTGCAATACCAATCAGCAATCATTTGACATCAAATGTTCTAATTTGGAATGAGTTTTTCATGCAGTCAGCAGCATTTTGCCAAAATTGACATCAAATACAATTAAAGGCATTGAGTGGACTCATAGGCATTGAGTGGACTTGGAGCTATCGAATACACTCAAAGGCATCAAATGCACTCAGCAAGCTGCATTGAAAAATACAATACAAAAGTATTGTATTTATGTTTGAGAGCACCACCATCAGTTCTTAATTCATTTACTCATCCATTAATTGCCATCCTTAAGGTGAAGGGGAACTTAAGGAGAAGGAACCCTTAGGGAGCAGTGACCACAATATGATAGAATTTACCCTGCAGTTTGAGGTGGAGAAGCTGGAATCAGATGTAACTGTATTGCAATTAAATAAAGGTAACTACAAAGACATGAGGGAGGAGCTGGCCAGAGTTGATTGGAAAGGGAGCCTCGCAGGGAAGAAAGTGGAACAGCAATGGCAGGAGTTCTTGGGGGTTATTCGGGAGGCACAACAGAAATTCATCCCAAGGAGGAGGAAACATGCTAACGGGAGGACGAGGCATCCATGGCTGATGAGGGAAGTCAAGGAAGCATAAAAGCAAAAGAAAAAGCATACAAAGTGGGAAGCCAGAGGATTGGGAAGCCTTTAAAAGCGAGCAGAGGGCAACTGAGAAAGCAATAAGAGGGGAGAAGATGAAATATGAGTATAAGCTAGCTAGTAATATAAAAGAAGATAGTAAGAGTTTTTTTCAATATATAAAAGGCAAATGAGAGGCAAAAATAGACATTGGACCATTGAAAAATGAGGCTGGAGAAGTAATAATAGGAAACAAAGAAATGGCAGAGGAACTGAATAATTACTTTGCATCAGTCTTCACGGTTGAAGACACCAATGGGATGCCGGAGCTTCAAGAGAATCAGGGGGCACAGGTGAGTGTTGTGGCCATCACTAATGAAAAGGTTCTGGGGAAACTGAAAGGTCTGAAGGTGGATAAATCACCTGGATTGGATTGACTAAACTCCAGGGTTCTAAAAGAGATAGCTGAGGAAATCGTGGAAGCATTGGTGGTGATCTTTCAGGAATCACTGGAGGCAGGTAGGGTCCCAGAGGACTGGAAAGTAGCTAATGTAACACCGTTGTTTAAGAAAGGAGGGAGGCAGCAGATGGGAAATTATAGGCTGGTTAGCCTGACTTCAGTCATTAGCAAGATTTTAGAGTCCATAATTAAAGATGAGATCACAAAGTACTTGGAAGTGCATGATAAAATAGGACTGAGTCAGCACGGCTTTGTCAAGGGGAGGTCATGTCTGACAAATCTGTTAGGGTTCTTTGAGGAGGTAACAAGGAAGTTAGATAAAGGAGAACCAGTGGACGTGATTTATTCAGATTTCCAAAAGGCCTTTGACAAGGTGCCGCATAGGAGACTGTTAAATAAGTTAAGAGCCCATGGTGTTAAGGGTAAGATCCTGGCATGGATAGAGGATTGGCTGACTGGCCGAAGGCAGAGAGAGGGGATAAAGGGGTATTTTTCAAGATGGCAGCTGGTGATTAGTGGTGTGCCTCAGGGGTCGGTGTTGGGACCACAACTTTTCACAATATACATTAACAATTTGGAAGAAGGAACTGAAGGCCAAATTCTGCTCCTATGTCTTATGGTCTTATGAAATGGACAGTGTTTTCTATAGTGCTACTGCAGCATAAACACAACAGTGGTTCATCCTTTACTATAATGCAGAAAATGTGCTGAAATAATGGGCTGTAACTTACCTCCCAGAAACAGATGGATTCAGGGGTTAGAATTCAAAACATTTAGAATCTGAAATAGGAACTCAACCCAGCTCTAACCTGTTCACTTCCAGTTTTAACAGAGGTCGGATGAGGGTGATGGACCAATCCATTTGTGGAAAGTGGATTGGCCATTTAAATATTATAATGAGGCTGCATGCCTCCAGTCATTATGGGGGGGAATTGGGGATTTTCCCAGCCCACTGGGCAGGCTGGAAGAAATAAGCGGAGGCTGTTTAGCGGGCTCCCTGCTGGGCACCATGGCCTCCGCATGTCTCCAGGCCCAGAATTTTCGGCAGTGTCAGCTCTGCGCTGGAAATCAGCATGAAGCTGCTTTAAATACTTAAATTTGTATTTACATTTCATTAGCGGGCCCAGGACTGAAGTCTCCGGGCCCACTAGCCTCCTCCTCCTCCCCCCCCCCCCCCCCCCCCCCCCGCTAGAATGGTTCACTCCAGCAGGGTTTACAACAGCTCCCCACTAACGGGGAGCTGGCGGCCCAACCCCGCTGGAGGGAACAGAGACCATGGGGTCTCCCCCAGGAGTCATGGGTAAAGGGGGTGTCCTTTGGGCATTGCCACCCTAGCAATGCCCAAGGGGCACCTTGGCACTGCCCACTGGCATCGGGCAGTGCTGGGGGTGGGACCATAGGGAAAGGGGCCTATTTGGGGTGAGGCCTATGGGGGTGAGATTGGTGAAGGATTGGGGGGGTGTGGTCCGGCTGCCACTCTGCACTTGAGATCAGCAGCAGAGGGAGGGAGGACAGCGAATAGGGCTGGCCATCAGGGTGGGGGGGGGGTGGAGAGTCGGGCAGGTCAGGATTGCAGGGGGGGGTGGGTGGAGGAGTGTTTTGGACTGTGGGGGAGGGGCTGCCAGTGGGGATGGGGTGGGGGGGCGGTGATTGGGAGATCAGGACTGGCAGGGAGTCGGGGGTGTCGAGGCTGGCCCTGGGATAGGTCTGGGAGGCCAGCAATCGGGATGTAGGAGGGTCGGAGGGGCAGCGTTGCAGGGTCGCAGGGCTGGCCAGCTCAATCACAGGCCAGCAATCGGGAGGCCAGCAGTGCGGGGCTACTGCGCATGCGCCAATCTCCGCTCTGACAAATCGGCGCGTGCGCAGTGGCCCACTCAGCGCTATATTGCTGGCCTCTCCAGTGGGAAATGCCATTAGCATTCGGAGCACTGCTCCTTCGTCAGATGGAGTGGATATAAATTTGTCAGATGGAGTGGATATAAATTTGTCAGATGGAGTGGATATCTACTCATTTTCAGAGCAGATATCCACTCCATCTGACAAAGGAGCAGCGCTCCGAAAGCTAATGGCATTTGCTACCAAAAAAACCTGTTGGACTTTAACCTGGTTTTGCTAAAACTGTTACTGTGTTTACCCCAGTCCAACGCCGCCATCTCCACATCTCTCCAGTGGGACCAGGCCCCATCTACTGATTTTCAGGATGACTCTCTCTAAGACACTCTGCTGTGCTCAGAGTGTGGGAGATTCATTTTGAAAATCCCCCTTAAAAAAAACAGCAGGGGTTACTCCAGTTTTACTTAACCTGTATATGCACTTTAGTTTAATGAAGTAGGTCCAAAGTATCCACTGATTTATCAATCACCAACACTTAAATCTCTTAGAATGAATTTCACATTGGATGAGCTCCAAACATCTTTCTTATCACAAGTTATCCTTTTGGAATGATGACCATCAATTGTGTTTGTCACTAACAACTGTTGAACTGAAACTAACTCACTCTTTTACCCTACTGATTATTTTAAGATTCTCTTCCTTGTGTTTAAATCCCTTCATATCTCTGTAATCCTTTAATGTGCCATACAACCTTTCCAAACTTTCCATTATGCATTCTCTCTCCGGTCAACAATCCAGGTTCTATGTTCTGAAATTCCTTCCCTAAATGCCTTTTCATTTCCAATTCACTCTCCTCCTTTAAGACCCATCCTTATAACTTGCCTCTTTGATCACATTTCTATCACATCTCCTAAAATCTCCACTTTTTCCTTGCATAACTGTAAAGCACTTTGGGATGTTTTTCTATATTAATGTTGGTGTGTAATTTTTTTAAAAATGTTTTTAAGATGCAATTAGAAGAATCATATTCAGGTATTGAAATTGATGTTACCTACACATAAAGCATTTTTATAAGTCCCTGGTGCTTGACAGGATTGATGCTGTTCAGCAGAAACAACAAGAATATGAAGAAAAGCAGGGAATGATATGAGAGTAGATATCTCCAATTTAAGCTGAGCCAAATAGCCTCTTTATATGTTGTAATCTCTAGGATGAGTTGCAGCTGCACATTTAAGATGGACATCAGCTTATTTAATTAGCAAAACCTCTGCTGTGTTCATTAAATCATTCATAGTTAATATCAGCCAACCAATCTGATGAAGGATCCAAAGAGCTTTGCTTATTGAACAATGAAACAAAACAAAATTTATAATAAACTCTTAGCATTCTGGAGGAAGTTTCTGTGAGTGTCACACATATAACACGCACGTGAACCAACATTGTATGCCATGCTTATTACATTCGCATTCACTACTCCTATCTGGTATATTAGTCTGTATTTTATATACAGCAACTTAATCATATTTTTTATGTCACGCTTAATCTTGCCAGAGAACAATGAAATGTGTACCATATAACTATGATAGAGTCTGATTAAATGTACACAATGTTGACTGTACTTAGTTTTGAGTTAAGATGTTAAAAGAGTGCAGCTATTCTTCCATTTAGTTCAGTACGAGATTCCAGTAATAACCCATTAGACCAAGAAAGCCCACATTTGATTTTTTTCTTACAGGTCAGAGCCAGTCAGATTTTTGTTGCTGCCTTCTAACATGATGACTAAGGTATAGTACTTCAGTCATGTGGATGCAATATATTTCAGGTTGTACTGCCTTTTGCAGTAGACTTATTAGACAAGTGATATAGATGTGATGGTTGTCCCACAGTTATTTAAGAGTAACGACATTCCCTATACTCTGTATACACTACTTCAAAATCCTGACCATCATTAAAACAGAATGAATCAGCTGTTGGAACTTAGTTTATACATTTTTCATTCTAAGCCTATGACTATAAACTCCAGAACCTTGTGGGTATTGTAAACAGAGAACACACTTGGGGCCTGATTTTACCAAAACTTCGCGCCCGTTTCACGGTAAAGTTGGGCGTCAGGCCTTTAACGCGATCTGCTCCCGAATCCGAGCAGATCGCGCCTTTACCGACACCCGATTCGGGCGCGATTCAGCCACCCCTCAGCTTTGCAGACCTGCAAAGCTGAGGGGTGGCTGTGAGGAGCAGAGCTGTAAAACTGAGGGGCATCGGCAAGGCCTAAGATACACTGTGGATCATTCCCTCCAAGGATAGTAGAAAGTAAAAGGAGAGTGAATGAGACAGAAGACTTGTTCAGCCAGTCCTCCAGGACCAGCAAGCAGAGGATGAGCAATGCAGCAATGCAGCGGGAGGGTGGACCAGTTGCTAAAGCCGGTGCAGCACAAGCAAGAGATAAATTGAGCTTGTAAAAAAGTATTTGCATGCTTATGACTGCAATTAAATATTATCTTTCTAATTAAACGTGCAGTGCATGGGCATCGTATGTCGTGAGATCCCTGACCAATCAAAGGTGGTGGTGTCCAGGCAATGCCTCAAACATTTAGGAGGAGGTCAGCCATTGTGGAACAGCCTTCAACAGGAGTTGAAACTTTGGTTGAAAGGGGAGAGAAGACCAGCGAGCTCACAAAGCTGAGGGGCAGCTCAGAGGAGCAGTGAATTCTGTGGCTGTAGAGGTTGCAGAAGGAATAACAGTAGGAGAAAGTCTGAAAATGGGTCGTGCCGCATGCCAGAGTGTTCAGGAGTTGCATGAACTACCTGCATATGTTGAAATGCAGTGCCAGATTAGATTGTGGCTGTCAACAGAGTCTGTCACCAACCTGTGTACAATGCTGCAGTACAAACTGCAACGGTTTGGAACAAATGGGCACACATTGCCAATGGTACTGAAAGTCACCACAGTGCTGCATTCCTACTCCTAAGTCACCTTCCAGAGATCCACATGAGACATGTACCAGATATCTCAGGTAACTGTCACTGCTGCATGAAGGAGATCAACAAAGACTTGAAGAGAGCTGGGGAGTTTGTGCATTTTTGCACTGACCCCGATGGCCAGGTAGAGAAAAGTGTTGGTGCCACAGCCATTGCAGGCTTTCCACAGGTGCATGGTATAATCGATTAGGAACAGGAGTAGGCCATTCAGCCCATCACACCTGCTCCATCATTCAGTGAGACCATGGCTGATCAGCTATCACAACACCACTTTCCTGCACTATCTCCATATGCCTTGATGTAATTAGTCTCCAGAAATCTGTTGATTTCTGTTTTGAACATGCTCAGTAATTGAGTTTCCACAGCCCTCTGGGTTAGAGAATTCCAAAGTTTCACCACTTTCTGACCAAAGAAATTCCTCCTCATCTCAGTCTTAAATGGGCTACCCTTTATCCTGAGATTATGATCCCAGGTTATAGACTCATCAGGCAGGGGGAGCAACTTATCCACATCCACCCTGTCACGCTCTGTAAGAAATTTTAAGTTTCAAGGAGGTCACCGCTCATTCTTTGAAACTCTAGGGAATACAGACCCAGTCTCCCCAATCTCTCCCAAGGGTTAATCTAGTGAACCTCCATTGCACTCCATCTATGAGAAGTATATCCCTCCTTAAATACAGGAACCAAAATTGTACCCAATATTCCAGGTGAGGTCTCAACAAGGCTCTCTCCTATTGCAGCAAGACATCTTTACTCCTGTACTCAAAACCTTTGTGAAGAAGGCCAACATCCCATTTGCTTGGTACACCTTGCATGCTAACTTTTAGTGACTCGTGAACAAGGACACCCACACTTCCCAACCTCTCACCATTTAAGTAGTATCCTGCCTTTCATTTTCTTACCAAAGTGAATAACTTCGCACTTATTAACATTATATCCAATCTGCCATGACCAACATCCCTGTACCAACGAAAAGCCAGGCAGCGTGCCTTAATGACTATCATCCGGTGGCTCTGAAATCCATCATTATGAAGTGCTTCGAAAGGCTAGTCATGGCACAAATCAATTCCGGGCTCCCAAATTGCCTGGATCCACTGCAGTTTGCCTTTCACCACAGCAGACGACATCTCCCTGGCCCTACACTCAACCCTGGAACACCTAGATAACAAAGACACCTATGTCAGACTCCTATTTATTGACTACAGCTCAGCCTTCAACACCATTGTCCCAACAAAACTCATCTCCAAACTCCACGGCCAAGGGGTCGGCTCCTCCCTCTGCAACTGGATCCTAGACTTCCTAATCCACAGACTGCAATCAATAAGGATAGACAACAGCACCTTCTCCATGTTCATCCTCAACACCAGTGTCCCGCAAGGCTAAGCCCTCCCCCTTACTATACTCCTTATACACCTATGACTGTGTGACCAAATTCCCCTCCAACTCACTCTTCAAGTTTGCTGATGACACCACCGTAGTGGGTCGGATCTCAAACAATGATGAGATAGAGTGCAGGAAAGAGATAGAGAATCTAGTGAACTGGTGCAATGACAAAAATCTCTCCCTCAATGTCAGCAAAACAAACGAGATAGTCATCGACTTCAGGAAGCGTAGTGGACATGCCCCTATCTTCATCAACGGGGTGAAGTGGAAATGGCCGAGAGCTTCAAGGTTTTAAGTGTCCAGATCATCAACAACTTGTCCTGCTCCCTCCATGCTGACGCTATAGTTAAGAAAGCCCACCAATGCCTCTTTTTTCTCAGGAGGCTAAGGAAATTCGGCATGTCCGTTACAACTCTCTCCAACTTTCACAGATGCATCATAGAAAGTATTCTTTCTGGTTGTATTACAGCTTGGTATGGCTCCTGCTCTGTCCAAGACTACAAGAAACTACAAAGGGTCGTGAACCAATCCCAGTCCAATATACAAACCAGCCTCCGAGCCATTGGTTCTGTCTACACTTCCCGCTGCCTTGGAAAAGCAGGCAGCATAATCAAGGACCCCATACACCCTGGACGTACTCTCTTCTACCTTCTTCCATCGGAAAAAGATACAAAAGTCTGAGGACACGTACCAACTGATTGAAGAACAGCTTCTTCCCTGCTGCCATCAGACTTTTGGATGGACCTACCTCGTACTAAATTGATCTTTCTCTACACCCTAACTATGACTGTAACACTATATTCTGCACCCTCTCCTTTCCTTCTCTATGTGAGGTATGCTTAGTATAGCGTGCAAGAAACAGTACTTTTCACTGTATACTAATACATGTGACAATAATAAATCAAATTAAATCAAAAAAATATTCTAATAGAACCCAATCACTTAACCTGTCCAAGTCATCTTGAAGCCTGCTTGCATCCTCCTCACAACTTACCTTCCCACCCTGGTGTCATCAGCAAATTTGGAAATATTACAATTGGTTCCCACGTTCAAATCACAGATTTTGAACAATTGTGGATCTTGCAGTGAATCTTGTGGCGCCCCATTGGTAACAACCTGCCATTCTGAGAATGATCCATTTATTCCTACTATCTGCTTACTATCTGTTAAACAATTCTCAATTCTTACTAGTATATTTCCCTCATTCCCATGCACTCTAATTTTATTTACCAATCTACTGTGTGAGACGTTATCAAAAACTTTCTGAAAATCCAAATGCACCACATCCATTGGTTCTCATTTATCAATGCTACAAGTAATATCCTGTAAAACACCAAGTTTGTCAAACATGATTTCCTTTTCATAAATCCATGTGGACTCTGCCCAATTTTACCATTCTTTTCTAAATATTCAGTTATTAATAGGTTCTAACATTTTCCTTATTACTGTCATCAAACTAATAAGTCAGTAGTTCTCCATTCTCCTCCCTTCTTAAATAGTCGGGTTACATTTGTTATTTTTCAGTACGCAAGACCCTTTTCAGAATCTATAGAATTTTGAAACATGACCAATTCACTATTTCTCTAGCCACCTCCTTCAACGTTTTCATCTGTTCCAGGGAATTTATCAACCTTCAATCCAGTTAACTTATCAAGTACTACCTCTTTACTAATATTAACTTCTTGTAGTTCCTCAGTTTCACAAGTCCTTGGTTGCCGAGTAATTCTGTGAGATTTTCTGTATCTTCTTCAATGAAGACAGATGCAAAGTTTAGTTTCTCTGCCATTTCCCTGTTCTCCACCATAAATTCTCCTCTCTCCACCTGTAATGCGTGCACATTTGTCCTAACTAATCTTTTCCTTTTCACATACCTAAAGAAGCTTTTAAAATCCATCTTTATGTTCCTCGCTGGTTTGCATTCATATTCTATTTTCCCTTTCTTAATCAGTTTCTTGATCCTCCTTTGCTGGGTTCTAAATTGCTGATGTGGAGATGCCGGCGTTGGACTTGGGTAAACACAGTAAGAAGTCTCACAACACCAGGTTAAAGTCCAACAGGTTTATTTGGTAGCAAAATCCACTAGCTTTCGGAGCACTGCTCCTTCATCAGGTGAGTGGGATATCAGTTCACAAACAGGGCATATAAAGACACGAACTCAATTTACAAAATAATGGTTGGAATGCGAGTCTTTACAGGTAATCAAGTCTTAAAGGTACAGACAATGTGAGTGGAGAGAGCGTTAAGCACAGGTTAAAGAGATGTGTATTGTCTCCAGACAGAACAGTTAGTGAGATTTTGCAAGCCCAGGCCAGTCGTGGGGATTACAGATAGTGTGACATGAACCCAAGATTCCGGTTGAGGCCGTCCTCATGTGTGCGGAACTTGGCTATCAGTCTCTGCTCAGCGACTCTGCGCTGTCATGTGTCGTGAAGACCGCCTTGGAGAACGCTTACCCGAAGATTAAGCATTCTCCAAGGCAGCCTTCATGACACACGACAACGCAGAGTCGCTGAGCAGAGACTGATAGCCAAGTTCCGCACACATGAGGACGCTCTCAAGCGGGATTTTGAGTTCATGTCACACTATCTGTAATTCCCACGACTGGCCTGGGCTTGCAAAATCTCACTAACTGTCCTGTCTGGAGACAATACACATCTTTTTAACCTGTGCTTAACGCTCTCTCCACTCACATTGTCTGTACCTTTAAGACTTGATTACCTGTAAAGACTCGCATTCCAAACATTATTTTGCAAATTGAGTTTGTGTCTTTATATGCCCTGTTTGTGAACAGAACTCCCACTCACCTGACAAAGGAGCAGCGCTCCGAAAGCTAGTGGATTTTGCTACCTTCTAAATTGCTGCCAATCTTCAGGCTTACCACTTTTTCTGGCATCCTTATAAGCCACTTCCTTTGATCTAATGTAGTCTTTAACTTATTTTGTTAACCATGGTTGATTTACATTTTCCCTTTGGGTGTTTGTGTCTTAGTGAATGTGTATCTGTTGTAGACCGTGTAGTATTTACTTAAATACTAGTCATTGCCGGTCTACTGTCAAATATTTTAGTGTATTTTCCCAATCAACCATAGCCAACTTGTCCTTTATACTATCATAATTTCTGTCACAAAGATGGAGAAAAGTACAGGAAATTATACACTGAAATATTGGACTTTAAGAAGACCTGAGTTTTATATTTTAAAACGGACACAAACCCCGAAGATGGCTGAGAATGCACAGTCAACCACTGACAGGAATTGCTGCAGGGTGATTCTTTAAGGGACAATGGAACCTTTCCTTGTGTTTTCAGACAAGGTACTTCTAAAATCATCCAAAGACTGATTACCCTCTCCGGTAAAGACAAAAGGACATAATGACTATCTCATCTCAAAGACCCTGGGTGTAACTGCCTAGACTGACTAGTGTAATCCGGTTTCCTTTTGAAATATGCAAAGAAAGAGGTTAAAGGCCTGCTTCCCTGTGTCTACTCTGCCAGTCTGCCTCTATGTGTGTACTATGAGTAAAAATAGCTGAAAAAACTTTTTCTATGACTGTGGAAGTCAATCAACCAGCAAAAAGATTGCAGCTGAAAAAAGAACTGAATTCTCTCTATTAAGCCACGGAACACTGAATAGAAGAATCAACAATTCGCTGCCAAAGTCAACTATACTGGAATCAAATGGTAATGACCACAATGCATCATCATCCACTCCTTGTAAATCAAACACTTTTTTATACCTTTTTATTTATCATTACTTACTATTTCTTAATTCTTATTGCTAATCTCTATGAATGTGGATGCATGTGTTTTATAACTTCTCCTTCAAGAAAGCCTGGTTAAATTGACTATTTTTTAAACATGACTATTAGATCTGAAAAGGATTTCCAAGGGAAAGGGAACCTGTGAGATTGAACCTTTTTGCTACAAGCAGAAGTTGGGTTGAATAAAGGCGTGGAGCCAGTCATCCCTTCTCACCTGGGTTTGTAACAATTCGGGGGTATCTCAGCTGTATGGTGATGAATTGATGAGGAACCTCACCTGGGGCTAGTCGAAACATTTTGTTTTATCAGATTTCAGACCCTAGTTTCAGAATGAACTATATAGCATTCAAACTTAGTGCAAAATTCTATCATATTATGGTCACTATTTCCCAAAGGCTCCTTTATAGCAAGATTATTCATTAACCCTTTCTCATTACACAACAAATCCAAAAGAGCCCAATCCATAGTTGAATTCTCAAAGTTCTGCTCCTAAAACCCATCTTGTGCGTGTGTGTATGTGTGTATCTGTTAGAGGGAAAAGGGTGAGTACATGCATGAGAGAGACAGAAGTGAAATTGTGTGTATGGTGTGTGTGAGAGAGAGAGAGAGCGTGTGTGTGAAAGAAAGAGAGATGGGTGAGTATGTGTGAGCATGTGTATGTATAAGATAGAGGGAGGGGTATATATATATATATATGTGTGTGTGTATATATATATATGGCTGTGTGTGCGAGAGAGAGGGTGACTGTGTGCGAGAGAGCATGGTGAAGTGTGTGTGTGAGAGGGGGGCATATGCATTTGTGAGAGAGGAAGGTTTGTGTGTGTGTCTGTGTGCACAAGGCAGAGAGAGAGTGAGAGGGGGATAAGTGTTTGTGTCTATGTGTGTGTGAGAGAGAGTGAGAGAGATAGAGGGGTGAGAGTGTGTGCATGAGAGGTGTGTTGTGTGTCTGTGTGAGAGAGAGAGTGGGGTACATGTGTCAGAGAGAGAGGTGTGTGCGCGATAGAGAAAGGGGTGTGTGTGAGAGAGACGGGGGTGACGTTTGTGTGAAAGAAGGGAGTTATGTGCATGTATGAGAAAGAGAGAATGGTGTGTGTAAAAGAGCGGTTGTACATGTGTATGAACAAGAGAGAGATGGTGTGTGAGTGTGTGCACAAGAGAAGGGTGTGTGAGAGAGGGGAGTAAGTGTGCATGAGAGAGAAAGAGGGTTAAGTGTGTGTGAGAGAGAGGAGTGAGTGTGTGTGTGTGACAGACAGTGAGGGGTGAGTGTGTGTGTGAGAGAGGGTGTTTGTGTGTGTGTATGTATATATAACAGAGAGGGATGTGTGTGTGTATGTTTATGTGTGTACATAAGAGAAGGGGTGTGTGTGTGTGTGAGAAAGATAGGAGTGTGTGAGAGGGTTTGTGTGTGAGAGAGCAAGAGAAAAGTGTGTGTGTTGATGAGAGGGATGAGTGTATATGAGGGGTGAGAATGTGTGTGAGAGGGAGGGGTTAAGTGTGTATGTGTGTGTGGGAGAGAGGTATATGTGTGTTTGTGTATGTGAGAGGGGGGAATGGTTGTGTGTGAGACAGAGAGGGAGGCGTGAGTTTTGTGTGTGTGAGAGGGGGGTACATGTGTGTGTCTGTGTGTGTGTATATATGAGGGGGAGGGATAGATTGTGTGGGGGGTGAGTGTAAGTGAGAGAGAGAGAGGGGGGGGATGAGTGTGTGGGTGTGTTAGGGTGTGTCTGTTTTTGTTTGTGTATTTGACAGGTGAGTAGGTATAAGAGGGAGCAATGTATGTGTAAATGTGTGTGTCCGAGAGAGAGAGAGGGAGAGATAAGTGTATGAGAAAGAGGAGTGAGAGAGTGTGTGTATGTCAGAGAGATTGAATAAACTCGGATTGTTTACACTGGAAAGATGGAGGTTGAGGGGAGACCTGACAGAAGTGTATGAGAAAGAGGAGTGAGAGAGTGTGTGTATGTCAGAGAGATTGAATAAACTGCCTGCCTATTCATGTACCCATCCAAATGCCTCTTAAATGTTGCTAATGTGCCTGCTTCCACCACCTCCTCTAGCAGCGCATTCTAGGCACCCACCACTCTTTGTGTGAAAAACGTACCCCGCACAACTCCTTTAAACTTTCCCCCTCTGTGCATGTGTGTGCGCGAGAGGGGTGTGAAAGTGTGTCTGAGAGAGAGTAGTAAGTGTGTGTTTGAGAGAGAAAAGGATGTGTGGGGGAGACAGAATGGTGAGTGTGTTGAGAAGGGGTGTGAGAGAGCGGATGAGTATGTTGCATGTCTAAGAGAGGGGGTGTGTGTTTGTGTCTGTGAGAGAGAGGAGATGAGTGTGTATGCATGTGTGAGAGAGGGGGATGAGATGTGTGTTAGTTAGTTAAGCTTTTCTGGACCCTTTAATTAGAAATCCTTCCTTAGACAGATCTGGTGTGTGATCTTGCCCTCCCTCACTGGTTAGGGAACCAAAAGTGGGATACTAATACCATAGCTCAGTTAAAGAGCCACAGCAAAGATTCATAATCAACTAATAAGAACAACAAAGAACAAAGAAAAATACAGCACAGGAACAGGCCCTTTGGCCCTCCAAGCCCATGTCAATCCTAAAAAAAACCTTCTGCTCTTATTTGGTCCATATCCCTCTATTCCCTGCCTATTCATGTACCCATCCAAATGCCTCTTAAATGTTGCTAATGTGCCTGCTTCCACCACCTCCTCTAGCAGCGCATTCTAGGCACCCACCACTCTTTGTGTGAAAAACGTACCCCGCACAACTCCTTTAAACTTTCCCCCTCTGACCTTGAACCCGTGCCCCCTTGTAATTGACACTTCCACCCTTGGAGAAAGCCTCTGACTATCCACCCTTCTCATAATTTTGTAGACTTCTGTCAGGTCTCCCCTCAACCTCCATCTTTCCAGTGTAAACAATCCGAGTTTATTCAATCTCTCATTCATAGTCAACACCCTCGAGACCAGGCAACATCCTGGTGAATCTTCTTTGCACTCTCCAAAGCTTCAACGTCCTTCTGGTAGTGTGATGAACCAGAACTACAAGCAATACTCCAAATGCGGCCTAACCAAGGTTTTATAAAGTTGCAGCATGATTTTCCAACTCTTATACTCAATGCCCCGGCCGATGAAGGCAAGTATGCCATATGCTTTTTTCATCACCTTGGCCACGTGTGTTGCCTTTTAGGGAATTATGGACCTGCACACCCAGATTCCTCTGTATGTTAATGTTCCTAAGGATTCTGCCATTTACAGTATAATTCACACCTAAATTTGATCCTCCAAAATGCATCACCTCACATTTGTCTGGATTAAACTCTGCAATTTCTGTGCCCAAGTTTCCAATCTATATGCTGTTATATCCTCTGACAATCCCTGACACTATCAGCAACTCCACCAATCTTCATCTCATCTGCAAACTTGCTAATCAGACCACCAACATTTTCCTCCTGATCAGTTATATATACTAAAAACATCAGAAGTCCCAGCACTTATAGTCTTGCCATTTCAACAGGGACTAGATGTTGAAAATTCTGCCCCTCGTCTTTGGCCCCTGCCAAAAATGTTCATTCACCAGCTACAGATTTAATTGTCTTCCCTGGCTATAGTTTCACAACCTCAGTTTTGACCCTTATCCTCTCCAATATCAAGAACACCAACTTCCTCCTCTGCAGTATCATCTATTTCTGTCCTCATTTCAGCCTGTCAGCTGTACAAACTCACATCCTCCTTTTGTTACCTCCAGGCTGGATTATTCCAATGCTTTCTTTGGTAGTCTCCCATTTTCCACTCTCCGTTAACTTAAACTTATTCAAAACCTTGCTGGCCATATTGTAACTCACACCAAGGCCTTTTTACCCACCCTGGGCATACTTACCTATATTAGTGCTCATCAATACCTTGATTTTAACATTCTCATATTTGTGTACAAATCTCTCCAAGGGCACCCACTCTCCCCATCTCTGAGACTTCCAGCATCCTTACAACCCTCTGGAAACTGTTTTCCCAACAGTGGTCTCATATACACCCACTAATCCCTTAATGCCACCAGTGCTTATAGCTGCCTGGGAGCTAAGCTCTGTATTTCTCTGCCTACATCTTTCCACATCTCTCCTCCTTTTAGATGCTATTTAAAATGTACTTCTAATGAACCTCCTGGTCACCTATCCAATTGTCTCCTTTGTCTCAGTATCATTTTTGTTTTCTGATACTGCTCCATTATCTTGAGATCCATTGTTTTGAGATTTGGCTACCTTTAAGGTGCTTTTTAATGAAAATCTTTGTTGATTTGTATTCTATAACACTACATTTTCTCATGAAAAATATAATTTTATGGTATATTTTGTACTGTAACTTTAGCATAACTATTTTGTTTATCTTAGTATCTATGTTCCCAGTGCATTCAAATTTCAGTGATTGAGAGTGGAGCTCTAGGTGTGTGTTTGTTTGCATGTAAGCGCGGAGATGTCCTGGTGGCAGCTTGGTGGTGTAAGTAAGATACTGCTCGCTGTGAAGGGATACTGTAATTCCTAGCCTGAGTTGGTTTTTGACTCGATAACTGCACCCTTAATGTATTTTTGTGTTCAACAAGTTTAGTTTTAATGTTGTGCTTATATTTTCTTTGCAAATTTGACTTGACCAATACTTCTTCATTGAAATCAATGTATTTGTATCTAAAATAAGTAATAAGCAATTGTACCTAAAATAAGGTCAGAAGTGGGGATGTTCGCTGATGATTGTTGCAGTGTTGCAACTCCTATGCTACTGAAGCAGCAGGATATGGACAACATTCAGGCTAGGTGTGAGAAGTGGCAAGTAACAGTCACACCACACAGGTTCCTGGCAATGACCACCTCCTACAAGAGAGAATGTAACCATCTCCCCTTGACATTCACTGGCATTACCATTGCTGAATCCTCCACCATTAACATCCGGGGATTACTATTGACCAGAAACTGAATTATTCTAGTCATATAAACACGATGGCTCTTGAGATGGCTGCAAGAGCAGGCCAGAGGCTGAAAGTTCTGCAGTGAGTGACTCACCTCCTGCCTGTCCATCATCTACAAGACACAAATCAGGAGTGTGCTGGAGTACTTTCAACTTGCCTGGATGAGTGAAGCCACAACATTCAAGAATTCACACTATTCAGGACAAAGCAACTAGCTTGATCAGCACCCCTTCCACCACCTTAAACATTCATCCCCTACACTACCGATACACAGTCATAGCAGTGTATGCCATCCACAAGGTGCACTGCGGTAACTCCTTTGATACCATCTTCCTTACTCACAACTTCTACCATCAACTTCTACAAGGGCAGCAGTTGGATGGAAACAACACTATCTGAAAGTTTTCCGCCAAGCCACTCACTATCCTGATTTGGAACTGTATTTGATTTTGATTTGATTTGATTTATTATTGTCACATGTATTAACATACAGTGAAAAGTATTGTTTCTTGCGCGCTTTACAGGCAAAACATACCGTTCATAGAGAAGGAAATGAGAGAGTGCAGAATGTAGTGTTACAGTCATAGCTAGAGTGTAGAGAAAGATCAACTTAATGCAAGGTAAGTCCATTCAAAGGTCTGACAGCAACAGGGAAGAAGCTGTTCTTGAATCGGTTGGCACGTGACCTCAGACTTTTGTATCTTTTTCCCAACAGAAGAAGGTGGAAGAGAGAATGTCCGGGGTGCGTGAGGTCCTTAATTATGCTGGCTGCTTTGCTGAGGCAGCGGGAAGTGTAGCCAGAGTCAATGGATGGGAGGCTGGTTTGCGTGATGGATTGGGCTATATTCACGACCTTTTGTAATTCCTTGCGGTCTTGGGCAGAGCAGGAGCCATACCAAGCTGTGATACAACCAGAAAGAATGTATATTGCTATTCCGTCACTGTTGTTGGGTCAAAATCTTGGAACTTCCTCCCCAACAGTACTGTGGGTGTACCTATACCATGTTGACTGCAGTGGTTCAAGAAGGTGACTCATCACCACCTTCTGGGGGTAATCAGAGATGGGCAGCAAATCTTGCCAGGGAGACTCACATCCCATCAAAGAATAACAAATTTCATTTCGGGGTTGAAAGCAAATTACTGTCTGCTTTACTATTTATGAAATTGAGGAATATGGGAAAGACATTCCTAAATTTCAGTCCGAAAGTAGGCATATTTTAGTTCATTGTTCGTTATTTTAAAAATGCGTTGAAAATTGCACATTTCTTCCATCACAGAATCGCGGCTTAAGGAAAGCTACCGCCTCTCTGTCAGTACAGAATATTGCTCAGCCTCAGGCCCAACATCACTGACTGATAGTGCGAACTGTGATATCGAAGATACAAACAACATAATCACTATGCACTGTCATTGGAAAATATTGGAACTACATTAGCCATATTTGGACTTATTTTGCGAGCATGCGAATGTGATTATTTACTCGATTTTATTTAATAAATTTTGTGATATCGAAGTACTTTGTCATTGAAGTTTTAATAAATAAATTGTAACATTAAAGCTAGATAAATTCACATAAGTGGACACATTGTAACGTATGCCAAATGGTTTATCAGCAGAGTTACGTAATGTGTGTTAATTTTAGCGTTGTAACCATGAAGTACAACACGTTACTACTTTCATTTCTTATGTTCGATAATATTAATATGATTACTTACTCCGCCACAATATAATTATTGTTATGCGTTCAGTTAAGTTCCTTGCATGATGATAAAGCAAAATAATTGATGTGATACTTTGACGTAAGAACAATTGAACACCTTTGCAGAGTTCAGACTAACTTGGCCTGGTTGCTGTACCTTTGCTTCAGTTTGTTTTTTAATATATTCCAGTTCCTGAACGTTTGAGTATCTGAAACCCCAGAAATTACAAGTGAAAAAAGGTGCAGAAACTTGTAGCAGAACATTACTATAACACTTCCTCTCTGCTATTAACGACATGTGGGGAGCGGTTTATATCTTCTATTCTTATAAATAAATGGATGAACACCATAACGAACATCTTAGTGTTGACTACGCTTAAGAAAATAAACGGTTGTCACCGTAGTCAGGACTATTTTGGCTACCTTGTACCGAACCATGATGGTATAGATATGATAAAAGCAAGAAGAGTCATACGGACTCGAAACGTGAATACTTTCTTTCTCCACAGATGCTGCCAGACCTGCTGAGTTTTTTCCCCCAGCATTTTCTATTTTTATTTAATGGCATATGTTTGCGTTTATTAACTGTTAATGAGTCTATGCAGTGAGTTTTTGAAATAACGTTGCTGTGGTGTAGGCAAACATTTAGCAAATTACACTATTTGGGAACATTTGTAAGAAAATTGCATGTTTAAATCCATAAATTGTATACGCAATATAACATTTTGTGATAAAATGCCAGCTAACAGTAACTTCTGAATAAATGCAAAACGGAAACAGTTAACATTATATCAAAGTTCGAATGCGCGGGAATAAAACAAATAAAAAATATTTTAACATGTTTCCGGCAATAAATTAACAATAAATTGCTAAATAATTTTGAATATAAAAAATATAAACATGATTTTCATAGAAGATGTATCATAAGAAACATATTACGTTAAGTGCGCTGAACAAATACTGGTGTTTTTGTTGTTCATGAGATAAGTTTTCGAATTGTGGGTGGATTACGGAATTGTGTCTCCGTTTTCTGTTTATATCACTGGTTAGGTATTTGATATAAGTTCAATAATGAGTTGTAGATGTTATTAATGCAATACACCATTGACACTAGTTATGCTGATGTTACTTTTTTTGTTTTTCCATCAAATATAACATTTCACGCATATTCCAGAAGTGATGCTGTGGTATGAAATATGTTAAACTACATGCCTGTGTTCTCTTTATCTATTTAAAATGTTTGTTACATTTTAGTGCAACCAGAAACTTGCAAGTGGATATGATAATTTCAGTTGTTTTCCAAGTTAATGCAAATGCCCAGTCTCCACCTGTGTATAGTCAATAATAAATTGTTGCTTTGAATTAATTGTTTTACACATATATGCGCGTCATTTTAACCAGCTCTATATTTATGTTTATGCAGCTGATTCACCATTATTGCCCTTGAATAAATTGGGGGTCATGTGTTCTATGAACTGTTGATTTAACAAAACTATAATAGATAGTGTACACATATATATACACAGATAGCACTAATCATTCTAAACTTTTCAGAATGATTTTTCATAATTGTTTAGCAATCTACTACCACCAGAACTCCCTCCACAAGAAAGCATAATAATATCTGAAATGGTCTAGTTTGGTGTCTCTTTAAACAGATTAGTTGGATTTTGCATGTTTCACTTAGTTACCCACGGATAATCTAGGTCATTTTAGAAAGAGAGAAATATGTATAGTATGTAGGCAGTTACATTTCTTAACATTCATTTCTGAAGAATTCTAGAGATGCTTGAAAATATTTAATGTATATCATTTATTAAGGATGTTACTTTGCATAGGAGGTTGTCTTAGTATTTTGACAAAAGCTGCTGACCCTTCTATTATCACACTAAGTCAATTTTTATCTTCCACGAGGTATCGTACAAAATTCATATACTGCCGTTTTATTGTGATAATCCCAGCTGAAAGGCAAATGTGGAACTTGTCTTAGAAGAACAAAATACTGTTTATATATAGTAAAAGTTTGATCGCCATAATATTACGAGATAATTATAGGGTTAAGGGAACTAATTCTGTATTTTTGCCCAGGAATTATATGCTTTTTTGCATTGATATAGATGAGATCGGTTTAGAGAAAGTTTGAGTAATATTTGTGCACGTACATTTTTTAATGTATTACATGGAGAAAGACTATACTCAATTATCAATAAAACACATTCTGGGACTGAGTTATCAACTCGAATTGAATATAATGTTAAGTATGACACAAATATTGTTAAGACTTAATTCCCTACATGTAAGAAGCGTGTTTTAAATTTCCATTGTGTGGAATAGTTGGTAGGAGTCGATTCTGTCTCTGGTAAATGATTAATTTTTAATAGAATCAGTAGGGCTATCTGTTTATATTCACTTGAAATAGTAAATCCTGATTATATATTTCTATTAAACTAGTAAATGATTAGTTTAAATTGAGTATTTAAAGAAATCGCGATAGATATAGTTGAATAAATACTTTAAAATAAAATAACAAGATCATGAACGATATCTAAAATGAAAAATAGAAAATACTAGAAACACTCCGCAAATCAAGCAGCGTCTGTGGAGACAGAAACAGAGTTGTCGTTTCAGGCGGAGAACCGGCTGATTTTGCAAAACCCAACATGTTTTAAACATGTTACTTCTCGTACCAACACTTTTGTTATGTGCGTAAACGTTTATATGCTCATATAATTTCTTTGAACTTGTATATCGCTATTTCAGCATTAAATATTGTGCAGGACAAACATTAACTATGAACTTTTCCTGGATAACATACACTGTTTAATCTTCGTTAGAAAAAAAACAGAAAAAATAGATGTTTTATCGCAACCTCCTGTAAAAATATTTCAATTGTGTTGCAGGCTTTCATTTTATTCTGCTGTCGGTTCGTTTTCTTTTTGCTTAATAAATATTGAAGTATTGACTTTAATCATTTCATAAACTAAGAATGTCCCAAGTTCTACTTTATTAAGTACTGCGTTATTGTACGTTGTTTTCATTTTGTTGCCACAAATTTTACGAGGACAAGATAATTGTTTTCGGAGCGATGACCCAATATGCTTTGGAGATCGAGTTTACACCATTGCTATGTAGATCATTGCGGAAAATATTCGGTTTTTTGGCCAACGAATCTTTTACATTACTCAAAGCGTCTCATGATGCACTCCTAGGAGCTAGAACACAGCTTCTCCAAATATCCCCATAGTTTGGTCGCCAAATATATTGCAGCACGTCAGTATTCTGATTATAATCTAATTTATTGCTGGTATTCTGTGCTTTAGAAAAATAACCTGGCGATGATATATTAAATATTTTTGATCCACATTTGTTCCATTTCAATACGTAACACAAATGGTGTAGTGATTCATTTTGCTCCCCAAAGGTTGGAGAATTAATTGACAATAATTGGCTCACATTGTAAACTATGACGTTAAAAATAAGTCAAAGCCAACTGGTAAAGGGATTGCTACACGACACTGATAACCGCCTTTTTCAGTTTTAATTACGTTTCATTGCCGGGTGATTAGTTTTCTCATAATTCTTTCAAAAAATCTGCTCATGATGGATATTGTCACCTATTTTATTGTGTTAAGTTGCCTTTCTACATTTTAATTATGATATTCAGGATTTCATTCAAATAATTATTGTTCTGCGTTTTCTGTCAATCTTTCGAATAAAAATGCAAGAATTTTCATAATCCATTAATTTATAATTAAGCATTTCATTAGTTTAGAGTTTAAAACAGATACGTAACGGGCAAAGACTCCATATTACAAGCCAGATATAGTGCGATGTCCGCTGTTGTATTACTACAGATGATGTGGAGATTACTACAGCGCACTGTCCGAACATGACTCCACATAATTTTGGCGATGTACACTTACCAAATGAGATTGAAAATGAAACCATAATTTTAACTGACCGATCGACATTGAGACGGGAAGAGCTAAAATGCTCGCAACTCTGAAGAAGAGAATGAAAATTCGTGCCTTCTGACAATATAATTTGATACTAATTATTAAAAAAGATTTTGAGAATGGAGTTATTTCATCCTTATACTAACGATATTTATTGCAGCCAGCACTAAAATAAGCTAAATATATCTTATTTTATGATGGATTATGCCTTTAGAAAGACGACATCAATTAAACTTCTGTAAGAATCATGGATTAGTTTAAGATTTTACAGCGCACTTTCTACTCTCTGCACCCTCGTTTCTGTGGCGAACTAGGCAGATAAAGACACTGGCCTGCCTTTTATAAAATCTGAAAGTTTTTCCATTCATGATAGTTCAGTTTGGTCCGTGAAACATAATTTATGCCAGCTATTAACCTCGTTGTTCAAACTTATGTTCAATGTTAAGATGTGATTAAGTATTTCATATATATAAATATTATCTTTCTTTTGTTTAAATGCAATCTCCAGGGGTCATAAAATAGGATGTGGCCTCTTTAAGGAGGTTGGCATGGGTGTCCCATTACTTGTTAGTGAGTGCTGGCTACACAGTGATTAATTGGTTTTCAGTGTGGAAACTGTCAGCGCTTTGTGCTGTCAATGAGTGGCTCCAGAGGCTGCCGGGCTCATTCAGGTGTGCACTCGACGCTTTCCGCCAGCAGTGCTCGGCGCTGAAATCATTACAAGCATTGCTTTATAAAAGGTTCATCTTAGTTGATAGAACGGATCCATTCCTGAATTCTAACCAGCAGGAGAACACATTGAGACATGGAAAGCGTGTCATAGCCGTCTGAGCCAGCTGTATATATACAACATATGGTGTATTCGTTGTTCGATTGGTGCAAAAAGGTAATTTCAAAGCCTGATACTCGTGTACGTCTCTCTGTCTCTGATGGTGTGCATATAGGATCACGATACATGTCCACGTTTATGATGAATTCTTCTGGTTTTAGAAAACAGGACATCAATTAGCATTTTGGAAGAGTTGCTGTTATTTAATCTGTTGGAAATAAGTATTTCCTATTTTTTTGCTGTCAGATTTCTGAATGTAATCCATTTGGTGCACAATAAAGGAGGCTTTTTTTAAAGAGCTTACAGACATCCAAAAGCCGATTGGTTCGTCCGTGTAAAATGTGGACAGCGCAAAGCCTGTCCGAATAGTATATTGCTAACCAGCGACTGTGCAACTGAATATTAAATGATAACTTACTTTCTGGTGCAACTTTCTCTAAGTATACAACATAATAAACTATTTTGAACATTGGCTAAATTTGGTACTTAAACTCACTACCAGGAAAATGGGCGGCATGGTTAGCATTGTTGCCTCACAGCGCCAGGGATCCGGGGGCTAAATTGTCCCTTCGTGTCCCAAAATGTGTACACTAGGGGGAATTAGCGGAGTACAAACGTGGGGCAACAGGGATAGTGCCTGGGTGAGATGTTCTGTCATCGAGTCAGTGTAGACTCTTATGGGCCAAATGTCCTCCTTCTGCACTGTAGGGATTCTACGAAAATGGACTTTTCTGGTGAGTGAGAATCACAAAGAAATACATGCACCTCAAAATACCTTTAGCATGTAGCAATTTGAAAAATTAAACCAGTTCGCGCATTTAGTTAAAGTTTGTGTTTGTTTTCAGATTGACGCTTTCCCATGACTGTTGCGTTTGATCCGGGGAATGGTTCAGCCTAAGAAAAGTCCAATGGATTCCGCTGCCGTTCCAAAGGTCAGGATCGAAGACAGCCCTGGTTCCAGCCCCAGCTCGGATCCTGACTCTTTGATCTGTCCCACGCGAAAGCATTCGGAATTGGCCTCTCGCTCGAAGGTGGTGCGTACTAGGGGCAGGCCTGCGGCAGCCAACGCAGCCCGGGAGCGGAGCCGAGTCCAAACCCTGAGGCATGCCTTCTTAGAGCTACAAAAAACTCTACCCTCAGTCCCCCCGGACACCAAGCTGTCCAAACTGGACGTCCTAATCCTGGCAACCACCTACATTGCACATCTGACCCGTACCCTAGAAGAAAGTCTGGAGGAGGGAGAAGGTCGCAGATCTGCTGAGTTAATGCATTCCCTCAAAGTGGACGGATATCTGCACCCGGTCAAAGTAAGAACTTCTGAATTGGGAAAAAGATTTGAAAATGATTTCAAACGTAAATAATGTAATCTAATCTAGTTAGCTTTTTTAATCATTAACGTTTATGAAATATCATCGTGATAATTATTTCAAGCACTGATCTTTTCAGCCTTAAAAACTTAGAACATTTTCAATAATCACCCGAGGTCTAGTACATTAAATAAATATTATATTTGAAAACGTGGCGCATAGTTTTCTTCCACATCTATTTCTGTCAAAATTAACCTAACATACCATGGACATTAATACGTAAAGGAATCATAGGGCCACTTTGGCTAAGATAATTGCTGCCAGATCTAAAAGCGCTACGTGCATGACGCCATCCAAGCACACAGAAAGACATCTGCGAAACTTTGTGTTCATTTGATGTACACGTCGAAAAAGATTATTCTCACACTCCCGTATGCGCTGGGCCTATAAAAACAGGTTCACGTTTCACTTTTCCACTTTCCAAAATCTTAAAACTACAGTCTACAACATTTATTCTACACGTTGAGTACTTCCAGGCTAGCGTTGCAGAATGCAGATAGTGTGGGAATTACATAAAATCTGAAGTTTTCACCTATAACGATTTGACGCTCTCAGTTTAGACCTTCGACTTTTTGTAATTTCAAAACTGCTCGCCTTTTGTGGGCAAATGCCAAGGTTCTGGTTTCTCGGAATGAAAGTAGCAGTTGTCTATTAAAAAAAGAGTATCAGTATTTTTTAGGGTTAGAGAATATTCAGACATTTTATGTGTTTTTTATTTGGAAATGCTAATAACAGGTTTTGGTTTTAAGATACACCGAAAGTAAAACTATTTTTTTTTAGAACTCCAACCCAGTTTATAAAACACAATTTTCGTTTCGAGTCTATCATATATATTTTTTGAAGATGAGCTCAGGTACGGAACTTTATAATTTTCCAGTCTTGTCGATCACACATTTAGTTTTCGGCACTTTATAATATGACAAATATATTTAACTCTAATATGTAGAAAAACAGGGAGTAATGTCAACTTAACGAAAACGAACGATACCTGAAACCATCCAAAATGATAGCAATCCCAATATAATGAGCAGTATTTTATCGCAAATGTTTACTTCAGCGATCGATGATAACCCCTCACCATTTTTCCATGTTAATGTTTTCAGCAATTTTGAATTCAGCTCTGTACAACATGGAACATTCGGTTGCGTAGTATATAACTTTATATTATTTGCAATGAGGAAATTATTTGCATTACATATTTACACAAAATGATGTTCTCAAACAGTTGCCGCATTTTTTTTGAAAATCACACACCAATGTGGTCATTATGAAGGTTCGTCGCCCATGACTTTCAAGCATCAACAGATATCTGTCACCTTGGGAGATAGAATGATAAACTAGAAATATGAATCAAAAGATGAGAAATGATACAGTTCCGCTAGCTGTAACTCATCTTCCTAAGCGCACGGTGTGGTATATTTTTGAAAGCCATACCACTAGCAGCTGTAAACACAGTTGCTTATTTATTGTATATTTTTTGAGTTCAATTGGCGAGAATTGGATTTGTAATTTTATTGTTTGCATGAGAACTGGAAACAACAATTTCAAGAACAAAATGAAACATTCAGAAAAGTTGGTGTTGTGTGCAGGATTGAGGAGCTGCCTGGATTCTACCCATCTTTTTAAATTTCCTCTGTGGATGTGCAGAACAAGAAGTTTAACAACACCAGGTTAAACACCAGGTCCAACGCCGGCATCTCCACACTTTAACCTGGTGTTGTTAAACTTCTTACTGTGTTTACCCCAGTCCAACGCCGGCATCTCCACACGATGTGCAGAATCACATTTGGATGGAAATCGGTGAATTGACGTATAAAGCAAATTTGATAAAGCAAATACGAAAACTGCCCCAATAATTCTAAACAATTTCTGAACTCAATAGCACTCAAAACAGTACTCACCGATTTCAAAAGAAAATAATTCCGTTACAACAAACGGGAACGGACAAAAATCCGGTTAAAATCAACTGGATTGATTGTCATAGACACATTATCAGTCTATTAAAACCCAAAGCGCTCTCAGACATAAGGTAACAAACAAATAATAAATATAGCTTTGTTTCTGAATTTCAGAAGTGGCCGATGCGATCCCGGTTGTACGTCGGTGCAACAGGTCAATTTTTGAATTCGGGTCAATCAGAGAATCAAACTCAAGGAGAGACGACTAGCTCCGATCCTGTCTAAGTCGGGCTACTTCGCAAAACACATCGCATGGTGTTTATACTCAGAAGAACTAAATACTATTGCCAACTTCACCATTGCTGTTTTGAGTGAATTCCTTAGAGAGCCAACTATCCATTTCAAGGTACAGCTAAGTCAAAGAAATTACTGAACACGATATATAGCCGAATGAAATTATTGAAATAAATGCGGCGTATTTGAAATTGATCTACAAAATTGTTTAATGTTATGCATATTCAAAATATAGTCTCCAAATATTTCGCGATGTATGAGCTAGGTGTTACTTTAAAATGTTTGTAAATATCGATGATGATATGTACATGGATTGTGATAAAGTCATCCTCCCATTCATTTTTTGTCAATTAAATCTGAAATGTCGATTAAGAAGTACTAACGCTTGCAAATTTGTAAAGTGCTGAAGCTAACGTTTTCCGTTCAAGTGCTTCTCTGCCCAATGGTGTTGAAAGGATGGGGGTTGGTTTCTAGTAATGAAGTCTCGGCCTGGCTGATCGGCTATGCACTTTCAATTTCAATAGGTTTGCACTATATACAAGAATGAACAAATAGCAGCAAAATATAGTTGTGCACGACCATTAAAAAAGCGTTCCATTCAAATTCAACTTTGACATGATCGAAACATTCTCATAGCTACGGAAGTTGAGCAGTGCACGACTAATACCGCTTTATACGGAAGTGTTACTCAACTGAAAGAATCAAATTATTGTGTCCAATATGTTAACACTTATTAGTAACTTTAAAATGAATTTTGGCCATTCCGTATGACAATAAGAATTACAAAGCAAAATGCAGCAGATGCTGGAAATCTGAAATAAAAACAGAAATTACAGGAAATACTTAGCAAGTCATGAAGCGTTTGCGGAGAGTTAACGTTTCAGGTCCAACTGACGGAAGGTAATCGAATTGAAAAGTTAGGCGTGTACTGGTGTTACATTGAACTGTGTTTTATTTTTTGGAAGAATAATTTACATTTGTATTTAACTTATATTGTACTGACCGTAAATAAAACCAGCATGTATATTTCATCTGTTTGATTCATCATTTCAATAATACTTCGTGAAAACCTCAATATTTCCAGCAATTGAATGAAAGAATGGATCAAAACTTTATTGGTTCAATTACTTGAGAATTTTGATACAATGTAATGTAAATCTTATTTTACAATATCGAACCACACAGATGTTAATCTTAGTATGTCGACATTCATGCATACCTGTTTTAAAGACTCGGAGTTTGAACTCTTGATGAACTAAACTGCATATAAAGGGGTCGGCTGAAAACAAAGCTGCAACTTGATGCGCCTGCAAGATGTATATATCAAAGAAACAATATTTTAACGAGGCACACCTTCACATTAATACATTGACTGATGTATTATAATTGTAGTAGTATCGAATAGCAATATCCCTTCTTAATTGTAATGTATATTATACTTTGGCTGTTCTTATCGTTCAATTTAATGTTCTTTTTAGCATACTTTGTTGGGAAATGTTAATTCATGTGCAAATGCATTCAACCGCAAAATACAGAACACGTCATATCGCGCAAGCGTTTAAATCTGGTTTATAAAATAGATTTTGTTACGTAGATTTGAAACTGACAACCGTCTGAAATATGCATCGCTTCTAACTATCTAAGCTAAGTATGAGGAAAATGTGTGTTCGCTGGGCAACATAAATGTTTCCATTGACGTTAATGTTCTTAACTGTCCATCAATCATCATCTGGCGGGCTTTCACTTATTAATGACAACAAAATACTTTTGAAATGTGTAAAATGTGAAATTAATTCTGTTTAACCAGATAGCATCATAAGCTATTTGAAATTTATTGGCCAGATTAGCTACTAACGTCTGTCTGGGCTGAAAGAAAAGTAACATTTTAATCTTAGGACATTTTGAATGTGGTGATTACACGTTGTTGCAATTCCCCAAGGGGTCTATCAGTGTAAATCTATTAAACACACATTGCAAAATCCTTTCTAGCCAATGGATGGGCTGAATGAACAAAGCTGGATATGCAGCTGAAAGCCAATCTGTCAAAATCATGTCCCCGTTCACAAATCGCCCCCACCCTAGAATTACTACATTTTCCAATGTTTGTACCTAATGCATATAGAAATCACTGTAAGGTCGAGAACAGGCAACAAGGAGCGTTTCATTGTCCCAATAAAATACAACTCCAGTCTCACAAGAGTATTTCCTGTGCCACTTCAATTCCTCACATTATCAGAGTGAAACTTTCGCTTCTTCTACTCATTCACAATTTTACGTGAAGCAAAGGCCATCCAAAATCACTTTACTAAGAGTTACAAACAACTGCAGCGAAAATTGAAACCGGAACCTTGAAAGCACAGCATGTTCAGTCAGTTCCCAACCTCACCCCCATTACATTGCTCCACTGCCTACCAATCAGAGGTTTAATTTACCAATGCTACATCGGATCTCCGGTAATAGTAATCAGAACCTATAGTAATTTCTTTAAATAAGAGCCACAAAGCCTCAATCATATTCGATTGCGTGGTTTGCTCTCCATCTATAGAACCCAAGTAAATATTGTCACGAAATGACGCAAAAACAGAAAATGCTGGAAAATCGCAGCAGGTCTGACAGCCTCTGTGGAGAGAGAATTGAGTTCTATTCCAGCGTTTTCTGTTTTAGATTCCAACATCCACAGTATTTTGCTTTTACCTCGAAATGACGGTTTAACTGGATGGTGGGAAATGTGTTGAGAATTGACTGAGATTATGCCTTTCTGTGTGGTGACTACAAGTAAGATGTTTAGGAGAATGGGAGGATCCAATTGGCTTCGACGTAAAACCATTATCATCAAAACTTTAACAAATATTTGTCCATAGAATTCTATAGAGCATAAGGAGACCATTTGGCCCATCGAGTCTGCACCGACCACAATCCCACCCAGCCCTATCCCCATAACCCCAGCTAGTCCCCCTGACACTAAGGGGCAATTTAGCATGGCCAATCCACCTAACCCCCGCACATCTTTGAACTGTGGGAGGAAACCAGAGCACCCGGAAGAAACACGCAGACACGGGGAGAACGTGCAGACTCCACACAGACTGTGACCCAAGCTGGGAATCGAACCCGGGACTTTGGCGCTGTGAGGCAGCAGCGCTGACCACCATCCCACCGTGCTGCCCTTTTAGGGATGGAACTTTAATGATTAGAAACAAACAATATACTATGGTGGATAGTTAAGTGTTTACTTTTTCTGAAACTGAGACAGCTTTTTAAAATTGTTTTAGATTTATAAGCTTGATGAATTTCTCTACGGTTTTGTGAACTGTCACATGGATTCCAGTGGTCATATTATTCAAACCTTCATCTGGATCCACCATCTAAATAAAGTCTGGAGTATTTCGATGCTCTTTTCCTTATTCTGTCAGAAGGGATGAACTGAACAATTAATTCTATTGTATTGGAAGGAAAAGAAGCCTTTACGTAACTGAAGGCTGAAACTTTTATATACATATTTATTAAACGTAGATGTGATTTTGAAAAATAAAGGGTAAATTAAGTGTGTATCTGCTGCATCTATGGCAAACATCAATGGAGAACACAGTTAAGATGAATTGATAATTGCATTGCATATGTAATGAAGACAATACATTATAAGGCATACCTAGAACTACAATGTTAAAAATTCGAAGCGCGAATGAATATCATTATCTTGAACTGAAAATTTCTAAAAAAAATTATAACATCTATTTGCACATAGAAACATAGAAAATAGGTGCATTCGGCCCTTCAAGTCTGCATCACCATTCAATATGATCATGGCTGATCATGCACATTCAATATCCCACTCCTGCTTTCTCTCCATACCCCTTGATCCCTTTAGCCACAAGGGCCACGTCCAGCTCCCTCTTGAACATATCTAATGAACTTGCTCCAACAGCTTTCTGTGGTAGAGAATTCCACAGGTTCACAATTCTCTGAGTGAAGAAGTTCTTCCTCATCTCAGTCCTGACTGGCTTACCCCTATTCTTAGACTAGGACCCCTAGTTATGGACTTCCCCAACATTGGGAACATTCTTCCTGCATCTAGCCTGTCCAGTCCCATCAGGATTTTATCTGTTTCTATGAGATCTCCTCTCATTCTTCTAAATTTCAGTGAGTACAAACCCAGTCGATCCAGTCTCTCTTCCTATGTCAGTCCTGCCATTCCAGGAATCAGTCTGGTGAACCTTAGCTGGACTCTCTTAGTAGCAAGAATGTCCTTCCTTAGACCAGGTGACCAAAACTGCACACAATACTCAAGGTGCGGCCTCACTAAGGCACTGTATAACTGCAGCAAGACACCTTTACTCCTATACCCAAATCCTCTTGCTATGAAGGCCAACATGCCATTAGCTTTCCTCACCACCTGCTGTACCTGCATGCCAACCTTCAGTGACTGTTCCACCGTGATACCCAGGTCATATTGCACTTTCACTTTTCCTAAACTGCCACCATTCAGATAATAATCTTTCTTCCTGTTTTTGCCACCAAAGTGGATAACCTCACATTTATCCACATTATGTAGCATTTGCCAAGTATTTGCCTACCCAGCCAACCTGTCCAAGTCACCCTGCAGTGTCTTAGCATCCTCCTCATAGCACACACTGCCACCCAGCTTAGTGTCGTCTGCAAATTTGGAGATATTGCATTCAATTCCTTCATCCAAATCAATAACGTATGTTGTGAATAGCTGGAGTCCCAGTACTGAACCCTGCGGTACTCCAGTAGTCATTTCCTGCCATTCCCACTCTCTGCCTCCTGTCTGCCAACCAGTTCTCTATCCACGACAATACATTACCCCCAATACCATGAGTTTTAATTTTGCTCACGAATCTCTTGTGTGGGACCTTGTTAAAAGTCTTTTGAAAGTCTAGATACACAACATTCACTGGTTCACCTCCTCAGAAAATTCCAGAAGATTTGTCAAGCACAATTTCCCTCTAGTGAATTTTTTAAAAATCCATTTGTGGGACATGGGCGTTGCTGGCTGGTCAGCATTTATTGCCCATCCCTCGTTGCCCGTGGGCAGTTGAGAGTCAATCAGATTGCTGTGGCTCTGGAGTCACATGTAGGCCAGACCAGGTAAGAACGGCAGATTTTCTTCCCTAAAGGACATTAGTGAGCCAGGTGGGTTTTTCTGACAATCGACAATGGTTTCACAGTCATAGTCCTTTTACAAATATATAAAAAGGAATAGAGTGGCAAGAGTGAATGTTGGACCCTTGGAGGACGAGGGGGGGGATTTAATAGTGGGAAATGAGGAAATGGCTGAAACTTTAAATAAGTTTTTTGTGTCAGTCTTCACGGTGGAAGACACAAATAGTTTACCGAATATTAACGATAGAGGGTTGGTAGGAGGAGAGGTACGCGATACAATTAATGTTACCAGGGAGGCAGTGCTTGGTAGACTAACAGGACTGAAGGTGGACAAGTCCCCGGGCCCGGATGGAATGCATCCCAGGGTACTGAAAGAAATGTCAGAGGTAATAGCGGATGCGTTAGTGGTTATTTATCAAAATTCATTGGATTCTGGGGTAGTGCCGGCGGATTGGAAAACGGCTAATGTTACGCCGCTGTTTAAAAAAGGAAATAGACAAAAGGCGGGTAACTACAGGCCGGTTAGCTTAACGTCTGTAGTTGGGAAAATGCTGGAATCCATCATTAAAGAAGAAATAGCAGGCCATCTGGATAAGAATGGTTTGATTAAGCAGACGCAGCATGGATTCATGAGGAGAAAGTCGTGCTTGACGAACTTGTTGGATTTTTATGAAGATGTGACTAGTGCGGTTGACGGAGGGGAACCGGTGGATGCGGTGTTTTTGGATGTCCAAAAGGCGTTTGATAAGGTGCCTCACAAAAGGTTGCTGAAGAAGATTGGGTCACACGGAGTTGGGGGTAGGGTGTTAGCGTGGATTGGGGATTGGCTATCCAACAGGAAGCAGAGAGTCGGAATAAATGGGTGCTTTTCTGGTTGGCAGATGGTAACTAGTGGCGTGCTGCAGGGATCGGTACTGGGGCCTCAACTATTTACCATTTATATAGACGATCTGGAGGAGGGGACTGAGTGTAGGGTAACAAAGTTTGCAGACGACACAAAGATAAGTGGAAAAATGAATCGTGTGGAGGGCGTAGAAGGTCTGCAGAGAGATTTGGACAGGCTGAGTGAGTGGGCGAGGATCTGGCAGATGGAGTATAACGTTAACAAATGCGAGGTTATTCACTTTGGAAAAAATAATAGCAAATTGGATTATTATCTAAATGGAAAGAAATTACAACATGCTGCTGTGCAGAGGGACCTGGGGGTCCTTGTGCATGAGACGCAAAAACCCAGTCTGCAGGTGCAACAGGTGATCAAGAAGGCAAATGGGATGTTGGCCTATATCACAAGGGGGATAGAATATAAAAGCAGAGATGTCTTGCTGCATCTGTACAGGGCATTGGTGAGGCCGCAGCTGGAATACTGTGTGCAGTATTGGTCCCCTTATTTGCGGAAGGATATATTGGCCTTGGAGGGAGTGCAGAGAAGGTTCACCAGGTTGATACCAGAGATGAGGGGTGTTGATTATAAGGAGAGACTGAGCAGATTGGCTTTGTATTCGTTGGAATTTAGAAGGCTGAGGGGGGATCTTATAGAGACCTATAAGATAATGAAGGGGCTGGATAGGGAAGAGATGGAGAGCTTCTTTCCACTTAGAAAGGAAACTAGAACTAGAGGGCACAGCCTCAAAATAAAGGGGGGTCAGTTTAGGACAGAGTTGAGGAGGAACTTCTTCTCTCAGAGGGTGGTGAATCTCTGGAATTCTCTGCCCACTGAAGTGGTGGAGGCTACCTCGTTGAATATGTTTAAATCACGGATAGATGGATTCCTGATCGGTAAGGGAGTTAGGGGTTATGGGGATCAGGCGGGTAAGTGGAACTGATCCACTTCAGATCAGCCATGATCTTATTGAATGGCGGGGCAGGCTCGAGAGGCTAGATGGCCTACTCCTGCTCCTATTTCTTATGTTCTTATGTTCTTAGTCGATACTTAATAGTAGATATTTTTTATTGAATTCAAATTCCACCATCTGCCGTGGTTGGATTGAAACCCGAGTCCCCAGAACATTAGCTGAGTTTCTAGATAAATAGCCTAGCGATAATACCACTAGGCTATCACCTCCCCTTAATCCATGTTGATTTGAATCAATCCTATCACTACTTTCTAAATGCTCAATTATTGCATCCTTAATAATTGACTCCAGCATTTTCCCCACCACTGATGTCAGGCTAATTCCTGGTTTTCTCTCCCTCCTTTTTTAAAAAGTGGGGTTACATTAGCTACCCTTCAATCCGCTGGAACACTTCCAGAGTCTATAGAATGCTGGAAAATGATCACCACTGCATCCAATATTTTTAGGGCCACTTCCTTGAGTACTCTGGGATGCAGAGCATCAAGCTCTAGGGACTTATTGGGTTTTAATCCCAGCAATTTCCCCAATATAATTTCCTGACTAATGAGGATTTATTTTAGTTCCTCCTTCATCCTGGACCCTCTGTCCCCTAGTATTTCAGGAATATTATTTGTGTCCTCCTTAGTGAAGACAGATCCAAAGTATTTGTTCAGCTGGTCTGACATCTCTTTGTTGGCAGCACTAGCTTTTGGTGCCTCAAGCTCAAGATTGAGGCTCCGAAAGCTAGTGCTGCCAAATAAACCTGTTGGACTTTAACCTGGTGTTGTGAGACTTCTTACTGTGCTTACTCCAGTCCAACGCCAGCATCTCCACATCATCTATTTGTTGCCCATTATGAATTCACCTGATTCTAACTCTAAGGGACCCACATTTGTCTTCACCAATCTTTTTGTCTTCACATATCTATAGAAGCTTTTGCAGTCAGTTTCTATGTTTTCTGCAAACTTTTCCCTTCTGAATTAAAACCTTTGTCCTCCTCTGCTGGATTTTAAATTTCTCCCAGTCCTCCGGTTTGCTGCTTTTTTGGGTCAATTTATATGCCTCCTCTTTGGCTTTAACACTATCCCCGATTTCCCTTGTTAGCCATGGATGTGCCACCACATGGTGCCTCAGTGTTTAGCACTGCTGCCTCACAGCGCCAGGGACCTGAGTTTGATTCCCGGTTTGGGTCACTGTCTATGCGGAGTCTGTACATTCTCCTCGTGTCAGTGTGGGTTTCCTCCGGGTGTTCCGATTTACTCCCACAGTCTGCAAGACCTACTGGTTAGGTGCATTGGCCATGATAAATTCTCCTTCAGTGTACCCAAACAGGCATCGGAATGTGGTGACTAGGGGATTTTCACAGTAACTTCATTGCAGTGTTAATGTAAGCCTACTTGTGACAATAAAGAAAAAAGACCATTCCCATTTTACTCTACGCCAGACACAGATATACAGTTGTTGAAGTTCATCCATGTGTTCTTTAAATGTCTGCCATTGCCTATCCACTGCCAACCCCTCAAGTATCCTTTGCCAGCTTATCCTAGCCAATGTACAATATAATGTATAATCTCGGGATGTTTATCACACATGGATGAGTGGACTGTATAAAACTTTTATTAAATCAGAAAAAAGAACAATCAAGTTACATGGCTTTGAAAGGAAATCTTCATCACCATTTATTTTCTTTTGTTGGTTATATATTCTTGGAATACATATCTGTTCTGAGGATGGTGGGATGGATGGTTGGCTTTCAGATTACCATAATGCTTATTCTAGCCAGCTACCAGGGATCACATGAGAATAGCCTGGTGAAAATGTTCCCTTTAATTTTTCTTATCCTCTACCGGGTGCTTGGTGTTTCCCCATTCCTGCTCAACTGATGTTGGAAACACATGTCCTGTGTTGCTTTGGAACTCCAATAGCAGCACTTCTACATTATTTAAAATAATGGATAGATTTATTGAAAATGAATATTATTCTTTAAGAAAACTAAATTAATGGGCAACAGTATGATTAAAAGTAGGCCTTGTGTAAAAAAATGAAGACAATGTCATCATGCTGGTTCAAGATTACGATTGGATGCTGGATTGAGGCACTTACATGCTTTGCTGTATTGCTCCAATGGACAATGTTTGATTCATGTGGACAAGTTGGAAAAGAGTTTTACTCTATGTCTGGCACATGTGGAAGCATAAACTGTTAGTTCATTTAGAAGGAAGAAAAAAGACAAATATAAGTTCATAAGTTCTTAATTTCATAAGATATAGCAGCAGAATTTGGCTATTCAGCCCATCGAGTCCGCTCCGCCATTCGATTATGGCTGATATGCTCCTCAGCCCCATTTTCCTGCCTTCCCTCCATAAACCTTCAACCCATTACCAATTAAAAATCTGCCTAACTCCTCCTTAACTTTACTCATTGTCCCAGCATCCACCGCACTTTGGGGTAGCAAATTCCACAGATTCACAACCCTTTGGGAGAAGTAGTTTCTCCTCAACTCTCTTTTAAATTTGCTACCTCTTATCCTAAGACTATGACCTCTCGTCCTAGAGTGCCCCTCAAGAGGAAACATCCGCTCCACGTCTACTTTATCCACACCTTTTATCATCTTGTATACCTCAATTTGATCTCCCCTCATTCTTCCAAATTCCAGAGAATATAGGCCTAAACTGTTCAATCTCTCTTCATATGATCAACCCCTCATCTCTGGAATCAATCTAGCGAACCTCCTCTGAATTGCCTCCAATGCCACTACATCTTTCCTCAAATACGGGGACCAAAACTGTGCACAATACTCCAGGTGCGTCCTCATCAATGCCTTGTATAGTTGCAACAATACTTCCTCACCTTTATATTCTATTCCTTTAGTTATAAATGCCAACATTCCATTCGCTTTATTATCTGCTGCACCTGCATGCTAGTTTTCTGTGACTCATGAACGAGGACACCCAGATCCTTCTACAACGGAGCACTGGTATATTAGCATTAGGAATATTAGAGAAATATTAGGAATATTAGAGAAAAACACATCAAATTTGGTATTAAACCAGTGGCAGAAAGAGGATGCTCATTCAAAAGTGATGTGCCTGATCAATGTTCCCAAAATTTGGAATGGGAATACCTGCTAATGACCACCCTCTGCCCTTACAGCCAACATGCCTCCTACTACTACAACCAAACTTTTCCCTTACCATCACTCACCGGGATCCAGCGACAATACTGGACCTTGGGTAGGTGTTTACCAGAAAATGCCATTTAACAGACATTGATTGGTCAGCAACTCTTGGCAGGTAGGGTTTACACCATCAGAGACCTTGCTCCTGGGAAGGTCTGCTGCTGCTGTCCAGTATGATAGGTCTTCCCAAAGAGCGGGGAGGCGGTGCTTGCCATCTCTACATATTGGGTGGGATTTGATGGAGCTGTGTCCCCCTGACCCACAGTGAAGGGGTTGGATTTGATGGGGCTGTGTCCACCTGACCCACAGTGAAGGGGTTGGATTTGATGGGGCTGTGTCCACCTGACCCACAGTGAAGGGGTTGGATTTGATGGGGCTGTGTCCACCTGACCCTCCCACAGTGAAGGGCGCTGGATTTGATGGGGCTGTGTCCCCTGATCCTCTCATAGTGAAGGGGTTGGATTTGATGGGGCTGTGTCCACCTGACCCTCCCACAGTGAAGGGCGCTGGATTTGATGGGGCTGTGTCCACCTGACCCTCCCACAGTGAAGGGGTTGGATTTGATGGTGCTGTGTCCCCCTGACCCACAGTGAAGAGAGCTGGATTTGATAGGCTGTGTCCCCCTGACCCTCCCACAGTGAAGGGAGCTAGATTTGATGGAGCTGTGTCCCTGACCCTCCATATGGAGCTGCCGGCGTTGGACTGTGGTAAACACAGTGAGAAGTCTCAGAACATAGAAAGGAGTCTAACAACACCAGGTTAAAGTCCAACAGGTTTATTTGGCAGCAAACGCCACTAGCTTTTGGAGCGCTGCTCCTTTGTCAGATGAGTGGGAGATCTGCCCTGTTTGCTGTTTATGAGCAGATCTCGCACTCACCTGACGAAGGAGCAGCGCTCCGAAAGCTAGTGGCGTTTGCTACCAAATAAACCTGTTGGACTTTAACCTGGTGTTGTGAGACTTGACGTGGAGATGCCGGCGTTGGACAGGAATAAACACAGTAAGGAGTCTATTTGGTAGCAAAAACCACTGGCTTTTGGAGCGCTGCTCCTTCATCGGGTAAGTGGGAGTTCTGGATTTGATGGGGTTGTGTCCCCTGACCCGCCCACAGTGAAGGGGGTTGGATTGGTGGGGCTGTGACCCCACAGGATTTTACTGCGGGGTGGGGGGCGGGGCTAAGGACACGAGCAGTATCTGGAAGTGAGCCGCCATTGCCGGGAGTGTGGGTGTCTCCCGGAGGCGCTGCAGGCCAGGGAGAGGCGAGTGCGGGCCTGGCGGCGGTGGAGAGGCGAGTGCGGGCCTGGCGGCGGTGGAGAGGCGAGTGCGGGCCTGGCGCCGGGGAGGGGTGGGTGCGGGCCTGGCGCCGGGGAGGGGTGGGTGCGGGCCTGGCGCCGGGGAGGGGTGGGTGGGTGCGGGCCTGGCGCCGGGGAGGGGTGGGTGGGTGCGGGCCTGGCGCCGGGGAGGGGTGGGTGGGTGCGGGCCTGGCGCCGGGGAGGGGTGGGTGGGTGCGGGCCTGGCGCCGGGGAGGGGTGGGTGGGTGCGGGCCTGGCGCCGGGGAGGGGTGGGTGGGTGCGGGCCTGGCGCCGGGGAGGGGTGGGTGGGTGCGGGCCTGGCGCCGGGGAGGGGTGGGTGGGTGCGGGCCTGGCGCCGGGGAGGGGTGGGTGGGTGCGGGCCTGGCGCCGGGGAGGGGTGGGTGGGTGCGGGCCTGGCGCCGGGGAGGGGTGGGTGGGTGCGGGCCTGGCGCCGGGGAGGGGTGGGTGGGTGCGGGCCTGGCGCCGGGGAGGGGTGGGTGGGTGCGGGCCTGGCGCCGGGGAGGGGTGGGTGGGTGCGGGCCTGGCGCCGGGGAGGGGTGGGTGGGTGCGGGCCTGGCGCCGGGGAGGGGTGGGTGGGTGCGGGCCTGGCGCCGGGGAGGGGTGGGTGGGTGCGGGCCTGGCGCCGGGGAGGGGTGGGTGGGTGCGGGCCTGGCGCCGGGGAGGGGTGGGTGGGTGCGGGCCTGGCGCCGGGGAGGGGTGGGTGGGTGCGGGCCTGGCGCCGGGGGGTGCGGGCCTGGCGCCGGGGAGAGGCGAGTGCGGGCCTGGCGGCGGTGGAGGGGCGGGTGCGGGCCTGGCGGCGGTGGAGGGGCGGGTGCGGGCCTGGCGTGCTCGGGCCGGGGGATTCAAACCCCGGCATCAGTCCAACCAACAACGACTCGGGCCTCTTGCGTCCCCCCTGCCCTGAGTAAATACTGGGAGGAGTAGGATGAAGCTCTTAATCTAATTGGCCATTTAAGGGCCTCGATAGGCCCAAGGGCGAGAGTGCCGCCTGATGTTTGGAAGCGCTCTCCGTCTCCCGCCTCCCCGTTACTGACTGGCGCCACGGCGGGACGGATGGGAAGGCGATGGGTAAATGCGGAACAAATCTGTCTGTGAGCCTCTTGAGATTTTTCAGCATTTTCTGTTTTGTTTCAGACTCCAGCATCCACAGTATTTTGCTTTAATTATAGTAGATGGGGAGGCCGTGCGCTGAATTTTACCGGTTTCCCTCCTTCAAATACGCCAGCAGGGGAGCATAAAATCCAACTTCATGATGTGGCTGAGATCAGGACTTCCATTTTGATTTGATTTATTGTCACATGTATCGGGATATAGCGAGAAGTATTGTTTCTTGCACGTTATACAGACAAAGCATACCTTTCGTACAGTACATATGCGAGAACGAAAGCAGACGGTGCAGAATGTAGTGTTACAGTCATAGCTAGGGTGTAGAGAAAAGATCAACTTAATAAGGTAGGTGCATTCAAAAGTGATTGCAGTAGGAAAAGTGTTCTTGAGTTGGTTGGTCCATAATCTCAGACTTTTGTATATTTTACCTGACAAAAGATGGTGGAAGAGAGTATGTTTGAAGTGTGGGATCCTTGATAATGTTAGCTGCTTTTCCGAGCCAGTAGCAAACGTAGATGGAGTCAATGGATGGGAGGCTGGTTTGAGTGATGGACTGGGCTATGTTCATAACCCCTTGTAGTTTCTTGCAGTCTTGGTCAAAGCAGGAGCCCTATCAAGTTGTGATACCTCTGGAAAGGATGCTTTCTATGGTACATCTCTAAAAATTGGTGAGAGTGGTAGTGGACATGCTGAATTTTCTTCACCTCCTGAGAAAATAGAGGTGTTGGTGGGCTTGCTTGACTATAGTGACCACCAGAACAGGTTGTTGGTGATCAGGACACCTAGAAACTTGAAGCTTTCGACCATTGCTACTTCATCCCCTGTGCTGGACTGATGCCCAAACCAAAGTAATGCTGCCCCTCTGCGCTCCCTCACATTTTTATATTCTTGTGTTATTAATTTTTGTGGCAATATTAGATTAAAATACCTTGCCATAGTTGGCAGGGGTCCATGTGGCTAGCCTGGGACTCTAGGTTGGTCTGGTACTGTTTTTGACATCTTTGGTGAATCTCCTTAGATCATATCTGGCTTTCTTGTCTAGGTCAGGGTTTATATGTGATGCTTTGGGGGAATCCCTGAAGAGCAGGGCTAAGACTTCATCAATCTGTACTAACTTTGTTAATGGAAATAACCAATGACAGAGCAGATTCAACTGAAGGTGTCAGCCATGGCTCAGTTGATAGCATTCTTACCTCCGAGTCAGATAGTTGGACTTATAAGCAGGCGTGCGGTGGGATCCTGCCCGAGCGTTCCCCTGTTCGGGCGGAATTCCACATTGGCCCAAAGCCTCAGCCCCCCTCCCTGGGTGAGGTGCCCCACAGCCTGAGCCACCTCGCGGAAATGCCCTCCGTGCCTTTTTCTACCGCGCGGAGGCGTTTCCTGTGCGGGCTGCTGCTGCACACCTTCCACTATCGCCTGTCGCCCGGATACACCTTGGCGGGCCTTGTTGCCGCCGGGCGGTGGAGGTCCCTCTACGGAGGGATCTCCCCCAATTACGTCGGGGACCTGGGGTGGAGGGTGATGCATGCAGCAGTTCCGCACAACCGTAGGATCCACTGGTTCACGGGCTCCGAAGACTGCCCTTTCTGCGGCCTTGTGGAGTCCGTGGACCATGTCTATGTTGTGTGTCTTAGGCAGCACTCCCTTTATGTTTTCCTAAAGAACCTTTTGTTGATGTTTTGTCTGCACTTCAGTCCCACGCTCCTGATCTACGGACACCCGGTGCGGAGAGGGGAGGGTCGGGATGGCGACCTCCTCGTGAACCTGGGCCTGGCGAAACGCGCCATTTACCGGTCCAGGCTGCGGGCGATCGAGGGGGCCGTCCATCCTGACTGTCTGCCCCTCTACCGCGGCTACGTTCGCGGCCAGGTGTCCCTGGAGAGGGAGCATGCGGTGTCCACGGGCGTGGTTGACGCCTTCCGCGCCCGCTGGGCACCGCAGGGGTTGGGGTGCATTATTGACCCCAATAATCACATTTTAATTTGATGTTTTTAAGTTTCCTTTGTACTTTGATTTCTGTTCGGGCTGTTCCCCCTCCTTTTTGGGGAGCTGCCCCTTTTACTTTGTCCTGATTTAATCTGAGTTTGTTTACTTGGTTTGGTTTGACCTAAAAAGAGGACAAAAATCTAGGCATACTCTCCAGTGCAGTACTGAGAGAGTGCTGCACTGTTAGAGGTGCTGTCTTTAAAATATGGCTCCAATGTAAAAAATAGTCCATGGTACTGTTTTGAAGAAGAGCGGGTGAGTCATCCTTGGTGTCCTGGCAATATCTATCACTCAGTTAACATCACTAAATGGATTATGTGGTCATTATTACATTGCTCTGCATAGGAACTTGTGTACAAATTTGGCTGCTGTATTTCTTACATTACAATAATGACTACAAAAGTATTTCATTGGCTGCAAAGTATTTTGGGTGTGAAGGCATTATATATATGCAAGTCTTTTTTCCCCTTGTTTTTGGAGAGCACTCCAAAGCTTGATTTTGGGTTGAAGATGGTCGTTGCTGCTCGCAGACTTAGTACCCTGTAACCTCATCCTACCATGAAGATCTCTGATCACTTCCAAATAGGGCTTATCAGTCTTTCAAATACTGGTATTTGGTTCAGGGACAGACAAATTTTTCCCAGTTGTATTTGATAGAGGGCATCCAGAAGAGAGAATTTTTGGCTTGAGTGCAGATGAAATTTGCTGAAATGTTGAATTTTATGGTTGTTTGCTATCAGAAGAGACCTTCTAAAAAGGAGATCACAAAAATAAATTCTTCCAAATAAGGATAGATGTGTTAGAATTGCAATTTTCAGTGTTTGCCACAACAAACAGATATTTCATAAAAACCATGGGGTTGAGAAAGTATCAAAATAAAACTCTCCAGAGGTAGCTGCATCCATGTCTGTTGACTCTTACACATAAGTGATAACATGCCCTAATAGAGATATGAAAATAAGCCTCTTTTAAATCCTTTGCAGCCAACAACTTGGAGGACACATTGCGGCACGGTAGCACAGTGGTTAGCACTGCTGCTTCACAGCTCCAGGGACCTGGGTTCGAATCCCGGCACGGGTTGCTGTCTGTGTGGAGTTTGCACATTCTCCCTGTGTCTGCGTGGGTTTCCTCCGGGTGCTCTGGTTTCCTCCCACAGTCCAAAGATGTGCGGGCTAGGTTGATTGGCCATTCTAAATTGCCTCTTAGTGTCCCGGGATGCATAGGTTAGAGGGGTTAGTGGGTAAATATGTGGGGATATGTGGATGGGGCCTGGGTGGGATTGTGGTTGGTGCAGACTCGATGGGCGAATGGCCTCTTTTTGCACTAGGATTCTATGATTGCCTGAGTGGTTACCATCATGAATCTTATTTTCTGAATTTGTTCTGGGCTGTTTGGTCTAAGAGGGGGGAAATCTTCCCCATTTTTAGGATTGATATGCCTTGCAAGTAATGACTCTGGAGTGTTAATTCTTATTTTTTAACCAATTAATCTCTGGTCTTAAATTAAATGCAGGGCATCCATAACTGGTGATAACTGCACTGTTGTTTTCTGGCTTTAAACAACATAAATGCCCCGGTATGTTATTTTTCAGATTTACCAGCTGCTACTCAAGGCTTTTTTAAAAATGTATTCATTAGATGTGAGCATCATTGACAAAGCGAGCATTTATTTCCCATCCCTAATTGCCCTTGAGAAGAGATTAAGGATTTTGACTGAATGATGGTGAAGAACAACAATATAATTCCAAGTCAGGGTGGTGTGTGACTTGGAGGGGAACTTGCAACTGGTGATGTTCTAATGTGTCTGCTGTCATTATTCTTTTAGGTAGTGGAGGTCATGGGTTTGGGCGGTGCTGTGCCAAAAGAACCTTGAAGAGTTGCTGCAGTGCATCATATAGATGGTGCACATTGCTGCCATAGCCCTCTGGAGAAGACAATTCCAAAGACTAACGAGAGCAGAAATTTATCTTCACCTCCCATTAGCACATGTCTCTGTCTCTTGTCAATCAACCTGATCGAACACCTACTCTGAAACCCCAAGGCAAATCTAAGTAAGCACAAAGGCATTAACTCTGTTTAGACAAACACAGCATTTTAGCTAAAATCAATCATTATTCTACCTTCTCAACATTTGAGCTGCCTGTTGCTCAGACAAAAAATAACTTCCAACACTAATTAGATTCTGGAGGAATGAGATTCCATACTTCCAAAATTCAAGAATTTGGGTTTTAAAAATTAATTTATTGGATGAGAGCATTGATAGGGCAGCATTTATTGCCCATCCCTAATTAGAACATAAGAACATAAGAAATAGGAGCAGGAGTAGGCCATCTAACCCCTTGAGCCTGCCCCACCATTCAATAAGATCATGGCTGATCTGAAGTGGATCAGTTCCACTTACCCGCCTGATCCCCATAACCCCTAATTCCCATACCGATCAGGAATCCATCTATCTGTGATTTAAACATATTCAATGAGGTACCCTCCACCACTTCAGTGGGCAGAGAATTCCAGAGATTCACCACCCTCTGAGAGAAGAAGTTCCTCCTCAACTCTGTCCTAAACTGACCCCCCTTTATTTTGAGGCTGTGTTCTCTAGTTCTAGCTTCCTTTCTAAGTGGGAAGAATCTCTCCACCTCTACCCTATCCAGCCCCTTCATTATCTTATAGGTCTCTATAAGATCCCCACTCAGCCTTCTAAATTCCAACGAGTACAAACCAAATCTGCTCATAATCAACACCACACAATTGCCCTGGAGAAGGTGGTGGTGAGCTGCCTTCTTGAACTGCTGTAGGCCCTGTGGTATAGGCCCGCCCCCAGTGCTGTTAGGAAGGGATTTCCAGGATTTTGACCCAGCAACAGTGAAGGGAAGGTCATACATTTCCAAGTTCGGATGGTGAGTGACTTGGAAGGAAATTTCCCTGTGTCTGCTGCCCTTGTCTTTCTCAATGGTAGCGATTGTGGATTCGGAAGGTGCTGCCTAAGGAGGCTTGGTGAGTTGCTGCCATGCATCTTGTAGATGGTTGCTCTGTCCTGGATGCTGTTGAGCTTCTTGAGGTTGTTGGAGCTGCACTTAGCCAGGTAAGTGAAGAGCATTCCATCAAACTCCTGACCTGTGCTTTGTAGATCGTGGACAGGTTTTGGGAAGTCAGGAGGTTAGTTAATCACCACAGGATTCCTAGCCTCTGACCTATTCTTGTGGTTGCAGTATTTATATGGTTTGTTCAGTTCTATTTCTGATCAGTGGTACCCCCTGGGATTTTGATAGTGCGGGATTTGGTGATGGTAATGCCATTGAATGTCAAGGGGCGATGGTTAGATTCTATCTTGTTGCAGATGGTTATTGCCTGCCACTTGTGTGACACAAATGTTCCTTGCTGCTTGTCAGCCCCAGCCTTGATATTATCCATGTCTTACTGCATATAGAAATGGACTGCTCCAGTATCTGAGGAGTTCTGAATGTCGCTGAACATTGTGCAGTGAACATCCCCATTTCTGACCTTGTGATGGAAGGATGGTCATTGATAAGGCTGAAGCTGTTTGGTCCTAGGACACTACCCCGAGGAACTCCTACAGTGATGTCCTTGAGCTGAGATAATTGATCTCCAACCACCTTCTAGTGCGCTAGGTATGACTCCAACCAGCGGAGAGTTTTCCCCTTCACTCCTATTTACTTCAGTTTTGCAAGGGCTCCTTGATGCCACACTTGGTCAAATGCTGCCTTGATGTCAAGGACAGTCAATCTCACCCCACCTCTGGAATTAAGTTCTTTTATCCATGCTTGAACCAAGGCTGTAATGAGATCAGGAGCTGAATGACCCTGGCGGAACCCAAGCTGAGTATCAGTAAGCATCTTGTTGCTAAGCAAGTGCTGCTTGATAGCACAACTGATGACCCCTTCCATTATTTTACTGATGATCGAGATTAGATGGTCATTGATAAAGCTGAAGATGGTTGGACCTGGTACACTACCCTGAGGAACTCCTGCAGTGATGTCCTGTAGCTGAGATGATTGACCTCCAACTTCCAAAATAGATTGGATTTGTCCTGCTTTTTGTGTACAAGCCATACCTGGGCAATTTTCCACATTGCTGGATAGACGCCAGTGTTGTAGCTATAATGGAACAGCTTGGCTAGGGCACGACAAGTTCTGGAGCACGAGTCTTCAGTACTATTGCCAGAATATTATCAGAGCCCATAGCCTTGGCAGTATCCAGTGCCTTCAGCAGTTTCCCGATATCACATGGAATTAATCAAATTGGCTGGAGACTGACATCTGTGATGCTGGGGACCTCAAGAGGAGGCCGAAATAGATCACCCACTCAGCACTTGTGGCTGAAGATTGTTTAAATGCTTCGGCCTTACCTTTTGCACTGATACACTGGGCTTCTCAATCATTCAGGATGGGGATATTTGAAGAGCCACCTCCTCCATTGACTGTCTACACTTCCTGCTGCCTCGGAAAAGCAGCCAGCATAATCAAGGACTCCACGCACTCTGGACATACTCTCTTCCACCTTCTTCCGACAGGAATAAGGTACAAAAGTCTGAGGTCACATACCAACAGCTTCTTCTCTGCTGCCATCAGACTTTTGAATGGACCTACCTCGTATTAAGTTGATCTTTCTTAACCCCCTAGCTATGACAGTAACACCACGTTCTGCACTCTCTCCTTTCCTTCTCTATGTACAGTTTGTTTTGTATAGCATGCAAAAAACAATACTTTTCACTGTATGCTAATACGTGGGGTGGGGGTGAGTTAATAGGTTGTGATGAACAAAGCATCGTAGCTGTGAGGGACAGCTCGGTGGATAGGATATTGGTATGTAGATAGGCTGGAAAATTGGGCGGGGATCCTGGATTCAGGATTCAATCCTGGACCGGGGAGCGGCGCGGGCTTGGAGGGCCGAAGGGCCTGTTCCTGTGCTGTATTGTTCTTTGTTCTTTGTGACAATAATCAAATCAAAAAATCCAGTGAGTTGTTTAATTGTTCACCACCGTTCATGCAAGTAATCCAATGTTGTAACTTCACCAGGTTGACAACTCATTTTTAGGTATGCATGGTGTTGGCTGTGCCACACCCTTCCAAACTCTCCATTGACCAGGGTTGATCCACTAGCTTGGTGGTAATGGTAGAGTGAGGATATGCCCACAGATTGTAGTTGAGTACAATTTTGATGCTGATCGGCCACCGCATTATGGATATCCACTCGTCAATTGCTGGATCTGTACGAAGTCTACCCCATTTAGCACAGTGGTAGTGCCACTCGCCACAATGGAGCATTTCCGCAATGTGAAAATGGAATTTCATCCCCACAAGAACTGTGCAGTGGTCATTCCTATCAATACTGTCAGGGAACCAACAAGAAGGAAAAACCTTATCCTGGCCAACCTGCCAGCCACTGACCCAGTGTAGCAGTGATGGTCTTTAGGGCTCGGTCTGTGGTGGGGCTTCCGAGCCACCCTTGGTGATGAACATTGAAGTCCCCCACACAGAGTCCTCTTACCATCTTCAGTGCTTCCTCCAAGTGCTGTTCAACGTGGAGGAGTACGAATTCATCAACTGGGGGATGGTATGTGATAACCAGCAGGATGTTTGCCCATGTTTGACCTGATGCCATGAGACTTCATGAGGTCCAGAGTCGACGTTGACCGTAACCCTCCCTTCCTACGTCATGCTGTTGCTTGACTTGCCAGCGAGACGGACCTCCCAGTTTTTGCACTAGCTCCAAGATGTGCAGGGTGGACAGGGTTGGGTTTGCCAGTCATTTCCTGTGCCTTGATCAATGCCAGGTAGTCCGTCCAGTTTCATTCCTTTTTATTGACTTTGTAGTGTCTTGCTAGGCTTTCTGAAAGGGCACTTAAGAGTCAACCACATTGCTGTGTGTCTGGAGTCACATGTAGGCAGTACAGGCAAGGACAGCAGATTTCCTTCCCTGAAGGACATTAAGTGATTTAGATGGATTTTTAGCCAATTGTTTCATTGTCATCATTAGACTTTTAGTTCCAGATTTTTATTTGAATTCAAATTCTGGAGCATTTTGCTGGGTCTCTAGATTAATAGTCCAGTGACAATACCACAACAGTAACAAACCGCACTGTCAGTATTGACGGTAACAAGGTGCCGCTTTGGGTTTACCGTCGGTGTTATGGGAAATAAACTGCTGCCCTGGTCACCAACCGCCGTTCTGAGTTTACAGTTGGTCACTAACTGCTGCCCTGGGTTTACCATCGGTCACTAACTGCTGCCCTGGGTTTACCATCGGTCACTAACTGCTGCCCTGGGTTTACCATTCGTCATTAACCCCTGCCCTGAGTTTACAGTTGGCCACTAACCGCTGCCCTGGGTTTAGTGTCGGTCATTATCCGCTGCCCTCTGTTTAGTGTCAGTCACTAACAGCCGCTTTGGGTTTACCGTTGGTCACTAACAGTTGGTCACTAACCGCTTCCCTGGGTTTAGCGTCGGTTCTTAACCTGCCCTCTATTTAGTGTCAGTCACTAACAGCTGCTCTGGGTTTACTGTTGGTCACTAATAGTCGCTCCTACTTTTATAAAAACATCTCTCCAGATGCTGTCTGACCTGCTGAGATTTTCTAGCAGTTTCTGTTTATGCAGACTCGCGAGCGCGCCGCGCATTCCCGCAGGCAGCTCAGGCGCGCGCGGCATGGCGGCCGTTAACAGTCCGAGGAGGTGACCTCGGGAACAATGGCGGCCGCTGGAATCGCTTCCCTTCAGGCTGAGCGGCCTGTAGTGGGTCTGACTCGGCGATCAACTCTTTCCCCACCGATTAAAGACTCGGGGGTGCCCAGCTTACCGTGCCCGGATCCAAGGAAGTGGGGTAAGAGCATGGGATCGTAGGCGGGAAGACAGGCAAAAATCGTGGGGCGGGTGAGCGGGAAAACTCCTAGATCGTGAGGCGGGAGAACCGGGAAAAGTCCTGGATCGTGGGGCGGAGCGGGAAAAGTCCCCGATTGTGAGGCGGGAGAACCGGGAAAAGTCCTGGATCGTGGGGCGGGAGGTCCGGGAAAAGCCCTGGATCGTGGGGCCGGAGGTCCGGGAAAAGCCCTGGATCGTGGGGCCGGAGGTCCGGGAAAAGCCCTGGATCGTGGGGCCGGAGGTCCGGGAAAAGCCCTGGATCGTGGGGCCGGAGGTCCGGGAAAAGCCCTGGATCGTGGGGCCGGAGGTCCGGGAAAAGCCCTGGATCGTGGGGCCGGAGGTCCGGGAAAAGCCCTGGATCGTGGGGCCGGAGGTCCGGGAAAAGCCCTGGATCGTGGGGCGGGAGGTCCGGGAAAAGCCCTGGATCGTGGGGCTGGAGGTCCGGGAAAAACCCTGGATCGTGGGGCCGGAGGTCCGGGAAAAGTCCTGGATCGTAGGGCGGGAGGAGCGGGAAAAATCCTCGATCGTGGAGCGGGAGAACCGGATGAATCGCTGATGTTTCACTGATTCAGTATGTGAAGAAGAACTCGCTTTCTGCATACCCACATTCTTTGTACAGGAGAAATGGTTTTTCTCCCACATTTAATAACGCTTCACAACACGTGTGGCCCAGTTTAAATCGTAAACATAGTGAAAATATAGTCCAGTCAGTGTCGTAATGACTCAGTAAACTGATCTGGCAAGAGATATTACCAGATTAATGGCCCCTTCTCTTTAGTGAAATGTGAAAAGAGATTTCCCACACACCGTGTGTTTCTGATTGATTAATATTAATCTGCTGTATCCTGTGAATAATGCAAAGCACATGGAAACGATTAAATAAACACGGGTTTATTAACGAACAACTTCCTGAACTTAAATTTACAAACATTGAATAGTTCTGCATGGCAACCAAGTAACTTGAAGTTCAAAGACTTAAATCTGAATGTTATCCTTTTGGTTTATTCCTGTCAAATCATTGGTATCAAAATCAGGATTTGTCAGACCTTAATCTGACAGGATCTCAGAGGTATCAAGCTTCTATCTGTTAGTTTTCTGAAATTTTCTATATTTGGTGACTTACTAATGCATTATTATTATTCTTGAAGATATTTGTTTTATTTAAAATTCTGTCTGTAACGTGCATCTTATTGTCACTTTTTCAGCAACGTTATTGTGTCAATATTTAAAATGGAAATTTTCTATTTGTCAACATTTATGATGAGGAAACTCGGAAATCCCTGTTTGCATTCTGTGTAATAGTGTAGGTTAAAGATTATGTCCTCTCATTCTGTTAGGATTCGAGAACTTATTTTCTTTTTCCCAAAAAATTGAAAGAAACTAAAAATTGAATTGTCAAAGTGAAACAAGTTTAGCATTATGTACTCAATTATCAACATAACTGCCAGTAAGACCTGTCAGGTCATCAACCTGAAATGTTAATTCTGTTCCTCTCTACAGATACTGCATAACCCATTGCATATTTTCAACATTTCCTGTTTTTATTTCAGATTTCCAGTTTCTGCAGAATTTTATTTTTATACCTTGGAACTGTAGTATTATTAACAAGAGACCACACGGGATGCCCCACAGTCTCCTGCTTAGCAGTGGTGTAGTGGGAAATTTTGAATTACAGGAGCTCTAAGAAAATGCGTTACCATAGGTGGCAGTTTTTCAAGGAATGTCTGTCTAGAGTTCTACAGGACAACATTCCGAGCAGACAGGGAGGAGTTGGTAGGTTAAAGGAACCGTGGTGCACGAAAGCTGTGCGGGACCTAGTCGAGAAGAAAAGGAAAGCATACAAAAGGTTCAGAGAGCTTGGCAAAGATAGGGATCTAGATGAATATACGGCTTGTAGGAAGGGACTAAAGAAGGAAATTAGGAGAGCCAGAAGGGGTCACGAGAAGGCCTTGGCAGGTAGGATTAAGGAAAACCCTAAGGCGTTCTATAAATATGTGAAGAGTAAAAGAATGAGATGTGAAGGAATAGGGCCTATAAAAGGTGATGGCGGAAAAGTCTGTACGGAACCAGTAGAAATGGCAGAGGTGTTTAATGAATATTTTGCCTTGGTTTTCACAGAGGAGAAGGACCTGGGTGGATGTACTGCGGGCTTGCGGTGGACTGAAAAGATTGAGTATGTGGACTTTAACAAAGAGGTTGTGCTGGAATCTTTGAATGGCATCAAGATAGATAAGTCGCCAGGTCCGGATGGGATGTACCCCAGGTTACTGTGGGAGACGAGGGAAGAGATTGCAGAGCCTCTGGCGATGATCTTTGCGTCGGCGATGGAGACGTGAGAGGTGCCGGAGGATTGCGGACTTTAACCTGGTGTTGTGAGACTTCTTACTGTGCTTACCCCAGTCCAACGCCGGCATCTCCACATCATGGCAAATGTCTCAGCCAGGGCTCCCGCAATTTCTTCTCTAGCCTCACACAGTGTGCTTAGATACACCTGGTCAGGGCCAGGAGATTTATCCATCTTCATATATTTTAATACATCTATCACCTCTTCTACTGTAATGTGAACTGTCCACAATATATCACCACTAACTTTCACAGGTTCCCAAGTCGCCTTGTCTTTCTCCATGATAAACAGAGGAGAAATATTCATTGAGAACCTCAACCATTTCCTGCGGTTCCACACATATGTGTCCACTTTGTGTTTTAGCAGGCATGTGCTATTTTAAAATATTAGTTTTTAGCATAGCTAGAATTCCATTTTGTAACCGTTGAATTATTTAATTCTGTCAAAACATGAATTACAGAATACTTGATGTATATTTGTAACCTAGACCTGGGTGTACAGGGTAGTTTCAAAATTTGAACATGATGTAAGATTTGGAAGTATTGTGAGGAGAACAGTGATAGACTTCTGGAGCAAACAGACAGACTGCTGCAATGGGCAGACATGTGGCAGATGAAATTTAATGTAGTGAAGTGATACATGTTGGTCAGAAGAATGAGGAGACGTAATAAAATATAAAGGGTACAATTTCTGAAGGAAATGCAGTAACAGAGGGTGGCAAGACACGTTGAGAAAGCAGTTAATAAATTGTACTGAATCCTGTGTTTTATACGTAGGGGCACAGACTACAAAAGCAAGCAAGTAAGTTATGAATTTTCACAAAACACTGATTCAGCCTCAATGGGAAGGCTGTGAAGGTTTTAGAAAGGCTTCAGAAAAGATGTTCAAGAATGGTTCTGAGGATGAGTGACTTCAGTTATGTGGATAGATTAGCGAAGCTGGGGCTGTTCTCCTTGGAGAAGAGTGAGTTGAGACGAGGTTTGACAGACGTGTTCAAAATCATGAGGAATGTAAATGGGGAGAAATTGTTCCCATTGACAGAAGGTCGAGAACACTGAAGGTGATTAACAAAAGAACCAGAGGCGACATATGCAACAAGTGTTGGAGCTGGAACACACTGCCTCAGTGTCTGGTGGAGACATTCAGTACCGATTTTCAACGGGGAACTGAATAATTATCTAAAGATAATTTTTAAAAACTGGGTTACAGGGAAATGGTCGCGCAGTGGGACTTGCTGAGTTATTGTTGCAGAGAATTGTCAAAGAAAAGTGCTGAATGGCCTCCCGTGTTGTAATTCTGGTATAGATACATTCAAGGAAATTGATAAGCACTCAAATGAGAAAGAAGTCGAAGGTTACCCTGCTAGTTTGATCCAGAAGAGTGGGAGGAGTCTTGTGTAGAACATAAGCAATAACATAGATGGGGTAGAGCAAATAACTTACTCTGTGTTGTAAATAACATGTAAAGTTGCCAGCAAGGAGTACAAATAGTATACCACGTCCCATATCCTCAGGTCATCACAGCCAAGGAATTATTGTGAAAACATTCTACACCTTCCCACAAAGTATACTTTCTCCCCAGTCATAAGCGCACTCTTTCCCTGCTGACCACATGCACACTCATATCCTCCCTCACGCACTTTGCATTAAATAATTTAGCATGGTCAATCCACCTAACCTTCACATCTTTGGGCTGAGAGAGGAAACCCGAGCACCCGGAGGAAATTCACGCAGACACAGGGCTAACATGCAAATTCAACGCAGACAGTCAAGGCAGCAGTGCTAACCACTGCCACAGTGCCACACCAATCCTATTGCTGTGGATCTGGAGTCCATTGTCAAACCATAGGAAACCTACATTGCAGAAGGAGGCCATTCAGCCCATTGAGTCTGCACCAACTAATTTAGCATGGCCAATTCACATAACCTGCACCTCTGGGCTGAGAAGAAACGGAGCACCTGGAGGAAACACAGACACGGGGAGAACATGCAAACTCCACACAGATAGTCATCCAAGACTGGAATCAAACCCAAGTTTCTGGCACTGTGAGGCAGCAAACAACAATCAATGATAGTTTCATGTCACCATTACTGACACTAGTTTTAAATTCCAGAATTTTTTTTTTCGTCAATTGAATTTTTAATGTCACCAGCTCCTGTGGTAAGAATTAAATCAATGACTCCAGGGTATTAACTTGGGCTTCTGAATTACTAACCCAGTGATATTACCACTGTCTCCTCTATCACTCATTCCAGTAACCTGCAAGAGTTTTGGAGGAACAGTCTTGCTAAGACTGTCCAATGTAAAGCTATTACATGAGTGAGGCAATATTCCTGCAACAGCATATCTTTCTTACAAGCATATTCCCTGATAGTTTCTGTTATTAAATATAATTTATTTTGTCTACTTGCTCTTCCACTGCTAGTCCCACTCCAGGCCTGGAACCATAGAACCATAGTACTCAAGTATTTTAATGGACTCAAGTATTTTAATATTTCAAAGAAATATTGCACAGCTCCCAATCACAGCAGCTTACAGCGATTTGAATACAGGCACTGTCTCAGTTTTATCATTGGTAGAATGGATATAGATGGTCAGCTTTGGGCATTTTCCTGACACAGCCATGCGGAAGTCTTTCTGATGCTGCTAACTAAAGCCAGATTTTTAACCAGTCTTACAATGAATGATATAATGTACTTGGAAAAAGTCCAGTGAATGATTGCTAGCTTGTCAGCCATGGCTCAGTTGATTTGATTTATTATTGTCACATGTATTACTATACAGTGAAAAGTATTGTTTCACACACTATACAGACAAAGCATACTGTACATAGAAAAGGAGAGAGTGCAGAATGTAGTGTTACAGTCATAGCTAGGGTGTAGAGAAAGTTCAACTTAATATAAAATAGGTCCATTCAAAGGTCTGATGGCAGCAGGTAACAAACTGTTCTTGAGTTGGTTGCATGCGCACCTATGAATCAAGAGGTTCTGGGTTCAAGTTACACTCGAGGGCTAGAGCAAAAAAATAAAATTGAGGCTGTCATTCCAGTGCATGGTTGAAGGAGCATTGCACTGCCAGCCTTTCAGATGAGATGTTAAACCAAGACCCCAACTTCCTGCCAGGTCGGTATAAAAGATTCCATTTCACTATTTCAAAGAAGAGCAGGGGAGCTATCTCCAGTGTCCTGCCAGTATTTATCTCTCAATCAACATCACAATCTGGTCATTATCACATGTTTGTGGGAATTTGCTGAGTGTAAATTAGCTTCCACATTTCCTTCATTACAACCGTACAACACTTCAAAAAGCACTTTATTGTTTGTGAAACACTTTGGGATGTCCTGTGGTCATGAAATGTGCTTTAAAAAAAGCAAATTTTTTACAAAACGCGACAGCTGCTAGGACTTAAAAATGTTGGTTTGTTTGCTTCGGAGGAGTGAAAACATTAAGGCAACCTAAAGTCTATAAAATATTTAAAGAGCTGCATGGCATGTTCTAGATTAGATTATTTCAATTTAAACATACTGGGTGATATGAGTAGTTTAAATGATGTAAGGGATAGGCATAGACTGAATGTTAGATGGTTTTTCTTTTCCAAGAGAGTAGTGAACCTCTGGCATACAACTAGCTGTTATGGTGGGTACTGACATTCTGCATTCCTTGAGAGGGAGCTGATCTCATTCCTAATTGGAACAGAGGTTGATGAACATAGAAGGTTGTGTTTTTATAAACAACACTCAATGAGATCTCCTGGATTAGTTTCAACCATCTCAGGGGTCGGTGAATGATTGCAGTTTTTATTCTAAATAGCTGCTTGGTAGTACAGAACCTGAATATTGCTGAAGATGAGAGACATAGAATCCTGCAGTGCAGAAGGAGGTCATTTGGTCCATCGAGTCTGCACTGACCACAACCCACCCAGGCCATAACCCTATGCATTTACCCTAGCTAGTCCCCCTGACACTAAGGGGCAATTTAGCAAAGCCAATCCACCTAACCCACACACATTTGGACTGTGGGAGGAAACTTGAACACCCGGAGGAAACCCACGCAGCACGGGGAGAATGTGCAAACTCCACACAGACAGTGACCCAAACCGGAAAACTGAACCCGGGTCCTTGGTGCTGTGAGGCAGCATTGCTAACCACTGTGCCACCCGTGCTGCACACATGCCATATGTTGAAGCTTTTTGTCTTGAGCTCATCAGGACAGACGCAGGAATGACAAATTTTAAAGGGAGCAAAAATTTATACTACATGAGGAAGGGATGTTGATTGGTTGGCACTGGTTGAGGCATTGCCAGGTAATAATCATAGAATCATACAGTGCAGAAAAGGCCCATCAAGCCTGCACACATTAGAAATACTTGAACTCCCACCTAATCCCATCTGCAACACTTGACTCATAGCCCTGAATGTTATGATGCGCCAAGTACTCATCCAGATACTTTTTAAAGGATGTGAGGCAACCTACCTCCACCACCCTCCCAGACAGCGCATTCCAAACTGTCGCCACCCTCTGGGTAAAAAAAGATTTTCCTCACATCCCCCCATAAACTCTTGCACCTCACCTTGAAACTCTGTCCCCTCATGACTGACCCTTCAACTAAGGGGAACAGCTGCTCCTTATCCACTCTGTCCATGTCTCTCATAATCTTGTACTCCTCGATCAACTCGCCCCTCAGTCTTCTCTGCTCCAACGAAAACAACCCAAGCCTACGCAACCTCTCTTCATAACATAAACGTGCCATCCCAGGCAGCATCCTGGTGAATCTCCTCTGCTCCCCCTCCACTGCAATCACATCCTTCTGATAAAGTGGCAACCAGAGCTGCGTACAGTACTCTAGCTGTGACCTCACCAAAGTTCTATATAACGCCTACATGACTTCCCTGCTTTTGTAATCTATGCCTAGATTGATAAGTGTCCCATATGCCTTTTTCACCACCCTATTAACCTGCCTTTCCACTTTCAGAGATCTGTGGACAAACATGTCAAGGTCCGTTTGTTCCACAGAACTTCCTAGTGTCCTACCATTTGATTGAGTATTTTCTTGTCAAATTATTCCTTCCAAAATGTATCACCTCACATTTTTCAGGGTTAAATTTCATCTACCACTTATTTGCCCATTCTATCTATATCTTCTTGTAGCCCAAGACACAACGCTTCACTGTTAACCACCTGTCCAATTTTTGTGTCATCCGCAAACTTACTAATCCTACCCCCCACATAGTCATCCATGTCATTTATATAAATGACGAATAATAGGGGGCCCAACACAGATCCCTGTGGTACACCCCTGGACACTGGCTTCGAGTCACTAAAACAGCCTTCTGTCATCACCCTCTGTCTCCTATTGTTCTTCGTCTTTTGTTTAATTTAAAAAAGACGCAATGCGAGGACATGATCCTTTTGCCTGCGGAGTACAGGTCTCTGCATATGAATATATATAGTTCCAAGCAAGTGTAAGTGTGACATGTTGCAAGCCTAACTGATAATCTTAAATTGGTCATTACTGTAATTCTTAGCACCCCTGGAATTGTCCAGCAAACACTGTCCAATCACGGAATCACATCTAACATTAGAAATTATATTTGAAAAAAGAGACATTTGTCAAAGCTTTTCATCTTTCACTCATTAGGTCAATTGCAAGAATAAAATGTAAGGGAATTCTGTCAAACCTGTACTGTATCAGGAGTGAGTGCTTGTTTGTTGGCAAATGGACTCTGATTGGTAGAGGTGTTGCCTTGGAGAATGCACCAGTGATGGTCAATGATACTGAATTGCCAAGCATTGTTTGAAACAATTCAAATTCAGCTCTTTTATTTATTAGTCACACGTAAGCTTACATTAACACTGCAATGAAGGTACTGTGAAAATCCCCTAGTCACCACACTCTGACGCCTGTTAGGAATTTAAAACCTTTGTTTCTTTAAATTACTGAATATTACAGGATTCCTCTTGCAATTTCTAGAGTAGGCATAATAAGCAATCTGTTTGGCAATGGCACTGGGATATTAAAAGTAGTAAATTCAGTGTTAATAGACAATTAAGCAGAGGAAAATAGTTTACAGAATCTATCTACTTCTATTTGTACTTCCAAAATAATGAACAGGTTTGATGTTTCACTAATTTCCATCGTAAATTTTGAATCTTAGATTATTTTCATTAACAATAAGTTAATATCAGGTTGTCTATCTTTTTCCTCACCCAAGTCTTCAGCCGCCTTGTTTTTTGAATTTTTAGCATTTTGTCTGAGATTTTCTCCATGCAGTCCTGAAAGTTTGATTAGAAATAATGGGAACTCAAAATGTGTTTTCTAGAATACAACAAATTTGTCAATCATACAGCTCTACTGATTGCTTCCAGAGTATTAGGAGTGTTGAATACATCTACTTGTCCCCCTGTCTCAAAAACTATTTGACTGAGCTGACTATATTTGCCAGAATAAAACAAGTAGGTGGACCAAGATTGCAATTTACAATATTAATTTTTGATACTCTCTTGATTTAGCTGAACCTATCCTATACCTCCATAACATTGCCCAACTCCGACCCTGCTGCAATTCGTCTGCCGCTGAAACCCTCATGCATGCCTTTTTCATCTCACAACGTGATTACTGCAACTTACTACTGACAATCTAAATGAGAAGTGGTCCAGCTATATCAAAGCTAAAAAAAAATAAAGTAGCACTATGAAAAGGTGGAAATAACTAGGAAATTTATTAGGGCCAGTGAGAAACAGTATAACATTCACCAGCAAGTGGTGAAGGAACTGGAGTTGAAGCATGAAGATGTGAATAAAAGGTAAAAAGTGTTAAGAGGGAAAAGAAACACTCGTGTAACTTAGCAACAGAGGTCATAGCATGGAACTCGAGAAGAGCCAAGGAAATCCCTGCTATCAGTTTCATGATTGGTGAGAGAACTGCTCATCTCCGAGTGAAGCACTTCAAGAATTTGGAACTATGAGGATAGGGCACAGGATGGGGCTGAGTGAGATGCGTTTTTGGGGAGTCGCTGCGGACTCAATGGGCTGAGTGGCCTCCTTCTGCATTGTGGGGATTCTATGATATCCTGACTTGCACCAAGCCCTGTTACCCAGCACCCATGTGCTTATTGACCGACACTGACTCCCAGTTAAACACTGCCTTGATTTTAAAATTCCCATCCTTGTTTTCAAATCTTTCTTTGTGGCTTCCCTCCCTACCTCTGTAATCTCCAAGTCTTACAACTCTCCGAGACATCTGCACTTCTTTAATTCTGATCTCTTAAGCATCACTGACTTGAATCACTCAGCATTGGTGGCCGTGCCGTCAGCTGCCAAAACCCTAAGATGTGGAATTCCCTCTGTAAACTTCTCAGCCTCTTTACCTCTCTTTAAGATACACTTTTAAACCTACCATTTTGATCAACCTTTTGATCATCATGTCAGGAAACAAATGTAGTTTTAAGTAATCTATATTTGAATTAGTGGGTTTTAGAAACAAGATATAGCTTTTAAGTTTAATTGTATTTCTGTGTGAGGGTTAAACGTCAGTTAGCTCATGTTAAACGTCAGTTAGCTCATGTTAAACAAAGGTGCTGGCCTGTGGGTTACGGTTTACTCTCAAACTGTGACTGCATTGTAATTCAAGGTTTACCATGTGAAAACAAGAGGTTTAAAGAAATATTAGGGTGTTGCTTAGCAACCAGAGGCCTAACTGAAAAGCATAAGCACTTGCGGTTCAGTTGGAACCAGGTACCTGAGAAGAAAGCAGCTCTCTCAAAAACTGCTAATAGAGAGGCAGGAGAATGGGGTAAGGGGCAGAAAGCAAGTCTCAGAAGCTAAAGAACAGATAGTTCTAGAAATCAGGGAATGAAAATCTCCAGAAGTCTCAAGTCAAAGAGAACAAAGGATCTGAACAAGGTACTGTTCACTAAAGTAAAGACCGAGCTGAAAAGTGCAGACCTGGTGAAGCTGGCTGCAAGAAGCCCGTTATCTGAAGTAATCCTAAGGTTGATGACACATTAATGCAGTCTGTAAAGCAATGGTGTTCTGTTGGCGTGACTGGGTATCTGAGAGATTGTGTGGAAGCTTCAATGCACCTGGCAATTCAGAGCAGAAGTGGATCCTTGGTGAAGGCATCTGAAGGAAAGTATTGTTTGGAAGATGATTCCAAGGCATCTTTTCCCGAGAGTGGAGTTTAGAAACACTTGGGTGGAAGTCAGAGTTCCAGTGAGACCAGTTGACTTAGTGTGGTAAGCATCTGGGGGGATTTGATGAAAAGTCCCCAGAAGTTGTTTTGGGTGGTATCTGGCATTTGGTTTCAGAGTGTGGTATGACTGACCATAGTTGGCCTGTTGCTTTACGAAGACTGTTCGCTTACTGAGAACATTATATTACAAGATATATTTTGTAACTCATGTTATCCTTAAAAATCTGTGAAAGTTTGGTAGGATGTGAAGGAGATTATTGTCAAATATCTCCTGTTTAATAAATGTGTTTTTGTTAATAAAGCTAATTGGCATCCCTGTGACTCTTCATCCACATCTCTAAACTTCCCCACCCCACTCGCTCCCGTTAACCGAAAAACTGAAACTGGGTGGGATAAAGCCTTCAAGTGACCATTAAGAGGCCACTTAAATGCCTTAATAGGTGAATAGCGAGTTTCCCACCCAAAGCCCTGCTATCCAAGCATGGAATTGCATCTGTGTTTGGGCAGGGAGAATCCCATCCATTCAAATCTAACCCCACCCACCCACACCATCTCAGAACCCATTTTTGAGGGGCTTAAAATTCTGCCCCAAGTCTGATCTAACCAAGGTTCTGTACAAATTTAACAAAGCTTTTCTGCTTTTCAATTCTGTCCCTCTGGAAATGAACCCGGCCCTTTGCTTTTTTGTGGCCTTATTAACCTGGATAACTGCTTTTAGTGATTTTAGTAGAAGTTCAAAGTACAAAGGCTTTCTGCTTGATGTGAAATGTGTTGAAGTGTTCTATTCATCATGCCAACAATACTCTTAAGAAAATAATTAGTGTACAGTTGCCTATTTTTACTTTTGCAAAAATCTTGAAATTATCTCTGCTAAGCGTTGTGCATCAATTGCAAAATAAAGTTCTAATTTTTAAAATGTCTATAAATGATAAATTAGGCTACAAAAGACACGGGGCATTTCTTAGTCTAGCTAGTGAAGGAGTTGTCATCATAAATCATGTTAGCAGCTGCATGCTCTAATTTAGATGATAAATTGGCCCTTGCCACAGGGGCATCGTGGTTAGAGCTGTCCAGTGGACCTGACCATGCCCCTGTTCTCTAAAGAAGCAGAAGAAGAAAGCTAGTGGTCAGAGATTTAATTCTGTTTTAAGTGTCTCTGTGGTATTGTAATTTTAGTGTGGGTCAAAGTCTTGAAATGAACTTGCAGTAAAAATGCTATTCTGGTTGTATTGGGACCCGTGTTACCATGAAGTGGAGCCGTGACCTTTGTACTTTGGTTATTAATCTTTCAATAAATTTGCATATGTCATTGTACTGGTTTGGTTTTCTGTTATATGGGTATGAAGAGCATCAGTTTAAATAATTCCTTTTTAATAATGACTTTACTATGATTGATTATTGGTAAATTGATAAACATCCTTATATTTTTATGTTCTCATGAATTAGCTTGTAGAATAAATATTTTCTCCAAAATGTGTCTTCCACTTGTTTGAACTTGTGCTTCCGATAAGGTAATATGCCAGATTTATCTTATCCCTATCCTCCGCTATCTTATAATACTGAGATGGGTCATATCCTTTATCTCAAGGCTGAAAATCCCCATGTCTTGCCAGTCTTCCTTATAACTTAGAATTTTTACACAAGGGATCCGCTTCATGATTTTTTTAAGCGCTGCTACTTCCCAATGCTAGTAAATGGCTCTTGTTTTGTGGTGAACTGTGTGTAGTTTTCAAAGTACCATCTGACCAGTACACTGTATGTATGCATTCTGCTGTTTTAGCTATTAGCATTCTGTTCGTTTTATTTGCTTGTCTTTATTGATTGAATATATGCGCATTTAATCTATTCACAGATTTCTTTCAACAGCATTTATGGAGTATTTTTGTCACCTAGTTTTTCCTTTTAATATGTTGAGTACTTTATACTTTCCTGTTTGAGATTTCATCTCGCATTTTGGCAAACTGATCTTGTAATTTCTGAGCTAACTCCTTTGATTGCTTTACCCGATCTAGTTTAATTTATTTGCATTGAAAAACACAAGTAGATGCATCTTCACAAAAGAAACCCCATGCTCTTTGTTCTACATTAAATGTTGCTGCATTGTTCAGGGAAGGTTTATTCAATTGATATTTGAGATGACAGGGTTATCTTTTGAGAAAGGTAGGGCCCATATTATTGGAGTTTAGAAGGTTGAGAGGTGATTTTATTGAAACATATAAGATCCTGAGAGGAGTTGACGGGGTGGATGTGAGAGGATGATTCCCTTTATTAGAAAGATTAGAACTAGGGAACACAGTTTAAAAATAAGGGGTCTCCAATTTAAGATGGTGATGAGGAGAACTTTTTTCTCTGAGGGTCGTTTGTCTTTGAAATTCTCTTTCTCAGAGAACAGTGGAGGCAGGGTCATTGAATATATATATTTAAGACTGAGTTATGTCCTTGATTGACAAGAGAGTCAAAGGGTATAGGAAGTTAACAGGAAAGCAAAATTGAGACCTTAATCAGATCAGCCATGATCTTATCAAATGGTAGAGCAGGCTCAATAGATTGAATGGCCTATTCCTCCCATTTCATATGTATATTCGTTTGTTTGAACCTTACTTAACCACTATCTTACACAAGCTTAGGGACTGTAAATTGATCATTAATACACATTGTCCATTATGACCATTTTGTTCACATTTTATTGGTGTTGTACAGTGTGTCCACATTTCCAATTGGTAATGAAGGCCAACAATTATCAGTGTTGGATAGGAACAGCAAGTAAAACCATGCAAATAAAGCAAAAAATTCTGAGTGTGCGGAATAGGTCTCTCAGTTCCTGAAAGGAGACCGATTTGTTGTTTTGGATGTACTTCTTTGTTTGAACTTGGAAATTTGAAATCATGACTTAATTAACATAAATATGTTATAAACTATTGCAGATGACAAATACTTTCATCAGACGCTCGATACACGCAATTTAAAAATTGTTCCTCTTGGAAATGCAAGATGTTCAGATTGACCTTTTATCTACCATAGTGCTATTTTGGTGAATACGAAGAAGGTAAAATTATATATTTGTTTCTTATGATTCATAGTACCTGCAGGAGAAAATTTACAAAGGATTCAATTGAGTAGCTTTGAAGGCTACCTTGTTTAAAGGTTTTTTAAGTGTACACATGTAACTTGTATAAAAATATTTCTGTGTTTGAGTTGGATTGGAATTTTGCTGGGACAATGATGAATATTAATGTCGTTTACCCATCTGATATCATAATGAGGATATATTTTATTAATTCTGAGTTTCCAGCATCAAAACATTCAGTGCATCAAAATACATCTTTTGAAACACAGAACTATGACCATTGAAGTAACATTGCTATTAAATTATGTAGTTGTAGAATGGTATGTGTTAATTTACTTGAGAAACAGATGGGTCTATTCACGTGTTAGTTGTTCGGAAACACAAAGACGACGCTGACAGCCAGGCACCAGGAACAGTTGTGCATGCATATTTGGACTGCACTGTAGGCGCCAGTGCAGTTTGTGTTTCTCCTGCCTAGGTGAGTGCATGCCACCTTTTCCCTGGGCCAGTTTAAACTGAAACTTTAACCATGGAATGTCAACTGTCAGGTTTTAAATTATTTTTTTCTTATTTATTGGGTATTCTGGTTGAAAATTGATTCTCTTCTCTCCCCCCCCCCCCCCCCCCCCCCCATAAAAGCACTAATGACCATGTTATCTCTAAATTTACTGAGCAATTAAAAGCTTACCGTTTTAATCTTGAATTCCAGATTTGATGATGAGTGTGAAAGATTGCCATTTTTCATTTTAATAGTTTTCAATCACTGCGGTGGTACATAAAAAACCTGAATGTTAAATAGTTAATTTCTCTAAAAGCAGAATGTGCAAAGCTTTATAAAGGCAAGTAGTTCCAATAGAACCAATAATGGGATGACTAAACCCTGGGTATGGTTTAAAATAGATTTTTTCTCAAATATTTTATTCAAAATATTTTTATTTATTTTTGCCAACTTGTTAAAAGATTATAAATTGAAAGTCTGAGGTGGAGTTGAGATCCCCATTTGCCAAGATTGACCTGGATTCGTTCCAAGATTTGCTTGTCATTGATTTCACACTTTATTTTCAAATGAAATTTCACTGCACTCTTATATTTTTCCAAATGTTGCCACACTTTTTATTTTATCTTCAAAGAATTAGGGAACAAATTCTCTGATGCAGCTAGGCAGGATATCGCTATGATGTCACTGACTGCATCTTCATACTTGAGAAATGCTCCCTAATGTTTGGTGCCAATAGGCACAGCCGTCAGGAAATGGCAGTATTAATCAAACGTAGGACATGTGGTTTGATAGAAATAAAAAGTGCTACTTAAACAGCAAAAAACTGCTTCCTGATGCCCAGTTTGGGTTCCATCAGGCCCACTTGGCTCCTTACTTTATTATGGTCTCGGTCCAAATATGGACAAAAGAGCTGAATTGAAGAGGGGAGGTGATAGTGAATTGTGTTTGACATCAAGGCAACATTCAACTAACTATCTCAGCTACTGAGCAGTCTGTGTCCATGTGCAGCAAGAACCTGGACAGCATTCAGGCTTGTGCTGAGAAGTGACAAGTAACATTTGTGCCAGACAAAGACTATCTCCAACAAGAGAGAATCTAACATTTCTCCTTGACAATCAGTAGCATTACCTTTGCTGAATCAGCCACTGCCAACATCCTGGGAGGTACCATTGACCAAAAACTGAACTGGACCAGCCATATATACTGTGGCTACAAGAGCAGATAAGAAGTAACCCACCCTGTGATCCCTGAAAGCCTGTCCACCAACTATAAATACAAGTCAGCAGCGTAATGGAATACTCTGCACTTGCCTGGGTGAATGCACTCTAACAACACTCAAGAGGTTCATTGAAGACAAAATAACCTGTTTGATTGGCACTCCTCCCCTCTAAAACATTCACTCCCCCCATCACCAATACACAGTGGCAACATTGGGTACTATCTACACAATGCATAAAACAGCTCACAAATCTCCTTCAATAACACCTGCAATCTCTCGCATCTAAAAGGCAAAGGCGGCAGATGCATAGACACACTAATACTTGCAAGTTTCCCTCCAAGTTAGACCATCCTGAATGTTTCCATTCCTTCACTGTCACAGGTTGAGGAGCCTGGAACTCCCTTCCTAACAACATTGTTAGTGTACTTGTATCCATCGGACCGTAGCACTTCAAGAAGGCACCATCACTTTTGAGGGCAATTAGGGATGAGTAGTAAATGCTGGCCTTCTAAGATGTGGTGAACCCTAGGAAAAAGATTAATGTTGTTTTCAGCTGCCTGTTGTAATTAAGATATGTTGGATGCATTAAAAAAATTATAATGTTTGGATATATATTCATTAATAATTACTTTTGAATAATATGATTCCAGGTGATGACCTAGTGGCTCTGTGAAGGATTGCTCAGTCTTAGGCTGATTCTTCAATGATTATGACAAAGGTAATGATTTGTACAAATATTTTTGTAACTTAACATATTATAGCTGGAACAATGAAGATTACCTTTGCCGTTTACCCATCTGATATAAAAATCATGTGGATATCTACTTGTTCTGAGTTTCCAGCACGATAAAAATATATTTATTTGGACTAAAATTTCAAATGTTTTGACCAAATGAACTGATATCTTGGAGCATGTTATTGTTAGATCATTTTATAAGAGCATTATTGGAGCATGTTATTGTTAACATTTAAGTCTAAAGTGGTTAATCCATTCAATGTTTCAGTACCCATGCATCTTTGAAAGAGATCATTGAATTTCCTTGTCCATTCCACTTCCGAATATTTTCAAATATGCAAGTCTGACAGGTTTTCTGATAGTTTCCCCAAGTTTTGACTCCTTATAACTAATAACTGTTAAACATTCAACTCAGTAACTTTCTCATGACTTTTTGAATTATTGTTTGTATAGTATGTTTAGAATTTGTTTCTTTAAACTGGTAAAGAAAGTTTGAAGTAACATAAGCTTGTTCAAACCTATTAGTATTTCAAGGAATACTTCAGGACACGATCCTGGAATAGAGTTTTTTCTGAGGGTTTTTGCACTGTGTAATCATCAGCAAACATCCCTACTTCTAACCTGTTCTTGGAGGGAAGATCATTGATGAATCCACTGAAGATGTTTAGACATAGGAGATCACCCTGATGAATTCTTACAATCATGTTCTGGGGCGAAGATTTTTAAAAATTCATATATTGGATAAGGGCTTTGCTGGCTAAGAAAAGTATTTATTTCCCATCCCTAATTGTCCTTTAGAAGCTGGTGATGTGCTGCCTTCTTGAACAGCTGCAGTCCATAGATACACCCACAATGCAGTAAGGGAAGGAACGCCAGTACTTTGACCCTAATGATTAATCTCCAACATCCACAACTATGTGTTATGACTCAAAATAAGAATTTTCCTCCTCGTTCCCATTGACTTCAATTTTGCTAGGGTCCTTGATGCCACAACTTGTTAAATGCTATCAAGGGTCATTCTCGACAAAGCTCTGGAATCCAGTTTTTTCTGTCCATGTTTTGACTAAGGTTGTGATGAGCCTTGGAATTGCTTGGTCCTGGGGGAACACAAACTGAGCATCAGAGAACGGATTGTTGTGAATGACACCTACCATTGAGATTGAGAGGAGGTGAATGTGGCAGTAACCAGCTGGATTGGATTTGACCTATTTGTGAAAAGAACACACCTGGACAATTTTCCACACTGCCTGATAGGTGCCTGTGTTGTAGCTGTACTCTAATTTAAAGATAAAATGTCCACATTTTAGAATTGAACGAAAAATATTGTAAATTGCTGATGGTACCAAATTGGAAAGCATAACAAATTGTGAGAAGGATTGTGAAAGACTGAAAAAAGACAAATAATCAGGATGTAAATAGCTCAACCCAAGGTCGTAGGCATGGCTGATATTTTCTGTTTTTAAAAAAGTTAGGTTGACAAAGGTGGCATCTTTCCTGGTATTGGTCAGAAATATTGAGCCTGATTATGAAGCCAGCTACTATATGGTGAGTTTAATTTTTTTTTCAAAAAGCTGACTAGATATTGGTCTGCATTTTGCAGGTTAACATTTGAATGAAGATGTTTGGTGATCTCAGCCTGTAGTATTCCTACAAAGTATTGTGAAACTGGAACAGAGAATTATGCACAAAGAAAATGATTAACAAATGTTTATAACATTTTTTGAGAGCATTTGAAAAGTTTGTATTGTTTGTAGTCTTTTAAGCCAAATTAGAAATTACCATAATTCCAAATAATGCACATTATCAGTGAGAAAACATTTTAGAAATTTGCTGTGTACATGTTTATCACATGGTGATTTGTGAGCAGTCAGTCATCAATTCTGCATGCTGTTCTCTTTTTTCATTTGCATTGCCTTTCAGAAAATAACAAATGATTGGGTCAGTAGTTATTTATAAATTTTGGGGGGAAAGTCTGCAATATTAACTTGGTAGTACATTTTATTTCAATATTCTACTATTTCTCCCTCCCCGCTCCTCAACAAATATGGTTCTTTTGACACTGGTCAATCTCTCCAGTACACAGGAGCTCATCTGTGAGCCTGATGGTGAGTGCTGGCATGTCATTTCACTAGAGGGCACCGCAGCCAAACCCTGTCCTCACCCACATTTGCTACAAATGCACTTCCATTTGTGTGACAATGGAGCAATCAAGAGTGGGAGTCTTGGGCATTTACACGTTCCTTAATGTTATGCTCAATTATTAATTCATCACTTTTATGGTTGAAATCGGATAAAAGCATGCAGTGCGATCAAACCTGGGGCCTTCCTATTTAGTATAGCTCAGAGATAGAAATCCTGTCATTCTTATAGGTAGAATTATTGTAGGATAAATCATTTTGGGGGTTGAAATTTTAGCCAGGACTTTTTGTGCTACATAACATTCCTGGCTAGAAGTGGCAGCTGGAGTACAATGTGCCTACCCATTAATGAAGTGACCCATCTTAAATCCCATCATGTACAACAGTTTGTAGGATGAGTTTCCATATCCAATCACATTTTTGCCAACATCTGATGATGGGGAAGGAAATAGTCTCTCAAAGGGAAAGTACAATTTTTAAATGTATCCAAAATTAGTCTTTGCTATAACTTAACTTTGCTTCATCTTTGGATTTTTTTCAGAATGCTCGTTGACAGACTCTGGGCTTTGTTTTTGTCAAACACAATTTCCTTTTCATAAAACCATGCTGATTATGTTTTACCATCTGATTTTTCTCAGTGCCCTGTTGCCAATAAAATGGTAGTTCTGGAAAATCCTTTTCTGAATGGATTCTAGTACGTGCAGAATAGGTTGTGATGTTAATTGAGAACAATTCCATTTGTTTTGAAAGCTTCAGTTCATTCAGAATATAAACTGTTAAGTAGAGAATTTGTCTTTGAAGTGTTCGTTTCAACAAATGTTCCCCTTTATACAAAAACACAAGAATTAAGTCTGCTCTTCCATTTGATAGGATCATGTCTGATCTGACTGTGACCTCAACTCCACTTTTCTGTCTACCATCCCATGACCCTTGCCTTCATTCTTGATCAAAAATCTATCTTGGCATTGAATGCATTCAATGACTTTATCTCCACTGCTCTCTGGCGAAGAGATTCCACATACAAACTACCTCCTGAAGGAAAAAAAATTCTCGTCTTATATAGGAGACTCCTAATTTAAAACTGTCCCCTAGTGCTAGACTCCACCGTAAGGGGAAACATCCTCTCAACATCCATCCTGTCAAGCCCTTCAGAATCTTATATGTTTCAGTAAAATCACTTGAATTCTTCTAAACTCTAGTGGGCATAGATCTAGCCTACTGAATCTTTCCTCACAGGATAGTCCTTTAATCTCAGGAATTGGTGAGCCTTCCCGAAAAGAGGCAGCGGGGTCTCTCATTGACTCTCTAGCTGGCGGACAAGACCCCTGACACCTCAACAAGATTGCACCCTTCATTTTACCTCTTGATTTTCAGGTATTCCTGCGACATTTTTTGAGTCTTCAACAGTGAAGACAGACAGAAAATACCTGTTCCAACACTCTCACCATTTCCTTAGTTAGCCACAGATCTTTCTCGGTCTGTCTTTCTCAGTGGAATATATCTGTGCTGAGAGTTATGAAATAGCTTTGCCACTATTTACTGTCCTACTTTTTAACCTGTTTTTCCAGTTCACTTTAGCCAACTCTTGTCTTTATATCCTTGTATATTTCTTTCTTTAAGTTTAAGACACAAATCTTCGACCCACATTTCTTACCCTAAAGCTGAATGTGATATTCTGTCATGATTACTGTTGCCTAGAGGCTCCTTCACAATGAAGTCATTAATTAAATCCTATCTCATTGTAAATTACCAGGTCAAAAATGGCCTGTTCTTTGCTTGGCACTACAACATTAAGCTCTAAGAAATGATTCCAAATATATTATGAACTAATCTTCCAGGCTATCTTTGCCACTCTGATTCATCTAATCTATATGAAGACTAAAATCACCTATGATTTTTAAAATTGTAAATGGTGTGGAGTGGGTAACTATTTTTCTCTGAAGCATTACTAATCAAATCTATTGATCCTCAATTCCCCAGAACATTTAATCATTTGCATTGGCTAGTGTTGACACTGACCTTCAAACTTAGAGTGAACCGTATCTTATTACTTGGTAAATATTAAGGCATGCTTTGTTTCAATGTACTGAATCTCTTGTTTTGAAGAGTCTTAAGACACATTTATCCTTAATTAATAACTAGCTGTTTGTCAAGTTACTATTGAACTTAATTAAATTAATGACCACGTTCAGAAATTTTGTTCAATTTCAGTCAATTTTATCTTAAGGAAATATTGAATAGACCGTTGAGAATACTGTTTTTAGTACACACAGTACTTACTTTTAAACTTTTGTATGTTACAAAACAAAAAAGTTCACAATTCTTAATTTAATCATCTGAAACGACTCCCAATTGTGAGATGTTAATACTTATGCTGATCAATACCATTTTCAATCCTCTTTTGTGAGATAATGTGCTATTTTGTTTTTACTTTGAATCCATATTTAAGAAACCATACTGTTGTTACTTTTGCAGAATGAAAAGACCAGCCTTTCAGCAGGAGCTAATTGAAAACAGTGATGCACCACTCTGATGGATTATAATTTAATGCTTGATTCACATTGTTTATATAGATCTGTCGAGTGAATTGTAAGATTGATGAAAATGAGAAACTGTGGTGGAACTCTGTTACAAATTTGTTTTCAATACATGCAATAAAGCTATTACTTTTTAAACTTGATGTTTATGATTTTTCTTTTTAAATGAAATGAACCATTTCCTGCTTAGATCATGAAAGCCAGCACTGAGAAGTGCTCATAAATACAAATGGCTCTATTTTATACAACAACTGAGATTTTAAATGTTGAAAGTTGCATACTAATTATCCACTTTAGGGGCTAAAATTCATTTGTTTCCTAAAATTACTTGAAATTAATGGGCTTCTAACTAAAACACAGAAACATACCAAACTGAATTAGCCTTTATTGTATGGAGGTTGATGTATAGGAATAAATATGTTTTGCTACATTTGCGTGCAGGGCTTTGGTGAGACCACATCTGGAAAACTGTGGTTCTGGTCTCTACATTTAACAAAAAGGAAAAATTTGCATTGGAGGCTTGTGACGATATTGTGCTTTAAGATATGTATCTAAACATGTTTCTCTGCAGGTTTTTCAAGCAGGTCCTAGCATTTTTATTGGTGCCGGGATGTCTATGACCAGTGTCCTGTATTACTGAGGCGTATAAATGACATCATGCAGATTTTAATCTGGACCTGTGGTTTAATGGTCCTTTGGGGATTACTGTGTGGTACTTGATTTGGAATGATTGAGAGGTCAGGTGATATGCCTAGGGACATTTTTTTCACAGAAAAGTCCAGTTTTTACTTTCGGTTCTCAGTTGCTGCTAGAAGCTGGTGAATGAAGGCAGTGTCTCTGTCTCTCTCTAATGGCTTTTTGGAAAATTCCAGGACTGGGAAACGTCAGAGATTTAATCCAACATTTAAAGCACCAATTCACAGCAGGTGTTAAAAAGCTGAAAATCCAGCACCGTGTGAGCATACTTGTTTTTGTGCCAAGTCTAGAGAAGGGTGCATGTCTCTGGGATGGTGTTTGACTTGAAACAACATAGATAGCTAGCTGTTACGGTTTATACTGTGTCATGTTTGAATCTTGTAGTTGGTAAAAGTTGTGCTAATTCTTTTTATTATATTTTAATTGTGTTCTTAAATAAAATTTAAAAGTTTCTTAGTGGATCACTTGAGTCATACCTGAAGTGAAACACCGTATGCTCACCCGTGCCAAATTCAACTGTAAAAACTTAGGATTTAGACTAACTTCATAAAAACCTTGGAGTTTCTGGCCTGGATCTTAACAGGCTGCACAGTGAAGATGCACTAAATTGGACCCTGAGATGAGGGATGTCCTTTGTTGAAAGGTTAAGTAAATTGGGTTTATATTCTCTGCAGTTTAGAAAAATTAGGCAACCTTAATTGAAACCTACAAAATTCTGAAGAAGCTTAATATGGATGCATAATAAGAGGGCACATAATTCTTAAACCACATTCATAGAACTTATTTTGCCAATACGTAGCAGGCTCAATGAAAGGCGGTATGACCAAGAGTCATCTAGACTTGAAATGTTGGCTCTGTTCTCTCACCACAGATGCTGTCAGACCTGCTGAGATTTTCCAAGTTACTTTGCTAGCTAATATTGCAATTTTTGTTACGATTTAATATCTGAACGATTTCAGTAATACCTTTCACTAGTTTTCATAGTTTCAAAATGTCATAGGTCAGGTATTCATGTACAGCAGCCATCAGCGTTTTAAGCTGACAGATTTTCAATACTCTTGTCAGAATTTCACAATGAAATAAAATCTTTTGTGGAGGTTGTTGAGATGCCCTAATGAAATAGGTCAGGCAGCACCACAAGCTGTAGGAGCCATATGGATCACTGGACGACATTTGTGCAGAAACTCTTGAGGCAGAATGTTTTAAGTGGAACCAATGGTCTTGGAAGCACATAATGACTATATTATTAGAATGAAACTGCTGAGACTTTCCAGCACTTTGTTAGAAACCATAGAAAATTACAGCTCAGAAACAGGCCTTTTGGCCCTTCTTGTCTGTGCCGAACCATTTTTTGCCTAGTCCCACTGACTTGCACTTGGACCATATCCCTCCACACCCCTCTCATCCATGAACCCGTCCAAGTTTTTCTTAAATGTTAAAAGTTAAAGTTAAAAGGCATTTACCACTTTATCCGGCAGCTCATTCCACACTCCCACCACTCTCTGCGTGAAGAAGCTCCCCCTAATATTCCCTTTAAACTTTTCTCCTTTCACCCTTAACCCATGCCCTCTGGTTTTTTTCTCCCCTCGCCTCAGCGGAAAAAGCCTGCTTGCATTCACTCTATACCCATCAAAATCTTATACACCTCTATCAAATCTCCCCTCAATCTTCTACACTCCAGGGAATAAAGTCCCAACCTATTCAATCTCTCTCTGTAACTCAGCTTCTCAAGTCCCGGCAACATCCTTGTGAACCTTCTCTGCACTCTTTCAACCTTATTTACATCCTTCCTGTAACTAGGTGACCAAAACTGTACACAATACTCCAAATTCGGCCTCACCAATGCCTTATATAACCTTACCATAACACTCCAACTTTTATACTCGATACTTTGATTTATAAAGGTCAATGTACCAAAGGCACTCTTTACGACCCTATCCACCTGTGACGTCACTTTTAGGGAATTCTGTACCTGTATTCCCAGATCCCTCTGTTCAACTGCACTCTTCAGAGTCCTACCATTTACCCTGTACGTTCTACTTTGGTTTGTCCTTCCAATGTGCAATATCTCACACTTGTCTGTGTTAAATTCCATTTGCCATTTTTCAGCCCATTTTTCTAGTTGGTCCAAATCCCTCTGCAAGCTTTGAAAACCTTCCTCACTGTCCACTACACCTCCAATCTTTGTATCATCAGCAAACTTGCTGATCCAATTTACCACATTATCATCCAGATCATTGATATAGATGACAAACAACAATGGACCCAACACCGATCCCTGCGGCACACCACTAGTCACAGGCCTCCACTCAGAGAAGCAATCCTCCACAACCACTCTCTGGCTTCGTCCATTGAGCCAGTGTCTAATCCAATTTACTACCTCCCCATGTATACCTAGCGACTGAACCTTCCTAACTAACCTCCCATGAGGGACCTTGTCAAAGGCCTTGCTGAAATCCAGGTAGACAACATCCACCGCCTTCCCTTCATTCACTTTCCTGGTAATCTCCTCGAAAAACTAATAGATTGGTCAAACATGACCTACCACGCACAAAGCCATGTTGACTCTCCCTAATAAGCCCCTGTCTATCCAAATATTTGTAGATCCTATCCCTCATCACACCTTCCAATAACTTGCCCACCACCGACGTCAAACTTACTGGCCTATAATTTCCCGGATTTCTTTTGGAACCTTTTTGAAACAACGGAACAACATGAGCCACCCTCCAATCATCTGGCACCTCCCCCGTGAATACTGACATTTTAAATATGTCTGCCAGGGCCCCTGCAAGTTCAACACTAGCTTCCCTCAAGGTCCGTGGGAATACCCTGTCCGGTCCTGGGGATTTATCCTCTCTGATTTGCCTCAAGACAGTGAGCACTTCCTCCCCTTTAATCTGTAAAGGTTCCATGACCTCCCTACCTGTTTGCCCTATTTCCGTAAACTCCATGCCCATTTCCTCAGTAAATACGGATGCAAAAAAACCATTTAGTATCTCCCCCATCTCTTTTGGTTCCATACAGAGTCTACCACTCTGGTCTTCAAGAGGACCAATTTTATCCCTCACTATCCTTTTGCTCCTAACATACCTATAGAAGCTCTTTGGATTTTCCTTCACTCTGTCTGCCAAAGCAACCTCATGTCTTCTTTTAACCCTCCTGATTTCCCTCTTAAGTAGCTTCTTGCACTTTTTATACTCCTCGAACATCTGATCTGTTCCTTGCTGCCTGTACATTTCATACAACTCTCTCTTCCTCTTAATCAGTGTTACAATCTCCCTCGAGAACCAAGGTTCCTTATTCCTATTTACTTTGCCTTTAATCCTGACAGGAACATACAAACTCTGCACTCTCAAAATTTCTCCTTTGAAGGCCTCCCACTTTCCATTTACATCCATACCAGAGAACAGCCTGTGCCAATCCACACTTCCCAGATCCCTTCTCATTTCATCAAATTTGGCCTTTTTCCAGTTCAGAACTTCAACCCGAGGGCCAGATCTATCCTTATCCATGATCAGGTTGAAACTAATGGCATTATGATCACTGGATCCAAAGTGTTCCCTCACACTCACATCCATCACTTGCCCTAACTCATTTCCTAATAGAAGATCCAATATCGCATCCTCTCTAGTTGGCACCTCTATATACTGATGTAGAAAATTCTCCTGAACACATTTTACAAACTCTACCCCGTCTAAACCTTTAACAGTATGCGAGTCCCAATCTATATGTGGAAAATTAAAATCCCCTACTATCACAACTTTGTGTTTCTTGCAGTTGTCAGCTATCTCCGCCGATTTGCTCCTTCAATTCTCGCTGACTATTGGGTGGTCTATAATACAAGCCCATTAATGTGGTCATACCTTTCCTGTTTCTCAGCTCCACCCAGGTGCATTTGGAATACCGCGTCCAGTTCTGGTCGCCACACTACCAGAAGGACGTGGAGGCTTTGGAGAGAGTACAGAGGAGGTTTACCAGGATGTTGCCTGGTATGGAGGGGCTTAGTTATGAGGAGGGATTGGGTAAACTGGGGTTGTTCTCCCTGGAAAGACGGGAGACTTAATAGAGGTGTATAAAATTATGAAAGGCATAGATAGGGTGAACAGTGGGAAGCTTTTCCCCAGGTCGGTAGTGACGTTCACGAGGGGTCATAGGTTCAAGGTGAAGAGGGGGAGGTTTAACACAGATATCAGAAGGACATATTTTACACAGAGGGTGGTGGGGGCCTGGAATGCGCTGCCAGGCAAGGTGGTGGAGGCGGACACACTGGGAACGTTTAAGACTTATCTAGATAGCCATATGAACGGAGTGGGAATGGAGGGATACAAAAGAATGGTCTAGTTTGGACCAGGGAGCGGCATGGGCTTGGAGGGCCGAAGGGCCTGTTCCTGTGCTGTATTGTTCTTTGTTCACCCATAGGGCCTCTGTAGACAAGCTCCCTAATCTATCCTGCCTGAGTACCGCTGTAACATTTTCCCTGACCAACAATGCCACACCCCCCCCCCCATTTTATCCCTCTGCCTCTATCCCGCCTGAAACATTGGAACCCTGGAACATTGAGCTGCGAGTCCTGCCCCTCCTGTAGCCAAGTTTCACTAATGACTATAATGTCATATTTCCATGTGTCTATCCACGCCTTCAGCTCATTTTATGACAATATTATTGACCTTTGTCTCCAAGTAGAATTACAAAATGCAGCTTGTAGGAATATTGCTCATCAAATGATCTTTCTGGAGAATATCTAGCTGTTATGTTATATGATGGTTTATATTACTCAGGACTAGGTACAGCTGCTTATTGAGATGCTTTGTTTCATTCTTAGAAAATGAGCAATGAAGGTCATGTATTCTCCATCCTAGTTGCCCTGAGAAGATAGTGAAGGGCCATCTTGAACTGTTGCAATCCTCATTATGCAAAACACTGTGATGCTGCTTGGTAGAGAGGGTCAGTTAGCTAACTGACAGAGCGATACCAACAGCGTGGGTTCAGTTCCCATCCCAGCTCAGGTTATTGATGAAGGCCCACGTTCTCAACGTTGTCCTTTGCCTGAGGTGTGGTGATGCTCAGGTTAAATCATCACCAGTCAGCTCTCCCTCTCAAAGGGGAGAGCAGCGTATGGTCGTCTGGGACTATGGGGACTTTACCTTTGGTAGAGAATAATAATTGGCCCAGCAAAGACAAAAGAATCATGATATATGTCAAGGTTAGGGCACTGGGCTGCCTGATTAGATGTCCATTTATTGCTGTTTAAAAGGGGTTTTGTTTAGTTTTAATCTGGGACTAATGTGATGTCCTGGAGTTTTACGATTTTATGACCTTTTTGAATTGTTAGGGGAAGAATGATTGACAGCTCAGGTGACGAGTGCTTTTACTTTGTTTTTGGCTGCTGTTTAGTTAGGTGGTGTGTGGGCCTGATTTTACCATCGCGTTGCGCCCATTTTCAGGTACGAAAACTTAGTAAAATTGGGCGTGTGGCGAGTAGCGTGAACTGCACCTGCCTCCGCACTGGTTCCCCCTTTACCGAGGCCTGAAAATGGCCATGATCGGGACCGTTCCACTTTTTTTCTGCGCATGCGCAGTTGGAGACGCCACTCGGAGCTGCAGAGTTTCAGGTGCATGAAGCCCCGCCCACAGACTTGTGCAACATGATTTGAACTCGCTGATATTTTTGCAGGCAGAGTGCGTATGGGGGCACCTCAGAATGGATCTAAATGTCGGATCTGAAACACCCCCAATTTCAATTCTGCCCAGCAATTAGGATCAAAATGGTAAAGTAGGGCCCAGTGTGTTTGCTGTTCTCCCTGTTATTAGAAATTTTGCTATATTAGAGGCAGTGTTTCTTGCCTTCCTGGAGTGAAAACTTTGCTGTAAGAGGTTTGCTGGCTACAAGCTTTATCTCTACCTCGAGGTCTGCTGGAAGTCACAAGGCTGGGAAATCAAGAGTTTCAATTCTATGCAAAGGACTAATTCACAGCAGGTAGAACCACGAGCATTCTTATTTTCTGCTCTAAACCTGGCAGGGGTATGTTTATAAGGAGGTTTGTTGTATTGGAACAGTGCATTTGGTTATTAACGTTTATACAATATAATGGGTATTTTTTCTTGTTTGTAATTAGAAAGAAAATTAGCAATAACTTTTACTATGTGTTAAATGTATTCTTAAATAAACTTTGTTTGATAAAGGTTCCCTAGTGGGTCATTTAAACCATACCTGGAGTGAAACATCTGCTTACCCTAACCAAATTCAAAGTGCCAAACTTATGGTCTAGGCTGACTTCATAAAACACCTTGGAGTTTCTGACCTGGATTATAACAATCTGAACGATGATGAGCAGGAAAAGACTCTCCATCCCACCTGTGCTAGATAATTGTATTGTTTCTGTGTCTGTACATATACTATCCAAAAGTTATACGTTCTCCTGGAAGAGGTGAAAAACCAGACAGGGAAGGGTAGGTTGAAGTGTGGAAAATTCCACTTCTCCTTGACAATTAAAACCAGTTCCAGGCCATAAGTAAACTCTTGTAGATGTGCAAAATCATTCCAGCCAGAAACTTGTCCAGCTCTCATTCAGCAAGTCAATGCTCACCACATGAACTAGCCTGTTCCAGAGGTCCATTACCTTTTGGGAGGAGAATCATCTCCTGACATCTAACTTGTATAATTTAAATAAGCACCTGCTGGTCCACCCTATCATTACTTTGTGACTTTCATGTCATACCCATAAAGATAATTGGTCGTGGACACTACTTTTTTAAAAAAGTAACATAGAATAATGGACACTGCACCCTTTTAAAATGGATTTCAGAAAGTCAAGTGACTCCTTTGTGGTTTCTAGACAGAGACAGTGGCACAAATCTTTCCATTGCCATCTGTCATATCACAGAGGAATCCCAGAAGTACTCCTTTGGAAGTCCTAATGTAAGGACTCCATAGAAATTTCCAACTTCCAATGGGCATTTGGAACCCTCTGAAAAATGTCAAAGTTGGAGTCAAAGACATCAGAGGATTCTGACTTTCCAGAATAGTTACCCAGGATCATTTTGAGAGTACATAGTGTCCATTATTCTATAAATAAAAGCAAAACATTGCAGATGCTGGAAATCTGAAATAAAACAGAAAATGTTGGTTAAACTCAGCAGGTTCTGCAGCATCTGTGAAGACAGAAACAGAGTTAGCATTTTGAGTTCATAAAACTTCTTCAGAAATGAAGGGGAGTTGTAATGTTCTTGATTATATAAGTGGAGGAGGCAGGCAGAATAAAAAATCAGGGATAAATCGGAGCTAAGGACAGTTTGACAAAGATATCACAGACACCAGACAAAGGGAGTGTTAATGGTAGCATTAAGGACTAATGTTGCTTTCTTTTTAAAAGCACCAACTAACTTTACTGGTATAATGTGATTGTCACAAATAGATTAGGGTGGACTAGCAACATGATTTTAACTTGTATAAGACCAGAACCCGGTTAGGTGTAAAAAAATGTAGAATCTCTGGAACAAGTTGCTAGCTCATGACATGGGCACTGACTTGCTGAACCCCTCCAAATAAGAGCTGGACAAGTTTTTGTCTGGCATGGAGATGATTTTGTACATGATTTAGACTGAAAAAGTAGAGGGTGATTCTCCCAGCCCGCTGTGCTGCTCTAGTAGTGCAGTGGGCTGGGAGACAGCAGCAGTGGCCATTTCACAGGATTCCTACTGGGCGTCATGGCCTCCACGTGTCTCCCAGCATAAGTTTTCTGACGGAATCAGCTTTCACTGTGCATTGATCTTTGTTCTCCTATTAACACACTCTGCTGTCTTACCTTAATGCAGCTATCAGCATCTTCTTCAGTCCTTAATGCGACCATTAACACTCCCTTTGTCTTCAGTCTAAGGCATCTTTGTCAAACTCTCCTTAACTCCAACCTATCCCTGACCATCCGTTCCACTTTCTCCACCCCCTTTCCAACTATATAATCACATTGTTACCCCTCTTCAGCTCGGAAGAAGTCATATAGACTCCAAACATTAATTGTTTCTCTCTCCACAGATGTTGCAGGATCTGCTGGGTTTACTCAGCACTTTGTTTTTATTTCAGATGTCCAGCATCTGCAGTATTTTCATTTTATTTAACTTGTGTACTTACCTTCTCCCTGGCTTTTCAAATACCTTTAAATTTGACTAGATCTTTAAACTTGCTTGGTTTACGGAAGCTAATGCCACAAGGAAGAGGGTATGGGTTACTTACCTGCAACTGAGCTGCCCTTAACTGTATGCCCGAGTGGACACTCCACTACACAGATCTCACCTGGCCTGAGTGAGGTCAGGTGAGATAGAAATGGCTGGATTTCAAGGTAAGTAACTATGAGTGGAGTGGCAATCTGACTCAGTTGCCAATGGCAGTTGGCAATGGTCATTCTCTCTTTTCTCTGCCCCAACTTCAGCTCCTTTGTTTAATATGGCCCTGGGAAAACAACAGTCCAGAGGTCCCATATTCCTCAAATGTAGGTTCATTCTTAAACAATGAGATGTGTAAACTTCACAATGGCGATGAAGTACTCTTATTCGGGTCCATTTTAACTAACTATTGGTCACAGAATCAAACACTCTCCCCCAGTTTAAATGCCCATGGTCATCTGTTAAACTGCAGGTTTTGTGGCCACTTTCACAAAGTCGGATCTTATAGTCCGTAATATCCAATATCCTCATGCTTCTACTGAGCATGACAGTACCATCAAATTATTGGTTCAAGAAGTCAGAATAAAGTTCTTGCTGCCAATACTTGCATCAGCACTCAATGAATCTGCATTCAAACTTCAAATTCATGCATATTCTCAGCGTCTGCAGCCTGTCAATATTGTAATTAAATGTTTTTTTTTAATGGTGAAACTGTTCTCTGCTATAATAGTATATTGATTTTTATCTTGCTTTTACTAACTTTCAAGGAACGGTAAATGTTGAATAGCTGTCAAAATCATTTGTTCTAATATCATCAATCTTGTTCATTTGACAGGTTTTGGATACAGACATCATATAGAGGATCAATTAGTCAAATATTCAATGACTGAAATTGTCAATGGAGTGTCCTTTGTTCCCTTTCCTGCAGTTTTCAACACACATTCTCTGTCAATATCTTAGAAAAAATCCAATGGTTTATATTTCTCCTCAGCTGCCACTGATGATACTGCATGATGGGCAAATAGGAGGGATGCATTAAGTGGGCAGCTCTCTCTGGGCGATTCACCTCTAGAGGGTTTGCTAATAACTGAAAATTCAACCAGCTGAGGCAAGAAGGTTCAGCTACCTAACTCGAATTTCAATTCAAATTTCTGACTGCGAAGAAATAAAATGCCTATTTGTGCATTGGGATAATGATCTATTAGGCTTTCCTTGCTCGAGCACCCCATTTTCACTTACCTTATTAATAATATTAATGATATTTTACACTTATGCAAAAATGTCTCAAAATGCTCTAATTAAACAATTACACTTTGAGGTGCATTAACCTGTGCAGACAAATTGGGAGCCATTTACATCACCAATATCCAGCAATCTTCAATGAAATTTTAGTGGATTGAGGAATGTTATTGCAATTCAATACTTTTGACCATTTTTCCATAGTGCAGTCTTGGACATGGACTATATTTAAATGTTTACTTCAAATGAAAGTAAATTTGCAGTTTGCCATATGCTGCAACTGTTGAGAAAAAAGGATGTTGATATATAAATGAGTCAAACACTGAAGAGGTTATCCACAGCTAAAGACAATAAGTCATTCATATGCCCTCTCAAGCTGCCATCAATGACAACAATTCTGGGCCCACAGGTGGTACTAGACCCTGTTACACACCCTAGAACCAGTTTATGTAGGGGGTCAAAAATGCCAGCACACAGGTAACATGTATCTTGGGCTGATATCCATGCAGCCAGTAGGCTTCTAACAACTGTCATTTTGAACATGCCTGGAGTCAATGCATTATCTAATGATGAGGGAAGAGATTGCAGAGCCTTCTGGCGATGATCTAATAATGAGGGAAGCGATTGCAGAGCCTCTGGTGATGATCTTTGCGTCATCGATGGAGACGGGAGAGGTGCCAGAGGATTGGAGGATTGCGGATGTGGTTCTTATTTTCAAGAAGGGGAATAGGGATAGCCCAGGAAATTACCGACCGGTGAGTCTAACCTCAGTGGTTGGTAAGCTGATGGAGAAGATCCTGAGGGACAAGATTTATGAGCATTTAGAGAGGTTTAGTATGCTCAAGAATACTCAGCATGGCTTTGTCAAAGGCAGATCATGCCTTACAAGCCTGGTGGAGTTCTTCGAAAATGTGACTAAACACATTGACGAAGGGAAAGCGGTAGATGTGGTTTATATGGATTTTAGCAAGGCGTTTGATAAGGTCCCCCCATGCAAGGCTTCTAGAAAAAGTGAGAGGGCATGGGATCCAAGGGACTGCTGCCCTGTGGATCCTGAACTGGCTTACCCAAAGGAGGCAGAGAGTGGGTATAGATGGGTCTTTTTCTAAATGGAGGTCGGTCACCAGTGGTGTGCCCCAGGGATCTGTTCTGGGACCCTTGCTGTTTGTCATTTTCATAAATGACCTGGATGAGGAGGGATGGGTTGGTAAGTTTGTCGACGACACGAAGGTTGGTGGGGTTGTGGATAGTCTGGAGGGATGTCAGAAGTTACAGAGGGACATAGATAGGATGCAAGACTGGGTGGACAAGTGGCAGATGGACTTCAACCCAGATAAATGCGTAGTGGTCCATTTTGGCAGGTCAAATGGGATGAAGGAGTACAATATAAAGGGAAAGACTCTTAGTACTGTGGAGGATCAGAAGGACCTTGGGATCCGGGTCCATAGGACTCTAAAATCGGCCCCGCAGGTGGAGGAGGTGGTTAAGAAGGCGTATGGTGTGCTGGCCTTTATCAATCGAGGGATTGAGTTTAGGAGTCCGGGGATAATGATGCAGCTATATAAGACCCTCGTCAGACCCCACTTGGAGTACTGTACTCAGTTCTGGTCACCTCATTACAGGAAGGATGTGGAAAAGATTGAAAGGGTGCAGAGGAGATTTACAAGGATGTTGCCTGGATTGAGTGGCATGCCTTATGAGGATAGGCTGAGGGAGCTCGGTCTTTTCTCCTTGGAGAAACGTAGGATGAGAGGAGACCTAATAGAGATATATAAGATGTTGCGAGGCATAGATCGGGTGGACTCTCAGAGGCTTTTTCCCAGGGTGGAAATGGCTGCTACGAGAGGACACAGGTTTAAGGTGCTGGTGGGTAGATACAGGGGAAATGTTAGGGGGAAGTTTTTCACACAGAGGGTGGTGGGCGAGTGGAATCAGCTGCCGTCAGTGGTGGTGGAGGCAAACTCAATAGGGTCTTTTAAGCGACTCCTGGATGAGTACATGGGACTTAATAGGATGGAGGGTTATAGGTAGGCCTGAAAGGTAGGGATATGTTCAGCACAACTTGTGGGGCCGAAGGGCCTGTTTCTGTGCTGTAGTTTTTCTATGTTTCTATATGTGACACTGTAGTATCATTATGTCAAGACATAAATCAATACCTCTACAAAAACAAAATACAGCAGATGCTGGAAATCTGAAATACAAATGGAAAATGCTGGGAATACTCAGCTGGTCATGCAGCATCTGCAGAGAGAAACAGAATTAATGTTTCAGGTCGATGACACTTCATCAGAATTTAGCGAAGATAGAAATGAGCAATTAAGGCTGGAAGGGGAGGGGAAGTAAAGAAGAGAAGGTTTGTGATAAGGTGGGGGCAAGATAGATTAAATGATAAAAAGGGTACAAAATTAATGGGTAAACAGAAAAGGTGTCTAGATGAAGTATAAATGGCTGCCATCTTTATGGAAAGCAAAGGAATAAAGAAATGTGGGAAACCCAAACCAGCAAAAAGACACAAAACAAAATGGAGTCAGAGACTATAACCTAAAATTATGTCCAGAAGGTTGGAGAGTGAAAGTCAAACTTATCTCTTCCTAACTTCGCCCCTTGTCCATTCTTGATGAGCCCATGAAAACGCCATAGCATGCAATGCTACAGACCAAGCGCTGGAAAGTGGGATTAGAATAGACAGGTGCTTGACACCCAGTATAGACATGATAGGCAGAAGGGCCTCTTTCTGTGCTGTAAAACTCTGACTGCATGGGCGAGATTTTCTGGCCGCACTTGCCCCAAAGCCAGAAAATCCCACCTGAGGTCAATGGACCTTTGCATAGTCTGTGTCCCACCCACTGATTCCTGTGGCAGGCGGGACGGGGAAATTCCACCCTATGACTCTTTCAATCTTCCAAGGGAAGAGTGGTCCACCCTCAACAGATTCAGGACTGGCCATGGCCCCTACTTGACCAACCTCCACAGATAGGACATTAGTACCAGCCCCTTATGTGCCTGTGGGAGTGTGAAAACCATGCACCACATCTTAGAAGAGTGTTCAATCCAGAGACTCAACGGAGGTCTATCTGCACTTAACACAGCAGGACTGGAAGAAACTGCTTGGGTTAATAACTTTGCATTCGCTAAATAAAACATCTTTTGTCCATGTTTGAACCAAGGTTGTAATGAGGTCAAAAGCTGATTGATCCTGGTGGAACCCAAACTGTTCTTTTTGCCTCATAAGGAATACACCTATTCTCTCCTGCACCAGACATGTTCGACTTATTCAAGTCCACAGAGCTTTGCTGGAAGTTGGAAGGGTAAAATCCAAGCAACCCTCATTTGGGAGCATGGATATTGCTGGAGTTTAACCAGTTAAGGACATACAACTTAACAACAAAGTTTCTTGCTGCTTATCTGGACACAATCATCACGTATTCTATTAGGATATTGGTTTACATGGTTATCTGAAATCAAATGGGAAGAATCCAAACCTCAATGACAGCTCTATCCATTAAGGTTATATTTATCGCTGGGTGATTAATCAGTACCCTAAAGTACTGTGGGCCTGCCCAGCTCACTGAAAATGGTACAGAGGTTGACTTGGTCAGAATTTCCACCTCCATTGTTTCAAAGAGAAGATAGGAGGTAGTGTAGCTTGCTGAAGTCAGGTCTCAGTCTAAATACACTCCTTCCCCTTATCAAAGAAATTGTACCATAAAGTGAGAGGGAATTGGATAACACCCAAATATCTCCATGCTGACAGGAAAAATTACACTCTCAAAAAACCTCAAATAATCATTTTGCTCAATAAAAAGTGGGAATACCTTGAATAAAATGCACGTTCTTAACCCATCCTTTCTCCTGACCATCACTAACCTTTTAAAGAAATCATGTAAGCAACATTAACATTACAAGATAGCTACTAAAAATATATGCAGTGAATATTTAGTACATCATTGAAGAATTAGTTTAAAACAGTTACTAAACTTGCCAATGTGAAGGAGACAAATAGTGAGATACAGCAGGGTACTTTTAAACTTTGCTGCATAACAAACATTCTTACTGCCACCTAGTGTTTACAGTAAGTCAGCCAGAATTGAAGACATCTTAATTAATTTGTCTTTTTTAATATGTGGATCTGATTAAAACTACTTTACTAAGGTCACTTTAAGTATTTAAATATATTTGAGGTTCTCTCTAATCTCAGATTTATTATAGAATTATTACAGTAAAGGTTATCTAGGGCCTGGAATTTTCTCTGCATTTGCACCAAGGTTGCATATCAATTATGTGACTTTAAAGGTTGCAAAACATTTGCAGTGAATTACCTGAGTAATATGGTCAAGTGCCCTAGATCCATGGAATCAGTCAATGAAAGTCTCAATGTGAACAAATCTCAGCACAAAACTGGCCATAGCCTTGATTCTCAAAAAATGACTATCCTCCAATTGTTCTTGTTTCAGGGACAGCTCCACATTATGCCCAGATTTTAACAAAGTAATATTTTTGGTTCTTTAATTGCGTTTTAAAAATGTTTTTAAAAAAATTATCTGCACTGAGATCGCTCCTTTTTCTATTTATTAATTTAATTTTATGCCCAAAATATAAGTTCTACTCCAGAAGTGCAGGACAAATGCAGAGTATTTATTTAAGTAGAATAACATTGTATTTTTAAAAATTTTATATCATATTGAACTATACGTTTCATCTTACTGTGGAATAAAGCTAATGAATCAAATCAAACTTCGTCTCATTAATGATAATCTGCTCTACAGTTGGTGAAGTTGAAGAGACACACGTGAAAGGCAGATCCAATCCAGATCATAAAGGAGTTTCATTGTTTCCCAAGCACTTGCTTTGCACCAGTAGAAACTGAGCAGTTGTGAATCAGCAGCCACAAAATAACTCAGTGATTGATGCCACTGAACCTGAGGAGATATCAATGGTAGAATCTAATTCACACCTAAATAAAGTCACAGAATCTTGCAAAGTACGTTAATATTTTTATTATAGGATGCCTGTATTAGGGCATAATGAGCTATTCCTTGACAGAATAAAACAACAGCTTCCACAGTTTAAGGTGGCTAAAAATGGGGGAGAGAGTGGGGATACCACACTTGTTTGTAGTAATTGGAAATCTACCTGCTCAGATGTTCCCTGTGAATGCCCCTTTATAATTTTCTGTTTATAATGCAACCTTGTATGTTGTAAAAATAATCACATATAGATGCTAAGCAAAGGATCATTGTTTAATACCAAACATTAGAGCTATTAGTATCATTTTCTGTTCTTTAACTTGAGATTTTCTTCTACAAAAGTATTAGAATAAATATTAAATATTAGCAATATACATTTTATGTAATGCTATATTAAGTAACATAATTCAATAAATTTTATTATCCTTACCAATAAGTTATCATTTGTGTTCTTTTATATTTATTGAATTTCAACATTCATAAAAAGTTACTAAAAAGCAATAATACAAAAATTACACAAGTGTTGATGGAAAATTCTCAGTACAATGCATATAAATCTGTTTCCAGTTATTCTTCAGGAAAGTGTACAGACATCCCAGGGGCATATGTAGAACAGAACTGTAACAGTTGTTGATGGAACTGTACCAAATATATATCTCTTTGATTTAGGCTGTGCTCATCACACAGATCAAATGGAAACACTGCATTAGGAGCCACACATAACACTGAGGTACCTACAGAAATGAACATGAATGAATTTAATTCATGATTATGTACTAGATCTTGTTACAAGTTTACAATACTTGAAAGGCTTTCTAGCCCTTTAAAATGTATTTTTCTTTTCCAATTACAATCTAGAATTGATATTATTGTTGAAAGGGATGCAGTCATCATTACCATGCCTTGCAGTGATGGAAATCTCATATAGCAAGATTGCAATGACAGCGTCCTGTTCCAATACTTTGTTTCTCAGGCTGAGTTTGGCATGTGTTTCAGACAGTGACATTCTGTCAATTTGGAAAAGATTCAGAAGTTTAAAACATAAATAATTTAACTGCTGCTCCACTGACATGTATTAGCTGCAAAACTCCACACATTCTCACACAATTCTACTATAATTACAAATAATACTGAGAGAGGTTTGTGCTTAATATACAATTTTAAAATACAATAATAGTTTTAAGAGAATATAATTATTTAATCAAATGATTTATCAGAATGATAACTTGCAAAATGAAACATTAAATATTTTAGCAAATATTAAAATATATCTTTATAGTTATTACTTTGTGCCTGTTATTATGCATAACAAATACAACTTAAATTATATGCAGATTTTTAAAAATAGGTTCCATCTCATCTGCTGCTTAAGATTATCAAGTGTTAGTGTGTGTGCATGTGCTTTGGATCTATGGGCAAATTTTTATGCTTATCAAGCATGAAATATGGAAAACTTTGTTAGTATCTGACATTTCCATAACCAGATCCAGATAGATGCTGAGTAAATACTCTGCTCCTGTACAACTTATTCTGTGGGTGAAATTTTCTGTTCTGGAGAGAAAGTGCAGTGGCGGGCAGGAAAGTCGGCATGATTCCTGCTGAGCAGGAATTGAGGGAGGCCGATCTCGCCTTCTGTGCAGGGTTGATCTCTGTCCTTGCCAACCAACTCTGCGGCCTGCCCTTCATGAGATGAGAATGCCCTCAGCTCCAGGGTACCTTCTCTGCACTGGGAAGGGCTCAGCACACAAGGCAAGCATGTATGCTTCTGAACTGTTCTTTCATCCATAGCACTCACAGTCAATCCATCTGTCTTTATGCAAGACAAGTTCACCCATAGTAAGAAGTCTCATAACACCAGGTTAAAGTCTAACAGGTTTATTTGGTATCACGAGCATTTGGAGCGCTGCTCCTTCATCAGGTGAGTGGTGATGAAGGAGCAGAGCTCCAAAAGCTCGTGATACCAAATAAACCTGTTGGACTTTAACCTGGTGTTATGAGACTTCTTACTGTGCCCACCCCAGTCCAACGCCGGCATCTCCACATTGGAGCTGCGACATTGCAGGGTGAGATTGTAGATGATGCTGCTAACCTTCATGGGAGACCAGCCTTCAACCTTTCCCTATCTCCCTCCTGAACCCTTTAACATCAATGGCCCCATGCCCTTGTCGACTTGACCCTTGCCCTTTTCAAGGCCACATGCACCCTGACTTTCCGTGATCCCCTATAGCACCATACAAAATTCCCTTTATGACTTTTCAGCTACTGACTCACAGGGTGCAGATGCCTTCCCTGATCATGACTGTGCCAGCTGCCTCACGCTACCATTTGGTGTATGTGCTTGGCTGAGGAGCCAATGGTGCGAAGCTACCATTCATGGGATTATGACTGAACGCCTCTAAGTCAGAGTCCCGCCTAAAAGTTCTAGCTCCCAGGACCAAATTTCTTAGGTAACTGACCGTGCCCCGCACACCTTGCTGTGTGCAACTGCCTCTGCCCAGAGAGGCCTTCCTCCACCCAAGACTGGAGTGAGACATACATGCTATGCAGAGCCCTCTAACATGGCCCACACAGCCCCAACACAGTCTCTTTAATATATCTCAACAGCATGGCCCCAGGACAGTCTTCAAGATCAATGACCTTCAATGGGATGGAGTCATCCATCCCATTGAGGGAGGACAGAAATATCACTATAGTTAACGATCAATTCAAAGATAACAGCGAGAGATTGGATATTGATAAAAGGAAAGGTAATTAGGAGGCAGTGAGGATGGAGGAGGATGAGACTGACTTGAAGGGTGATAGTGGAAGGTTGGAGGTTGGTCTGGTAGAGGTCTACAAAATTATGAGAGGCATAGACAGGGTGGATAGTCAGAGGCTTTTTCCAAGGGTGGAAGTGTCAATTACAAGGGGGAACAGGTTCAAGGTGAGAGGGGGAAAGTTTAAGGCAGATGCGCAGGGGAAGATTTTCACACAGTGGTAGGTGCCTGGAACGCGCTGCCAGAGGAGGTGATGGAAGAAGATACATTAGCAACATTTAAGAGACATCTGGATGGGTACATGAATAGGGAGCGAATAGAAGCATATGGACCGAGTAAGGGCAGAAGGTTTTTTTTAAAGTTTAGTTAGGGCATCATGATGGAGGGCCAAAGGGCATGTTCTTTGTTCTTATATCCTCGACAGCATGGCCTAAACACCATAATAGTCTCTCAGAATCCCTACAGTGCAGAAGGAGGCCATTCTGCCCATCGAGCCTGCACTGACAACAATCCCACCCAGGCCCTATCCCCATAAATATGTGGATTTACCTTGATAATCCACATATTTACCTTGATAACCCACATATTTACCTTGATAACCCCCGACACTAAGGATCAATTTAGCATGGCCAATCCACCTGATCCACACACCTTTGGAGAGTGGGAGGAAACCGGAGCACCCGGAGGAAACCCACGTAGATACAGGGAGAACATGCAAACTCCACACAATAGTCACCCAAGGCTGGAATCGAACCCGGGTCCCTGGCGCTGTGAGGCAGCAGTGCAAACCACTGTACCACAATGCCACCTTCAATATGCCCCTGACAACATAGCCACAAACCCAGGACAGATCCTGACTCCTCCTTGGATAGTCTTAGAATCCTTCCCTGATGACAGTCTTTCACTACACTTTGTTCCTACATGCTCCATCCTCAGGCCCATTGAGGCTATGCCGACTCTCCAAAAGAGCATCTGACCCAGGCCCGTCACCCACCCGAGCACATCTACCCCCCACTCCAATAACCCCGTGCATTTACTATGCTTGATCCACCTATACTGCACATCTTTGGACTGTGGGAGGAAACTGGGACGCCTGGAGGAAACCCACACAGACAGTGGGAGAACATACAAACTCTACACAGTCACCCAAGGCTGGAATTTAACCTGCGCCCTTGGCACTGTGGCGCAACAGTGCTAACCACTGTGCCACCATGTTGCCCCTCCAATCATGAGATGCAAATGAATGCATATATGGTTCCTGACATAGCTCAGCAGGAAATTCGACCTGCCTCGAAAGTCAGGAGAACAAAAGTCCAAACTAATTTTCTGCTGCCAGGAAACTGGCTTTTCTCAAATTTAGTGAGCCCATCCGCCAGGATCCCACTGCTGGTGGGAGCAGAAAATTCCATCCTCAGATTCCAAACTCAGAAATGCAGCAAATTCTCCACCATCTTTGTGACAGTGTGGAGGTAAGAGAAAAGTGCTATTTTAGAAAATATAGGCACCTTGTGACATTAGTTCTTTCATACCGTTACCATCTTTTGGCATGTTTTGAAACCCCAGAAAGGCTAGAATCTGCACAAGGTTTTTCACCATTAATACCTTTTGCGGTAGATCAAAGAACAGACGTAAAAGCTAAGCAGTTTCTCTTGAATGGACTATAGACTATCTTGTACAATATTAGGTAGACTGGGAATTTAGGATTAACTATAGTACATTTTCAATTGTGTTTTTAAAAGTCACAGATTTTTCAAATCAAAATGCATCTGTACCATCTTAGTTGAAATATATTATAAACCTGCTTTAATTGTCAATTAATGCTACGTTGTTCTTCCTGCATAAGTAAGGCCGTGTAGATTATTTTACTAAATATCACTGGGTGATGAATTTTAATAATATGACTTACAATGTCTTCAGTGCAGTTGGGGAAAATTTAGATCCATGGACAGGATCAGTTCGGACTCTCCGACTCGCAGTGTAATACCCCTGTATAAGCCTCTCGGCCTCAGAGGTAAGTTCCGCCTGCTGGTTTCTGGCACATGCTAGCAGCTGATCAAAATATACTTTAAGTTAGGATCCACATACATTCACAAATAATCAGAAATATTCCAGAGGAATATATTTGACTTGATTCCTAAATACACATTTAGTAAATTACTTTTTTAATTAAGTGAAACTACTAATTTAGTAAATGCATATTAATGAAAGATCTTATGATGCACAAATCAATTCCAATTTTGAAACCCTTTTCTGCAGGTGACACGTAACTTTAGTCCATCAAGTAAAATATCTATATTCTTCACCTTCAGAAGATGGATACACAGAAGACCAAGATTAAGGCTGGAAAAGCTGATTTATAATACAAAGGTATTGCCACTCCAATAGGAATTAGTCATCATTTTGTCCTCTGTAAAGTAGATTTTCATTCAAAAACTCATCTCCACCATATCCTTTGAGGAGGGATCCTGAATTGTTTGGATCTGATATTTTAAAATTAACATAGAACAGTACAGCACAGAACGGGCCCTTCGGCCCACGATGTTGTGCCGAGCTTTATCTGAAACCAAGATCAAGCTATCCCACTCCCTATCATTCTAGTGTGCTTCATGTGCCTATCCAATAACCGCTTGAAAGTTCCTAAAGTGTCCGACTCCACTATCACAGCAGGCAGTCCATTCCACACCCCAACCACTCTCTGAGTAAAGGACCTACCTCGTACATCCCTCCTATATCTTCCACCACGAACCTTATGGTTAAGCCCCCGAGTAACAGGTACATCCACCCGAGGAAATAGTCTCTGAACGTCCACTCTATCAATCCCCCTCACCATCTTATAAACCTCAAGTTGCCTCTCAACCTCCTCCGCTCTAAAGAGAAAAGCCCTAGCTCCCTCAACCTTTCCTCATAAGACCTACCCTCCAAACCAGGCAGCATCCTGGTAAATGTCCTTTGCACTCTTTCCAGTGCTTCCACATCCTTCTTATAGTGAGGTGACCAGAACTGCACACAATATTCCAAATGTGATCTCACCAAGGTCCTGTACAGTTGCAGCATAACCCCACGGCTCTTAAACTCAAGCCCCCGTTAATAAACGCTAACACACTATAGGCCTTCTTCACGGCTCTATCCACTTGAGTGGCAACCTTCAGAGATCTATGGATATGAACCCCAAGATCTCTCTGTTCCTCCACATTCCTCAGAACCCTACCTTTGGCCCTGTAATCCGCATTTAAATTTGTCCTACCAAAATGAATCACCTCGCACTTATCAGGGTTAAACTCCATCTGCCATTTTTCGGCCCAGCTCTGCATCTTATCAATGTCTCTTTGCAGCCTACAACAGCCCTCCACCTCATCCACTACTCCACCAATCTTGGTGTCATCCGCAAATTTACTCATCCACCCTTCAGCCCTCTCCTCCAAATCATTGATAAAAATCACAAATAGCAGAGGACCCAGCACTGATCCTTGTGGTACACCGCTGGTAACTGGTCTCCAGTCAGAAAAATTTCCATCCACCACCACCCTCTGTCTTCTATGAGATAGCCAGTTACTTAGCCAAATTTCCCTCTATCCCACACCTCCTTACTTTCTTCATGAGCCGACCATGGGGGAACTTAAGAAATGCCTTACTAAAATCCATGTATATGACATCAACTGCTCTACCTTCATCGACACACTTAGTTACCTCCTCAAAAAATTCAATCAAATTTGTGAGGCAAGACTTACCCTTCACGAATCCGTATTGACTATCCCGGATTAAGCTGCATCTTTCTAAATGGTCGTAAATCCTATCCCTCAGGACTTTTTCCATTAACTTACCGACCACCGAAGTAAGACTAACTGGCCTATAATTACCAGGGTCATTCCTATTTCCTTTCTTGTTCAGAGGAACAACATTCGCCACTCTCCAGTCCTCTGGCACTATCCTCATGGACAGTGAGGACCCAAAGATCAAAGCCAAAGACTCTGCAATCTCATCCCTTGCCGCCCAAAGAATCCTAGGATATATCTCATCTGGCCCAGGGGACTTATCGACCTTCAGGTTTTTCAAAATTGCTAATACATCTTCCCTCAGAACATCTGCCTATTCCAGCCTATCAGCCTGTATCACACACTCATCCTCAAAAACATGGCCCCTCTCCTTGGTGAACACTGAAGAAAAGTATTCATTCATCGCCTCTCCTATCTCTTCAAACTCTATGCACAAGTTCCCACTACTGTCCTTGACCGGCCCTAACCTCACCCTGGTCATTCTTTTATTCCTCACATAAGAGTAAAAAGCCTTGGGGTTTTCCTTGATCCGACCCGCCAAGGGCTTCTCATGCCCCCTCCTAGCTCTCCTAAGTCCTTTTTTCAGCTCATTCCTTGCTAACTTGTAACCCTCAATGGACCCAACTGAACCTTGTTTTCTCATCCTTACATACGCTTCCTTCTTCCTCTTGACAAGACATTCAACCTCTTTTGTGAACCATGGTTCCCTCACTCGGCCATTTCCTCCCTGCCTGACAGGGACATACCTATCAAGGACACGCAGTATTTGCTGCTTGAACAAGCTCCACTTTTCATTTGTGCCTTTCCCTGACAGTTTCTGTTCCCATCTTATGCTCCCTAATTCTTGCCTAATCGCATCATAATTACCCCTCCCCCAATTATAAACCTTGCCCTGCCGTACGGCCCTATCCCTCTCCGTTGTAATAATGAAAGACACCAAATTGTGTCGCTATCTCCAAAGTGCTCTCCCACAACCAAATCTAACACTTGGCCCGGTTCATTTCCCAGTACCAAATCCAATGTGGCCCCAACTCTTGTCGGCCTACCCACATGTTGTGTCAGGAAACCCTCCTGCACACACTGTACAAAAACTGCCCCATCCGAACTATTCGACCTATAAAGGTTCCAATCAATATTTGGAAAGTTAAAGTCACCCATGACAACTACCCTGTGACCTCCACACCTATCCATAATCTGCTTAGCAATTTCTTCCTCCACATCTCTATTACTATTTGGGGGCCTATAGACAACTCCTAACAACATGACCGCTCCTTTCTTATTTCTAACTTCAGCCCATATTACCTCAGTAGGCAGATCCCCCTCGAACTGCCTTTCTGCAGCTGTTAAACTACCCTTGATTAACAATGCTACTCCACCACCTCTTTTACCACCTTCCCTACTCTTACTGAAACATCTATACCCCAGAACTTCTAACAACCATTCCTGTCCCTGTTCTAACCATGTCTCCGTAATGGCCGCAACATCGTAGTCCCAAGTACCAATCCACGCTTCAAGTTCACCTACCTACCTTATTTTGGATGCTCCTTGCATTGAAGTAGACACACTTCAACCTACCTTCATCGCCTCTCCTATCTCTTCAAACTCTATGCACAAGTTCCCACTACTGTCCTTGACCGGCCCTAACCTCACCCTGGTCACCCGAGGGGGATCTGCCTACGCAGTACACTCCTGCGACCTTGATATCTTCCTCAGTACCTCACTACACTCAACACTGACTTCTGGACTACAGCTCCTTTTCCCATCCCCCTGACAAATTAGTTTAAACCCCCCCCGAAGAGCCGTAGCAAATTTCCCTCCCAGGATATTGGTGCCCCTCTGGTTCAGGTGCAACCCATCGTGTTTGTACAGGTCCCACCTTCCCCAGAATCATAGAAATCATAGAAACCCTACAGTGCAGAAACAGGCCATTCGGCCCATCATGTCTGCACCGACCACAATCCCACCCAGGCCCTACTCCCATATCCCTACACATTTACCCGCTAATCCCTCTAACCTACGCATCTCAGGACACTAAGGGGCAATTTTTTTTTAGCATGGCCAATCAACCTAACCCGCACATCTTTGGACTGTGGGAGGAACCCAGAGGAAACCCACGCAGACACGAGGAGAATGTGCAAACTCCACACAGACAGTGACCCAAGCCGGGAATCGAACCCAGGTCCCTGGAGCTGTGAAGCAGCAGTGCTAACCACTGTGCTACCGTGCCGCCCCATGTGTTCCAATTATCCATGTAGCTGAAACCCTCTCTCCTGCACCATCTCTGCAGCCGCGTGTTTATCTACACTCTCTCCCTGTTCCTCAACTCGCTATCACGTGGCACCGGCAACAAACCAGAGATGACGACATGATTTGTCTTGGCTCTCAGCTTCCACCCTAGCTCCTTAAATTCCTGTTTTAAATCCCCGTCCCTTCTCTTACGTATGTCGTTGGTACCGATGTGTACCACGACTTGTGACTGTTCCCTCTCCCCCTTAAGAATCCGGAAAACACGGTCCGAGACATCACGGACCCTGGCATCCGGGAGGCAACGTACCATCCCTGAGTCTCTTTCGCTGCTACAGAACCTCCTATCTGTCCCTCTAACTAACGAGTCCCCAATAACTATTGCTCTCCTGCTCTCCCCCTTTCCCTTCTGAGCCACAGGGACGGACTCAGTGCTGGAGATATGGTCACCGTGGCTTACCACTGGTAGGTCGTCCCCCTCAACTGCATCCAAAGCAGAATACTTGTTGCCGAGGGGAACGACCACAGTGGATCCCTGCACTGACTGCTTCCTCCCAGCCCCTCTAACCGTCACCCATGTATTTTCATTCCTCGGAGTACCTATATCCCTGAAGCTTCTATCTATGGCCACCTCTGCTTCCCGAATGATCCGAAGTTCATCCAGTTCCAGTTCCCTAACGTGGTTTTTGAGGAGCTGCAGATGGGTACACTTCCCACAGGTGAAATCAGCAGGGACACTGACGGCGTCCCTCACCTCAAACATTCTGCAAGAGGAACATTGCACTACCCTCACTGCCATCCCCTCTAGATAACTTGCTAATACAACAAACAAACAAAGAAAGAGCTTACCTGATATTTACTCACCCCCGTTAGGTTAGAGGAGTTGGAAGGGTGGGGGACACTTAGTGTAGTGTCTCGGGTTTAGGAACCGCCCAACTTATATACAGGTAAAAATAAAACACTTAACCAAGCAAACTACAAACCTTCCCAGAATTCCTCATGGCCGACTTCCGGTTTCCTGCTGCTCTGGAAAAAAAAGTTAGTTTTATACTCACAGTTACGCTCAGCTCCGCCCTTCAACCACTCGCTGCAGACTAGGCCGCGAATCCCCGAGGTAAGTTAGTTTTATACTCACCGTTACGCTCAGCTCCGCCCTCCGACTGCTCGCTGCAGACTAGGCCTAACTAAAATCAATGTTTGCATTCCAAAGTTGTAAAAATGCATTTTTCCCTTTGACATTGATTTCACACTTACATTTTTTTTATTCATTCGTGGGACATGGGTGTACATAAGACCATAAGACATAGGAACAGAATTAGGCCACTCGCCCCATCGAGTCTGGTCCGCCATTCGATTATGTGTCACTGTCTGCCCATCCCTAGTTGCCCGAGGGCAGTTGAGATTCAACCACATTGCTGTGGTTTTGAAGTCACATGTAGGCCAGATCGGGCAAGGATGGCAGATTTCCATCCCTAAAGGACATTAGTGAATCAGATAGGTTTTTCCAACAATCGACGACGGTTTCATGGTCAATAGTAGACTCTTAATTCCACATTTTTTTTACTGAATTCAAATTCCACCATCTGCCGTGGTGGAATTCGAACCTGGGTCCCAAGAACATTAGCTGAGTTTCTGGATTAATAATCTAGGGATAATACCACTGGGCCATCGCCTCCCCACATTTACCAAATCTTAATACTTAGCCCCATGAAGATATTCAAGTTTCTTCAAGATTGTTCAAAGTTGATCAAATGCATTTGTTTTTATCTTTAATCATCAACATTTATGGTTAAGTTTACAATAGCTGCTCAAATTTTACAACCTTTCGATTCTTGCAGCATCACACTGCCACATACAGCCATTAATTTTTCCTTTACAGGAGAGAGGTCACACAAATGATCAACCAAGTGTATTGGATCTTCAAAATAAAAGACAGTGTTCATCAGCCTTCCTAATCACTGAGGATCATTGTTATGATACTGCTCATGTGTTTTGAAATTCATACTATCAGGGCCCCTCTGGAACACTGGGTGGTTGAAGTGGTTATTTTTGTTGTGATTTACTGTACTTTCGGACACTGCACACACATTCACCAGTTCACCGATTTGTGCTCCCGTTCCAGACCAATATCTCGAGCTCTTCTCCTGCATCTTCCTCTACCGAGGTGACTTTCATGTATGTGGTGCAGCATTTCTTTCCTCAGTGTTGCAGGAATTATCTTTACTCCCTTGAACAGTATCCCCTCTGCTACATAAGGTGCCTAACCAAAATTCCAGTACCTTTCCACAGCAAAAGGGGCTTTGCTCTGATGTGTTGGATAGCCAGTATGCACAATTTGCTGCAGTTTTCTCAGGGTGACATTGTACTTGGTAATTTCCCTGATCTCCAGTTTGGTTACAGCCACAGGGAAGTTCTTTGTCAGTACGTGAGCTTGCGCTTCTGTTCCTTTTTCCTCTTCTTCCGTGATTGGTAGGTATGCACATTACACAGTGGCTGGAATTTTCTAGCCGTCCTTGCTGGCAAGGTTTTCTGATCCCGCTGACGGTGAACACCTACTGCAGGTTTCCCAGCGCCTCTGCTGCCGCAAAACATGCCGTAGGGGGTGTGGAAAATCCCTCCCAGTATCTGTGATTTATATTTCTTTGCCCGGTTTATATTTAACTCTGACCCTTACTTCTGCAGATGCAATAGTAATCTTTGGATTCTTGGTGTTCAGTGGCTTATTAGCTTCCAAAGGCTTATGCTCAGACTCCACCTCCACATCTTTGCCTTAGACAAACTGGTGGAAGCGTCCTAGGCCAAACAGCATTACTAGCATTTCTTTTTCTATTTGGGCACAATACTGTTGTGTTTCAGTCATTGTTTTTGAAACATACACCATTGGTGCCTTATTTTACAAGAGGCCATCTTCTAGGCTGTCTTTGAAACATCCATTGATATCTTGACTGGTTGCCTGACATCATAATACTTTAACACTAGTATCTGGGTCAGTGTTCTCTTCAGAATGGCCAAAGCTACTTGGCAACTTTTTTCCCCAGTGCCATTCCACATCATTTTGTAGAAGTTCCTTGAGAGGTGCTGTCAGGTCTGACACGTTCAGAGTGAATTTCCCAAGATACATCAGCATTCCCAAAAAGCTCTCCAGGTCTTACATTCTGAGGGTGACATGTTCACGACATGTTTTGAATTTACTCTGGTCCAGCTTTAGTCCCTCACTTATTATCACATGTCCCAAGTACTTGATTTCATGAAAACCTACATGGCACTTTTCTTTCTTCAATTTGAAGTTCCTTTCTCTGCACTTGTCAGCACCTACTTCACTCAGTCAGTGGTCATATTCTTCTTGTGTGGCTCCCCAGACCAGCACGTCATGGATTTAAGTTTCCACACCCTCTAATCCTTCAACAGCTGCCCTCACTATTCAGGAGCTGAATTAATACCAAAAGGTAAGCATAAAAACCTGTAGTGTCCATATTGCATGGTGAAGGTATAGTGACAGGAGCCATTCTCTCACAGCTTGATCTGCCAGAAACCTGAATTCACAACTGAGACTCTTCAAACAGAGCTCTGATGGTGCTTTCAGAACCTCCATTGTTACATTCAGTTTACTTCTGAGATCATGGGCGGAAGTGAGATCGGAAATCTCCGCCCAAGGTCAATGGTCATTTCCATTGTCCGCCCCTCACCCACTCCAATTCCATGGCGGGTTAGGCAGTAGAATTCTGGCACATGTTTTGTTTTTATCATGGAATCCCTACGGAGCAGAAGGAGGCCATCTGGCCCATCGAGTCTGTACCAACTCTCTGAAGGAGCATCGCACCCAGGCCTTTCCCTCCGCCCTATTCCTGTAACCTCACAAATTCATCATAACTAATCCACCTACACATCTTTTGGCCACTAAGGGGCAATTTAGCATGGCCAATCCACCTAACCTGCACATCTTTGGACTGTGGGAGGAAACTGGAGCACCTGGAGGAAACCCACACAGACATGAGGAGAATGTGCAAACTCCACACAAACAGTCATCCAAGGCCGGAACTGAACCCGGGTCCCTGGCACTTTGAGGCAGCAGTGCTAACGACTGTGCGCACTGACCGACACCATTGCTGTTGAACTAACTTTATTGATGACACATTTTCTTAACATGAGCACACACCTGCAATGCATCTGAAGCCTTATCCCTCTAACATGTGCTATCTTACCTTCAACATAGATCAGCTGACCCCCGTCTATAATAGAGTGTATTGTTTGGTATCTAATACTGGAGACTACAGCCACAATCAGCTAATATTATGACATCTCCCATTTTCATGGTATTGCTGTTTATTACCTAGCTGCTTGGATGACTTACAGCTGGATCAATAGCTTTAAAATAATAGCTTCTTGCTGTTACAATGGTCACATGATTTTCAGCAGCAATTTGCCTGTGTTCAAAATTAAAGCATGGACTTAAAAGTTTATAATACACTGGAATATGAAAGCAGCTTGACCAAAGGCTCTTGAAGGAACCATTAATAACTGCGCAAGAAAATCATTATTTTGGGAGAATTTTGTGTGGGGCCTGGAGGAGCCGAGTACTGTTCCTCTTGGCCCCACAAAAATACTACAGGCTTCTTATGATTCATACTTGATATCATCCAGTTCAGCTCTTCTTTCCAATCCACATGCCCTCCTTCCAGCAAGTTAAATTAGTTCTCGCTCCCTACAACCGGCGAGCTGCAGTGGAGTGTTTTTATCACTAACAGCTCAACAGCAGCATTCAGCTGTACCGAGTAGTTCATGACTCCCAATACTGCCTTTGGGTAGGAGCGCAGCTAATCTGCTGACTTTCTCAGCATTTCAGACAACAATTGAAAGGTGTACCCCCTTTAGAGACTGGTTAAAACCATGCTACTTTGTTCACTAAACACTAGCATCAAAGTAAATTATTGTTCTGACAAGGAATGTGTTTAGAACTAAATTCAATATATTAATTTAGAAGTTAGTTAGCGAGATACCCAGATAAATGGTATGCTTCACATCGAGCGGATTTTCTGATCACTTCAGTATTTGCACAATATGACTGTGGAGGACGTAAACTGAAGAAAGAAAACATTGATACTTGTTTGACTAACACTATTTTAATTGCAAATACACCTGCTGTTGCAACATGCTTTCCCGCTGATTCATTTGTCAGTAACTAAACTAATCTCTTATTTTTACCTTTTCATAGTCTTGTGTTGTAAATTTCTGTAGTGCTGGATAAAGGGGTTCATCTGGATTCATAGCTTCACTCAGTATATGCTGTACAAGTTGCACAGGAGAATAGTAGTTCGATGATTCACTGCAGTAAATCAATAGACCAAAGGCATCAACCAGATTAGCTGGAACTGAGCTGATATCCTAAATTACAAAAACCAAAACAAAATCAACAATCTTTTCAAAAAGGTTAAAAATATAATATTGGGTCCATATCACTCATTTTCACTTCAAAATACAATGGTAGCAGGAACAAATAGACGGTTTGGTTGAAATGCCAATTTAATCATATGTTTCTTGCCCATTTCAATTATTGAGTACAACTCAATCCAAGTGGTTGATGCACCATTTGGGAACCTTACTAATATATGTTAATTGAGATCAGATGCCATAGTTATGATCCCAACACCAATTTCATCTCTGCTTGCTAGATTACTATTTGCTACACTACCAACCAAACACGTGGTGGATATCAGCATCTAGTCAACTTGATGGTGCACAAGAGTGTTGGGGTATAGGTTGGGAGAACTGGTTGCCTGATTGACACTATACAAGTCATCTGTGGGCTTTAAGTCTCAAAAGGTTTCACATTAAATTTGATTTTTCAAAAACTGTGCCTCCTCTCTCTCCTGGCATTCAACGCCTCCTATTTAAGGTGCTGTTGCAGGCCCATCATGTCAGTTGTCCGGCTGAATTTTCTATGATCTAGACCGACAAACCAGCAATAAGGAACATGTTTGTGAGGGCAGCTCACTGATTTAATGTAAATAAGGGTCAGCCATAGAAATGTGCCTCATGCTAACACACACCTTGCTCACTCAATAGTCATTCAAACTGAAAACTGTCTTTTCCAAACAATCCTTGATAAAGTTTAATATTTAGTTTTGATACACATATTACTTAATGCTGAATTTATAATTGAATCTGGATGCAAAAATCTGATAAATGTTCAAACTGTCCACATGTTAGACAATTTTTCCATTGAAATAAAAATCAACACAGATGAAAGTCACCTTTCCATATTACCTATACAGAGTGGGTATTTAAATCTATAACGATACAGTAACTTTTGCTTGCACTAAGTGTTTTATCCTAGTGGTGGGCAACTAAGTTTATTTTCCACATAAAGATTCTAAGTCACCACTAAAGCACTGAAACTCTGGGTGTATTCAGTATTACCACTATTGCAAACCTTGTGTCAACATTGAACACTACAGCCATGGAAAAAAGGTAAAGGTGAACTTGATCTGGACTGAAAACAGGAAGAATCACAGTACTTGCCCTTTTCTTGCACTCACCATGACTTTGAGAAGGACTAACATACTTGGACAATATGAGTTGATAGAGTCAAACATTGATTTATGAAGCGCAAGTACTTCATAAATTTAGTTGATTTTTTTTTAGGTCACTAATATGGTGGATAAGAGAGTGTCTATAAGCGTCACATACCCATTATCATTACTGTCTGTCTTTTATCTCTCAGCCAATTTCCAATCCATTCCATAAGGTTACCTCCAATTCTGTGGCCTTTCATTCTTGCTCATAGTCTCTGTGCAAAGGCTTATCAAATACACTCCTGCTCCTCCTGGCCCCACGAGAAAAAAAGACATGTTTTAAACTTAGCCTCCTTGGCCTGATTTTCTTCATTGCTGAGTACTCACAGCAGGATACTCACTGATGTTTCCCACTCTGAAAAGTATGGGAAAGTGTTGACAAGCTGGTTTCCCATTAACTATGAAAGTCTGTAGAACTGGATCACAGCTGGCGAGCAGAGGAGAGATCATGGTCAGGGGGACAAGGGTGATCAGGGGAGTTGGAGATTGTAGGCTAAGGATTGGATCAGTGATTGTAGTGAGTTGGTGGAGGCGAGTCACAGGGAAAGGAGGCTTGTTGGATCTGGAGAAAATATTCCTTCTACTCTGGGCCCACAAGCAGTACTATAACTGCACCTTTGAAAAACCTTAGTCATTCAGCCCTACTCTACTTTTACCTGCCAGGATTCCGTGGAAACCTAGCTGAAAAGGGTAACAAAAGATTTAAAAATCTGTTAACATGGAAGTATGCTAGCTACTTTCATAAAAGATCTTTTCAACTGTCTGCCTCCCAGAAGCAGGTGGGTTGCTGTCAGGTTTGATATTTAAAATTATATTAATTTTCACTTGCCCCAAATAACCCTTTTGGCTTGCCCCAAATCCACCCATTCTTGGGCATTAACATTTCCCTCAGTAAGTCAGCCTCAGCTTTTCTATAATATTCCAGCAATATTTAAAATGGACTACTAGTAGAAGCTGGGAGATTACTTCCTATTTTAGGTTTCAGTACAATGTATAATAGGAAGAAAATAACTTAGTATGTGTGTGTGAATAATTCTTTAACTAGAGATATTTACAAATTTCAAATTTTATTTAATAAGGACCAAAGTTTAAAAAATAAATCACACGAAGACTGAACTGCACTACAAGCCCATCCTTGAATGGAATGATAAGATTCTACCTGGCAAGATAGTATTATATAATTTTGTCTTACCATTGAACCAATTACAGCATCTTCTCGTTGCATGGTTTTCTTCAGGTGTGTATCAGCATCAGCGAAAGCCCAAAAATTGCATTGAATTGGAAAAGTCATCTGCTGATCAACATCATCTCCAAACTTTTTTCCAGAAATAAACACTGTGGTACTCCTGGTCTCTAAAACTAATACATACAAAGTGGAAGACATTTTCAATGCAAAGTTCTATTAAATATGAACTATTTAGTGCACACATAGTGAGGTATGCACCATACCTGTCTGAAGTGATTTAAGTTTGTCTTTCTTGTGAGAAAAAAGTTCTCCTATATAGCAGATACCTCCCTTGGCCAGTAAGGCAGAGCCAGCTTCAACTTTGGCAGTGCCAGTTCCATGTTGATCTTTGGAGACCGTAGCAAAAATCTCATATGATGGTAAATGTCGTATTCCACAAGGCACAAGGGTCAGACTATATGTTAACAGCCTGCAGAAAAATACAGAAAGATTACAAAAGACATGGGTATCTACCAAAAGGGCAAAACTGATGTTATGAGCTTAGGTAGAACCCAATGTCACCAGTACAAAATGTAGAAGAAATTGTTGAGTTTAGTTTTACTTTTTTTTCAAACAGGCTGATTAACCTGTAACGGACGCCAGAACGAATCAAGATTCATTCACCATAGACCTTAAGACTGAGTTTGATGGACTTATGCATTCCAAGGTTATCACATCATCTGGAAGATATTTCCTGGATATGATTCCTAGATAATAAAGAAAGGGGCCGGGCTTGCCTATGAAGGGTTGTGGAGAACTCTTTTCAAGGATTTCTGAGCTTGCAATGGATCTGTTTTGCTGCTTCTCCCAGACATTTGAGGGGTCTGTTGATTGGTGCATAAAGGTGCACTGAAGCTATAGAGGGGCTAGTATGAATGGGCCTGATGGATTTTGTTCATCCTGAATACATAAACAAGTGCCCAGTCTCCATATCTGCTTAAAAATTGTCAAATTACTATGCAAGCATGACCTAACTTTAAGACAATGTATAGGCAGATTGAGTCAGTTCCTCAAATTAAACACCTGGTTTAAATGGGTGAGAAAGTAATTGTGGGTAGAGCCACATTGAATTGTTAACAGTGGTAGACAACTAAAGAACTAACTGGAAGATGTGGTAGAAGGGTTAGCTTGGGACTGAGTACAGCACCATCCACCGCTGATGTAAGAAGGCACATGACCTAGAACTTAGTTCGGCAGTGGAGAGCTAGGTAACAATGTATAAAGGCATGCCATGGGGTCCTCTCCATACCAATACCCTCTGCTGTAAATATGTATAGTTCAGTGATGTTAAAGGTTTCTTGGTAATTTCTACAAGACTGCTTAATGGTGTCTACGCAGTACACACATGGATAGTGACAACCAACAAAACATTGTGTCAGCTGGAGAGCAAAATTTACATCCTCCATAAAAAGACTGAAAAAGAATCAAGAAAAGGATACTCGCAACAAATTTATTTTCTCACCTAAATTTACCATTCTAACCTCTATTCCCTTTTCTCTGAAATGCTTGTCTAGCTTCCCCTTAAATGCATTTATACCATTCACAGAAAAGCGATATGACAGAACTTCAAGTTGAGTTTGAATATATAACTGAGTGCAAAGCTTGGATCTTAAATTTAAACAAAAGCAAATATGTAGTTATGAGGAGAATTAGCTCCTGTGGATTGCAAAATTAAATTAAAAGATATGACAGCAGAGAAGCAATAGTGAACATTTAAATAAACAACTCTCAACAAATATATATTCCCTTAAGGCATAAAATCTCTAGTGGAAAAGTGTAAGGCAGAAAAAGGTGAGTAGGAATAAATGGGCCAGTTTTTGGATTGACAGACTGTGCTTGAACCCCAGCAATTTACAATATTTATCAATGACTTAGGAGGGGGCCAATTTAGGTTTGTCGATGGCACAAAACCAAGTAGGAAAGTAAGCTGCGAGGAGGATGCAAAAAGGCAGCAAAGGGATATAGACAGGTTAAGTAAGTGAACAGGAGGTTGGCATATGGAGTATAATCTGGGGAATGTGAAATTATCCACTTTGATTGGAATAGAAACATAGGAAGTTCTCCATTCCTTATTCCTCATTATAATTTCACCTGTCCCTGACAGGGTATTCAGGACTCTTAGGGGGGAGGGAGATAAACCACAAGTTATTGTACATGTGGGGACACACGACATAGGGAGGATAGGGGAAGGGGATATTAGGCAGGGATTTATGGAGTTGGGGTGGAAACTAAAGGCCAAGACTGACAGAGTGGTTATCTCTGGACTCTTGCCTGTTCCACGGGATAGTTTAGAGAGGAATAGGGAGAGGGAAGGTTTGAATTCATGGCTGAGGGGATGGTGCAGGAGGGAGGGGTTCAGGTACTTAAGCAATTGGGGCTCGTACTGGGGAAGGTGTGACCTCTATGAGAAGGATGGTCTACACCTTAATCAGAAGGGGACCAATATCCTGGGGGGTAAATTTGCTAAGGCCATGCAGGGAGGTTTAAACTGATTCGGGGGGGGGGGAGGGATCCTGAGTAGTGGGGCTGAAAGTGAGGGATGCATGGATGGGGACTGCAATGCACGGCTTTGCAGAGGTGGGGTGGAGCAGGGTTTGAAATGTGTATACTTCAATGCCAGGAGTATTCGCAATAAAGTGGGTGAACTTGCAGCGTGGATCAGTACCTGGGACTTCGATGTTGTGGCTATTTCAGAGACATGGATAGAGCAGGGGCAGGAATGGATGCTGCAGGTCCCGGGGTTCAAATGTTTTAGTCGAAGTAGGGAAGGAGGTAGAAGAGGGGGAGGGGTAGCATTATTGGTCAGAGATTGTATCACAGTGTCAGAGAGGAGGTTTGATGAGGACTTATCTGTTGAGGTAGTATGGGCGGAGATTAGAAATAGGAGAGGAGAGGTCACCCTGTTGGGAGTCTTTTATAGACCTCCTAAAAGTTCTAGAGAGGTTGAGGAAAGGATTGCGGAGTCAATCCTGCTTAGGAGTGAAAGTAATAGGGCAATTGTTATGGGGGATTTTAACTTGACTAATATTGACTGGAATTGTTATAGCTCTAGCTCGTTAGAGGGGTCAGTTTTTGTTCAAAGCGTGCAGGAAGGTTTTTTGACTCAGTATGTAGACAGGCCAACTAGAGGTGAGGCTATATTGGATCTGGTGCTGGGAAATGAGCCAGACCAGGTGCTAGACTTGGAAGTTGGTGTGCATTTTGGTGATAGTGACCACAATTCGGTTACGTTCACCTTAGTGATGGAAAGGGATAGGCATGAACCTCGGGCCAGTGGTTTTAGCTGGGGGAAGGGTAATTATGAGGCTATTAGGAGAGAATTAGGAAACATAGGTTGGACTAGGAGATTACAGGGACTGGGAACGTCCGACATGTGGAGTTTTTTCAAGGAGCAGCTACTGCGAGTCTGTGATAGGTATGTCCCTGTCAGGCAAGGAGGAATTGGTAGGGCTAGGGAACCGTGGTGCACCAAAAAAGTTTCTTTGTTGGTTAAAAAGAAAAAGGAGGCTTATGTTCGGATGAGACGTGAGCACTCGGGTAGTGCACTAGAAAGCTTTAGATTGGCTAAGAGGGAGTTGAAGAGCGAGCTTAGAAGGGCTAAAAGGGGACATGAGAAGACTTTGGCGGATAGGGTTAAAGAGAATCCTAAGGCGTTCTATAGGTATGTCAAGAACAGAAGGTTGGTTAGGGCAAGTTTAGGGCCAGTTATAGATGGCAGAGGGAAGTTATGTGTGGAACCGGAGGAGATTGGTGAAGCATTGAACCAATATTTCTCTTCGGTGTTCACGCAAGGGGACATGAATATAGCTGAGGAGGACACTGGGTTGCAAGGGAGTAGAATAGACAGTATTACAGTTGATAAGGAGGATGTGCAGGATATTCTGGAGGGTCTGAAAATAGATAAATCCCCTGGTCCGGATGGGATTTATCCAAGGATTCTCTGGGAGGCAAGAGAAGTGATTGCAGAGCCTCTGGCTCTGATCTTCAGGTCGTCGTTGGCCTCTGGTATAGTACCAGAAGATTGGAGGTTAGCGAATGTTGTCCCATTGTTTAAGAAGGGGAACAGAGACTTCCCCGGGAATTATAGACCGGTGAGTCTCACTTCTGTTGTCGGCAAGATGTTGGAAAAAATTATAAGGGATAGGATTTATAGTTATTTGGAGAGTAATGAATTGATAGGTGATAGTCAGCATGGTTTTGTGGCAGGTAGGTCGTGCCTTACTAACCTTATTGAGTTTTTTGAGAAAGTGACCAAGGAGGTGGATGGGGGCAAGGCAGTGGACGTGGTATATATGGATTTTAGTAAGGCGTTTGATAAGGTTCACCATGGTAGGCTTCTGCAGAAAATGCAGATGTATGGGATTGGGGGTGATCTAGGAAATTGGATCAGGAATTGGCTAGCGGATAGGAAACAGAGGGTGGTGGTTGATAGTAAATATTCATCATGGAGTGCGGTTACAAGTGGTGTACCTCAGGGATCTGTTTTGGGGCCACTGCTGTTTGTAATATTTATTAATGATCTGGATGAGGGTATAGTTGGGTGGATTAGCAAATTTGCTGATGACACCAAAGTCGGTGGTGTGGTAGACAGTGAGGAAGGGTGTCGTAGTTTGCAGGAAGACTTAGACAGGTTGCAAAGTTGGGCCGAGAGGTGGCGGATGGAGTTTAATGCGGAGAAGTGTGAGGTAATTCACTTTGGTAGGAATAACAGATGTGTTGAGTATAGGGCTAACGGGAGGACTTTGAATAGTGTGGAGGAGCAGAGGGATCTAGGTGTATGTGTGCATAGATCCCTGAAAGTTGGGAATCAAGTAGATAAGGTTGTTAAGAAGGCATATGGTGTCTTGGCGTTTATTGGTAGGGGGATTGAATTTAGGAGTCGTAGCGTTATGTTGCAACTGTACACAACTCTGGTGCGGCCGCACTTGGAGTACTGTGTGCAGTTCTGGTCCCCACATTACAGGAAGGATGTGGAGGCTTTGGAGAGGGTGCAGAGGAGGTTTACCAGGATGTTGCCTGGTATGGAGGGGAGATCCTATGAGGAGAGGCTGAGGGATTTGGGATTGTTTTCGCTGGAAAGGCGGCGGCTAAGAGGGGATCTTATTGAAACATATAAGATGATTAGAGGTTTAGATAGGGTGGATAGTGATAGCCTTTTTCCTCTGATGGAGAAATCCAGCACGAGGGGGCATGGCTTTAAATTGAGGGGGGGTAGTTATAGAACCGATGTCAGGGGTAGGTTCTTTACCCAGAGGGTGGTGAGGGATTGGAATGCCCTGCCAGCATCAGTAGTAAATGCGCCTAGTTTGGGGGCGTTTAAGAGATCCGTAGTTAGGTTCATGGACGAAAAGAAATTGGTTTAGGTTGGAGGGTCACAGTTTTTTTTTTTAACTGGTCGGTGCAACATCGTGGGCCGAAGGGCCTGTTCTGCGCTGTAATGTTCTATGTTCTATGTCCCTGTCTCTCATGGGTTTACATTTACTTTATGAATATACACCAATCTCTTCCTATTTAGGTACCTATAGAAACATTAAAAATCTGTTTTTATGCCTCCTGCTGGCCTATCTCATATTCCTTTTCCTTAGTAATTTCTTGATCCTCCTTTGCGATATTCAACAAGCCTCCTAGTTTTCAGGCTTACTACTTTTTTGCAACATTATAAGCCTCTTCCTTTGATCTAATATTAACTCCAACTCTCTTTTTAGAAACAATTGGGCCATTTTTTTCTGTGTGATTTTTGTGCATAAAAGTTTTATTTGTAAATTATGAATTATTTAAAGTCTAACCATTGCTCATCTACTGGCTTATCTTTTAATGTAGTTTGCCAATTTAAGCCAATTCACCCCTCATACCAATGTAATTTGCTTTGTTTAGATTTAAAACCCTAGTTTTGCACTTAACTAACGTTACAATTGTGAGATTTATAAGATTATTTGAATTGTCTTTTTATTTAGGTTAAAAGGGTCATGGTCTATTTTGAATCTTGCCTAGCAACGTCAAAGGACTGGCTGAGCAAGGAGCAAAGTGTTCACACCTGCAACAAAGAGCAAGGACAGCTGTCCTGACACTAAATAGATTGGCCAGCTCCAAGCTATTGATGACAGAAAAGAGAGGAAAACAACAACAGTGTATGTGGTCGGGTAGAAAGGAGAGGCTGCAGGTTGCTTGTATGCAACTGAAGCCAGATGCAGAAGGGAGATGGTTTCCAGTTGAAGAGACGCATTCCAGAACTATCTAAGGAATTCAGGATATTCATCCTGGTATGGTCAAGGGGAAAAATAAACTATTAGATCGGGTAATAGTAATAATAACTAGTGGATTTGGGAAACTTTCAAAAAACTGAGGGAAGCATCTGAAGATGGTCACTTGAGGTTACTACATGCTGAAATCAGAAAATGTGAACTCATTGGAAGCAACTATGGATGGATTAGTATAAGGATTACAATTTCATGGTGAGTGCGATCTATAATGAGTAGGAAATAGGAACATTCCTTTCTGTAGTTTAAAGTGCAAGTTGCCTACAAAAATATTATTTAGTAATGTTTTTCGTCATGTTAGAGTAAAAATCTTAAAATGTGAGATCTTGTATTATCTTTTTCAGCGATTAACCGGAAGTTCAAATTTCTTGTCAAACACCTTCAGTCTCTACAGGGATCATAACACCAAAACACTTTCAAACTATATATTATAGTTACTCTTCCCTAGCAGCCCCTTCACAAGTTTATTAATTAACCTGTTATCTGTTAATACCAGATCCAAAATCACCTGCTCCCAAGTTAGTTCCTCCACATACTGACCCAGAACACTCCATAAACTTATCCTTCACACTATTACTACAAATTTATATGAAGATCAAGACCATTATTACTGTATTGCATGCAACTGTAATTTCCTGATTTATATTCTGCCCTATAATACAACCTCCTGTTAGAGGGGTCTATAAACAACTCTCAGCAATGTTTTCTTATGCTAATGCAAAGTACTGCAGATGCTGGAATCTGAAAGAAAAACAGAAAAAGCTGGAAAATCTCAACACGTCTGACAGCAACTGTGGAGAGCATAGCTCTAACGGAGGGTCATCCTGACTGGAAACATTGGTTCTATTCTTTCTCCACTGATGCTGTCAGACCTGCTGAGATTTTTCAGCATTTTCTGTTTTTGTTTTCTTTTCTTTGATGTTTCTTACCTCCACCATGGTGCAGGAGGCCATTTGGCCTAGTGTGTCTGCGGCTCTTCGAGTTAGCAACTCACCTAGTACAGGTACTGTACTAGGACTAAAACTAATACCTGATACTGGTGTCAGGACTAGTACCTAGTACTAGGTTATTTTTTACTGTCTTAATCCCATCCTTTATTTTCAAACCTACCCTTCCCTATAACCTTGATCATATTGCTTATCTCTTCTAAAGGCATTTTGCTCCTGATCGTGATTACTTTGCAACCACATCCCTGTAATGGCTATTAGATAAAACATATTCATTTCTACATTTGCTATTAATTCATACCCAGACATTACCTTAATTACTAATGCCCTATTTCTTTTGTTTCACTTGCTTCCCTTCCTGATCCGTTCTTGTTACCCAAAACTTGAGTAAAGCAGGCCCAATGCACACATGACCTACTCCCACTACTAATCTTTGTTTTGCAAAGTATGGTATAAAGTCAAGTTCTTAGAAAATAGTGCGTTTTTTTATTCTTCACAGGATTTTGGCATCGGTGGCTAGGCAAGTATTTGCTGCCCATCCCAAATCATAGAATCCTTACAGTGCAGAGAGACTATTTGGCCCATCAAGCCTGCACTGACAATCCCACCCAGGCCCTAACCCTGTAACCCACATATTTACCCTGCTAATCTCCCTGACACTAAGGGACAATTGAGCATGGCCAATCCACCCAACCCGCACATCTTTGGACTGTTGGGGCAAACCCAAGCACACAAGGGGAGGATGCGCAAACTCCCAGTTACCCGAGGCCAAAATTGAACCCGGGTGCCTGGCGCTGTGAAGCAACAGTGCTAACCACTGTGCTGCCCTTGTGAAAGTGATAATGAGCCACCTTCTTGAACCACTGCAGTCCATATGTGTAGGGACAGCCACAGTACTGTTAAGAGGGGATTCTGACTCAGCGACAGTGAAGAAATGGTCATATAGTTCCAAGTCTATAGATGCTTTGTGGCTTGGAAGAAACTGGTAGATGGTGCTATTTCCATGCATCTGCTGCCCTTATCATACCCGGTGGTAGTGGTTGCAGATTTAAAAGGTGCTGCAGGAGCTTTGGTGAGTTTTTGCAGTACATCATATAGATGATACACACTGCAACCAAATGTGCATCATTGAATGGAGGAGGGAGGGAATGTTTAAGATGGAGAGTTGAGTGCCAATCAAGCGGGTTGTTTTCCTAGATGTTGTTGAGCTACTCGAGTTTTGTTGGAGCTGGACACATCTAGGCAAGTAAAGGGTATTCCATCACACTCCTAACTTTTGCTATGTATATGGTGGACAACCTTGAAGGACTCAAGTGAGTTACTCTCCTCAGAATTCCTCTGACCTGCTCTTGTAGCCACAGTATTTATATAGCTGGTTCAGTTCAGTTTCTGGCCAATCGCAACCCTGGGATGTTGATAGTGGGGAATCAGTGATTGTAATGCCATTGTATGTCAATGGGAAATGGTTACATTCTCTCTTGTTGGAGATGGTCATTGCCTAGCCCTAATGTGGCAAAATGCTACATGCCACTTTTTAAGCATCAGCCTTAATGTTGCCCAGATTTTGCTGCATATTTACATGGATTGCTTATCTGAGCAGTCACAAATGGTACTGAACATCGTGCAATCATCAACAGACGTACCAATTCTGGCCTTATAATGGAGAAAAGGTCTTGATGGAGCAGCTGAAGGTGGTCAGCCCTAGGGCATTACCTTGAGGGACCTTTGCAGCGATGCCCTGGGACTTCAATGATTCACCTCCAACATCCACAACAATCTTCAGTGGAGTTTTCCCCCCCCAACTCTCATTTACTTCTGTTTTGCCTGGGCCCCTTAATGCTACACTCAGTCACGTGCCAATTTTATGTCAAGGCAGTCGCTCATCTTTTTGCAATTCTTTCACAGGATGTGTGCATCTCCGACTAGGCCAGCATTTATTGTCCATCCCTAATTGCCATTGAGAAGATTGCTTTCTTGAACTGTTGCAGTCCATGTGGTGTAAGTACACCCACTGTGCTGTCAGGAAGGGAGTTCCAGGATTTTGAGCATGCAACAGAGAAGGAACAGTGATATAGTTCCATGTCAGGCTGGTGTATAGCTTGGAGAGGATCCTCCAGGTGGTGGTGCTCCCATGCATCTGCTGTCCTCACTCACCTCTGTAATCTTACTACTTTTGCTATATTTAAATAGTACCAAACATTTTGCCAGACCGGAGGGCTGGAGTTGTTTGCAAGAACACTGCCATCATACAAAAGGTAGGGTTTAGCACTCTTGTGTTATTGGTTTTAGATTTTAGTAGTTCTGCCCAAGGAATCATCTATTTAAGATCAGCCACTATTAAAAGAAGCATCCAAATCACTATATGATGAAGGCTGAATTCTCATGTTTCACTGTGATGGCATATAGGAGCCTAAATTCCTTAGTGTCCCTAAATTGATTACTGATAGGACCTGTAAAACATGCACAATTACATTAAGTTTAGATCCCAAGAGTAGGGTTTCTTTGGAAAATGATTTCTTTCCAAGCTCATTAGTTTTATTTGGAAGTTTTTGTTTAGAATATTTTTTTAGATAATTTCTCTCAAATGTTCTGTATCAATTTTCCAATGGGGATTCTCTGTTTATGGTATATTGGAGGCCAGGTTAAAGTAGCAGCATCACAGAAGGATCCAATTAACTTCTTGGATATAAGGTTTCAAGACTATCATAGGTATAAATTCTGTGCAATATCCTAATTATTACAAATGTTGTAGAACTATAATTGGATCTTATGTTACCCAAAATCTCTGGACAGATGGCTTTGTTTACAAGTACTCAGCCACCAGTGCACCTGGACTATAACACTTCATTTGAATAAATGCCTGAGACTGTGGTTCAACGAAGAAGACAGTGAGGATTATTTTTTCCATTCTACAGGAAGATCTGCACATTTCAAGAACTAGGACTTTACATTTTCAGCACAAACAAAATCATGAACATAACTATATTTTGATCAACAAAATCATTTAGGAGTTCTCAGGAACTTTACATTAAAAGTCAAATAAACTTTTCACAGTGAATTATTAATCTTTTGTTTTTTTTCACTGAGTCCTATTCAAATATTTTTTCTAAATGTCACTTGAAGCCTGAGATTTGGATGGTTGTACATATGACTATGAAATGATTTGGATAGAGATGGCCCTCCTCTCAGGGTTGGAAAGTCCTGAAATAGACTTATGACACATTAGGTATGGGGTTAAGATCAGTTGCTATAATATGTAGAAGAACAAACCTAATAGAAATATTAACATTTTGTAATCTCTCTGATATAAAAAAAATATTTTGCATATCTTCTAAGTTAGACCTTAAAATCTGGTAGATACAGTTCTTTCCATTGTCCTATAGAAATTTTATGGGAACTTAAATAAAATGATAAAGCACCTGTCTACTGTTACTGGATCACTTGTAAGAACTAAAATGTCTAAGTACTCCATAGTCTGCTTCTCTTTATTGCAGCTCTGAACCAGACTCAGTAGCAAGCTGAGTTTGAGCATGTTGTAAGTTCCTGGAGGAACAATCTGTGCAGCGAAGATGTCAGCTAGAATGGCTGTGAATCTCCAGGGTGAAGACGCTGTTATAGACAGTAGATATTTGAAGTTGTCACTGATGAAAGGCAGATCTTTACAAGAACAATAAAGAAAAATCAATATTTTTACTTTAGTAGATTCAACAATTAATGCTGGAAGCACCACACAAAACCAAAAAATATACTTTTACAGGATGGTAATGTGATCAACCTGAGAGATGGTGTCACGTTAGTAAGCAGTAAGGATACAGAACAATTACTACTGATAACCAAAATATGAAGGTTTGAAAGTTAGAAACAAACTGTTCAGTTCTCTTAAATCTTTACCAGAACCAATAGAAATGCACGCACAATGGTTCAGTGAGTAGTTGAGGCAGAAGATCTCAAGTTTAATCCCTGGCCTGTGACATGCTAGTTGACCTTAGTTGAGCATTGGTAGAGATGCAACTGGGGCTGTAACTGAGATTCTACAACTGGCCTCAGTGTCACAATTGAGGATCAGAGATCACATTATCAATATCTAGCTATACCTCATGGAAGTACACGTATGTAGAGGTTGGACTGAGGACTAACTAGAATTAGCTGTGGTATGTCCCATGTTCAAAAAGCTAGCTGTTACCCTATCTATAAGGATCAAACCATGAATAATGGTCAAGGCAGAGGTTACCTGGTGCCCTTAGAATGGAATGGAGAAAATTGGTGAGAAAGAGGTCAGACGCAGGTGTATATGTTTTGAGTATAACTGCATTCACCTCTGCCCTGCCTAATTGACAATTGATGAAAACACTGAAATCCAGTTCTCATTAGGACTGGTGTTATAAACAGGTTTGCATAAATGTACATTCTGTGAGAATTAAAAGTGGCAACTTCCAATACCTTCAGATAATCAGAAACATCTTATTACACTCTAAGCCTATATGTTTAATAATATTAAAAGGGGATTCTGAATGCATTGCTCGGCTTTCATCCCTTTGAATGAAGAGCATTGAGAACTTAGGCTCATCATGACCTGTATCAACTGAACTCAATAATTGTTCATACCATATTTAACCATTTTATAATCTAATGACACTCATCTCAGTTAGGGTTTTGCCTAAGTATTACAAATTAATAAAGATCTTACCATTTGAAAACCAGGGTTGTATGCTGTTTGCTTCCATGCATAATTGTAGCTGTGAACCACTGTATATATGAGCTGGAATTCCTGTTACATAGTATCTATCACCCATCTTCATACTGTTAGGAAGCTCATCTTAAAAATAATAAGTACATCATATTTCCAACATAATTTCCTTATATCTTATGTATTGGTTTTATTGAACATAATACAGTGCTGGTACATATTTTAATTCAGAAGTTCCAACTGACCCACAGACATGAGTCTGCCTTTTTAATACTGTTGTTCACTTTGTTGGGTTTCTGTCAAATAATCTCTAAAATCAGGCTGCTGGAAAGATTATTCAATAAAGAAAAACATGCAATTCTGTGTCAGGACAAACTTGTATCCAAGTCAGCCAAATTTTATTGCACTTTCTCCACCACATTAATTGAAAGATATAATGAAACAGGAAAAATTAAGGATGAATCAAAGAGAAGTAGGTCACACAGAGATTTTGAATGTTTTAACCCCAGATATGTTATATTTATGGGACATTAAATTTCCAGATTAATTGCAGATTGTAATTTAATAAATAAGCAGTAAAGACATTGCAATTCTATGTAATCATTACACTATCAAAAGGCAAGAAGCTCACCGACACTTCAATCTGGATACTTAGACACCCCATCATTTTTTAATCTATTCATTTTAATGGGCAGAAAATTGTGCACTGTCACACAGCAAAGATAAGTTTACAAACCATGATATTCTTTGCTAATACCAAACCAAATTATAATCCATACACAAGAATTGATTTTCTCGTGTGACCATAAAATGGTGCATGGTTGGTTAACCTTGTGAGATTGCTCAAGGTCAGTCTCATTTTCATCCACAGGGAGCATTTGGACTCATTTGGCAGGAAATTCTACTACTGAGGGTGGTAAACAGCTTTTTCAAATCTGAAACTGCTATTTAAAAGGAACTTATTCATAACTGCTTGGCATTAAAATGGAAATAGCTGGGCAATGATAAGAACACGTTTATTTCTATTTGCTGCTTTGTAGGTGCTTCTGCAAGTTCAGCAGCCAGGAGGAGTGCCCCCCTACATGGGACCCCAGCCAAATTATTTGGGTTCATATTCTACCAAAGTAAGGTTAGCTCATATCCTGTGTAACAAGTAGATTCATGCCACAAGGACTGTCCTTTCAATTGGTTAAAATATCACTGCGACAGCAAACAGCTACTTCAGGTTTAAGCAATCAAGCAGCAGGGTACACTCTACTTACTACCACTTCAAATTGGAATGGTTGTTGAATTTCAAAACCACCTCATAATACAATTTACTTGCATCTGGCAACTTCATTTATTCACATTCAAAGTAGAGCACAAATTAGGTGCAACGATACTGTGCCTTTAAAAAATACGTTAATCATATTTCTTGTAAGGGGCATGTTTAGAATTCAGATCTGTTTTGCAGGATGCTGATTTGTCTAATAAATCTTTTGAAATTAGTAGCTGGGAGAACAAGACAAGTACATGAAGTGTTTGTTTCATCAGGGCTAATGCTTTTATGTTTACTTGGGTTCCCCCTGGGGTTTGAGAGTTGAGTTTTGATTAGGTTGATTGACAAGGACAAAGTCATGTGCTTAATAGGTGGAGTTAAGCTTGCAGAGAAAACACAGTTTCTCACGTTTTTAAAACAAGTAGTTACTGCCTGGTTCTGAAAGAAGCAAGGCTCGTCTCTCTGTCCCTCTCGTTTTAGAGGTTGTCTGAAAGCTCCAAAATTGGAAATCCAAGTACAAGCAGGTGGACGTGTGTTTTGCTGACTAATTTTAAAGAGAGCGTTTAAGTGTATAAGATGAATATTGCTTGAATTGGAACTCAAAGGTAAATGAGCAATTAAGAATTGTATCTTGTCATGTTTAAGACTTATTCAATTGTTAAATGTTAAGCTAATTCATTTGTTATAGTTAAAGTGTGCTGTTAAATAAATTTTTTGAGAAAAGCTTTCCAGTGTGTCAGTAGAATCATGCCTGGAGTTTATCATATCCTCACAATTTGACTTAAGATCAGAAATCACAAGGTATATTATGGTATCTCAACATAGGTGGCTTATGTGCCTTTGAAGTTTCTAAGGCTTCAGCACTATTTCTCTGCTGGCAGGACAAGGTCCTCATTTACTTTCACATATATTACAGCTTACCACTCCACCACAGATTACTAGCTGTGTTTAAAGTGGTATTATGCAACTGACTTCTAACATGTTCCTCTTCTGTTTAGAGTCATAGAGGTTTACAGCATGGAAAGAGGCCTTTCAGCCCAACTTATCCATGCCGCCCCTTTTTTTAAACTCTAAGCTAGTCCCAATTGCTCGTGTTTGGCCCATATCCCTCCATACCCATCTTACCCATGCAACTGTCTAAACACTTTGTAAAAGACAAAATTATACCCGCCTCTACTACTTCCTCTGGCAGCTTGTTCCAGACACTCACCATCCTGTGTGAAAACAATTGCCCCTCTGGACCCTTTTGTACCTCTCCCCTCTCACCTTAGACCTATGCCCTCTAGTTTTAGGCTCCCCTATCTTTGGGAGAAGATATTGAATATCTAGCTGATCTATGCCCCTCATTATTTTATAGACCTCTATAAGGTCACCCTTAAACCTCTGACTTCCCAGGGAAAAAAGTCCCAGTCTATCCAGCCTCTCCTTATAACTCAAACCATCAAGTGCCGGTAGCATCCTAGTAAATCTTTTCTGCACTTTCTAATTTGTGTAGACAAATCCAAGTACAAGCCACAGCTCCCAATAGTACCGCAGAAGCCTTTCCCTTGCATAATAAAAGTGAACAGAATATAAACCTGAGTCACTCTTATTGCTGTGTGGCAACTACATTAATGTATTGTCCTTGCCTGACAGTCAACCAGGAGTCAAAGACTGCAGCAGCATAAAGAATTTTGAAATCATGTTGGTCAGCTCAGTTGGCTGGAAGACTGGTTTGTGATGCGGAGCAACACCAACAGCACAGTTTCAATTCCCATACCGGCTGAAGTTATTCATGATGGCCCGCCTTCTCAACCTTGTCCCTCGCCTGAGGTGTGGTGATCCTCAGGTTAAATTACCATCAGTCAGCTCCCCTTCTCAGGGGAGAGAGCAGTCTATGGTCCTCTGGGACTTGATGAGAAGGATTGACATCATGGCAGTAACTAAGAATGATCCAGGTCCCTGGAAAAAATCACAAAAAGAGGTGCACTACACCTTTGGTGCAAGCATGGCATATCCAGCACATTTCACAAATGAGATGCATTCATATCTCTAGAGTTTGTTTTTGGAAAGAAAGCAATGGAACATATAACTTTTCCTCAATTTTTTTAAACCAATAAGCAACCCCAAAAGAGGGACTTTATTGATGAAAACTTATTCTTAACAATCATTACATCTGGCATGAAATGTATTTTCTTACATTGTCAAATATCCATCTGTTTTTCTTCAGTTCTCTGCCTGAAGGCAGGTCTGATCCACAGCATCACAACCTCCAGTAGGGATAGCAGGAAGGACCTGAAACACCTGAGGCAGAACAGAGGTCTAATCCCATGCGAATGATACCAATCTAGTCCACACCAGCGATCCAGCCAACTGAGTCAACCCCCCCCATCCCCAAGAAATCCGAGTTGCTTTGGCAACACACTTTTACATGCACGTTATAAGCCTCGAGCTACGGACAGTGATGGTAGGGGCTCTTGTTGTGCTCTGTGTGGCCTCTTGTTCATTCTCCAAGTCATGTTGTATTTCAAGGGAATGTCTATGAGTGTATTCATATCTGGCAGTTCACTGGTTTATGCAGAAGATCTGAAGTAAGCAAAAAGTCCTCCTGCACCAGCCACAGCACTTGTTGGAGACTTTTGTAACTTGAAACCACTATAGAAAGCCTCAGTCACTTGGAGAGGCAAAGAAAGCCAGAAGAAATTGGCCAGCCAGTAACCTGTAGGCAACTGATCCCTTTAAATACTGGTGAGGAAGAGTTGGGTTCTTCTTCTTGATGAAAACATGTTAAACTTGCAAGATTAAGAGAGTATGTTAAAAGGACCATTGAGCCCCAAAGTGGCACCACTGGTGTCAAATCAGCATTGCGTATTGACTGACATGATCTACATACTTCCTATGGCTGTTCATTTCACATGTGCTGCCACCATCACCAATATGGCACCTGACACAATTCACCCCAAAGGTGTGTACATATGCCATGAATGCTACTTTGGAGCTCTGAGGCATTCATAGACACTAATGGCCACTAATGAGTCCAATTTCTTACCGTTTAAAATGTACTGGTTTATATTAGTGATTCTTAACCCCAGATTGTGACTAAGGAGGATACTCATCCAAAATAGATCCACCTTTAATGTTACCATCTAAATATTTTTCTACAATACATCTGAAATGTAAAAGAAATAAGCCAGTTGTACAGTCAAAAATGGGAAACTACTAAATATGATTTACAAAACCTATGTCATCTTTGCTTTTATTTCAATACATAAGGTCAGTATATATCTATCAATAAACAGAAATAAGGCATTAAAGATTAAAATTTCAGTCCACGAATTTGAGTGAAATGGTATCACTTTACAAAACTACTGACCAAAACCTAACATTTACCTGTGACAGCGGAATTTATGAATTAAATGATTTGAGATTGCTAACTTTTAAATATTGTTTACCATTTCAATAAAATTGTGAAAACAGAACTTTCAGCCCAGGTTACAATAAAAAAGCAAACTTACCCCTTAAAAATACAGTGAAAGACTGATATCTGGTATATGATCTGATGACTTGATTTCCTTTAATAATACTGAGGGCAGCTGCATCAATCATTTCAACAAGCTGCTTGTCTTTTGAAAATGTATAAACAAACCAAAATTAATATTTTAGTAAATGTAGTTGTATTGCAAAGTTTACAAGAATTACTATTTTTGTGCTTTCAAGTCACAATTTCTGAAGTTAAAGACATTTAACAGAAGCAATTAAGTACATATTGGCCTTGAAGGGCAGATGCAATAAACTAATATCAAGTCTTAAAGGGTTTAAGTATGAGAACTAGTTTGTACTCTCGAGTGTAGAAGGCTGAGAGTGATCTCACCAAGTTGTTTAAAATGATGAAAGGATTCTATAAGATGATTGCAGTATTTCCGTTGGCTGGAGAATCAAGAATCAAATTATAACTGGCCATTCAGAAGTGAAATCAGAAAACATCTTTCTACATAAAAAGTACTGGAAAACTGGAACTCACTACCAGAGAAGGTAGTGGATGAGCCAAGAGGAATACAGAAGTTGCAGAGGGGAGGTGAAACAGCATATTAGAGAAGCAAAGAGGGATTTTGAGAAAAGACTGGCGGTCAACATAAAGGGGGATAAATGGTGCTGGCCATAAACTTCCAGTCTTCTCTAGACTCAGGGGAGATGCCAGTGGACTGGAGAATTGCAAATGTTATACCCTTGTTCAAAAAAGGTTGTAAGGATAGCCCCAGAAATTACAGACCAGTCGGTTTAACATCAGTGGTGGGCAAGCTTCGAGAAACAATTATTTGGGATAGAATTAGTGGTCACATGGAAAATGTGGGTTGATTAGGAAGAGACAGCATGGATTTCTAAAGGGAATTTGTGTTTAACTAGCTTGTTAAGAGTTTTTTGAAGCGGTAACAAACGGCCGATGAGGGTAATATACTGTTGATGAGGTGTAACATGGACTTTCAAAAGTCACTCGATACAGTGCCACACAACAGACTTGAGTGGAAATTTATAGCTCACAGAATAAAAGGGACAGTAGCAATGTAGATACAAAATTGGTTGAATAATAGGAAGCAAAGAGTAATCTCAAAGGATAGCAAAGACTAATAGCAGAGACAGAAGAGAGTAATGTCGATGGATATTTTTCAGGCTAGAGGAAGGTTTATAGTGCTGTTCCCCCGGGTCTGTAGTGGAACCCTTGGTTTTCCTGATGTATATTAATGATCTAGAGCTTGATGTATAGGGGGCAGTTTCAAAATCTGCAGATGACACAAAATTTGGAAGTATTGTAAAATGTGAGGAGGGCAGCGTCAAACTTTAAAAGTTCGTAGACAAGCTGGTGGAATGACAGATAAAGTTCAATGTGGAGAAGTGTGAGGTGATGCATTTCGGTAGGAAGAACATGGAGAAATAATATGAAATAAGGGGTAAAATTCTTAAAGGGGTGCAGAGGGAGGGAGAACTGGGTGTATATGTTCATAGATCACTCAAGGTGGCATGACAGTTGGAGAGAGTAGTTAATAACCCTGGGCTTTATTAATAGGGGCGTAGAGTACAAGAGCAAGGAGGTTATGCTGAATTTATACAATACACTAGTTAGACATCAGCTGGAGCAGTGTGTACAATTCTGGGCACCACACTATAGGAAGGATGTGAATGCATTGGAGTGCAGAACAGATGAGAAACTTCTGTTATGAGTTGAGATTGGAGTGGTTGGGACTGTTCTCCTTGGGAGAAAAAGGCTAAGAGGTGATTTGATAAAGATGTTCAAAACCCTGAGGGGGCTGGACAGGGCAGATAGGGAGGAACTGCTCCCGCCAGTAAAAGGATCAAGAATGAGAGGGCACATATTTATAGTATTTGCAAATGAAGCAAATATGATGAGAGAAAAAGCTTTTTCACACAGTGAGTGGTTTGTGTTTGGAATGCACTGCCTAGAAGTATGGTGGGGGCAATCAAGGCATTCAAGAGGACATTAGATGATTATTTGAATAGACAGCGGTATGTGGAAAAGGCAGGGGAATGGTGCTAAGTCATAATGCTCATTTGGCAAGCCAATACAGACACAGTGGGCTTAATGGCTTCCTCCTGCAGTTATGATCCTGTCATTTTAATATCAATACATTGCTTGACCAGGGGCCAATGCACAAAAGTGAGCTCAGGGGTGATAGATGAACTGGTCTTGGTGCAAGTTAAGACACAGGTTGCCCTCTTATTGAGGGAAGAACATGGGAAACCCGCCAGGAGTGTGTTGGAATAGTAAACTCTAAAGATAACAAAAGCATGTATGAGGGTTTCAGCAGCAGATGAGCTGAGACAGGACAAAGTTGGACAACATTACAGAAGTGGAATTAGAGGGTCTTAGTGATGGTATGAATGTGAGGTCAAAAGTTCATGGGGGGGGGTCAAATATAATACTAAGGTACAAACAGACTGACAACCTCAGAATGGGAGATGGATGGATGGAACAAAGTTTGGAGTGGGGATCAAAAACAATGGTTTCAATCTTCCCAATACTTAATTGGAAGAAATCCATGTAGAAGATTGGAATTGGAAGAATTTCAATTGGAAGAATTTCTGCTCATCAGGTACCTGATGTCAGATAAATAGTCTGCTAGTTTAGTAACAGTGGAGGAGTTGAGAGAGATGGTGGTGGGAGTGGGACATGTGTAAAATAAAACTGCTTAGGATGTCACCGAGGGGCAGCATGTAGATGAGAAATAGGTGGGGACAAGCATAGACCCTTGAAGGACATCAGAGGAAATGGTGCGAGTAGGAAGAGAAGCCATTGCAAGTGATTCTCTGGAAATGCTGAGATAGATAAGAATGGAGCCAAGTGAAAGCAGTCCCAATCAGCTGAATGACAGTGGACAGAGGTAGGAGGAGGATGGTATAGTTAACTGTGTTAATGGGTACAGAAGGTCAGGAAGGGTGTGGAGGGAGTGTTTCCCTGCCACAGTTACATAGGATATCATTTGTGCCTTTGACAATAGCTGTTTCAGTTCTATGATATGGGCAGAAATCTGACAGGAGGAATTTAATAATGGAGTTCAGGGAAAAATGGGCATTGATTTGGGATGCAACGCCACATTTAAGGTCTGTGGAGAGGAACATGAGGTTGGAGATGGGAAAGTCGTTGGCAGGAATAGTGGGGTGAGAGGTTGTTTCTGGAGAAGTGTTGACAACAGCAGATGGAAAGAGGGACAACACCTGAAGGGAGAGAATCATTCATAATATTGGCTAACATGAGGACCAGGAGGGGGGAGATAGGTGAACAGCAGTTTGGTGGGAATGGGAAGGTGGGTCTCATGGACAAGATGAGCTCAAAGAAAGCATAAGGGGGATGTAGGAGAGAAAGAGAAACATGCAAATACAGGGTTAATGTAATACTGAGCATTAGAGGAAATTTGGCCAGATGAGGTCATAGAAGGGAGTGACATGGCAGATCCAGCTAAATCGATGGTCTCGGTCTTCGTGACAAACAAATCCATGAACTCCTTGCACATGTTAGCAGTCATGGTCGAGAATTCAGTGAAGAGGGGTTTAAGAAGATGATTTACAGCACAGAAAAGAGCTGGGTGTTATCTTTACATTGCAGGATGATCCCGGAAAAGTGAGCAGTTTTAGCAGACAAAAGGAAGATCCTATAAAGTTAAGTTATCCAGCAGATCTGGTGGTAGATGGCTAAACCAGTTGTCCACCTTTCAAGTCTGTGTCCCTTGGACATAAGTGAGTGGCGATAAAGGCCATACTGGGGGAATGGCGAGTAATGGTTTCACTGGGACCACAGCATCAAAGGTGGAGGTGAGGGTGCAGTTGAGCAATAGCAGAAATGTTGTGGCTAATGGAGGGCCAAAGGCTAGACAATTGGGATTTGAACATGCAGATGTAAGTGAACTGGGAGATAGTTTTTTCTAGGGACTGCTACAGTAGAGTTGGGAATGGAAGGAGGATTGGATGATGAGTGATAAAAGGAAGTGATCAGAGATGGTCTTACCTGTGATTGTTATGATAGGTCTAGTCAGACTAAATGATGAAGAAGTCAAGAAGATGGCCATAAATATCGGCTGGGAATTTACATTGAGGGAGTAATTTGAAAGGACAAGAGGTCAATTAACTCGAAATGAAAGAACATGATGAATTGAGATGGAGGTTAAAATCACCGAGGATGAGAAGTTGTTTGATGCAGAGGGTGAGGGTGGAAAGCAGGAGAGAAAATTTTTACCATGTTTTGGAGGGCAGTCAAGAATGATGGTTTTGGAAGAAAGGTGAGAGTGGTTTAAGAAGTAGAGATGCTCAAAGGAGGAGGCAGTGCAAGAGAAGTAAGGAGTCAGGTCTAGGTGTGACCTGATGTTAAGCACCACCCTGCCGCCATGACAATCTTGGCAGGGCTAGTGTGAATGATGTAGTAGGCAGGGAGGCTTCATTATGTGGAAAGGTGCCACCACCCCTCAGAAGTTTCCTAGAAGACCATGATGTCGATATAACCATTCTATAACTCCATGGATGGAAAAGGTCTTCTTCAGTGAACAGACATTCAGGAGGGAAATGTGGAAAGGGTGGAGGGTGGTAAAAGTGGTGGTAGTGTCTCAGGATCAGCTGTGGGAATGATGAGTTGGATAGGAAGAAGATTGGAACGGCTAGTCCACACTGATGCACTGGAAGGGCAGGTCGACAAGAGAACAGGATGGGCTTAACACTTCGCTTAATCTTAAATAGTATTACATTCTTAGTTCATTTCACATTTGGGGAATTCCATGCTCCCATCCAAAAAGCTTTACTTTTCATTATTTTTTGCTGTAGGCCATTCGAACAACCTACTCATGACCGTATTAAATGGGAGACACTTAAACCGGTAGCCGCTAGTTCTAGATCCCCCCCACCCCCACCAAGAGAAAAATCCCTTATTATCTACTTTGTCAAGCCCCCTCAGAATTGTATGTTTCAATAAGATCACCTCCCATTCTTTTAAACTCCAATACGGACAGCAAGTCCCTGCTTAATGTTGACTCAGTTAACAGTTTCATTTTAACATTAATAAAATTGGCACAATATATCCATTTAAATGTTACAAAGTACACTGTAACTTCACTTGTCACAAACTTCCTGTTCTGTAGCCTGCATGTGACCATGACATTTTCTCCAATGCTTCCCCTCCTGCCACTGTCCTGAAGTCTCTCTTCCCCTCCACTCGTGTTCCTGCCCTTTTTTCTGACTTTAAAGTCCTTGGTGTCCGTTACCACCACCAGGGACTACTTCAGCAGCTCCAGACTATCTGATGCTATGACATGGAGGTTATATGATCACAGGGGTAAGTGGTTGGTACCTGACAGACTCTCCTACCCTCTTTCCACACAGTTTCTGGTTACCAATGTGGAGTAAGAATCCTGGCCTACTTTCTGCTCTGTAATCTTTAGGCCATTTAAGTTAATTGTAGCATCAATGTTGACGTCCAGTGTGAAATAAGATAACTCAGCAATAGCTGGAACAAATGTGGGTCTATATTGGCTTGCATGGTTCAAACAATCATACAGTTAACCACTTATGCCATTAGGGGAATATATTTTACATTTTCACCATTTGACATCCTTACAAGACATACACAAATAATTTTAGAGTGATGCACAAATTACTGATAATATTTCTCTGCATAGAGCCAGCAAAGACACAACAGACCAAAATGGCCTCCTTCTGTGCTGTAACCACTTTATAATTCTACTTAAACAAAGCACACAAACAATTAATTAAAATTTTGGAACTAAATCTCGATTATTTGTATTTCCAACATGCAATATAAGCAATTCATTTATTGCAGGTTTTGATTTGCAATCCTAAGCTATCTAACGACATACTTATAAAAGTTGTTTTAGAATTGTCTCAGTACTATCTGCCAAGCATCATTATTTCATGCATAGTTACAATAAGGAATTCAAAAGCTAAGAAAGTAAGAAATTGTACACATACCACCCAACACTCTGAACTTCACATCTTCCTGGAGTGCAGAGTTACACAACGTGCACGTGAAATCATTTCGCACGGTTGCTGATTCTGTAGCACCTACAGTGTGCACCCGAATATACTGAAAGCCTAGTACATTTTAAAGATAATATTTAAATCTCTTACAAAGTCTGGTGGGAAACTAGAGCATTGTGCTAATTGACTATGCTTGAAGACAAGGTCATAGAGTGTGGACCCAAAATTTCTCAACATTTTGACCTCAGTGGGCTGGCTACATTCACATAGAACCAAATGTTAGCTGTTCTCAGTGGAAACACTTGCATCAAAGTCAGAAGGTTCTGGCTAATTTTTATCCATGAACCAATACCAGTGAAATAGATTAATCAGTCATTTCGCACATTTTCTGTATGTAGCGCATTGCTGTACTCAAACAACAACGATACTTTAAAATAATATCCTATCAATATGACAGGTACTATACAAGAACAAGTTTCATTTATGTAGCATCTTTAACATAATGAAACATCCACTTCATATGAACATTATAAAACAGACTTGATTTACATAAGGATGTATTAGGTCAGGTGACCAATAGCTTGGGTCAAAGAGGCAGGCTTTAGGAAATGTCTCTAAGAAGGAAAATGAGAATAAGTAGGGAAAGAGTAGGGCCAATTAGGGATCATATAGGTACGGTATTTGTCAACCTAAAAGACGTGGGTGCAGGCCTCAATGAATACTTTGCAGCGATCTTCACAATGGAAAAGGACAACTAAGGATGGGCAATAAATGGTCAGCCAGCGATGCCAATGGCCCACGAATTGAGGAAAGATATTAGCAAAGATGATGTGGAATCTGTATGGGCCGAAGTAAGAAACAAGGAGCAAAATAATATTGGTGGGGGTGATACACAGACCACCAAAGCGTAGTGGTAATATTGGGAAAAGCATTAGACAGGAAATCAGAGATGCATGTGTTAAAGGAACATCTGTGATTATGGGTGACTTTAATCTGCATATAGATTGGGAGTGTCAAATTAGTCGCAGTACAATAGAGGAGGAATTTCTGGAGTGTATACAGGATGGTTTTCTTGAGCAATACGTTAAGGAACCAACAAGTGAGCAGGTCATCTTGGACGGGGTGTTGTGCAATGAGAAAGGATTAGTTGGCAATCTAGTTGAGAGAAAATCTTTGGGGATGAGACCAAGGTCCTGAATCTCAATATAGGCAACTATGATGGTATGAGGCATGAATTGGCCATGATGGATTGGGAAACATTACTGAAAGGAAAGACAGTGGACAGGCAATGGCAAGCATTTAAAGAGTGTATAGGTGAACTCCAGGAGTTGTTTATTCCTGTTTGGCGCATGAGTGGTAAGGGAATTGTGACCAAACCATGACTTACAAGAGAAATTAAAGATTGTATCAGATTCAAGGAAGAAGTATACAAATTGGCAAGAAAAAGCAATAGGCCTGAGGATTGGGAGCAGTTTAAAATTCAGCAAAGGAGGTCCAAGGGATTGATTAAGAAGGGAAAAATAGAGTATGAAAGTAAGCTAGCAGGGAACATAAAAACTGACTGTAAAAGTTTCTATAGGAAAGTTTCTATATGTAAAGTGAAAAAGATTGACGAAAACGAATGTAGGCCCCTTAGTCAGAAACGGGAAAATTCATAACGGGGAATAAAGAAAGAAAACATGAATAATGTACCAGAAGTGTTGTGAGAAACAAGTGAGGAGCTGAAGGAAATTAGCATTAGTAGGGAAATAGTTTTGGGGAAATTGATGAGATTGAAGGTGGATGAATCTCCCGGTCCTGATAATCTTCATCCCAGAGTACTTTAGGAAGTGACTCTGGAAATAGTAGATCCATTGGTAGTTACTTTCCAAAATTCTTTGGGCTCTGGAATAGTTCCTACAGATTGGAGGGTAGCTAATGTAAGCCCGCTATTCAAAAAGGGAGATAGAGAGAAAACAGGGAGCTACAGACCAGTGAGCCTAACGTCGGTACTGGGGAAGTTGCTAGAGTCCATTATTAAGGATTTCATAACTCAGCATTTGGAAAGCAGTGGTACAATCAGACAAAGTCAGCATGGATTTACAAAAGGGAAATCATGCTTGACAAATCTACTGGAATTCTTTTGAGTATGTAACTAGTAGAGTTGACTGAGGAGAATCAGTGGATGTGATTTATTTAGGCTTTCAGAAAGCTTTCGACAAGGTCTCACATGACAGACTACTATGTAAAATTAAAGCACATGGGATTGCAGGTAATGTCTTGAGATGGCTATAAAGCTGGTTAGCAGATAGGAAGCAGAGTTGGCATAAATGGGTCCTTTTCTGATTGTCAGTGACTAGTGGGGTTCCACAGGGATCTGTGTTGGACCCCAACTGTTCACATTATATGTTAATGATTTGGAAAAGGGAACTGAATGTATTATCTTCAAGTTTACATACAATACAAAGTTGGGTGGGAGGGTGAGCTGTGAGGAGGATGCAGAGACGCTTCAGCTTAATTTGGACAGGCTGAGTGTGTGGGCATGTGCATGGCAGATGCAGTATAATGTGGATAAATGTGGGGTTATCCATTTTGGTAGCAATAATAGGAAGACAGATTATTACTTAAATGAGTGTAAATTGAGAGAGGTGGGTATTCAATGAGGCATTGGAGTCCTCGTGCATCAGCTGCTGAAAGTACGTGCCCAAGTACAGCAGGCAGTAAAGAAGGCAAATGGCATGTTGGCCTTCATTGCAAGAGGATTTGAGTATAGGGATAGGGATGTTTTACTGCAATTGTATAGGACATTGGTGAGGCCACACCAGGAGTATTGTGTGCAGTTTTGGTCTCCTTACCTGAGGAAGAATGTCCTTGCTATAGAGGGATTACAGCAAAGGTTTACCAGGCTGAATCCTGGGATGGCAGGTCTGTCATATGAGGAGAGACTAAGTCAGTTAGGATTATATTCACTGGAGTTTAGAAGAGTGAGAGAGGATCTCATAGCAACTTACAAAATTCTAACAGGTTTGGACAGGGTAGATTCAGAAAGAATGTGCCCAATGGTGGGAGAGTCCAGAACAAGGGGTCATAGTTTGAGGATAAGGGATAAACCTTTTAGAACTGAGGTGAGGAGAAAAATAGAGTATGAAAGTAAGCTAGTACGGAACATAAAAACTGACTGTAAAAGTTTCTATAGGAAAGGTTCTATATGTAAAGAGAAAAAGATTGACAAAAACGAATGTAGGCCCCTTAGTCAGAAACGGGAAAATTCTGATTTCAAGAAGAAATAAGATATAGCTCTTGGGGCTAAAACATTCGAGAGATATCAAGGGATGATGAGGAGGGAATCAGGATATTGAATTCGATGATCAGCCATGATCAAAATGAATGGCAGACCAGGCTGAAGGGCCGAATAGCCTACTCCTGCTTCTAGTTTCCAGGAATGAGAAAAAAAACAAATGTAAACATCAGGGTGGAGGAAATATTTGTGCAACATGTATATTACTTGCCACTTGTCAGCCAGGATATTGTCCAGATCGTGCTGCATTTGGACATGGACAGCTTCAGTATCGGAGTCCCCGCAAATGATACTGAACATTATGCAGTCATCAGCAAACATCCCCACTTCTGACCTTATGATGGAAGGAAGGTCATTGATGAAGCAGTGAAAGATGGTTGGGCCTAGGACACTACCTGAAGAACTCTTGTACTGATGTCCTGGGACTGAGATTTTGATTTCCAACGACCACAACCATCTGCCTATGTGCTCTCCCCCACCGATTCCCATTCCTGTTTTGCCAGGCCTCCTTAATACCATACTCAGTTAAATGCTGCCTTGGCATCACAGCAGTCAGTCTCACTTCACCTCTGGACTTCAGCTCTTTTGTCCATGTTTGAACCAAGACAGTAACAAGATCAGGAGCCAAGTGATCCTGGTGGAACCCAAACTGAGTGTCAGTGAGCAGGTCATTGTTACGCGTGCCGCTTAATATCACTACTGATGACCACTTCCATCACTATCATGATGATCAAGAGTAGCCTGATGAGGTGGTAATTGGCCAGGTTGGATTTGTCCTTTTTGTGTACAGGACATACCTCGACAATTGTCCATATTGTCAGGTAGATGCCAATGGTGTAGCTCTATTAGAACAGCTTGGCTAGGGGTGTGGCAGGTCCTGGAGCATGAGTCTTCTGTACCATTGCTGGAATATTGTCATAGCCTTTGCAGTGTCCAATGCTTTCAGCCATTTCTTGATGTCAAGAAGTTTGAATAAAGTTTAAAGAATTTGATAAAATAAAGTTTGAAGAATGGGATGAAAGCAGAATTGATAAGAGTGCAGATGTCGGAAGGGGTTTGATATGTAAAGTAACTAAGAAGCAGGGTAAACATATTTACATAAGTGAAGTGGAGAACAATAGAGTATAAAATATCAGGTGTTAAAATTGCAGAAGAAATTAGGTCAAAGTGGCGACATAAGAATACAGTTCACACGTACATGCTAAAAGCCTGGATTCAAGGTGAGTCATTTAGATAGAAGGAGATCAAAAGGGAAATATAGTATATCAGTGGCCAACTAACTCTGTACTGACAGGAGCAGGAGGTGGATCGAAAGAAAAAAAGCAGCTGGAAAACAGTTATGACCTTAGGCATGGCTAGCAGGAAAGAGGAACTCTACCAGAAAGCAGAACTCTAGGCTAAAAGCTGCTAATTTGAAAACTTCAGAGAGAAACCCCACACTGAACCGAAAGAAAGGCCTCCTAAACTTAAAGATACCCCATCGGTGGTAACTATTTACTGGAATTAGCTCATAGAGTTATACTGTATGGGAGATTGTTTGGGAGAAGGGACATTTCTTAGACTTCAAGAACAGAGGAAGATGGGAACGGAGTTAATTCCAGAATAGTGTGCACGTGAGTAGCCATTACTGTAGTTAAGTGTACCGTTGTTTTGTATTGTGGCCTTTCTTGTGTGTTTTACATGTCAATAAACATTATTTTATTTGAATGGTTACAAGACTCTATAATTTCGTCAAAGGTTTGCAAATCTTTCCTCACATTATATCAAATTGATGAAATATACTCTTAAGAACTGGTGTTGTAAGTTACCCTTCTGAGTTTGGGATACCCTCGCATCTAACATCAGTGGGATTCTTAACATTTGATATCACCTGCAGTGAATCGAACTGATTGAAAGTTGACATCTCCGATGTTGGGGACCTAGAGGAAGTTGAGATGGATCATCCACTTGGCATTTGCTGAAGATTGTTGCAAACGCTTCAGCCTCACCATTTGTACTGAGTACTGGGCTCTCCCATCTTTGAAGATGAGGATATTTGTGCAGCCTCCTCCTCCTCCAGTGAGTTGTTTACTTGTCCATCAATATTTATGACTGGATGTGGTAGTACTGCAGAGCTTTGAACTGATCAGTTGGTGGTAGGTGCATTTAATACTGTCTATCGCATCTACCTACAACTTTTGGAACACTAGCAGTCCTGAGTTGTAAGTGGGAGATCAGCCAGGGGTGCATTGAAAAAGTCAAATCCAAAAGTAACAAAGGTATGGACGAGGGATTCAGCAGCAGATGAGCTTAGGTGAAATTGAGCAATGTTATGAAGATGCAAATATACAGTCTTAGTGATGGCACAAACATGAGGTCAGCAGCTCACCTCAGGATAAAATATGACACCAAGGTTGTGAACAGATTGGTTAATTTCAGATAGTTGCCAGGGAGATCAATCAAATCAAAAACATGCTTTCAGATGATGTCATTAAGGAATGGCATGTAGATTGGAGGAGATCAACGAAGGATCCTTGGGAGACATTAGAGGTAACAGGAGCAGGAAGAGAAGCCATTGTAAATGATTCTCTGGCTACAATTAGATAGGCAAGAATGGAACCAGGTAAGTCCAGTTTCACCTAACTGAATGGCAGTAGAACAATGGAGAGGCCTTGGAGGAGAATGGTGTGAACAACTGTGTTGAAGGCTGCAGACAGGTCGAGAAGGATGAGGAGGGAAAGTTTTCTGTTGTCATAGTCACATAGGTTGTCATTTGAACAAAGAACAAAGAACAATACAGCACAGGAACAGGCCCTTCGGCCCTCCAAGCCCGTGCCACTCCCTGGTCCAAACTAGACCATTCTTTTGTATCCCTCCATTCCCACTCCGTTCATATGGCTGTCTAGATAAGTCTTAAACGTTCCCAGTGTGTCTGCCTCCACCACCTTGCCTGGCAGCGCATTCCAGGCCCCCACCACCCTCTGTGTAAAATATGTCCTTCTGATATCTGTGTTAAACCTCCCCCCCTTCACCTTGAACCTATGACCCCTCGTGAACATCACCACCGACCTGGGGAAAAGCCTCCCACCGTTCACCCTATCTATGCCTTTCATAATTTTATACACCTCTATTAAGTCTCCCCTCATCCTCCGTCTTTCCAGGGAGAACAACCCCAGTTTACCCAATCTCTCCTCATAACTAAGCCCCTCCATACCAGGCAACATCCTGGTAAACCTCCTCTGTACTCTCTCCAAAGCCTCCACGTCCTTCTGGTAGTGTGGCGACCAGAACTGGACGCAGTATTCCAAATGCGGCCGAACCAACGTTCTATACATCTGCAACATCAGACCCCAACTTTTATACTCTATGCCCCGTCCTATAAAGGCAAGCATGCCATATGCCTTCTTCACCACCTTCTCCACCTGTGACGTCACCTTCAAGGATCTGTGGACTTGCACACCCAGGTCCCTCTGCGTATCTACACCCTTTATGGTTCTGCCATTTATCGTATAGCTCCTCCTTACATTATTTCTACCAAAATGCATCACTTCGCATTTATCAGGATTGAACTCCATCTGCCATTTCTTTGCCCAAATTTCCAGCCTATCTATATCCTTCTGTAGCCTCTGACAATGCTCCTCACTATCTGCAAGTCCTGCCAATTTTGTGTCGTCCGCAAACTTACTGATCACCCCCGTTACACCTTCTTCCAGATCGTTTATATAAATCACAAACAGCAGAGGTCCCAATACAGAGCCCTGCGGAACACCACTAGTCACAGGCCTCCAGCCGGAAAAAGACCCTTCCACTACCACCCTCTGTCTTCTGTGACCAAGCCAGTACTTCACCCATCTAGCCACCTCCCCCTTTATCCCATGAGATCCAACCTTTTTCACCAGCCTACCATGAGGGACTTTGTCAAACGCTTTACTAAAGTCCATATAGACGACATCCACGGCCCTTCCCTCGTCAACCATTCTGGTCACTTCTTCAAAAAACTCCACCAGAGTTTTTTTTGAGACTTTGATAAGAGCGGTTTCCACAATGTAGCAAGGTGATTTGGGGTCATTTGATTTGAGAGATTGTAATATGATTTTCTGGGAAAGATGGGAAAGGATTTGGAAGATGACAATACATTCAAGGACATTGGAGAAGAAATTGAGGTTGAAGATGGGATTGCTGTTTGTAAAGAAGTCTTTACTTTTTTGAGGTTGACTAATGAAAGTTATGACTAAAGGTAATAAGCAACTGAACTGTTCCCTTCTAGTTTTCAAAGACTTATTGTGGAAGAAAAATAAACCTTAAAATTGAGGAAGGGTAGAAATACTTACAAAGGAATAAAACACTTTGAAAATAACTTTGTTACTTGCTTATAAAAGTTATTATTAATTGTAAATACATTCCCAGATTCACATTTCAAAACAACAAATTAAACTACATTACAAATTGCATGAAATTATATTAACACATTTCAAAACAACAAATTAAACTACATTACAAATTGCATGAAATTATATTAACACATTCAAACATAAGATTGCCTTAAAATAAATTTCCAGTTTTTTTTACCTGTTGAAAAAGGGCAGCTTGACTCTGAACAAAGGAATCTTGCACCTTGAGTGTATTTTGTTACGGTTGTCATTGCAATTACGACCCCTTCTATCATATAGTATCTCAGCAGCTCGTACCCACGGGGAAACTGGCAAAAGTTAAGTGAGTAATTCGGTAGTGGAGGCAAGTGTGTCAGCTTTAGCACAACATTAACCTTGAAAATACAAAATGATGTTGTCAGTGGAAGGATTGCTTTTAAGAATTTGGCTTTATTCCTGAAAATAGATTTCAGTTGGTGTCAGTATGATTCAGTTAGTCTTATCTCTTAGCCAAAAGGTAGGGAGGGCATTCAAGAATTTCAGTATATAATGCATGTGACACTTCAGCATGGTATTGAAGGAGTACTCCAACGTTGAAGGTGCCTACCTTCAGTTGAGATCTTAAATCAGACAATATCTGCTTTCTCCTGTAGTTCACAAGGATTTTCAAGGTCCCTTGTCACTATTTATAAGAGTGAGGAGTTCTTCTACTGTTTGTGGGATTATGCGGTGTGCAAATGGGCAGTAGTTAAGTAACAATAATCCTACATTTAAAGTAATATAGTGTGTGAAGAGCTTTGGTGCACAAAGATATGTGATAAGTTGTATAAATACATGAAACTAAGAGGGAATGACAATCAGCTCTGAGAAGATCAGAAAAATTTAAACCATTGCTAAAGGTTAATAAGCTAAATGGCCTTCTCTCCTCACTATGTTGTACTGTCAACATTCATACTTTAATGAGCTAAAATATAATTCTACTGTAGTGCCAAAATTAACATTTGGTGCCATGGTAAACTAGTGTGAAGCCATTTTTTGAATCGATTTCAAATAAAACTGTTGGACTATAACCCGGTGTCATGAAACCTATTAAGAAGTGTCCAAGGAGTCCCATCATTGGTGGAGTTGCCTTAAATGTTTTTAAAATGTAGGAACTCCAGCTTTCCTCCAAGGATGTATGCCCAAGAAAAAACAGAAAAATAAGTCAAACATTTAATGCTAATTTGCTACTTAAATAGATAGTAGAACAAATCAATTATGTAGAAAAAGTTCAATTAAACTTAAAAAGAACAAAAATGAACAAGAGGGTAAATAAAGATAATGGGAAAGGGATGTGAATGGGGAAAAAAGACTCAAAGGGCAAGCACAATTGAAGAATTTATTTTTGTTTAAAATTGTGTTTTCACCACAAAGTTGTAATAATAAATGATAAGTTAACACACTCCTAATATCCACAGATTTATTGTATGAATGTTTGTTTCATTGTCAGTTTTCAGAGGTGAAAACTTACAAAATTGGATGTATTTATTTAACTGAATTGTTCAGCATAAAGAGTTAAAATTTTGAAATGCAGAAAGAACCTTGTAGAGTATGAATTGATAAATAAACACGGTAATGACTCAGACAATATACTATCTGTATCTCATTTTGAAGAAACCTGTGATTAAAAACCGCTCACCACACTGGATTAAGACCCATTTACCTGGTTTTCTGTTTCTAATTGTTGAATTAATAACAATGTCTTGATACTTGTAAAGCAAACCTGAAAAACACATGTTCAAAATGAAATATGTACAAAAATGTAAATCCTAAATCACACAATAGGAATTGAGGAACCAAATTAAAAATGTGATTATCACAGTATGAGTGTCATTTGCCTAATTCAGGATTTTTCTTTATTACTCACAGACTGAAACAAATAGGCAGCTTTTAGTGGCTGATGAAGAACACAGTTACCAAGCCTTGCATCCAATTCCGTCAGGTCAGCTGGATTTATACTAATAACGAAGCGATAAACAGCAAGAGACTGTTTGGAATCTGTAAAATTAATACATTTTAGAACAAATATTTATAAATACTGGCCCAAGAGTGCTGAAATAAATGTACATAAATGCATTATGTTCATCTATAAAAAAACTTAAAGTTTAAAGTGGTATAACTGACTTTTTCTTAATTATTTCATGGAATGTGAGCATTGCTTGCAAGGACAAAATTTGTTGCCCATCCGGATTGCCTTCCAGAAGATGGTTGTCTCTTTTCATCTGAATTTTAAGCATTAACACTTACAGTTGTATGAACTTAAATATAAATGCACAAACTAAACAAAATAGGCCACTCCTGATCTGCCTGCACATATCCATAAGTCACTGATGGATATGCTCTGCAAGGTATCCCATGTCAGAAATCACTAGTCCAATAACAAATCTGGGGTCTGCACCAGATATTCACTCATGTTCAACATCATTAGTTTCTCTCATACATTTCACCTTGCTTATATTGAGCAATTATCTTTATTTCTCAATATCTAGTTACATGAGTGTGACTCAGGATCTGTATGAGATACTGTAATCTCAATGCTATCCCCCACATACTTCTCTTGACCTAGAAGAAAGGCTGATAGACAGAGACATGAGCATTATCAGGCTAATTTATTTTACACATGAACGTTTACAGTGAGTTTTAATCTATTTCATAATGTTTCTCTTATAACAGTGTGAACGACAGCACATCACACCACCTCTGTTAGCAGGCTAACTACAGTGCTAAGAGAAATTTCCCTAAACTACTTTGCATTTAACAAACAAGGAACTGTCATTCCTTGTGTCCAACTTTCTTATCACTGTCCTTTCTCAGTCTGACAGATGACCAAAAGCTCCATCATTGACATTCTCCAGTGCTCCATGTTCTGGGATTGAGTTGTCAAGGCTGATTTTCCCTGCCTGGAATAATGGTGCAGATAAGAAAATAATTTTATGAATTAATGTATATTGGAATACATTCAATTAACCCCGAATGTCTCAAGGCGATTTGATATACAAGATGCACCTTCAGTGCACGCATTTTGGCTGAATGTATCTTGCATTCCTACAAGATATACATTATGTATTTAATTTAGTGGCAAAATATTTATACAAGTTAACAGTAATCTTCCTTTAACCAAATTATCAAAAATTCCAAAACATGACAATTGGACAACAGGATTCTACAGAGGTTTATTTTGAAGATATACAAAATATAAATCAAAAGAACTGATTTAAAAATGCATTAAAATGTAAGACTACATATGGACTAATATACCTCTATTTTAAAAGGGGTATTTTTAAATTGGTAAATGTGTAAACAGATTCACTTGTTACTATTGCATGGCATGATTTAATGTTAAAACAGCTATATTACAAATAATTGATTGGGCTGGCTGGATAGTCTTTCCCCCTCTTGTTGGATGTTGTATGTTCATTAGGTCTTAGGAAGAGGTTCTGAATCTTGTGTGGTTGAACATTTACTGATAATACATAATTATGTACATTCATACAGGGTATAGCCCAAGCAGAGATAGATCCATGTTTGCTTCTACAAGGTCTCTGTCCAGTTCACAACTCTTTCTAGTCTCAGGTTGAGTCTCTCCTTACATCACATTGTGGGTGGTACTGCTTCTCAGTCCCAAATTAGCCCCAGCTATGCTACACACCCTTATTACATTGGGTGGATAAAATTTTGATGCTGATCATTTATTGCTGCTGGGATATTTGGAAGAGATACATGGCAACTCTTGGCCCAAAACAACAGGGCAAATGTGCTGCAAATGGTTAGCTGTGTCAATGCAGTTTCGCACATCATAAATTAGGTCATGGGAATAAATGAGGAAGAGATTCTCTCAATTGAGAAGTAATGCCAAGTTTGGGATTGTTTAAGTGGTTGTTTAAAAGACAAAATAGCTTGTTTCATACATGCACCAAGTACCTAACCCAAAGTATGGTGCCACTTCAAAAATGCAAGTTGAAAGAACCCAATGCTTACATCTCCTATTCACAACTACTATTTCAGTGAGCTGAAGCACCAACTTGTTGGCTAGGGAAGGAAAAAAAGAGGCTTTCTTTGACTTACATAATTGTTGCATGCTTTGCTATCAGGTCACTATGGCTCCTCTTGCATGTTCTGTGCACACCACACCAAATGGAATATAAGGTGGTTATTGAAAGAGTGGGCTCTTCACCACATTCTAATGCTGAAAGCATCTGGCTTATTCAGGTTGTTTGGATTGTCACTAGTGCAGATTTCCCTCAATGGCTGTGGGTAGCTTTCATATTGCCAGAGGAGCTGTTACCTTTAACAGGCTAATTAACTACTTTCACCAGCTGTCCATTTGTGGTCAGCAGGTAGCTCGGCTGTGGCTGTTTTCACCTCTTAAAAATCCCATGGCAGTGTAAAAATGTAGCTCTTCACTAATTGCTTTCCACTGCCATTTTAATCAACCCTCCCACCTCCCAACCTGTCTGCAGAGGGTTTGTAAATTCCTGGCCTATATATCCAAGCAGAATTTAGATGAGTGCACCATCCAAAGAGAAATCTTTGCACTCTTTCTTTGGTACAGGAGTTTCTATACAGTGAATAACTGCCAGTGGATAATAACCCTTAACTAGTAAGGTAGCCCTCATTACCCAGAGACCATTCAACCAGTCTGCCTGCCAACACCCTCCCAATAAAGGTCAGTGGCAAGCATTCTTGCTTCGTCACTAACTGCAAAGTCCAAGCCAATTGATTATTTCCTCCATATATTCACTCAGGAATAAGAATGCATTACCAATTTACCAAGACTTCAAGGATAAATGAATAAAACATATGTTAAGTCCTGAACAGGTTAAAAAGGCTCAAACCAAATGAAGGATGGATTGTATTTATCCTTATTATGGGGTGAGATTTAGAATCCTACAGTGCAGAAAGAGGCCATTCGGCCCATTGGGTCTGCACCAACCACAATCCCACCCAGGCCCTAGCCACATATCCCTACATATTTACCCACTAACCCCTCTAACCTATGCATCCCGGGACACTAAGGGGCAATTTAGAATGGCCAATCAACCTAGCCCACACATCTTTGGACTGTGGGAGGAAACCGGAGCACCCGGAGGAAACCCACGCAGACATAGGGAGAATGTGCAAACTCCACACAGACAGCGACCTGAGCCGGGATTCGAACCCAGGTCCCTGGAGCTGTGCTACCGTGCCGCCCATAGTCATAACGAGGCAGTCAATGCATTTTGGTAAATCCAGTAGATTGGAAACTGGCTAAAGAGGCTCCTATTTTCAATAGACCTGTAGAGTTTCAAACCCATTAATCTTGCATCAAAATAATCAAATCAAAGAAGGAATTTAAGGATTTCCTGTACAATAATAGTCTAGTAAAATCAGCCAACATACTCAAAGGGGAGATCCTTTCTGGCTAATTTCCCCAATGGTTGAGGAAGAACCATCACAGATTTACTGCAGAAAGTACCAAAAAGTGGCTTTTACTTATGAAAAAATAGGAAAGTTACACAAGAAGGACTCTTCAGGATAAAGCAGTTGAAATTTATATAATCTGATAAATTGGCTAAAGGATAAGAAACAGCGAAGCACACTGGAAGAAATATAAGGAGACAGTGCTGAATGGGTGCTCCAGGAATTGGTATTGAGATTCATACTGTTTTTAATCTACATACATTATTTGCATTCCTAGGTTCAAAGAAAATGGTCATATTCACAAATACCAAACAATATCAATTGGATATCATGATTGAGGAATCATGGGTCATTTTTGGGGAGCAGGCTTCGTTCGTGATGAAGGGAACTTAATCATAATACTCAACATAGGGAACTAAGCAGCTAATATTTTATTAAGGTTTTGAAAATAAAATGCAAAGGGCATTGGAAGTCATTAATGTTAGTTGTTAAATTTGCCAGTACTGATTCATAGAAATCATAGAAACCCTAGTGCAGAAGGAGGCCATTCGGCCCATCGAGTCTGCACCGACCACAATCCCACCCAGGCCCTAACCCCCCATATTTACCTGCGAATCCCTCTAACCTACACCTCTCAGGACCCTAAGGGGCAATTTTTAACCTGGCCAATCAACCTAACCCGCACATCTTTGGATTGTGGGAGGAAACCAGAGCACCCGGAGGAAACCCACGCAGACACGAGGAGAATGTGCAAACTCCACACAGACAGTGACCCGAGCCGGGAATCGAACCCAGGACCCTGGAGCTGTGAAGCAGCAGTGCTAACCACTGTGCTACCGTGCCGCCCAATAGGAAAGGATTCTAAACACAAGGTTTTCTTGTATCAGACATGACAACTCAATTACAATGTAACTTGAATTTTGATTTGATTTATTGTCACATGTATTAACATACAGTGAAAAGTATTGCTTCTTGCATGCTATACAGACAAAACATACCATTCATAGAGAAGGAAACGAGAGAGTGCAAAATGTAGTGTTAGTCATAGCTAGGGTGTAGAGAAAGATCAACTTAATGCAAGGTGAGTCCATTCAAAGGTCTGACAGCAGCAGGGAAGAAGCTGTTCTCGAGACGGTTGGTACGTGACCTCAGACTTTTGTATCTTTTTCCCGAAGAAGGTGGAAGAGAGTGTGTCCGGGGTGTGTGGGGTCCTTAATTATGCTGGCTGCTTTGCCAAGGAAGCGTAGACAGAGTCAATGGATAGGAGGGTGGTTTGCGTGATGGATTGGGCTACATTCACTGACCTTTTGTAGTTCCTTGGGGTCTTGGGCAGAACAGGAGCCATACCAAGCTGTGATACAACCAGAAAGAATGCTTTCTGTGGTGCATCTGTAAAAGTTGGAGTCATAGCTGACATGCCAAATTTCCTTCGGCGTGGTGGACTTTCTTAATGATAGTGTCAGCATGGGAGGACCACAACAGGTTGTTGGTGATCTGCACACCTAAAAACTTGAAGCTCTCGACCCTTTCTACCTCATCCCCATTGATGTAGACAGGGGCATGTTCTCCTTTACGCTTCCTGAAGTCGATGACAATCTCCTTCATTTTGTTGACATTGAGGGAGAGGTTATTGTTGCTGCACCAGTTCACCAGATTCTCTATCTCATTCCTGTGCTCTGTCTCGTCATTGTTTGAGATCCGAACCATTATGGTGGTATCATCAGCAAACTTGAAAATTGAAAATCGAATAGGAGTCTGACATAGGTGTCTTTGTTATCTAGGTGTTAATAAGAAATAAGAACCAGGAGCAGGAGTAGGCCATCCAGCCCCTCGAGCCTGCTCCGCCATTCAATAAGATCATGGCTGATCTTTTTGTGGACTCAGCTCCACTTACCCGCCCGCTCACCATAACCCTTAATTCCTTTACTGTTCAAAAATTTATCTATCCTTGCCTTAAAAACATTCAATGAGATAGCCTCAACTGCTTCACTGGGCAGGGAATTCCACAGTTTCACAACCCTTTGTGGGAAGAAGTTCCTCCTCAACTCAGTCCTAAATCTGCTTCCCCTTATTTTGAAGCTATGCCCCCTAGTTCTAGTTTCCCCGCCAGTGAAAACAACTTCCCTGCTTCTATCTTATCTATTCCCTTCATGATCTTATGTTTCTATAAGATCTCCTCTCGTTCTTCTGAATTCCAGGGTTGAGTGCAGGGCCAGGGAAATGGCGTCTGCTGTTGACCTGTTGCGGCGGTAGGCAAACTGTAGTGGATCCAGGTAATCCGGGTGGCTGGAATTGATTCGTGCCATGACTAACCTCTCAAAGCACTTCATGGATGTCAGAGCCACCGGCCAATAGGCATTAAGGCACACTACTTGGTTTTTCTTAGGTACTGGGATGATGGTCGTCTTCTTGAAGCAGGTAGGAACCTCAGATTGTTGTAAAGGTTGAAGATGTCTGTGAATACCCCCGCCAGCTGATCCGGGCAGGATCAGAGTGCACCTCTGAGGTCCCCCATCCGGGTCAGTCGCTTTCCGTGGGTTGACCTTCAAGAAAGCTGCTCTGACATCTGCAATGGTGACCGTAGATACAGGTTCATCCAGGGCTTCCAGGGTAAAGGGCATGCTCTCGCTAACATGGTACAGTATGAAACCATCCATTGTTTAAAAGAACAAATTATGTACATTTCTATTCGAGAACAAGTTTAGTCTGGGAATTCTGCCAGATTTACGGGCCCACATCCAGCAGAAAACTGGTTCTAACCTCCTTGCAAAACACTGAATAAGTTAAAAATATAGTTTTGTTAGCTAAGCAACAAGGAAGTCATTTTTATTTAGGAGTATGATACACTATCAATCGAGCCAAGACTAGTTGTGAGCAAGACAAATAGGCTTTTATTAGCAAGAACTTGGAGCCGTCCCTGTCGGTGATCTGGTCTGGACTGAGGGCAAGGGGGAGGAGCCACCGCCTTTATACCCAGACCAGGGGGAGGAGACTTGGGCAGAACCGACAGGGATGTACCACATATACAGGTACTGAGAAATACTAACTACGGTGGTTAACCACTACAGATAACATATAACAGTGGTTTACCACAGAGTATACTTCCGATAGTTGAATGGACAAATGACAAATCATTATTTCAGGTGTCAGATTATAATTCGATTTGACAATGTGTCATGAATAGATTGAAAGTTAAATATTAAATTAGATCATGTTAAGTTAATTGCTGGGCTGTATCTAAGATAACCAAATTGTATAATTGTCCAAGTTTTTGGCATGAAAGTCGAGATCTGCGGAGAAGACTCGAGGTGCTGTTGCATCACCAGATCCCCCTTCGGCCGAAGTATTGTACGTCTCTTGTTCTTTGTATTGTTTGCATGTTTTATAACAAAACCAGTTGTGGAAGTAATTTTATTACGCTTTAAATCTGGGTTTCATTTACCTTTGCAAAAAATATTAAATAAATTTACTTTTTAGTCTTTCTAAAGTAAACCGGCCACTGAAAACAGAATTCCCCACTTCATTCAGTTATATCTTTTTTGTAAATATATGCTCATGTAAATATTGATATGTTTGCATTTGATATCCTCAGTGATCAACATTTGGACAACAAACGGGTTGTAAGCAATGTTTACGTATGAAGATCTATGCTGTGATAACACTGCAATGACTTCAGGGACATTCGCTCTGTTGCCATTTCTCATGATATAAATATAAATTAATACCATTCCATACACAGAATTCTGAACGAATAATTAGAGATATTGCTCCTTTAAAAAATTACCATTATAGTGAATGCAGTCGTTGATAAGTTTGTGCAGCCCTCCGCTCCTGTCCAAGTAAACTAGGGCCATCTCCTTCAAAGCCAGATCCTCAGCTGCCATTTTAACACAACAACGTTAACCTCAGCCTGTGGAATTTACCAGAAAGCGGCTGTACCGCCGCCATTAACCGGAGAAAGATTCCTCCCTCCCGCCTCTCCCCAGGTCCCGACACCTGCGAGTGCCTGCACGCGCTGCTAGTGCGCATGCCTAACAGCACCCCCCCCATCCCCCGGCAGGGCGCGTGGCCCGCACTGTGCCCATGGACAATCTTACAGCCCAGCCTGAGCAACTTGTCCAAACCGAAGCAAATTGATTTCTAGAGCAAAACACACAGCTGTCAAATCCAAGATCACTGTTAGTCTGAGATTTATGACCAAAGATGAATCATTCTGCTTTGGCAGTCAGTAACATTGAGCAGGCTGATCTACTGCAAAATTTAATAATCTCTTCTCCAAAATTAAGCACCAGTATTTCCCCCACTTTCAGTTTTCTTCTGAACTTTTGACACTGTTGTCTCCTTGTCAAAAAGCGGTAACAAATGAATTCCAGGAGATCACAATCACTAACCAATAACCCACCTCCAGTCTATATAAGGTGATGCACCTCAATGAGCACCCGGAAACAAGGCTTTAGTACTGAAGGCTTTAATACATTAACAATGAAACTACTAACACAAATTCACCCGTTCAGACTGAAGGGGTCCTGCCGGAGCAGGGGGTCTTATACCCTGCCACCGGAGGCGGGACCCCACTGGAGTGTGCCATGATAACACTTAGGACAGGTAAACACCCTATCCCAACAACATAGTACAACCCCCATAACAACAACACCCTAGCCCAACAGTAACACAATAACAACCCCAGTGGTGAACCAACGATGGTTCACCACATTCACCCCTCCTTTAGGAACCAAAGGTGGCGGGGTGGATGAAAACAGACAATGACAAAAAAAAATAACAGGATTCACAAGTCCAGACGGTCTGGAGGACCACACCGACGCTGCGATCTTCTCAACACCGGTTGCGAAACCGGAGCAGGTGCTTGCGGTGGCTCTCTCAAAGCAACATCTGGCTGTCCCCTCAAAGACTCCCGGGCCGGCCGGCCCTGATGAGGCGATGGTGCAGGGGATCCTGGAACGTTTGGTGGTGGTGGTGGTGGTGATGATGGTGGCGCCGATCTCCGAGTCTCAGGCAAGCTGTACATGAGAGTAAAAGTGTTATGCACTGGTCCCGGTGCTGACCGCGCCACGTCTGGGGAAGTAATGAGGAGTAGTGGATCTGTGACTGGGGGAATAGGAGCGACAGGAGTTGCTACGTCCCCTGCGGGCGCCAGGTCTCTAATGGAGACAGTGTCCTCTCGCCCGTCAGGATATGCCACATAGGCATACTGAGGGTTGGCGTGGAGGAGTTGGACCGGTTCGACCAAGGGGTCGGACTTGCGAGCCCTCACATGGCGCCGCAGAAGGACGGGTCCTGGGTACGTCAACCAGGCTGGCAATGAGGTCCCCGAGGACGACTTCCGAGGGAATGAGAACATCCTCTCGTGGGGAGTAGCATTGGTTGCCGTACACAGGAGGGAGCGGATAGAATGGAGCGCATTTGGAAGGACCTCCTGCCACCGGGAGACTGGAAGGCCCTTGGATTTCAGTGCCAGTAGGACAGCCTTCCAGACTGTAGCATTCTCCCTTTCCACCTGTCCGTTACCCCTAGGGTCGTAGCTCGTGGTTCTACTAGAGGCAATCCCGAATGAGAGCAGGAATTGCCTCAAGTCGTTGCTCATGAACGACGAGCCCCTGTCGCTATGAATATAGCAGGGGTACCCGAACAGGGTAAAAAGCTCACTGAATGCCTTGATGACGGTGGCAGTCGACGTGTCCGCACAGGGGAAAACAAACGGAAACCGGGAAAATTCGTCTATTATGTTAAGAAAATAGACATTCCGATCCGTTGAGGGAAGGGGGCCCTTAAAATCTACACTCAGCCTCTCAAAAGGGCGAGTGGCCTTGACCAAATGTGCCCGGTCTGGTCGATAAAAGTGTGGTTTGCATTCTGCGCAAATCCGACAACTTCTAGTAACTGACCTGACCTCCTCCACCGAGTAGGGTAGGTTGCGGGCTTTTATGAAGTGGTAGAGTCTGGTGACTCCAGGATGGCACAGATCATTGTGGAGAGCCTTCAAGCGGTCCTCCTGCATGATGGCGCATGTTCCGCGCGAGAGGGCATCCGAGGGCTCATTGAGCTTCCCTGGACGATACATAATATCGTAATTATAGGTGGAGAGCTCAATTCTCCACCGCAAGATCTTATCGTTCTTGATCTTGCCCCTCTGCGTGTTACTAAACATAAACGCCACGGATCGTTGATCCGTGATCAGGGTGAACCGCTTACCTGCCAGGTAATGGCGCCAGTGTCTGACTGCCTCCACAATGGCCTGAGCCTCCTTCTCCACCGCTGAGTGCCGAATTTCGGGGCCTTGAAGGGTGCGGGAAAAAAACGCGACGGGCCTGCCTGCCTGGTTTAGTGTGGCGGCTAGGGCGAAATCAGATGCATCACTCTCCACCTGGAAGGGGATGGATTCATCCACCGCGTGCATCGTGGCTTTCGAAATGTCGCTTTTCAAAACCTTGAAGGCCAATTGGGCCTCCGGCGTAAGTGGGAAGGTCGTGGACTTAATGAGCGGACGAGCTTTGTCCGCATAGTTGGGGACCCACTGTGCATAGTACGAAAAGAACCCGAGGCATCTCCTGAGTGCTTTCGTGCTAGCGGGCAAGGGAAGTTCAGTGAGTGGTCGCATACGGTCTGGATCAGGGCCAATGACCCCGTTTTCCACCACGTATCCGAGGATGGCTAACTTACGCGTACGGAATACGCACTTCTCCCTGTTATAGGTCAGATTCAGGCGAGATGCAGTGCGCAGAAAGTGTTGGAGATTCGTGTCATGGTCCTGCTGGTCATGGCCGCAGATGGTGACGTTATCCAGGTACGGGAAGGTAGCCCGCAACCCGTTCTGGTCCACCATTCGGTCCATAGCACGCTGGAAGACCGAGACCCCATTGGTGACACCAAATGGAACCCTGAGGAATTGGTATAGACGACCATCCGCCTCAAAGGCCGTATATTGTCGGTCCTCTGGGCGGATGGGGAGTTGATGGTGGGCGGACTTAAGGTCTATGGTAGAAAACACTCGGTACTGCGCAATCTGATTGACCATATCAGAAATGCGCGGGAGAGGATACGCATCCAGCTGCGTGTATCTATTAATGGTCTGACTATAGTCGATGACCATCCGAGGTTTGTTCCCGCTTTTGACTACCACGACCTGCGCTCTCCACGGACTAGCACTGGCCTGTATGATCCCTTCCTTGAGGAGCCGCTGAACCTCAGATCTAATAAAGATCCGGTCCTCAGCGCTGTAACGCCTACTTTTAGTAGCGATGGGCTTGCAGCCAGGTACCAGATTTTTAAAAAGGGATGGTGTCGTGATCTTCAGGGTGGATAGATTGCACGCGGGGCGTTTTGGGCAATTTGGAGGCTGCGGCTGGTTCCCTACGGCCAGTGAAGGGAGTGGCCCACCGTACTGTAGGATCACACTCTTCATGTGGACCATAAAATTTAGTCCGAGGAGAATTGGCGCGCAAAGGTGAGGTAACACAAGGAGCCTGTATTGCTCGTAGACTGTGCCCTGTACCTCAAGAGTTACCATACATCGTCCTTGGATCGGTACAGACCGGGACTGTGATGCCATGGAAATGGTCTGCTTGGCAGGGAGAACCCGGAGTCCACACCTTTTAGCAGTTTCAGGGTGTATGAAACTTTCGGTGCTCCCACTGTCAAACAGACAATTTACAGTTCTGCCACTAACCTTTACCTCCATCATAGAATGTTCCAGTCTGAAATGCCTGGTCTGATCCAGAGAGATCGACGCCACCGTTGGCCCCTGGGCGTCACTGCATGCTGCCGATGTGGATGCTGAGGACCCCTGCTGGTCGCTCCTAGTCGTCGTGGACCATGATGGCCGCCCCCATGAATAGCACATGGGCGAGGGCGCCAAGCGCAGCGACTCCTGGTGGTCTTCCTCCTCCTCTGTTTGCCACGATGGCGCCGTCCTGAGGTCGCACGTGGTCGGACCTCGTGAGTACTGCAGCGCCGAAGGAGATGGTCTCCGTTCTGGAGGGTTACAAGCTGCACTGCCGTTTTTAGGTTTGGACCTGCAGACTTTGCTGTAGTGGCCTTTTTTACCGCACTGGCTGCAGATTGCCGTTCTTGCCGGACACTGCTGCCGTGGATGCTTAGCCCCACCGCAAAAATAGCATCGCTGGCCCCCTGGAGCTGCCGCCGTCGTCGAATCGATCTGGGAGCGCGGGTTCGCGGGGCGAGGAGGGAGCAGAGCTTGCTCCAACCACGTTGACTGCACGTGGTCCTCGGGGTACAGCGCCAAGCTCTTCGACGCCGCCTCCAACCTCACGGCCATCCCCATTGCCTGGGTCAAGTTGAGTTTCCCCTTTTCTAGTAATTTAAGTCTGATATACGAGGACCCTACCCCTGCTACGAACGCGTCTCGGGCGAGGTCGTGCATGTACTGCTCGGCGGAGACGTCCTTACAGTCACAAGCCCTGGCAAGCTGCAGGAGTTCATTGGCGTAGTCTTCTATGGTCTCGCCCGACTGCCGACGTCGTGTAGCGAGGAGATAACGAGCGTGAATCTCGTTGGGTGGCGTAATGTACCTATTCTTTAGGAGCTCGACGGCACCCTGGTAAGTGGAAGCTGCACGAATGGCTAGGTAAATCGTGTCGCTTACCCTTGCGTGGAGGACCTGGAGTCTATCACTGTCCGTAGTGATAGCTACCGAGGCTGCCAGGTAGTCCTCGAAGCACTTCCACCAATGTTCGAACGTGTTAGCTGCACCGACCGCACGTGGGTCCAGTGTCAGACGATCCGGTTTTAGGATCTGCTCCATATTCTCAGTTAATGTATTAAATTGATGCACCTCAATGAGCACCCGGAAACAAGGCTTTAGTACTGAAGGCTTTAATACATTAACAATGAAACTACTAACACAAATTCACCCGTTCAGACTGAAGGGGTCCTGCCGGAGCAGGGGGTCTTATACCCTGCCACCGGAGGCGGGACCCCACTGGAGTGTGCCATGATAACACTTAGGACAGGTAAACACCCTATCCCAACAACATAGTACAACCCCCATAACAACAACACCCTAGCCCAACAGTAACACAATAACAACCCCAGTGGTGAACCAACGATGGTTCACCACATAAGGTGATGTTCTCCAAAGACTCATCTTGCTCCCTCCTGTTTGGAAAAAGTCCCTTGTGACTCACCTGATGAAGGAGCACTCCGAAAGCTCGTGCTATCAAATAAACCTGTTGGACTTTAACCTGGTGTTGTGAGACTTCTTACTGTGTTTGGAAATGTTAACATCGTTAATTGAAACAACAAAAGATATAAGCAGAAATTATGTGAGGCTTTCAAAAACAGGTCTCTGGTTTACATAAACAACTGATAAGGAAGGAAGCAAATGCCATATGACCAAGTGGTAAAAGAAAACTGAGACAGAAGAGATGTAAAGCCTTGAGAGGGTCTTGACCCAGATGAAATGCGGCCTATGCAGTCTAATCGTTCATAAAACAATTGGGGAGATGGTGATACTATGATAAAATCACCGGTAATCCAGAGACCCTAAGGACATGGGTTCAAATCACAGTTGATGGAACTTAAATGCAATAAATAAAATCTGGAATTGAAAGCTAGTCTCAGAGAATGAAATAATCAGCAATTGTTGTAAAACCCCATCTATTTCCCTTCAGGAAAGAAAATGTGTCATGTTTACCTAGTCTGCCCTGGATTGCCAGATCAGCAATGTGGTTGACTTTTTTTAAATTGCCTTCTGAAATGGCAAGCCACTGGACAATTAGGGATGGGCAACAAATTCTGACCCTGCCAGTGATACCCACATCCCATAAAAGGATAAAAGCACAATATATGAAAACAGCAGGACCAGCACTGCAAATAAGAGCCTAATGAAGCTCTGTCAGAATAAGAATCAAATGCCATGTGAGAGCTGATCACTTGGCTCCCTTGATGTTGATTTATTGGTTTAAAGAATGGCGTTTGTATGCTTGTGAAAATTGCTTTAATGCGTGCAAGGTAATTTTGATTAACATAAATCATATCATTTTCTTTGGTTGGCATCACTGAATGGGCAGAAATAAGACTTTTTGGGCAGTGACAGTTATCAAGGAAAGAAGATTGGTTTCAGGTAGAGTACTGAGTCAGATTTTTCTGATGTATATGCTGATAAGTGGAAACATGTATATTAGAAGAATGGCCAAAGATAGCGATGGAGAAGGCACTGGAGAAGATGTGCCAGCAGGAACTCGACAGTGCTAATCCAAAAGCAAAATATTACGGATGTTGGAAATCTGAAATAAAAATAGAAAATTTTGGAAATACCAGGTCTGGCTGCATCAATGGAGAGACAGAGTTAATGGCGGAATTTTCCAATTTTTGGCCAAGTATCAACTCGGGCAGGAAAAACTGAGTATAACCCATTGGCTGCAATGCTGTCTTTTCCTGCCATAGTTTTTGACACCTAAAGTAAAAAAAAACTAAGGAGCAAGTCCCACAATGGGTGGACTTTGATTGAGCCTTCCCTACCAGCAACTTAGGCTCCTGAAAGATCGAGGCACCCTTTTTAAAAAGGCACCCCAAGTAAAAAAATAAATAAAACATCTTGGGCATGACCCTCTCCCTCCCCAGGGGCTGAACTCACCTGTGCACTTCTGGTGGGTTCTGTTCACCAGGTGCATGTCATGGGGAACTTGTCCTGATTCACATCAACATGCCCTCATGCGGATGTTAATAGAGAGTCAAACATGGAGGGGACAATCAGGTATAAATGCCCAGTGAGATTTAAATTAATACAAATAGGTATCCTGACTTTTAAAGTTGTGATCCCTGTTACATCATTGACAGGAGGACAGGGACAATAGAGTAGGGAAATTCTGCCAGCATTTTGGGTCTCCCGCAGGATTCTCTGACCTCCACCTGCATTCCCGCTCCCAAAACCAGGGGTGGAAAAATTCTCCCCAGTATTTCAGGTTGTGATCTTTCATCAGAACTATCTGATGAAAAGATTACAACCTGCAATATTTACTCTGTTTCTCTCACCACAGATGCTGCCAGATAAAAAGACAACTGACACTGTTAGTTTCTTGGGCTGAAAAATAAACTGGTGATATGGTTGTTTGAATATAAGATTCACATTTGTGCACAAAGAAATAAGGCCAAAATGGATGAACTAATTCAATTGAAAGAAGTGTCCAAGATGTTGTTCATGAATTTGGTAAAACAATAGGGGCAGCTTGCTCAGAAACACATAAGGTGGGATTTTCCAATCTCGCTCGCCCCGAAACCGGAAAATCTTGCCCACAGTCAACAGACTTTTCCATGGTCTGCCCCTCACCCATTCCGATTTCCGTGGTGGGTGGGACAGTAAAAATCACCCTATAAAGTTTCTTTGGGGGAAAACTGAAAATATTGCGATGACCTTAGACCGGAAACTGTAAAGGAAAATTTGTAATTTCATTAAAAAGTCTCTGGAAACCACAATTGTTTTAAGAATAATTGAAAAGGATTTCTAAGAGTTTGTATCAAAGGTAATATTCTTGAATAAGAATTACTGGTCTATGCGATCTGGCAGTGCTTGATATGGAAGCAGTATCAACAGAAAGGAAGTTAGAACATAAGAACTAGGAGCAGGAGTAGGTCATCTGGCCCCTCGAGCCTGCTTCGCCATTCAATAAGATCATGGCTGATCTTTTTGTGGACTCAGCTCCACTTACACACCCGCTCACCGTAACCCTTAATTCCTTTACTGTTCAAAAATTTATCTATCCTTGCCTTAAAAACATTCAATGAGGTAGCCTCAATTGCTTCACTGGGCAGGGAATTCCACAGATTCACAATCCTTTGTGTGAAGAAGTTCCTCCTCAACTCAGTCCTAAATCTGCTCCCCCTTATTTTGAGGCCATGTCCCTTAATTCTAGTTTCAACTACCAGTGGAAACAACTTCCCTGCTTCTATTTTATCTATTCCCTTCATAATCTTATATGTTTCTATAAGATCTTCCCTCATTCTTCTGAATTCCAATGAGTATAGCCCCAGTCTACTCAGTCTCTCCTCATAAGCCAACACTCTCAACTCCAGAATCAACCTCGTGAATCTTCTCTGTACCCCCTTCAATGCCAGTATATCCTTTCTCAAGAAACCAAAACTGTACACAGTACTCTAGGTGTGGCCTCACCAGCACCTTATACAGCTACAACATAATCTCGCTGTTTTTAAACTCCATCCCTCTAGCAATGAAGCACAAAATTCATTTGCCTTTTTAATTACCTGCTGCACCTGCAAACCAACCTTTTGTGATTCATGCACAAGGATAGCCAGGTCCCTCTGCACAGCAGCATGCTGCAATTTTTTACCATTTAAATAATAGTCCATTTTGCTGTTATTCCTACCAAAACAGATGACCTCACATTTACCAACATTGTACTCCATCTGCCAGATCCTTGCCCACTCACTTAGACTATCTATATCCAGATATACCACATCCACAGGTTCCCCATTGTCTGCTGCGCACGTCATGTTCTCAAAGAATTCCACCAAATTAGTCAAACATGGCCTGCCCTGTATGAACCCATGCTGCGTCTTCCCAATGGGACAATTTATATCCAAATGTCTTGCTATTTCTTCCTTGATGATAGATTCAAGCATTTTCCCTCCTACAGAAGTTAAGCTAACCAGCCTATAGTTACCCGCCTTTTGTCTACCTCCTTTTTTTAAACAGTGGCATCACATTTGCTGCTTTCCAACCTGCGGGAACCACTCCTGAGTCCAACGAATTTTGGTAAATTACCACTAGTGCATTTGCTATTTCCCCCGCCATCTCTTTTAGTACCCTGGGATGCATACCATCAGGGCCAGGAGACCTTTAGCCCCATTAGCTTGCCCAACACTACCTCTTTTGTGATAATGATACTTTCTAGGTCCCCACCTGTCATAGCGTTCTTGTCATCAATTTTTGGCATGTTCTTTAGAAAGAACAAAGTTATTTGGCAGGCAAACATAAATGAGAACTGCAGACACAAAGGAGAGCTACAAGCAGAGGAGCTGGAGGGTGAAGGCTCAGGTGCAGACACAGAGTCATAAAGAAGTGTTCTCGTGAGGAAAAGCAAATCACTCAGGAAGAGGTCCGTTTTTCTGTTTGGCAAAAAAGAGACAGAAGCTCTTAGAGGCAAGTTGTGAAAGCTCTTGAAAGCTGTGCAAATAGCATAGAGACCTAAAGAGCTGGATCTTTTCCCAGAAGTGGCCAAATCGTGAATTGTGATGTTACTGGTTGGTCAGTTGATAAGGAACTATGGAAAGAAGCTATACCATCAGGACTGTCATGACCCAATTGGGAGAAGGTTCACTGAAGTGTGCTGCTGATGATAATTAAACCTGTGAAACTCAAGAGAAAGCGGTTGTTGATTTGACTCCTGACCTACCCTGCACGAATATGCACACCTCCTTGTGGAATGTGCCTTTGCAAAGGAGGTCTGGAGTGAGATGCAGTGGTATTTGTCGCGGTTTGTCCCGAGCAGCTCGGTGACACAGGACTCTGTGCTCTACGGGCTGTTTCCGGGGACGCACACCGAGACAAATATCAACTGCTGCTGGAGGGTCATCAACTCGGTGAAGGACGCGCTTTGGTCCGCCCGAAACTTGCTGATCTTCCAGCTGAAAAAATTGTCCTCGACCGAGTGTTGCAGACTGGCACATTCCAAGGTCCAGGACTACGTGCTCAGGGACACGCTCAAGCTTGGGGCAGCTGCCGCAAAGGCACAATGGGGAAAGGCCACCATGTAAAGCATCTCAACCGAGGCAGACCGAGGGCCCGGTAACTGCAGAATACCCTCGGCCTGCGTAACTGTGTGCCAATCTGAAAAATAACGGCACACAGTAAACTCTGTCGCATGTATATAGTTTTAAGAAATGAAATGTAACAAAATGTAATGTTTTTGTAATTAAGCACTGTATTGTACTGTAAAAATGATTCTTTTTTGCACTGTTTATGACTTTTGGATCTGTCATTTTGCAATGTTTTATTGGAGAGTTTCTTTTTGTGAATAAAGTATATTTTTGAAATAAAAAAAAATTAGTGCATTTTGAAACTGTGCAGCTACGTAATGCATACATGCTGAAAGGGAATGCTTGTGGAAGACATCTTTCTCATACTAACTATTTAAAGTGAAATTTAGTTTTTTCAAATATAATTCATGTTTAATTGACATTGATTTTGGGTCATGTTAAAGTAAAAACTACAACCAGTGGAATCTTATTAGTAATTCCTTCATTTGGAAGTCATTCAGTAAATTTGGTTATTTTGCATTATCGTTTCTGCATGGGGATCATAATTTAACTTTGTAAACATGGTTTACAGGAATGCAGCATCAGAGCTGGAATTTTGAAACTAGCAATAAAAGAGGCAATAACAGTGTTTTTTGAACATCTGTAGTAAATCCACAATCACTGTATGAGCTGGTGGCAATGTATTCCAAAGACTTGCTAAATAGAACAACCTCCTGAAATCTAACATAGTTCTATGCTTGCATATCTTATGCAAGTCCCCTCATTCTGCATAACCTAATTTAAATTAGCATCATGCATACAATTGTTGCCATCCTGATTTTGGATGAGATGTTAAACTGAGGCTCCATTTCCCCTCCCAGATGCATGTTAAAGTTTCCACTGCACTAAGGGAGAGGGGAAGGGAACTCTGCTCAGCTGACCAATATTTATTCTTCAACCAACATTAGATAACTTTTTTATTGTTACTGTTTATGGAATCATCTGGAGTACAAATTAGCTGCCACATTTCCCTACATTATATTTGGTCAAGAAAGATTTTGAGAAGTCTTGCAATCATCCTTTCATTGAAAATGTTTTAAAATCTTAAAACTTTTTATGGTAATAATGATGCAGATTGCCAGCCACAGTGAAAAGCTGGAGTTTTACTTTGCATTCACTGACTCGTTTCAGAGAGGAAGTTCAGCAAAATATACAGAAAGACAAAGAGTATTGGAACATGCTTAAAGTTCAGAGCATGGATAGCTACAGGACATGTTATATAAAAGGTTTGAAATTAATTCTGACAGCAATACCCAAAATTTGCCTTGTGAGAAGAGTGTAAAGTGACTTCTACAGTTAAACCTATCACATACAGTTCTTGTAAGTAGTGTTGTGGGAGTTAATCACATTTATGTAAATTTTAAAAAGGTTTCTTAGATACCAAATGGGGATTTATCCTCTTGTTCAGATCTCAATTTCACAGATAGACCAGTTAAAAAAAAAGATTGGTTAAGTTATAGCTGTGAAAATAGGGTGTTTATAAACAAAATATATACAGTTATGGTGAGGTATCGTAAATCTAACTATACAGTAAAGTAATATTTGAAACACTGCTGTTTTATTTGATAAATGTATTTTGTTACTTTAAACTTATTTGGAACTATTACTGTTTGTCAGAAAATCAATCTAAATCTTAAGAGTCAGCTGCAGGAACAAAAACAGTTTTTCCTTGCATGGATGTGAGCATCGCTTGCAAGGCCAGCGTTTATTGTCTGTCCCTAATTGCCCTCGAGAAGGTGGTGGCGAACTGTTTTCTTGAACTGCTGCAATCCATCTGATGTTGGTACAACCAGAGTAGTTAGGAATAGTGTTCTGGAATTTTGACACAATGTCAATGAAAGAAGGATGATATAGTTCAAAACCAGAGTATTGTGTGGCTTGGAAGGCAACCTGCAGGTCCTTCTAGGTGGTAGAGATCGTAGGTTTGGAAGGTGCAAACAAACAAGGGAGGTTTGATGAGTTGCTGCAGTGCATCTTGTAGATGGTGAACACTGCTGCCGCTGTGAGCTAGTGGTGAAAGGAGTGAATGTTTAAGGTGGTGGATGGAATATCAATCAAGCCTTGTCCTGAATGTTGTCACCAAGCTGCAGGAAAGCAGAGATTATTCCAAAACACTCCTGACTTGTGCCTTGTAGATGGTGGTCAGAGGTGAGTTACTCAGTGCAAAATATGCAGCCTTTGCTCTGCTCCAGTAGTCAGAGTATTTATATGGCTTGTTAGTTAGGTTTCTCGTGACCTACGATGTTGATGGTGAGGGATTTTGGCAATGTTAATGCCATTGAATGTAAAGAGAAGGTGATTAGATTTGCTCTTGCTGGTAATTGCCTTGTACTTGTGTGGCATGAGTGTTACTCGCCACTTAGGCCAAGACCAAATGCTATCCAGTCTTGTTCCACAGGGACACAGACTGCTTCATCATCTGAGAAGTTCCAAATGATATTGAACATAATGCAATCATTAGCAAAAAAACCCACTTCTAACCTTTCATCCAGAAATGCAAAAATAACCCTTGGCTTCTTTTCTGAATCCTCAACCCCAATCAACAAGTGCATGTTCATGGACTTTTCATTAAAATTGAGACCATCTAGTCAGCTGACCTATCCTTCCCCCAGTCCTACTGGGTCAAATCTCTATAAGATTTCCCCTTGCTCCTGCCTGAACTCTTATTCTTTTTGCGTTTTTCTCTTCCATCATCAGTCATACTCTCTCCAAGCTCATCTTGTCCACAAGACCTAACTCCTGATCCCTTGACCCTATTTTCACCAAGTGCAGAAGTAGGCCACTCAGCCCATAGAGTCTGCACCGACAACAATCCCACCCAGGCCCTATGTCTGTAACTATTTACACTGCTAATCCTCCTGACAACTAAGGGGCAATTGAGCATGGCCAACCTAACCCACACATCTTTGGAGTGTGGAAGGAAACCCACACAGACACAAGGAGAACGTGCATACTCAACACAGATATTGACCCGAGGCCAGAATTGAACCTGGATCCTGGCACTGAGAGGCAGCAATGCTAACCACTGTGCCATCGTCCAATCCAGATGATCTACAATGGTTTCCAGTTGAGAAATTCAATTTGAAAATTCTTTCTTGTTTTCAAGCTGTCCATAGTTTTGTGTCTCCTTATTTCCGTAACCTCCTTCAGCCACACAACCTTTAGGGGTTTCTGTTTTCCCTCCATTCTGGCTTCTTGTGCATTGATGTGGAGATGCCGGCGTTGGACTGGGGTAAACACAGTAAGAAGTTTAACAACACCAGGTTAAAGTCCAACAGGTTTATTTGGTAGCAAAAGCCACACAAGCTTTCGAGGCTCTGAGCCCCTTCTTCAGGTGAGTGGGAATTCTGTTCACAAACAGAACTTATAAGACACAGACTCAATTTACATGAATAATGGTTGGAATGCGAATACTTACAACTAATTCAGCGCCAACAACTGCCAGTTTCCAGATGCAATTTTACATCTCATCCGCTTCATCCTGGACCACAATATCTTCACCTTCAACAACCAGTTCTTCATCCAGACACACGGAACAGCCATGGGGACCAAATTTGCACCTCAATATGCCAACATCTTCATGCACAGGTTCGAACAAGACTTCTTCACCGCACGGGACCTTCAACCGGTGCTATACACTAGATACATCGATGACATTTTCTTCCTTTGGACTCATGGTGAACAATCACTGAAACAACTCTATGATGACATCAACAAGTTCCATCCCACCATCAGGCTCACCATAGACTACTCTCCGGAATCGGTTGCATTCTTGGACACGCGCATCTCCATTAAGGACGGTCACCTCAGCACCTCACTGTACCGCAAGCCCACGGATAACCTCACGATGCTCCACTTCTCCAGCTTCCACCCTAAACACGTTAAAGAAGCCATCCCCTACGGACAAGCCCTCCGTATACACAGGATCTGCTCGGATGAGGAGGATCGCAACAGACACCTCCAGACGCTGAAAGATGCCCTCATAAGAACAGGATATGGCGCTAGACTCATTGATCAACAGTTCCAACACGCCACAGCGAAAAACCGCACCGACCTCCTCAGAAGACAAACACGGGACACAGTGGACAGAGTACCCTTCGTTGTCCAGTACTTCCCCGGAGCGGAGAAGCTACGGCATCTCCTCCGGAGCCTTCAACATGTCATTGATGAAGACGAACATCTCGCCAAGGCCATCCCCACACCCCCACTTCTTGCCTTCAAACAACCGCACAACCTCAAACAGACCATTGTCCGCAGCAAACTACCCAGCCTTCAGGAGAACAGTGACCAAGACACCACACAACCCTGCCACAGCAACCTCTGCAAGACGTGCCGGATCATCGACACAGATGCCATCATCTCACGTGAGAACACCATCCACCAGGTACACGGTACATACTCTTGCAACTCGGCCAACGTTGTCTACCTGATACGCTGCAAGAAAGGATGTCCCGAGGCATGGTACATTGGGGAAACTATGCAGACGCTGCGACAACGGATGAATGAACACCGCTCGACAATCACCAGGCAAGACTGTTCTCTTCCTGTTGGGGAGCACTTCAGCGGTCACGGGCATTCGGCCTCTGATATTCGGGTAAGCGTTCTCCAAGGCGGCCTTCGCGACACACGACAGCGCAGAGTCGCTGAGCAGAAACTGATAGCCAGGTTCCGCACACACAAGGACGGCCTCAACCGGGATATTGGGTTTATGTCACACTATTTCACATAAATATTTCTGCTTTTTTCCTCCTGAGTCTTTATCATGCGATCCTAGAATCAGAATTTATGTCACACTATTTGTAACTCCCACAGTTGCGTGGACCTGCAGAGTTTCACTGGCTGTCTTGTCTGGAGACAATACACATCTTTTTAGCCTGTCTTGATGCTCTCTCCACTCCCATTGTTTTGTTTCTTAAAGACTGGATTAGTTGTAAGTATTCGCATTCCAACCATTATTCATGTAAATTGAGTCTGTGTCTTATAAGTTCTGTTTGTGAACAGAATTCCCACTCACCTGAAGAAGGGGCTCAGAGCCTCGAAAGCTTGTGTGGCTTTTGCTACCAAATAAACCTGTTGGACTTTAACCTGGTGTTGTTAAACTTCTTCTTGTGCATTCCCAATGTTAATCTTGGCATGGTAGCCGTGTCTTTAGCTGCCAAGGTCCTAAATCGCTAGAGTTTTCTCCCTAAAACTCTCCCCATCACTTTCCTCCTTCAGGACTCATCTTAAATCTATCCTGTTAACCAAGCTTTTAATCATCAGGTTGAGTATCTCATGTGATTCAGTGCTAAATTTTGTTTAATATGCTTTGGGAAGAAACTTGGGACATTTAATTACATAAAAGATACTATATAAATGCAAACTGTTGTTGAGAAACATTTTGACAGCATGCTATATCTATATTGAAACTCATCTTTTCTCTGATAAAGATTATAAGTAGAGCTGAATTTTCCAAGAGTCTCCCTTCAGTTTTGGTGTTGGGCTTTGATTTGCATAGAATAAATGAAAATCCCTTAGGCAAAACAAGCAAATGAAAGGTGTCCCAATTACCATAAATTATCTGAATGCATTGTTAAAAGATTTTCCTGTGCGACCTTCAGATATATTAGAGACTACTGTCTCTTACAAGAGACTTTGAATTACAATTTTAATTGTGGTCCAAATAAAAGAAAATGGATAAAAGATTACATATATTGAATATATTTTAAAATAAAAATTGTTGTTTATATTCCATACTATTATGCATCATTCCACAGTTGACAGGGCAGGCAGGATGCATTATTTGACATTAATGGATATGGGAGGCAGCTGGATGACATTTCACACACAAATCTTATTCCTTATCCCAAAAGAAGCACCTCCTGTCGCATCTGCTTGATAATTTCTCATAATCTGGCAATAGAAATAATTCACCACGTAGGTGAAAACATCTGTCCTACCAGTCCAAAACAGTGTAGGCATATATCAACATATGGTACCATTGGAGTAAAGGGGCAGAAGTACTTGCTTGGATTTTGAACCAACCTTTTCATTAGGGTTATTCTTGAATCCTTGCTTTTTTTAAAAAAACAGAACATTAAAGCAAGCTAAACAAAAAAAGTCATTAAAATTCAAGTTGTTAGAATATATATATTTTTTTTCTGAACATGTGCCATCAATTCTTGTTATCAATATATATCCATCTCCAGAACATGGCATGGAGTTAAATACACTTATGCAATTATAAAAGTTTCATCTAATTCAACTAGTTTGTTAATTTGTACATTTCCAGTACAAATCTCAAACAAACAGGCATGATTAATAATTCGTGGCCAGAACACATTAAATAACTCAAACAAATCTTCACATCTCTCACCTGAGTGACCACAACTCTCCCTCCATTATTCAAGTAATGTCTATATCATATATGCAATTTTATATACAATGACAATTTAATTGGATCTTCTAGTAAAGAACTGAAGTTATAACCAAAACCAATAGATGATCTTGACATGTTACATCAACATAAGATGGCAGTGAGGTCAAAATGTGTAAAATATCATAATCAATTTGCCATGTTATGATATGTGATCTCAACATTCTTTTTGGACCACAATACATTATTAATTCTTAAAGAAATATCACACAGCATACATATCCAAACTTAATTATCCAAAATTGATAAGCAGTGTTCACAATATTTAAATTTTATATATAGAGTATGTCATCAAAATTTCAGCAGAGAAAATCTTACATAACAAGTAGGCTCTCCTTAAAAATGCATCACTTTGGAATCTTCAGACTTAGAAAGAGTGAAGCAATTAAATATTTGGATCATTTGTAAGTTGCGCAAGGAATGTACAATTTCTTTATAGTATTTTTAGGGTGTAAGCTCCATTAATTCATTGCTCTTCACCCAATTGCTACAAGTTTTATTTCAGGCATTCAATAGTTGTACAAATTCAAAAGCCCATATGTAGATACCTTGAAGCTGAATGGTGCTTTCATTTCCTGCTAAGTAGTCTTTTTTTCCTATAGAAACATTCAGTGAAAGTGTCCTTTATAAGAATGAATCTTCAATTGGTGGGGCATAAGAAAAGCCAATAAATGCATCATCAGCTTCTAAAACACTAGCATTAACTATTGAACGGTCAGGAGATCGACAAATAGATTGAGGAACCTGTTCTTCTGTGAATTCTGGATCGAAGTTTTGTAAATCTTCAGGTCCAGCCTGAAAACACAAATATTACTGTCACATACTCACAAAACAACATTGCATACAGTTTACAGTACCCTGATATTAAGTAGTATTTACGATTTAGTTTTTTGAATTACTGAAAGACAGATACATACCACACTGGGGTTAAATGGTGGAGGAATTTCCTTACGATCTAGATCTTCCCAGTTGATAACATCAAAAAAAGGATGGCTTTTGATTTCAACCTGCAATAATGCAACCCACAACAAATCAATGTACAGCAGAAATTCTTAAGAGCATTTATACACAAAGGCATATTAGTACTAAATACACAGAATGATACAAATTTGGTAATTGGCTCAACTGACTATCTTTAAGATGCAAGTTCAGATAGTGAAGCTCCCATTTGGCAAAAAACTGGGCCTAAGTGTCTCCAAATTATTTTACACGGGAAGCGTAATTGCCGAGTTTAACAATATTCACACTCAATTTTATATGTTCAAAGGTTGTTGGTCATTATTGCTGTTGGATCAGTCATCTTTTCAAGAACTGGGTACATAATCTGGATTAAAATTTAAGTACACTATAAAGGGCATGCTGCATTGTCAGAGGTCCTGGGCTGAAGCTTAATTTCTAAAAATGGGTGGGTGGGGATCATATCGGCAGTTAAATTTTCAAAAAAATCTGAAATAGAAACCCAACGCACTTTGAACCAACAAACCATGCCGATTTAATGGACTTGGGATGAGGGACAGGGAACCAAACCACTCATAGGAAGTGAGTTGGCCATTTAAATATTATGAGGCTACCTGCCTTCATTAGAACAGTTATTCTTTAAAATTCAGACCAGGTTTCACAGGCTTTAGGAAAGCTGGCACGTGCAAGGAAGCAAGAAAGGTTGGATCTGTAAGCTATGGTGTGAAGATCCCATGGATATAACTTCTGTTAGGTAGATAATTTTGAGATGTTAGGACTGGTTTCCTTGAAAAAGAGGTTAAGTGGAGATTTGATAGCGATATTCGAAATCATGAGGGTTATGGATAGAGTAGATAGGGAAGAATTGTTCCCATTGGCAGAAGGATTGAGAACAAGAGGAACAAATTTAAGGTAATTGGCAAGAGCAGCAACGATGACATGACAAAAAACTATTCCATGCAGTGACTGATGAGGATCTGGAAAGCACTGGCCTGAGTGGGGTAGAAGCAGGTTCAATTGAGGCATTCAAAAGGGATCTCAGAATATCTGATTATGAAGGACGTGAAGGGCTACAGGGAGAAGGTGGGGAAGTGGCATTAGAGGAGTTGCTCATTCAAAGACCCAGCACAGACATGATGGGCCAAATGGCTTCCTCCAGTGCTGTAATCATTCTATGATTCTGAGAAGTATTTAAAGTAATTGTCAGAGGTCCTGGGCTGAAGCTTAATTTCTAAAAATGGGTGGGTGGAGATCATATCGGCAGTTAAATTTTCAAAAAAATCTGAAATAGAAACCCAACGCACTTTGAACCAACAAACCATGCAGATTTAATGGAGATGGGATGAGGGACAGGGAGTCCTTCCAACATCTTGGCCAATATGCCTTTCGAATACTACCACTTAAAAAAAGGAACTGGCTGCTGTTCGTAGGACCCTATTTGGAACTTAAATCCAACTATAGGGAAAGACTATTTCAGAACCATGGTCCAAGAGTGAACCTTAATTTTCACACCAGTATATCAAGTCTCAATTTCACAACACACTTGTGAATAAATTTAGATTAGGCATTGCAAGAAGGGTTTTGAAAATTATCACCAAAAAACCAGGCTATAAACCACTTGCCAGATAATTATTTGATCTTTAAAGTCGACATGTAAATTTGTTCATATTTCCGTTATTGTCACAACATCATAATCCCACATGGCAATCTGCGCCTGTCACTCCCTAATCTATACTCTGTGCATTCACGTACATGCCGTATAACCCTAATTTAGACTACATTACTTTTTCCCCCCTACTCCATCTATTAATTTACTATTCTCTGGGCTACTCTTCAGATTCCCACCTCCCTAACAAGCTAGTTTAAAGCCAAGCCTACCCCACAGCTGTAGCAAATCTCCCGGTGAGGATATTAGTCCCAGTCCTGTTAAGGTCTTAACCTGTTTAGCTTGTACAGGTCGCAATGCCTCAGAAATCGGATGCCCTCCTTCCCACAGCAATTCTCCAATGTTCAATTGCTCAGTCCTCCCATTCCTATGCTCACTAGCATGTGGCATTGGAATTAATCCCGAGAGCACTGTTCTTTAGGTTCTAATTTTTAACTTCCTTCTTAACTCCCTAAAATTTGCTTTCAGGACCTCATCCTGCCTATGTCATTAGTACAAATGTGGACCATGACTCTGGCTTTTCACTCTCCCCAGAATAATGTCCTGCAGCTGCTCCATGACATCTTTGACCCTGGCACTAGGGAAAAAACACACCATCCTAGTCACATTTATTGCCACAGAAACACCTGTCAGATCCTGTAATTATGGAATCCTCTATCATGGTTGATCTTCTACTCTTTTTCCTTCCTTAACGTGCAGCTGAGCCACCGATGGTAACACAGACTTGACTCCGACTGCGCTCCCTTAAGGAGCAATCACATTCATCTGTATCCAAAATGGAAATCCATTAGCAAGCAAGATAGACTCAGGGGATCCTGCACCACCTGCCTGGATCTCAGACTGCTAGGCAGTCACCCATTCCCCTCTGCCTGCATGCTCTTAACCTGCAGTGTGACCACCTCCCTAAATGTGTCAACCACATAGCTCTCGGATATACAACAATGATTCCAGCCACTGCTCAAGTTCAGAAAAACTTGAAGCTCAAGCTTCTGCAGCCATTGACACTTCCTGCAGATGTGTTCGACTAGGAGGCACGGCGAGTCCATGACTCCCCACGTACCGCAGGATGCACATGACCCTCAGCCAAACCTGCCATACCGTACCCTTAAAAACTATTTCTTACAAAACCAAATGCTGCTATGATGTACAAGATTTTATGAGTTAGGAAGAACCTGGTTTATAATCCTAAATGCTAGTAAATGGTGCATGATTTCAAGGATTCATAAGAACTTCTTACAAAATCTTCCTTTGCTCCTAATCTTTTCTGCCTCTCTTTTTCAAGTAGACCTTCCAGGATTGAACAGGCTTCATTACTTGCCCCAGGTCTCAGATGCAATGGCTTGTGAAGGATATATTCATACATCTCAGCAGTATCACGACTGTAGAAAGGAGGCTGCAAAAAAAAAAACATTTGTTTTTCAGAATTACTTATTTTACTTTGAATCAATTTGTTGTTATCCACTCAAAAAATATTTTTGCTTTCTCTCAGAAATTCATTTGTTCTCTGGGTACAGAATATCCCAGGCATTAAGGGAAGCAGATAGTGTCTTTACCAAATTATGTCACTTTAGACATAGCCCCCATGGCTGACTGCAAGAGTGATATGAAAGTTATTTTTTCTGCTGTGGAATATTATAGCTGCTTCCAATACCATGTATAGATGGAGAACATTAACAGCCAATCATGCAATATGAAGTTGAGTCACAACAACTAGACCAAGTAAGAGTGGCAGCTTTCTTTCCATGAAGTAATCAACAAGTTGGATTTTTAATAAAAATCTGTCTGCTTTATAGTCATTTTTTCTTGTGCTAGTCAATTTTACAAATGGCCATGACAGGATTTGAGTTCTAAACCTATGGGTTGCTTTGGACTACACTATTGTACCCAATATGCAGTGTAGTCTGAAAACAATGGACTTCATTCAAGTTGATTCATTCACAGAATCATAGAAACCCTACAGTGCAGAAAGAGGCCATTTGGCCCATCGTGTCTGCACCGAGCACAATCCCACCCAGGCCCTACCCCCATATCCCTACATATTTACCTGCTAATCCCTCTAACCTAATCATCTCAGGACACTAAGGGGCAATTTTAGCACGGCCAATCAACCTAACCCGCACATCTTTGAGCTGTGGGAGGAAACCGGAGCACCCGGAGGAAACCCACGCAGTCACGAGGAGAATGTGCAAACTCCACACAGACAGTGACCCAAGCCGGGGATCGAACCCAAGTCCCTGGAGCTGTGAAACAGCAGTGCTAACCACTGTGCTACCGTGCCGCCAATTGTAGAATACTTGATTCAAAATGTATGATAGGTGCTCAATAAAATACCCGATTATGCAAGCTAGATTACATACCAGGCCATACAGCATTTCAAACAGAACAGAGCCAAGACACCACCAGTCAACTGTATTATCATAAGGTTGTTTTTTCAGCACTTCTGGTGCAAGGTACTGAAAAATGGAGAAATAAACAGTTACCAGAATGCTGTAAACTCTTATTAAAATACATCCTCATCATGGATTTGTTTGCATTAAACAATTGTTTTCTCTAGTTCAAGATTTAATTTTTTGGATTGGGCTGAGCTCATTCCCATGTTCTACTCCATCTTTCAGGTCCATTATAAGGATACACATGAAACTAATTGGTATGGGTAAGGACTAAACATGTTAAATTGGCCAGTAAACCAAATATAAAATCTGACAGAAGCATCCTGATTAAATCCTGAGTTAACCATTGGATCCCTTCAAATAGTAGGTTGTGTAGGGAGTGTTTAATTAGATTGCACTGGTTCTTAACTATTTATAGAGGGAATGTCAGACCAAAGTATTGTACTCATGGGGTCAAAGTTCTTATTAAAAAAATGAAAAAGGACAATGCTAATTTTTGTCCTTAATTAAATGATTCATATGAATTTGAATCTCAAAATTTGCACATTTTAAAAGGCACATTCTCGACTACAATGGAACATAGGCATTTATTCACTTTTTATTAAGGAAAATTTCAAGTTCCCAAGTTATTCTTTTAAAATTGTGTTCTGTTGCCATATTGCATCTTCACTTCAGCTATCCATGTTGCTTCAACTGACAGGCTTGATGATTCACCAAATATTTTAAATGGTCAACATCATGCAGTGCACCCATCCCAAAAGAAATGGAGATCCATCCATGAATCGTTGCTCATTCGCACCCAAACAATTGTCACTGTGGTCAATAGATCTGGCCTGACAACATGGCAGGGACAAAAGGCAGCCTAAAAACACAGCAGGGATAAATTGCAAAGTTACATGACAGCACAGAAGTCACTTGGGGCAATCAAATTTTTCATTAAATGTGGATTAATAAAGTGAGGCTAAATAAATTATTTGGTATCTAAACTAAAGCCACTTTGATAATTTATCGATTGCAATAAATGTTTAATGAGTTAATCAAGTGTAGGAAGATAAAGTTTAAATTAAATAACAACGTTAAATGATTCTGAATTTTTCAGTAAATTATAAGTATATCAATAATAAGACATAAGTAAAAACATACAATTTACATAGGACAAGGAAAGCAGCTGAAGGCTGGTGAGCCTTTATTGATTTAAGTCTTAGGATTATTTCTGTTAAGCCTGTTAATATTCTAATAAACAGAGCTGTGGTGGGCATTTTGGTCCTGTCGAATGGCATATTCTTACCCATGTGGGAATTCCAGGATGCTTCTCAGATTCTGAACAACCACATGAGCAGGAAGTGTCAGCAGTTGGAACAGCTGAGCCCTGGTTTCAGAGCTGGAGCCACTGCCATTCTTCTGTGAGATTGAGAATTTAATGGATACCATGGTTCTGGCTGTGATCACCCTGCAGTTTCAAAAAGTGCAGACATTGAGGAAATGGGTGACTGGGTAGACAAGAAGGACCAGGCAGGGAGTGGAAGAGTTACTTGAGTGCATTGTGCTCTCTCACCAGTACTCAGTTCTGTGCACTGCTGAGAGTGATGGTTTCTCTGGGGAGTGCAGCCAGACCAAATCCATGGCACCACGACTGGCTGCGGGCTGGTGGTAGGGATGCATGAAGAAGATGGGAAAGCAATAGTAGGGAATTCTATAGTCAGGGGTAAAAGACAGGCATTTCTGTGGCTGCAGACACAAATCCAGCATGGCACATTGCTTCCCTGTCAGGATCATGGATGACATTGAGCAGCTGCTGAGCACTTTGAAAGGAGAGGAGATGGTGAGGGAAGAACAACTACCAGAAGCATATCTTAGGAAACTAGGAAGGAGACTAGCAAGCACCACCTCAAAGGTTGTAATCTTCTGATTACTCCCAGTGCCATACGCAAGTGAGTATAGATGCTTGGATGGATATATGGTGGAGGAAGGAGGGCTACAGATTTTTGGGGCAGTGGGACTGTTTCTGGGGAAGTGGGAATTGTACAAACTGAACATATTGCAACTCAACAAGACTGGGACCAATGGCCTTGTAGGGTGGTTTGCTCGTGCTATAGGGGGCTGATGGTTTAAACAAACTTGACAAGATGATAGGAACCACAGCAAAACATTAGAAAGGAAAAACAAGGTGCACAAAGGATTAGGAGATACAGACTACATAAAGACTTAGAAAAAGAAACAGTAAGACATCAGATGGAGTAAGGAAGAGAAATGAAGTAAGTCCAAATTAAGTTTACAGTGCACACATGTAAATCCATGGAGCATGATAAGGTGGTGAGCTTCTTGCATAGGTGTACACATGGGAAAATGATGTTGCGATGAGAATGGAGATAAGGTTCGATAGAAGGACTGGTTAGTAACTAATTCTGAATACTAGGAAAATTTACCATTATACTGTATTCAATAGGCTACAAACTAGTAGGAAAGATATAGAGAAGTAAATTTGCACAGGAATTACAGGGAGGTGCAAAAACCATAAGTAATTTAAGTGGGGAGTTTTAATTATCGTAAGATAGACTGGAAAAGTAATAATGTAAAGGGTAAAGAGGAGGAATAACTTATGAAGTGTGTTCAAGGTAATTTTCTACATTATGTTTCTGGTCCAACAAGGAAGGAGGCATTTCATGATCTGGTTCTGCGGACTGAGATCGGTGACAATAGAGGGAACATTTAGAGGGCAGTGACCACAGTATCAAAAAGGTTTAGGTTAATGATGGAAAGAACAAGGGGCAATCCATCTGCACTTGGAAGGATCAGCATTCAGGTCAGAGTGGGCATGACCCATGAAGGAATCCCATCCATGCAATTTCAACACTCCCCACCGCCTCAAAACCTGCCTGGCGGGGAGGGGGGGGCGGGGGGGGGGGTAGTGTAAAATTCAGGCCGGAGTATGATGATACTGTGCCACTTCACTGTATTTTGTGTTTAAAGAGGCAATGTTTTGCTACAAGAGTCGATTGTCTGGTAAACATGTAGCAGATGCTAAGAATGCAAGCTAATAATTGATTTTAGCTAGGGATACGTTCCTTTGTAGAGTTAATGGATCTTTTACTTAGGTTCTCCTGGGATTTCAGGTTAGGTACACAGAGTTACACAGTTAAGCTTGCAGGGAAGAAATACTTTTTCAGTTTCATTTTTAAAATACAAGCAGTCGCTGTATGGACTGCCCCAAGAAAGCAGTGCCGCTGTCTCTCTTTCTCTCGCTCTCTCTCTCTCTCAGAAGGCCCGGAGAATTTCAAATTGCAACACGCTTGTTCAAAAAGGGGAGTACGGCCAAGTTCAGAAACTGCAAACCAGTCAGTTTAACCCAATTGATAAAGATTTTCAAAGCAATAATCTGGGACAAAATTAAGTGTCATGTGGAAAATTGTGGACAAATCAATTGAAAGCCAGCAGTAATTTGTTAAAGAAATATCACATTTAAATAATTTGATAGAGTATTCTGATGAGGTACCAGAGAGGGTTACTAAGGGGGAAATGTTGTTGATGTAGTGTACTTGGACATTAGAGGGTGAAGAAAAAATTCACGAGTTCCAGGGATGAGGGACTTCAGTTACTGGAGAAACTAAGATTGTTTTACTTAGAGCAGAGAAGGTGAGAGGAAATTTGATAGAGGTGCTCAAAATCATGAGCGATCTGGACAGGGGAAAGAAGATGAAACTTTTCCCATTGGTGGAAGGATCGAGAAACTGATGTCACTTAATTAAAATGATTGGCAAAAAGAAAATGGTGACATGAGGAAAACCTTTTTAAAAAAACTAAGTCATGGTTAGGATCTGAAATGCACTGCCTGAGTTTGGAGGCATATTCTATTATGTCCTTCAAAAGAGAGTTGGTTAATTATCTGAAATGGAAAAAAAAAATGCAGGGCTACAGGCAAAAGCTGGGGAATGATTCGAGGTGTATTGCTCTTGCATAGAGCTGGCAGAGATATGATGGGCTGAATTACCTCATCCTGTGCTATAAATGTTCTACACGTATTTTTAACCTGGATCGCAAAATAAAGTTTTTCATGCAAATCACTAAATACGGTAAAACAGATCTAAATTACATGTCAAGCAGTATGAAATTTTCTATAAAATGTGAGCACCTCTGGCGTTCCACAAAAAGTAGATGTGGTGTCAGTGCAAGCAATTCCTTCTTTACAAAGGCCAAAGTCTGTTAAAGCTATGTGCCCCTGCAATGCAAAATAATCAGCATCAGATAATAATAACAAAAATCATTTAAACAAAGCAACAGAAAATACTGGATATAAACAGTAAGCCAATCACCATCTGTAACAGAAGTCAGGGTAACACTTGGGCGTAAAAACCTTCCTGAGTTCTGAGGAAGGCTCTTTCCATTCACTTGCCTCTTTACAAATGCTGAGTAACCCGCTCTTTTGGGTTTATGGCATTTACAAATTTATTTAAAATGTAAACAATCAAATAATCGAAATATAATTTCAATAACCTGGTAACCACTCCGGCAATTAACACTAGTGACCATTTAAGTTGACTAGAAGCTTCAAAAATTGCAACGTTGAAGTAAACTGGCAAGCACAGACAAATATGTACTTAAATGATTATGACAGGAAATTTTCAGAACATGGAGCCACTAATGACCCCTATACTCTTATTGCTTAATTATTGTAAAAGCATTTGTGCTTTATGCAAACAATGGACAGATTGGTAATTGGTGCAAAATTCAGTTATGTAGTGCAATTTCACATCCAAAATATGCATAGACTTTTCTGAAGTGTGCTATATTAGATGGCATTGTGGGTACACTGTTAGCCAGAGGCAGCAATCACTCCAGAATTTGGGTCCGGCACACCCACAATTGTATTGAAGCATCAAGTGCAATATGATGCATCTAGCAAACCTGAATATTATTGCACTTTGTGTGATGGCCACTTTGAAATGTTTGCAATGTTTGATGAGATATTTTACAAATAAAGTACATTTTTGCAAAAAAATAATTTGGGTCTGACGCATATATGGTGGTTATTGTGGGAATAACAGTACTGTCCACACAGTGATGTGAGAGCTGGGGTCAGTCTGGTGTTGGACAGTGCCTTGTGGACCAGCAAGCATGGAGACTGCTCCTAGCTAGTACCCTTTACTGTATATTTGTAAAGAGTTCGAAGGGGTAATAAAAACTAATGGTAAACCTATATATGACTGTAAAGACGGAAAATGCTGGATAAACTCAACAGGTCTCACAGGATATGTGGAGAAACAGAATTAATGTTCTGTGTTCATATGGCTATTCTACAGAACTGCTCTGTAAAAGGGTCATTTGGATTCAAAACGTTAACTCTGTTTTTCATTCTCCACAGATGCTGCCAGACCTGCTGAGTTTAGCCAGCATTTTCAGCTTTTATTTCGGATTTCCAGCATATGACTGAAGATTTCTTCAGACATATCAAGTATTAACCAACACCATACAACAACCACTACCAAGAAGGACAGGCAAAGTCGAGCGCAAAATGGCAACATTTTGAGATAACTTTTGGCATTGGATCAAGCCCAAGATGGGGTGCAATGCCTTTTCTTGTCAGCTTGGATCTTGTATGTCTCTCTTGTGGGGACTATGAATTAGATACAATTTTTGAATGATGGAGAGGTTCAAAAGTCTGAATGGCCTACTCCTGCTCTCAATTCATATGTTCATATGTTAATCTTGTACCACTGGTGTGCTCAACAGCTGAACCAGCACTGTTTAAATGGATCGATCATCATATGTTTGGGAGTTAAATTGCTGATTGATTTCTACTGGTTCTTGCTGAGCTAGTAGTGTTTGGAAGTTTGTCTAGTTCCTTAGAGGAGGTGAAGATGACAGGGAGTGGTGTTGTATATGGCTAAAGATATTGGTTTTTACTGGAAGATCACTTGCTCTCAAAGCATGGGTTCTGTAGTTTCTATCACCCTTGGTTTGTCACATGACAGGAAAAACACTCAGTGACGCAGAGAAGGACCAGCTGCTCAGAGGGAAGAGGAAGAGGAGGGGAAGAAGGGTTCCCAGCAGGAGGTGCCATCCAACCAGAGTTGCAGGCAAATTCTTTGCTCCTTGCTGTGGCAGAATGAAATGAATGCGATATCTGTTTCACTAAGGAAGTACTTACTGAAATCTGCCACCTCTTGCAAGCAGTACTCAAGCCTCAGAGCAGGCTGAGGGTGTGTCAGGCTCCTATCAAACTGGATTAGTGACATTTCCAACATCTTGTAGTTGTCTGACCACAGTTGCATCAGGGAGGTCACTGATGCTGTATATGTGAAGAGAGGGGAGAACACTGCATTTGTTTTTTTACAAAGGGAAGCAGGTGGAATGACCATATGACTTTCACCATGATAAAAGGCTTCCTCATGGTTTAAGGTGCATTGATCACACATACATGCAGAGCCTGTAAAGTGATGTCAATTCTGAGATATACTGCAACTGCGAAGGGCTAAACTTCCTCAATGTCCAGTTGGTGTGTAACCCACATTCAGCACATCATGCAGGTCAACGCCCAGCATTTTGACAACATTCATGATGCCTTCATTCTTTGCGTCTTCTGTACCTTCAGGATTTGACCCCCAAGAAACCACAGAATGGTACTGGCACCAAGGGCATAACTCTGTGGGAACCCATGCACGTGAGCTGCATGCATACAGTAAGAGCTGGGGCAAGGAACCGAGAGGGAGCAAGGGGAGTGGTGGTGCCAGGGTGGAGCGTGGGGTGGAGGATAGGCACAGCAAGGAGGATGCAACCAACATACTGGGCCATCAGTGATCGACTCATCTGACTCTAGTGCCAGTGAATTCAACTTCAATTCCCCATTCACCAATCTTACCCCTTCCCCCCATTACTGATCATCGGAGTGTCCACTTGTTTGCAACACTGAAATAAATTCCACCACAACGTTCCAAATAAACCTTATTAAACGATCCAATATTCCAGACAAAAGTCAACTAATCACTCTGGAGCACTCCCTTAGTGCCATCTTTGGTGTACCTTTGCCTGTCCTAGTGATCCTATGCAATGCTGCTCCAGTAACTGCAGCATGGCTGGTGGAAGACTGCTGACTTTGATTCAGATGGCCTTGCTCAACTCTGGCCCTAGAAGTTCCAGCTGCATTTTGCAGCACCTCACTATGGACAGTAACAGTATCAGTTAGCTAGCTGACAGGCAAAGATGCTTGGTGTAGTGGCAGTATGGAAAAATGAATTCTGCCATCTTCAGAGAGGACATCAGGTTTATGCACCTCAGGATACTGCCACTCTTCTGCTGCAATGCTTCAGCCATCCTAACAATCTGTTGAACAGCTGATATTACTGTTAAACACTGGTACGCACAGCGATGATGGTAGCAAGTTATTATTGCAAGAGTTCAGTCTGAGCATTTAATGAAGAACAGAGAAGTTGGGTGGCATATTCTTCAAGGAAGCTGGCACATCACCATCAGATGCTGCACCATGACTGGGCCTACAAATGTAGTAATGGATTTGGAGCTGGAAAGGATGGGCTTTAAGTTCTATGCAATTATATGCACAAGGTTGGTGATGTACACCTCCAGGCTCCTTGACGTTAACAGCAGACTTTCTGGCAAGCCTGCCAATGCACTAAACATCATCAGCCTTTTTCAGTACACTGCACCATTGAAGTTTGAGTGCTGCCTGAAATAGCAGCCGTTGGTTATTTGTGTAGCATAATCCCCGGGTCTATTTTCAAGCCTCACTGAATTTTATGGCCATTGCCTTCAGTTATACCACCAACGTCAATGCCATTGCATCATCTGCACCAACAACCATGGGATTTGGTGTTTACAATCACTAAGTAATCTGTAATTTTTGTTGAGAAACATTTAAATTCGCATTAAAACCTATCAAAATACTGCATCTAATACTTTAGCTCTATTCCTTAATTTCCTGTTTCCACATTACAGACTAACATTGAGAAATGGAACTTAATAGTGGCCCCTATTTCAGTTTTCTTAAAGAATCAAACTGGCTTACTAATAGGAAATTCATGTGCATACCTGAGAGTCTAAAAGGATATTTTCTGGTTTCAAATCCCTATTATAAAAAGAAATAAATTAATATTAAGTCAAACAGCATGTAATTTAATACTGCAATAAGAAATGAGAAAATTGAAGAGAGAACATTTGGGAAAAATCATTGATTAATCAAACTTCAAATGTAAAAAACTGACTCAGTTTGCTTCTGGTACAAACAATTCAGATCAATAAATATATACATGCAGCCACTGCAACACCACACTGCAACACCACCATCAACAGCACTGCCAAAAATATCACTAGCACAATACCCCAATCCCACCAGGAAGCATTCACAAACTGGGAACAAGCAATATTGGCAAGGTTAAGGGCAAGATGAGTATTGTCCAAATAAACAGAATACAAGTGCCAGAAGTTTTAAAAGTGTTGAGGGTTGTATATTGTGAAGGTGAAAGGCTTGGAAAATGTGAAAAAATTGTTCAGATATTCCTGTCTAATTTTCCCATTGAGCTGTTTTGCCAAATGGCTGCAAAGTCCACTGTAAGGGGACTCCCCTTTGCAAAACAAAAAAAAAGGCCTGTGCACTTAAACAAATTGTTTTCACAAGAAGAACTAGATGGAATGTTGTTTCTGCCCACAAAAAAGCAGGGCAAATTGAACCCAGTCAAATAATACCTTAATAGCTTAATCCCCATCATCAGTAAATTGATGTAAACAGCATTATGAAGCGGCAGGTGGTCACCAATAACCTGCCTGCTAATATTTAGTTTGGATTCCACCAGAATCATTCAGCTCCAGACCCGATTACATCCTTAATTCAAATATGGCATAAGAGCTGAATCCCAGAGTGGAGGTGAGAGTAACAGCCTTGAGATCAAGACAATACTTGGCAGACTATGGCACCAAACAACCTGGTAAAATTGGGGAAAGCTCTCCAGTGGTTGGAGTCACACATATTGCAAAGGAAGATCATTGTGGTTGCTAAAGAACAATCATTTCAACCCAATGATATTGCAGGGTGTTCAGCTACACTGACAATTCCTCAGAAACAGTGCGAAACCACATGCAGCAAGGCTTGGGATGATTGAGAGGAAGTAATATTCGTGACATTCACATGCCAGCTTTCCAACTATCTCCAATGAATTACTTCCTCCCAAAATCAATGAGATTATTATCAAATCCCCACCATCAATATCCTGAGTTTCAGCATGAACCACAAACTCAAATAGACCAAGCACAGGTTACTGGAGAAGTTCAGAGATTGGGCCATAACTGCTGAGCTCCAGGGCGTAGTATTTCAGGCATACCCCAAAGGTGCAGGTGCACTAAAGAACCCATACCAGCCCTCCGTGAAGGCTCATAGGTAAAGTTGGCACAGTGCAAACTTTCCATGGACGATTGTCCTGCACTGGGAACCATCCAAAAATGTGATCTCAATCTCAAAACATCAGATGCTTCCTGATTACATAATAGTTACGCAGAAACAATTAAAATAATTAAAACCAATTCTAGCTTCTGGGTAACTACTTACAGACCCGACCCAGGGCATTCCCCTACCACCTGGACACCCCATGTGGCTCCCCACCACCTCCCCCCCCCCCCCAACTACCTACCCACCCAACAAGGGATCACAACCCCAACGTGAACTTCCCAGCAAACAGAATTCCCCTCATTCCAATGGAACTCTCCACCCCCATGGGAACTCTTTCTCCTCTCCCACCCTCACTAATGCCTGACTCAACCCCTCCCAAATTTGACCCCAACCCATCACCCCTTCTCCAAGGCCCAACCTGGCCCAACCCTGCCCCTCCTCCCCCTCCACCAACACCAAGGGTCGTAGTTAGTGACCTGACACTACTCCCTCCCGTTCCCCCCAAAAAAGTCCTACCCCTTATCTTATATACTTAGCTTCTCCCTGCCTTGTCAAGGAATTTTAAACTTACCTGGTTTACATTTACATACCCAAGACTCTACAGCCCTTAATACTAGGCCCCAGAGACAGTGTTCAGATCACACTCGGCTTGAGTTGGAAGATCAAGCGAGGTAGAATCGCTTGGATATCAAGGCAAAAACTTTTGAGGGGAGTAGCAATCCGACTCAATTAGAATTCCATCACAGGTTTCGGCCCAATGTGTAGTTGCCCAATGTGAGTTCTGAACTCGCCTATGTCTCTCCAAAACATACAAGACATAAGTCAAGAATATGATGGGATATGCTCCACACCTGTCTTTGATGCAGGTCTAAAAAAGCACTGCTAACATTCTCTAAAGGCTTCGCTGGTACAGTTTTCATAGTCAGATGAGTATTGCTTGTACTCCCACTTTTGATGTGTAGAATGTGATGCAGTTGAAATACTTAAGCGTAGAGTTTCCATTTCCTTTTTTCACTTGGTAGTATTGTGCGTTGATATAGAACATAGAACAGTACAGCACAGAACAGGCCCTTCGGCCCACGATGTTGTGCCGAGCTTTGTCTGAAACAGATCAAGCTATTTCCTCCCTATCATCCCGAAGTACTCCATGTGCCTATCCAATAGCTTCTTAAATGTTCCTAAAGTTTCTGACTCCACTATCCCTGCAGGCAGTCCATTCCACACCCCAACCACTCTCTGCGTAAAGAACCTACCTCGGACATCCTTCCTATATCTCCCACCATGAACCCTATAGTTATGCCCCCTAGTTACCGCTCCATTCACCCGAGGAAATAGTCTTTGAACGTTCACTCTATCTATCCCCCTCATCATCTTATAAACCTCTATCAAGTCTCCTCTCAACCTCCTCCGCTCCAAAGAGAAAAGCCCAAGTTCCCTCAACCTTTCCTCATAAGACCTACCCTCCAAACCAGGCAGTATCCTGGTAAATCTCCTTTGCACTCTTTCCAGTGTCTCCACATGCTTCTTGTAGTGAGGTGACCAGAACTGCACACAATATTCCAAATGTGGTCTCACCAAGGTCCTGTACAGTTGCAGCATAACCCCACGGCTCTTAAACTCAAACCCCCTGTTAATGAACGCCAACACACTATAGGCCTTCTTCACGGCTCTATCCACTTGAGTGGCAACCTTCAGAGATCTATGGATATGAACCCCAAGATCTCTCTGTTCCTCCACATTCTTCAGAACCCTACCTTTGACCCTGTAATCCACATTTAAATTTGTCCTACCAAAATGAATCACCTCGCATTTGTCAGGGTTAAACTCCATTTGCCATTTTTCAGCCCAGCTCTGCATCCTATCTATATCTCTTTGCAGCCTACAACAGCCCTCCACCTCATCCACTACTCCACCAATCTTGGTGTCATCAGCAAATTTACTGATCCACCCTTCAGCCCCCTCCTCCAAGTCATTTATAAAAATTACAAATAGCAGAGGACCAAGCACTGATTCCTGTGGCACTCCGCTGGTAACCAGTTTCCAGTCCGAAAATTTTCCATCCACCACCACCCTCTGTCTTCTGTTAGATAGCCAGTTACCTATCCAATCGGCCAAACTTCCCTCTATCCCACACATCCTTACTTTCTTCATAAGCCGACCGTGGGGGACTTTATCAAACGCCTTACTAAAATCCATGTATATGACATCAACTGCACTACCTTCATCTACACACTTAGCTACCTCCTCAAAAAATTCTATCAAATTTGTGAGGCAAGACTTGCCCTTCACAAATCCGTGCTGACTATCCCGGATTAAGCTGCATCTTTCTAAATGGTCGTAAATCCTATCCCTAAGGACCTTTTCCATCAACTTACCGACCACCGAAGTAAGACTAACCGGTCTATAATTACCAGGGTCATTTCTATTCCCTTTCTTAAACAGAGGAACCATATTCGCCACTCTCCAGTCCTCTGGCACCACCCCCGTGGACAGTGAGGACGCAAAGATCAATGCCAAAGGCTCTGCTATCTCATCCCTTACCTCCCAAAGAATCCTAGGATATATTTCATCAGGCCCAGGGGACTTATCAACTTTCAGTTTATTCAAAATTGCTAGTACATCTTCCCTCCGAACATCTACTTCCTCCAGCCTATCAGCCTGTGACACCTTCTCTTCCTCATATATATTATATATATATATTATATTGTAAAATTAAAATTATATTGTACAATGTAAAGCTTGTACTGATAATGCATTAGTCATAGTGGACTGTAATGATTTACATTAAGTTTAGAACAATAGGATACCTGTAAACAATGTTGAGTGAATGCAAATATCCCAGTGCACTGGCCATTTCTGCAGCATAAAATCTGGCTCTGTCTTCTGGGAAGCATCGCTCCCTTTGTAGATGGAAAAACAACTGAAAATAGTTCAGGATAAGTACATTAACTCATGATGCTCAAATACAGCACAAGCTTTCCAGGAACTAAGAGGAAACGTTTCTGTTTTAAATTTGTTAGTACATGTGCTGCCACTTTTTAAACAGACAAATTAATCATGGCTTATATACAGAGAGGGAAGGTTTCATGTGAACAGTAGTTACAGCAAAATTGTAACATCTTGCATGATATTATGCCTTTAATGTAGTAGAACAGCCTATAATGTGTTGAGTGTGAGGTTTTATGATAATTATGTTTAATTACTATACCTTTAATTTAGTGATGGGCAACCTAGGCTAGCAAGTGGGCCGCATGAGTGGCCCTATTCATCTCAGCGGGCCGCAAGATTAAAATGGGGCATGTTCACTAACTATGGCCCTTAAATAAGATTGAATACATTTAATACAGTGAATATTTCTTAAGTGATAGAAAATGCTTAATCATTCATATATTTTTAGAACTATCAATTTCAAGTGGCAAAAATAAATTAAATATTTATGCTTGATTGGCTGACAGTCAATGTTGTTTGCAATCAGCATGCCCCTCACTTCACACGCTCTTGCTATACGTGCGTAGGAAACATGCTATGCTGATGGAAAGCAGCAGAATGTGGCAATTCTGCATGTGGGCAACAGTCAGGAATGTCTCATGGGCCCCACTCTGAACCCTGATGGGCTGCATGTGACCCCTGGACTGTTTTGCTGCTTTAATTCAAGGTAAAGTGGAGGGTGGCACAATGGTTAGCAATGCTGCCTCACAGCGCCAGGGACCTGGTTTCGATTCCAGCCCTGGCTGACTGTCTGTGGAGTTTGCACGTTCTCCCCGTGTCTGGGTGGGTTTCCTCCGGTTGCTCTGGCTTCCTGCCACAGTCCAAAGATGTGCAGGTTAGGGGGATTGGCCATGATCAATGTGTGGGGTGGGATTACAGGATTAAGGTGGGGGTCAGGTGCATTTTCGAAGAGTTTGTGCAAACCCGATGGGCCGAATGGCCTCTTCCACACTGTAGGGATTCAATGAATGGAGGGTCATGTAATCAGTTATAAGTTCTGTCTGGCAAGAAGTCAGGTGGCTTAGTTGTCATGGTGATTGGGGGACCAAGCAAGATGCAAAATATTCACACCTGCAACAAAGGTAAAAACAGCTGTGGTGCACTTTGTCGCTGAAATTTCAGAAAGAAAGAGATACAGAGAGGGGAGTTCTCACAGAGAGGTGTAGCTGGTATAGTCAGTACAGCAGTGTATGTCTTTTCTGTAGACAACCAGGCAGGATACGGGAGGAAAGATGATTTCTGCTGAAGAGATGCATCCCTTGGCATAATGTGCTTGACTATGGGAATTAACTTTTTATTTCTGGGTGAAAGGAGTTTCAAATCAAAAATGCTGGTAGGAAATGGAAAAGATATTAAACTGAGGCTAGCTGCTTCCTCACACGTAAGTGGCTGCATTGTAATACACTAGTGGCCCTATTATAAGGAATTGCATATTATGTTTTTGCATATTTAACGTAACACCAGTGCGGAACTTGGAACATATTACCTACACTAATGCTACATATGACAAATTAGCAACATACCACAGATTAAGGGGAGGGAAAAGAAAACATGAAGAAAAATCAAAATAAACAGCAAGTGTTATTATATGCGATTACCAACAAGTAGTTTTCAGTAATGCTGTCTTTGTCTTTTCATTTTAACAAAAGTACCAATTTTCTAAAGTGTTAAACATACTGAAATCTGTTTCTCTTGGTGTCAAAGCAGATCGCAATTCAGTGTTACCTGTTTGTAGTTGTCGACTGGTTCAAATAGAAATACTAACCTCTCCACCATTAACGAAATCCAGAACAAAGTAGAGCTTGTCTGTGGTTTGGAATGAATAATGAAGCCCAACCAGGAAGGGATGTTTCGCATTTTTCAACAACACATTTCTCTCAGCCATAATGTGCCTTTGCTGCATTAAAAAATATTTTAACATCTGAAATGCATACACAAATCAAGAAAATACTAAAATAAATCTGGTAATAAATTAAATGTTTAATGTCACCTCTTTCTTCTTTAGGATTACTTTCTTATGCAAGACCTTAATTGCATAAAATTTCCCATCGATTTTATGTTTCGCAAGTAGAACCTAACAATATAATTTTAGTCATTGTTAGGTCAATAAGACACAAAATCAAGACCGTATATATCAAAAACTTTAATGGATTTTGCTATTTTAAAATTGACTTTTTGATTACCCAAAAGGTGGCTGCACAGGGATTGGCCCTTTGTTCTGGAAGCTACCAACAACAGTTACAAGAACAAAATAATGCCTCTCTCAGCCTGTGGAATCTCACACCTCATTACACAAACTCCTTGTAACCACGAAACGACTTGCAGGTTGAAACTCATGCCTGCAGGGCTATTAACAGACTCATCTCACACCTGGGACCATCCAGATTCCTTTCAAAAGGGGACAATGACATCATTTGCATCTCGATAAGCTGACCCCTTTAGCAGAGTAAGAAGTTTAACAACACCAGGTTAAAGTCCAACAGGTTTATTTGGTAGCAAAAGCCACAAGCTTTCGGAGCCTTAAGCCCCTTCTTCGGGTGAGTGGGAATTCCCACTCACCTGAAGAATTCCCACTCACCTGAAGAAGGGGCTTAAGGCTCCGAAAGCTTGTGGCTTTTGCTACCAAATAAACCTGTTGGACTTTAACCTGGTGTTGTTAAACTTCTTACTGTGTTTACCCCAGTCCAACGCCGGCATCTCCACATCATGACTACCCTTTACCAGAGTCAGAGGGTCAGCCTAGATAATGACTTCCTGCAACAAGAACCTGAAACTAATGGCTAGGACATTGTCAGTCCTGAATCAAAGGCAGTTCCAAATACCGGATAAACATCCTTTTTGAAATCATCATGGAGAAAAGTCACATGACTTGATTGACCATTTTTAAATTTCCATATTCCTTTCAGAATTAAGAAATCCTCAGATTGTTGTTTTAACACCAACTTGAAAGGACTATAGCAGCCTCAGCAAGCACCAGTTACTGTCTCTCAACTTCCTGAAGCCTGCTTGATTTTACGAGTCTCTGATCAATGCCTGCCAAGTGGTCTAAACACAGAAAGCCCAGCATGCAACAGTGTCATTCATTTCACGAATTTTTATATAGTTGTCTCCGATCAGAAACTAATCAGGACTGAACTCCGCCATGAAGGAACAACCCTCTGAAATTTGACTTCTTGGACTCTGGAAATCATGTGAACTAATATTCAATTCTGTGATTCTTGTGCTGTTAAGGCAAGTTACTAGAAAATTGGATCACACTAACCAAGTGTTTGGGAAAACACAGTAAGAAGTCTCACAACACCAGGTTAAAGTACAGGTTAAAGACACCGGCTCCAAGTGAAGAGGATCTCCAAGAAGATCGCGCATATTGACATGGACTTTAACCTGGTGTTGTGACACTTCTTACTGTGCTTACCCCAGTCCAACACCAGCATCTCCGCGTGTTGGGAAAACACACCAAAGCATTCTTTAAAAAATAATTCAAAGTAGCTTCTGCTTATGGACTTTTGGTGTGAGGAAAGAAGTACAGTTTGCCCATTTGCCTGTAACATTATGATTCACAAGGGCCATCGCTTAATGGATAAAAATTGTGGCACATTGAACCTGCGAAATGTTGCAGCTAATGCATTAGAGTAAGCAAGAAAAAAATGGAATATTCAAAATCTTACCTTGCCAAAGCTTCCTTTGCCAATTAGCTTCAGGAAAGCAAAGTCTGTTGGCTGAGCCCTGAAATAAAATACCAATCCCATAAAAGTCAAAAAGTGAAGTAGTGTGGGTTAAAATACGCAAAACATGAAATTGCAATTTTGTGTAACACAAAATTGGACAACGTAACAATATGACACAGTTATTTTTAAATGGCAAAGTGATTGAAGTTTTTATTACAATCAAATACCAAAATAAATGACCAGAACTATAAAATACTCACTGGGGATTTCCTGACACACCAAGATAAATGCTTTCAGAGGTAGAATGTTGCTGTGGAAATAAAAATGATCTTAGATTTCTGTGGCATGAGCATGAAAAAAGATGCCCAGTTTGAGGCAGTAAGTGCATTTTAAAACTAAAGAATTTATCTGTGACACTACCATATGACCAAGCTTTTCATCCTCATCTTCTGATGGATCTGACTGATTCTTTGGGTTGTCCATTTGAAGAAATGCTCGAAACTCAAGGCTAAAGAAAAGAAAGAATCACATTTTTAATGGCAACGTGCTTTGATATTCTAAAGGAATGGGTATAATTTTAAAATTGTAAATACAAAAATGCTCATAAAATATCAAAAGCCATGCTGACACCACCGGAAGTTTTAAAAGGGAGCTGCTGCAGCAGCTCATAGTCCTCAATATACATAAGCTAAGTGATTCCACTCCCTTGATGTCAAGGTGGAATGTGACCAAAGGCAGAATGCCATGCAGATCAAAGTCCAGTATCCTGGCAGTAGTCATGATAATGCCTTCATTCTGTGGCATTCATATTTGAGCTATGATGGCAAACATGGGGTTAAGAGGATAGGATCTGGGTGGGATTGTTGTTGGTGCAGACGTGATGGGCTGAATGGCCTCTTTCTGCACTGTAGGGATTCTATAATTCTATAAAAACGAAGGCTGAAGGGTGATCTGACAGAGGTCTTTAAAATTGCGTAAAGGCAGACATAGACAAGATATTTCCATTTGTGGGGAGGCCAGAACTAGGGGTCATAAATACAGGATGGTCACTAATAAAACTAATAGGGAATTCTTCACTCAGAGAACTCATTATAATGTGAAGTGGTTGAAGATAGGTAAATTTAGGGGAAGCTAGATAAACAGATGAGAGAGGAAGGACTGGAAGTATATGCTGATAAGGAGAGATGAAGGAGTGATGGAGGCAGCTCACGCGGAGCATAAACACCAACATGGACCAGCCTGGCTGAATGAACTGTTGCTGTGCTATAAATTTGATGTGAATGATTACAGGACATCTCTCCTTGTTTGCAACTTGGTCTTCAAGGCCTCCAGAGCAGTGTCTGAAAACCTTGAAGTCTGTTATCTCCCACGTTATTTTAAAAAAGTACTCCGCAAATCAGATAAACTTCTTTCATGGCTGCAGCATCTGCTCCAGTCAACACGATAGCAGTGAAGGCTAGCTTTAACTAGTGATAGTGGCCTCTTGCTGTCTTGTCCAGCCAATTAACAGCATAGTTGGTGCAGGTTGGATGCTTAGATCAGTTAAATCAGTGGGAAGCATGAAGTTGAATACTGCCTGCCTTGCAATAAACAAAGATGGGTCAACCTTGTATCACAATCTATGCAACCAATCTCAGGGGCTACCCTAGGCTATCCCAACTTCAATCTGATCATTCTTTGATTCAATAAGTTGCAATTCCAATATGTTGCAAAATCATATTTATTTTTCACAGCAGCTATCCTACAACTTTGTCAAGTAGAATTACAGAAATAGCATTTATAAGAAACAGGGACAGTAGCATAGTGGTTATGTTACTGCGCTCATAATCCAAAAACCTGGACTAATACTATGGAGACACGAGTTCAAATTCCATCAGGGCCACTGAAGGATTTGGTTAATAAATAAATCTGGAATTTGAAAAGCTACACTTGTTAATATCATGAAACTGTGGATTGTTATAAAAACCCATTCAGCACTCAACATTCATTCAATCTACTTCTGACTCAGACCCACAACAACATGATTGATTTTTAACTGCCCTCTAAAATGGTCTAGCAATTCACTCATTTGTAGGTGACTCACCCCCACCTGCTCACGGGCAATAAATTGGAGCCTTGCCAGCAATGCTCACGTGTCAAGAATGAATTTGAAAAAACAAATATTAAAAAAAGATGGTTATTCAGCTGCATTTAATTCAGAAAGCTGCTTTAGCTGCTAACAAAAATTCTCATATTTAATACATAATGCATCGATTAAAATGAAGATGGTTACCATTTTATGGAAGAAATGACATGAAACTTACTGTTGACTTAATGATGGATGTGATACTAGTTTCTGAATGAATTCATTCAATCCTGCTCTTCTTTGCTTAATAAATGCTGTTAAGAAAAGAACACAAGTCTTATCCTTCCACTCCTGATCAAATACGGATAAACACTACACAACTCTTGTGCTACTAATTCAAAAACTACAAAGCATTTTCCAAGTAATATCTATTGAGGCTCCCTCAATTACAATAAGCCCACAGAAACACACAAAATATGAAACTGAACTTGAAGAGCACACATGGCTTCCAGATGGTTTCAGTAATTTATAAAATGTTTGAGATGCAAATTTACCATTCTATTCCTACATACAAAGATGCTGCATGTGACTGATGTAGAACTTCAAATAGTGAAGAACGTTCTACTGCAGACACTCCCTCATTCATTTAGTTTCCATATGCAGGGGCTTTGCATGTGGAGGCTGGAGTGCAAAGAATAAACTCACACCAAAATTAGGCAAACTTAAGCCACATTTATACTGATGCTGAGGCAGCTGTGCTCAAGTAGAGAAACAGAGTTCTCTCTTTTTACTTTCACTTTTCACTAGTTCCATTTGGGCCAGCTGAAGACACAATAGGAAGAAGCCATACAATTTCTACACTCGATGGTGGCTTTTGAACCCCAAGAAAAGTTGGATCCTAGACATGGTCAGACACAAAGATTCCTTCCTTAATATTACAGAACACAAAATTTGCATTGAAGTGCAATGGAAGCTATAAATTACAGAGAAGTGAAGGGCTGGCAGCAGCTGTCTTTATTTTGCAGGTGTCTTCATATTTAAAATGGTCATTGTATATCCTGACAGTTGCTGCAATGAGTCATTGCATTCTGCCGCTGGAAGGGGCGGTTCAAGAGTAGATACTGTCAAAGACCAGGTTTCAAATACAAAGAGGCAGCAGGTAAATTTGCCCTCGCAAGCCCCCAAAAGGCCCAGATAAAATCAGTGACAGGAGTGATAAATGAGAGAAAAGTACATGAGAGAGACAGAGTCTGCAAGGAACTGCCCCAAACAGATTCTGCCGCTCCCACGCTCATTGCTCCACTTCCTCCAACCACAGGCTCCGTCTCTCCTGCTCTTGCTCCTCTTCAGGAGGCAGAATCTATGATTGGAGAATCAGCAAGGGTGAGAGAGCAGGGTCTTGTGACTGGGGGAACCGGAGCAGTTATTCCAGCTGGTCCTGCTTCTGCCATCACACTGAGCACAACCTGAATGAAAGAGGGTAAGATAGCAACAAGTAGCAGGAGGTTTCACCCAGCAGTGTTCATCCAAAGTGAGGGTCTACAGTGCCCAAGTTGGGCTGGGATCTGGCTCAGGTTCAACGCATGCCAGTGGTGGAAGAGAAGCAACTGCAGCAGTAGGAGTCGATAAAGGACAAAGAGGTGGAGAAATGGCAGGGTTTCCACCTGGATGAATTCTATTCCCTGACTCTCAAAATTCTTTACAGACACTGAGACTCTCAAGAAGATACTGATTTTGACTCTGTGCAACTTGGAGCACGAGTATAGCCACAGAAATGATTCCTTTTAGAAACTAAACAACAGTTAATTCAAGAATAAAGTCTGGTTATTCAGGTATATACCCAGTACTTCGATATATTCTATGGCTGCAATCGAATGTATTTAATTAATAAGGTTATCTCATCTCCCCTTTCACCTACTTGACCTTTCTCAAGAATTGAAAAGAAAAACTGGGATATTAAGCTGATGAAAGCAAGATTCTGTAAGAGAATCATCAACATGCCCATCCATTCTAATTAATACTTCCAGTTCCCTGATTTAATTTCAAATGCTTATACATTCACTTGCAAAGACTGCTACCGTGACACATTTGTCTTAAAACATAGAACAGTACATCACAGGAACAGGCCCTTTGGCCCATGATGTTCTGCCTGCCCTTCGTCCATTTCTTGCATTTTCACGTGTTCATCTAAAAGCCCCTTTCGTACAAGCCTGCACCACCACCCCTGGCAGCGCGTTCCAGAGGCCTACTACTCTATTGTGTAAAAGACTTGCCCCGACATCTCCTTTGAATTTTCCTCCTCTCACCTCAAGTGCATGCCCCCTAGTATTAGACATTTCAACTCTGAGATAAAGATTCTGACTGTCAACCCTATCTATGCCACTCATAATTTTATAGACTTCTATCAGGTCTCCCCTCAGTCTCCATCGCTCCGGAGAAAACAAGCCTAGTTTACCCGACCTCTCCTTATACCCTCTAATCCAGTCAGCATCCTAGTAAACCTCTTCTGCATCCTCTCCAAAGCCTCCACATCATTCCTGTAATATGTCGACCAGAATTGAACGCAGTACTCTAAGTGCGGCCTAACCAAAGTTTTATAAAGATGCAACATGACATTCTGACTCTTGTACTCAATGCCCAACCAATAAAGACAAGCGTGTCATATGTCTTCTTTACCACCTTATCTACTTGTGTGGCCACTTTCAGGGAGCTATGGACTTGAACCCCAAGATCCCTCTGTACATCAATGCTGTTCAAGGTCCTGCTATTAACTGTATACTTACCCTTAACATATGACCTCCCAAAGTGCAGCACCTCACACTTGCCCGGATTAAATTACATCTGCCATTTCTCCACCCATATATGCAAATTATCTATATCCCACTGTATCCTATGAAAACCTTTTGCACTATCCATAACTCCACCTATCTTTGTGTCATCTGCAAACTTACTGACACACCCATCTATATTTTCAATGCATATATCACAAACAGCGGAGGTCCCAGAACGGATCCCATCACAGACCTCCAATTAGAAAAACACCCTTCCACACTCGTCTCTGACTTCTATTGGCAAGCCAATTCTGAATTCAAGTGGCCAAGTCACCATGGATCCCAGGCATCTTAATTTTCAGGATGAGCCTACCATGAGGCCTTATCAAAAGCCTTACTAAAATCCATGTAGACAACATCCACTGCTCTACCCTCATTAATCATCTTTGTCGCCTCCTCAAAAATCAAATTAGTAAGACATGAACTGCCCCGCACAAAGCCCATGCTGAATTTCCCTAATTAGGTAATACTTTTCCAAATGCGCATAAAACCTATCCTTAAGAATCCTCTCCAATAGCTTCATATCCCTTCTTCAGTATTCTTGCTCAGCAATTTGGTAACCAGGTTCCCATCTCCAGCATAGTGCTGTGTTGAATAGTGCAGTGCTGTTGCTCAGTCTTATTACTCAAGCTCAGCAAATTTGAGCTCACGTGAACACATTTCTTACATCAATTGTTGTCTTTGACAGGGATTTAAATAACTGCATTATGTAAGTTCTATTGACTTGCTATAATGAATCACTATAATGGGCAGCACGGTAGCACAGTGGTTAGCACTGCTGCTTCAAAGCTCCAGGGACCTGGGTTCGATTCCCGGCTTGGGTCACTGTCTGTGTGGAGTTTGCACATTCTCCTCGTGTCTGTGTGGGTTTCCTCCGGGTGCTCCGGTTTCCTCCCACAGTCCAAAGATGTGCGGGTTAGGTCGATTGGCCATGCTAAAATTGCCCCTTAGTGTCCTGAGATGCGTAGGTTAGAGGGATTAGTGGGTAAAATATGTAGGGATATGGGGGTAGGGCCTGGGTGGGATTGTGGTCGGTGCAGACGCGATGGGCCGAATGGCCTCTTTCTGTACTGTAGGGATTCTATCATTCTATCAATGAATGAAACTGAAAGTGTTGAAAATACAAATAACTCAAAATACTTTCAAGACATCTACATTTTAATGTCAAACTCAAGTTCAGCCAAATTCTCTGGCCCATGGGGAGTCTAAAACTAGAGGGCATAGGTTTAAGATGAGAGGCAATGTCCAGAGGGGCAATTTTTTCACACAGAGGGTGGTGAGTGTCTGGAACAAGCTGCCAGAGGTAGCAGTAGAGGCAGATACAATTTTATCTTTTAAAAAGCATTTAGATAGTTACATGGATAAGATGGGTATAGAGGGATATGGGCCAAATGCAGGCAATTGGGATTAGCTTAGGGGTTTAAAAAAAAGGGCGGCATGGACAAGTTGGGCCGAAGGGCCTGTTTCCGTGCTGTAAACCTCTATGACTCTATTCCAAGAACTGAACTGGCTGAATAATGCCCTGTTCTTTCAATCTCTTTAATACAGTATCTACTTTCTCTCATAAAGCGTATGGGGTACTGATCTCGCCCTAAAGAACCGGAGGGGTTACCACAAAAAGCATGGGACCGAGCATTGAGCCCTGTGGAACACTGCTAGAAACAGCCATTCCAGTCATTAAAAAAAAGTTGACCATTATATTTTGCTTCCTGCCCCGAGCCAATTTTGGTTCCAATTTGCCACTTTCCCTTGGATCCCATGTGCCTTTACATTTCTGTCTCTCATGTAAGGACCTTGTCGAAAGTTGCAATATCCACACAGACTTCATCAAACATACAATCGTCGTCTACCCTACTCGTTACCTCCTTTAAACATTCAATCAAATTAATCTGCCAAACCGGCGAGGTGATGAATGAATACTTTTCTTCAGTGTTCACCAAGGAGAGGGGCCATGTTTTTGAGGAAGAGAAGGTGTTACAGGCTAATAGGCTGGAGGAAATAGATGTTCGGAGGGAGGATGTCTTGGCAGTTTTGAATAAACTGAAGGTCGATAAGTCCCCTGGGCCTGATGAAATGTATCCTAGGATTCTTTGGGAGGCAAGGGATGAGATTGCAGAGCCTTTGGCGTTGATCTTTGGGTCCTCGCTGTCCACGGGGATGGTGCCAGAGGACTGGAGAATGGCAAATGTTGTTCCTCTGTTTAAGAAAGGGAATAGAAATGACCCTGGTAATTATAGACCGGTTAGTCTTACTTCGGTGGTTGGTAAATTGATGGAAAGGGTCCTTAGGGATGGGATTTACGACCATTTAGAAAGATGCGGATTAATCCGAGATAGTCAGCACGGATTCGTGAAGGGCAAGTCGTGCCTCACAAATTTGATAGAATTTTTTGAGGAGGTAACTAAGTGTGTTGATGAAGGTAGGGCAGTTGATGTCATATACATGGATTTTAGTAAGGCGTTTGATAAGGTCCCCCATGGTCGGCTTATGATGAAAGTGAGGAGGTGTGGGATAGAGGGAAAGTTGGCCGATTGGATAGGCAACTGGCTGTCTGACCGAAGACAGAGGGTGGTGGTCGATGGAAAATTTTCGGATTGGAGGCAGGTTGCTAGCGGTGTGCCGCAGGGATCAGTGCTTGGTCCTCTGCTCTTTGTGATTTTTATTAATGACTTAGAGGAGGGGGCTGAAGGGTGGATCAGTAAATTTGCTGATGACACCAAGATTGGTGGAGTAGTGGATGAGGTGGAGGGCTGTTGTAGGCTGCAAAGAGACATAGATAGGATGCAAAGCTGGGCTGAAAAATGGCAAATGGAGTTTAACCCTGATAAATGTGAGGTGATTCATTTTGGTAGGACAAATTTAAATGTGGATTACAGGGTCAAAGGTAGGGTTCTGAAGACTGTGGAGGAACAGAGAGATCTTGGGGTCCATATCCACAGATCTCTAAAGGTTGCCACTCAAGTGGATAGAGCTGTGAAGAAGGCCTGTAGTGTGTTAGCTTTTATTAACAGGGGGTTGGAGTTTAAGAGCCGTGGGGTTATGCTGCAACTGTACAGGACCTTGGTGAGACCACATTTGGAATATTGTGTGCAGTTCTGGTCACCTCACTATAGGAAGGATGTGGAAGCGCTGGAAGGAGTGCAGAGGAGATTTACCAGGATGCTGCCTGGTTTGGAGGGTAGGTCATATGAGGAAAGGTTGAGGGAGCTAGGGCTATTCTCTCTGGAGCGGAGGAGGCTGAGGGGAGACTTAATAGAGGTGTATAAAATGATGAAGGGGATAGATAGAGTGAACGTTCAAAGACTATTTCCTCGGGTGGATGGAGCTATTACAAGGGGGCATAACTATAGGGTTCGTGGTGGGAGATACAGGACGGATATCAGAGGTAGGTTCTTTACGCAGAGAGTGGTTGGGGTGTGGAATGGACTGCCTGCAGTGATAGTGGAGTCAGACACTTTAGAAACATTTAAGCGGTTATTGGATAGGCACATGGAGCACACCAGGATGATAGGGAGTGGGATAGCTTGATCTTGGTTTCAGATAAAGCTCGGCACAACATCGTGGGCCGAAGGGCCTGTTCTGTGCTGTACTGTTCTATGTTCTATGTTCTATGTTCCCATAACAAATCCATCCTGATTGTTCTTGATTAACACACAATAGCCGATTTTTATTACTCACTTGAACAACTATGGTTCTGCACGCAAATTGCTGTGCCCCAAAATATTGCATTGTCATGGTAGAATTAGAGATATGATACCATTCTAATCACAGGAGGTTGAGCAGTTAGAATTGTTTTTAAGTTGTGCTGTGGGATGCAAAGTCCTTCTTGTTAAGTCAAAATGCATAATCATTGAAAAATAAAGCTATTGGTTAATGCATCGGAATCATCATCATCTTAGATCGCATTACATAATTAGAATAGGTAAGAGTTAAAAGCTAACACCAATACTATCTTTATCTTGGGGGTTAACTGTTCTCTGCTACATTGTTCATGACAATCCCTTGACCGAGAGTCCACTTGCCAACCAATCAGCACCCTTTCCTCAAGCAGTATAAATTGTTCCCTTTGAAATTTGCTATTCTTGCCTGTACCCTGATGAATGCAAGGTAAAAAGCTTCAACAGTATGTCTGCATTTCCACAATATTATCTTTAAAAATAGCTAAAATTATGCAGACACAGTCAACTTGTATATCAAAATGTTCTATCCACAAATGAAAATTGATTTCACTATTAAACTTCGCTGAAAAGTGAAAAAAGGGAACCATCCATTAGTTTCAGAAGGATTTAACACCTTTCTGATTAAAATCAAAAGGAGAAACCATCACTTTCCAACCTTAAGGTCCCATTCTATGCTGCATTCCCACCAAGGGGACCATGAACTTCTTCTGGAGACTACATTTTCATTGACTTCTTGTACTTCAATATTTTTGTCTCGGGTTTTTATTTCTTTCCAGTTACGAAGAAGCTTGCTGAAACATAGGCTGGGAATTTTCTTGGAGCAGCTGCAGTTATTTTTCAGCAAGTATGATGAAATCCTGTTTTGCTGCACTCTCAACAAAGTTATGGCGAGGAAGCAAGAGCAGTTTCAAGCTAGTATTAGACTAACATAGTCCATTATCTAGGTCAATTAGACATGGGCAATAACTGCTGGTCTGGCCAGCGATGCCTGTATCCTGTGGACAAAGGAAAAGTATACAAAAAGGAGAGTAGCTAAAGTAAACATTTGGGGGAAAACTATCACAGGAAATGAGGAAATGTCAGAGACACTGAACAAATATCTTGTGCCTGTTTTCACAACAGAAGACACAAATCACACACTAGAAAAAGAGGGTAACAAAGAGGCTAATAATAGTGAGGAACTTTAGTTAATTATCAGAGAAATGGTACTGAATGAATATGGGGCAGCACGGTAGCACAGTGGTTAGCACTGCTGCTTCACAGCTCCAGGGTCCTGGGTTCGATTCCCGGCTCGGGTCACTGTCTGTGTGGAGTTTGCACATTCTCCTCGTGTCTGCGTGGGTTTCCTCCGGGTGCTCCGGTTTCCTCCCACAGTCCAAAGATGTGCGGGTTAGGTTGATTGGCCAGGTTAAAAAAAAAATTGCCCCTTAGAGTCCTGAGATGCGTAGGTTAGAGGGATTAGTGGGTAAATATGTGGGGGTAGGGCCTGGGTGGGATTGTGGTTGGTGCAGACTCGATGGGCCGAATGGCCTCCTTCTGCACTGTAGGGTTTCTATGAATATTATCAATGGAGAAATGATATTCAAGGAATGTAAAGCACTGAAAGTCAACAAATCCTTAGGACTTGATGGCTGACATTCTAGCATTCTAATTGAGGTGGCTGCAGAGATAATGGTCATGAATTTCCAAAATTCTCTAAATATTAGAACACTCCCGACAATCCATGAAGCAGAACCATGTCCAAATGCAGCAAAACCTCGTCAATATCCAGGTCTGGGCTGATAGGTGACATGTGCGCCTCACAACTGCCAGAATGACAATCTCCAACAAGAGAGGATCTAACCATCGTCCCTTGACATTCAATGGCATTACCATCGCTGAATCCCCCACTATCAACATCCTGGAGGTTACTTACCATTGATCAGAAACTGAACTGACTAGCCATATAAATAATATGCCTACCGGAGCAGGTCAAAAGCTAGGAATCCAGTGGTGAGTAACTCACCACCTGACTCCCCAAAGCCTGTCCACCATCTACAAGGCACAAATCAGGAACAGATACTTTCCATTTGCCTGGATGAGTGCAGCTCTAACATCAGTCAATAAGCTGGACAGCATCCAAGTCAATGCAGCTGGCTTGATTGCTACCCCTTCCACAGACATTCAATCCCCTCCACCACCAGCAATCAATGGCAGCTGTATGTGCTATCTACACGATGCACTGCAGGAATTCACCAAGGTTCCTTGGGCAGCACCTTCCAAACCCACAATCACTACCGTCTAGAAGGACAAGAGTAGCAGATATCTGGGAACAGCACCACCTGAAGGTTCCACTCCAAGTTGCTCACCATCCTAACTTGGAAATATATCATTGTTCCTTCACTGTCACTGGGTCAAAATCCTGGAACTCCCTCCCTATATCTCAGGGGCTGCAACGGTTCAAGAAGGCAGCTCATCACCCCCTTCTGAAGGCAACTAAGGATGGGCAATAAATGCTGGTTTAGCCAGCGACACCCACATACCATAAATGAATATGAATATAAAAGATTGAAGTTAGCAAATGTAACACCGCTATTCAAGACAGGAGAAAGAAAATGGGAAATTAGAGGCCAGTTGGCCAGTCATCATTGTCGGGAAAATGCTGGAATCAATTATTAAAGAAGCCTCAACAATATACTTGGAAAATCAAACTATGATCAAACATAGTTTCATAAAAGGGAAGTCCTGTTTAACGAGCCTTTCAGAATTTTTTGAGGATGTAACTAGTAGGATCAGAGAGTTCCAGTCAATGCAGAATATTTGGATTTCCAAAAGACACTCAAAAAGGTGCCACACAAAAGGTTAATGTGCAAGGGCTCATGGAGGTAGGGGTAATATATGAGCAAAATGGAGGATTGGTTAATGGACAGAAAGCAGGGAGGAGAGATTAACAGGGCATTTTCAAGTTGGCAGGCTATAATTAGTGAAGTGCAGCAAGATTCAGTGCTGGGCCTCAGTTATTTCCAATGTATATTCATGATTCAGTCCAAGGGAATGAGAGTGATGTATCCAGGTTTGATGACAATACAAAGCTAGGTAGGAACATAAGATGTCTGGATGGAGGGCACAAATAAGCTACAAAGAGAAATAGACATCTTAAGTGAGTGGGCAAAGTGGATTATAATGTGGGGAAGTGAGAGGTTATTCACTTTGGTAGTAAGAACTGAAATACTTTTTAAAGTACATGGATCTGCTAAAAGTTAACAACACAAAGTTAGCATGCAGGAACAGCAAGCACCAAGATTTCTCATGTACATTGGCCTTTATTGAAATGAGATTAGACCACAAGAATAAGGAAGTCTTTCTGCAATTGTATAGGGCTTTGGAGAGACCATGAGTACTGTGCAGTTTTGGTCTCCATATCTACGGAAGGCCACAGCTGCTAATTGCTCTTGAAGTGGTGCAGTGAAGATTCAACAGATTGGTTCCTGGGATGAGAGGCTTGCCCTATAATGAGAAGCTGAGTAAATTGTGTCTGCACTCTCTGGAGTCTAGAAGAACGAGAGGTGATCTAATTGAAACATAAATAATTCTGTATGAGCTTGACAAAGTAGACACTGAGAGGTTGTTTCCATTGGCTGGGGAACCAAGAACATAGGGGCACAGTCTCAGGATAAGGGGTTATCAATTAGGACCAAGATGAGGAGAAATTTATTAACTCAAAGTGTAGTGAATCTTGGGAAATCTCCATCTCAAAGTTATGGGTGCTCCATTGTTGGATGTATTTAAGGTCAAGATAGACAGATTGTTTTTTGGTCTCAGGGAATCTGGGGAAATGGGGTGTAGGCAGGTAAGTGGATTTGAAGCTAAAGCGCAGCCATGATGGTATTCAATGGTGGAGCAGATTCAAGGGCATATATGGTCAATACAGGTTCCTATTTCATTCTTAACTTTTAAGAAGGGGTTCAAGAAATTCTGTTGTGAATCTCTTTTACAAGTCACATTTATTACTCAATATGACACATTTAGATTCCCTTTACATAAGTAGCATTGCTGGAAGAGAAAAAGAAAAAACTATTCAAAGTGTAGCCCAACTTCAACAATATTGCTTTTTAAAAATCTATAGTAGAGATTACCTGGATCAAAATTGTCGCCAAATATCCTTTTAGCAGGAAGCTTCAGGGGAAATTGAGGGTACTGCTTCTTTAGCTAACACAGACAGGAAAGGAAGCCATATCAGTATTTGTTTCACAAAAACATTTTTATTGAATACATTTCTGCTGCATAGAACATATTGATGTGGAGATTCCCCTAGAACATATTGAGCCATGGAAGGGTGTTTCTGGACCACAAAAAAAGTGGATCTCATGATCTTTTTCATGGGTGGTCTGTGGTTTGACACATGGTTATGATGTTTAGTGGTTTGCCCATGGTTAAAAGTTATGTCCCATGAAAAAGTCACCAGATCACATAACTCGAGATCAGCAGACAATGGTTTTGAAATTTCTGGCCACAGTTCAAAACATTGAGATGATTGCCTTTCTTTTGCTTTTTATATTATATCTGTATACATTGTGAAATACGAGTGTGACTGCTGGAATACATACCAATTTAGACCTTACTGTTCCTGACTCTGGGGGACATCTTCACCCAGCATTCAGTTGATAGCTTTTAGCTGCATCGGTCCCACTCTCAAGAACTCTCACCCAAAATCCCTTCATTTTATAACTTCCTGGCTACTGTTAAAAAGCTTATTCAGAACCTTCCCTTGACTTGGCTTTTCACCAACTTTCTAGAATCCTCAAATACTCAGTCCATATTTTATCATGCGAAGCATGAAATGTCTAAAAAGGGCTTCAGATCAATGTTTAACTGTTCTTTTATAAGGCAAGTTTGCAGATTGAAGTTTGCTAAAAAAGTGTATTTTAAAATTTATTTTATACTTCTGACACTATTGTGTGACATCTTGAATGTGATACTTTTGATTCTATCCAAGATACCTGTATAGGAGCTCCTCACTACCTGGCCATCCATTGCTTTGCTCCTCTAAATCCTCACTTCTACTGATTAGGTTCCCCTAATTCTAACAACATGTCTAACAACATTAGGTATGAAAATGCATGACATTAGGTTCCCCTAATTCTAACAACATGTGACAGTAAATGGTGATGATAAAGGCTGAGAAAGGTGCTAAAAGCGTCCATTGAGTAATTGGAATGTGTGAATGGCAGAACAAAAGTACAGATTGTTAGATGACGAACTAAGAAATGTGGCAGTTGGCCCTAGAATAGTCCCCAGTTAGTCCCCTAACAATCTGTACCTTTGTTCTGCGATTCACACATTCCGATCACTTAAAGGATGCTTTTAGCTCAACCTTTCTCATCACCATTTACATTCCCTTTGTCCAATTACACCAAACATTTCTTTCCCCTTTCCGCACACACGAGGACGGCCTCAACCGGGATATTGGGTTCATGTCACACTATCTGTAACCCCCACAGTTGCCTGGACCTGCAGTTGCACTGGCTGTCTTGTCTGGAGACATAAGAACATAAGAACATAAGAAATAGAGACAATACACATCTTTTTAGCCTGTCTTGATGCTCTCTCCACTCACGTTGTTTTGTTTCTTAAAGACTTGATTAGCTGTAAGTATTCGCATTCCAACCATTATTCATGTAAATTGAGTCTGTGTCTTTATATGCCCTGTTTGTGAACAGAATTCCCACTCACCTGAAGAAGGGGCTTGGAGCTCCGAAAGCTTGTGTGGCTTTTGCTACCAAATAAACCTGTTGGACTTTAACCTGGTGTTGTTAAACTTCTTACTAATTTTCTTTGCCTTCAGCTCTGATGAAGGGTTATCTCGACTCGAAACATTGGCTCTATTCTCTCTCCACAGCTGATTTCAGACCTGCTGAGTTTCTCCAGCATTTTCTGTTTTTGTTTCAGATTCTAGCATCCGCAGTAGTTTGCCTTAACCCCTGATTCTAACTGTGGGTGCATTTTAACTTAAAGTTCCAGTTAATTGTTAGAATAGCCCCTGTCTGATAGTTCAACGTCCATTCCCCAATGTACCGTCTGAAACAAGCTAGCTCCAGATTTTTTTCGAAATCTGGCTTCATAGAACATAGAACATAGAACATTACAGCGCAGAACAGGCCCTTCGGCCCACGATGTTGCACCGACCAGTTAAAAAAAAAACTGTGACCCTCCAACCTAAACCAATTTCTTTTCGTCCATGAACCTATCTACGGATCTCTTAAACGCCCCCAAACTAGGCGCATTTACTACTGATGCTGGCAGGGCATTCCAATCCCTCACCACCCTCTGGGTAAAGAACCTACCCCTGACATCGGTTCTATAACTACCCCCCCTCAATTTAAAGCCATGCCCCCTCGTGCTGGATTTCTCCATCAGAGGAAAAAGGCTATCACTATCCACCCTATCTAAACCTCTAATCATCTTATATGTTTCAATAAGATCCCCTCTTAGCCGCCGCCTTTCCAGCGAAAACAATCCCAAATCCCTCAGCCTCTCCTCATAGGATCTCCCCTCCATACCAGGCAACATCCTGGTAAACCTCCTCTGCACCCTCTCCAAAGCCTCCACATCCTTCCTGTAATGTGGGGACCAGAACTGCACACAGTACTCCAAGTGCGGCCGCACCAGAGTTGTGTACAGTTGCAACATAACGCTACGACTCCTAAATTCAATCCCCCTACCAATAAACGCCAAGACACCATATGCCTTCTTAACAACCTTATCTACTTGATTCCCAACTTTCAGGGATCTATGCACACATACACCTAGATCCCTCTGCTCCTCCACACTATTCAAAGTCCTCCCGTTAGCCCTATACTCAACACATCTGTTATTCCTACCAAAGTGAATTACCTCACACTTCTCCGCATTAAACTCCATCCGCCACCTCTCGGCCCAACTTTGCAACCTGTCTAAGTCTTCCTGCAAACTACGACACCCTTCCTCACTGTCTACCACACCACCGACTTTGGTGTCATCAGCAAATTTGCTAATCCACCCAACTATACCCTCATCCAGATCATTAATAAATATTACAAACAGCAGTGGCCCCAAAACAGATCCCTGAGGTACACCACTTGTAACCGCACTCCATGATGAATATTTACTATCAACCACCACCCTCTGTTTCCTATCCGCTAGCCAATTCCTGATCCAATTTCCTAGATCACCCCCAATCCCATACATCTGCATTTTCTGCAGAAGCCTACCATGGTGAACCTTATCAAACGCCTTACTAAAATCCATATATACCACGTCCACTGCCTTGCCCCCATCCACCTCCTTGGTCACTTTCTCAAAAAACTCAATAAGGTTAGTAAGGCACGACCTACCTGCCACAAAACCATGCTGACTATCACCTATCAATTCATTACTCTCCAAATAACTATAAATCCTATCCCTTATAATTTTTTCCAACATCTTGCCGACAACAGAAGTGAGACTCACCGGTCTATAATTCCCGGGGAAGTCTCTGTTCCCCTTCTTAAACAATGGGACAACATTCGCTAACCTCCAATCTTCTGGTACTATACCAGAGGCCAACGACGACCTGAAGATCAGAGCCAGAGGCTCTGCAATCACTTCTCTTGCCTCCCAGAGAATCCTTGGATAAATCCCATCCGGACCAGGGGATTTATCTATTTTCAGACCCTCCAGAATATCCTGCACATCCTCCTTATCAACTGTAATACTGTCTATTCTACTCCCTTGCAACCCAGTGTCCTCCTCAGCTATATTCATGTCCCCTTGCGTGAACACCGAAGAGAAATATTGGTTCAATGCTTCACCAATCTCCTCCGGTTCCACACATAACTTCCCTCTGCCATCTATAACTGGCCCTAAACTTGCCCTAACCAACCTTCTGTTCTTGACATACCTATAGAACGCCTTAGGATTCTCTTTAACCCTATCCGCCAAAGTCTTCTCATGTCCCCTTTTAGCCCTTCTAAGCTCGCTCTTCAACTCCCTCTTAGCCAATCTAAAGCTTTCTAGTGCACTACCCGAGTGCTCACGTCTCATCCGAACATAAGCCTCCTTTTTCTTTTTAACCAACAAAGAAACTTTTTTGGTGCACCACGGTTCCCTAGCCCTACCAATTCCTCCTTGCCTGACAGGGACATACCTATCACAGACTCGCAGTAGCTGCTCCTTGAAAAAACTCCACATGTCGGACGTTCCCAGTCCCTGTAATCTCCTAGTCCAACCTATGTTTCCTAATTCTCTCCTAATAGCCTCATAATTACCCTTCCCCCAGCTAAAACCACTGGCCCGAGGTTCATGCCTATCCCTATCCATCACTAAGGTGAACGTAACCTGGATTTCATGAGACATCTCAGCCATGTTTCTGCATTGGAAAAAAGCAAGACCCTGTCTCCACTGAGAATCTGCTGCTATTATTTTCTTCTTTCCTGATCTGCTTCTTGTGGAAATAAACTAAATCTAGATCTATATCATCTTTCAAGCTTATCAAATTCCTGGACTCCTCTCGATATCTGCTCTGGACTACATTCAGGTCAGTCTGTTGTCTTTTCCCAGCACTGCAATGATTGAGAAACTTCAGTTTCCTAATGAACCTCTATCTAGCTACAGGTTTTTCTGCTTCAGTCTATTTCTGGCCACAGGTTACATACATATCTGTGCACGATCATCCACAGCAGAGCCTGGCCTCCAATTGTCTTGGAATGCCCTTGCCATTGGACCAAGGCCTTCCAAGGAGAAATTCTACAACAACTTTCAGAAATCCCTAGTCTGAGTCCCAGGAGGTGAACAAACTGATCCTTCTCAGAGATTTCAATGCCAGTCAGAAAAGACACAAATCTCTACAAGGGTGTGACAGGCAAAGAAGAAGAAGGGAAAGTTGGAATTTCCAACTCCTCATGATGAAACATCTACAACATGGACCTCGTCATAACAAACACCCTGCTCTGCCAGCAAGATAAGCACAAGACCGCATGACAATCCCTATGGTCCAAACATTGGCACTTGCTGGAATCATTCAAGCAAGGGTCTGCAGAGTTGCCCACATCACCCAGCCCATGATAGGTACTGTTGGCTAAAAGCAAATTACTGTGGATGCTGGAATCAGAAACCAAAAGAAAAAATGCTGGAAAGTCTCAGCAGGTCTGGCAGCATCTGTAAGGAGAGAAAAGAGTTGACATTTCGAGTCCAAATGACCCTTTGTCAAAGCTGTTGACAGCCCTTTGTCAAAGGTATTGTTGACTGTTGGACTGATAACTCCCTTATCTAATCCACTATCTCCATCAGCCTGTCCCCCAAACAGAGGAGGCAACAGAAACAATGCTGCAAAAAAATTATGATCTCATACATCCCACCAAGGTAGCCCTTCTCAGTCAGAACCTCACTGCCAACCTCTCAATCTCCAGTTACAAGGAGCTATAATGAGCCCATAGTGCCTGGTTCACCCTAAAGTCCACCTGTAAAGAGATCCTTGATGTCTCTACCAGGAAACATCATGACTACTTGGACAAAAATAACCAAGAAGTACTTAATCGGGTAGATGTGCAAAAATTTGATTTGACTGGAAACTTAACCACAGCGCAAGGAAAAAGCAGTAGTTTTACAGGTGGTTGAAGGCAGTGGTACAGCATAAATCCTGCAAAAAGAATAAATGGTGGGTAGAAAGGTAGGAGATCCAACAGTTCACAGAGACTACTGACATGGACAGTTTCTTGAGCACTATCAAAACAATCTGGCCGAAGCACTCAAGGGCACACTCCGCTGAGAGTCAAGAATGCAAATAAGCTCAACAAGAACAGGGAGGCATTCAGGGCTCACTGGAGAGAACATTGAAGAATTCCTCAACTGAGACTCTGCCTTTAAATGTATATGTCCTCAATATTCCACCTGATTCGATCTTGGCACTACCCTGATTCACGGCAAATCTAATAATCCATTTGACAACTGATAAACAACAAAGCCCCTGGAGAAGTTGGAACCTCTGCTGAATTTCCAAAATACGATAGAGATATAAACCACAATTGTAACCCAGGGTGTACGATTATTATATTTTGGGGCTGTAGCAAAACTTAAGGTTAATGAAGTCATGTGATCTCTTCTGCAGTCTGCCTGCCAGTAAGCCTGGGTGGTTTGATGGAGAGAGATCAAAAGAATTCTGAGATTGACAAAATGTTTAAAACAAATATTAAATTTAGACGAATGATTACTTAATCACGGTACGGTGGCAGAGTGGTTAGCACTGCTGCCTCACAGCGCTAGAGACCCGGGTTCGATTCCCGGCTTGGGTCACTGTCTGTGCAGAGTCTGCACGTTCTCCCTGTGTCTGCGTGGGTTTCTTCTGGGTGCTCCAGTTTAACTTTTTTAAATTGGTTTCGATGGTGTTGGTTGAGGAATAAATATTGGCCTACACAGAAAGTTCAATGCTTAATTGCTTGTAAAATATCGCGGAATCTATCTTGAATTTGCATCTTATTTGAAAGAAGTGTCAGGTCAGATTAGTAGTTGAGCTGTGGAGTTGGCTTGAGCTCAACCTTGCAATTTTATAAAGAACTGTATGTTACTATCTATTTGCAAAAAAATATATTATATATCTACATCTGACATTATAGCTCAACCCCAAGTCAATTTATAATTTGGCAATGAAAAGCTTAAAACATGGTTAGCACTGCTGCCTCACAGCGCTAGGGAACCAGATTCGATTCCCAGCTTGGGTCACTGTCCATGCGGATTTACTCTGGGTGTTCTGGTTTCCTCCCACAGTGCAAAAGATGTGCTGGTTAGGTGCACTGGCCATGCTAAATTCTTCCTCAGTGTACCCAACAAGCGCCGGAGTGTGGCGATTAGGGATTTTCACAGTAACTTCACTGCAGTGTTGATGTAAGCCTACTTGTGACACAAATTAATAAACTTTAAAATCAAAAATTGTTGATTGAGGTAATCCTTGGTTCAAACAATATTTAGTGTCATGGACACAAATGCGGGAAGCTGAGGTTAAGATCTATTGTTTTTCCATCCTGATCGTACAGAGAAAATTGTAGCCTTAACTGTGTGCCAAACTTTTATATGTTAATTTGAGAAACAAATTATTTATAAAATAAATGCCATTTTATGAGTAATATATATTTGAAGAAAGATCATAAGACCAAAACACCATAGGAGCAGAACTAGACCAATTGGCCCATCAGATTTGCTCCGCTATTCAATGAGATCATGACTGATCCAACATGACAATCCTCAACTCCATTTTCCTGCCTTATCCCCATAACCCTTAATTTCCTTACTGATAAACATCGATCTACCTCAGCCTTGAACATGCTTTTAGTGACCTAGCCTCCACAGCCCCGTGGTAAACAATTCCACTGATTCAGTATCCTCGGAGAGAAGAAATTCCTTCTCATCTCTGTCTTAAGCGGGTGACCTCTTACTCTGAGATTAAGCCCTATGGTCCTAGACTCACCCAGAAGGGGAAAACAACCTCTCAGCATCTACCCTGCGAAGTCCCCTGAGAATCCTATATGTCTCAATAAGGTTGCCTCTCATTCTTCTAAAGTCCAATGAGTACAGGTCCAATCTACTTAACCTCTTTTCATAAGAAAATCCCTCCATACCTGGAATCAACCTAGTGAACCTTCTCTGGACTGCCTCCAACGTCAGTATATCTTTCCTTAGATAAGGGGACCAAAACTATTCACAGTATTCCCGTTGTGGTCTAACTGGTGGCTTGTATAGTTTCAGCAAACTTGTCTATTTTTATGCCATTCCCTTTGAAATGAAGGTCAACATTCCATTTGCCTTTCCTATTATCTGCTGAACTTGCATGCTAGCTTTTTGTGATTTATGCAAGAGGACCCCCAAATTCCTTAGTGCTGCAGTTTTCTGCAGTCTTTCTCTGTTTAAATAATATTCAACTCCCAAGTGCATAACTTAATATTTTTCCACATTATATTCCATCTGCCATGTTTTTGTCACTCACTTAACCTGTCCATATCCCTCTGTAAACTCTGTCATCCTCACCACTTGACTTCCCATCTATCTATGTGTCATCCACAAACTTGGCTATAGTACATTCATTTCCCTCTTCCAAGTCATTAATATATATTGTAAATAATTGTGGCCCTAGCACTTATCCCTATAGCACTCCACTAATTACAGGTTGCCATCCTGAAAATTCCCTTCTTATCCCAACATTGTCTTTTATTGGTTAGCTGATCCTCTATCCATGCTAATACACTACTCCCAACACTATGGGCTGATCCTTGCACTACAGAATGTCTTTAAATGAAAGCTGCAAGTTCAAGGGTAGAGATGAACATACAGAACCGAGAAAATGTTGACACTACTGATAACAACCAATTGTAAAATCACTTTGAGAAAGTAAACATACATATTCTGAAAGATAAAATAGCTAAAGGCTCATTTTGATTGGTGTTCAATAGAGTACTTGGATGATATGCATACACCTGTAGAAGAGCATGAATTAAGTTTTATTGTGCACATGCATACAATTGCATGCACAGAAACGCTGCACTTACAGTGTTGTACAATTTGTCAAACTCGGCGTAGCGTCTCAAGACAAACCATTCATTCCTACCCACTGTCACCATCACTTTGTACACCTGTAAGAAAGAAAGAAGAACATAAGAAATAGGAGCAGGCGTAAGCCATTCAGCCCTTTTGAGGCCACTCTGCTATTCAACAGCTGTTCTTCTACTTCAACATCATTTCCTGCACCATTCCCACATCCCTTGATGAACTTAACATGTAGAAATCTTTTCAACCTCCACCTTCAACTGAACGATTGAGACTCCACAACCCTCTAGGGTAGAGAATTCAAAAGATTTACCATCCTCTGACTGAAAAAATTCCTCCTCACCTCAGTCCTAAATGGCCTGCCTCTTACTCTGAGACGGTGTACCTGATTCTAGATCGCCCATCTAGGGGAAACATCCTTCCTGCATCTGACAAGCCCTAAAATAATTTTGTATGCTTGAATAAGATCACCTCTCATTCTTTCTAAACTTCAGGAAATAAAGGCCTAGTCCATTTAATCTTTCCTTGCAGGATAATCCCTCAAACCCAGGAATTTAGTTTGGTGAACCTTTGCTGCACTCCCTCAATGCAAGTATATCTTTCCTTCGGGAAGGAAATCAAAACTGTGCACAGCACTCCAGGTTTGGCCTCAAAAAAATTGCAATAAGACATCTTTACTCCTACCCGCAAATCCCCTTATAATAAAAACCAAAATACCAATTTTCCTTCTTAACTGCTTGCTGTGCCTGCATGTTTGCTTTCAGTGATTCATGAACAAGAACAAACACCTAAGACCCTTTGACATTCAACTTAGCCTCTCACCATTTAAGAAATACTCTGCATTTCTGTTTTTCCCTACAAAAGTGGATGGTCTTACATTTTCCACATTGCATTCCATCTGCCATATTTTTGCCTGCTCAGTTAACCTCACCAAATCCTCTTGAAGCACCTTTGCATCCTCCTCATGATTTGCACATCCACTTAGTTTTGTGTCAACTGCAAATTTGGAAATATTACATGGGTCCCAAGTATTGATGATGATCATCACACCCCACTTGTCACAGCCTGCCAACCTGAAAACAACCCATTTATTCATACTTTTTGTTTCTGTCCGTTAACCAGTTCTCAATCCATGCCAGTATATTCCCTCCAATCCCATGTGTTCTCATTTTGTTTACTAACCTTTTGTGCAAGACCTTATCAAAAGCTTCCTGAAAATCAAAGTATACCACATCCACCACGGTTATCCCTTAACTATTCTGCTAGCTAAATCGTCACCAAGTTTTAACAGGTTTGTTAAACAGGATTTCACTTTCATCTCAACTCTGCCCAATCCTCCCATTAAATTCTAAGCTTCCTGTTAATTTTTTTTAAAAAGTGAATTACCATTGATAATTTACTTGTCATGGCCTGCTGCTCACTCAGGTTGAACTTGATGGTGCATGATCTGTCCTGCCGAACCACAAGATGAGCTTCAAATTACACATCCAGTATCACCATGACATCTAATTTCACCTTCAGTAAATCATTTGCCCACATTGTTAGCACATGCCATTGGCAAATAAACACTCATACATGCTTTCATTATCCTTTAATCTTCATTCTTAATTGTTCAGATTCATGGCCTTCCCAGTTCTACACTGCATCAACTCCAATTCATCCAGAATTTTGCTGCTAATACTGTATCCTGCACTAAACTCTCCAGTCATATTGTCTCCACCCTCATCCCCATCCTAATCCTCACTACAGTCCTTGCATTTTTCAGTGTCTTCTATCTCCCAGTACATTAACATTGAATAATCTCATCTAATTACCCTTGTTACACCTACTCCATTTGCCTGAAAGGTACAAAAAAATGTTAGTTCTTATTATATAAATGGTGGCATTTATCATTCACTCAGTGGCTTTACATAACAAAATTAGATGCACATATGCATATCTGTGTACGTACGACGTGTGTGTGTCTGAAAATGAAGGGCCGCACAACAACAGATGCATGGATTTTTTCAATTAAACAAGCTCCCAAATTGATTACTTAGTATGAAAATATTCTAATTATGACCATAGGCCAAATAATTTGCAAAGTACTTTTTGCCTTAAATTATTTTAAAGGTTTAAATTTAGAAAGTATTTATATATTTTATCAGCAAAGCTCCCAGATTGTTAGTTCTGTTTTATACTTACGGTGTATCGCTTTTTTTTCTCACGATGTTCATCAAAGCTAGGAATACTGACATTGGGGTGGGTTGATTTTGAATCCATTTTTGTTCCGTGTCAAACAGTTGCAAATAGTTGCTTCAAAACTGATAAATGGTGAAAGTTGAATTTTATGTGCATTTATCCAAAATCAGTAACTCATGTGTACAGACCCGTATATCCATTATGATACCTAGAAGAGAACAAATGATCTTATTCAGCCTGTAGGAATAATGGCCATCTAGGCTTAATGTTATATCAATGTTAAATTACAGCTATTTTCATGCACTCGGCTTCAACGTTTAAGTGGAGTTATTTTATGCTGTGTTTAACCAATTTCCTTCTTCTTGATAAGAGGGTCAGGGTGTAATCTAGAACTTGCTGCCTGGAGTGAACAAGGAAATTCTTCATAGAGAGGACAGCTCACCTTTGTTTACTCTATCACACAATTAATTTTTGTACACAGTGAGATGGCAGCCAGATTGTGCAGGAGGCCATGCATGCTTGTGGTGGGAAATCCTCCCCTGATTAAGACAGAGGTAGGAAGGGATTGATGGATGCAACTTGCACACATTTGGCAGATTGCTAATTAGGTTCATTAATGAGCCACTTGACACCAGCTATCCCCGAGCCCATCAGAATTTAGTGGTGACTCAATTAAATTGGTTTGCTGTTGACAAGCTCTCAATGATTGATTAAGAGACCTGACATTAGGGGGGAACCCTTTATTTAAAAGCTATAAGGATTATTTACGCAGGTCATTCAGCATAACTTTTTTCATATTATGTAGTAAAGATATAATGTCAATGGCATTCTTCATATACAATCAATTAGGGCGGCCATTTGAGCATTTTTGTGTGGCAGTATGAGAGACGATAGCAGCACATAGCTCTCAGCTGAAACGGCCAGGAACCTCTAAGAACTCTGAGACATCAGAGGGGTTTTCTCTCTGCCACTGGGAGTCAAAGAGGAAGTTATAAAGCTACTGTCTTGCCAAAAGATCCAGGCAATCTTCAAATGTTGCAATCGCAGAACGAGTGAGGAACAAGGACCCTCCTCTCTCCCAGAACTTGCTACACCTGTTGAGTCCACCTGAAAAAGGCAAACACCAAGTACAGAAGCCATCGCAACTGCTAAACCAAACCTCAAAGGAACTCAAGCAAAGGGCCCCCAGCAATATCTTAGAGACTAATTTGAAATTTCATCTTTTTAATGTCTTTATCTTTGTATCTGTATTTTAGGTAATAACTTTAGCACTTTAGATGCAATTGCTTGCAGCAGTTTTTGTGATAAATTAATTTTTATCTTGTTTAAGGCTTGCCTGCTGGGTTATTACATGCACCTGCACACAGCAGGTCTACAGACAATGTTTTCTGACAAGGAGATGAAGAAAGAGTTGGCGACAGTCCAAATGATAACACTTGTATTATTGCAAGAAACGCAAATGAAGAAAAAATGGATCAATCAGAAGACAAAGAAAATAATGTTTAGTGGTGTCCCTTGGGGATCAGAGTGGAGTCTTTGTGTTTCACTATAGTTCTAGATAATGTAGATGAAGAACAGAGAGCTGTATAGCTAAATATGCTGATGACATTAAGTTAAATGGCAAAAGGTAGAAAATAACAGGTGAAGTGACTCTAGATCTGGCCGAGCAAAACAAACCAATGATAGCTGACCAAGTTATGGTCCGGGAGTATCTTGGAAATAGTGACCATAATATAATTGAATTTGGTGTCATAGTTAAAGAAAGATGGACATTGAGTAAAATGGGGAAACATATAATGAAGAAATACTGGAATTGATAGTTAAAAGTAATTGAGCTTGGATGAGAAATGGGGTACAGCGATTACAAAGATAATTGATATCAATGTTTAATAAACAAAATGAATTTGTCCTGTCCTGGTCCCCCCCATGCCGACACTATAGTTAAGAAAGCCCACCAACGCCTCTACTTTCTCAGAAGACTAAGGAAATTTGGTATGTCAGCTACGACTCTCACCAACTTTTACAGATGCACCATAGAAAGCATTCTTTCTGGTTGTATCACAACTTGGTATGGCTCCTGCTCTGCCCAAGACCGCAAGGAACTACAAAAGGTCATGAATGTAGTCCAATCCATCACGCAAACCAGCCTCCCATCCATTGACTCTGTCTACACTTCCCGCTGCCTCAGCAAAGCAGCCAGCATAATTAAGGACCCCACACACCCGGACATTCTCTCTTCCACCTTCTTCCTTCGGGGAAAAAGATACAAAAGTCTGAGGTCACGTACCAACCGACTCAAGAACAGCTTCTTCCCTGCTGCTGTCAGACTTTTGAATGGACTGACCTCGCATTAAGTTGATCTTTCTCTACACCCTAGCTATGACTGTAACACTGCATTCTGCACTCTCTCGTTTCCTTCTCTATGAACAGTATGCTTTGTCTGTATAGTGCGCAAGAAACAATACTTTTCACTGTATGTTAATACATGTGATAATAATAAATCAAATCAAAAATTTAAAAATATCAGTGGCTATATCAAAGGACATAACACAAAGGAAAATGACATATAAACAAGAATAAGTTTAGATATAGCAAAATGCCCCAAGATGCTTCCTGAAAACATGATCTGATAACTAAAGTTTATTGATTATTATCGCAAGTAGGCTTACATTAACACTGCAATGAAGTTACTGTGAAAATCCCCTAGTCACCACACTCCTGCCTGTTCGGGTACACTGAGGGAGAATTTAGCCTAGCCAATCCACCTAACCAGCACGACTTTCGGACTGTGGGAGGAAACCGGAGCACCTGGAGAAAACCCACACAGACATGGGGAGAACGTGCAAACTCCACATAGTGACCCAAGCTGGGGATCAAACCTGGGTCCCTGGCACTGTGAGGCAGCTGTGCTAACCACTGTGCCACCATGCTGCCGCTATGGGACTATGACTTTGGGACTAAACCAAAAAAGGAGATATTAGGGAGGGTTAATTAGAAAAAAGGAGGGTTTGGAGCAGGTCTTAAAGGAGGCAAGCAAGGAAAGAGATTCAAGGTGTAAATTCCAAAGCACAGGACTTAGATGCTGAAAGAACAGCCACCAATAGTCCGTTTATAGGTGACTGAGGCATAAGTAATTTCAGCAGCATATGGTTATGTTCTTACGAAGGTGGAAAAAGATGATCTTTGTAATGGAAGAATATGGTCCCAAAATATAGTCCATAGGTTTAGTGGTTGATGAACTAGAATATGAAATGATGAAGATAGTTAAAAGGGCAAAATTTATAAGACTGGAACGCATGTACAAAAGATGAGTGAAAACATATAAAATGATATGCAGTTATCTGGAATACACAAAGAAAAGACCAATGGGGCAGCATGGTGGCACAGTGGGTAGCACTGCTGCCTCACAGCGCCAAGGACCCGGGTTCAATTCCAGCCTTGCGTGACTGCCTGTGTGGAGTTTGCACATTTTCCCTGTGTCTGCGTGGCTTTCCTCTGGGTGCTCCAGTTTCCTCCCACAGACCAAAGATATGCAGGTTAGATGGATTGGCCATGCTAAATTACTCTTAGTGTCCCAAGATGTATAAATTCGATGAAATAGCCATGGTAAATGTGCGGGGTGTGGGGGTGGGGGTGGGTTAAGGTACTATTATTCGGTGCAGACTCGATGGGCCGAATGGCCTCCTTCTGCACTGATTCTATGACTAGGAAACGAAAAAATGGTCATAGATCCTGAACAATGCCTGAAAGGGATGGTTAATTTTCTTGAAAATAAAATAGTTAGTTAGTTACGTTCCAGCAGGAAACTTCAAGGAATTACATGTTGTACCAATAAGATTAAAGAGAAGGGAATATAATATCTATGTTTGAAAATGTATAAAAGAACCATGTAGAACTTAGACAAAACGTTAAAAGGTTAAAATGCTGAGGGAAGTATAAAGTCATCGCAGCAGATCAGCATGGCTTTATGGTAGCATAAGAGGGCAGTGATCATGTTCAACAGATTGGATAAAAGGGAACTGTTTATCAGGGCTTTTGATTTACAAGTTGGAAAACCAGGAAATAGATGCGCAGATATTGCAGTGGATTGACATCTGGCTGTATCAAGGAGTCAGTGTTGGAATCTTCACTATTTTCAATAATTAAGTACAATTATAATAATGGCAACTACCTGACAAAGTGAAAAATGGTCCAAGTATCTTGGATCTTCATTGGACAAACCTAATCCAGACAATTAGTTCTCCATCAGTCTACTCTTAATCATCAAAGAGATGGAAGGTATCCTTAACAGTGCTATTAACTGACATGTACTCAGGGGAGTTGGTGGCATAATGGTAGTGTCACTGGACTTGCAATCCAGAAACTAAACTAATGCTCTGGGGACATGAGTGCGAGTGCAGGTGACTGACTGTGTTGGGTGAGTGCGAATGACTGAATGAGTGTTTGGGGTGAGTGCGAGTAATTGAATGTGTGCGCGCGAGTCTGCCTTACATTCAGTCTCAGGTTTCTCACTCACCACCACTAACCAACCCATATACCTACAACCCTTACACTCACCCACCTACACTGACCCTCTCACATGCTGGTCAATTACTTTACCCTTTATTAACTGAACAATTTATTGCTCTTGCGTTGCCTTACTTTTGCTCAGAAATTTTTATTTTCCTTAAAACCTCTAACTTATTTTTTGAAATCCAGCATATTGTTCTGCCAAACCTGATCTTTCCAAAATGTTTTCATCAACCCTTTAAGAGAGGATTATGGATGGGTGGAAATTGCAGAAACACTGGCCATGATCTACCAATCCTGCTTAGATCCATGGCCTGGAGAACTGGAGATTTGTGAATGTAACACATTGTTTAAAAAAGGGTACAAGAACAGGACAGGAACTGCAAGCCAGTCAGTTTGACTTGGAGGTGGGATAAAGTTTAGGGACAATAATCAGGAAAAAGCTAACAGTCATGTGTACGAATTTGGATTGATCATGTGGTGCAGGGGGCTCTTCAAGTAGAGGAGTAAAAGGGAATTTAGCTGTGGTAGGGAAAAGTATACTTATGGAGATAGATAGCAGCTGACAGCATGACTCCCGTAGACTGCATTTCAAGTTTAAGTGCAACCTATCTAATACATCCTCATTATCAATTTCTAGTGTATTAATTATCTCTTCTTTCAACATGGCCTGTGTAGCATCTTCTTCTTTGATAAGGACAAAATAGAAAGTATTCATTTAATACTTCACCCATGCCCCCTGTCTCTCTGCATAATTTGTCTTTTTGGTCCCTAATCAGCCCTACTTCTCCTTTTATCACCCTTTTACTAATTATATGCTTATAGGAGACCTTTGGATTCCCTTTTATGTTAGCTACAAGTCTCTTTTCATAGTCTTTCTTTGCTTCTCTTATTTGCATTTTCACTTCTCCTCGGAACCTTCTATATTTAGCCTGGTTCTCCATACCATTAGCCATCTGACATCTGTTATAAGAATACTTCCCTTCATCTTAACCTCTCTCTCTTCTGGCATCCAGGGAGTTCTGGATGTATTCGCCCTACCTTTTATCTTCATGAAAACATATCTTATTGGTGCCCAAACTCTCTCTTCTTTGAAAGTAGACTATTGTTCAAATACCATTTTTACTGCCAACCTCTGATTTATTCAGCCTAGATCCATCCTTACTCCACTGAACTGGATTTCCCACGATTAATTACTCTTACTCTGAATTGTTCTTTGTCCTTTTCCAAAGCCAACCTGAACCTTATGAAACAATGATCACTGTTCCCGAAATGTTCACCTCCTGACACTTGATCCACTTGGCCCACCTCATTCCCATGAACTTATCAACAGGTCTAGCCTCTTTTCTCGTTGGACTGCAAGCATACTACTGTGGAAAACTTTCCGGAACATACTCTCAGAACACTTGCTCCTCTCTGCCATTTACACCACTACCCCAGTCTACATTCAGATACTTTTAATTCCCCCATTATAACTACTCGGATCATTCTTGCATCTCTCTGTAATGTCCTTGCAAATCTGTTTCCCGACTTCCCACTGGTTGCTGGCCATGGACTACACTAAACAATGTAATTGCAGCTTTTTTGTTCTTTCACTTTAGTAAAAGAGATTCTGTCCTTGAACCCTCTGTAACATCATCTCTCACCAGCACTGCAATGTTCGCCTTAATGAATACCTCCACCTTTCTCCCTTTGCTGTCTTTCTTCAACATCTTGAAGTAACTTTTCTGGTCCCGCCTGCCATGGGAATCCAACATCCAGTCCTGCCTTTCTTTGTGCCAGATCTATGTTCTAGCTATAATGCCATATTTCTGCACATCAGTCTGTACCCGAGACTCACCAATCTTATTTAGCACACATTGTGCACTCACATACTTGCACATTTACCCTGAGTTACACTTTATTACTTTTTCTTTTATTCTGACCCCACCTAATAAATTTTTCCCTACTCAAGTGCCATGTATCTCTCCCAGTATTCTGTGCCTTTGTTGTTCCTCCAATATTTACTCCCGATTCCCACAGCCCTGCCAAATTAGTTTAAACCTTCCCCAATTGTACTAGCAAATTGCCCCACAAGGAACCTAGTCCTGGATATATTTAGATTCAAGTTGAGGTGGGGGGGGGGGGGTGTTTGGAAAGTTAAAGAGAAAGGACAAGGCAATAGTACAGGGTAGCAATATGGGTAATGGTAACTGGTGTGTGACAGGAAAGGATGGACAGTGCATCAGCAAATGTGGTCAGAGGAGGGAAAAACGGCTTTAAACTAGGATTCGGGTGAAGGAAGACTTAGAAATCCAAAGAGAAAAGTTGAGGCAACAGAATACTGCAGCCATGTGGGTAAAGTTAAGCTGCTTGGGACAGGAAGGCACAAAGTTTAACAGTAATAGTATATTAGTGAGGGGACAGCACATTACATGCCAGAAATGGTAATAAATACACAAATTCATTTAGCTGAATGTGCAGAACATCAGCAATAAGATAAATAAACTAGTGTCACAAATAGAGACATGGCTACAATGTGACTAAGGTTGGGAATTAAACATTCCAAGGTATCAAACATCTTGAAAAGACAGGAAGAATGGAAAAGGAGGAGGGGTAGCCCCGGTAATAAAGGATAACATAACGACATTAGTAAGAAAAGATCTTAGCTCAGAAAATCAGTATGTAGAGTCAGCATGGGTGGAGATTAGAAATGGCAAAGGTCAGAGAAGGCTAGTGAGAGTAGTTTATAGCTCCAATAGAAATTATACCATTGGACAGAACATTAAATAAGAAATTATTAGAATTTCTAATTCTAATTTCTAATGTCTTTAAAGGAAGGAAATCTGCTGTCCTTACCTGGTCTGTCCAATATGTGACTCCAGACACACAGCAATGTGGTTGACTCTTAACTGCTTTCAAGGGCAATTAGGGATGGGAAACAAACCCTGGGTTTCCCAGCGATGTCTACATCCCATGAAAGAATTAAAAGAGGACTAAAATTCACCAAATCCCCAGGATATGGGGAGCCTACGGTTTTCCAAGAATAGCTGCAAAGGCAGTGAATTCACTGGCTATGATTTTCCAAAATTTCCTGCACTCTCGAACTCCCTCAGCAGATTGCAAGTCAACAAATGTAACGCTGCTATTCAGGAAAGGAGGGACATGAAAACAAGGAACTGCAGGCCAGTTAGTTTGACATCAGTCAGCAGAAACTGCTGTTGGAATCTATTATTAAGTAAGTCTTAATCGTACAGTAAGAAAAGCGCAGCATGATTAGAAGTAAACATGGTTTTCAGAAAGGGAAATAGTGTTTCACAAATAGAGAGTTTTTTGAGGATGTAACTAGTTAGGTATATATAAGGTGCATATAAGTACCTTAGTTAGATACATATAAGGCGCAATTTTCCCCAAAAAACGTGTCATAACGGTACGAAAACAGGAGTGATCCGTGCCGGTCTTTTCGGTGTGGTGCAGACAGTGATTGCCCCACACTTAGTGCACTGAAAGAGCCTCCACATGAAACACGCTGTTATGGAGTCCCCAGCATGTGACTCACCCAAACTGGCCGCAGCTGTGCGCCGTTAACAAGGGTGAGCTCTATTTAAACACTCCCACTGCACTCTGAGCCAGTCACGCCTGAAGGATGACAGCACATAGACCAGCCCCCTGTTTCATGAAGAGAGACCTCGGATGGCTTCTGGACATCGTGGAGGAGAGGAGAGGAGAGGAGAGTCTTCCTGGATCCCCGAGAGGGCAGACGACTCAGGAGCGGCTTGGGATGCAGTGGCCATGGCAGTCGGTGTTCATGACCTGACACAGAGCACTGGCGCCCAACACTGGAAGATGACAAATGACCTCATTCGGGCTGCAGGTTGTGGCCATTTGTCTTGTCCTAGCAGCAATCCTGTTTGTCGCACCTGGAATGTCCTTATCAGTCTACTCCCTAACACCCTGTGGCCATTCAACACCTGCCCCCACTCCCCCCCCAGCATCTCCCTCAAATCCCTCTGCCATCCCTCATCACAACCCCACATCCTCCGAGCATTGGGCCGCACGGTGGTGTCCCCAACCCTCACTCAGACATGGGCCTGGGCATCTGTGTGCAGTCAGAAGGCAGGCAAGTGTCAGACTTGGTAGTACTAGGGCAGCATCACAGCTTACCTCACAGCAAGTCATCATCACACTCCTGCCTGGACAAGTCACTCACTGGCATGGCCAACCCAAGCCCATCACCCTGGTGTGATGTCAATGAGACTCTTGGAGAGGAAAGAGGATGCACCATGTCAGGGAGTATGGACAAGGGTTTTGGAAGGTGGGGGGGTGGGGGGGGTTGGAGCTGCCGGACACCATCCCCTAATTGGAGAATCTTGCAGCAATGAGGGCCACCCTGGTCCTCCCTGCCATACTGAACCCTTGCCACTGCCTGCCCCCTATCCTCCACACCCTCCTGGTCTACCTCCTCCTCATCTGTCTGGTCCTCCTCCTCCAGAATGTCACCCCACTGCTGCGCCAAGTTGTGGAGCACACAGCAGACCACCGCCACCATGCAGGAGATCCTCTGGGGGCCGTACTGCAGAGCACTGGTTGGAGTGGAGCACAGAGTGGTCCAGGCAGTGGAACTGCATCTGAGCAGGCTAATGCACCACTCAATGACAAATCAGGTGGCAGCACGGGCTTCATTATAGCAGGTCTCCTGCCTCGGATCATACTTCCACTCTGATGATATCAGCTACGACCTCAGCAGGCAGCCCTTGCCCACAACGAGACATCCTAGCAACCTGATCCTTGAAGACCGTGGGAATATCTGAGTGTCCCAGGATGTAGCTGTCATGCACACTCCTCGGATAATGTGCCACACCTGCATGATGTTGAGCAGGTGGTCGAACACAACTCTGCGCTGTCGTGTGTCGTGAAGGCCGCCTTGGAGAACGCTTACCCGAAGATCAGAGGCTGAATGCTCGTGGCCGCTGAAGTGCTCCCCCACAGGAAGAGAACAATCTTGCCTGGTGATTGTCGAGCGGTGTTCATTCATCCGTTGTTGTAGCGTCTGCATGGTTTCCCCAATGTACTATGCCTCGGGACATCCTTTCCTTCTTTTCTTCGGGTAAGCGTTCTCCAAGGTGGCCTTCACGACACACGACAGCGCAGAGTTGCTGAGTAGAAACTGATAGCCAAGTTCTGCACACATGAGGACAGCCTAAACCGGGATCTTGGATTTATGTCACACTATCAGTAACCCCCACAGCTTGCTTCCTGGACTTGCAGAATCTCACTGGCTGTCCTGTCTGGAGACAATACACATCTCTTTAACCTGTGCTTAATGCTCCCTCCACTCACATTGTCTGTATCTGTAAGACCTGGGTGGCTGTAGAAATTCTCATTCTAATCAGTATTCTGTAACTTGATTTTGTGTCTCTGAATGCCCTGTTTGAGAGCAGATATCCACTCCATCTGACGAAGGAGCAGCGCTCCGAAAGCTAATGGCATTTGCTACCAAATAAACCTGTTGGACTTTAACCTGGTGTTGTTAAAACTCTTACTGCACTTGAAACACAGAGGGACCAGTAGTGATTCACATCTGTGTGACATCCCACCAGAGAAGTAGGAAAATTCCAGCCAGTGTGTGCAAGTTTGCTCTCCCTATTTAAGGATGGGCATACTTGACTTCGAAGCAGTACATCAAAAGTTTACTAGATTGATCCCTGGGATGAGAAGATTGTCCTTTGATGAGATGTTGAGCAAATTGGGTCTTTTTACTCTGGAGTCTAGAAAAATAAAAGGTGATCTTATTGATGATGATGGGGCTTGATAGGATAGATACTGAGACATTGTTTCTCCTGGCTGGGGAATCTAAAACAAGGAGGGTACAATCTAAGGATAAAGGGTTGATCATTTTGGACTAAGGTGAAAAGTTACTTCACTCAAAGGATTGTGTATCATTGGAATTCTCTACCCTGGTGGGTTGTGGATATTCTATCGTTGAATATATTTAAGACTGAGATGGTTACATTTATAGTCTCTCAGGGGATGAAGAGGTATGGGGAGTGGGCAGGAAAATGGAATTGAAGCCCAACATCAACCATGAACATACTGAATGGTGGAGCAGGCTTCATGGGCCAAATGTTCTTCTCCTGTTCCTATTTCTTAGTGTGTGTTTTTACCTCATTAGTCTAAGTCAATGGTGATAGCAAATATGTAGTATTTATTAGTATGTGAATCAAATACCGTGTGCCATCAAATTGTCTATAGCATCAACACAGAATATTCATTCATGGGAATATTCATCATTTTAATTTTAAGTAAATTCATAGAATTGTGTAATAGATAGTCGAGAATTTTATTCTTGCTTGATGTGTTAAGGCAACAGTTAACTTGTTCATTATGAATCATCAAGGTGCAATGCTTGCAGAGAAAATTCTAATATTATTTTGTTTCCAATTTTTCTCCCCTTTTCCATGCCAACATAGCCACAGGGAAAATATCCTGTTCCAAGCTATAATTATTCTTATACAGCTATGCAACTGCACAACCTTACCAGGTACCATGGCCACATATCAACACAGAGCCAAGGTGGGGTACAGAAACATTCTACACAAGAGAAAACACATTCTTTGCATGACTTCAACATTACCAAATGATAAGGTTGTCAGAACTTGCCTTGCATTTTCCAACATCAAGGAAATATTGGAAATACCACTTTATAAAAAGAGTACATTTCTAAAAAATGTACTTCCAACATTTACTCCCTTCACTAACAATGCACAGTTGCAGAGTGTATACCATTTACTAGATGCACTGCAGCAACTCACAAAGGCTACTTTGACAGCACCTTCCAAACCTGACCTCTATCAGGTCAAGGGCAGCAGATGCATGGGACCACCACCACCTACAAATTCACCTCCAAGCCACACACCATCCTGACTTGGAACTATATTGTCGTTTCTTAACTGTCGCTGGGTCAAAATCCTGGAACTTCCTTCCCAATAGCCGGCACCAGACTACATCGGTTCAGGAAGGCAGCTCACGACACCTTCAAGGGCAATTAGGGATGAGCAACAAATATAGGCATAGCTAGTGAAGCCCACATCTTGCTTTAAACAAAAGTAAAAACATGCTGCATTTTTAAAAAAAAAATGATTATTACTCCTAACATATACCATTTGGGAGGCTCAGGCTAGCTTACTTTTTTGCACCCTAAGTTTTTCTCAAAGGCTTGATGCAATTACCCTAGTAGTTTGGGTGAGGGGTGTATAGTGCCTATTCTTTTACATTTACCTGCAGTTGTTTTATTATTGTCTCAATCAATAAAGAATAATACATTAGGACAAAGTAAAACAATTTGTACTCATCTACTACTCTTTAAAGACCTTATGGCAATGGAACACTAAGAGTCCAAATTTTGGGGAAAAAAGCGTTTGTTTGCCATTAAAAGAATGTTTGTGGCCCCCAGGCATTTTGCCTGTTTGGATGGAGATACGGTCCCTCCCTTCCCTCCCCTCCTCCACAACCCCACCAGCTCAATGCAACACCACCCCACAAAGTGCACGGTTCAATTGAAACTCCTCTGCCTTTTCACTTTCAAACTCTTGTCACTTGATAATAAGACTAACTTAAAATCCTTTGGCCTGATGTCTATTGCATAATTAAATTTGAGTGTAGCACTTCACATGAAGGCAGAGACACTTATATCAATGCCAGGAATAACCAAGCGTGGCTGCTGCTCTCACCACCTCTAGAGCCCTGAGACAACTGAAGCTATAGATCTGAAAAAAATGTGAAGTGTTTGACAGCATGAAACACAACTGATTTTTGAACAAAGTTTTGTTCATGAAATAAAAAGGACAGCATTGGCTGAAAGACAGGAAACTGACTGTAGTGGTTAAAGGATTATATTAGTCTGGAGGAAGGTTTGTTTGTAGCAGAGTTCCCAGAGGTCAGTATTGGGACCCTTGTCTTTTCTGATATACGTTAATCACAGATATTGGTGTCCAGCAGACAATTTCAAAGTTTGGGGACGATACTAAATGTAGAAACATAGTGAACAGTGAGGAGGATAGTGAAGAATGTCAGGACAATTGTGAAATAGCCGGACAAGTGGCAGATGATGCAGATTTCAATGCAGAGAGGTGCACAGTGATTTATTTTGGTAGGAAGAATATGGAGACACAATATAAAATAAAGGGCATGATTTTAAACAGGGCGCAGGAGAGGGACATTGGTGTCTATGTGCATAAGTTATTGAAGGTGGCAGGGCAGATTTGAGAGTGCAGTTTATAAAGCATAGAGTAAGTTTTATTAATAGCGACATACAGTAAAAGAGCAAGGAAGTTATGTTGAACTTATATAAGACATGAGTTTGGCCTAAGCTGGAGTCTTGTGTCCAGTTCAGTGTGCTGCACTTGAGTAAGGATGTGAAGTCATTGGAGAGAGTGCAGAAAAGATTCATAAGAATGGTTCCACAGATTAGTAACTTCAGTTATGAAGTTAGATTGGAGAAGTTGGGACTGGTTTCCTTGGGGAAGAGAAGACAGAGGAGATTTGATAGAAGTATTCAAAATCCTGAGAGGTTAGGACAGTGTAGATAGGGAGAAACTATTCCAAATCGTGAAATCATTGAGAATGAGAGGGCACATATTTCAAGGGTCATTGATAAAAGAAGCAAAAACAACAGGAGGAAAAGCTTTTTCACGCAGCGAGTGACGGAATGCACTGATGGTGTGATGGAAGTCAGTCCAAAAGGGAATTTGACTTATCTGAAAAGGAAAAATATACAGTGTAGGAATCTACATGATTACTGGGAAATGGAGGGAGAATGGCACTACATGAAACCAGTGCAGATATAGTGGGCAGAATGGCATCCTTTCTGAGCTGTAACAATTCTGTGATTTTGTGAAGAGTGCTATTGAAGCAAAAATAAATCTGAATCATTTCATACTGCACTTGGCACCTTGCTGGAGATTTCAGCCTGTGTGTACATAGGTCAATTACAGGATTTCCTGCGTGTCCTGCATCAAGCAACATCAATATTTTAACCAGACAGATATAGGAAATTTTAAATATCAGAACCAAATCATTCTACTCCAAAAGAATGTATATATCCCACTTCATCTCCTTTACTAATTATGTGACTACATACATATCCATGCTCAATGAACTTTGCAAGATCAGGACACTTTGAACAATAATTCAATATTCCTAGTTTGCATTATTCTTTTTGATATGCAGTTCATGTAAAACTTCACATCTTTATTCACACCAAAATCTGATCCCACCCTTGCAAACAAGGATCTTTTCATTGTGTAAAGCAAACCCTGTCAACTAAAATCCCCATAATTCAAACCCCTTCTATGAATAGTTTGTATTCATAGAATACAAACTATTATTCTATGTTTGTAGCCCATCTACTAAGCCTTGTTCAACCTGAAAATTCAGTTTCCTTCATCTACAGTCCAACTAAAGATAAATTAATCCTATATAAATATACAATTCTTTAAAGTGCGCATTAATTTTTGACATGTGCCTCAATACCACTGTTAATTACAGCTTACTAGATCAACAGATGAGAATCTACCTTCAACATAACTAATGGTGATGCATTATTTACGGATGAATAGTAAAAGGTTGCTGGCAAGAAGATGCACAGCTAAATAGGAATATCTAAACATTGTGGGTTGTGGCGCTTCACTGTTAGCTTCAGGCAAGTGACATCTCATCTTTAGCTGTCCAATTTGCTTCTTTCAAGAACTTGCTTTACTTGCCATTAAACTCACTGTGTCCTGTCATTACACCTGCAAGTACCATTTAAACAATGGAAAATGTTATTGACCGCCAATCAATCTTTTTGGCACTGAAAATTAATTTTACAAGTGTGGACTCACATTCCTTCAAGTTTGAATATTTCAGAGAGATTTTTTAAAATGTCAAAATTATTGTTTAATCATTTCCTTCTCTTTATTTCTCTAGTCATACCTGATTCGATATTGAATTCACCCCATCCTCTTTCCCAATTTTTAAATCTCACTGGTTAAGGACATGTCCTGTTGGTTGCCCTGTTCACTTTTGTTCAATATGCCCCATTTCTCTTGCTGCACTGTTATTAGTTTGAACATTCAGCAACTTTGCAGACATTTTGTTTAAAGCTGGATGGTGCAGGTTAATCTAAATAACAGCAGACACTAAGATGTCCTGCTATTGCCAATTCTGGCCCAATATGCTGTTCCACATCCACTCATAAATTTTCATTTAATAGCATTAGTAACCATGGCTTTTATAATTGTTAGGCAAAATATCCTAAAATCAACTTGATCAACTTCATAAGTGGCAAGTCTATTTGAGCCAACAGAATTTCTGCGAACAGGAGCATGTGCAGTAGCTGACCTATTAATCACTAGGCTTACTTAGCGTTTTGGCCAACAATGTGAAAGAATGTGCATTTATATAACACCTTTTCACATTCACATTTGGACATTCCAAAATGCTATATAACCAATTAAATATTTTTCACTTGTGTAACAAAGAAATATGATGTTCAATTGGTGTATAGTAAGGTCCTATGAACAGCAATGAGACAAATAACCAACTCATCTTTTTTGGTATTGTTTAATACATCTGAGAGTGCAGATGGGTACCTTGGTTTAACACCCCAATTGAAAAAGAACACCTCCAATATTGCAGCACTCCTTCAGAACTGCACTGAAGTGTCAGCTTAGATTATGCGACGTCTCCAGAGTGGGACTTGAATTCATAACCTTCCGATTCAGCTGAAACTTCTATCCTTGAACTAACGCCAGCATCCTGATGAAGGAGCAGCGCTCTGAAAGCTCGTGATTCTAAATAAACCTGTTGGACTTTAACCTGGTGTTGTGACTTCTTACAGCATCCTATGAACCATGATATAAAAACAGAAAATGCTGTAAATACTTGACAGGTGTGGAAAGAGAAAGAGTTAACATTTTTAGTTGAATATGACTCTTCAGAACTTTCATGGTATGTATGTCATAATTTTTAAAAACACACACTTAAATTTTAGTATTGTTAAAACGCATTTATTTTGTATTTAATAATATGAAAGAACTTGTATTTAGATAGTGCATTAACCTTTTCTATTGCACGTTTTCAATTGCTTTGGAAATCCAAATAATCTACATTCACTGGTTCCACTTCATCTACCTTATTAGTTACATCCTCTAAAAACTCTTAATAAATTTCTGAAACAATATTTCCTTTTCGGAAAACCTTGTCTGATCATATTCTGAAATCCTAAGTCCATTGTGAAGACTGCCTTAATAATAGATTCCAGCACTTTCCCAATGACTGATGTCAGGATAACAGGCGTGTGGTTTGTTGTTTTTTCCTCCCTCTGTTGCAAAGCGGCATTTTATTTCTTAACTTGTAGTCTGCTGGGATCATTCTAGAATCTAGGAAATTTTATCAATCATAACCAGCACATCCATTGACTCTGCAACCATCACTTTTAGAATCCAAGATGTAGGCCATCAGATCCTGGAGATTTGTCAGATTTTAATTACTTCAATTTCCTCACTCTTATTAGCCTAGGCTATACTCTTATTCTGATATCTACCTGATGTCTTCTACTGAACAAATTTCTCAGTTTGTGCCGTTACCTCATTCCCCACCTGTCTGATTCTGGAGTGGCCAACATTTACTTTAACTACTCTCTTCCTTTTTATATACTTGCAGAGCTCTTGCAATCTGTTAATATCTTCCTGACCAGTTTACTCTCATTCTATGTTTTCTCTTTTTATCAACTTTTTAGCGGTTCTCTTTTCAAAAACACTCCAAATCCTCAGGCTTATACACCTTTTCTTTTAACCTAATACTATCCTAAACTTCCTCAAGTAAGCTATGGTTTGATCTTGCTGAGTTTTTGTTATTGAACAAAAATGTATTTCATTGATATTTTAAACTATTTATTTAAATGTTTCCCACTATTCATTTACTTCCAAACATTTTAGTCTATTTACCCAATCAACCTTGCCACCTCTCCCTTCATCCCTATGTAATTAAGTTTAAGCTTAAAATTCTTGTTTGTCATTGGATTGGAATATATCACTGTCAAACTTAACTTGGAATTCAATTGTATTATGATCATTATTTCCCCAGAGGATCTTTAACTCTGCCATTACTAATTAGTCCTGCCTCGTTGCACAATAGTAGATCTAAAACATTTTCAGTTGGTTCCATGACATATTGCTCCAGGTTATAAGAAAGAACGCATTCCACAAACAAATCTTTGATTCAACCTTTACCAATTTGATTTGTTTAGTCTGCGGATGAATAGTCTGCGTTTGCTTCAACTCCAATATTTTTCTTGTTTAATGTTCTGCCCAATAGTATCACTACCATTAGGGGACTTGTAAACTATTCCTGCCAGTGTTTTCTGACTCTTGGTATTTCTAATCACCATGCATACGACTGATTCTACTTCCTGATCCTCTGAGCGAAGATCCTTTCTCATTAGTGTCCTTAAATCATTCTTTATCAGGGCTCTTCCTTTTCCATTCTGTTTGTCTTTTTGGAATATTGAAAATCCTGGAATATTTATTTCTCACACTTGGTCACTTTGTAATAAGCAGGATTTTACACCTCGCTCGGGCGAGATTCCCACTCGAGGCCAATGGAGATTTCCGTTCGGGGAACCTGGATGGTAGGGTTTCGGCCCATATTTCCGTAATGGCGATTAGATTTAAACCATTTCTCAATTTGTGCCTCCTCTGTCTTGTGGAAAATGCTTTGCACATTCAGCGCCTTAATTATGTTTTACTATTCTCTGCATGAACTGTACTCGCTGATGTTCCTCTAGCTTCAGAAGCACATTACAACATGCTAATGCCAATAAGTAATCAATGACTGGATTACTACAGAATAGTCGAATAAACTGCAAAGTAATATGGGAACCTAGGAACAGGAGCAGGCCATTTAGCCTTTTGAGCCTGTTCCACCGTTCCACGAGATCATGTCTGATCTGCAACGTAATTCCATATACCACTTTTGCCATATTCCTTAATATTTTCAAGAGTTACAGTCCAATTTTACATATCCTACTAAGCCATATTAAAAGCCATCTTAAATGAACAGGTACATTCTATGGTTCCTCTGATTTTCCCTATCAAATTTAAACCTGAAGCTCTACAGGACACAATGAGACCAGGGGTATATTTAGAGACTTCATAATGAAAAGGGAACAAATCACCACAATAGAAGAACCATCAGTAATGAAAAAATAAAATCTAGATTGTTAACAGTTTCTAAGCAGAACCCCACATAAAATATCTTTAAAGTTTATTTATTAGTTACAAGTAGGCTTACATTAACACTGCAATGAAGCTACTGTGAAAACCCCCTGGTCACCGCAGTCCGGTGCCTGTTTGGGTACACTGAGGGAGAATTTAGCATGGCCAATGCACCTAACCGGCACATCTTTCGGACTGTGGGAGGAAATCCTCACAGACATGGGGAGAAAGTGCAGACTCTGCACAGACAGTGACCCAAGGCGCTGTGAGGCAGCAGTGCTAACCACTGTGCCACCATGCTGCAACTCTGAAACTGAAGAATTTGGAATACCTTTTATGCTGATTTAAAAGGGCTACAATCAGCACAATAAGTAAAGCTACAACAACCCCACTGCTTTTATGTTCAAACAGGATATCAGTGAGCATACTTCCTTTTTATGCCAGCATCAAGGGGTTGGGGGGAGGGGGCATGAAAGTAATGCTGTAGTATTCAGTATTATGTAACAGAGGGTTTTTCCACCAAGCTGAGTCACTTACTCTCTTTACTGCCAAGAAAAAGTGACTCACCACTGACTTCAAAGGAATTGTACGTGTGAAGAGATAAAACATTGCAGCAATTCTGCACATTACTCATACAGGTTATTTAATTTATTTAATATAATGTATGTGGATCATTTTGATAAATTTTCACTTGGTTGATTTCCCCCTTCCTTCTTTACACCATATTCTACAGCAAACTGAATCTAGTTTTGCTGCATTAAAAGTTAATTTTATCCTACCTAATGCATTTTCTTTTGCACCAAGTAACAGGCTGCAGAAGCCAGACCAGAGACATCGCACATGAAAATGCAGTAGTGCATGAATAAAACAGATGTACAACAGCATTTGAAACTCTTGTACTCTAAAGTCCCTAGTTACTAAACCCAAAGCACCACAAATTTTATTAATAGAAGCTAAGAGTACAAGAAAAAAGAAATATTGGATGGGATTGATTGCGCAACCTGCCGTGAAGCAGTATCTTCTGATGCCGCTGTTGTCAACAGGGTCTCCTGTTCAATGCACCCCTCGCCGCTGAGCAACCCGGTGCGATGGTGAGCCGTCAGTGGGACTGGAAGGTCCCACAGGCGTGAACGGCCAGAAAGTTCCGCCAATGATAAAGTTAACAAGGCAATAGTTAGGCCTACATTAAGAGTACAGTATGCAGTTTTGTGAAAGTGCATGAAAACCATGGATAGCATGAAGTGTTGATACTGTGCATACCAGAATAATGGCAGTATGTAGTGATGACAAAATATTTCAAACACTGGGTACAGCAGCCAGTTTTGGTCAGGAAAACTGTAAGGGTGAATACTGAATTAATATTTCCTCTAGTACAAGAGTTAATGCCAAGAGGTCATGAATTTAAAATTGCAACCAAGACAGTGAGGAATAGGGTTAGAAAACATTTCTTGATGGCATTGAGCTGCTGGAAAATGAAATCTATTTCTACAAAAAGGAGATTGAGGCAGAGATCATTCATCTCTGAAAGGAAAATTCTGATAAATATTTGGAACAGAGGAAGAGGAAGATGTCCAAATTAGATTTGGACTAGCGCTGTACTGCAAATAGCTCATTGATAATGGTGAGCATGATTAGATGTGATTTTATAGGTTTATTTTCTAAAATTCACAATTTTATGCAAAGTGAATGATTTATTTTCCCCATACTAAATACTTCAAACTTCTTTTAGTTACTTATCTGTGGCAACAATAAAATCTATATGCACGTAATAGATTCTTTGTGATTTTAATAAGTACTTTAAATGTTATTTATTACATCCCAATGAAACTCAGCAATAAAAGAAGGAATCAGCACCCAAATTATATCTTAATGCAAAGTGCTAAAGTTAACAGCAAAAAGGAAAACTAAGGCTATAGTTACTGTCCTTGTTAGCTTGAGTGTTCAAAAAGAATTTGGGTAATCTCAATCTACACACCATAGCTAAAAGAAAACTGCTACGATGATCATTAAACTGGCAATGTCAGTCAAGGTCACTTGATTGAAAAGGGAAGAATTCAATTTGGCACAACAGAGGTGTTCTCATAAAGCTGAATGCAGGATGCATTAATCGGCAATTGGCATTTCAGCCTTTAAATGGTTTAAACCAGTGGCATTGTCTTTGTTCCATTCATAAATACTATTAAATCTCCCGGGTAGAACAAAACAAAAACAGTTTATAACTGATCTGCTAATTTGATATTTACAAAGAACATGATACCGCATTGGCAAAACCAGTCTATTGTAAATGTAATTCATTACATTATCAGTTGTCTGTGTAGTGAAAACAGCAGACTATGCAATTCATGTAAATAACTATAACTGTTTCAATATTAAAAATGATGTGGAGATACCAGCTTTGGACTGGGTGGGCACAGTAAGAAGTCTCACAACACCAAGTTAAAGTCAACAGGTTTATTTGGTAGCACAAGCTTTCGGAGTGCTGCTCCTTCATCAGGTGAGTGGTGAGTTGGGTTTACAAACAGGGCATATATAGACACAGACTTAATTGCAAGATAATGGTTGGAATGCGAGTCTTAACAGGTAATCAAGTCTTTACAGGTACAGACAATGCGAGTGGAGAGAGGGTTAAGCACAGGTTAAAGAGGTGTGAATTGTTTCAAGCCAGGACAGTTAGTAAGATTTTGAAAGCCCAGGCAAGTTGTGAGGGTTACAGGTAGTGTGACATGAACCCAAGATCCCGGCTGAGGCCATCCTCATGTGTGCGGAACTTGGCTATCAGTTTCTGCTCAGCGATTCTGCATTGTCGTGTGTCTTGGTGAGACCACATTTGGAATATTGTGTGTAGTTCTGGTCACCTCACTATAAGAAGGATGTGGAAGCGCTGGAAAGAGTACAAAGGAGATTTACCAGGATGCTGCCTGGTTTGGAGGGTAGGTCTTATGAGGAAAGGTTGAGGGAGCTGGGGCTGTTCTCTCTGGAGCGGAGGAGGTTGAGGGGAGACTTAATAGAGGTTTATAAAATGATGAAGGGGATAGATAGAGTGAATGTTCAAAGACTATTTTCTCGGGTGGATGGAGCTATTACAAGGGGGCATAACTATAGGGTTCATGGTGGGAGATTTAGGAAGGATGTCCGAGGTAGGTTCTTTACGCAGAGAGTGGTTGGGGTGTGGAATGGACTGCCTGCAGTGATAGTGGAGTCAGACACTTTAGGAACATTTAAGCGGTTATTGGATAGGCACATGGAGCACACCAGGATGATAGGGAGTGGGATAGCTTAATCTTGGTTCCAGATAAAGCTCGGCACAACATCGTGGGCCAAAGGGCCTGTTCTATGTCTATGTCTATGTCTTGAAGACCACCTTGGAGAATACTTACCCGAAGATCGGAGGCTGAATGCCTTCGACTGCTGAAGTGTTCCCCAACAGGAAGGGCACACTCCTGCCTGGTGATTGTCGAGCGGTGTCCATTAATCCTTTGTCAAAGCGTCTGCATGGTCTCACCGATGTACCATGCCTCGGGACATCCTTTCCTGCAGCGTATCAGGTAGGCAACGTTGGCCGAGTCGCATGAGTATGAACGTGTACTTGGTGGATGGTGTTCTCTCGTGAGATGATGGCATCCGTGTCGATGATCCGGCACGTCTTACAGAGGTTGTTGTGGCAGGGTTGTGTGGTGTCGTGGTCACTGTTCTCCTGAAGGCTGGGTAGTTTGCTGTGTAACAGTTTTAACAACACCAGGTTAAAGTCCAACAGGTTTATTTGGTAGCAAATACCATTAGCTTTCGGAGCGCTGCTCCTTCGTCAGATGGAGTGGAAATCTGCTCTCCGGCAGATTTCCACTCCATCTGACGAAGGAGCAGCGCTCCGAAAGCTAATGGTATTTGCTACCAAATAAACCTGTTGGACTTTAACCTGGTATTGTTAAAACTGTTACTGTGTTTACCCCAGTCCAACGCCGGCATCTCCACATCATAGTTTGCTGTGAACAGTGGTCTGCTTGAGGTTGCGTGGTTGTTTGAAGGCAAGTAGTGGGGGTGTGGGGATGGCCTTGGCGAGATGTTAGTCTTCATTGATGACATGTTGAAGGCTCTGAAGATGTGGTAGCTTCTCCGCTCCGGGGAAGTACTGGACGACGAAGGGTACTCTGTTATATATATGCCCTGTTTGTGAACCCAATGCGCACTCACCTAATGCTACCAAATAAACCTGTTGGACTTTAACTTGGTATCATGAGACTTCTTACAATATTAAAAATATGAGTACAGCTTCATTTGTCCTTAAAGATCAAGAAGGGCACGGTAAGAGTTTAGACAAAATACTGGGGAACAATCAAATGCTCTACTGCATTAAGTTTCTATACACAAATGTATCTTTTATATTATTTCTTCTTACAGAATCTGATATCTTTTGATTACATATAATACATAACAGGGCTCAAGGCCATGAATGAATGCTTTATTCTGGATGTTAAAATATGCAAAAGATTTTATCAAACATACAACAACTATTTGATAGTAACTATTTTTCTGAACTTTGAACAGTTTTAGAATGACTTTTATTCTTTTCCTCAAAGATGGAGACTGTTATAGTTTGAGTTACAGATTAACAAGTGATATAAATCAAGCAATGGATTGTGTTCACACGAGAGTATTATTTTTCTTCCATCATAAACAAGGCCATACACCTAACAATTCAACTAAGAAATGGCAGAATTCACTCCCAATAATCAAGATCAAGCAAAAGATTACTAAAAGATCAGATATCCACAATTAAGTCCAGTACTATCTGGGCTCCTGAGTTACTCAAAACAGTTCTTTTTTTACATGGCAAAACAACGATGAGATAATAAACCATGAATGTCTCTAAATTTTTTATTCTGTCATGTCTTGGGGCCATTTAAAGTTATATCATTCATAAAAAATACTACTGTTTGTCAGTTTTGGGCTTAAACCAATACTATAGTTTCAAGTGTAAACAATAAGTAGGTGCATCATGAAGTTTCTACAGTACTCTTCACATTCCACTTTAACAATAGATTTTAAATGATATCTGACTTTTATACACATTAGATATGAAGTACAAAAAATTAGGTGGCTGTCGGTCCAAATGAAAGACTATTAAGGGCTTGCATGTTAGAGAAGTTATGAACTCAGAGTTAGACATCAAGGTTAACTTTGCATAAAAATAACTGGTTAGCAAATAAAATCATCGGTTACTTAGAAGTACAAATGCTCAGAAACTCAGAGATATGGAGATCACCTAGAGTCTTCCCTATCATCCCCGAGTCTTGATCATTACTGAGTACCTAAAACTAGCAATCAATATAAAAATTGCAAACAGAGTAGCTGACGATTTAATAAGCAGTTGCTGCCATTTAGATAACATATAATGGGTGGCATGGCAGCACAGTAGTTAGCATTGATACCTCACAGCACTAGGGAGCTGGGTTCGATCCCCGGTTTGGGTCACTGTCTGTGCAGAGTCTGCACATTCTCCTTGTGTCTGTGTGGATTTCCTCTGGGTGCACCAGTTTCTTCCCACACTCCGAAAGACATGCTGGTTAGGTGCATTGGCCATGCTAAATTCTCCCTCAGTCTACCCGAACAGGTGCCGAAGTGTGACGACTAGGGGATTTTCACAGTAACTTCATTGCAGTGTTAATGTAAGCCTACTTGTGACATTAATAGATAAACTAAACTAAAGTACTGTAGTTCTGATTTATATAACTTTGATTACACTTTCCTACCAGTGTAACAGCCATCATGATTTAACCAAAAATACTTCATTTTGCTTTATGTAAAGTATTGTAAAGGGTCGAAAATGTGTGCTTCATAAGCATGCAATGGTGGTAACTCACTTAGCATAGAGAGACTTTAGAATGTGAGGAGATTACTAATTATATTCACGTCTTTTTTCACGATGAAGTAAATTTAAAAGTTAAATCAAATGCTATGATATTTAATATTTTCACATCAACAAAAAATTAGCTAAGACTTCATAATACACTGGTTAAAGGATACTTAGAATACTACATTTTGTTCTTGATAACACACCATAAAAAAGTGGTACATTGGAAAGAACATAGAAGAGAAATAAGGTCTGATCCGAAGTGTAAAACTGAATAAAAAAGGAAAAGGCCCAGAATCCCATCAGTTAAGTAATCTTCCCAAAAAAAAAGGAAACAAAGTTAGATGTTCATCAGAAATCTAAAACACAAAAGGAGGAAATTGGGAAAGAAAATAAATGATTGAGACCACCAGTCCACAAAAGGGCTGGTCAAAGACATAAAAAAAGTAGGAGCAGGAATCACCATTCGGGTTCTTGAGTCTGCTCTGCATTTAATATCATCATGGCTGTCCTCTCACCCCTTCCCCTTCCTCCCAGAACCATGATAGGGTTCCCCTTGTTCTCACCTTCCACCCCACCAGCCTCCGTATTCAATGGGATTGTCCTCCACCATTTTCACCATCTCCAGCATGATGGAACCAAACACATCCTATCCTGTCCTTCCCTTTCAGTATTCCAAAGGGATCATTCTCTCTGCGACACCCTAGTCCATTCCTCAGTCACACCAAACATGACCTCTCTTTTCTATGGCATTTCACCTCCTCCCTTCTCACCAACCAATACCCTAAACACACCCTCCAAGTGAAATAGCAATTTTGCTGTACTTCTTTCAATTTAGTATACTGTATCTGCTTTTCACAATATGTTCTCTACACTGGAGACACCAAATGCAGAACACATTCATTCAGTCCACAAGAATGACCCCAAGCTTCCTGTCACTTTAATTCTCCACCTTGCTTCCACTCTGACCTTTCTGCCCATGCCCTGCTACAGTGTTCCAATGAAGCTCAAAGCAAACCTGCGGAACAGCACCTCATCTTTCATCTTGGCACTCTACAGCCTTCTGGATTCAACAGAGTTCAACAACTTTAGATCATAACCCCTGCTTCCATCTTGCATGTGTGTTTTTTGATATTATTTTTCACTGGCTTGTTTCTTTCCTTTTTCCTTCATGTTGCATCCAAAGATGTGCGGGTTAGGTTGATTGGCCATGCTAAATTGACCCTACGGTCAGGGAGATTAGCAGGGTAAATGTGTGGCGTTAGGGAATAGGGCCTGGGTAGGATTGTAGTTGATGGGCTGAATGGCCTCCTTCTGTATTATAGGGATTCTTCTATAGTTACTATACAGCCATTGATACCTCATCTGTACATAACCTTTGTTCATTTGTTACACCCATTACAACTCTTCTTTGACTTTTGCATCATGAAATCTTTTGTTAGTTAATCTCTCCAGTTTTCCATTCTTTCACAGGCCTTCCCGTCTGTTCTTCCTAATCCCTCCACTCCCCACTCCATCCCCTCACTAGCTCTAAAACTTTTACACTTCTATTTTCCTTCTGTTCTGATGAAAGGTCATTGATCTGAAACACTGGGAAATATTTTATGCCCTCCACTGTGGCATGGAAGCAGGGAGCACTTTTAATCAGGGGGATAGTGGCGGGTGGGGACCCCACCACCTCCCAACTCCACCCTGATTAAGTTGATGGCAGAAAGGCCTATGAACGACCTCCCCACCCTGCCATCAAATGAAGCCCTTAGGTTGGCACCTGTTGGGGAACACTTCAGTGGTCACAGGCATTCGGCCTCTGATCTTCGGGTAAGCGTTCTCCAAGGCTGCCTTCACGACACACAACACAGAGTCACTGAGCAGAAACTGATAGCCAAGTTCCGTATACATGAGGACGGCCTCAACCGGGATCTTGGGTTCATGTCACACTATCTGTAACCCCCATGACTTGCCTGGGCTTGCAAAATCTCACTAACTGTCCTGTCTGGAGACAATACACATCTCTTAACCTGCGCTTAACGCTCTCTCCACTCACATTGTCTGTACCTTTAAGACTTGATTACCTGTAAAGACTCGCATTCCAACCATTATTTTGTAAATTGAGTTTGTGTCTTTATATGCCCTGTTTGTGAACAGAACTCCCACTTACCTGATGAAGGAGCAGCACTCCGAAAGCTAGTGGCTTTTGCTACCAAATAAACCTGTTGGATTTTAACCTGGTGTTGTGAGACTTTTTACTCTTGTTGATCCCCAACATCCTTCATCCCAAAATTGGTAGTGATATCTTTTGTCATCTCGGCTCCAGTCTCAGACATTTTCCCACAAGTCTCAATCTCTCTCTTCTCCTTTATGACCTTCATTACAACCTCTTTGAATAAGCTTTGGGACACCGATCCATGGGTAGAGACATCAGGACAGGTGTCAATTTTTGTCTGATAATGCACCTATGAAGCACTTTGGGATGTTTTACAGAATAAAAAAAAGCTGTCATTGGCAAAGGCATTAAAATATCAAAAAACTGTAAAATTAAATCGGATGGACATTTGTAAATATTATAAAGCACAAAAGATTAAAACTGTTAATACAATTTTCATCTTTACAATCTTCCATTTCCCATACCTATCTGTAAGAATGATTGAGTCATATCAATCTTTCTTCATGATTTCAAAATTCAGTAATGCTACATGTCTAGTTTGCAGGAAAATATAACAGATCATTTCCTATTTTGACAAAATAGTATTTATAAGCTTTTTATTATTTTAAAAATAAGTGATGTTAGGACTATACATGTATAATAGTTGGAGGCTACACTTTAATAATGATAGGCCAATGACACGTCTTATGCCGATTCTGAAGTAAAATGGCAAGAGAGTTTGGATAAGATTAATGAAAGTGAGAAAAAAGGGCTGAGCATAAATTGTAAGAAAATATCATGTATAGTAGTAGTCAAAAAGAAAACCATACCAGATAGTAAGATCAGAGAGAAGAATGAAGAGATAAAACAGGTAGACAAATTTTGTTACCTAGGAAGAATGTTAACATTGGATGTAAAGTGCAACCAATAAATAAGACAAAGGATTGGAATGATACATTTCAAAAAATGAAAACGATTATGATCAACTCACAACTAGCCTCAAAAACAAAGCTGAGAATCCTGGAATGCTATAATCACACCTATTTTGACATACGGAAGCTGCAGAGTTGTGTTTTTTAAAGTGAATATTGAAGATATCATTAACAAGTCACACCAATAAGAGGTGCTAGTAAAATCAGAGAGCAAAAGAACTCCACTGACTAAGATCAGTTGAAATTTCTGATCTGCACATAAGAAATCATGATTTAGAAAGTCTGATACTGATGGGAAAGATTGATGGTAAAAGAGATTGAGTTAGACAAGAAATGATCTTATTAAAGAGCCTTGCAAACTGGATGAATGTACTTCAAATGAAGGATGGTCCATGTGTCTAGAACAAGATTAATTTTAGTATATGTGCTGCCGAAGCGAGCACAGCAAGATTAGCATGTCGGTCCATAGTCACCTGAGTGGTATCTGAACAAAGAGAGACTTGTTTGGCAGATGACGTCAATAAATCATGTGATCATAGCTGTCATGGTTTCTGGCATTTTCTCAATTAAATTACAGCACTGTAATCAGTCCCTTTTTTCCACTTTTCTATTGATAAAACTATTTTATCAAAAAAAACTGAAGTCTGTTGCCCTTTATAAAGTAGCAACATCTATGACCCTAAATATACAAACTTCAAGATTCCAAATTTGACTAAGTACCACACCCATACTTACAAACAAAAGTACCAATTATCAAAAGTACTTAGCCAAAAAAAAAGCATTATGATAAGAACAAAGAATGCTGGAAAATCTTTAATAGGTCTGGCAGCATCTGTAAGGAGGGGAAAGCAGTGTTAACGTTTCAAGCTCTTATACCCTAAAACACAATTATTTTTACATTTCAAGTGAAAAAAAATCAACATGTAGTACACTATTCCTAATAAAGGTACAGGCATTTAGGAACTATTTTCAGAACTTATGCAGAGTAACAGATAGTTAGATCCTGTAAATCTCAGCAAATGTCCAAGATATGGAGAGTTGGGAAACTACAAAATTAATGAAATTGTATTTCCTTCACAATTTAATGCATCTGCTAACTGAAAAATTGTTGATCTTAGTAGGGCAGGCCAGATCTTATGTATATGGTCAGCAACTTATGTCACCAGATACTTTGCTTGTTCAGTACCGTGCCAGATATAATTCTTCACAAGTTTCTAAGATTTAAAAACTTAGAAGACCCATAATTAAGGAAAAGGTCCATTTTAACAAAAAGGTCAGACATTTATTTCAAATTTACTCAAGCTTTCTCAGGAGGATAGGAAGACAATCTCCTAATTTCTAGTAAACACTTTATTTATAGTGGTTTCTCCATCATCCATAAGGAACAGTTACTGTTCGATCAACCTCTTTAAAACTAATTTTAAAATGCTTGAACTCCAGAGCATCGATATGGATGATGACATAATGTTTATGGTGGTACAGTGGTTAGCACTGCTGTCTCAACACCAGGGACCCGGTTTCAGTTCCAGTCTTGGATGACTGTGTGGAATTTGCACGTTCTCCCCGTGTCTACATGGATTTCCTCCAGGTGCTCCAGTTTCTTCGCACAGTCCAAAGATCTGTAGGTTAGGTGGGTTAGCCATGGTAAATGTGTGGGATTACAGGAATATGGCAGGAGATGGGCTTGGGTAAGATGCTATTTCAGACAGTCGGTGTGGACTCAATGGGCCGAATGACCTCCAACTGCACTGTAGGGACTCTATGATTCAAGTAATGTAATACAATGTAAGGAATCTGAAAGTTGACAGGTTAAGAGGCTGATGACAAGTTCACATCATATATCCAGGTGAAGAAGGCCATATGACCCAACTTAACATACATAGAAACATACATTGAAAATAGAAGCACGAGTAGGCCATTTGGTCCTACTCTGTCATTCATTATAATCATGAAATTTAATTAGCTACCCTCCAATCAGAGTCCAAAGAATTTTGGAAAATGATCACAAATGGATCTACTAATTCAAGGGCCACTTCCTCAAGTATACTGGGATGAAGATTATTAGGCCCTGGAGATGTATCCGCCTTCAATCCCTATTAATTTCCCCAAAACATTTCTCTACTAATACTAATTTCCTTCAGCTCCTCATTAAAACTTGTGTTTCTCAGAACTCCTGGTACATTGCTTCAGTCTTCACAAATGAAGACATGAATAAATTTCAAATTTAGTTCCTTAGCCATTTCTTCGTTCCCAGTTATGAATTCCCCATCTCTGACTGTAAGGGACCTACATTCATTTTTGTCAATCTCTTTCTCTTTACATACCTATGGAAAATTTTACAGTCAGTTTTTAGGTTCCCTGCTAGCTTACTTTCATGTTCTATTTTCCCCTTCTTAATCAATCCCTTGATATACCTGTGCTGAATTTTAAACTGCTTCCAATCCTCAGGACTATGGCTTTTTCTCACTAATTTGTATGCTACTTCTTTGAATCTAATACTACCTCTAATTTCCCTTGTAAGCCAGGTTTGGCCACAGTTCCCTTTCCACTCATGCCAAATAGGAATAAACAACTTTTGGAGCTTACCTATTCGTTCCTTGAAAGCTTGCCATTGACTGTCCACAGTACTTCCTTTCAGTTATGTTTCCCAGTCCATTATAGCCAACTCATGCCTCATACCATAATAGTTACCTTTATTGAGATTCAGGACCCTGGTCTCAGAATCAACTACCTCACTATCCACCTTGATGAAGAATTCTATCATATTATAGTCACTCATCCCCAAAAGTTATCTAACTTTCCTTTCTCATTGCACAACACCCAATCCAAGATGGCTGTTCTCCCTTGTTGGTTCCTCAACTATTGGTAACTGATCAGAACAAGCCTAACACCCACTATTGTAAAAGCAACTGCTGACTAAATCCATTATCCCAAGTATTAATTGTTTACTGCATGAAGAACTACTTCCTGATACCAGTCCGAATATTATCTTCAACTCTTTGAACCAGTCTCTCCTTGACCTACGTCCTGTTTAATTGAAGTATTCCAGATGAATTCTTTACTACCAAATCATTTGTGATGTTATATACCATTACAGACTGAAACAGCTCAAGTCTCACCAGTCTTGCTTCATAAGTCAGATCCCAACACTGAAGATCAGCCTTGTGACTCCCCACTGCACTGAATGGTTCCCTTGTTTCTTGGTGATTGGTCACAGTACACAAAGAGCAGCTTTAACAGGACACTGTACGTCATGATCAAGAATTCCTCTGACTTTATTCTACTTTTAATATGTAGCTCGAGTTTCTATTAGTTTTGCTGATTGCTGTTCTGCATTGGTTGTTCGCACTGTGCGTTATTTTAGACTCTTCTGTCAACGTTACCCGAATCTATTTCAACGCCATTTGCAAAATCACAAATTTTTATTTCCTATGTGCAATACTTTATACATTTAACTGCAATCAATTTTTATCTCCTATTGTTCAGCCTGTTCATATAAGGCTTGACACATTTGGTGGTTTCTAAGCTGTATCTTTTAATTCTACTACAATTCCTAGTTTGGTAGCACCTGCAGATTTGGCCAGTTTACACTGAACTTTGATATATATACAGTTTTGCATATTATTATAACAAATGCTTTCTGAAGACTAAATATACCAAGTCAAAGGAAGTGAAGTGATGAAGGAAGGAGGAAGGAAAGGGAGAGAAGGAACTTGCATTTCACCATGTCAAGATATCTCAGAGCACTTAACAACCAATTAGGTACTTTTTCTTTTAGTAGTTACTATTTTAATGTAGAGTTTACCAAATTAAATTAAGTCATCACTTTCTCAAATAAATCACAGATGCTGGTCTGACCAAATCATCCCTTTCGAAAACAATGTTAAGTACTATGTCCTAATTGATGGCTGCTTGAGCCAACATAACAATGCCAACATTTTAGAAGCAATGAAGTCTGTAAACTACTCAAGTATAAAAAAAACAAAAACCACTATTTAGTCATTTTAAATTGGAAGAAGTTGTTTTACTTCCTCTTTTTGGGTTTCCTCGAGCCTGGTCACACACCATTTCATTCCTGATTGGGGTTCTAAACAGTTTCAATCATCTGTAACTAAGCAGTTGGACACGTGTGAACCAGAACAAAAAGTGTTTCTTCATTTTCCTTTCTTTGTAGAGAAGGCACAAAGCCTGGACCTAACGGGTTGGATTAGGAATTCACGTTGTTGTTAATTGGAGAAATTAGATAGCCTGCATCACAGTTGGTTAGAGCGTGGAGCTAATGAAGCCAAGGTCATGGATTCGATCCCCGTACTGGCCAGACGCAATTGTCTGTGCTTACAACTGTTATGCTCAACACCAATATCACAGACCAATGAAGCATTATCAATGCTATTAACTGGGATAACAAGTGCAAAATGTTAGCTGAGGCAAATCGTGATGCTCTGTTTGAGAGATACTGGGTAGCCAAACAGCGATTATTTAATAGACTGGCAATAGAAAGTTGTTAGTTTTCTTGGGTGAGAATAAAGAGCTGTTGGATGTCTCCATAAAAGCCTTCTCTACAAGATGGACCAACCCTTTCTCTGCATAGATTTTCAGGTTCTAATGCACTGATTCTCACATATATCTCTGCACTCAAAGAATCAAGTCCTTCCCTGCAATGAGGACATAAAGCAATAACAATACTTACTTGGAGCCCAATATATACTATGTCATGAAAAGTTTGGCAAAAATTTTGTTTAATTCTGATCAAAGTAGGTTTTAGTGAACTTGATCAGCTGTCAGAGTTAGCACTACACATTACTTCTGGAGATAAGTCTTTTTTTCATATTTGCAAACTGAAAAGGTGTCAGGAAAGTTTAACAAGAAAGCTTTGATTCAAAACCCTAGGTCTGTTGGAGAATAACCATGTGAGCTATTCTGGATGTCACGCTCAAATGTATTATGAGCTTTCAGACAATATTTTAAAACTTTTAACAGTCAATTAAAATGGCCACTGTAAATCATGTGACCCTTAGCATTCTGAGCTAGGCAGTCCCGAGTCTCAAGCAAACACCTAATTAAATAATTCACAGCCATCCAGGAAATTCTTGCATCCTTTTCTTTAAGGATGAATTGTCAAATAAATTTAAAAGAACGGCCACATTCTAGCTGACTCGTCTTTGTTTCACCATGGACAAACAAAATACTGCAACTCAATTTACATTAATGAAGACAAAATGGATGCTATTGACCTTTCATTGTATTATGATGGTTCCTTCATCCAAACTGGACAGAATGAATTTCCAAGTGTAAAATGACAACACAGGATGTGTAATCAACACACTACCTTTCTTTGGACAAAGAACATTGAACTTGTACAAGCAACGCGATGGTCACAGCCATTTTTTTGTCTGCTTTTGAAACAGCAAAAGCAGAGGTGGAGTTCCATCCAAATCCATCAGATAGCCATCAATCCAGCCAACATCAACCAGGTCCCAACTTCAAGTTCACCCTAAAACCAACCTTTTGGAAATTCAAATGCAAGAAGCCTTTCAGCTTACTGAGAATCCTCTGTTTATAAGATCTTTAACTAAAAGCATCAACTTACCTAAGAAATTAAGACCCGCCATGAAAGTAAGACTGAGATGTTTTTTTTTCATCTGTATCTAAATTTTGTACAAAGCGATAATGTGTGTAAATTGAATGAATGAGACGTCACATTTTAAACCTCCTGAGCTAGTGTGGGATAATAAACAAGCTTCTTTATTTTAAAGTTTGCTGTTAGAATCATTTAAATTGGGCCAATCACTCCTAGGGTGAGAATATGTATATACCACATAAAACACACTGGTCATGGACAATAAGAAAACACAATTTTTGCCTATGACATAGAACAGGTGCACAACATTTTAAGGATATGAAGACTGTGATTACTGTAGAAAATTAACTTTGCGGTACAATAGTCAATGTGGGGGTATTTTCCATCCCTGCATTCAGCAGGCAGGAAGGCTGGCGGGAGCAGATAATCCAACAGGAATTCCGAAATGGCTTTTACACCAGTGCACTCACTCCCTGTTCACATTGTTCCCCCACTCTCCCCAATTACATAATGATGTTTCCACCATGAAAGGTCGGGAATCCAACTACCTTAAATTTAAATATCATTAGCGGGCCTCCCCAGTGTATTATTCCCCCCGTGTAAGGAATTCCCGCCCTCCCCTCGCTGGCATGACATCATGTTGATGGAGGGAAAATACAACTGATCTGGACCAACAGGGACCTGCTGAATGGCTCCTGCCATGGATGTACAGATGGACGTGATGTGGAGATGCCAGCATTAGATTGGGGTAAATATCATTAGCGGGCCTCCCCAGTGTAGTTAAAGGTTGTTAAACTTCTTACTGTGTACAGATAGATACAGTCCCAGGCTGAGGCTTCTGACAGAGGGGGCTGCGGCTCCCAGCATGATGTTGTGGATCTTGCCCATTCCTTTTTTTCTCCCTAAGTGCTTGAAAATTTGGCAAGAAAAGCTGGCAAGTCAGCTGGCAGGCAGCCCCTCTGCTTTTCCCGCTCATGACAACACTGAGAAAAAAAATCATAAAATTCCACCCAATGCATTTCTCATCATGAAGGAGCTTCAGTCATTCAGTAAACTGAAATGAGGAGGCTATTTCTACCAAGTACAGGGAATTTTAAAACTCCTAAACATAATTATCATCTGAGTTTCTGAAAAAAGGGATAGGTCAATAAGAGCTGAAATATGTAAACCTCGGGTTTTCTGGATATAACATTCTTGGAAATCCCCAAGACACAATCTCAGAGAATTAGATCCTTGTGTACTATAAGCAGACACTTTCATTTTTCAGAAAATAACCAATCAATTCAGTTTTCCTGGGAATGACATTACTTTCTAATAAAGCTGTTATTGATTTTACTCACTTTTCTAGTCTCACCAGTCTATGTACCCAAGATGAGAACATAGTCTACCTCCAGGCTACCAATATTACTTGAGCTCATTACTAAGTGATAGCAAGGGCATCACATGATAATTTTTGCTCCGGTTTATTCCACTTCCTTATGAAGCCATGCTATTACTTTAAAACACTTCATTTTCAGACACTGCACTGCATGTGGGGAACCTCACCCGCTGGCAGCACTTAACAAAAACTGAACTGTGCAGAAAAATTATACGCGACACAATTTCAGTTCTGGTATTGCAACACAAAGCCAGAAAATTTGTCAAGTGCTAGCTTGACAACACCCTAGACTTTAAAACATAACCTTGTGAATTTAGAACTTGAGCAGAAAAGCTACACAAACAAAAACATATTGAGGAAATTGAATGTTAAATTTAGTCTCTATTTGTTTCATCCTAATGGATAAGATCTCAAAGCATTACTCAAATGACAAGGAGTTCTCCCAATTCCTTGGCCAGCATTTCTTATCCACCACTAAAACCAGATTAACCAGACTGTCCAAATCTTTGTCGCCTTAGGTCACTTCGGAAGCACAATTGAGCATTTTATGTTGTGCACGAACTTTAAATGAATGTTTCCATCAACTCGTATATATCTTAGTATCTCACCAATGCTATGAAACTGTATCTTAAGATGTAGTCTGTTGTGTGGCGTTTGTCAAAATCTTTTCAAAACTACAAATATACATAATTAACCAGTCATTTTAGAAGAACAGTCTCACATTATTTAGGTTTGATGTGCAACTCCTAATCAGATCAAGGATTAAAAATTATCCAAGTCTCTTGAAACTCCTGAACGTTTTAACTTATCTGGTTTAACTTAAATGTTTAAATTAGCTGCCCAGCCTTTCTGTGTATTTAAATTTTAGCTGTTGGATGGATAGTTCTGTGCATGTGTAACCATCAGAACTCTTTGCTGGGCAGAGAATTGGAATTTCAGTCATGTGACCTAAATGAGGAAGTGCCTGACTAAATCAGAAACTTCAGCTACTGGTCTAACGCCAAGGACTGCAGTATAAATGATTCATAAGATATTATTTAGTGAAGGTAGGAATTTAACATTATTACTGCCCATTTAGGATGATTAGAAATATATTCAAATTTGTGAAAGAAGAAATTCAAATTGCAACTTCACAGGTTGTAAATAGAAGACAATCTGGTGAGAATAAAAATCAGCATTTAAAGGCACTATATTGGCCTTTCTCTCAAACCTTTGGAGAAATTATATTATTCACTGCAATTAGATGCATGGTTCTATAGCCTTTTCCCCAAAAATAGTACTTTGACTGCAATTAATCTATCATTGTGAGAAAAATATTCTACCCAATTCAATGATCAAAGCTACAATGTACTTGGTTAGGAACAAAATGGTGATAAAACAGTGTGCAGCCAGAGAGATAAGTAATAAGGATGGCTAAGTCATCATTCTTGGTTCAGTGGTAGCATACACATCTCAGTTAGAAAATTGTGGGTTTAAGACCTAAGCGTATTATGTAGGTTGCTAATTCAGCACAATACTGAAGAAATATTGCATTATTGGAAGCGCTTTTTCTAGGATGTGAAACCAAGAACTTGTCCCATTGCTCGTGCAGATGTAAAAGATCCCTCAACACTATTCAAAGAATGGGAATTCACTGGGTGTCGTGATTAAAATTTATTATTTAATTTACACCCTCAATAAAAAGTTTAGCTTGCCAATCATCTCATTATCATTCTTGGAATATTGCTTGATGCAAATTGGCTGTTGTATTTGCCTTCAAAACAACAATCACCATTCAAAAGTAACTGGCTATAATGTTTGGGAAATCCTGAGGATGGAAAAGACACCTTCCTAAGTGCAATTACTCTTATACTCAAATAATTGCTGATAGCACAAAATCGTACCAGGGTTGCAATAAAGTAGGAAAGAGGTTATGTGTGGAACATATCAGTTCAAAGCTAAAAGGGTTTGAGATCCATAACAATAACTTGCATTTATATCACAGTTTTAATGTAAGCACTTCACAAAGGAAGTCAGGAATCTTTATGGGAGCTGGTGGGGTGATCAATGGCTTGGTCAAAAGAGATAGGTTTTGAGTGGACTGTTGAAGGTGGAGTAGTGAGATTTAGAGAGGGAAGGGCCAAGACATCTGAAGACTCCAATGTCAAGGTTATAGTGGAGAATGGATAAGTAACCAACTAGGGGATACAGAGGCTGGAAGAGATTGCAGAGGTTAAGTGACGTGAGAGATTTGTAATTGAGGATTTAAATTCAACATGTTTGGGTGGGGGGAGGAGGAGGAGCCAGTATTGGCACAAATATCCGATAGCTGGACTTGGTGCAGAACAGGAAGCAGATCTCTGGATGAATTGAAGTTTAGGGAGGGTAGAGGCCAGGTGGTTGATAAGTAGGACACTGAATAGCATCTAGAGGTGAAGAAACATGGATAACAATTTGACAGCAGTAAGGTTAAAAGCAAATAATGTTGAGAAGCGCTAGAACATGGCAAGGAACAAAAGAAGTGATATTGTTTTGTGCACAACATTAGACCCTTTCTGAAAGACTGCTTTACCAATTAGCATGCTTAAATCAGAGTGTTAATACTTTCAGGAAGGTACATTTAGAGTAATAAAGATCCCAAAGGCTTTAAGAGTCTACATTACAAGTACAATCTTTTAAGAATATTAGCTCATGGGATGTAGGCATAATTCCAAAAGCAGGATGGTACATGGCTTGGAGTGCAACTTCCAGGTGGTGTTCCAAAGCATCTGCTGCCTTGTCCTTTTAGATGACTGCGGTCGTGGGTTTGGAAGGTGCTATCCAAGGAGTCGTAGTAAGTTCCTGCAGTGCATCTTGTACTTTACACATCTGCCACTGTGTTTCAGTGGTGGACGGAGTGAATGTTTGCAGATGGGGTGCCAGTCAAGTGGGCTGCTTTGTCCTGGATGGTGCCAAGCTTCCAGAGTGTTGTTGGAGTTGCACTCATCCAGGCAAGTGGAAAATATTCCATCACACTCCTGACTTTTGTGCCTTGTACATGGTGGACAGGCTTTTTGGGAAGGGTGGGGAGGGTGTTAAGAGATGAAGGAAGCTAGGCTTATTTTTACTTCTTGATCCATTTCTTAACAATGAAATTTTGTAAAATGGGCCAGCTGAAAACGGGAAAATTCTGCAGCCAATTCAGGAAAATCTCTGGGAAATTCTTCCTGACTTCCAAAGACAAGCACGACTCTAAAAGACCACAAATATTTCATTCCTCATGTAGTTCCAGCTAACTAGCAACTTACTTTCCAGAAATCAGACCCAACAAGGATCATTGGATTGCAATCAGGAATAGGAATACTGGATTATAACCCTCTCTCTGGTACCTTGACTGCCATCAGATAACAAACAAACCAGCTATTATGTACCAGAATCAAGCTTGATTACAATCTGTGTGGTGCAGTTACATACCATCCAAGTTGGTAAAAACAGTCTCTCAACACTTCTAGTACATGTGCTAGACTGCTAACAACTCCAAAATCAAAGTTCTGTTTCATCAGCTAAGTAATCAGTAGGTAAGGTAATTCAGCTGCTTTTATTTTGAACGTTCATTTACTTTCTATGCACAGGCCACTGACATCATTCCCTCCTTTATCGCTGGCACTCTCGTTCTTTCAGCTTGGTGCATTAGGCAATGGTCTCATTTTTAAATCTAAATTTCCTAGCTTTAATAGCAAAGGAAAATCTAGTTGCTCAGTATTCTGTTCTTCAAAAAAAGGTTGCAGATTAATGCTACCCTCCCACATTGATGTTAAAACAATATTTACTTTGGTCACATTTGGTCCTTAGATGATCTTCCAACTTCATTTGTGCCATCACTAAGGCCACTTATTTTCATAACATCACTTGACTATGCTCAGTCTCAGCTCATCTGCTGCTGAAAGCCTCATAGATGTATCATAAACTCTAGGTTTGACTATTTCAACACACTCCAGGCTGACCAACATTGGCTCCCAGTCAAGAGATTTTAAAATTCTTGTCAAATTGTTTTCAAATCCTTCCATGGCCTTGTCCCTCCCATGGCCTTGTCCCTCCCTATCTCTGTAATATCCTCTAACCTCACAACCCTCCAAGATATCTCTGCTCCCCTAATTCTGCCCTTTGAGCATTCCCAATCATAATTGCTCCACCATAGGCAGCTGTGCTTTCTACTGCTTAGGCCACAAACTTTGGAATTCCCTCCCTAGACCTTTCCACCTTGCTTTCCTCCATTAAGACACTTCTTCATCCTCTTTGACCAACCTTTTGGTCATCTGACCCAATATCTCCCATATGGCTTGATGTCATATTTTCTAATACTCCTGTTAAGTACCTTGGACATATTACATAAAATGTACTGTATAAATAAGCTAAAAAACAGAAAATGCTGGAGAAACTCAGCAAAACTCAAAAGGTCCCATGGACTTGAAATGTTAACTCTGCTTCTCTAGTCACAGATGTTGCCAGAAGTGCTGAACTTTCCAGCATTTTCTGTTTTTATTTCAGATTTTCAGCAATCTACAGTATTTTGCTTTTACATAAGTAACTAGTTGTAGTTAATCCATCTTTTTATGTAGATATATTTGGTCTCAACAGTACTGTACTACATTTCATTACTCACTCAGGCTTTCACTAAGGGTTAAATTGAAGGGGTAATAATTGCTGAGAATTGATAATCAGACTTGTTCATACTTTCTCATTCTGGCAATCAGATCCTGATGAAGTGGAACTGGACAGAAGTGGAACTTGTTCCCTCCAGTGAAGTACACAGCAATGCTGTATTCTCAGATTCAGGTAGATCAAACATTGACAAAAATAGACGTTTGAGCAGCAGGCGATCGGAATCAAAACCATCCAAATAAAACAAGTTGGCAAGCGTGCAAACCAGTTAACACTTATAGACCAACATTAAAGCGGGTAATAATGTGGCACTTCTAACATTGGATGGCTAAACAAAGATGAGCCTGGTGAAATCTTTTAGAAACACATAATGGCGATTTAATTTTTTTTTATAAGTCAAGAAAATATTAACTACGATAGTTGCTCTTTGACTACTGATCTTATTGTCAACTTAGTTTTGGAAGATATACAACTATTTTGTCAAAGAGTATGCGGATGAACTAATCTTCCTATTTTTAACAGTAAATAGATGAGGACAGTGTATCTGCATTGTGCTTTGAGACTGAATTTGTGGATGGATGGGGAAGGCTCTGTGGGGAGCAGGGATTTGGGGGAAGGCTCTGAACTCACCAAGGTCTGTAATTGCTGCGTGGATTGCGCTTTCCCCCCACACTGAGGGAGACTCCAGCTCAGACCAGGTGTTACTCACACTCGGCAGAGCCTTTGATCAGGCCGCTCTCTCAGATTTACACCAAACTCCTCACTCAACTTCAGCTGCTCTTCATCAGCACCCGCGCGCCCGGACTTCACATCCCCGTGACTGCGCTCGCTCCCCCCCCCCCGGGCCGCGCGCTCCCCCCCCCGGGCCACGCGCTCCCCCCCCCCGGGCCACGCGCACCCCACACTCTCCCCCCCGGGCCGCGCGCTCCCCCCGGGCCACGCGCTCCCCCCCCGGGCCACGCGCACCCCACACTCTCCCCCCCCCGGGCCGCGCGCTCCCCGCTCCCCACCCTCCCCGCGCCGCGCGCGCCCCCCGCGCCGCGCCCCCCCGTCCCGGGCCGCGCGCGCGCCCCCCCCACCGTCCCGGGCCGCGCGCGCGCCCCCCCACCGTCCCGGGCCGCGCGCCCCCCCCCACCGTCCCGGGCCGCGCGCCCCCCCCCACCGTCCCGGGCCGCGCGCCCCCCCCCGTCCCGGGCCGCGCGCCCCCCCCCGTCCCGGGCCACGCGCCCCCCCCCCGTCCCGGGCCGCGCGCCCCCCCCCACCACCGTCCCGGGCCGCGCGCCCCCCCCCCCCACCGTCCCGGGCCGCGCGCCCCCCCCCCCCACCACCGTCCCGGGCCGCGCGCCCCCCCCCCCACCGTCCCGGGCCGCGCGCCCCCCCCCCCACCGTCCCGGGCCGCGCGCCCCCCCCCCCACCGTCCCGGGCCGCGCGCCCCCCCCCCACCGTCCCGGGCCGCGCGCCCCCCCCCCAACCGTCCCGGGCCGCGCGCCCCCCCCCACCACCGTCCCGGGCCGCGCGCCCCCCCCCCACCGTCCCGGGCCGCGCGCCCCCCCCCCGTCCCGGGCCGCGCGCCCCCCCCCCCACCGTCCCGGGCCGCGCGCCCCCCCCCCACCACCGTCCCGGGCCGCGCGCCCCCCCCCCCCCACCGTCCCGGGCCGCGCGCCCCCCCCCCCACCGTCCCGGGCCGCGCGCCCCCCCCCCACCGTCCCGGGCCGCGCGCCCCCCCCCCACCGTCCCGGGCCGCGCGCCCCCCCCCCACCACCGTCCCGGGCCGCGCGCCCCCCCCCACCGTCCCGGGCCGCGCGCCCCCCCCACCGTCCCGGGCCGCGCGCCCCCCCCCCGTCCCGGGCCGCGCGCCCCCCCCCGTCCCGGCCACGCGCCCCCCCCCCGTCCCGGGCCGCGCGCCCCCCCCCACCACCGTCCCGGGCCGCGCGCCCCCCCCCCCACCGTCCCGGGCCGCGCGCCCCCCCCCCCACCACCGTCCCGGGCCGCGCGCCCCCCCCCCCCACCGTCCCGGGCCGCGCGCCCCCCCCCCCACCGTCCCGGGCCGCGCGCCCCCCCCCCACCGTCCCGGGCCGCGCGCCCCCCCCCCACCGTCCCGGGCCGCGCGCCCCCCCCCCACCGTCCCGGGCCGCGCGCCCCCCCCCCCACCGTCCCGGGCCGCGCGCCCCCCCCCCACCGTCCCGGGCCGCGCGCCCCCCCCCCACCGTCCCGGGCCGCGCGCCCCCCCCCCCACCGTCCCGGGCCGCGCGCCCCCCCCCCCCACCGTCCCGGGCCGCGCGCCCCCCCCCCCCACCGTCCCGGGCCGCGCGCCCCCCCCCCCCACCGTCCCGGGCCGCGCGCCCCCCCCCACCACCGTCCCGGGCCGCGCGCCCCCCCCCCCCCACCGTCCCGGGCCGCGCGCCCCCCCCCCCACCGTCCCGGGCCGCGCGCCCCCCCCCACCGTCCCGGGCCGCGCGCCCCCCCCCCCACCGTCCCGGGCCGCGCGCCCCCCCCCCACCGTCCCGGCCGCGCGCCCCCCCCCCAACCGTCCCGGGCCGCGCGCCCCCCCCCCCCACCGTCCCGGGCCGCGCGCCCCCCCCCCACCGTCCCGGGCCGCGCGCCCCCCCCCCCCACCGTCCCGGGCCGCGCGCCCCCCCCCCCACCGTCCCGGGCCGCGCGCCCCCCCCCCACCGTCCCGGGCCGCGCGCCCCCCCCCCCACCCCCCCCCCCACCGTCCCGGGCCGCGCGCCCCCCCCCCCACCGTCCCGGGCCGCGCGCCCCCCCCCCCACCGTCCCGGGCCGCGCGCCCCCCCCCCCACCGTCCCGGGCCGCGCGCCCCCCCCCCCACCGTCCCGGGCCGCGCGCCCCCCACCGTCCCGGGCCGCGCGCGCGCCCCCCCCCACCGTCCCGGGCCGCGCGCGCCCCCCCACCACCGTCCCGGGCCGCGCGCGCCCCCCCCCACCGTCCCGGGCCGCGCGCGCCCCCCCCCCCACCGTCCCGGGCCGCGCGCCCCCCCGCCGTGGGCCGCGCGCGCTCCCGCTGCCTGATCTGTTGCTGTGTTTTATTCAGTAAATGGCCAGTTGCGGCTGTTGAGCGCTGACAGGCGGAATGTGTGTTATAAAGCCGCAGTGTAACCCGCTCCGCACACACACAAAGAACAGCCTTTCACACCGTCTCCCGCTGAATCCGCCACTCTGATTACTGAATTCCTGCCGCCTGTCAGGGTGGACAGCTGGAGCTCCACTGACACCGGGCAGGCCTCTGCAAACAACCCAAACTACATCGCAAACTTTCCCTTTCGCACAAACCCTCAACTTACAGTTTGCAGTTTGCCGACCAGTCGCCCCAGGTTCAGGGTCAGTCTTGTGTAAGTCTCCGGATCTTTGTGACCTTTGGTCGATCCGAGAGGCAACTCGTCCCAGCTTCTCCCAGAATTTCAGCTTCTTTCTCTTTTTGCCGAACTTTAACTGAAGTCCCTGACGTGTCGGAACTCTTGGCTCCTTTCCAATTACTGCCAAGAAAGGAGTATCAGCAAAACCATCCAACGCAGCCCAGTTGTAGAAGAAGTAATGTCTATTTTAACAAACAGGACGCGACTTTTGATGCGAAATTAGGCTCCGGCTAAGCTGTTGTGCTGTCGTTTCATCTTCTGTCTCATTTAGCAATGTTTCAGTGGGTGCATCATCTGATTTGCAGCCCCTACTGGCAGCTTCAACTCAGTGTAAGATTACTTGAAGTTAACAGAAGCAAAATACTACTGAACCTGGAAATCCGAAATAAAAACAGAAAATGCTGGAAATACTCAGCAAGTCAAGCAACATCTTTGCGGGGGGTGGGGTGGGGTGGGGTGGGGGGGGGGGAAACAAAATTAACGTTTCAATTGGATGACCTTCATCAGCACTGTCGTTGACTTTCAAATCTGTACCCATTTTCCCTTGTGAATCTCTCAGTAGTTTCCACCCACCCCAGTACTCAGATTGACCCATTCAAAGACACAAACGGTATTAATAAAAACACCAACCCAATTCAAAACAGGTCATCTGGCATCTATTTGGTTGTTTTTAGAATTTTGCTGTACATTACAGCGATGACTTGTGCTTCAAAAGCAATGTAAAGTACTTTGGGGTGGCCAGTGCACACAAAATGACCTGCACAAATGCAAGCTATTTGACATCCCCATGGCTTCTTCATGCCAACTCATGCAATCAGATAAACCATTACAGTATCAATACCATAAACTATTCAAACATTCAAACAAATACATAAAGGGCAAAAGAGTAACTAGTGAGAGAGTAGCGTCTCTTAAGGATCAACAAGGTCATCTATGTGCGGATCCACAAGAGATGGGCGAGATCCTAAATTAATATTTCTCATCAGTATTCACTGTTGTGTTATTTATCATTTATATTAATGATTTGGATGAGAATTTAATAGGCATGGTTAGTAGGTTTGCAGATGACACCACGATTGGTGGCATAGTGGACAGTGAAGAAGGTTATTTAGGATTGCAATGGGATCTTGATCAATTGGGCCAGTGGGCTGACGAATGGCAGATGGAGTTTCATTTAGATAAATGCAAGGTGATGCATTTTGGTCAATCGAATCAGGACAGGACTTACTCAGTTAATCGTAGGGCATTGGGGAGAGTTATAGAACAAAGAGATCTAGGGGTACAGGTTCATAGCTCCTTGAAAGTGGAGTCACAGGTGGACAGAGTGGTGAAGAAGGCATTTGGCATGCTTGGTTTCATTGGTCAGAACATTGAATACAGGAGTTGGGACATCTTTTTGAAGTTGTACAAGACATTGGTAAGGCCACACTTGGAATACTGTGTAGAGTTCTGATCACCCTATTACAGAAAGGATATTATTAAACTAGAAAGAGTGCAGAAAAGATTTACCAGGATGCTACCAGGACTTGATGGTTTGAGTTATAAGGAGAGGCTGGATAAACTGAGACTTTTTTTCTGGAGCGCAGGAGGCTTAGGGATGATCTTATAGAGGTCTATAAAATAATGAGGAGCATAGATCAGCTTGATAGTTAACACCTTTTCCCAAAGGTAGGGGAGTCTAAAACTAGAGGGCATAGGTTTAAGGTAAGATTGGAGAGATGCAAAAGTGTCCAGAGGGGCATCTTTTTCACACAGAGGGTGGTGAGTGTCTGGAACAAGTTGCCAGAGGTATTAGTAGAGGCGGGTACAATTTTGTCTTTTAAAAAGCGTTTAGACAGTTACATGGGTAAAATGGGTATAGAGGGATATGGCCAAACGCGGGCAATTGGGACTAGCTTAGGGGTTAAAAAAAAGTGCTGGCATGAACAAGTTTGGCCAAAGGGCCTGTGTCCATGCTGTAAACCTCTATGACTCTATTCCACACTTCTTAATCTTATGCATGCATGCCTGAGAGCTCAGAAAGCATAAGCTCAGCAGGCATTCTGTTTTGAAGTGAAATTGCTTAATTGACATCTTTAAGTTGTTATAATAAATTCATTGTGATTCATTTTACCAATGTTTCAATGTTTAATTGGACAATATTAAACGGTGTGAAGTATTTGAAACCTCAGTTATTGATACTTAAATGGTCTGCCTGATTGTAGGATTATAGAATCATAGGAGCAGGTTTTTTCAAAGAACATTTTTTGGGTTTTTTTCTCAACAGTCCAACGCTAGCCATTTTTTTGTATTGGTTTATTGGTTTTGTTTAGTGGTGCATACTAGGTGTGTGGGCATAGAACTGGCATTGAGTTGGCATGGGGAATACGAGGGACAATGAGGAATGGCTCTGGGGCATAACTTGGCATGGGGGACATGTGGAACCATGGGCAAAACCTTTTGAACTTACCTTTCTCAACCAAATACTAGATTCTTGACACTTCAAATTTCCATTCATCACTCACAAAATCTTAAAATATCAAAATCACTGTAAAATTCAAGTGATCAATATTTCTTAAATACTAATGCATTTCTCACAGCAAGGTATTAGATGAATAAAAGCAAAATACTGTGGATGCTGGAATCTCAAACAAAAAGAGAGAATGCTGAAAAAACTCAGCAGGTCTGGCAGCAGCTGTAGGAAGAGAAAACTGAGTTAACATTTCAAGTACACTTGACCCTTCTTCAGAATTAAAAGAGAGGGAAAATGTATTAGATATTATACTGTATAGGTGGAGTGGAACAGCTGGAACACTGATTATGAGAGGTGGGAGAGATTGCAACAAAGATGTAGCAAACTTAAAAACAAGAGACAATCGGGGAAGGGGGCATGTTGGGCAGGGTGGATTTGGGGCGGGGGGTGGGGGGGGTACTTTTGCATTGAGACAAAAATGTATGCGATATTAAAAAAAGGGATTAAGATGGAGGAGCAAGGTCACAATCTAAAGTTGTTGAACTCAATTTTTAAGATATTAGATGTACTGTTTTACATGTCATAGGAACATAGGACCAGAAATAGGCCATTCAAACCCTTGAGCCTGTTCTGCCATTCAGGGAGATCAGAGCTGATCTGTATTCTAGCCTCATTCACCTGTCTTGGCTGGTAAAGATCTATCAATCTCAGATTTTAAATTATTAATTCAGCTAGCATCTGCTGACTACGTCAGTAGTCATCTCCTTCCAAATAGGGTACACACCTATTAATCCATAATCCCTGTCTTCACCCACCCAATCAATCTCCTAACCAAGTCAATAATTTGTCTTCAATTCTATATACTTTAATTTTAGCTACCAGTATATTGGGGAAATGATCTCATAGTGTTAATGTTCATGGTTCGTTATTAATTCCCTTGAATGTATATTATCCTCTTTCTCTACAGTGCAAAATGACAAATGTAAGTAAATTGGGGCCCCGCTATAACACGGCAAGCGATAGCTCAGAACTCAGTATAATGCAGGCTCATCTTTGACCTCAAAAATTTTAATTTAAATATCTCAACCAACAGTGCAAAGGTAATTTAGATTCATCTTGGTGCTTCAAAATAGATTATCATGATATAGTAGAGTATCATTGTCATTCTCCAATAATCAATCTATTCACAGTACGTTTTATATTATATCCACTGCAGAAAGTATTGCATTATAGCAAAGTTTTATATTTGCTAATGAGATTATCATAAGCAACTAGAAGTCTAACTTTGGCTTTTTGTAAATTAATTAACTACCAATTTAAACTACACAAATATAGGAACCATCCAAAAGTGCAATTTAAATCTCAAACTTTGGATGATTCTGTAACTGTGTTACATCAAACAGTGGCACAGTGGTTAGATTTTTTTATTATTGTTACAAATAGGCTTACATTAACACTGCAATGAAGTTGCTGTGAAAATCCCCTAGTCGCCACTCTCCGATGCCTCCGATTAGCACTGCTGCCTCACAGCACCAAGAAACCGGTTTCAATTCTGGCTTTGGGTGGCTGTCTGTATGGAGTTTTCAAATTGTCCCCATGCCTGTGAGTTTCCTCCAGGTGATCTGGTTTCGCCCCTACAGTCCAAAGATGTGCAGGTGGATCGGCCATGCCAAATTGCCCCTTAGTGTCCAAACATGTGTAGGTTGGGTGGATTAGCCCTGGTAAATGCACTGGTGATGTGGAGATGCCGGCGTTGGACTGGGGTAAGCACAGTAAGAAGTCTTACAACACCAGGTTAAAGTCCAACAGGTTTATTTGGTAGCAAATACCATAAGCTTTCGGAGCGATGCCCCTCCATCTGACAAAGGGGCATCGCTCCGAAAGCTTATGGTATTTGCTACCAAATAAACCTGTTGGACTTTAACCTGGTGTTGTAAGACTTCTTACTATGCACTGGTTTACAGGGATAGGGCAGAGGGGAGGGCCTGGGTGAGATGCTTTTTTGGAGAGTTGGTATAGACCCAATGGGATGAATGGTCTCGTTCTGCACTGTAGAGATTCTATGGATTCTAATAGATACCCAGAAACAGTTAGAAGAATTAAAACTAATTCTAACTTCTGGATAACTATTGTAAGGTCCCACATCGGCCCCCCCACAAGATTCCTAACTCCCCCCATCCCTCATGGGATTCCCCTACCCATTGACTACCCCCACCCAAGGCCTGTACCAACAGATCTGTGAAAGATCTACATGACACTAAAGAAAATGCATTGGCAGGCACCTAATAACATAGGAAGACAACACATACAGAATAAAATGCTGCTGGAACCACAGAAAGTGTTGGAGTGGAAAGTAGGGGAACCAGGTAATTGTCAGAAATTACACAAGAGTAGTGGCTCTCAAAGTGTTGTACAAGGGACCATATAGTATAGTAGATAAAGCAGGCCCTTTGTATATGCAATACAACTGCCAAAACAGATAAAATGGTTGACATTAACCAGTGTAAACTCTATGATCCTGAAGAGAGGAGAACAAAACTGACAGAGACCCAGGGAGCCATCACGTATTTAATCACTATAAGTCTTCCTCCCATGTTTTGGGATGATAAAGATATTCAGATCGGCAAGAAGGAGTTGTCAGAGATCTCGACCCAGGTTGCCCTGGATGCCTTTTCCTACATAAACTCCAAGCTGCAAGAGGTCCTAATATTGGGGAAATGAAAAGGGAATCCAGTAATTGGAACTTATGGTGTAACGATGTAGATAACTTAAGTCTGACATGTGGTGGGAAGACCTCTCAAAGAGTGATGCTATCTCCTATTTTCTTTTGTAGAAGTGAGTAGAACCAAAGACGCATGATGAAGTGCACAATGTGGTTGGAGGGGGAGGGGGGGAGGGGGGTCAAGGGGACATCAAGATGTCCTTTACTTGTGGATGTATAGGAGGAGCTGGGCCCACTGTAATACAAGGGGATACAACACAGGTTGATAATGAGGCATGTACATACTTCCATAAGGGAAATAGGCCAGGTCAAATTCTACCAAGTATTCCAATCATACTGGTTACAAACTTGGGGAAATATCAGTAGCCTGCCCAAAATTAAATCTCACAGCAAGCAAGGTACTGTTAGAAAGAGGGCAGATGAGTTTGCCTGGAATGTCAAGGGAGCACCTTCATGGGCTGGTGGTGATTCCAAATGACAGATTAGAAGAAAGGTGATGCATCTACGGATTGGGAAAAATTGGAGAACAACTTGCAGTGGTGGATTAAGGAAACTAAAGAAGGAGTGAGAAAGTATTGGGACAAGTGATGGAAGAAGGATCATGGAGTTTATCTGTGTGTATGCAAGTATGGGGGTGGAGGGGGGAATATGCCAAAAAGAGGTGACCATTGCATGGACTCAGGGTCCAAAATGGATTGGACCCAGGGTTTGGACTCTGATGTGGTCCCAGATCCTCCTTAATACAGTCAATGCCACCCATGAAAAGAAGCCCCTACCAATAATCCCAAAGACCCAGGATAAAGAGGTTAAGTGCTCATAATGACAACCGGAACTAGGAATGGGTTGGTGCTGATTCCAACAGGGAAAGTATTGTATTACGATGTGCATTATGAGGCAGCATCTGTCATTCTTGATTTAACGGAGTTACAGCTGCTCAGGCAGTACCCACCAGAAATGGAAAAATTGTGAGAAACTGTTAAAGGAGATGTTCTGGCAACTTTGTGAATGGAATTATCGGGACAAAAGTCAGGAGAATTTGTATAAAACTATTAACACAGACTTGGGGAGACGGACTAACGAATTGATCAATGAAGCAGCTACAGTGTTTAATACAGGAATGTCACTGGTCAAAAGTATGGTTGATGCTCACCTGCAAATACAGGTGACCACCCTATGGAACCAGCTAAAGAAAATACTGGGGGAGAATAATAATATTGAGTAGCAAAAATTGAAGGAAGACCAAATAATGACTATTCTTCTAAAGAAAATAGCTGAGTTGCGAACTCATGCTCAAATCATAAACAGTTAATAAAGGAGGACCGACTAGTGTTGGACCGGGCCGCCCAAAATTACATATGTGCCATGTAAGGCATCTGGTTGTTAAAAGGGGAGAATAGTAACCTAGAGGATTTAAAACAAGGCCATGTACCATCATGGATTGACAAAAGGCATCTATAGGCTTTAAGTACATATGACAACCTTATGAATCCATGTCAGCTATGGTCAGCCTCCAAAGCATATCCTGTCCCAATCAACTGTGATTAGAAATTACCAAACTATAATGGGGATAATTCCCAGTACCAGTATACCGGGTGGAAAACAGTGATGTCATTCAAAATGGTGAGGCATTATTAGGCCCCTCTCTATATAATTAAGTGGAGGAACTCCATGACAGCACTAATCAGGAGAGATACCAAGGAAGAGGTGCATATGTGATGTTGTGTCCATACCATCTGAATCTTTTCAACCGACCGGTATGTGGGTTTGAATCTGAAGGTGGGCAGTCTATCACCTGCACTGTGGGGTGATGGCCCAGAGTCTTGTCCAGCCCCAGGTTGCATATGAGGATAAGGGAACCTACTATGTCACCACCACTAGTGCAAGTTAGTATAGGGTACACACTGATACCTGATACGCAGTGCACAATTCTTCCTTTTGCTTCAGAGCCCAGATAGAAGCTCAAGTAGCATAGAAAAGAATAATCCCTACCTCAGATTACATTCCAGTAACTCTCACAGTGAGTGGTACTTCATCAAATCTCCAAGAATAAATATCCCGTTTTGGATTTGATATTCCCCATTATCTAAACATTTGACTAAACTGGTAAAGAACATTGAGCTTTCCCAAAAACATTATTATACACTATAACAGGAAAATAGGAAAGTGAGAGAGAAGATTGAAGAAAGAGTTATCCTGTCTTGATGGGATATTGGGCTCAATACTGAGGTTCTTTCTTGGGTTTGAGTCACATCATATGTGTTTGTGATTGTGCAATTGATTATTGCACAATATTTGTTGATATTGTCATGTAAGCTAAAAATGCTAAAAAGGAGAAACTTGAAAGATTATTAAAAAGAGGATTTGGGATATTGGAATCAAATGTATGGTCAATTAAACAAATGTAAATTTGGCTGAGACTGGCAATAGTGGGAGGAGGACCGTCAGAAGTACTAACTTTAGGGTAAAAGAGATATTAAAGGGGGAAGAACTGAAGGACAGGAAACAGTAAACCTCAATGTACAGAAGGACTGAGTTAACTGAAACCCTGACTCATGATTGGTTTGAAGAACATTAACAATTAGACAATGGCACAAGTTAATTGCAATTATGAATCACGATCAATTCCTGGAATGAAAATTAACACCAGAACAATGCGATGAGCTAAGTACCTATCACCGTGATGTAAATCACATTCTCTTCTGCTGGGTAAACAGCAGGGGGTGAGATGAGGAGTTGTCTCTGATCTTGCAGTTCTGCATAGCTCAGGAGACTGAAAGTCCAAGATCAAGAGATACAAAGAACCAGGAAATCCAGCATGTTGCTCACTGAACTGATGCCTGAGGCCCAGGTGTATAAAAGCATAACTGGGACACTATAAGAAATGACATCATTGAAACCTGGGGACTGCAGTCAGGTGAAGAAAGACAAGGCCAGAACAGAAAATGCTGGAACATCTCAACAGCATGCCCTCCATCCTGGAAGCCCTGGATGAACCGCTATCTGGGGTCACCATTGCAGATGTCAGAGCAGTTTTTTCGAAGGTCAACCCATGGAAAGCGACTGGCTCAGATGGGGTACCCAGACGAGCACTCAGATCCTATGTGGATCAGCTGGCGTGAGTATTCACAGACATCTTCAACCTCTCTTTACAACAATCTGAGGTCCCTATCTGCTTCAAAAAGACGACCATCATCCCTGTACCTAAGAAAAAGCAAGCAGACTTAATGATTATCAACCGGTGGCTCTGACATCCATCATTATGAAGTGCTTCAAAAGGCTAATCATGGCACGAATCAATTCCAGCCTCCCGGACTACCTGGATCCACTACAGTTCACCTATCACCGCAACAGGTCTACAGCAGACGCCATCTCCCTGGCCCTGCACTCAACCATGGAACACCTAGATAATAAGGATACCTATGTCAGACTACTTTTATTGACTACAGCTCAACCTTCTACACCATTATTCCCACGAAACTCATTTCCAAACTCCATGGCCTGGGCCTCAGCACCTCCCTCTGTGACTGGATCCTGAACTTCCTTAGTCACAGACCACAATCAGTAAGGATAGACAACAACACCTCCTCATCCTCAACAGTGGTGTCCCACGAGGCTGTGTTCTCAGCCCCCTACTATACTCTTTATGTGGCCAAATTCCCCTCCAATTCGATTTTCAAGTTTGCTGACAACACCACCATAGTCGGATCTCAAACAATGACGAGACAGAGTACAGGAATGAGATAGAGAATCTGGTGAACGTGTGCAGCAACAATAATCTCTCCCTCAATGTCAACAAAACGAAGGAGATTGTCATCGACTTCAGGAAGCATAAAGGAGAACATGCCCCTGTCTACATCAATGGGGACAAAGTAGAAAGGGTCGATAGCTTCAAGTTTTTAGGTGTCCAGATCACCAACAACCTGTCCTGGTCCCCCCATGCCGACACTATAGTTAAGAAAGCCCACCAACGCCTCTACTTTCTCAGAGGACTAAGGAAATTTGGCCCTTCAGCTACGACTCTCACCAACCTTTACAGATGCACCATAGAAAGCATTCTTTCTGGTTGTATCACGGCTTGGTATGGCTCCTGCTCTGCCCAAGACCGCAAGGAACTACAAAAAGTAGTGAATGCAGCCCAATCCATCACACAAACCAGCGTCCCATTCATTGACTCTGTCTACACTGCCCGCTGTCTCGGCAAAGCAGCCAGCATAATTAAGGACCCCGGACATTCTCTCTTCCACCTTCTGAGGTCACGTACCAACCAACACAAGAACAGCTTCTTCCCTGCTGTTGTCAGGCTTTTGAATGGACTTACCTTGCATTAAGTTGATCTTTCTCTACACTCTAGCTATGACTGAAACACTACATTCTGCACTCTTTTGTTTCCTTCTCTATGAACTGTATGCTTTGTCTGTATAGCGAGCAGGAAACAATACTTTTCACTGTATGTTAATACATGTGACAATAATAAATCAAATCAATTAAAAACAGGTGTGACAACATCTGTGGAGAGAGAGAACAGAGCTAACATTTTGAGTCTAGATGACTGTTCACTAGAGCTCGTTAGAGAAGAAAGACAAGGACTGGTCACCTCCAAATCCAGGTCTACAATTAATATCGATGATGACCAGCTGCATGGTGATTGTAAGTTTCAGTTAACTCTGAAAGGTTAGGTGGTTTGGCCATGCTAAATTGCCTCTTAGTGTCCCAGGATGTGTGGGTCAGGGGGATTAGTGGATAAATATGTGGGGTTGTGGGGACAGGGCCTGGGTAAGATGCTCTGTCAGGGTCAGTGCAGACCCGATGGGCTGAATGGCCTCCTTCTGCACTATAGGGATTCTATGACTTTGTGGCTGATTGGGATGACATTTATGCTGAATGGACTGCTGAGCCATCATTTCTGTGTCTCCTCTAGTTCTTGTATGTTGTTTGTATCTTTGTCCTTGCAATACAAAAAGAAACAATACTGTAGCCATAGCGTTGCTGTCTTTCTTGATGACAACACATCCCAACCATTACAGATGACTTCATTGATGACAAGGCCAGGTTTCCCCCACACTGCAGAAGACCAGCAGACTGAGCAGCATACACTCAGAGGTCAGGAACCATTTTTACTCCAGGAACTCCTCACACATGCTCACCGTAAGGCAACTCATTGGCTCCAATCAGGGTAATTATACTGAGGAAAAGCACCAGATTAGATAGTCAAACATTACACATAGCCATTCATCGGGACAGAAGGGGACAGGGAATGGCAGGGGAGAGTATTGTTATAGTTGACACTAGTTTCAGAGAAACAAAAGCTTGGTAGTTAACTGTTTCCCCGTGCTTTTTCCATGGCAACACTTCTACCAATCAGAGTCCTCTTACCAACAAATCAGCATCCTCTTCTCAAGCAATATAAATTATTGTTCCCTTAAGATTTGGTATTCTTGTGAATCTGTCCTGATGTGTGCAGACAAAAAGTTGTGACAGCAAGTCTCTGTTCCTTAGCAATACTCAATGTTTAAATTACTAAATTATAGAGGAAGCAGAAAACCATGATAATCTGGAAAGTGCTGCTCCAACAAGGCCAATGGTGCTTGATAATAGATCTGGTGGAGGCATATATCATATTGTTTCGGTACTCAGCAGGTGGGCAGAGATGCCACAAGGGGGTCATAAGTTTAAGCAGGAGTGGGGATATTTGGTCTCAATGAATCTAAATCTTGATGTGTTGAGTATCTTCAAATGATAGTGGAATTCGTTATAACATGAATGTGTTTTGACTGATAACTGGGAAATCAGGCATTGACTTATAGATGGTTGTCTTCAAAATGCATAATGTAATAAAAGTTCCTGTGGTTCATATATGGGCACTCCTGTTTTCAGGGCCTTGTGAGGCTCTCCAAAGACATCAATGGATCAAGAACTTAAGGAATCTTTCCATACTGAAAAAAACCGTAAGTTTCTCTCCAGTTCCTTCCCGTTGTCCATCAGGAAAGTGATGAATTTGTTTGCTCTGATCTAAGGACACATAACTGAAATTCATTATCAATCTATTATGCTGGTAATACTTCTCACGACCCTCTCCAAGGCTTTAATATATTCCTGAAGTGTGGTGCCCAAAATTGTATATAATACACTAATTAAGACCTAATCAGATATTTGTGAAGATTTCTCATTTTTGTATGTGTTCTATAAACTATTTCATAATTTTTCTTAACCTCCTTCTCAAATTGTTCTGCCACTTTGAAAGATTTGTGAATATGTACCGCCAATTCCTCTGTTCCTGCAGCTGGCTCAAAATAGTACATTTAGATTATACTGCCTCTTAATGAAAGTGCATCATTTGACATGTGTACATGTTAAATTATATCTGCCATGTTTTTGCTGACTTCACATGTCCATGTCCTACTGAATTTTGCTACAGTTGTAGTCACTAATTATGTTGTTTTGCATCATCCACAAGCTTCAAAATCTACTTCCTTTATTCAAGTCCAGGCCATATCTCTATATTTACATATACACATAAAAAAAGCAATGGTCCTAATAACTGAACTCTGGGGACTCTATTTCATATATCTCTCCAGTCAGAAAACATTTCAATTGATATGTGTTTCAATTTATATTGTTATTTGAGATTGTTATACTGACAAATATTAACATTTTTAATAATACATAATAATTATACAGTCAGTAGATGTCCTATAAAATTGTTCATGTGCAGTTGGGGATTCGGAACATGTTTACCAGTGATTACTACTACTAACCCCACCTCTTTTCAGTTCCATACATTGGTCATTCACTGATCTGATGCAGTTAGTCTTAAATGCACACAATACTTAATGTAATAGTTTCTAGATGTATTGTAGCACTGTTTATGGGTAGTCTGGGGCTGGAGATCAATTACAGATGTTTATTGAGCTCATTCTGAATTCCCAGACAACACCTAACACCTGATGATGCAATTGTAAAACGTAATCTCCCACGCCTTTACTCAGCAACAGAATAAACCTCAATAATGTAAGGTGTCAGGTTAATTAACAGGTCCACGTCCAGCACCCAGATGTAATTTATTTTTATTTTCCAAATTTCATTTTTGTACAAACCTAGGGCATAATTTTCCCATCCAATCCGCAATGGGTTTCATGGGGGGGGGGGGAGCAGAAAATTTAGAATGAGGCCAAAAATTGGAAACCTGCCATTGGAAAGCATATAGAAATTTTCTGCTCACCACTTTTGTGGTGGGTGGAGGGTGGGTTGGATTTCCCACTGATCCATGGCAGCAAGCCCATTTGGATGTATTACCATTTCGTGAATACTTATTAAAAATACTACGCACTGGAATCACGAAGCCCCTCCCAATTACATGCAACATTCGTGGAAAATCAGCAGTGTGGAACATGTTTGATATAAGTGGTGTGCACCAATAGCCCTCATTTTGTTCATAACTCAGAGGTGGGTGCAACATTTGGAGTCTATTTGCAGCAGTGCTGCTCTGGATCCTCAGCAAAGCCAGTGAGACACTACACAGGTGGAGTTTAAGCTTGCTCCCATCACCAGCTCCCTCTGTTGTTTGAGAGGATGTTCGCTGGGGCTCAGACATAGCAAGCATTTAGACAGAGACCAGCATTGCGACCGGGGTGGGGACACAGATAAGGGAAGGAGACACAGGACACAGGAGACAATGAATGGGAGGGAGGGGGGAGGAATCAGGGAAAGGGGGGGGATTGAGGAAAGGAGACACAGCAAGGGTGGGGATTAGGAGGAGGAACAATGGCAGGCAGAAGGGTTAGGGTAATGGGGGGAAAACAATGGCAGGCAGAGGGGAGACCAAGGAGGTGGGGGAGAGGGGGGGGGTGGAGAGCTGGAACCTAACATTAAAGACAGGAATGCAGAAACAGTAGGGTATGGAATGGGAACAGACCTACACAAATTGGAGGGGAAGCATGCAGACTCAGGAATTTGAGGGCTGGGGGTTGGTGTGAATGTGGCACAAAGGAAGGTTTGCATAAAGACTCATGCAGGTGGGGGAGGAGAAAGGAGTGTATGTGAGAGGAAGGGTTGCATGGAGACTCATGGAAGTGTGGGCAAGGAAGAGGCACACTGTTTTGTCAGAAAGAAGTGGCAGCACAAAGAGAAAGACAGACATAGTTACTGGCTTAATTGTCCTAATAATAATAGTCAGGGTGCTAGACTGAAGTCAGTTCTGGGGCTTAGTGCACCTCATAGTAGAACATCAGAGTGAAGTTGGTCTTGGGGCTTTGTGAGTCATGCTACAGGGCCATGCATGGCAGACACATTGTAAATCCGAGGAACAGCACTTGTCATGTGCACAATTGGAAAAAGACAAACTTGCTGTGCAAGGCATGATCCTAATATTGCTGGCCATGATGTTCTCTTGTACAGTACTGGGCTGCAGATGGGATGGTCAGAGTGGTATATACAGCCTATAATAGTGGAAGGGGGGGAGGCGAAGGGGAATGCTATGTGAAACCTTCTTGGATTGAGGGGTAGTGGCCTCTGTAGATGACCCTACACACAGGCTCAAGATGGGGAGTGGTGAGGTCCACAGTGGGCATTGGGACATCAATAGTTATGAGTTCAGGTGAGAGAGTTGGAATATTGACAACATTGACTATATGATCCAGAATACTGGGGGAGGCTGGAGAATAACGCATGCATATCTAGCTGCACACCATGGGGATCCAAGAAGATTGGAGGCACAGTGACAGGCACAGATGAAGAGTCAAAGTTGGTCTCAAAGTAAAACCTGAGCATCACCATGTTGCAGAGTCCATTTAATGGCACAGGCAGAATAAAAACTGGAAAAGAATTTGAATGGGAAAGGTCACAGTCAGTGTTAGAGGAGCTCAGGACTGTACTAGGGGTCCCATTTTACAGGGCAGCCTTGACCTGCTAACAGTCAAGGCATTGAAATGTAGTCAGAGATGAGAGAAAAGTAATGATTTCCTTGAGAAGTTTCGCGTGGAGCCATGGCCATTTCTAGCGCTATAACAAGAGGCATCAGGAGTCGTGGCCCCTGATGTTTATCAACTGGAAAGAGTTTCGATTCCACCAATGTTCAACTGGTGTGCAATTATTGGAAGCACATGATGCATGTTTGTGCCAGGTATCCTGGGAGTTGTCATGACGCATACATCCTGAGTCACTCCCAAGTGTGTCACATATTTCAAGTGCCTCAGCGATTACAGGGCTGGCTGCTTGGGGAAAAGGACTACCTGCTCAAATGATGGCTCATGACACCCACGCGTCATCCTCAGAGACACTCGGAGGAGAAGTACAATGAAGCACATAGCTCCACACAATCCATAATTGAGTAGGCCTGAAGATGCACTTCCAATGTTTGGACCGATCAGGTGGAGCTTTGCAGTACTCTGCACAGAAGATTTCCCACATAGTAGTGGGCTGTTGTGCCCATGTCAGGGGGAGAAATGGAACTCCTCAGATGGTGAAGAGCATGAGGGCCAAGAACTTGAAGAGGGAACTCAGGGTCAGCTGCCACGTGATTATGTCATTGAAGAAGCATGACATGGAAGATGTACACGAAGTACCTTGATAGGTACAAGATTCCAGGAGGAGTAAGTTACGAGCAAAGGGAGAAAGCCATATTCATCCTTTCCCCTTAGTGGCATGTAATTGCACTGAAAGGGATTTACAGTCAGTCACATCGACAGCAAGTTCCGCATTTGCAATTGTACCTTCAGCATTCATAATTCACCAGGCTATGATTTGTGGAGAGGTCAGCAGCGAGCTTGTAAGTGTCTGCTCTGGGAAGTGAAATCAACACATACCACAAATGCTGCATCTTAATGAGAAACTTCAGCTGACAGTAAATGAATGCATGGTTGGAAATATTATAATCTTGTCAGGCTTTGTGCTTTACCACTGGAGAGATACAATGACAGCTGTCCCCTCAGCCTACTGAGCAACTCTCACAAAATATTGTCTCATATCCCCCGGACATCACACAAGGATCTGGGAGCTATTTTGAGTCCCCTTCATATCACATGAATGTGAGGCTCACAAAGGGATGTGTTTACTGAGTGGGAGGATGGCTCACCCTTGCAAAAAGAGATCACATGAATGACTCTACCCACTTTCAAACTAACAAACCATTCTCATTGACATCAAATGTATTTATCAAAGTGCAAGATTTATACAGTGATTGAACATCCGCGACCCAGAAATGATTTCTTAATTTTCCTCACCCTAATACTATGCCTGGGTGCAGCCCTGACTTCTGCAGCAGACTGGATGGCATTGAGGGGACAGTTGCCAGTCACACTGATCTGATTTACTGTTGCCTCCCAGGCCAGAGAGGTGAGGCTGATGTGCTTCCTAAGGTCATCCTTAAGGTAAAGCACATCTCATTGTTGGTGTATTCCTCATGTCAAAGCCTGGAGGGAAGCATAGCTAAACCTCAGGGCAGGCTTCTTTTTTTCTGTTGTGCAGGTAGGCCTCCAGAAAGACAACTGGCCTGGAGAGAGTGAAATGTGTGTGCTCGGGTGGCATTTAAATATGGACCCCAGACCATCGACCCATTAGGTAATGTGGTGTGGATGGATCAGTTCCCGACCCACCATGTGATTTGGAGAACTGCATGTCTATGCATACTCAATGAGCACGAAAGCAATCACCATTTCCCACCATTCCAACTAATGGGAAACATGCCATGGAACCTGCCTGCCATGACATTTCATTTCAAAAATGGACAATTCTGTCCATAGAAACAGACCATTTAGCTCCTTCAACCTAATTTATCATTCAGTTAAATCACAGCTGATCTGCAACTCAACTTTACTTTTCCACTTTTGCTCCATAACCCTTGATTCCTGCTTTTAAAGAAAGATTACCCATCTCAGTCTTGAAAATTTGAATTGACCAAGCATCCGCAACATTGTGGGTGAGATGATGAAGTGCTTCCTGATGTAATCCTGAACGGTTTAGCTCTAATTTTAGGGCTACGCCCCCTTCTCCCCCACCAGACGAAATTTCTATCTATAAGGATAGAAGACTATAATCATGAATATTTACCTTTGAATCATGATCAGCTTGTAAACTGGTCTCTGTAATGCTTACCGCATTATGCCCTTTAAGGAAGATTATTTCACAGAGCACAGAAGGCCATCATGCCTCTGACAATTTTCCAATTTCCCTTCTCTTGCCTTGTACACCGTTTCAGATAAATATCCAATTGCCTTTTGAAATGACTCATATTTATATATCAACTTTCACAACAATAGAATAGAATAGAACCGCAGAATCCCTCCAGTATAGAAAGAGGCCATTTGGCCCGTCAAGTCTGCACTGACTCTCTGAAAGAGCATTTCACCCAGGCCGTCCCTGCTGTTCTATCCCCATAACCCCACGCATTTACCATGGCTAACCCACCAAACTTACACATCTTGGGACACTAAGTGACAATTTAGCATGGCCACCCCACCTAACTTGCACATCTTTGGACTGTAGGAGAAAACCAGAGCACCTGGAGGAAACCCACACATAAACGGGGACAATGTGCAAACTGCACACAGACAGACACCCAAGGCCAGAATTGAACTTGGATCACTGGTGCTGTGAGACAGCAGTGCTAACCACTGTGCCACCAAAATGTCTCAAAGAACTTTAGAGCCAATTAAGTACTTTTGTATTGACATCACTGCTGTTATATAGGAATTGTAGTACCAATTTGCACACAACAAGGTCCCACAAAAGCGAATGAAATAATGAAAACAAAAGCAAAATACTATGGATGCTAGAAGTCTGAAATAAAACTACTAAAAATAAAAAATAGTTTCTCCTTTTGACAAAAGGTCATTGACCTGAACTCTGTTTCCCTCTCCACAGATGCTGCCAGACTTGCTGAGTAATGAAATAATAAGCTATTTTACTAATGTTGGTTTAAGCTCTCTAAAGACTTCGATTGAGATGTTATCAAAATTGGCAGTGTTCCCAGAGCAATCTGCCGTGTCACTGGGGCTCTGATCCTAGATCAATTGTTTTTCTCTATCTATTTTTTTCTAAACCTCAAAATAGGTAGACACAGAGTGAGAGCTGGAACAGGGACATCTTGGTGCCAATATTCCTCTAATTTGTTCCCTTTTTTTATTCATTCAAGGGATTTGGGCATTGCTGGCTGGCCAGCATTTATTGCCCATCCCTAGTTGCCCTTGGAGATCAGTTGACAATCAACCACATAACTGTGGCTCTGGAGTCACATGTAGGCCAGACCAGGTAAGGACAGCAGATTTCCTTCCCTAAAGGAAGATGGATTTTTACAACAATTGACAATGCTTTCATGGTTATCTTATTTCCAGGTTTTTTTTAATTGAATTCAAATTCCATCAACTGCCGTGGCGGGATTTAAACCGGGTCCCTGGAGTATTAGCTGAGTTTCTGCATTAACAGTCTAGCGGTAATACCACTAGGCCAGCACCTCCCCTGGGCACAACTAAGAGGAAAATTGACAACAGAAATGTTGTGCCCTTTTACTCCAGATTTGCACTGGCTTGCCATTTCCTCTGGCTTCAACAATGCACTGGTATTTCCATTCAAATAAGATGAAAGTCTCCTTCTGGTGATGTGATGATGTTATTTGCACCTGCCTCAGAATTTCCTCTACTTCTCCAAATGCATTTCAGGTGTAGACTGTTTCTATAAAAATAAAGGCAAAGGACAGAAAGGCTGAAGCAGAAAGGAAGCATTTTGCAAGTGAGTTTCAAACTTGTATGTTGCTGGTGACTGTTCTATATCATTGAAATTGGACTTGTTGAAACTTTTTGCTTGTGCTTTGGAGTATTGACCAAATCTGTCCCAGACACTAGAATGTGTACGCTATGGGATATTCCGCTACAGTATTCTATTCCAAGGAGGTAGGTGGTGAGCACATGCAATGAGCACTGACGCCACAGATGGAAGAGAGAACCCTCCTGCCTCTATTGTTCTGACTGCATTTACTCTCTCCACTGTAAGATTCCTGAACCTTATACAGAGTAATTGTGTCCAGAGCTCAGATTGACATTGTGAGGAAATTATATGCTTCTTGCCAATTTGAATTGCAGTCATGGCACAGGTGCATGATGAAAATGGCCTTTGCCTTGCATTTCTTTGCCCTGGGGAGATCAAGGTTCCAGGGGGCAAGTGATGGCAACATGAGCTCGTCTTCAGTCAACAGGTACATGCATCTAGTCACAAATGCACTGACTGTCAGAGCTGAGGAATGCTGTGCATTCTCCATGGATCCCAAGATTATTAGGTGCACGAGTTAGGCTTTTTTGAAAAAAATGGGAAGTGCTGTTAGGCCAGCATTTATTACC